>NW_028141950.1:3880000-5273750 GCF_025532165.1 Camponotus vicinus
AAAAAATATTTTATATAAAATGTCCCACTTCATATAATACAATAATTTACTAACAGTGCAATTTATACATTAATACCATTCAATAACTACATTAAATTTATACCTCTAATCTATGAGCAAGATGTTCAATTTTATTGTATGTATAAAAATTCATATCATTTTGTGTATGAAATACAAAAGTTATTAATTCTTCTTGAGTCAAACGTAGCCATGGTATAAGTTGATCATTGTTCATATTAAGTATTTTAATACAATTGAGTTTATCTTTGAGTCTATTATTTTCATGCGCCAATAACCAGGTATTTTTCATAATAGTGTTTTTCTGTACACCAGCATCTATAAGATTATAATAATTGTTCAAAACATTAGCTCTGGTTCTTTTTTTAAGTTGTGGATTGTCTGCAAGAATTTTATTGGTCTCAGATGGTGTTGTATCTAATATTTCTTTGAGAGTTTGTACCATAATTCGCACAATAGGTTTGTAATTTGTCAGGTATGCATCATAATTTGATACTTCGCACGTATGATCTAACACATCCACATCTTTGTACAGTAGTTTGTTTTGTGAAACAAACCTAACGAGCCAATATTCCTTTAAATGCAATGGCAAAGCAAGCCTCAAAAGTTGCTGCTGAGACTGATCTGCTTTCAGCAGATTTATGATCATTCGTTGTACAATCTGTTTGGCCATATTTTTTTATAAATAAATTTTATGTAATTTTCAAATCTCTCATTTCATAAAAACTTAATTTGTATTCAATACATTTCTATACACACAAGAAATATGATAGAATTTTTATGTCGCACAATTATTGTTCTTATTCTTCTTGTTATCCATTATAACCTATACGTACTTAAATGAAAACAGTGCTCAATATTTACAACTTTGTTCCATCTGTGGTACTGTCATGTAACAACTAGATCAAAATAATTCATTACCGACAGTACATTACGTCAATGAACTTTGTTTTCTACGTACGTTAATTCAACTTTTTTTAAAGAAATTAATTTTGATAATAACAGTATAATAAATATTGGGGAGAAAATAAAATTTTTTTTTAAACAAACATTTTTTATATAATTCCATAAAATCAAAATTTTTAAAAAAGTTTTAAATTATTATTATACAAATATTTTTTAAATTACTCTATATTTTAATTCTTCTAATTTTAATTTATTTTATTTATAGTATTTATCACATATACATATAATATTACTAAAACGAAATTCTCCACTTTAACATCGAAATATTTATAATATATCTGACCATATCCATAGAACCATAGAAGCACTAATAAATTGTTCTTTATTAAAACAAAGAACAAACAATTCTCATAAATGAAATTCTACTCTTTAAATATTTCTCCATAATTAGAAAACAAATCGCTTAAGAGATTAGTCGCAAATCTTACGCAAATTATGTTACGTGCTCGCTAGCTTGGCACCGGCTCAGCTGAGTGGTCGTAACACCGATAAGCCGATGTCAAACAGCGTGTCATGGCCATGTGTGCACGAGCGTTTCAACGTGTATCCTTTCTCCTACGCCTGTCAGTTGGAAAACGGCGGCGTCGCGTGTCGCTTTAAAAGTTTCGCGGTCGGAAAATATATACAAATGCGAGAAAATTCACGATAAAAACTTGTTAATTTCAACGAGGTATCAAGGAATCGATGTAAATTTCAGACTGCGATACCACGAGTCATAAAGCAACAAAAATAGCATCACTCGTTGTTTATTTAAAAAAGAAATAATCGAAAAATATAATCGATAAAGTTGTAAAAGACTCGACATTATTTTTAAAAATTGATTCAAAATTCATGAAAATTCTATCACTGAAGTTGACCGGAAGTTTTGTTACATCATACGTACGCTATGATGCGAATTTACGATTCAGTGTTATGAAATCATTCGCAATTTGTATAATTACCGCAGTAATTATTATCTTGCAGAAGTGCTATTGTCTGCGGACAGACAACACTATTATTATCGTACTACTATGTCGACATGTTGCAGCGCTATTTTATATTAGTTTATTCATGTAATTTTATAAAATTAGTTTAAAAATATTATTTATCGCACACAACACACACGCAAGAGATTTTTAATTAATCACATATAATAAATAATTAAAACCAAAAATTTTGATAGTTTATCAAGTATGAATAGGTCGTTTTCTTCATTAAATTGTACACGTGTCTCTTTGAGATAAATAACGAATACCAAATGCGATTAAAGATAAAAAATACAATAGATAAATGTACATTAACACAATGTGTATAGTTTCAAAGCTGGATATTCTTTTCGATGCGGAGGCCGCGAATATTATTTTATTACTGCAACATGGACTAGTATGCGAACAGTATAGAAAGATTGTGCTTTCACTGAGAATCGCGAGAGTTGCCATGTGATACATACTATGAATCAGTTCGCATCAGCCAGATACGCGCGGTTGCCTTTTGCTTCATGAAAGTTTTTAGCTCGATAGATTTCGCGAAATTTCGCATAAAAGTGTGAATTAAAAAGACTGCGTCTCGAATCTGTTTGCATAATAGAATATATTTTTTACGCATTTTTAAATGATATTTTTCATTGAAAACTAGAAGAATTTTTATCTTTATCTCATCTCTAACATTTTTGCTATTTTTTTCGATTATTTTATAAATTTACTTGTACGTATAAAGCTTCGTAGAATAATATGAAATAAAGTTGGCGATTTCAACGCGTGTTCTCCATGAATGGACAAGAAATGTGAGGATGAGCTTCTATCAAATTATCGAAGAAATAGAGCAATTAATTAATGTTCGATCAAAATATTAATCTACATGCATTGTTCAGTGAATCAATACATATATATTTGTATATTTCTTGAACGAAGAACTTGGATATTCTTTATGCCTAGTGACAGATAAGATACTTTGTTGGCGGCTGTTAAAACAGACCCGAAAAAAAACGTGACATTTAAATGTACATTTTTAAAATGCTGAACATAGTTTCTGTTGATAATTTATTATCTTCGTACGTTCAGATATACGTTTTGTGTACGTATGTGTATGAACATTTTAACGAGAAAAAAGTAATATGCATTGCACGCGTATAGGATGAGTTCATAAATGACATCTTTCACATATATTTTTCAGATAAATATTATTTATTCTTTTACTCATTCCTAGAATGATAAGAAAATTGTGTAACAAGTTTAAATTATATCCTAGAACTCTAAAACTCGATTTATACTGCGTTTTAGAGTTCTATATGACGTCATAATGTAGAAAATTGGAGTGTAATCAACATAAATTATAAATAGTTATTTAATCAGAAATCTGTGTTACCAGGTTAAAACAAGTGTCCGGATGTTCCAAGTGCAATTTAATCGTAATGAATGTATTTATGTGTCTGGGCCTACGTCGAGTTTCCGGCGACTCTATTAGAATCTCGTTTGACGAGTTATAATGTTCACTTGTCATACGCAATGTGCAAAGTGATTGTGTGAAAGATAATGTTAAATTATATCGAAACTATAGACATGTTGTTTAAATATCCTAAATAAATTTTTCAAATAAATCAGTCTTCCGGTAATAATAAATAAATAAATAAAAAATAAATAATCTAATAAATAAATAAAATAATATTAAAAGTATCATTTTTTTCGATCATTACACTTACAGTCATTAATTAAATATTAATATAAATTTAATGATATATTAATGATCAATATTATTATTTTTTCATATCATTAGCTTTACTAATAGCATTGCTGTCTCGAATATATTTTATTTTATTAAATAAATTATTATATGTTACAATATCTTGATAAAAATTGATATATAATCGAAAGTTCGGAAATATAATCGAAAAATCGGAATATTTTCATATTCTTGCCGCGTTGTTAGATTTCTCTCTACGTCATTCATCTCTCTATATCATTTTTCATTCGTTGACAGTGTTTGAATAGAACTGCTTCGGTAGCAGAATAACAACGTCGTGTTTTGCAAATGTACGTGCTCAAATATCAGTGATTGCTAACGAAAGTGACAATCTCCAGCAGAAGAATGGCAGTGAGACATTACGCGCATCAATATACGATGCAATTAACGGACGAGAAAATCATTGATGGAAATGTCAGTAGTGAGAGTAGCGACGAGGAGGATTACTACCCGTTAATCCGCCGTACTATGAATAGCGCGATAGTTAACGCGAATACACGTAGGCGAGGGAAAGAAACTGGCCGGGATGAGACGGTAAGATTACTTTCTCTTTCGTTTTCTTTAAACATTATTACGAATATAAATCTTTATATTATCTTGCGAAATTTATAATGACAGAATACTTTAAAGATTTCTTTCTACTTCTTCTTTTGGATATAGTAGTTACGTGTGATTTTTAGTTGTCATATCATCTCATATAATATGCAAAAAATTATATTTTAAAAATATATGTCCTCCAATTATTAAATATTTAATGTTTATTTATCGTTATGATTTTTTTATTGTAATTTAATATAGTGTTTATTGATAAGCTCTACTTCGTGAAAAGCAAAGATTATAAATTTTTGCGATCTTCAGCACAAACTTAGCAAAACAAAATAATTAAGATTATATCGCAATAATAAATCTCAATGTCATTGTTTGAAAATGTATCCTCGACAAATAACCGTGTGATTTTGATCAATATAGCATGTCTTATATGTATGTGTACGATTAAAAATCAATTGACGCTTGACCCGTAACTTAATCTCTCTCTCTGACACTTGAACTTTAACCTTTGAAAGTGCTGTAATCGATATTTACAATTCTTTCTGAAATATAATACTTTTCCAGAAGTTAGCGATAGGAGATATTTCACTGAGAATAATTAAGTAAAAAGAAATCTAATTCATATTTCAGTATGATTCACACAATATGATGGATTAACAGAAATTTCAATAATTTCATGTAATATTGTATGAAATTATAATTCCCAATGCGTGAATTTGTTTTATATAGTTTTATAGTTTATCGTAGTTTGTGGCATGTAGGACAACAAATGATGTTAGTGAAATCTGCTTAGAAGCTTACATTTATGGTGATTAAAACTAGGTATTAAAAGATTACACGTTTATACATTATTAAGGGATTAAAACATCGCAGGCGATTTCACATCTCATTAAACGCGCCGAAACATGTCGTTCGGCATCTTTCTGCGAATTTCATTAAGAAGATAAATGACATGATTCATAATTACGATGCAGATTCACCGTAAATTAGCATTGAGATTTGCATAAATATGCGCTCATCGCGTTGTTGTTATCAACTTTGTTTTCCTTACGTAGACAAGAATTTAAAAAAATTTGAGTTTTGACATTTAAAACAAATTTTGATGTCATTTTAAATGCTTGGCATATATATTTCGACATACATATATGCGTATTCATTATTTATATTTTATCAATTCAAAGCCTGACAGGAATGCATCTGTGCAAATATTACGACTGTGCGAGTGGTTATAACTTATTTACATAATTATCGCATGAGTAGCACGTACAGTCGTTAAATTGCAGTCGTTTTACAGAAATGATCGGTAAAAATAAAAATCAGCTGTTTTACATTATCATACAAGATATTAAAAAATTACTTTTTCATAAAAATAATTTAAATAATTTATTTTTTTTGATAATTATTATTTAATTAAGTTAATATGTAGGCAATTATATTAATATGTATAGTGTCTTAATGCGTTCATAGCAATAAGGAAAAATTATAATGTCATTTTTCCTGATATTTATATAAGAGCAATTTTTTTGGAAAATTGCTTAACAAAATATCCATCAAGTAAAGTATACCAGATGTTGCGTGTTTCATAAACGAGATGTAATTCTGCAAATTTGCATTAAATTTCGAGATTCAAAAATAAAAATAAAAATTTAAAAACATATCTTTTTTATGTTTTTTATTTAAAAGAAAATATTAGTCTACAAAGTATAGCCATTTTAGGGCATAATATAAAAAATATATAAAATTTTATCTACATATATAAACGTGTAATATTATCTTTGTAATATTATACAATAAATTTAATATTATATATACATGTAATATTATACATAGATTTTATAATAATTTCTTTCAATAAAAATAAATAATTTCAAAAATATCTCGAATCTTTTTAATCAAAATTTAACGCAGAATTATATAAAAAATTAAATACAAATGAAAACATCTACTTTCTTAGATTTTTAATAAAGAAGGATGTTTAATATTACGTTTCGAAAGTAAATAAATGTTTATGCATTACGCGCTAGGGTCTTTCTTAATTTTTCGGCCAATACTAATCTCGCTGATTGTGAAATATACAAAGATTCGAAGATTTTTCTCGTGTTGATCATGAAATATAATTGATTCGCAACATCATTCAAATGACTTTTATTTTCTAATAATCATTATTCGCTCCTTTAATCAAACATGAAACATATAAAGCAAAGAAAGTGTAAATTAGAAACACTGTGAGATTTGGTACTGTTGATTCCATATTTGATTATTTAATATAAAGTATCAATTGAAATTTATTCGCGGCTTAAACGATATTATAGAATTGCAATTAAACACAGGACACTAGTCGTCAAATTTGTCTTGCCAGACGAGAGAGAGTTAAATTTTTTTCCATTTTTATGTACAAAAACGTATTTCATACTGCGAGAATGGCGTATTTGACAGTTCAATTTTACTCTGTATATTCTGTATAGGATTACTAAAAAAATAAATCGTTTGAAAAAATATTAATTTTTTTTCCCTGAAAATATATACAAGAAAAACTAAAACGAGGTACAGTCACTGACTATCTAAATCTAAACTGTTTTACGTTTTATGAATTGCAAAACTAGAAAGAAATACGGCCTTTACAGCTTCGTCGTGTTATCATAGACTTGTCAATTATCAGAATGCTCCTTTTGAAAGCTAAGAGATGGCGCCACGATAATCGTAATATACATTGTTATATTATCATAAATATTTTACAATTGTTTTATTTTTTATTATTAGCTACATATCTTCATAGTCAGTATAAAATATTTAATTTGTGAGATATTATATTTATACAATTTTATTTTAGATTTAGATAAACATCTCATATTTTCGTATTAGATTTAAAATCAGGATATATTCCCATATTTATTAACAATAAATAACTTTATAATTTTACTGGCTTCCTCGTTATTAATAGAATTTTTGTTTCCCAATATCTATAACTAAAAAAACAATTTGATAATTCTAAGACACTGTGTTTAGTGCTCGTCGTTTGAAAAGCAAAAGACATCGTCTCGTCGCGTTATACTTTATATTCAAATGACCCAATTCGTTCGTAACATCATTCCGCATTGAAGTGATGTAAAGTTAGCGGACTGCGTTCATCATCCTTACTAAATGAGATCCACGGTATCTGGAATTCGATATTGGTAGTCTGGAGCGAACGCGGATAACCCGAGCAACCTCGTTAGCTCTAGATCTATGGGGAATATTGGAACATTCGCACAATACGTCAACTAACACCTGCCATGGAAACTGTGTGGGATGAATATTTCTGTTATGCGTGAAAGGAAGAGATATATATTTCTTTCTTTCCTCTAGAGATGCTTTTATATGCAAACTGATGAAATCTAAATCTCTCAGCTTTTCAACTGTCAAGGGACTTTGCAGAATCCTTTTCTTCAACAATATTTTCATGTTTTAATATTTCCAAGTTAAAAATATCAATTAAGTTGTAAAAAAGTATTTAACTGTATATTAAACAGAGTAAAGAAGAACATATTTCTTTTAACATATCTCTTAGCTTTATTATTGTTGTCAATATCGAATCCTAAAAAGCTGTTTTTAGTTGTTTATTTTCCTTATACTAGAAGATATATTAATATTTTTTATAAAACGACTTGATAAATTTAAGTTGAATTATAGAGCCATAATAAAATTTTCCTATCAGGAATTGATTTGAAAAAAATTCTAATTTCTCTTTTTTCCATTTTCTCTAATAAAAAATAATTTAATTTAATTCTTTCTCGATCGAAACATTAATGCGAACTAATTAAATTTAACTCTTTAGGAAAAATAAATTTCACGTATTAAGTAATTCAAAACATAAAATTAATAAATAATGTTTACATTATTCTTTATTTCTTACTCAGAATATTATTTTTAGCTTAGCAGTATTTAACTTCTACTCTTCAGTCATAAAACCAATAACTGATATTTTTCAATTATTTTTAGCTGTTTTCCAAGAACATTAAGAAGCCATTAGTATAATTCCATTTCCATTTCCAACTTGTTCTTCGCAAATACCACTACAAATTCTGTAGACAGACTTCTTTCCAGACAAGGTACGAATTTGCAGAAAATCACGCGATACTGTACCTCTAGTATCGAACTCGGAGATAATCGATAAAAGCATGTGTATGCAGACATTGTGGTACGTCAATCCGACGTCGGTGTCACATAAACTGTGAGCTTTCCAGCTAAAAGAGAGAGATGCAGTACACCTAAGGGAACTATAAATCTAACTTCATCGTCGTCGACGTCCCAGGCACGTACTGCAGAGAGTTGCATTCCCGCCCCTCGTTCACCACCCTTTGCGCCTCTCTCTTTTCTTTTTCCTCTTTTTTTTCGTTTACCATCGTCGATCGTCACTGTGCGCAAAACACAGGCACTCGCGCCGTCGATTTTTCTTTGAACTTGTTGCGTTGCGGCGATCGTTATATCTACGATTTATACGATTTGCTTATTTGCTTTTCTTCTTCATGTCAAGCCTATGGATTGCGTTACCCTTTGTGTCGGATGCACTTGCATCCAAGGGAGATCTAGTATGTGTGATGTTTTGTACATAATCTAACAAAATACATATATACCAAAATAAAAATCAACAAACTTGTTTAAAATATATTTTTAGATTATAAGTTCTTCTATTATTTTTTCGACAACTTGATTCTTCAATTGTAGCGTTGTATTGAATTGAATCTTTATAATAAAAATGATTTATTGAGTTATAAAATGATTCATTATAAATGAATAGTGTTATCTTTAGATATGATAATTATAATCACAAACACAAAACAAGTATGAAAAAAATATCCTTGAGTTGTGTTTAAGATACGTCACGCATTAATTGCGGTATCTCCATCGTGCAAACATGTATTTCATTTATGTTGTATTTATACCTGTATCTGTTGCATATTGTCCTGAGACCGTTAATTCACGACGACTGCAAATGTAGTTAGCTTAACAGTCGAAACACACAGTTTGGATAAGATGTAATGCTGTCACATTTGCAAAACGTGAACCTGTTACACCTGTTTTGCAGCGATAAATCGCCATGAGTTTGTTGTTGTTCCACATGGATAATAATGCCGCACTAACGGCGTTCAATATAGAACGCAGAGATAACTTATAATTTACACGCTAAATTTTATGCAAAAAATTATAATAAATTATTACGCTATATTTATATCTCTATACAATTATATCCATTTTTCATTTCCTTGTACTTTAATATTGAAATAATTGTATCTCTGGTCTGTTTTTAAATTTATTATTATACACAATATCGTTATTTTAGGGCATTCGTAATTTAAAACATACATTACTAATTAAATATAATTATTTATTACACACATCATATTACTGATTTTATTTTTAATGTCACTAAATTTTTATAGACTTGGTTCTCTCTAAATGCATGTGAGATAATCCTGATCCTAATCTCATTACACGCGATACTCTATAAACATGATGTAAACTTTTAATATGATTTTAGTGTCCAAAACTTCATTATCACTGCTTCGTTTCCCTTGGTGGTCGTAACGTAAGTTACTTTCTACAATGGAATATTACATGCGCACTCTGCGCTTCCAGACTCCAAGCTTTTTCAAATATATTTTTCTTTGTGTCAAAGATATTTATTTCATTAATATTTTCATTTATGAGAATCCCTGCCTCTCTTTGCAGATTTCATTGTCTATTGCGATAATGGCAAAAGTGTGTTCATAGCAGAGGTATTTCTATAGCGGAATATCAAAAGTATAACGGTTTTACAAGCTTATATCAATAAATTTACTAATGTATCAGAAATTAATATTTCCTATTTTATAATTTCGATTATTAAAGCAAATCTGTCAGTTTTTTATTAGAAATTTTAAAATTTTAAAAGCCGAAAAGTAACAATTGCAGACTAATCACGATGAATAAACGCACATTAAGAATTTTGCGAAATAGAAGTCTCGAATTAACAATTTGAAAGATTTTACATTATTTTTTTTACTTTAATCAATAAGATAGATCTTCGTGAAAATATTTATAAATTAGTTATTTATATAACATAAAGGTATTTTATTTTTGCAGAAATATTTAGTATAACTTTTATTTTTTAAGAAAGTAGAAAACGCAGCGCTCGTATTGTATAATTATTATAGAAATAAATTCTACAAGCTTCAAAATTCACTTTCCAATATTGTCAAAATATAATTCTAATATAATGTAATATAACTGATTTTATACTAACTTGTCTGCGCACATATTTCTTTTAATAAAAAAGTAGCTACTATTACTTTTAGCAAGTAATTAAGAGAAGATATTTAAGACAACATCGAAAAATAAATAATGTCATGCATAAATCACATTGTTAACAATACAAGGGGAGTGTCTGTAAAGTAAGATAATCTAATTAGCGCACACATATACAAATTAATATTTTCTAAAGACTTAAAGTTTGCCGACTTCATAAGATAAGCGAGGATAAGCGACGCCATCGTCGGCGAAACGACGCGACGCGTCTTTACGCACGGAATTATTAATATGCACGGTGCCGGGTAACATGAATTTATGGTAGCGCGCCAATAACGGCTGAATTATTACCCGACACTGCAGCAAACCGTGTACAACACTAGGACACGCAGGCACGAGCCCAAAGTAACGGGGAGAGAATGTCGGAGGCGAGCGTATTTTGACGGCCCTATAAACATCCGGATGCGCGATTTATCGCGCGGCCACCCCTCGTCGTCAAGAACCGGTCGACTTCCTTATTATTATTATTAGCCACCGCGCCATTGTTTCGGCGGTGTGCGACAGGAGCAGCATAATGGCCGCTTTTTCACGTCGCGTGTCGCGGCGCGGAATTAAGCATGTCCCCAATTTACCCCGAGAATCACTCGCAGAAGCGGCGCGGTGATGCTGTTTTGCGGACGCGAGCTGTAAACAGAGCTTCGCTCTCTGGTAGCATAAATTGCAGTTATTTTTATGTTCCCGTTGTAACATGCGAAATATCTTTCCGGTATTAGAAAAAAATTGCCAGTGTAAAAAGCTTATTTTTTCACGACGTTTTTCGAATACGTTCAAAGATGAACTTCTTTCCCGAGCCGGTGAAAAAATTCCGAACTTTAACATGAACCTTTCAAGATAGATAAATATAAAGTCTCTCTCTCTTTCTCTCAAGTCACAGTTTGAAACTTGCATGTAAAATAACAGATCTCATAGTATTTTATACATAATTTTTTTATATTAAAAAGAGGATAATTACCGTGAGTTTTCATTGTAAACTTATTATCTCAACTTATTTTTTTCAATTAATTTGGAAATTTTTAATTAAAATTATTTTACAATTGATAAACTTTTTTATGGAATTATATATCGTAATTAACGTTTTTCATGTCGTTACACAAAATTCGACTGTTAATATTAAATTACGATAAAAGAAGTCAAAGATGAAAGTAAGTGTCGTTCTATATGTCTTGTATTTCTTAGGTTTGACTCTTATACTTGCTCGTTATAGTTATTACTCTAGTTTGTTGTGCTTGTTACTTCGTTTGTTGTTACTTTTGTAGCTATGGGATCATTGATTCACAATGTTATATATTATATATTATATATATTACATATATATCCGTAACCACATGGTATTTATTTATTATTATGATATAAGAAAAATTTTTTCGCATAATACAATGCTCCTTATTTTATTATTTTCGCGAAACAAGTAATCTACAAATTTTATAAAAATGTAGACAATTATCTTCTTAATAATTGAAATGCTTTCAATCAAATCAATTTGCCATTTTTTCAGAGAAAATTCTTGTTAGATTAAATATATCATAAATATATGTAAAACACAAGAGAGAATAAAAAAACAAGTCCTGCGCGGTGTAATATTTTTACTTTCGCTCCCGACATATCATGAGATATTCGGGATTAAGACTTCAAAAGGTAATCCGTTAGTATGAAATCGCCTACGGCAAATTCTTGTTTCGTAGACAGATGAAAAACTGGAAACTGTCCTTTCAACCCTTTCAACTGGCTGTGAGCGATTAAAAGAAATATATATGTAGTCTCTATCGCTCTTCTGCGTCTCTCGCTGTTACATTTATTTGCAAAAGCCTTGCAAGTTTTTTCTGTATTTATATTTTTATATTTATTTACGCGCATGTATATATTTATATGTATATATTTATTATATGTATATTTATTATATGTATATATTTACATTTATATGTGCAAAATTTATTTTTCTTCCCACTATTATTCTGAATATATTTGTTTCGATCAAGAGTGCAAGAAAAACAGATTGAATAAAGTACGTACTTGACAAATATATTCTTTGATTATTTTCTTATACTTTCTCTTGTTGGCCGTTACTTTGGCGTCGTTATGGTAAATCAATGATGCGTGTAACTGTAACGTGTGCATATACGACAATGAGAATTATCGATCGGACCGTTTATTTCTCTCTTTCGCACTTGACACCTCGCCAATTCCCACGGCATGCATACACGGCCAGGTACTCGCTATTGTTGCCCGCACTCTCTCCGACGTCCTATAATTCTGGGCATAAATTATTCGCAGACTCCGAGTTCAGTGTCCATGGCAATGGCGAAGCCAATGTCGGCCGAGGTCATCCGTCGTCGGCATACTTATACCTGACCCAGGACCTTTGGTTTCAGCCGCATACCACTCTAAGCGTTGTGATTTTCGCACGAAATGATTCAAATATGATTATTTTGCGTCTCCCCCTGCGTGGGATTTTTTCAGTTTTATAACGACTGCGCCGATTTTGAATCAATAATCGTTTCTTTTATTATACTTCCCATTTACGGCATCATCATACATAACTCTTTATATCCTTGCATATATTAAAAATATGAACGAAATAGAAAATAATATATTTGCTGTTAAACATATTGAGAGAAAGAAAGAGAAATTATTTATCCAATTTAAATAGACAATTGTAGATTTGATTTTAATATTAAGCATATAGGATATTCGGTCAGATGTTTATTATCAGAAGAAAATGTAGATTATAGCTTTCGCGCTTTTAGATTTCTCATTTTCTTATATATATCTTCTATTTTATTTATTCATATTCCATGAAAAAAATATACATATAAAGAATGATGATCTGTATCAACAAATTATTCTTAATAAAGCATAAAAATTATGGAAGCTGCTTAAATAATTCACTGAAAACAATTTTAATTCTCGACAAATATTGTATGAATTTTAAACGTGCAAATAGTTATGTATAGTGTCGAAAAACAGTTTATTGTCAAATTCATATAAGTGCAACAGGTAATCGTAAATATAACAAATCTTCTTAGAAATATTGTTTTGCGAAAATAAAATGAGTAAAAATGTAAAACTATCTTTTATACATAACTTTGCTTTCCGAAGGTTTTCAGATAAAAAAATATAAGTCGTGACTACTTTCTTCTTCTGAAGGAAGTAGTCACGACTTGTACTTATATTCTTAGCGTTACATTGAGTGATCGATTATTCTTATCATACTACTACCATGTAAATTTCATGCATATATATAAAACAAACAAGAAAATGTTACACTTTGACAATTGTTTCGATGAAATTATTACGATTATATTATGAGAAACATACAAATAAAAACAATATAGAAAACGACAAATTGTAGCATTTTTAATCTCATAAAACTTTTTTTGCGAGTAAATCAAAATTGCACTTGTTTTCTATTGTTAAAAGAAAAAGAGCTTTGATTTTCTTTTAATTCTTAGTTAATTGACTCGAGCAATTTTTGTCTCATTTTATGACATTAAACCGCAATATTTGTGTGACTGCACGAAACTATTATTTCAATATATTCATTGTAGAATCATGTGTAGAAAATATCTTTAACTAAAAATTTGGCAAATTCGATCAAAATCCACGTGGAATAAATAAAAAAAGATTATAGATAATATAAATAAAATGCAAATTCGTCGCCATTTTTTGAATGATTGGACGGCGAATTCTTTAGAGATGATTCTCTTAAATTCTCTATAACGGTCATTTTTCGTGACATGCGAATTACAATGTGGTACAGCTATGGAATATTTTATCTATTCGATTCTGATAGAATTGCCGCTCAGGAGGAATATTCGCGATATCTGTGAAAAATTTCTTATACGGAATCTCTTTATTCCATTATTTGTTTTCGTTCTTTTTCGATGATAAAGATAACTTTTTGCATGTTTAATAAATCATGGCGTAATAAGATAAAAGATAAAGATCTTTTGCAATATATAAATAAATTCTCTCTCAATTTTTCAATTAGTTTTTAAGTTATAATTATATTTTCGATTATGCGTTATAGATATTTTATCGCGAAATAATTTTTAGATTAAATTGTTCATTATTGGAACGAGGGAAAAATGTTTGCGTAAGAAATCAGATATAATCCCGCTGATGATTGATGTTTTCGCTTCAACAATCTTTGTGAATTTAATATTTGTATGAATTATTCATCGAACAAAAAAAAGACAGATAATATCAAACGATTAGTATAATACATCACTCCTTGCAAAACTCACATCACGCGTTACCAACATTAATAATCATATGTGATTAATGACTCTTCTTGAGCAATATTGAGAGTCTTTCTTTTCTTTTCAACAAACTTAAGTAATCTACTTTAATAATTGTAGAACTCCTTGAGAGTATTCCTTAAGTATATTAAAAAAGAAGTTGAGAATACATAAATACTATGAAAAGGAATGATCTATAAATTTAATTATGTAAATTTATACGTTCCTATATAATTTATCAATATCTCTGAAAATTTAATTAAAATCAAATTTTGCATATCGTAACGATTTCCATTTTAGAATGAAACAGAATGAAACGAAAAGACTTTTAGACCAATTGATTATAGATAAGATAGATTCATACTTTCTGTCCGTTTAAATACACTTGCTTTCTTAGCCTTTTTTAAACAAGTTATCCGACTCCAAGACTAACGAACATTGACGTAATATATACCTAAGAAGAGCGATAGAAATGTTGAACGGTTTCCACCCTTCATTCAGCGGATTCGCTTTGACATATCTACCATACCTCGTTATTTTTAATGAGGCACGTTTACAGAATAACATCGGTTTCAAAGAATCTATTCACCCTCCTGCGAGACACTGGCCTGACATCACTCTTCTTTTTTCTCATTGAAACGCGTACGCATGTAAACGTATACATACACAATGCGATATCGACATTACGATACTTCACATTGAATTATGGTTATTTGAATATGGTTAGTTCTGATTTATTAGCAGGAAAAGACAGCTCGATGAAAATCAAAGAAGAATATCTTACGTTTGAAATATTTGCTATTCTTCTCTTTTAAGTATTTTTCGTTCTTTTTTTCGCTCGACGCAATGAACGAATATTTTAGTTTCCTAATTGAAAGCGTTGTATTTGTGCAAAAATATCCTCCTACACAACTAACGATCGCGGTTAAATCCACTTGTATTTTGGGCAAGAGATAACATGTATCATTAAAATAAAAACAAAAATGTTGTGTTCGTAAAGAAGAATATTCTAAAAATCGCATGTGCATCGGTAGCATAATATTCTGTATACATTCAAAAAAATTTAGCAAACAAAATTTCTATATTATTTTTAATAGCGCTTTTTGCCTCCACATGTAATCTTTATGCGCATTATTCTCTCAAAAATAATGCGTTCGATATTTTGATTGTCACAAACTCGATGGTGTGCAGCGGTATTTTTTTTTTTCGAGCGATGCGATAAATTATAACATGTGCCGGCTATCCTCGTTGTGATTTACGATGATAGAAAAATCAAGTCGGTCAGTCGTTTTTGTATTTCCTCGCGGCATGACACTCCGGCGCACGATCGGTGCGTCGGGAAATATTGGGGTTTAGTCGTTTCTCCCATTATATGTATATACGCGATGGCCATGCTTCATTCCTGGCTCGATTCCCTCGTGGGATAACGTATCGCGAGAAATTGCGCGTCGTGATTTAAATCCACGCGCGGCAAATTTCGGCAAAACATTTACACCGCTCGACCAATCGAATCCATTCGCCGAAAATTGAAAGGGGAATAAAGAGATCTCTGAAAACTCTTCAACATTTATAGAAAGCGCTCGCGCAGGAACGGTCGCAAAAGCGAACACGCAAACCTGTATTTCCCGTTCTATCCTTGCAAGATTGCCCGGTATTGTTACGCGGAAATATTTTTTGCGCGAAAGTTTAAAAATGATTGGCACTTGAATACCGTGTTTCGCGAGCTCGCATGTCGCGGATACTTTCCCAGTTGCAAATTGTTAGGTTAGACGATCCTTTAGATTCTTCTCTTCGATCTCAACTCGCGACTCTTTTCTCCTACGAGCACGCTGTTAAAATATTAAATCTCGCGTTATACTTATTGTTAAAACATGTGAAGTTCACGTTATAATAAGGCAAGGTGCTTTATGAATTACGTTAATATATTTTGCTGAATTATCTTATTGTATATCTGTACAAGATTTATCTCTAGTAATAATCGTTAAGAATTGAGATTCCTTAATTAAATAGAGGAGGGAAGATTCTAATATATAAGATGTTGAGACAGAGTATTGGAGTTATAAGCCTTTCAAAATGGAAGGCTTATATAAATACAAAAATTATACTCTTGATTTAATTTCAAATGAATCCTGCCTCGATAGAATTTTAATTGGGAAGAGAAAAGCTGTTTACTTTAAAGATATTCAACGCTGAAAATTGAAAAGCTGTGACAAATGACTTCCATCGGTATTTTTACTAACTAGATCATTCAATTAATTAAAGAGATTCTGCAATAATTTTATTCTTTAAATAAAGTAATATAATTTTCTTTATTCTTCAAATTTATTTTTTTTTTATATAAAAACTGTCGATCGTATAAAATCTATTGATTGACATTGAAATTGAAATTTTTCCTTTTCTTTTTTTTGTTTAATGCAGTTGTTGGCAAATTTTGCCTTTGGATGCACGAGACATCTCGTCATTGATGCGATTCTCATATATCGGATATGAAATATAATAGTCTCCTATTTCTCCATTACATCCGAGAGGGGACATCACAGTTTTATGGTCGATATTACAGCGTCATATATGTTCTCATCCTAACAGCGAAGAGAATAACGCGCAAGCGCGGTATATTGAAGATTTTATGATACTTCGATTAATTCACATATGCATATTCCGTTCATATATTCCCTTCACATATTTCCGACAGATATTCTTTGTATCTGATTAGACCATCTACTTAGTATAAACAATGTAAAATAATATTTACGTTTAATTTCAAAAAATTTAATTATATATATAAATTTATTTATTAGTATATAATTAAATTTTATATATATTTTATTTATATAAAAATCTAATTTTTATTCAATTTCTATTATTAAGATTTTATTTGTGAAAGTTCGGTGTCATTATGTAATCGATTGTGCAAAATCAATTTTAGAAACGTGGATATATCTAGTAATAACGAGATTATTTCGAGATCTTTGCGGCTCACTATTTTATGCTTTCCTTAAAGTACGAAAAGTATATCGCACGGAAAGACATTGTAGATGCCCATTCACCTCGTATCGCGTCAATCTAGTCGAATCACGTAAAATCGCTGAATCTCGATGCGCTCGACAGTATATTGACAGTATTGCTTCAAAATCTCGGATCTTATTCGAGTTTAATGTAAAGCAAAAATCTATAAAGTATAGTGTAAGAAAATATATTCTCTTGAATATTCTTGGGATAATTTAAATGTTTGATATATATATTTAAAAATACCAAAACATTTTTAATGCTTTTTTCTCTAATTAAATTTCTATCAATTTTTATTTTTGTGCTTTAACGATCAATGAAGGATTTTTCGTATCAAATTCTTACAAGAAAATGAAAAAAATTTCATTTCTTCCAATTTGCACTTTTATATAATATCTTAAAATATTTAATATTGAACACATTGAATAATTATAATGTTACAACTTATGACAAAATGATTCCGAAGAAAAATTCAGCTCCAAAGTTACATAATTTCATTCAGATAAAATTGCGAATTCTAATATATTATAAATATAAAATATTTTTAAAATTGTAAGATTCTATTCTTTTATTATAAGACATTTCATAAAATAATTAATTTATAAGTAAATTTAATTGATAAACACCATTTAATTCCAACTAAATCTAATTGTACGTTAATTAATGCTTAGAATTTTAAACAAGATAATTTTTTAAAACGCATATCTATGATTCTTCTAAAAGAGGTAACATACATGGTAAGTATTCTCTTGTTGGTACTGAATGCATTAAACTCAACCCCGCGCATCACGATGCAGCGACGAGAGCGCGTGAAGTTCCGACTGTCGGTGAAGTCTCTTTCGCCTCTGACCCTCGTTTCCGGTCTTTTTTTCGGCGCCACGCCGCTCGTCGTTTTGCAAGGACTTTTAATAACCGGGCATTCTTGTTAAGGTTTACGGCGCAGTTACATAAATTGAGCCGTTAAAAAATAATAGGGTTTTCGCGCGCTTTCGCGAGTATCTCTTCGTAATGCGACGAGTGTTAAGAGAGAGGTGTGTATGTTATGGCCGTGAACTGGTTAATTACATTCGGTCTGAGATCTCATCTCATAAAACACGAGATTACAACTCGAGATAATTATGATGTGAGGCAGTGCATTCTAATTGCACTCTAAAGACAGTTTTCTATGATCTCTATGAATGAGATCAAGTTGTAGAAAAACAATGAAGTTAATCTTTATAATAATTAAATATTTGTTGATTGAATCTTATTATATTATTATTATATTTACGTTTAATATTTATTTGTTTTCATAGATATATCAACTTATATTTTATCTTTTAAATAGCCCAATAAATCTATTCTCCTTTATAAGCTATCAATTTCTACTATAATTGACTCCGACTTGTGTAATGCAATTAATTATGCAATATCTGGAAAAAGTATGGTTTCATTCACGACCGTCGTGACATTAGAAGTGCGTCCAGAAGTCTCGTTAAAGCGCACTTTTATATATCCTCAGCTTTTATCGAGTTCTTCCAGACTTCGTATTTGAGAGTACCGTCCGTGTAGGATAACGCTGTTGCCATTAGGTTGCTGCGTCGGAATAGCCATGAAAACGCATACCATGGTGATAAATAATGTTGTGCTCGGCAATAACTCGTCTAGAAAATGCTCGTCGCCTCAACGGCCGGTACTTTCGCACCAGCTTTTAGAAACAGGTGCGCGATTTTCCAGCGATTAACCGATGCTAGAAACCGCGACGTTATACTTTAATAGCGGAAGTTATCCATGTTTCGAATCGATACTTCTATTTCGCGCCGACCGCGAGTCTATGGCAAATAATCGACTGGGAAGTGACAAAATGCAAGGGACAAGGAGAGAGAGCAATAACATGATCAGATCAATAAAAGATTTACAAAAAAGAAGCATTTTCTTATTTCTCTGTTCAAAATACAGAGGCGACATTTTTTTCTGCTAATCTTTAGTCTCTCCTTTAAATAAGAAAAAAATATTTGGGTGTTAAATTAAACTTTGTAATTATTAATGTCTAAGAGAGAGAGAGAGAGAGAGAGAGAGAGAGAGAGAGAGAGAGAGAGACAGACAGAGTAAATCTGCAAATAATTAATTTTGACATATTTATATAAATATTATTGAAAAAGTTTTGTATAAATTTAATAAAAAAAAGTTAAAAACAGCATTTTAAAATACGATTAATTTAAAGTAAATCAGAAACCCGATAAAAGTTTAAATTACAATAAAAGCTCACAACAATTTTTTACAATTGAATAAAATTTGCTTATATAAATACTAATTTTTTATTATAGTCTTATATAAGTTTTAATTTTGGATTAAATTTATCTACATTCATTTAATTCTATCTCTAAAATATGTATGCATTTATTATTTTGCTTTTTATATGCTTTTAGGGAGAATAAAATAAATTTTAAGATTTATATTCTCTTCTTTATTTTTTAGAAAAAAATATATTGTAAAATTTTGCTCGTTATGCTAATCGTAAATACAATAATTATTTTAAAACATTAATGTTTTAAAATAATTATTGTATTTACGATTATCATAATGAGCAAAATTTTACAATAATTATTTTCATAACGAGCAAAATTATACAATAATTTTACAATAATTTTACAATAATTTTACAATAGTTATTTTCATAACGAGCAAAATTTTACAATAATTATTTTAAAACATTAATGTTTTAAAATAATTATTGTATTTACGATTATCATAATGAGCAAAATTTTACAATATATTTTTAAAACATTAACGTTTTAAAATAATTATTGTATTTACGATTATCATAACGAGCAAAATTTTACAATATATTTTTTTCTAAAAAATAAAGAAGAGAATATAAATCTTAAAATTTATTTTATTCTCCCCAAAAGCATATAAAAAGCAAAATAAAATAAATGCATACATATTTTAGAGATAGAAATGTTAAATGAATGTAGATAAATTTAATCCAAAATTAAAACTTATATAAAACTATAATAAAAAATTAGTATTTATATAAGCAATATTATATAGCTATATTTATACAATATTTATATAAGCAAATTTTATTCAATTGTGAAAAATTGGGAAGTGACATTAATGTTGTAAAATAATTTTCAAAACAAATAATAATAATATAAGAATCGTTGGAAATTCTGTGTGTAAAATTAAAATAATTCTATATATGATTAATAATAATATAAAAAAATTTTTTAGCTAAGCAAGAATTTATCTACGTTATCTATCAATTGTATCTATAAGATGTAAGATATAAATCTGATATATTATTTTCAATAGTTAACACGTGCTATGGGATTTTCCATAAGGTCTAATTCCCACGTGTCCTATGCTCTCAATATAAAATTGCTCGCAATAAGCCGTCGCTCGTGCTCCGAATATCGAGATTTAGTTGCACGGCTATACTCGTGAAAGTGTGATAGAATATAGATATATTCGCACATCAGCGTATATGCATGTTTCGTGTACGATGTCATAACATGCGACGAAAATACACGAATTGAACGACATTGAACCACTTGGAAATGGATATGGTCGTTTATCAGTATTTGCATTTTAATGTTAAATCTGACGAACATTTTTATAAATCATTTTTTTTCCTTTTTTACATATCTTACGTTTAATTTAAAATGAAAGGAATATTATAATTAGAAAGTCACTTTTTCTGTTTTAAAATTTTTCATATATAAAAAAAACATTAGATCCATCTAGTGTTAAATCTCGCTAAAACATGTCCTACTTTATGCATCTGAATGTGATTCGAAGCAAGTCGCTTTCAGTGTTACACTGTTTTTTTTTCAAAAATAGTTTGAGCCACAATGGTTTCGATTATTTGCGATAGATTCAAATCGACCACACTTTGTTCCATGCGGTTGCATTCATTCGATTGTGTATTGACAATTCAGCAACCGAAGAGCAAATAAGACTAGGAGTTTGATCGGACTGTTTCTGCCTCGATATGAAAAACTTTATTTCGCGCGCACAGAAAATTGATGATATCAGTGTCCGTCAGAATTTGCTTGAAATGCGAGAACGAAAAAAAGAACACATTAAGCGAGATAGCAAACTCAACAGATCAAAACGATTAATGAAACTACGCTAATGGATTATCTCGATTTCGTAATCTCCTCTTTTTAAGTTTACGTTGCTAGAATAAATTTCAATCATAATGTTTAAGCAACATATTTTTTCTTTGAAACATATATTTTTTTTGAAACATATATTTTTTGGTTTAAAAATATAAAATTTATTCTCTCTCTCTCTCTCTTTCTCTCTCTTTCCTACATAACGCAAATTTTCTGCGCAAATGATGAAATCTGAGTTTTATAAGAGAAACAAAATATTATATACAAAATACAAAAAAATTAATTTTTTTCTCTTTGCAAAAATTATGACAAAAAAATATCTTATTCCTCGATATGTAAATTTTATTGTAGATACATGAATGGAACTAGACTTGTCAATATAATAGGAATAAGTTAGTTTTATTAGACATTTATTTACACGGTATTATATTTCTTTAACAAATAATATGTAATTTTAGTTGTATTTTTACAAAATCACGAATTAAATATGTCACTTCCTATTTTTCCATTTAACGATTTTTTTCCAACAATGTACTATTGCTGATCGTAAACGCGCGATATTATATTCGACAATACTTAGACAACCGGTGACGACAAGTGGCCACTCTATCAGGGCACCTTTTTAATTTTATATTCTGGCGTTCCGATATGTTTATTCCATCAATTTCTGATGCCAGATCCATTCACAAGCATGGAAGAGAAATAACACGTGGATGACATTCAATTATTTTTTAATAAAAGCCCAAAACAACTAAATTTACCGGAAGTATTAACAGTCGCGTAAAAACGTATTTAATTATAATATTTAATTATTAACTGAGACGTTCTAAAATAGAATGTTTTAAAATTTTATATTCTCATAAAATAAATATTCTACTATCAAATGTGACTAAATGATTGTCAATTTTTATTAAACATAATAGATACTGATTTTCAAAAATCTGTTGCTTATCAAAAGTTCAAATGTTTAAAAGTAATTATAATATACAGATTAGATTTAAAATAGATATAGATAGAAAAGTAATAGTACAAAAAATACATTTTAATATTAAGTAAATATTCTTTTTTAAATCATGAAAATTTATAAATTATAACAGCCATTAAATATTCCGAGATCAAACCTCCAAGATTTTTAATTAAATAATCCAAACACTATATTTTCGGCAAAAACAAACTTGTGATATAAAAGATCATGTATATGTGCGATGTTTTTCACATTCATAAAAATAGCAAACAGGCGAAGACATTAATAAGGGCGAATAAGGCATCTCCGGGAGGAGTGTATTTCCCTGTCGCGCGGCGGTGTCTTTTCTCAAACGTAGCAAGGGAAAACACCCTCTCCCACACGCAGGACCGCGCGAATAGCAATCTAGATGGCGTGCTAGGAGGTGGTAATTCACTGTCCTGAGGGCAGAGTCAAGAATTTCACCTAGCGCGCCGCTGCTGAATTCCCCTTTGACGCCAGGCCTTTGGCCCGAGGCCGTTTAGCTCATTTACCGCCCGACTTGCGCGCGAAAATCTTTTGACGTATCTTTGCCGACGTCTCACGGCACTTTTGCTCTTGCCCAGCGTTTATTGACTCCTCCGATGCGTCAAAACGCGCCTAAAGCTCGTGTGTCGCTATCATATATTTTATATTCCAATATATTCGATACATAATCCTATACCGTAAAAATGAAAAGAGGAAAAAGTTAAATTGACATTTTTATATAATTATTGTTTTATAATCAGGGTGGGGTTCTACAAGTTAGTAAAAATATCCCAGAATTGTCAAAAAATAGACACGTACCTATAACGTTATTTCTTGTAAAGTCGTTTTTCTTTAAGGAAAGTATTTTAATTATCGAGCCACAAATTAAAATTACATTAAAGTTCAATCCGTTCTCGAGATAGGAACAAAAAAGTGTCTTATTATTTTTTTATTTTTTAAAGTTTAATTCGCGAAAGACGCGTCATTTTCGACGACTTAGTCAGTTCTTAAAGTATTAATACCTTGAATTATCGACGAGAGTCAAGTTTACATTTCATGATTATTTTAATTATAATATCCATTTCCTATGAATGGTCAGCACGTTCGGAAGAACATCATTATGTGAAAATTCCTATTTACTGTGCTATCCATAAAGTCTGCGCAAAGCGAAATTTTTATCAAATATTTTGAAAGCGCTTGAAAACGGCTGTTTTCCGCAATTTTCGCGTAAAAAGTCTATCAATATGTATAGAGCTGCCTTTTTCATAGTATTAACATCACTAAATGTATGATAATATCTTTGTGCGTCGTCAAATAACTCGCTATCACCTTATAGATATGGTAATTGGCTATTGATGTATGCTAATGAAGCCTTTGCAATGTATTCATTACTACGGAGTGCTATAAGTGCAAGTAATTTTCACAAGAATAATACATACATTTTCCTTCACCAAGGAGAAATAATATTTATCGTTTTATCGAGTCTACTAAAAATAACCTATCTCACATTAAATATATTTTATAGTAATATATTCTTTATATTTTTGCGTATCTTGTACTTAGCAAATTATGTATTTTTTTTCTATGACTTTGATTCATTTAGTTTTGATTATTGTTTACAAGAAATATTGGGGAATATTATTTTTTGTAATTTTTTTCAATTTATAATATTAATATCATTATAAATAATATAATCTTTAATATCATTCGAAATTTCATATATATATATTCATTAAATTATAATATCCATTAAATTAATTGGTATATCCATTAAAAGTTAAATAAATAAGATTTTATTTTTCTACATTTTTGAAGTCTAATTCTCAAAAATCCACTATTGAATCGCTTAATTAATAAATAAAACATTGTTTCTTCATCATTAAGAAAAAATAATTTCAATCTGATTAAAAACTTCGTGTGTGAAAGATATCTCTGCTCTATGTAAATCTAAAATATCACTATATATAACGTGACCTCATATATTATAATTTTCACAGGAAACAGAGCGTTAAGCTTAAAACTCATTTAGCTAAACATATAATTGCAACATCTCTTCAGGGAGAAATTCATCATATATGTATACGTGTATGGACACTTATTTACAGAAAAACCTATCTTAGCGTAGCTGTGTTAATCTCATTTTTGATTTCCGCATTTTCTTCAAGATCCGTGCGTATCGCAAGATCATATCGAATGCACGTAAGCTGTTTATTTCCATTCGGTGGCCACGTGCTGTTGCAAACCGAAATAGTCAACCGACTGGGAGTCATTTTCATGAGACGTGAGAGTAAAAGAAATTATAATTTAATTTTAAATCATACTATGGGGAATAAAGTCCTAAAGTTTTATAATATTTTTTTTAACTTGATTGTACGACACGAGAATCATAAAAATATCAACGATATCTGCGAATTGACATTTTTATCTTCAATTTAAGATTTTTCGAATATCATTACTTTTGTAATTTATAATATGTGACAAAATTGACGTGCCTTTTAAAATTAACGTATAATTATTGATTATATTTTGCTTTTCGTGTTTGCAATTTCTTTATACAAACAATATTATATTTTTAATTTTTTATTTTACAAGATATATATATGCATTAAATTTTTTCCGAACTCGTAGGATTATTTATTTATTATGTTTCAGTGAAGTAGTTGCGATTCATCTAAGAGATATTTATTTAATTTAATTAATCAGCCTTTTGTATCTTTAATTTTAATTTAAATAAATTTTAATGCGCAAACTAATATTGTTTTTACTTTATTTGCTTTCGGGTTTTCTGTGTACTTTATTTTTTATGATGCTAATAATTCTTAATAATGAATAGCCGTTAGCTGTAAATTATTTAACCTTAATTATTGCTATCAGTCAGTATTATAAACAATGCCTCGTAAATTAATGCTTTAATAAATTCAACAAAGTTAGCAGATAAATATTATACGGGTTCACAAATATCTAATGAAAAAAAAGTAGATTTGAAATCGTGCTTAATTGCGCGTAGCAGAATGTCACAAAGGCCATAATTTGATTTGGAATATGTATAAATTAGAAGAAGTACCGCTGGGGTTTGGGTGCGATTTGGATTATCGGTTAAATACGCAAACCGGCGAGTAAGATAATGAATGTACTCAGCTGTGCAAATCGCCGCATTTAACAATGCCTGGCTGTTATCAAATTAATGTTCTGCGTCCTCCGTTATTATAATTATTCTAGCAGGCGTCGCGCGCGCCAGAAAAGTGGCCAATGCAAGACGTAATTTTGAAAATTTCAACGGAACTTTCTACCGTGCCCTTACTTTGCACTTCCGCCAATCTTACCGTATAATTTTATCGTCGTCTGCAAGACGAGAGGATGCAGTAATTTTCTCGGCGAGCATCACAAACGGTGCGCCCGAAATTCTAACTATGCAGTACATTGTGAATTCCATAGAAAGCTCGAAAGTTTATTTATTCTTCTTGTTACGCGACATTTATCTATATTTCAAAGAAAAATTATTTTATCATTTTTATTTTATATATTTCATTTTTATTTTTCTTATTTTATCTTTAATTGATATATAATAGAATAAATTGCGCAAAAGAGAAAGAAAATTCGATTTAAAAAAATCTGTGTTATATAAAAAGACTGCAGCTTTTTTAAGAGCGAAGAGGATTTATTCTCTTATTTTGCAGCAGAGATTCCGCTTGATTAATCAACTCAATTAGAATATTTTTAAAGTACTTTTGAAACGTTAGAAATACTATTCTGGTAATTGTATTTTGTTTCTTTGTTATATCTTATCTGTCTTATCTCTCTATCTTTTGATTACTAACATGAGTATTATCATTAACAATGGAAACAATCTGACATATCAATGTAATGCGAGACTACTTTGCAGCAAAACTGCAGTTGCAAAAGAATTCAATGTATGTATGAATTTCAGCTCTCTTATTTACTGCCGAATCCGAATTTCATTTGATATGCGATACTGAAACGCGGCTTCCCCGTCGAAATCACATATCTCGTGTAACAAGTGCGTAATGAGGTTGCAGCAAAATTACATTGTTAGATACGCGCGAGGAATTCATCAGGTCCAGATTTTCGATCGGATTCTCAGATATGTCCGTCAACCTTGATTATTCATGGATGGGAAATTTCGTGATTCCATCTCGATGAATCGCGGCGATGCAATTTGATTTCTTTTGGATACGAGAGAATATTCGTGTGCGACGCGAGAGTAAATTCCACATTCAGAATTCCCGACATCCTGCTCCATCAATTCTCTTTTTCAACTATCCGTTATATCTCGCGAAAGAACTGCCGCGTAATCACGAGTCTCAATTCGATTCGTAACTTCCTATCGTTGCCTAATGTAATTTCCAAGCTTTTAACTGTTTCCAGAGGCTGTTTTCCGTTTCTCCTTGAACGTGAGCGCGATCTTTCATCGGAGCAAGTTTCAAATCTTGTCGGTGACAGCTGTGACATTGACATCAATCCTTCAGAATGAAATTGACTTATAAAACTTTTACCGTCTTATATCAAGGCTCCTGCGGCAAGTATAAGAATATAACGTGGAATTTATAAAGGATCTATCGCACTTGCCGTAATAAAATGAAAAGATTCCTCTTCATTTTACATTTAAATGAACACATAAATGGTTTTGAGTGGAGATCTTTAATCTGTGATTACTCTACGAACATTAGATGATTTATAAATTTTTAATTTTTGATTAAAATAACAAATGAAGATTTAATATATTTAACAGCTTCATTTGACAATATGTATGAAAATTCATTTAAAAGATTTAATATAGATTAAATATAGATTATATTATCGTCGAAATATTCTAAAATCGAAATAATTTTTTTCATATTTTTCGGTACGAATAATGCAAACGTACAGTGCAATCCATCAGCAATCACACAAAATCAAGATGAGCAATCGATTCACAATTCTTCTCGATTCGTTAGCTCTATAAATCGAAAGGGAAAGTAATATTTTTGCATCGGCCAAGTCCTCCATTCTCCCGTCATTTACCGCGGCAAATGGAACGCGCGTGGATAGAACTTCGGAGGCTGAGAGAGAGGCACATGCCGAGAGATGGGTTTTCGAATCTCCGATCGACCGTGACCGTTTGTTTCGAGGATCCTTTTGCTGACTCGACGCATCGGCGGCGGCGACGACGACGACGGCGACGGCAACGGCGCCGGATGCTTCTCCGACTCGTCGCAGTAGTGGCACTTCCTCCCCACCTTTCCCCGACCAAGTGCATTCAACAGGTATCTACACAACCGATGAGTTTGTGCTACGCTGCCCTGCGCCTCTCACCTCTTGCACCTCTTCAGGGATACTGTGCTATCTGGCGCACACACGAAACCCGCGACCCTCCGCGCGTCTGCGTCAAGGACGCCTGCGTCGATAAGGTAGTCTTGCTCCCAACCTGAAGCGGCTGGCTGTCTCTCGCCAGTGCGCCGTCGACCGTCGAAGGTTGCTGGTCTCCGCTCCGGTATTGCCTTCAGCTTGTCGCCACCGATCGCGGAAATCCGCCCGGGTTTCGGTGTGAACGGGGAAGTGTGCCAAGTGACTGGGATCATCGCGCTGATCCTTGCTCGCGATCGATGAGGTGTTCTTTTGTGCAGACAGAGCGGTTGGTTTCTGTCTGAGACTGCGATCCGGTAGTAGTCAGGATGCTTTAATCCCGTAGTAGGAACCTCTCCTAGATGTTACCTTCCTATTTTGACAGTGGGGAAATCTGTGTGTCGATTGGCGAAAGATAATCCGATCGGTTCTTCAACGGGGATGTCGTTTCAATCGATGATTCGCCTGCAATTGCTTTTTATTTCTCCACTTCTCTAAAAATTGCAAAGAGCGTGGGAGTAGGCGAGAAGTAGGTGTCTAGTAGCATCAAGAATTTTGTCGGTTTTCCTCGTATTTAGTTTGCATTCAAAGAGCCAAACTGACTCATCATAAAACTACCGAATCGAGAAGAATTGTGAATCGATTGATGCTCGTCCTGGATGATTTTGTGTGATTGCTGCTCGTTTCTCGACGTTTTAAAAGTCGCCCGGGTGTTCGAGCATTTTTGGAGTTTGTGATCAAGATGCGCAAGACGGTTTTCAACGTGGCATACGACAATGCGGTAATGTCTTTTATTGAATAGTCTATTGAAAATTTTGACAGGTGCGATAGAGCCGGTTATTTTCATCATTATTGGAATGACAGTTGCGATGGATCATATTTTTTATCATAATGCATATCACAGAAGATAATTATTTCTATCATTTAATTAGAGATATTACGGTGTCATCTTACAACTTTGCCATTTAGAAGTGTATGTGTGTGTTTATTTTAAATATTGTAATCTTTATTGAAAGATTCTAATCATTTTTTGTCTGTATAATGCGAATAAATAATTGAAAATATTGATTATACATACACATACACACAAATATACACATATACACATAATAAATCATTATTTATAATTCGACATATTTTTACTGAAAACATTTTATATAATTAATTGCTTTAATTCTATCAATTTGAATTTAGAAATGAAGATTCAAACTTTAACAATTAAATTTTTAATTAGCTATATTTGTGATTGAGTTTCGTTATGTTTGAAATCTCCAAAGTTTCGAGATTCTTTTTTTAAATGTGTAATTTTGATTAAATAAAAATTTTGCACGGTGATTGGTGAGAACCGCCAAATTTGATGGTGAATAAGTTAAAGATTAAGTGCAAAAACAGATATTATAGTATTCAGTTTTATTAAAAATTGTATTATGTTTTCAAAATTTAATTATGGTAAAATGCAAGCTTACAGTTTACATCGTACGATGGGACGTTCTCATAACACAACACCATTATTTTTTATTTAAAGGTAGACATCTTTACAAAGTGATAAATTGCAGTGCTTATAATCTGCAGTGATAACGAAAAAATATCTTATCGCAAGCGTAAAATGTGTATCTGCATAATATCTCTATGTTTAAAGACATCTCTTAAAGAGAAATTATTTTTTTATACACAAGGATTTTTAATTCTCTCAAGCTCTGTTATTCTGAATTATTTGACAATGAGAAATTCAGCTTAACAGATAAGACTCTTAAACAAAAATTTCATTAAAGCGATTATCATAAAGCTCTTCTCGAAATGTTTTTGAAGCGCATTTGCACCATTTTTCGAGCAAAAAATTGGTACTTATCTCTTAAATAGAAATTTCCTTCTTTCACGCAAAGACATTTTTCATAATCTACAGTTTCGTAAGTCACATAACAACGGAAATTTAAGAATATTTAAAATTTTTTAATTAAATATGTATTATAGGATGATACGACAATTTTATCTCAAATTTCTTTTTATAATTTTAAAGCGCACTTATAAGTACTTTATGCACAAATTTTGCAATTATGTGTCGAATAAAAATTTTCTTGTCCACACACAGACACTTTTCATTTCAAGCTTCATTATCGAGTTATTTAAAAACAAAAGTTCACGTGTAGATGAGATACCTATTCAAATTAAATTGTTGTTAAAGCAATTTACTTAAAATTGTTTCCTAGAACAGAGTGCTTTATCGCGGAAATGTATATCTGTCTGTTAAATGGAGATTTATTTTTTTCTTCCACGCAAAAACACGTCTCATCATTATCGAGTTGTTTAACGATAGAAAATTCCACGGTAGAAATAAGGTTCTTAAATTAAATCATTGTTACAGCAATTTAGGCGAAATTTCTTCCTAGATGATTTTCGACGTGCGTTCTCATTCTGACGAGAGCAAGAATATTTGCGAATGTAGGTAGGCGGAAATAGACACCATTGAATTCAACGATATTAGCATAACCGTTCTCCATCATATTCGCTACGAGAAAATTTAACTTCGTAATATGCGAATTATGTACAAAATACAGCGTTCGCTCGCTCGTTGATAAACCAAGTTAAGCGAAAGGGAACAGCAGCAAAATTTCGCTTGAGGTCACGTTTCGCGAAATGTTTGCACGAATTCAGCATCGTCGTCGCGCGTGAATATCGTATTTAAAATGGTCGGGATATAAATAAATAAAGAGTCGATCGCCAAACGAGAGATAAATCTGCGCCGATGAGAATTCATTTTAATTTGCATTTAAGCGCGCGGGTGAGAAGAAATATGCTATTTCGATTTTGAAGTATACACGAAATACTATCGCTACTATATGAGAATTCTAGTGGACCGTAGCGATTTACAAAATTTCATCGAGCTTTGTTAAGCCAATTTCGGTCTACGTATCGAATTACAAATGTAATAGAGCAACGAGAGAATTGCAAAAGTGCATTAAATATGCAAACTGAATATCAGATTAATGGTTTTGATACGGTCGAGAAATAGTCGCCAATTAAGTTAAACTCATTGAACCGGTGTTACATATCGAATTAAAGGGAGCGAGTTCACTCTTTGCGAGTAAGCGTCATAATTTGCATGGTGATTCTGTTTGTGAACCGATAATTATAAATCTGCATCCTGATTTTCGAATGTACGTGAATGCAAAATATTTACGAAACACGAACTTGAGATTCGACATTATATTACGTGAATTTGTTTTTTTGTATTTATCCAAAACCGAGAAATCGCAGCAAGCATTTTACATAGAGTACATAAATCATATTTTTGAAAGAAAACTGCAAAGATAACAGCAGTTTTTGCAACAACCACAGTCAGTATACATGAAATTATAACGTATAAGGTGCATTTAACAACGCGCGTATTGCAACGTAATAGAGTTTTTTTCTTGTTATCGTAATATATAAAACGTCTCCGCATGGAAATTATAATACAAGAAATAATGAGACGTATACGCGCTATTTTAAACAGTTAGAATAAATAATTATTCGTGCAATTATATGTATCTTATAATTTTTCTTCATCGTTTCTAATTTTATCGAGTTACTATATATTTAATTTATTTTATGATAATATTTTAATTAGAAGTAAAAAAATGAACAAAAATAAATCTATAATTTTTATATTAAAAAAGCAAATATTACAATAAAATAAAATATCTGTATTATAGAAATAAAAATTGAAAGAGAGAGATAAGTAATTATCTGATATATATCATATATTTAAAAAATTAGAATTGATCAATAAATATTCATTCAATTATTACAGTACAATATATTTTACAAAGAGCAAATTCTGAAAAATTATTCGTTATGTATTTTTCTGTTTACGTGCAAAACGCATGCATTATATTGTCCGCGAAATTGTCGTTATTTTAATCTATGTATTTACATTATTATCCACGCGCAAAGAATTTTTATATTGTGCGTATTTTTTATTTCATAATAAAATTAATTAAAATATACAAACGCGGCTTGAGTTTAAACTTTTCCGATTTTTCCTAACTGCTTCTTCGAACAAATTTGGACAAATCCATATATTTTTCTTCCACGCAATGAACTTTATGCATAGAGTTCTTACGAAAACTCTTGAACATAAATCGACGCCTGGCGGCGATATGGAAATAGGTCACATACGTGATTGCACGTGGCTCGAAATAATTAAACGCGGTGAAATCGATGGTTGTTTTGTTGTGGCCCTTTCTCTTTTCGCGAGTCTGAATTTCGGGTTAAATTGTTATTTAGTTTATTTGCAAAGTATAGTAAGTTCGAATCATATCAGCCAGTTAGATTTAAATCTATCACGTTAATGTACAAGTTTTTTTTGACATTAACATGAATGAAATATAATATAATATTTGCAATAACTAGAGATACTATCATTAAAATTGCATTATAGCATACTGTATATTATTGTACAATATTTATATGCGTGCGTGCATATGTTATATTTATGTTAATATTAAAATTTTTTATATATAAAATTAAAATTATTTTTATCGTATTTACTAATATATTTTATAGCCAATAAAAAGATTTTCTAATTGTAAATAAATGTAAATATTAATCTCAGAAATAATTAAGAAGGCTCATTGTAAAAGCTAAAAAATAATTAAAATATAAAAGTATTTTTGCTAAAAATCTAATACTCTCCATTGGAAATTTTTTCATTGTTTTAATATGAAGATAATTATTATTAACATAAATATAAAAAAAATTAAAATAAAAGCTCTCTATTCTTCTAAATAATATTTAATTATCTCAATTTATATATTTATTAAAAAATCTCTAGAGTCGTATTATTCGTTTATCTTCTTCTCAATCTCTCTATCAGATATTAATTAATAATTAATAAACGGATAGATCTGATTGCGTGTTGTTTATCAGGAAGAAGAAAAAAGTCCTATCTTACGATTAATAATTTATTTATAAGCATATATTTACACGAGAAGGCCAACCGGTTTCGATTGTAGAATTGCCGTGAAAGGATTTTTACGTAGGCCGATACGATGGAACGATACGAAGGTGAGAGAGTTATTAATGTTATTATACTTGAAGAAAGATCGAACTTTCGATATATCCGTGTATCTTGACTCGCTCATATCTTTCTGTGTGGGTTTCTTTCTCTTGTTCACGGTCAATGCGTTAATATTGCGAAATTATGTTCTTGAAAATCAGGGACACGAGATATAAGCAGTTAACATTGTACAAACTCGACATTTTGCAAACCGCAGAAATCCCTACTCTATTTTAATTGCACATATCTTTTGACATCGTTGCCGATTGCGAAAGTGCAGTTGGAGCTGTGCCACAATGGCAAAATACATACGAGAACAGAATTTAGATATTATGCCAGACGAAGTATTACAATGATCTCAAGACAAAATATCACGGATTTAAAAGTTGATGTTAGGAAGTATGTACATATATTAAAAGTAATCCTAGAGTGCATTATCTTTTTATTATCGTTTTATTATTATTATTCCTGTATTATTTTCTCTTTTTATTATTATTTAATAAGATATTAGTTTGACAAGCGTGAAAAGCGATGACTTATCTCTTCGCTAAAATTATGACTGCGATTGAATTACTTATTAAAATATACTTATGATCTACATAATTGAATAGATTTCGATATTATATTTCTTGGCCCATTTCGGAAAAGTTATATTTAGTGCAAGTTTATTTTCGTTATCGTTCTATCAAGATATACATTTACAGCTGACAAGTACAGAAGATAAATACGATAATATATCATAATTAATTCACATACACAAAGTAGAATTTAATATATTTTTTTTAAGATTAAAAAGGGAGCAGAATTATGCCATAAAAAAGTGTACAAGATAATTTATTAAATATATTGAAAACAATAAGAATAATAATAAAATAATAATAAAAAGCACAGGGCAGAAATTAAAATAGAATAAAATTAAACTATCATTTTGATTCTTCATGTCCATATTTTAGAAGTGATTATATCAATTAGTAATTGCAATTGAAGTGATATGTTGTATGCATTTCATTAAATATGTGGAATTAATTTGTAATTAGTATATTTTATTTATTGTAATTAACAATTTAATACATTTATAGAATTTATTACTGTTTATAATTATTTATTAGAAGTAGAAATAACGATCTATTATATTTACACAATCATAACAGATTACGAATCTATTTATGCAAACAGTTATTTTGTACTACACCGATTTGTATCATTTTATTAATAGATGATATCAAGAGAGAGTCGCGCTTTATGACGGGTATATCGCGTTATTTATCAGCAAATTATTCGCTTATTTTGTATCGTTTAAATAGTATGACATTTAATCTCTGATATCACAATTGCGATTATATAATCAATCCTACTTTCGACATTTGCATATGTGTAATTAAACTGTATTCATTGTATATCATGTATAGATAACAGTATCAATACGTGATGATATCACCTTTTAGAAAAGAAAAAGGATTACCTGGTAAATTTTAAATAATTATTTATTAATAATGCATTTTTTAAATGCACATTTCCTAATCTAATAATATCACTGTAAAATGTTTCGTACCATTCTAATCATGTTAGTTTTTATATGCTTAAATTTGTGTGCTCTGAATAATTGTTTTTGCAATTAAAATTTAATATTAACTACAATAAAATGTGAGGTTTAAATTATATGCATAAATTAGTTATATGATAAATAAGCTAATATGTATTATTATCTCTTTATCTTGTTTGGAAATCTTAAGTTTATTAACAAAGATTTATAATTTGAGATTTAATTGCCACAAATAATTAATCACAATTAAAAATTATGAATTTAAAATTGAAATAAATTTACTAAACAATATCAAGTTTAGCAGACTTGTTATTAAATTTTTAATTTTGACTATTATAAATCTGAATATATTTTCTGAATAATATGTATATATAATACATACATGCATACATACACACACACATATATATATATGTATTTAATATTATTTATGTCCAGCAATAAAGTCTAAAATGTGTGACATTTAAATTTTCCAAGACAGGTGCCAAATCGAGTGCTAATCGCGATTTCTGTCGATTTAAAAGTAATACCGAAGGGAGCTTACTGTAAACACGCGCTAGAATTTCCCGTGGGCTAACGAAATTATTTTCGCCCAATCACGGTGGCGTGTATTGTCGATTAATACAGGCACGTCGCTGGGCAAATTGCGTTATTACGTTCGATAAAATCGGCGATTCTGTGCTTCGAAAGCTATTCTCGCGGCGAGCAAACCTAGCCAATCGCGAGTATCGATGCCATAATAACGTATTCCAGCAAATAGTTTCCATTTTTGTTATCCAAATATTAAATTCAAAGTATGAAAAGTCAAGCGCTGATATTTACACATAATACAATAAGCTATTATCACAGCCTGAATGACGAAGAACAAGCCGCGGTAAAATCGTAAATTTTTATTACGAAATTAAGTTTGCACGATAAATATTCGATTGGGTCAATCGGGACATTTGTGGGAGTTTTAACCGAAACCGATTGAAGTATTCTTCTCTCCTTTTTCGACCGTAATATAAATTGCATCACAAATTTACCGGCTGATGTTTCCTCTTGATCGAACCGACGTTTATTTTGACATTTCGTTACAAATTGCATGGAAATGTACGTGAAAAGTCTGTACATTTTAAACGCAATTAACATAAAAATTTTATGATCAAAAAGATATTTTGTAACGCATTTTCATCAATATTTTAACGGGAAGATCGTGTCGAAAACATGTTATCGCGTCAAATGTACATTATCCCATACGACATCAAAAATAAAAATGTCACTTTTGACCAATAAAACTTTCATTCGTTCATTTCGCGACCAATTTAGTGTTAAACACGGCTACCTAATTTAAAATGTGCACATATAACATCGCGACAACGTGTTTGCGACATGTACACGCACGCTATACGAGCAAAAGCTCGCATATCGGACCTATCTCGACCATGCACATGTTACGGGACTTTGTATATTTGTCATTCGATCGTAATAAACGACAACGAGGTGCGTACGTTGACGGCGATTTACTTCCAACGCGAACAATGTGCTCGGGTTAACCGTCGAGAGCCCTGCGAACACGCGCACCGTCGACTTTATCCTTGGACAACGCCTCACTTTCGAGTGGACGACGAGGGGCAGGGATGTTGTAGCGGACCGCGAATGAAATATCGTGGAATCGCCGAAGAGAAACGAGTCGAGAAGAGAGAATACTCGAGAACGAAGGGGTAAAAAGGCGAGAAGAATGGCCGGCCGCGGCACGAAGGGTCGGATTCCTTCTTTAGGATGTGATTTACGTTCTTTCGTATTATCGGTCGCGTATCATAATAACGATGTTGTCACGGGGAGAGACATAAAACATATGTCGCGGACGGTTGGCAAATGCGTATAATTTTGAACATGTAATTATTTTATAATAATCATTTCAAATTAATAACGTCTCTTTTATGCTCTAAATGCAATGCTAATACAAGGCTAATAATTTGATCGCATAAAAAAATACAAGGCGATATGTATACTCCTGGACAAAATTAACGCATAATTTTTTTTCACTTTTTCTTTAAAATTTTTCGTTAAAATTTAAATATCAGCTTTTAAAGAAAAAGTGAAAAAAAATTATGCATTAATTTTGTCCAGGAGTATATTATTACAACTCGCGCGATTGCAGTGGTTTCTTTATCTAGAGATTATTTTATCAATTATCAAATATTCTTCCATTGATTTAATTTCAGAAAGGAATATTATTCTCGCTATCTTATTTTTCGATCACGGGGGGAGACATAAAGCATAAGTCGCGGACGGTTGATAAATGCATATAATTTTGAACATGTAATTATTTTACAATAATCATATCAAATTGATAACGTCGCTCTTTTATGCTCTAAATACAATGGCTAATAATTTGATGACATGAAAAAATACGAGGCGATATGTATTATTACAACTTGCACGATTGCAGGTTTTTATCTAGAGATTATTTTATCAATTATCAGATATTCTTCCATTGATTTAATTTCAGAAAGGAATACTATTCTCGCTATCTTATTTTTCGTTTGATAGAAATTTCATAACCAGCGCAATGAGAGAAAACGTCGCGTGACAAACGAGCATTGAGTCCGCGAATCAGAAATTGATCTGGAGATGGAATTAATCACTAGAACTGTCATGCTTACACCCGCGGAAACGCGAGAGGTTGGATATGGTATAGGTAGAACTGGAGCAGGATTTCAATTTGAATAGTTCGGTACGCTTTTTGCCCGATTTTTTTGTTGCGCATGCTGCAGGTGCAACGAATATATATGTTGCTTCGCCGATCATCGGTGATTGAAATACGCCTTTGTTGGAAAATTACATCTCTGTGCCGCCGACTCCTCATCGAATTACAAGCGATAATAATCTCTTTGTGCGATAAAATAAAATTCTTTCTACGCAAACTCGTTAAAATATAACAAAATTCTCCCGATAAAATTTTTATAGTGACGCAATCTATATTTTATATTAAAACACGCCGGTTTTAATCATTAATAGCTTACACTTACAATTAGTACAATTCTAATATTTATTATATTTATTATTTTAATATTTATGCTAGTTTAAAAATAAGAAAAGGAGTATATGATATTTCTTCGAATCTACGCATTTTATTATATACATATTACATCACGATGTGACTCAGCAATTATAAATTAATAATAAATTTTTTTATCATGTGTCGTCGTAAAATATTCAACGTTTGAAAGGTCACATCGTTTTTTTTGTAATTGGTTAAGAAAAACTTGCTCAAACCGAGCTCATTTAATCGTCCTGGTCAAAAGCGTATAAAAATTTGCATAAAAAATCGCGCTTTTTTATTGAAGTTTATTGAGATTCTAGAGATCGGGACGTCATATAATAAATATACTGGGAGTGATTTTTATTTAATTTCGCCGTCACACTGATCAAAAAAGTCGGCGCGCACGCGAAATACAATTTTCAGGATGTGGAAAGGCGCACGTCGGGACATCGTGCCGCGTCGCGGTGATTTGAATAGCGCGGTTGTATAGAATGTTTTTCACCTTTCTCTTCTCCTCTTTTTTAGTTTCAAAACAGTTCATCACGTCAATATCGAACGCACAAGCGCGCGTTCGTAAGCGGAATATATCTTCGTCAAAGTCGCGACCAAAAAAACGAGTTCAAAGAGCAACGCGGTGTGTCAGGACTTTCCTACCACCTCGTGGCTTTCATCACCAGTGATGGCGCGGATATCGAATTAATTCATTATTCCGATCGAATTATGAGAGAGGCACCGCGGTACATACATATAATGCGTATACGAAAATTTAGACTGTAAATGTGATATGGAAATTAAGCGATAAGGAAGCATTTATTATGGAAAACGATCCTCGATTTTTTAATACGTTTCTACTTTTCTCTCTTTTTTTCTCTCCGTTTCTACAAACCATGAAATAAAACATATTTATACAATTTTCAACCGATAAATTATTATATATATAGTGACAATTAGACAGTTGTTTGAATATTTTATGAGCCATGCCTAATTTAATACGGATTCTATTATCGTGCTTATTCTCTTTGATTTATGAATCAAAGTACATTATGTATAAAGCTCGATTTCCACGTATTAGGTTACTTTTAGGCACTTTTGACTTCATTTGGCGTTAATGCAACTGAAATTTTCACGAGAATTTAAAAAGTATAATCCGCAAGCTAAAATTCGAATTTTAAAATAGTCGCAAGAGCTTTATCATGATGCTTTTTCAGGAAGCACATCTAGAAATAGTCGCATTTGCTTTATAGTTTCTATCATTAGTCTTTCAAAATTAGTTTTTCCTCTTGGATGATTTCCCAAATAATTCATCATTTCAATCAAGCAAAGGCTGATTTATGTAAGTTAAAAATTAATACAAAAAAAATATTTATCAATGAAAAAAAATTATTCTTAAAAAATATTCACAATTTTAGTAGTCTTGACATCGATCTATTGCACATTCTTTCTCACGTAATATATTTATTAAAAGTGGAACACACAAATTTTCCCGCAATCGATATATATGATATTCTAATTTTTTGGAATTTAATAAAAAAAACTGCAAGTAATGGAAAAAGTACCGGATGAAAGTACTCTTTTTTCATCAGAAAAAGAGAGAAAGAGAAAAAAAAGAGACTGACAGATTTCATCTCAGTGTATATATATTTTCCACTCTTGATCCCGCCTTCGCAGAGTACATATGCAATATATACATTAATACTCTAACACGCAGCCCCGGTCGCTGACAATCTTTGCATGTTCTCTCTCTTTATTCCGATTTTTCCTCTTCTCTATATCCGACTCTGTATCCAATTCCCATTGGAATACAAAGCGACATTACGTAAAAAATTAAATACAGGTTTCGTTTTTCGTGCCGACCGCTAAGCAGTGATTAATGAACTGAATCCATTGAATTCGAGCCGATTGACGGAAAATCGGCTAATAGTGAGAATTGAGACTGCAGAAAGGAGGGAAGAAAAAGTGATAACGAGAGAAAAAAAGAAAGAAAAAGAAGTGATTTTACCCCTGTTTGAGTGCAGACGCCCATTCGTGACGAAAACTCGAGGACCATGACGGAGGGCGAGCCCAACGTGAGTGTAAGTTATAAACTTTTTCTGTTTTGTTCCCTTTACGTTTTTTTGGACTAAAGAGTTTCGACGCGTGTCGTAAAATAGCGTTTAGAAAATTAGTAATATAGTTTTGTATGTGGCACCAAGTCTGTATTATATGCTAGTCTTTTAAGATAATATAAAAAAACTTCTGAAGTCTATTATAGAAGATAAAATATATTTACACTCTCTACGTCACATAATTCGATAATTTAATTTTCTATGCTTTAAATACACGAAAAACGTGATAAAATATCGCCAATGAGAATATGAGTCATTTTTCATTGTATATATACCATTATGAATAAAAATTAACTTTGGCAGAAATATTCATGCATCAAAAATAACTTCATATTATTCTATATTTTAATTTGTATTTTGTAATATTGTGTAATATTCACAAAATATTCACAAAATTGTATTTTATACCATAAAGCATTACTATTTGATTATAACGAAAGCGTAGTAAATGAAATTTGTTTAATGAAATTAAAAATTACTATAATTGCAAACAACACCTTATATATAGAAAATGTTAATTTTCATATAAAAGACTGAAAATATTTCTGACAAAAGTTAATATATTTAAAAAAAGGAAAACATCCATTTGTTTTGAAACTGTCATAAAATTTCAACATTTCCATAATAATTTTCTTTGTAAAATTGACTATGCAACGCACATATAAAATTTAAAAAAACTAAATATTAATGTAAAATAAAAATATAATAATTAAAATGGAAAAATTGAAAATTAAATATTAAAGTGAAATAAAATTTCCATCCAACGTTTCAAAATTTCTTGCATAATTTTAATTATAATTTTAATAAAAACCTATTTTACACGATAAATATTTCATAAAATCCTGTTTTCTATATATATAATATCAATGTAATAAATATTTTAAGTTTGTAAACACCGAGATTGTACTGCTCAAGTTTTAATTATTTTATTACCGTAGTTTTAATATTTTTCAAATGAGAACATGTACTTCTATATTGCTTGCTATTTCGATTTTTAACTGTGTTCTATAGTTATGAATCGATTCAGAAACGTGACGTAAAATTGCGATGTGGTGATTTTTAACGAATGTTATATATACATACGAAAACGAGAAAACTGACGTTCTATTTGAAACGTACGTAGTTTTCTCAATGATGGAAATGATATTTCGCAAAATTGACGGAGCGCAAAATTAACGCGATCGATGGGCGAACGCCGTAAATATGCGCGCCAGAATCTGTCAAATACGATCAATTGAACTACACCGCAGAACAGATATTTATCAAATAAAAGAAGAAGAATCATATATATCGAGCACAGCAGGTGGCTATGCAATTCTTATTCAAAGTAACGAGATTTTCAAGGAATATGTTTATTCATTGATTTGTATGATATCGGTATATCAATTGTATCGATACAGGACCTCAAACTTTCTTATTTTCTCCTGTCGTAAGTAAAATAATTATATTATATACAGGATAATAAGTGTATAAAAGAAACCATTAATTTTAACTTTTACCGATAAAAATAATACAAAACTTAATTTTAGATATTATATTGTAATTAATATATATGATAAATATATATATATTTTATATACTTATTTATTTATTATACATATTAATTATATCTTCATTTATTTATTATATATATTAATTATTAATTAAATATATCTGGCGCGCATATTTACGGCGTTTGCTCATCAATAAATTTTTTTAATTAAAAAATTAGAATTGTATTACTTGAGTCACTTTAATAGTAAAATAAAAAATTAATTAATCTAATATAATGCACAATATAAAAGAGACATTATTTCAATCAATCTTTTTTCTCACAATTCAATTAATTTTATTTTATTCCTTTCTAATTTTAATTTTCCAATTCTAATTTTTTAACTTCTAATTTTTCATTTTATTCCTTTCTAATTTTAATTTTCAATAATATTAATTTGCAGTAATGCATGAGAACGATTATTACCCGTAAAACGTGTGCCAAAAAAAGTAAGCTCGATGTAATGCGACAAAAAAATATTAAGTTATCAAAGATAGAATAAACTAACGATTGGCTTTATGCCAATGTATATGCAAATGTGCGACGATTAATTGTACTCACCAGTGCCGCTGCACTGTCTTTACGAGCTACTGCATTCCTCCTTATCCTTCTGCTCCTTTATTTCATTGCTGCCTCGATTTCTTGCACCAATAATCCGCCTTTTTAAAATACATATATATATTAATACGAATACGAATCAATCGTGAAAAAAAAAAATGCAAATCACAATCATAGACGCTAACCTAACACGACGATTGTCCATTTTCTGGCGTAGGCTGTTCTTGACACTCGCCAGACACGAATCGATCGAAAAGAGACCATAGATAGATAATCAACGCGATACGACTGCTTACCACCCGCAAATCATTCGCGATGATTATTTTTTTATATACATTTTAACGAATAAATACATGAAACGCAACCGCACTCTTTCGTTCGACACTCCCGACGTGACTTAAAATATGAAAACTTCAAGCGGCAACTTCGCGCCGAACCGCAGCGACACATGCGACGCGGGGATAAAGTAGTACATTCTCTTTAACCTATAGTTATATATCTAGTATAGATAGACCGCGCGCCCTCATTGGAAGCAAGCATTAGTGAAAGAGGAAAAAAGGTGCTTTCCTTATCCGACTCTCCCCACCAATCAGACAAGGAAAGCATCTGTACTAATATCTTCTTTTATCAATGTTAGTTTCTTATCTACAAGAGCGTCTCATATCTATATATGTTTACATGATCTATGTAGGTTGTGTCAAGAATTAACCCCAATTACTATCTCAGATATACCTGGTTTAATCCGAAAAATTCAGTGTTACTCGACCGTACGCACGATGTATATGACTCAGATAGTGAAATGGACTTTCACGAAATTTCTCTCCGCTGTTAAATCACAAGACACGCGTCAGATTACGAATGTCAAAGGGAGCTGTGAATCGCCTAATTTCCGAAACTGACTCGATCGCGCGCGAGATCCTCCTTTGGCGGGGAAACGCGGCGCGATCTCGATGCAACGTCCAATCAGCGCGATGCACTGTGCGATAACATTGACAGGCGACCACGTTAGTCAAAACAAATGCCGTCGCGTGTATGTATCGGTCTTTAGGCCGAGTAAAATTATCACGGTTCGATATATGTACATATATATATGTATTTCTGACAATCTCATATCGATAATCTTGGTCAAACCATCAATAAATGAACAGATTATGAAAGATTAAAATAAATATGTTGCATTATAAAAATAAACATAATTAAATATACCCTAGCACGTTTTTTATTAAATATCTCGTTGGAATACTGTTAAATATATTTTTTATCCTTTTATTTCTGTTTATTTTCTCGTGGGTGCACTGATTTATATAATATTTAATTCTAGAAAAATATAGGAAGGTAAAAAATACAGACTTAAATTAGAACAACGCATAATATTCGCCTGCGTAAAATAAAAACAAAAAACAAATAAAGATCCCAAATTCTAAAATATACTTGAAAAAGAAAGAAAGAAAAAGCAGTGCACACATATTTAAATATTAAAATTTAAAAATTTTTCCCACACAGCTTTGCATATATTTCTATAAATATTAATTTATTTTTATTTCATGTAATATAAATCTATATCATGTTTTGATCTTCATCATTCGTGAGTTTCTTCATTACAGTTTTATTTTATTTCTTTTATTCTCGGTTTTTAATATTTATTTAAATGATAACCTTAGAAATTTATTTTATTATAATGCATATTTGAAACTGAAATTATTCGAATGTGTGTGATAATATAATATAGTATATTTTCATATAATTAGTATTTTTAATTATGTGCCTTAAAAATTTTGCCTGTGTGCTTGGCAAAAAGTATGAAAGGTATCGTATAATGACACCTTTATTTCTTTAGATTTGTGTGGGTTTGTATATGAAAAATAATTTTTCATAGATATCCAAGATTAAATATCTGTAATCTGTATACTAATCTTTTCTATCCTATTTATTTTAAGACAATGGAGTTGTGAAATATGAAATATTCATCTATAATATTCTTATATTTTTAATTTGAATTTTTAATTTCTCTATTAAATATGATAACTACTAGAGCAAATCACGATTTCAATATTTTATATTTTATAATTACATTTGATAATAAATGCCAGTTTTATACATTAATACTTTTCGAGAAAAGATTTTTGATTTTTTGTTTCGTTTTTTTTTATTACTTTTTGTCCCATAGGTGCATTTTATATTTATATTTTATATAGCTCTTCACAAATCCATTATCTTCAAAATTGAAATAGAAAATAATTTAGATTTATCGACATATACGCAGAGCGATAGACTATAGTACAGCCATAAGGTATAATTAATCACACGCAAATATATTTATATTACAGCAATATAATAAACATTTCGAAAAGTTACGCGCAAATAGAATTTTTCGTTCTATTAAATCTCTAAAATATATAATAATAAATAAGGCTTTAATTAAACTTTATTAAAAAATGTTAGTTATTAATATATTTGCGACATGTATAGTAAAAAAAGGGGTGGTTATATTTACCCCATGGTTGTTCCATCGTTGTCCTGGGTCCCCTCCTCCTTCGTTATCTCGTTGCTGCTTCCTCGTGGCACTCGCACACTTACACTCGCGTAAACACACAGTTAATTACGCGCGTACTAATTACCCCAATACGACGATCGCACGGTCCTTTACACGGCACTCCCGACGTTAATCGCAGAAAAACGCGCGCTCGGTGACGTCATACTGGAAAAATGACGCAGAAACTTGGCCCCACTCGAGACCACGATTCGTTTGGCACTCGCAATATCTCGTTAACGCAATAAACGTCGTGTTATGCGATTTATTAAAATACGATTTTAATTACTACCCACTAATTACGGACATCACGACGACGTATGACTCGGGATCGATTCGTTCGTTTATGGTGACATCGTATTTTACGACGTCGGAAGTAACTTCACGTTGATACGACGTTAATCAAAGTAACTACTGTTCAAAATTAACAGTTCGAAAAATATGTAAATAATATTTAATATTAATAAATTTCCCGAGACATACGTACTATTGTTTAATGCTCGATATATTACGTTTTTTTCTTACGTAAATTATAATATTTTAATCGGTGAAGAATGTTTATACATAAAATACGCGAGATACGGTTCAGTCTAAAAGTAGTATTTTCACTTGGGCAAATATTGAATCGTCCTTGCGATGTGCTTACGAGTCATTTAATTATGAAAAATAAGTAATTACATTGGTCGAATACTCGCTTTAGAAGGTTAGGGAACGATCGTATTTAGCGCAGTACTTTTCACGACCGCGTCTCGATATTTAATAAGACGTTACAAGCGGCGCGTCACGTCGAATATCAACAAGGTCGCCGCGCGTCGAAATAATAATATGACGTAGTACATTCTTAAAAGCAGACACACACGCACACATTGGAAAGTAGTGTAATAATAAAATAAATATACACCGAATATTCTCTCTCTCTCTCTCTCTCCCCCCCCCCCCTCTCTCTCTCTCTCTCTGCTCTCTTCTATATTTTAAATTACTTTCGAATAAGAATAAGCTATCTATGTATTTTTGTGGATTTATTATTTTATATTTCGTATCTTTATTTTTTTATAATACAAAATGTAATTAAAATACTATCATTTATTACTTATATAAATAAAATTTGCATCAATCGAGATACTATAGTTATGAATCTATAATACATACACAGAAAAAAAAAAGTGTCAAGTCAAAACTTATATACTTAAACTAATGTTCATTGTTTCGTATATACGCAACAATTTATAATCTTCTTAGAAAAATTTAATAATTTTAAATTTCAACAATATTATCGTCTGATTTTAATATTGTAATTGTCACCTCAAGAATTATATATTCTTCTATAATGGAAAAGAAACAATGTTAGATAGAAAGTAACATTTTTAAATCAAACATTATAATTTTCTTAAAGTAGAATTAAATAATTATATATTATTTAATTCTACTTTAAGAAAATGCATATATGCATCAGTAGAATTAAATAATTATATATTATTTAATTCTACTTTAAGAAAATGCATATATGCATTTTCTTAAGTGCAAATTATAATGTTTGATTTAAAAATGTTGCTTTCTATCTAACATTGTTTCTTTTCCATTCAAGAAAATTAAATCTTAAATCATAAGAATATATTTTTCTTGATTGAAGTATATAAAATGGCTTCATTCAAGTAAGCAATTCAAGCAATTATATTTTTCTTTAATTAACGTAATATAATCTCATTTCAAGAATGTTCATCATATTACTTTCGTTAAAATTTCGCGCCAAAAATGCAACTAGTTTTTCTCTTGACTAGTGCAGTCTTAGGGTATAATTATTTATCTTTTGCACTTATTACATATACGTACACTTAAGTGCATTTTGCATTTTGCACTCTTATGAATTAGTGTAGAAAATATCGGCGAGATTATTTTATTTTTCGTTTAATTCGCGTGTGAATTCAAAAATGATAAATAAACGATTGAAAATTAGATATATTACGGATCGAAGTATGTGATAATGATTAATTGTTCTTTATTAACATATATGCATTTGCGATCGGAAAAAATACGTCGGGTCGCGAATGGAATAATATTGTTGCTGCGTAAATTGAATTAATCGTATTGTTTTTCACGACAGAAATATGATTTTAGCACGAAATTTAAAATATTATATATGAACTTGGAAAATTATATTAATAATTTATTTCGACGAAATATCAAATCCGCGATAGCAGAGAAAGGACGGCGGAAAAGTTGGTATTACTGTTTTTGTTTTAATAGTGACGTTTCATAACATCTCGAAAAATCTTATCTGAATTATTCCATGCTTTTTCCTGAATCTCGCGTGCAAATATGTGTCAGAAATCCTGCAGTAGTGAATTAAAAATATCGAATCTGTTTTTAAATTAATTGCCGTAATAATTATCTGTTACTAACGCGTGTTCATCGAAAAGAATGTGTCGCGTGAATAGAGTAACTTTATTGCTGCTTAAATTAAATTGATCGTGTTATTTTTCAAACGCATGAGAGAGGAATATATTTTATTTAGTACAAAAAGAAACGGTTGGAAATTTAAGACATTAAAATTTTGAATAACTGTTATTGTGCACTTTCGTCAAAGTACTCGTTCGTGGAAACAGAAGAAGAGAAAAAAGAGAGAACGGATAAGTTTTGTCCTGGCTAACGCGTCGCGTTGGCCGGTAAAGTTTTGACGAGACAACCCGTGCTTTTCGTCGCTTTACGTACAAATACCGGGAGTGTCGAATTTTGCGACGAGCGATCGTGCATCGAAAATATCGAATAAATTTTCGGATTAATTAGATGCGCGATAATCATCAGTTATTTCTTGGCGGTACGCGAGTTTGCGATCGTAAAAAATAAGTCACGTCGCGAATGCAATGATGTCGCTGCGTAAATGGAATTAATCATATTATTTTTTACCAGAGAAGTATAATTTTTACGAAAATAATATGTTGAAAAATTACTAGTAATCTTTTATTGAAATAATAGATCGCGGCAGCAGAGAGAGAGAGAGAGAGAGGAGGAAAAAGGAGGGAAAGGTTGGTACTACTGTCCTTGTTTAAATTTCGTCGAAATAATAGATCACGATAGTAGAAAGGGAGGAGGGAAAAAGTGAGGAAAGGTTGGCACTACTTCTTGTTTAAGTTGGTTACATTTCACGTGCGTCGTAAAAGTGTCGAGGAAATTATTTCGTATTTTTTTCCTGAATTTCGCGTAGAAAACGAGTATCGGGAGTGTTGAATCGTGTTAGAAGCAATCGTGTATCGAAACCATCCGTGAATTTTTAATAAAAGTACGCGACAATAATTAGCTGCTTTTTTATGCGCGGGTTCGCGATCGGAAAGAATATGTCGCGTCGCGAGTAGAGTGAAATTGCCACCGCTTATGGAAAATTTATCGTATTATTTTTCAAACGCGAGAGAAAAATATCTCTAAAAAAGCGACTTAAAATCGAAGGCATTAGGATTCTCAGAATTCGCTCGCTTTTTTCTGAACATACTCGACCGCGGAATGTTCACGGAAGGGCGGGGAGGGAGAAGGTACGCTATGTTTTTGTTTCGACTAGCGCGACGATAGTTTTAGTGCGTCGCTTCGGTCGGAGGATTCGCGGCGATGTAGCTCCGTAATTTTTCCAAATTTCGCGCACAAACAAGTGACTCGGGAGTGTCGAATCGTGTGAGAAGTGATCGTCATCGAAATTATCCATAATATACTTTCGTATTTAATCGAAATATGCGATAGTAATTGGATATTTTTTGCGCGGGCGCGAGAAGAAAATGTCGCCTCGCGGACGTGAAGTTGCTCCCAAGTTCGTGGCGGGGAAGGGAGGGGGAAGGTGTACGTACGATCTTTTTGGCGACGTTAGCGTCTCAGTCCTATCGCGTCGCGTCGATCGGGAGGATCTCTCCGAGTAACTCCGTGATTTTCGTCGAATTTCGCGTACGAACGAGTGCTGAATACGTAACGAGCGGTCGTGTGGTGAAAATATCGATTAGATTTTTATATAAATTAAAGGATATTGTTATTTTGAGTGCTGTAATTAACCGTTTTTTATCGCTACGCAGCTTCGCGATCGAAAGAAATATGGCGCGTTGCGGTGAATTTCCGAGAGAAGCTGCTGCCGCGTAATTTTATGTCCGTCGAGTTTTTATTATCGCATTGTGGACTTTGTTGACTTTAATTGTGGATTGTACTCTCGGACATAACGCATCGTCAGAAGTTTCGAAATTGATCTGCTTTTTTTAATAGAATCGCGCGCGCGAACGAAAGTGATATCGAGGAAATTTTCGCGTATTTTCTCTGTAATCTTCTTTCAAAGGACAAAGTTCAAGTATCAAAGAGAGATTAAAAGAAACTAAGTGTGTGAGTGTTTCGTGCCTATATACAATGGCGTTTGGACCAATCGGCGATGTTGCTGTCACTTTGCAACGTGAATTAAATTACAGGGTGAATACATTTATTTATTAAATTTATTTATTACATTTGCCATAATTTGATGTAATTACTATCGTACTTTGCGATTTCTCGTTTTCTCGATTCGCACGATCCTAATCCTAATTAATATCAATTTTTACTAGCTCGTTTTTAATTAGGCATTTTTTTATATCTGTATTAAAATTGCAAAGTATATTTTTTTATATTTATATTAAAGCTTAAATTTGAAATTATCCGAATGCGATGTTTCGAGTGAAATAAGAAATAAAATTTTTATTTAATTTAGTTTTTTGGTTCCATTAGGATCGTATAAGCAAATATTTACAATAATCGCAAAAAAAGAGATAGAATGTAAATGGACACGTATTTTAACACAACGCTTATTTACGTAGATATAAATATACGTACATTATTCTTCTCTTTATATATAAATTGTATATAAGAATAAAAAAATACGACTTCTTTCTTTTGAAAGAAATCGTGAAGAGCATCTTTAGTATTTCTATATTCATAAAATCCTATTAAAATTTTGCAAAGTCCACTTGAATTTGAATCATTAACAAGCTTTATTGCTTAATTAAACTTTAGCTTGTACAAGAAATTTTTATTCTCAATTATTTACAATATTAAACATAATTGCTGCTGCGAAATTAATGTATGAATAAAAATTGATAAAAAATAAAATTAAAATTTAAAGAATATGCATGATAAAAATTACAAATATTCTGTATATACAAAATATATGAATTTGACTAATGTATTTGCTTTAATGTATTTAACTTCTTATTATTGCAACTTTTGCTCAGTTACCATAGAACAGCAGCAGTTTTATTTCGCAAATTCTATTTTTTGCGTTCGGACCGTCGTTATCAATGCACTCGACTCGCTTTATCTCTTTATTTAAACTTCTTCGTCGCGTTAACGAGCTCGTTAATGTATAGTCTTACTTAAAAGCGTAGTTTTCGTTTTTACGATGCGCATTGCGATGACGTTATTGTTTTGCTGTTATCATATAAACGGTTGTAATTATTAATGATTTGCATATTTCTGTTATCTACAAAGTATAATGTTCAAAATGATTATGAATCTAGTAATTGCATCAGATTATAGCTCCAATATTAAATATAAGTGCTTAGAAAAAATAAATATAAAAATATAAACTGCTTTTCAAAAGAATACAATAAATAAACAGATATATTTAAAAATTTTAAGAATCATATTTAATAATATAATAATGAAATAGTAATATAGAAAAATAAAAATTAATCGAACAATATAAAGTCAGAGAGATAATGATTATATTAATATAATCTTCAAAAAACAATATTTATTTTTTCTTTTTATTACATGTTTTCTTTTTAACAATTTGATAGAATGTATGATAAAAATATTCTATTTATATTTTATTTTCATAATGGTAACATTTATTTATAATCTTCTCTTATTCTAATTATTAGAAATTATAATTTAATTTTATTCTAGTTATTTAATTTATTTTCTCTCTCAGTCTCTGGACAGATTATATTCAATTATTTTTCTCTCTCAGTCTCTGAATAGATAAAATGTATCTAGCAATTAGAAATAAAACATAATAATTTACTCTATATTATAAAATATAAATCACAATTGCAACAATTATAAATAGAACATGAAAAATTGATCTTATATTATATATAGAATCTTATATTATATAGGATATAAATACGATTACAATTTAACAACAATCGCAATCGATTGGACAATAATAACTTTTTGCAAATGTAAATATTTGCGTTTCGAAACACATCTACAAATATGAAATCTAAATTATTTTTATTTTCTATTTTTTTGATAATTTTCCACTATTTTGAATAATTTTAATAATTTTTTTTCTTAACTGTAAAATAAATTTAGAAATGAATATTTTCTGATATTGCACACATGTATGAGCGAAGATCAGAATATTAGTAGAATACTAGTAGAAATGAATTATCGAAATAACTCAATCGTCAAGTTATTGTATTTCGACAGAATGTCATTGTTGTAATCAGATATTTCTCGATACATTATTTTAATAACAATCACACTCTTCAACAATAATAACTTCTTGCCACTTTAAATATTCGCAATTTCTAAATTATTTTTATTTCCACTTTTTTAATTATTTTTTTTTTCTTAATTGTAGAATAAATTTATAAATGAATATTTTCTGATATTGCGCAATCGAGCAAATCGGAGTGTCAGTAGAAACAAACTCGTTTAATCTTCGAGTCAAGTTAGTTGTATTTCGAAAGAATGTCATTGTTGTAACATCGCGAGGTATTCCTCGACGCATTTTTTTAACGTCGCTACTTCCCGTCACGACGCTCGTACGTACCGGATAAACGAATTAATCTCCCGTCTCTCCATAGCGCATTTTCCCGTAGCTTGGTAAGAGCCGAGCAAGGTAAATCTTGTCGGCGGGAAATATCTCGACGGGATGGGGGAATCTCCATTATGCGAGCGAGTGCGAGAGGAAACGCTGCGATAATCAATTGCCGCGAATCGATTCACGCGCCGGGCCCCCCTCCCCCCTCCCCTCGAATCAAATTCACCTGCGGTTCCGTAATGTGTTAACCGCTTATATGTGCATATTAGAATATATATACTTGGGGTAAGATCGCCATTAAGGCATCGCCTAAACCGAATTCCACGTATCGGACCGCCTTCCAGGAACTCGAAGCATCCGAGCAATTCGACCATGAGAACTATCACGTTACCCTACGCGCCGGCAATAACGTGTGTTTCGCCACCCATATATTTCGCCTAATCCATAAGCAATATAGATACAGGAACGCATACGAGATACGCAGGCAGGTGCGAATATTTTCGATTATTGCGGTGGTAGTCGGCTCGTTCTTTCAAAGCTTTATGAATTCCGCGGATGCTGTGGATATTTATACCTTACGCGAAAAACATACAAGAACATAAGAAATATAAAAGCAAAATTATTTGGTATATTTGCGGAATATTTTGTCTCGATATTGAAATCAAATCAAGTAATTGAAACAAATTTTTGCTTACGTTTTATTGAAACTTATTATCATTACGTAATATCGATTCGATAAAAGTGATTAATATTTCGTGATTTTTTATTCGTTACTACAATAGGTTCTTTTTGGATAGACTATATTTTAATCGAAAATGATAATTATTAATGATGTATAGCAATGTGTTTTTTTGCCTTGAATGTCTATTATCTATTAAATCATACGTGACATTATTCAGTCACGTCTCTATTCGTTGGGTGCTGATATATCAACGCGGTGCAATATTCGCTATATATTACGATCAAAGTTCAAGTAATGCCATTTTCTATAAAATAAGTCTGTAACGTCACGGTCATAAAGATATATCTCTTGGCGCGAAAAAGGGTCGACAGTTTTAGGTGACTGCGAATAAAGACATCGATGGCATCGGTTTATTCTAATCTAGCAAAGTGCTCCGTGCACAGTGTCGAAGAAAGACCGGATGCGGATCCAAAGTTCTGTCTCGAGAACAAACGGTTCGGAGTGGCACATTCCATTGATAAACTGCACAACAATCCCACGACCTAATCGCACGTATGCCCTCTAATGCCCGCGATTAATTAAGATTAAGTTTGGGATATAATTGTGCATCGAGATGCCATAATGGCAGATCACGCGAATGCGTTTAGCTCGAATTATTGTATCGATAAATCGTATGTTAGATAATCGTACGTTAGATAATCGTGCTCTCTAATGTGGATGGTAATTATCAATGACATGTTCACCTATAGTCTAATTAGTGGATAATAGGAATACAATTATAAATACATGTGTGTGCAGGCCATTTTTATTATTAATAATTTTTTTGATTAGTTTAAACTATTTTTTAAATAAAAAATTAATATATGTATTATATTATGTGATTTAGAAAATATCCCAAATTATCTTTTGTTTTGAGATAATTAAATAATTTATTAATTAATAATTTTACAAATATTTTTTAATGATTTTTAAATATCTTTTTAATATTTTATCTTTGTGATACTTTACAATGATAACAATGATAACAATGATAACAATGATAACAATGAAAACAATGATAACAATGAATAACATTTTATAGGTAGATTATATGAAATAAAGTAAAATATAAAATTAAATTTTGTTCCATATTTATAATTTTAATTTCCACGATCACTATGTGTAAATATCGTCAAATTTTAAGTTAAATATTAATAAAATTAATTTATTAATAATAATTAATAATATTAATAATTATATTAATAAATTATTAATTAAGTTAAATATTAATAAAATCGTGTTAGAATGGTATGTGTGATTGTTATTTTAATTTCATTGATTTTAAATGAGATGAGTACATTATTTGGTGACACACTTTTATACTCCTGACCCTCTCTGTCAGCAGTTTCTGGGAGTTATCTGCACGATTTGAATTACTCCTCAGCTGCGATGCATTAATATTAATATTATGCTTCGTGTTATACGAACGAGAAATGAATTGAATATACATTTATCTTATCAAATTTCTTTCGATAAATTATAATAAGACGCAGTGCAGAGACTATAGAAGACACATGGCAGCGTTCCTCTTTTCAATGTCTTCTTTTCATTGAAATGGAAAATTATTCCTCTTATCTATTCTGATTGGAAATTATGCAAACACAAAACGTATATCAATGCGATGCATTATTGTAGAAGAATTGAAATATCAAATTGGAAATTGAAGTTAAATTTTTTGCTGTAAGCAAAAGTCTTTAATCATGAAAATATATAATAGAAAAGATATAAATTTCTACTAAAGTAAAAAGTTTGTAATTTTATTCGCTATTTATTATATACAAAAATTAATTGCCTAAATTTAATTTTAAATACAACTTGCAATACTAATGGACATAATTGTATTTTTATTTATTTATATTGGTTCTCGATCATGTGTGTTTATGTTGATTCGAAACATATAATATTAATATCAATGCATTGCTTGATGTAAAAATATTTACGTATGCATTCTATTAATCGAAGAAATGTCAAGATACTCGGCACGAGACGGCAAATCAGTAAAGAGTCAAGTTAGACGTTTAACTTTTGATGTAACATTGATCTTGCGAATATACTGACCGTGACGATCAATGTGTCTTACGTTTACTTACACATACTAATCGTGATAGCGAATCACCGTTCGCTCTCGCACCGGCATTACAATTAACGCCGTTACATACGTCGCTCTCTAATGACATTTCGTTGCCAAATTGGCTTGTACGGCGAAGTTATACTGGCATATTTATCTTCCGTTACGTGTACACGGTAAATTCGCACACCGAGTGCCGTCATCCCCGCAGGAAATGAGTGGTACCAATTGCATAGCGAGAGATCCGCGTAATCGCTTCTGTAATCGTTACGGCGGTGCTACGCGTTTTAACCGCACTAATTTTAGCGGATAAATCTCCACCGAGAGTGCTGAGCGAGAGGATTATTTTATCGAGGGAGTTGCTTTCGAAATTTGCGCAAACTTTGCGAAACGCGAATTATTCTGCGTTTTCTAATGTGTGGAAACTATGATGTAAATTAATAAATGGCAGAGATATGAATTTAATTAAAGATTTTTTGAAATAGAATATCAGAAAATAACAGAATGTATTAAGATAAAATTGTAATTTTCATTAGCATAATTTTATATAAAAGAGATACCTATTGGTTTAGTTTTTAACAAAAATATGATAAATTTATTATTTAATATAAATATATGATACTCTTACATGCTATGCATAAATGTACATGTATAAGGAGAAATAAAACCAGCAACTCGCGGTTCTATGTCAACACTCAAAATTGTAAGTTATGGCGATTTGTTGGCAGTTGTCCCGATTTTGTCCGTGATTGAAAATAAAAATGCAATCTCGAGGAAGGAAATGTAAATTTATTGATTCATTTTTGAGATTGTACTTGATGTATGGTTCGTATTGTCAGTTTGGAAGAAAGAATATTGTCAAAGTATGAATATTAATGTTTTATTTAACACAACATAAGTATAATTATACTTTCTTACTAGTAAAAAAAATATAAGAAAATGTTTTTCAGATGTGAATATCATTTCTATCATTGTTTAGCTGTATAAAAAGAGATTATTAATCAAAAATTTATTGTTTCGACATGGATTTTAAAAATTATTTAAAAAATTACGCAATAAAACGTAAATATTCCGGTTTATTTATTAAGCGAATTTAAACTGCGATACTTTTAAGATGTATAATTACATTTGTGTTATGTTAAACAAGACAAAACACTAATTTTCATACTGACAATATTTTTTATATTTAGCATAAAGGAAAATTTACATGTATCAGAAAAGATATATTTTACAGTATTTTATATTACTATTTTAAATGTTTCTAATAAATTAATTTTTATTGTTTTTCTGTCGATACGTTGTCGCGAGAAAAAAAGAAAAAATAGACGTGAGTAGACCCGCGTAGCACAGAAAGTGTTTTCTTCTTTGAAGCGCGACGTGTCTTGCAAAAATAAGAGATGGAAGTTCGATTCGTTAACTTCGCGCACGACCAAAGTAACAAACGTGGCTATGCAAACAATGAAAATTCAGCCGACGAAATGGCAAATGTGTTTGGCGAGTAGCAGTTACGTTGAACAAACCGACATACCCTCTCTCTCTTTCTTTCTTGCGTGCGCGTTTTCAAAGGGAAAAGCCGGCGCCGCGCACACAAAGTGATTCTCGGATGCGAAAAGTTCGCTCTCGATGGAACTTTGCTGCCGGTAAGTTACGAAGTTTCACCGTTCCACGAACATGGTTAACGATGGACCCGGTGAACTTTGCGCCTCGATGTTGCCTCGAGCTGCACTTTCTCCGCGAACCGTACCGCGAACCAGACTCATCGTCGGAAATATTAAGATGCGTTCACACCTGTACGCGGTTAATCTCTCTCTGCGAGTGACCGCGCTAGGGAATTATTATTCTTTTACGTAATGATTATTTTGTAGCTTTACATAAAAAAATATACAGATTTCCTTCTCTATCCTTCCTCATATATGTATATCTTGGAAATTTTTCTTTCTCTGTCCCTCTTTTTAAAAATATTTTAAAAATATTTTTTGTTTATTACTGTGATAATTATATATGTATTATTTGAGAGAAAAAAAGAGAATTATATTATATAGATAAAATGTTTGTAACGAGAAATGAAAAGAATAATAAAATTGTATTTATAGCTGATAATATTGTAGTGTGAAAATTAAAACATTTATAATTTAAAAAATTGCGTGTATAATATATTTTAATAATATTACTTGCAATAATATTATTTTAGCATTTATGGATTCACCTTTATTATTCTCGTGAAATTTTAGAGAAAGTAGGGCTAAGATCATCAGTTTCTTCTCATGCAAGATTAATAGTCTTTCATATTAGAAATATTATTGTTCTTAGTGGCTTAGTTCCTGCTTTGAGATATTAATATTAAGTAAGAAGCAATTTAAATTTTAAAAATTAAAAGATTTTGGAGCAACTTGTAGATTTGAAAGCAAGATTTGGGATACTCAAAATATTTTTTTAATTGAATCTCGCAAGTAAGCTTTGCTTAAAAAAATTATAGTTTCAACGTCAACTAGATAGTTAATATTAAAAATGAAAAAAAGAACTATGATGGTGAAAACTAATGTCCAAAGAAATTTATGTTGAGGAAAAATTTACTCGAAATTCGCCGAGGCACTTGCTGACAAAAGAAAGTACGCGACCCTTGAGGCACTTTGTATGAAATGCCTTGGAGCGCTCATCTTCTCTTTGCATTTTACATGATCTCATGCAGACATGTTTGTAACAATCTATTCTTCTTGTCAAAAACTATTTGACAGAATTACATAATTCGGCGTAATCGTACTTATAGAAAATTGATACAAAACCGATAGTAAAACTTATGAATGCATTTTATTTTTTAATATGCAGTTCATTTTATTTTTTGAATGTAATTTTAGTTTATTGTTTCAAGGTAAATTTTGCTTTTGTTTGAACGTACCACACTGATTTAGTGTTTTTGTAGCCATTATTTTGATTTATGATAAGCGATATTTTTTTCTTCTTGAAGTTGAACGAATTTTAATCGTTTAATTGCAGCAATTATCGAGTAGTAATTTCTTTGTTTATTTGCAACGTTTTAATGATGCACACATACGAACTAATGTATAATTAAAGAGGAATAATGTATTAATAGGTCATCTGTTGGTGGTAAGTTATTGACCGCATATAATAGAATTACCGCAAATGATACATTGTGCCATCGGTTCCCAGCAGGGAAACAGCTGGGCTGTTTATGAATTATTGCAGAACGACAAGAGAACAAAGAGATAAGATATTTTATTGACGATCGATATCGCTTTTAATAATTTCTACGGGTTAATTCTGTTGATCATTAACATATTTTTATCGAGACGAAATATTTTTATCGAAAATATTTCGCGAATTGCATGACCAATAAAAATTCGATTTAATAAATAATTGTATTGTAATGAATTTTTTGACGTTAACACACGATAAAATATTTCGATTAATTTAGCACACGTAACATTGCTCATTTTTGAAATTTTCTTTTCAACTCATACAAAATTCTTTGTATAATTCTTTGTATGTTTTCCGCGATATAAAAATTGTTTAAATAAACATGATAAAAGTACTGAGTTTGCGAGCTTGCATTCGTTCGCTTCGGGATATGACACGCACTTTCGCAACACGCTGTGTCGCGCATTACAGTTATGATTACCGTAATGCAAGGCGGAAGCGCAACCGGCTTTCTTTTTGCCGAATGTTCCTTCGTGGCCGTCGTCATTCACGTTTCCTTCATGAAAAGCGCGGGCGAGACGTGGGCGGAAATTGTACTGTTCCTGTGGCGCGCGCGCTCTTTATGTCGGTGAAGTTTCACGGGACCTCCTTTACTTGTTCGTGCTGCGAGGAGCTCCGAGCGACGACGACGACGACGACGGGCCGGCGGGGGCGTCTTTCACGTGACGGCTGCGCTCGTTTATCACGTCACGCGTTGATGAGACGGCGAGCTACGGCAGCGACCTTTACAAAGTTCTAATAAACGGAGCGAGCTCTACGCGCTCTCGTTGTGCATGACCCGAAGAGCGAGCATTCGCCGGGGAGTGTCCCGTCTATGAAAACCGATGAAAAGCGAGTTATCTCGCCTGAACGACCGGATAATCCCGATCGCGCTAAAAGGATACCTTAGAGTTTGTGTTGAAAAACGCGATTGCTCCGGAAAGATATAATAATCTTTTATTAATATTTCTTTAAACGCATATTTGCAATTTTTATCGCCGAGATTAGTCTCGTACGTGATTTGCATGAAATTTCCTAAAGAGATTTAATCGCTATATTTTTCCCAGTGTGTATTTACAGTGATATTAATATAACGGAAGTTACAATGATATTGGAAAAATATACTGCAAATATTTGATGAGGCTTTCTTTATCCATTTGATTAATTCTTTTTTTATTTAATTATTTTTTTTATATTAATAAAATCGTAAAAAATATAACGAGAAAATATATATAAAATTTATATACAATATAAAATGATATTTATTTTTTTTTGTCATATGTATAAATAATTAAAGATTAATGCAGCAGCAATGCAGAATTAACGTGTTATTAAATATTCACGTATACTTATTATAATTAGCTTTTTAATTACATCTGTGCAAAGAGTCGCCTACTTTCTTCTTTATTAAATTGTAATTTTTTTACGTTACGCACATGTCAAAATTGCAATCATAATTATGTAATCGTACATTGATTATACATAATTATTTGCGTCGACTATATTTAGTATATTCATATTCTGTGGTCACGTGCGAAAGCAACTCTCACAGTTTGCGGCTTCCCGAAGCTGTATACACATAGAATACCGCGAGATTCTCTATGCGTGGCAATATGTGATTTGATAGTCAATTAGTCCAGATAGTTACAGCGATGTTAAACCCTTCGTCATTAGGACAAGATGTGTCTCACGATGGGAACTGCCAGGATGCCCATGATTATTCGCAAAACATCAAATCTAATATATTACCATTAAATGTCCATGGGAATCGCACGTAGAAGTAGACGTCTCTCGGTTAATGGTCCATGAAAGTTCCGCCTAATTAGCCGTCAATTAAGTCGCTACCTGGAAGCTTCGCCGTTCGTCTAGAATAGCGCTTAGGAACTTGATTGTACTTTGAACGAAACGCCCGTCTAAATCCTCGTATAACAGCAATTTTGCCCGATATTATATAGAATGTCTTATTAGGATCATATCGATTAATAGCACGTTTTATTTAATTTGGAGTCGATCTTTATCTCAACAAAGATATTGGAAATTGAAGAATTTAAAAAAAAATCAACTTTTAAATATCTTACATATGAAACGTCAAAACTTTAAATTAAAATTCTGTTAAAGTCTATTTGTGTGAAATTAAATATGTAAACTAAGAATATAATTTGGTTATATATTTGTACCTTTCAAGCTTAGTTTGTAGAGGAAGTATCTTACTTTTTAATTGTTAATTATTCAAAAATTATTATTGCCAAGAATAGATTTGTCGAGAAAGAAATTGATTTTAAATTATATATAGAATATGCTTTTAAAAATCCATGCAATAATAAAGAATTACTTTTATAATTAAATAACATATTTTTAATATATTCCGATGGCACATTCCGAGAAAATATTTTTGCGACATTGTTATGTTAAATCAGTTGTATTTTGCTTTTAATTTAAAAAATGTGCACGTTTATAATATATTTTTCCGATTTAAATTGTCTCACACGTTTATTAATATTAAATATCAATATAATCTTCATATTCTATAAAAATATAATAAAACTTTATATGTGATGTAAAATCTGTAGAATATTGTGTAACAATAATAGGAATATTATGTTTTTCATTATTTTCTCTAATTAAGAAGGTTTTTTTTCTTATCCGCACGTACTTTTTCAATTATTAAATAGAAGTAGACTTTAGTAGACTCTACAGAACTCAGTCTTCAGGTGTAGACTTAGAATGAAAAGAGACACACGAAATAACAATAAAGATTGCGGAGATAGAGGCACGTTCAAAAAAGAGATAAAAAAAAGGAAAGAGAGAGAGAGAGAGGGCCTATAGTTCGGCGTTTATATTTGCAAGAGCCCCGGGCGCGGGTGCGATGCTCTTATGAATAGTAAATGAAACGAAATGAAGCACAGAGTGCACGCGAAAAATGCGCTCGTGATTCCAAAAGCGCAGCCTTCGCAAAGCGCTGCTATTGGCTATATTAAGATTTTAATTATGCGCTCGATTTTCATTAGAGATTTTTCTCACTAAATTAATAAAAATGTATAGAGATTGTTTCCACGAGAGATTTACAATTTTATCTATATTATATACTAAAGGATTCATGACGTACATGTAGAATGTGTGTTGCATAATGTTACCTTTTTATGCAACTGAAAGTATCAATGTTAATGAACTTTTTACTAATAAATATTTGTTACGATAGGATGATCATTTTTATAAAAAATGAAGTATCAAAATTGATTAATATTTAAGCTAATAAAAAATCAAATCAATTCTATTTCCAAAGTGATATAGATTACGTGTCTGAAGTGAAATAAAAAATACAAAATTAAACGAAAAATACCAGTTTTATTTCATGCAAGTAAAAATGTTGCAGCGGATTGCAAATTCAGTTAGGAATGCGGATTTGTCGTTCTAGCTGCATCCATGAAATTCGACTACCGGTTTGGCAACGATCGCGCGAGCTTTATTTCCGCGATAGTGGATAACGTTTTCTCTCGAGGATTTTGTTCTTGAGACAATGCCTGCCATTTATTTTTCTTCGAAAATCCGTGTGGCGTTTTATACTTGAGCTCCTCCCGATATTTGTTGCGCCTCGGATTTATTATTTTCGGATTTATAGTGTTGATGCGGTGTGTGGGTGCCGACTATCTGTCTCGATAAAAAATACCAAGTTAAGTTGAATAATACGAATAAAATATAATAGAAATTGGCGAAATATAGAGACGGAATTTATTTGCAGCAGAAATTCTTATCGAGAAAGAAGTATTTAGAGACATATATTTTAAAATAGCGTACGCTTTTCTCTCTCTTCACATTTTTTCGCGCACAAGCCATGAGCTCGATCAGATACGAGTTTCTATTATAATTTCTCGTTCGTACGCGATTGATCTTTTGCAATCACGCCCGTAATAATTGCGTAATATTAGCGGCACATACGTGCATGTATAACGATCGATAAATGCTTCATTTCCTGCTGACTATGAATGTCGACGTAATGCTTCGTTCTTTTACACGCGCATCGAATCGACGCGCGTCGATCGATTGATCAAACATAGATCGGTGTTGGATGCATAGCAAATGTTCATGTTTTTGTTGCTAATTTATCCGTGGATAGGTGGAACTCACTCGGCATGGCATGTCAAATTATCGTTTAACTATTGACCACTTCGCCACCGCAATAATCGAAGTTTTGATAATGACGGAAACGTTAACGATCCTGAATCGCCAATTAATCCGTTTATACATAATTTGTTTCATTGGAGAATACGAATGAATTATGAACGAATCGATAAATTGTGTATTTTATAATAATAATGTAGCAGAAAAATAGATTTTTGGATGTATTACATTTATTATTAACGCGTATTCTTTTTGTAAAGTTTTTATTATTTAATATCTCTGATATTAGACAATAAATATATACTTTTTATTTGATATAAAAAAAATTAACTCATAAGCCAAATATTGAAAAATTAAAAATATTTATTTGACGCAACAATTGTATAAATTTATATATAATTGCACTTTTATATATATTTATATATAATTGCACTTTTTGCAATTAAAGTTTTTACTTTTTCGTTTAATTTATGTTGTATCAATCTCTCTCTATAAGTGGCAAATATGAAAGTGAATTGAAAGTAATGTAAATCCATTTATATGCAAATGATATAATTACAAGCATGTATTATTCATATATCATATGTCATCCGTTAGCATATTATTTCTATCGTATTGCATAATATCCGTTATTGCATAAATATTTATGTTTATTCAAAAGATTATCTAAATTTTGTTCAAATAATTACAGTCCTGGCATATTTCAGTTAATATTATTGCTTTGGTGTCATTCATTTTCCTGTCCAAAGGCAAACTTTGCAAATGGACAAGAATATTATTCGCAATCAATAACGTGACTATTGTAATATTTCTCTCGGAAAAAGGATATCAAATATGCCTTAGTTCTCCCATGAACTCAAATAATCGGAGCCTCTCAATATAGTATTTCTCAAGCACCCTCAATCAAACATATAAGCTTCAATCGAACATATAAGGCCCTATAATCATTAGAAATCTAGCGGAAGTTTTTTATCTTTTTTTCGGTTGCTTGTAAGCTCTCTTGAAAATTGGTTATCAGAATTTTAGCATAAAGACTCTTAATTTAAATGATTGATGCATGTGACAGATAACGAAAACGAAAATAATGATTTTTGATTAATTGATTTATACACTATAAAAAATATTACAGAATTATATTTAATAACAAAAGTATAACATTTCTTAATTATTGTATAATTTTATTGCTTTTATACTTATTGCTCATGTAATTTTACATATTTTTTTGCAGTGTAAAAATTCACGTTTCGGTAAAATATAAGTGAATTTGATTCTTTAAAATTAAAAATCGATGAGAAGAGATATATTGAAAAAGAAATGATAATTGATGATATTACGTTACCGGAAATATATTTTATCGAAAAGATTTTTTATTCCTTTTTTTCAATTTTTCATGTTTAATTTTTTATAGCATATTCTTTCAGTAAATAACTTTTCATATAAGATACAAACAGAAATATTTTACATGCAATGCGTGCATTCGATTTGCACAGTTATACTCGGTTATTTTTTTAAAAAACATATTGTTTATTGTATTGTTATTTATTGTTTTGAAATGTGATATAAAAGGACTTTGAGATATTTAAATAATTATTGACTAGACATTTTTTTAGTTGCATGAGATGAATTTTACTTTTTATAAAACAGATCAAATTCAAACAGAAAAAAAATATTCACTACAAATATTTTTCTGATAATATTAATTGTCGTTATTTTCATAAATGTTGCTTTAATAAAAACACGTGCGAAAAGTCAGCGTTAAATAATGCAATGATAAAGGAAGCCTTATCTACACTGCGCGTGTTATATATATCCACTATGTCTCTCTCTCTCTCTCTATGAACCTTTTTTGAATGCTTCTGCCGCACTTTGAGTCGCTGCCAATTCAATTCTCACTCACAGCGGGGCGCTCACGGGGAAAGGATGAAGCCGCGAGAAGAGTTACAGAAGGATGCCTCGTTGAGAGAGGGGCAGGGGTGGAGGGCGGATTGGATTCGTGGTCGCTTTCTATTTACCAGTAGTGGATATAGCAACAGTGGAACAGCGGGGCACGTGTCCCCCGCCGTTTCTTTCGTTTGTTCGCTCACTCGCAGCGCGTAATTATCGCAAGATGAACAAGGACATATCATCCTAATATAAATTCTGCTCTTGTCCCTTTCAGTTTGCGAACTTTCTGTCAGGACCATAGTGTTGCACGCGAGGACAGAAAAAGTTAAAAATGAAAAAAATGTCAAAAAAATAGAACGTTTTGCTTTTTGTTTTTTTTCCCTTTGCTGTTTATTTCTCTTTACTGTTCTGATTCTTTTTAGGAGACAAAGACAAATTGTTTCTATTGTTTTTCAGAAAAGAAATTTTCTGCAATCGTTTTAAATATGATAATGATTTTTTTAGACGTATAGTTTTATTATATATTTTATTTTTATTTTTATATAATTAGTTAGTCGAGTTTCCATTATTTTAAATCTTTTCAGATTTATTTTTTTTGATAATAAAGTGTTTAATGTCTAAATTTAAAAAAAAATTAATTAATGTCTAAATTTAAAAAAATAAATTAATTAACTGATGATTCCATGCGTGCGATAATAAATTTAGGATATGCATTCATGACGCGGTGTCGCCCTATTAGGTTTTCTAAATCCGCTACTGCTCTTTGCAGATAAGCTGGAAGAAACTACTTCCGTAGCGAATGGCGAACACATCAAAGATGCGACGAACTATATATTAGCAGTCCTGGAATATAAGTGGAATATAGATCGATGAATTTTCAAGATTATATTTCCCCTCCCTTCCGTTTGACGCGATCTCTTTCTGTTGCGACAGAATCCGCGGGCGAAATATTCGCATGAATCGAATTGATATGGCGTTGAGGCATCGATCTCGGTAAAGCTCGCGATTCGAGTGATCCGCTTTTCAACGGATTATGGAAATGTTACGATAAGAATATTGTCGAGCGAATGCTCGTTGAGACTTTTCTCATTTTTATTGACAAAAGTTTACCGAAAATTTACTTCCCAAACTTATATATTGGCGATGATTTTGTTTTTTCCGCCAAGAATTAACTTCACTGCTTAATTATTTTATTATTATTTATTGTGCATCACTACACTTTTAGAAATGCTAAAATTGAAAAAGTATGGCAAAAATGTTGGTAGAGAAAAAATAACTCTATGTATTACTTCCTATTATTCACATATTTTTAATAAATCGTGTTAGCACGATCTACAAGCTCTTGTAGATTTACGAATGTTTGACTTCGTTAAAAATATTTTTGTTCGTGCATTTTGATGTTTGGAAATTTGCAGAACGAAATAATTCGCTTACAAAACTCGACTTTGTGATGATTTAAACTAATATGGCGTTCGTAAATTTTGCTTTGTGCACTTTTAGCTATACGTTATATTTTATACAGTCCGTTCTAGCGATTCTTTTATTTCGTCTTGATGACAGAGCCAGACATGCATTTGATTCCTTTGCCAAAGAGATCGTGCACGTGAATAGCTGAAATCACGTAAATTGTTTTCTAAGATGGAATCTAGTTAGTTTTTGCGTCAGTGATACAGAAAATAAAAGTGACACATTTAAACAAGAAAAATGAATTTTTGATGAAACAATGGAAGACTTTTGACGAGAGTAATTAAGATTTATTTAATGCACGCCTTGAAACGCAATTTTTATCGAATTGTTAAACTGGAAAAAGTTTTCATTTATCGGAAAATTAGTTCTCTAGTAATTCACTTAATCCTTTCGCGAAATATATAACGGAAAATATTTGCAATATAATCTATGTCTCTGTGTATGATAGAACAAGCGTTTATTGTCATTTAAAAGTGGCATTACAGTCGCTATCTAAATTCCATCGCGAGTGCAACGAATAAGCCCCTTATTGCGAGGTCAATGATGACCGTCGCGATACCACTTGGTCTCTGTAAAGGAAAAAAATACGTATCGGAGTTGAAGCAGGAGGAACAGTAGGATTCATACAGGAAATAATGGTCTTCTTATTCTCGATTAAATGTTCAATGGCATTCGATCGGACCCGTACCGTTGTAACTATTGCTTTTATTGCCGCGCGCGGGAAATCGCAGCGAGCTTCTACGAAAATCGCATCTTTATGGATTGCGGAATATCTCACATTCAGCACATTATGTGCATCAATGGGATTGCGAGGACACGTTCCTTGGCGATTCCGCGACGTGCCACGCTTTCGGACGAAGTACATCGGGAGAACCGTATAAAAAGCTTGCTCCGATTCGATCAGGACAGTCGACTAAAGCTTCTCGCGATGTACGTTTCAGAATTCGAAGCATCGAGACTTATGCGGATACTTTGATACGTGCGTTGATTGCGATATTAGTGCGGCTAATTTTTCATTATTTGTTTTTATTGTACGTTACATATTACATTTATTACATTGTATTTATTAGCGTAGCATCGAGATCCAAATAACTCGCATCGATATCTATTTTTTTTAAAGACGGAGAAAGATAAATAAAAGCATAATTTAAAAATACAAATTCATATTTTTTTAAAGCATATCTTTAGTAATTAAAAACTTTGACGCAATAATAACATATAAAAAAATTGTAAAAAACTACTTGGAAATATAAAACAAAGAATTATATAAAAGCAAAATTTACTTATCTATTTTATATTAAATTAATATTATGAATTTTCACGCTATTATTGCGGTCCCTATATTGTAATCTTATGATTTCTGAATAAAATACGAGGGTAAACATCAAAGGGAAGAAGCTCTTCGAACACCGATCTCATGAGCAAGCGCGTTTGCTTCTAGACAACAATGGGTTATATCGCGAAGGAAGTTGCTGCTACAAGTAATGACGCTACAATTTTCCCGCGGCGCCAATTTTCCCGTCCCGCCCAAGGGTTAACGGAAGAAAATACCCGGCTTGCCAACCAACTATGGGTATCTCGTTCATTCGTTCGATACAGCAATATAATCCGCGTTATTGACGAGTTTGCTCGTAACGCGAGAACGACGAATGGATGCGCAATTCCCTCGTCGTTTTCGATCTCCTATAGAAATGCTAAGCGGTTCGTTACCGAGTTAGGTATGTATAAAGGCGAGGTGGATGAACCGCGAGAAAAATTGGAACGATGGAACGGAGCGAGGGAAGGAGGCAGATTTTTTCCATCGCGGTGAAAAACAGGAGGTTTGGTGAATCTGGCCACGGGATTAAGCTAAGCGATAGGATTTGTGTAAGCTCGTGAAGAGGCGGGAGAGTTTCGAAGGATGGAAGCGGAGATCCGGATGTTGTTGGTTTGTAAAGGACGTGTTTCGGCTTTTTGCGGATCTTTGTATCAGCAGCGGATTTACTAGAGCACTGATAAGTCGCTTTTCGGACCGCCTCTGACATAACTTTGTGTAATGTAAATAAGCATGAAATAGAAAGAAAGGATTAAGTCTTGGCATTGTGAAGAATGGGAATTTCAAAATAAGTTTTCATGAAATGGATGGATTTTCTTCCGGTTTTTTTGTAATATAAGCGATTGAAACTAAAATAAAATTCGAAAGATCGAAAGAGTATAAAAGAAATATTATTTACTATTTAATTTATACAAGTAATAAAATTATTCTTGTGTATTTTGCATGTGTAATTTCAAGCTTAGGAATTAAATAATTAAACAATATTATTTTAAATAATATTTAAAATATGATTTTTTAATTACAAATTAAATCTATGTTTTATCTTAAATTAAATTTCAATACGATTCTCGCACAAGCTAAACTTGTCCTGTAAAATATTAATTAAATTTGGAGAAGTTTTATTTCCGGGAAATAAGATTTCATGGCGATTGTTGATTTCTAAGACGAAACAAACTATCATGGCAGCGAATGGCTTGAAATGCATCTTTGCATTTCTGTGATGGCATTCTCGTTGTGGTCGCACGGTTTGCCACGATCGATGTCTCCTTGAGAGAGCGCTTCCTGGGGAAAGGCAACGACGTCTTGGACGAGTAAAACGCACATTTACGGCGCACCGATTTTCCTCCCATCGCATTCAAGTCGCGGCTCTACCTATCTATCCGTTCCATTGTTTGATGAGGATCCAAGCAACAATGGCAACGAACGCTACCGCGAGTATTTATCACCGTCGATTTTCCGGATGGTGGAAACGCTCGCTTTGCACGTGCTTCAGGAATGGTGTGGCGGAAGAGAGAAGGGCGGATAGAGAATCGCTCTCAGGAAACGAGAGCGAGAGAAAGAACGCCCTGTTTCTCTCCTGTGGTCCTTTATAAACTGACGACGACGGTCAGATTACCTCTTCTCTGTCAGGAGCTTATAACAAATCCTATCACTCGCTCGTCTTGGTACTCACCCATCTTATGTTCTCTTCGATTCTCCTATGGCTTCCAATCGGCTATTTATCTGTACGCTCGATCAAGCAAGATTCCCTCTTAATTCTCATTTACGCTTACTGCGTCATTTACCTTACTCGGATTAAGTTGGAAGTGACCGATTCTTACGAGCTTCGGAGTTACTTTTTATCTGTAATTTGTAAGTTGCGTAAGCTCGTTTATAGCACGCACACATTGCAATAAATACACGCGAAATGACGAATGTATTTTACGCTTTTTAGTTAAAAGGATATAGGATAAAAGGAAAAATATTTTATTTTATTTTATTCGCTCAAAAAAAGTGCGAATGAAAATGATGTCATCTACTGTCAAGAGATAATAAAATTTATTAAAACAGAATTAAGGTAGTTATATCATTTTAAATATGCATTTTGATATAGTAATTGATTAAAAAGATTTATATTTATTCAAAATTTTTTTAATTTATTGACTCATACGTTTAAAATAAGCTTATACTTATTCTATATAAGTTTTGCATAAAAATTATGGAATATTTTTTTATAACAATAAAATCTTTTCTTTGATCGGAATAAAATACAGGTCAGTTGCAAAGTATTTGATTTGCAAATTTTATAATTTTATTCTAACTGTTGAAAGCTGAATGCGTTCAAAATTTTCTGTAGTATTTTTTATTTCGGTTATTCAGTCAAACGTAGATTCGAAAATATAGAGAGATTGCAGAGAGAAATTTCGAAATATATCGGACAAGAGATAAAATACTTAGACAATTTTTACAATAGAGAGTGGATCGAATAATTTGATGCATGATATATTTGTCATGTGGAAAATCTTTGCCAAAGACTTTATGATCAACAGTTCTGAAGAAAAAATAAATATAATTACGTGAATAGAAAAGAAAATATTAAAAAGTTTTCAAGATTTTAAGCTTCAATCTTGCGAGATTTTATGCAATATTTCGGAAGAAAAATAAAATTATAAACAATTAAAATTGTTAACATACATATGTGTATTATGGAATACAAATTATAAGATTATTTATTTAGTTAAATGTTGGAATAATTTTAATATCGATTTGCGAGAAATAACATAAACAATAATGGAATAGATGGTACTCATGATACGTTGGTAGCGTACATGTCATGCACACAACACCTAAGTGTTTGCATCGTTATGGATGACATTAGCTGCGCCGTTCATGGCATTAATGAATTAATCCAGATAATCACCAGTATAGGTTCATTGCATATGATTTAATTAATTAGTTTACATTGCCGACAAGTAACGATAGTTACATCAATGCTCCTTAGTTTAGCTTCTTAATATCGAGTAAATATTTACTTTCAAAATAAATACTCACTAGATTATATTTATCGATTATAAGTTTTTCGAAAAGATTCGGAGATAAATTTCTCTTTGTAAAAATATAGAATAGACACACATTTTAATGTCTTCACTTTTTTAAATATAAATTTACATTATTTTGATAAATTTAAAATTAAAATTTCGCAAAAATCATTAATATAAAAACTTGGCATTATTTGCTTAGTTTAATTACATAGAATTTAGTCAATTAAGTATTAGAAAGAAATTAAAGCGCATTGCGTATTTCAAGAATTGTGGATTTTAGTATTCAGGCTTCGTCAGACGATCTCTTCAATTAGAATTCGCGCAACGAATTTGCTTTAACAACTGTACAATATCGATATTAAATACCTCCTTTGGGATCGAATGTTGTCCCATTATAAAAACAATCATACTATATCATCGTTATAGTTATATTATCGGAATAAATACATTATCAAGTATTGATGAATATTTAAAGTTCAGTTTTTAATGATAATATATCTTTAATTTTTAATGATTATGTAGCTTCTTCTTCATTTTTAATGATAATATAACTTTTTAAATAAAATTAATTTCACATTTAGTTTTGGATTAGTTAAGAAGAATACTGAATTTTATCTAAATGTAACATAAAAATTCATTTTCTTTTTGCATAAAATAATATCAACGCATTTATTTTAATATTTGTATTTAAATAATGCAACACTTTTCAAGAGCATGTTACTCGTATATATTTATTAGAGGTAGTATATTATAATTTTGAAAGTTGCGCAATATATAATTATACTAATAAATAAATAATGCGCTAAAATAAAATAATGATATGTAAAATAAATAATAAAAGAAAATTTGAAAATATATTTTTATAGAAAATAATAATATATTTAAAATAAATATATTTTTATAGAAAATACTTGAAAATCTGTTACACATTTTTATGGAAATATAACTGATTCGAGTGTAATTTATATCTTGTGCAGATATTTTTCTGGTGTTAATTTTGTTAAATATTTAATTCTTGAATAATATAAGCATTTAAATAACGGGATGAAATTTAAAAAAATTAATTTTTAAGCTTAATAATTAGCTGTCTATCTTGAATAAGAATAAATTGACCGATAGTCCCCTTAGTTGACGTTATCGATGTAGAATATAAATGCCTGATATGTTAAAAAATGTCATGTTAAATGTCTGGCATATCTACACTTAACATTCAATGAAATATAAAAAATTCAAAAATTTTATTTATATCTTGAATCAGTTTTTACATTTTGTATCAATCAAGATTTTATAAAATTATAAAATAGCAAAAAATTTTGCAATTTTTTTCACCATAATTGATATTTGCATGAAAAGAAATATTTACATTTGTTTTAAATTATAAATAAAAAATAACGCATATAATATATATTATTTTAAATAATATTATATTATAATTTTTAATATTATTATAATATTATTTTATTTGTTATATAATAAAATATATAAATAGCTTCTCTATGTTTTGTTAATTTACGATTTTTCTCTGTTTGTGATTCTTGACATGTAATTCTTCAGATGCAATTTTACATTAAGGGATCCACAAGACGCGCAAGACTAATCTTCGAAATTGAGTTTTTCATCGCCTTACATAAAGGCGGAACTCTTTTCCGCAGAACATTCTTTTATCCTTTATACTCATCTGTTCATTGTACTTCATGCTTTTATAAAAATCGATTTCAGTACGTCGGAGGTTCTTTGTGTAAACAATTACTACTCTACTTGTAATTATCTTTTTAAAAAAGGAAATATGTCAGAATCTTAATGAGTTCTATTTACGTGATTAATTGAATATGAAAAGAGAAATATAATTTGCTTAAAAATTAATATGAAATATATTTTGCTATTTGATTTGAGAATTATTACATTTCGAAATAATTTATGATCCGTCTACAACAATATGTTTTCTCTTTCCTTCTTTTTTTCTTTTTTAATTGGCTCGCGTTTTAAAGTCAAAGTTACTTTGCACTTGCTTCAAGTTTTAGTTTCAGAACTATAATAACACGAAGTTTCTGCAACAATGCGCATGTAAATAATTGCTCGAGGTAGACAGCAAACTATTCGCTTAAACTTGAAATTCCAGAAGCGACTCATACTAGTTTTGTTCATATTAGATTCTTAAATACACGACGCACCGAATTAAAAGCCATGGATTTGTAGCAAAGAGCCGTTTTTTTCCTATGTCGATAACGAATCACGTCGGACCATGCAAATTGATCCATTTAATTAAGCCATCGGTATCGAGAGTTTATTTCGTCGCAGCATGGCTGCTTGTTCTTGAATTTCGCCCGCAGTTAGAGGGGACCAATTAAAATGAGCAAATGAAGGATCGTATTTGAAAATGGATGCCAAGTGATTAGTCGATCGGACAAATTGTGAGTTTTAAATCAATAATTAATTACTACAACTTTGTAGTTTGGCAAATGGAAATTTGATATGCGTCGCATATGTGTAATTGCAACTTGTCAATCGAGATGATAATTAATGAAAAAAATTATTCATTTTAATTTGAAACATTAATAATTGCAGCTATCCCGCAATCTTTAAAAATAGTTCACACACATGCAATAGTTCGATAAAATTATTATACAAAATTTACATTTTTTATTATGTAATTTATTACGTATTTTAATATTTTTTTCAAGAAAGTAGTTTATGAAGTTTTGACACCTATATTTCTGAAATTTTTATGCAATTATTCATGAACCTTCGTTGAATTTTTACTAAGCTCTCTCTCTCTCTCTCTATTTCTCTTTTTCTTTTTTTCGAGCGTATTAATCACTTTTAAAATTTTCTACGCGGAAAGCTCGTTCGGACTTTCTCAAGCTTTCCCTCATATATATTTTGAAGCGTTGCTTGCAAATTTCGATTTTTCAAATAAAAAAATTAAGTATTGTAAGTAGAGAGAGATGTGTATAAATAATTTTATACATGATTATATATAGACAATTTTTTCCTTCTTTTCATCCTTTCAAAATTTTTTGTATATATTCTTATATTAATTTTTTGTATTTACATTTTTTATTGGGAAAAATAATAATTTAAAAAATATTTAATCAAAATTTTTTTTAATTTATTTTAAAATTGCGCTGATATCGCAAAATAATGTCTGATATAATCTAGATAAATAAATCTAGATAAATAAATCTGACTATAATCTAGACCAGAATGTTAAAATTCTCTTCATATCTTGACATTGGAACAGTTATAAGCGTTTCGACAGTATTCTTTGCCATGTTGGAAACTGCCAGCTTTAAATTTTGATGAATTATGGATGCTGCGAATGCGGGCAGACAAAGTCAATTTGATTATTGAATAACCAATTAAATAGCACACACATATATATATATATATATATATATATATCGTACAAGTAAAAATCAAATTGAAACACAATATAAAGATTGACAACACTACTTTCATTTGACTTGTATAAACTTTGAAATTGAATAAACACAAAGAATTAAAATTACATCATTATTTTATTTCTTTATTTTCTTCTCTTCACAGACACAATATTATTTTATTTTATTATTTGTAATATTTTATTGTGAAAAATGCAAAAAAAGATAAATATTTGTTTATATTATATTAGAAGAAATAAAATTTAGCATAACCGGTAAACATTTTAACACTCATACTTTAATATCTGTACAATAAAATGTTAAAAATATTTATTAGATTCATAATATTTTTTAAAGTATTTCGCAAGAAAGCAAACTCGTTATCAGTGACTGCAGTGCGGCATATTGATGTTCCAGGCAAATACGCACGCACATTCGCATACATTGCAATCAGTGCATACTGTTTTGCGTTGAATAAATTCGCTCTTCTGATTATATGAATTTGAATTCATTCGCATTAGTATTTATTAGGAACTCGATGTAGAAAAATATCTGAATTGTTGACGCGCGTTGTGATAAGAAGATTACATTCGAACTTCCGATGAATTTTACAAATACACAAATACACAAACAGTAAACTGGAATGTTATTAGACTTATTATATTACTATTAATTAAATTATTAATAATATTGAAATAGAAAACTATCTATAAAAATGAATGTAAATTGAAAAAACAGTTCATTATATATTAATTATTTTTTTTATTGTAATTATATTGTAATAGATATCTGTTGTGTTCCTCAAGAGTATATTTATTTTATTTATTATATTTTACTTAATATAATTACAGAATATAATTACTTATTATAATTACAGAAACTCTACATCGAGTAATTGTTTGTTAACTTTTGGTCTCGGTTCAAAATTGAAATGCAAGTTAAATTAAGGCCTGTGTCTTAATATAATCACACGTATTTTGTATACATATAATACATATGTTATTATTAAATGATTAAATTAATTAAACAGAATTATGAACCACGTATTATATTAATCGTTGTTTTTAGTTTAAATGTACGATTATCATCAAATTTGCATGTCGAACTATCTCAATATAGCTGATATTTTGGTAAATTTACTCGACAATGTGTGTTATGTTACACGGTGAAATAATTAGCGTCATTTGATGATGAATTTGTGAGGCTATTGTGATTATCGCGAGAAAAGGACTGCCAGACTCTCGTGGTATGTGAATCGATGGCGTGTCGTTGATTACCCGTGAGGATATTAGATTGCGTGAAATAACGCGAAAATCATCGATGCGGTCACTGTGTGCTCGATCGAAGAAACGGTAATTCGTTCATTAATTTGAATCACGTACTCAATCGCATTGATATTCTTCAAAGTAAATCACTTTAAAGAATGATTACTTTTTTTTCTCAAATCACGGGCACGATAAACTCGTGTATAAGAGACCCACATTCTTCCTTAACATATACAATTTTATAAAAAAAGATTTTTTTTATTTTTATACAGTAGTAAATTATTTTAAAAATCTATAACAGGAATCCCTTGTTTAGGAGAAATTTCAAGAGAGATTATTATATATAGCTTTTTAATACTTAACATGGAATATTTAAATTATTAAAAAATTATTGAATAAATGTCTTTTTTAAGAAAAATAAGATCAATTTGAATTTAAATGAAAGAAGAAAATTTTGATATTTAATTAATATAGTTTTGTATATATAATTTATCTTATTTAATTATGACTGAAAATTCTTTGCAATTTTAAATAAATATATGTATAAAATGTAGACAATTTCCGTTTTTATTACATATTTACTTTATAATTTAAATTACATTTCGTATCATAGATCATAAAATAAAATATATTTGTAGATAAAATCCACAATTTTTTTTGATCAATAAATTTTATTATTTTGCTCCTTCAATTTTTTTTACAGCGGTGGTTCTCTTAACTGTTTTTACGTGTACGATATACGCTCTCAGTGGAGATTACTGAAGGAATGCTCGTAATTCTTTCCTATGTTGCCAGCGAGTATAAATCATTTCGAAGTTAAGAACTGCCCTTCTGGACGTTTGCTGGGGCGACACTCTCGTAAGCGGTAAGAAACGGTGAGAGCGATAAGAAAAGTGGTCATTACGCTTCGTGAAGTTCTGTCCGCCGTAATTATGGCGGTCGATAAGCCAGTACACATAATTGTTATCCATTCGTTGAAATCATCCGAGTTCTTGTTTCGCGACAATACAATACTTGTATTACAGAGAAAATGCATAAAAATAAATCATAGATTTTGGATAATGGAAATTAAAAGAATACTATTAAATAAAATAGAAATTATTAAAAAAAAGAATATAAGATCTTTTAAAATGTAATTTTTTTAAATCTTTTCGGAAAAATTGAAATAAGAGGGTTATAATTATATAAAAATATTCTTACATATATCACTGAAATATAAAATTTCTTATTAGTTTAATGAAATCTCACTTTTTCTTATTTTGATTTAGATTTTGAGATTGCTTGAATAAATAGCAATAGATATATTTCAAATTAAAATTTCATCTAAGATCAAAACTTAATTCGAAATTTATGTACGAATAATTTTATAGTTTACGCTAAGAATCTGGTTTAAACCCATTATCCTACGTATCTCTCTGTCTATCGAGATATCCATCCGTCGACCTGTCCGATGGTCTATCTGTATTCTCGCCGTAATGATCTTGAGCACGTTAGGATGTTCAAGATAGACGGTATTCTGTATATTCTAGTATACTAACAGTGCTTAAACACCGTGTAATGCGCTTTGAACTTTGTTGTTATCCAACTAATGTTTTAGTCATTTTACTGCTACATGTATTTTCTCTCTAATATTATTATTATTATTATTATATAGAATTATTATATTATTATATAATTTTCATTGTTAATTATTTTATGGAATCGATCTCAGAGAAGCATTTGTTTTAACAAATACAATGAGATAACAACAAATCGGGCTAATTTGCAATTGACTTTTTAATGCAATGAAATTGAAATTTTGCAAATAAGAAACTATCATTTTAGTTCTGTCTTCTTACTTTTGCATTTTAAAATACATTTTATGACAATGATTATTTTTTAATCTCTTGCACAAATTGTTTATTATCTATATTTTATAGTAGGAATAATATTCTTTATTGCATTTATATCTTGCGTAGGAGATATATGTGCATGCATATTTTGTAATAATTATTTTTTGTAGCTTCTTGCACATAATGTTTTTTATCTATATTTTATGCAGTGATTTTATAGCAGCAGTTTCACGATAGTAATTTTATATAGTAATAATTTTTATTGCGCTTATACATTTTGTATATTACAAACTTGTGTTTATTATTAGTAGCGCAACTTATCAATGTTTGATTAAAATCTTATAATGTAGTAGCTTTACGAACAATATTGATGATAATAATTTTTTTATTAAAAGATAAATAATATTAGTATATGAAGTAATGCGATATACGAGCGCGATAAATTTCAATGAAACACAACGAGATTTTATTCAGAGTCATATGCCAGACTTAGATTTACACGGATTTATGATGAATTTTCGCTGCAAACGAACAAAAGCGATATTTTCTTTTATTTATCCGAAAATGGGCAATCGCATTTAAATGTGAAATCGATCGCGTGGGATTACTCGCGTCCGATAAAAATCACGGATAACATGGCCGTCATCGGGCGTGGCCTTCATTATCTCCTCGAAATCAAAGAGAGCGTTGGACTATCAAAGCTAGCCACCGAATTACGCTGGATCGCGGCCAGATGAAGCGCAGGTAGAATGATATCCCCCAAAATCGAGCTGTCGATAACCTTTGTGGTGCTCGTGTACCAGAGTTATAGTTGGACGAGTGCTATATAGTTGCCGCATATATAGTTATCCTGGACGAGCGCTCGCATCGTTACAAGGCTGCGTTCGCGTTTCACTCGAAAACCAATAGCCACTTCGTTTTCTCTCTCTTTTCTGCTCTCTCTCTGTTTCTCTGACATACCGGTCGTTCTTTCCTCGTGGAGTACTCGTGAAAGGACTTTTGGTCCCATCGTGTTTATTGGTCGGATTGATGCGGTTGACCGACGTTGATTCTCTGCGTTTTCGCGCAATGGACGTCGGCCTCTCTTGTTTTTCGCAAGTATTAAAACGGGTATAAATTCGATGAATCCTTTCGACTTCCATCGCGAGAATCTCAATGAATTATATATATATTTCTTTGAAAAAAGAGATGCATCTTTTGTTATTTCAAATATTCCGTCTTTTGTTATTTCAATATTTTGATACTTTTATTTGATATTTCTTTAGCGTAAAGTACGATAGATTTTTCACATTTTTAATATCGAAAATTGAATTCATTGAAACTATATCGGTTGCAATATTTTTTGAGACAAAAACCACTTGGTTTCAGAATCAAATCTATCTTTTATTCCGCGCGATATTACTTTTATAGATGCGATATAAGATACCGCGCGCTACCATAAGACGGTAGCATAATCGAAATATAATGTTTCACGACGGGATTACATTTTGAGAAAGTAAGAGCTGTCAAGGCACTCTTGAAGCGAGAAATATGAATTGCCCTCATTGCCTTCAGTAGCATAATTTAATTACGGTACAGCCACATACATCTGACATAAGATAAGCTACATGTAAAATGTATATACTTCTAGTGTAAGCCAGTTATATAATTAAACGTTCTAGTTGGGTTTTATAGCGTATTAGAGGCATTTCGAGAGTTAGGATAAGACTTGCATTCCTAAGTTAATTGTGTGATATAAGCTAAGACAGAGTATGCAAGCTGCTTATGGAATATATTTGAATTAATTTAAACGGAGACACACGGGATGTGAAACGGAAGAGAGACATATTTTATCTCATAATCTTTTGTTATGTCCTAACAATTAATTAATTGAATATATTTATAATTAATTTAGTAACTGACATTTTTAAAACACATTGCAAGCAAAATATTTTCTATGTTGAAGAGTTCGCATAATTGCAGCAGAAAGATTTGCTACAACTCTTCTAACAAAATTTATTTTCGAAATGTAATATCAAGAATTAATGATGCTCGTGCATCATTATTTTTTATTTATAATCATTATTATGGCAAATCCGGATTTTTAATATATATTTCAAGCGTTTAAATGCAAAATTATGTGAAATACTTTGATAAAATGTTTTATTAGTAGATTCAATCGCTGATAAAACGGCTTGTAAATTGATTCGCGATTCTTGATTTTTTGCGATGGCTCTTGATCGGCTCTAAATTTATCTTTGTACTCGATGCCCTTTCGGGAGTAAAATTTTCGCATAACATAAAACATTTTAATTTCATTTTATCTATAAAATGAAGAGGAATTTATTTTTAATAATCAAAAGTGTGCTGTTTTTCATCAATAAAACGCTTCAGAAACGATGTTTGATGCATATTTCAGAATTATAGTGTAAAGTGCTAATGGCACGAACATAAATGTAATAAAATTTTAAATTATCTTTTCTCGATATGTTGCCAATGCGCGAGTTAACTTGTATTTCGCGAACTTCCAACTTTAAGTACATTAATTGTGTATCGTTAATTATTTATCGTTCGTGAACGCGATAATTATATCACTATTGTTACGTTTCAATGCGAAGTTCAAATCGAAGTTTCCAAGATATTCTCTCGTTCGTCTACCTCGGAGATACGTATTTCTTTAAGTGTCCTTAACGCTTTAGCTCATTCATGTGCGGAATCGCTTTGCTCGTTAATGTAACGCACGTCGAGTTGCACGGCCGGAAAATTGGAACGCGTGGTGCCTGTCACCTGTCAGAGAAAGTTTTCGTTGCGTAATAACGAGATGCTAATTATGTCGACAACAATATCCCTGTTGCAGTTAAATGCGTTCCTCTTCCCCATCCTCTTCCGTATTGACAATCGATCGGCTCTCCCGCTTATTGTTTTGGAAAGCATGATCCATCACGCGTTGTACATGCATAATCGGATGTAGATTGCGCTTATTTTGTCGGCAATTATTACCCTCCGTTTCTCCATACGTCTCTGAAGAGACTGACTCGTCATAAATAGCTTCATATTGCGATCACCGTTGTCGAATAAAGTTTATTGATATTGTATGTATTTGGGTATCGCGATCATGAATGTGTAATTTGGCTTTATTCAATAATGAGCTTGAATGCATAATACAGTGCTTATATATACAAATGTTGCCCATATCATTTATAATAATGTATTTTGAAGCGAGTGAAAAGACAAGTGTCAATAACTTCTAAATTACTGTAACTATTATAAAAGAAGAATTGTTATAAACGGGCTTTATAAACAGAGTGGTTTAATTATTATATAATTATTAATTTATAATTGGGAGCTAATTATAAAGGTAATTGTTAATAAAAGGCCCTCTAATTATTTGCTCGATAAAATGTATGGAATTTTATGAACAATTTAACACAAAGTTCTCTCTCTCTTTTTCTATTTGCAAAATATTTTTGAGAAATTACTTAAGTCGTTGCTGAATTCTTCACATATATAAATTATTATTGCAATATAGACTTGTCTCTTTATCGTGAAATTTTAGTATGCGAGGCAGAGATGCTTTTAATGGGTTCTTTTATTTCAACAGTTTCATAATAACTTTCGTGTTCGTTATTTCACAATTACTGTCATTTGAAAAACTCCTCGAGAATGGTGCTAGTCGAGAAATAAATTCTTATGTCAAGGGAAGAAGGGCGAGAGGAGTGACCATTAATGGAGCGATATCGTGCGTCGAGTAACTACTCTCTATGCAGTCAAGCATTCGCGGCTCTCCACTCACTCCTCGCTTCGCGTTCCTTTTTTATTCACTTTCGTGAACTCACCCCCTCGCCATTCCTTCCTCCTGTCTCTTGGTCTGGCTTTGTGTTTTTTTTTCGTCCTCGTCCGCGTGCGCGTTCTTTTTCTTTTTCCCTCCTATTCTTCTCCATTTTTGCTCTCGACTATTTGTTTTTCTCCCTTCGTGATTTTCTCGTATGGTTTGCTCTTTCTCTTTATTCCCGTCCCTTTCTTCTTTTCGCTTGAGATTTACCGTCTTCCATTGCCGCAACCACCTTTTCGGATGATATTCGCCGCTATCGGGCGTGCTCTTATCGCAGCGCATGGCGATTAGCGTAAATTTCGGTTAAGAAAAAAAAAACAAGCTGTCTTCTAGATAAGAAGATACTGCTTACTTTTCGCGAGTCGCAACTTGGGATTTTTCAAGCTACGACGAAAGAATATTTTACGACTGATTCTATGTATTTTGTTATCGCTAACGACTTTGTTTTTTACGATATCAATGTAATTGTGAGTTTTCGAAATAATAACTAATAATTACAATTTAACATTTGCGATTATAATAATTTGACTAGCGTGAAATTGTTGTATCTATTTGACTAATATCTACTATCCCTTGCAATAGAAGCATATGGTATATCCATGTATGTACATGTCTCTTTGAAACCCTATCTCCGGCAGTAGTTGAGATCGACTTGCGCGTTTAGTAGTAAAGATAACACTAATCTCGCAAGCAAGACTCGATCCGTTGTAGGCTCCTTGCCGAGTTAAGTCGAGCTAAATCCGATTTGACCGATTCGATCTATCGAATTAATTTTAATCAGACTCGCAATGAATCGAATTTGTTAGATTCGACTCATACGGTTGTATCTACGTGAGCAGGGGCATTTTGCAAAATTCAGAGGTCCTCAAGGTTGGAGAAAGTTCCCTTGCATCGCGCTCTAATCGAGAGTGCACGGTAAGAAATTCGCGAAATTCGCAAAATTCGCAATTGTGGTGCAATGCCCATCGCGCGGTGCGTCACTGCGACAAAACGAAGTCGCGAACTGTATAGGGGAATTGTTGGTACGAGGTCGTCCCGCGTTGTACCAAATGCGACGTCGACTCGTAGACAACGTAACTTTCTGATAAACGAGGCGGAGACGCGCGACATGGCGGCGCGGCGGCTGGGATTCCGCATTTCGTTACGAAACAACGTAACGGGCGGAGAAAACGGTGTCCTCTACTCAGCCAGTTTATCGTCTCTTCCACGAGTGCGCCAGATAGTTCTAAGTTATGCGAACTCACGTATTCTCACGGTAATGAAATAAAATCGGCGAGCGAAACACGGATACTCGATATTTTGTAGAAAAGATGTACGTACTTACACGAAGGAATAGAAGAGTTTCCCAACTCGGCGATGACATCTGCAAGTTATATAGTTTTAACTCGTAATTTATACTCGCATATAAATGTAAAAAAGATGTAGTGTCTAAAGCAAAAACACTAAAATACGTACCGTTGTTTTGAAACTAATGAGAGGCGTCTCTCATTTATCTAATTTAAAAAATTATTAATATCAGTAGATTCATTTGTAATGTATTTGTACATGTGCATTAATACAATATTTATACATAATATATCTATGTTTAATTATATACTATTTTTCTGACGTTTCTGTTTAATTATGATCTACTTGAAAGTCAAATTTGTCGAAATGTAAATGTTTTCTGTTGTCATTATTTTTGTAAGCGTAATTTATTCAAGAGATGTTTTTTTTTTTTACTAAAAATACAAAGCACAAAAATTAGCGTCAGGTATATCCTGAAAGCGAGGTTTTTCCACGAATATTATTTTGGACGAGAATTTTGTATTGTATCCCGACATACTTGGAGCGGAAGAGAAGCTGTAACGGAAACAGCAACTCGAACTACGCTACACACGGAGGAATATATTATATTAAAATGTACGGGTAATTTTATCTGCGATGCCTATATATATAAACAAACAAAACAACGATATTGAAACAAATTGGATGGTACAGATGCGCAGAATTTGCTCTGAACGTTAACGAAATTTCGTTACTTCTCTTAAAACATTTCTGTATTATTACACCTGCATACACTGACTTGAATCTTAAATTGCTCAGTAGCGCAATTTCAGCTCAGTTCTAATGTGAGTGTGCATTGTAAAAGTAAAATATTGATATTACTATATTGCCGCTATATTTGTATAATTTTATGTGCAAAATCTTATGTATTTATACATTATATTTCCACATCCGTATAATAAATTCCAGAAGAATTATGCTTTAAACGAAATAAATCGTTTAATTATTTTCTACATTTTGATGTGGAATATCTATATATAAATTCAAATGTGGCAAAAATATTCATTTTCTTATCAAAAAAGAAAATTACTTTTAAAAAATCTATTTTTGAAAAATTAATTTTATTTCGTTTGCACCTGTATTATTATTATCACTCGATCGAAAAGTTTATTTCTTTAAAATTCTAAAAATTTACTTTCATAGAAAATATCACCCATCAAAAATCAATAGGTCGCCGTTTGAGATGATAGATCCCATGAAATGAATTTCACTAAAGGAAGTTGGAAGTCGGTAACGGAAATCGAAAGGAAAAAGTATCACCGTAGGAATGGGATTTCAGTGACTATGGCGGGCAGTAAGAGTGGATTGAAATGAAGTATTAAACGTACTAGTAGGAAAAGAAGTATCATAAAAAGCACTATTACGAATTATAATGAAACACATAAAAAGTTTATAATTTAATGACGATAGATATGTTTAAAAATTATATTCATTTTTAAGCTTTGTGATAATATATTTAATATATTATATATATATTATATATATATATATATATATATATATATATATATATATACTATATTATATAAATATATATTATATACATTTATATAACATTTTTAAAAAATAAAAAAGCATCAAATAAATGTTTTTTATTTTTAATGCGAGAAAAGAGACTTTTTGTGAAATTATATAAAAATTTATAAATTATATTTATTTTTCTATCGATGATGAATTGAATATTTAATATATTATATGTATGAAAATAAAATATATAAAAATCCTTTAAATTTAATTCAGTTTAATTCTGAAAAAATAGAAATTAACACATATGACGTTTAAACTCTTAGTTGTATGATTTTTTAAATACAAACTGTGAACGAAAGAATAATAGATACTAATCGTATAAATCAGAATATTCGTAGACTCTTTAATATCAGAGAACCTTGTTCTCAGCAAAGTAGACTTGGTTTTCCTCACACGCCCGTGATATGCATGATGCACAATCGTGATTCCCATTTCCAACTATCGGCCAACTTGATCTAGTTTATGTCTTAAGCCTCGATCCATCTAAGAGGATGAGATGGACGAGAGTTGGTGCATCATCCCGAGCGAAGTACACTCGGTGCATCGCGGTTAATCGTAGCGGATAATCACCCATCGGGTGGTATATATGTAGGGAAGAGGAAGAGGAAAGGATCAGTAGTTCAAGGTACCCGAATGCGAACGATGTTTCGATGGCTGTTGCGGTATTCCTCGTACAATATCCGGTCCGGTTTGCTGCGACGATGTACTAGTTGCGTATTTAGGGTGTGTTTGCGGTGCCCGGGTCACACGGCGCGTCCGTTACAATACCCCGTCGTCTCCTCCCCCTCCCCCTCCTCCTCCTCCTCCCGAAGACCGATGCAAGACAATCGATAGTTAGTGTGCCGGACGGGAATGTCCGAAGATGTTTCGTCGGTAGTTTGTCGAATAAAAAGCATTCCCCGCGATCGATCCGTCCGGCCCGACCTCGATCAGGATAACAGTTACGTCGCCCTTTTATCTTAAGTCGGGCTTTACGAACGAGACAATTATCGGGCGCGAATTCGCTTTCATGGCGGATTCTCACTGCGGAAATTAAAGATAAATGCGAGAGTTGCATAGATTTTTTATCAAGTGCGATGGATGCGGGGTAATTATTAAATAGTTGGGTAATTAACAATTATATTGTTAAATATTTGTATATTATTATATAGTTACTAATATTCATATTTATTTATATAAATTGTTGAATTTAATTTCTTTTTCTATATTGTTTTTTTTTAATTTTGCAGATAGAATAATATTAGCTTGTTATTATTATATTAAAGAATTTGATTTCAAAATATGAAAATGTGTATATGTAATTCTAGTATAATATTTAAATTAATTCTGTTTTAATTATATGATAATATAACACTTTTTAAATACCAAGTTGCATCTTATTTTCTGGTTGAAATACGTTTCAACTTATATCTTTCAAGTGTCTGTGCTACTAGACAAGAGATATCTTTAGTCATGACGCGGAACCGGCAAGAAACCGGTTCGCATACTGGTTTTTCTTTCCGGAAAAATACCTGATATCTGGTTTTGTATAAAAAAATCAATTCTATGAAGCGGATACTAAGTCTCCTGCTTGGCCTTGGAATGCCTCTTATGTAAGAGAAATCTCCAACATTCGATACATCTTTTTTTTTAAAGATATTTAAATTAATTCTATTTTATTAAAATTCAACATTCTTATTTATACAACATAGTTAAAATTCGCTAGATTTCGTACTCAAATGTCGATTGCACGGATCATGTTAAGAGTAAAGAGCTATTAAAAAATTAAACACTTGAAAGTTATTGGTATCAAAATATTCATCTCTCAATATTACATCAAAATATCTTGTCGTTAAATTAGATTGCATTTAGCAGTATTTCGTATTTAAATATCGTTTGCGTAAATATATACATAATATAACAAGAGTAAAATAATATTAAAAAATTTCATTTTGTATATACCTTAAAACGATCTCTTAAAGCACCTGATTAGCATTTAATTATTATGTTTTTGTTTTTATTTTTTTATTCGGTTTACTTATAAATTTTTGGTACATAGTGGAGAGCAACTTATTACATAAAGTCAGTCTCTTCCTTTCTCAATATTAATCAAATTTTTTGCCAAACGGTTTAAGCACTTAATCTCTGATTTCAACATTTAATCAGTATTTAAGTAGTATTTTAAGATAAAAAATTAATTTGGCGATAGGGGGTTAACTTATAATGCAGATTCAATGTTTGATGTGTAAAATGTGAACAGGAGACTGCAAGAGAATGTTACAGAACTCATTAAATTTGTCACTATTTCCGCATAAAAGTTTAGTTAACAAGTTGGTCAAATGGTCTTGACACATTCAGGTTGTAACCTGCTTTCGATTGCGCGCTCTTGAATATTTTATATATTTATACAAACATAATAATTCTCTCTTTAGCGACATTTCTTAGAAAATATTAAAAATAGTAAATATGATTGATGATTACAAATAATATTTTAATTAAGAGTCATATTAATACATTTCCGGGCCATTTAAAATTTAAAAACTATCGAGCTCTGCTTTTTTCTAAATATGTAGAATTCTTTCTAATAATAGATGAATAAGATTAAATCTATTGCTCGCCGAAAGTTGACTCGTGTTATAATATTTTTCGCCGAAGAATGGAGATGTATAAGATAAAATAGCGTCATCTCATTGCTAAATTATTAAGGAAAATAAAGAGGCCCTGTTGATCAAACCTTTTGTATCTATCTTTGGAAACGAAATATGACGCGAAAAGAAAATATGAGACGGTTCGTTAGTCGCACAAGTGCGCTCCTCGGATATTAAGCCTGTCTAATTTTCGCAATTTGTTGTAGCAAAATATCTCAGGGGGCTCTTCTAACGGCGGCGCCTTTCTTCGCGGAAATTCCGACCACGCCTACGTGTTCACGTCGGACCGCGTATAAGAAAGTCGCTTCTCTGAAGAACGCGTATATATATTTCCTTCCCACCTTCCCTTCGCAGGGGTGGGTTGAATGTTGGCGGGCGGGAGGAGACGAGGGGTATGAGCCCAAAGTTCGGCCCGTTTAATCTCCCAGGCGATAAATTTGCGAAATTAAATCATGGAATATTATATGGTCGGGGCATAATGGGCACTTTACCGGTAATGTACGACCGGATTATTAGCATAATGCAAGATCCCCATCGTCCACCTGCACAACAGATACGTATGTATAGGTCGCGATGTACGATATCGGCGATTATTGGTAGCCGCGACTGAATTACGCATGGCATGGTCACTGTATTACTGTATTGTCGATTTTACACCATTCACACACGTATATCTCTAAAGGACATTTAAAACACGACTTAAAGACGTTTTATTATCCTTTAGACGTCTTTAAGATGTCTTTTGGTCTTTTTGAGATGTCTGGAACATTTTGTAGAAATTATAATAATAGTAGACTCGTCTTTTATGAATGGATATAGAAAGTGAGCTGGCAAATTGCCCATCGAACGTAGTTCTTCAATTTTTCTGGACAATTTCAAATAATTCAAAGACATTTTTTAATCTGGAATTGTATAGCTGATTTTATCGTGATTATTTTTTAATTTTTATGATATAACATGAAGAAAAATTTTGATTATTATAAATGATGCGACGTTTAAATAAATATGTTTTATATTATAAGATGGAAATTTTATAAAATTTTGTAAAATGTGATGGCAATATTATTCCTGTCTATGCATATATAACTATGCAAGTTACAGTATAGTACGCGATAGCCTTGTATGCGCAGGTAATTTTCGAAAATATTGGAACGCACAAGATTTTTAGAGAAAGATCGGTATACGTCAGTTTATATTAAAATGAGAAAATACTGCAGTATATGTAAAAAAAATTTGCATACGAGAAATTCGATTTACATATATAGAGATTCCAAATTTACATATTAATCTTTTAACAGTAGCTCCAAAATAGCGCATGATTATCTTGTAACGAAATTTCAGAATTATTCGAAAAATAAGTAATTGTAAATTATAATTGCTTATAAGCAAAAATATGTTTAATGGAGAATTATTGTATAAATATATGATAATATATATAAAGGATATTATTTTACTGATATAGAATATCATTTTTTATTCGATATCATATACTTTTCACTCGAGATATAAGTTAACTCTAATTTTGCGATATATATTATTATAATGGTCAATTGGCAACAGATACTTCATTATCGTTGTCATACATTTAACTGCGTACTCGAAAAGCGCAACTAAAGAATAAATTTTTATCGCTATCATTTCAATCTTCTTCTAGAGTTCTCTCTTTTTTTTTCCTTTTTTTCGTGAAGACTTCTATGGTAGCAAATAATGATAGGCCTGTTATCCGTTTTTCTTCGGCATTATTAAATGACATTTTTACGAGCAATTAGCGTTTTTACTCCACGTGTCCCATAAAATTTCCTCTCGTCTCGGGCTCGATTCATTAATTTCCATCTTGAGAGCTGCCTTTATATCCTTCCTTGCTGTCGAAAATCCCTCTCGTCGTCCATGAGATCGTCTCCATCTCTCCCATCGTCCGTGCAATATCGTAATACATCCTGAAGCTCATTCTCGCGACTGCGTTATGCTGTTGTAATGCGCGTTCGAGTAATTACTTCATTAATTACTCCGCAATTATTCTACTGATTATTCCATTGCTCGCGAGCACTCGGCTATTCCGGTATCGAATTATCTTGGCACCGACTTTACAATGCTCACTGAACGGCTTTTCTATGGATAATCGCTCTTTATATCCAATCACCAAAGAGTGGTTCGTAATATGATTGGATTTAACATTTCGACGCGAATATTGCTTAACAATACTGGCTCTAATAGCTTAATAATTCAATGGTTTTTGACAGGAAATCCGTGATTTCTTGTACAAGATATTCAATGATTAGTGACAGAATTTTTGGCAAAGTTAAATATAATGAAAAAAGTCATCGTACAATATTTTATTTTTTTACATAATTCTCTAACAAAATAAATTATACATAAATAATGTATAAATTTGTTATATGATAATTTAATTGAAATTAAATGAAGAATAAAGCAGCTATCTTTTATTCTAAAATTTAGTTTTTATTTTTCATCACTTATATCTCTTCAAGACTATCGATGCCTGGATAATTGAAGCGATTTTTTACTTCCGTTTAATCGCGTATGAAAAAATAGCACGCGATGTTCCATTCAGCGGATATTCTATTGACACATAAACTCGCACGAATCGCATTACGATCTCGTGGCGATCACGCGATAATCGAACATAATCCTCTTATTTGAAGAGGAATAAGGGAAGGATTGGTTTGTGTGTATATATGTATGTTAGGGCCGCCCGGCTATTTCGGTAACCGCCACCATTGGTCGCTGATCCACATCGCATTAGGCCAATCCATTGTATTGTCCCGAATAAATGGTATTGAGTTACCGGGCCATTGCAGTTTCTATTAATTTCCGGCCGGTCTCTTCGTCCGCCCGCCGCCTGCGCGCCGAGTAAGAATGGCATGTGCGTGCACATATCTCGCACGCGTGCGTTCCCTGGGAGAGCATTCGATGCAATCACGGATCGGTCGACCGCGGGCGGTAAACATTCGCCCGGCGGCGTCGTTTTGTTGTTTCCCCCGTTTGTTAAGCAGCCCGCGGTGTTTGATTCTGTCGGAAAATTTAATAGTCAAAATCTCGGCTGTAATTGTTGTAATCTGCAAATTATCGCGTTTCCGAGATATCCGCGACGCGAAAATCGATGACAGAAATTCGCGAATTTGGAATTTAAAATTTCTCAAGATTGGAAAATCATGTATTATGCATGATTATTTTTCCGATCGCACGAATATGAATTAATTGGTCATTTTAATATTTGATTGTTCGAATGATCCGTTGTGCGAGAATATTTTTTTAGTATATTCTTGTTTTTGTATTCTCTCTCTCCTTTTCGATTATATAGAGAAAACAGTTTGTCACCAAAGTTTTATGGAATTTATGGCACGTAGATAAAATAAATAAAGTGTAACAAGTATCGAGAAGAAGAGTGAGGTTCGCTCTCGTAATCTTAATTATTTCTGATACATGGAGAACTATCAGAAAAATATAAATTTCGAACTTACCCCGGGGAGAATTTTAGGAACACGTGTAAGAATTTGCCGGAGATCGTATCCGATAACTTTAGGATTAAACGAGGGAATTATCGAGTTTCGCGATTGAATATCGATTTTTATGGACACTAAGTGTATACGATATACTCCTCTGTCATTTAATCTTTTACAACACAAAGTTCTATATATTCTAATACGCGCAATTGTTTGATGAGATCCTAAAGCGTTTAATTACCTGCGTAAAAATTCTTTATCAAGTTAGGGAGATTCTTTTCTGAAGAGCTGTAGATTCTTTTAACGACAACTATTCGAGATTTCTTCGAGGATTAGCAAAGTACAATTTTTATGTCCTGCTGCAAATCGAATTATCATCCTATTCATCAAACTGTTCGAGGTCTCTATCGCTTAATTAATCATAATTATATACAGATAACGAAATTTAAATTCAGAATAATGATGATTTTAAATTTGAAGCATTAGTGGAAGCTTATAAATAGGTTTAAAAATAGCTTTCGATTTTGCATATTAAAAAAATAATCTTGAAGATTACAACACAGGATTCTGACACAGGATTCCGAAGCGCAAAATGTTAAAGCACAAATGCGAAAACTATTACAGTTCGGAGTTGAGGCATTTTACATAGATATCTCTTTGTAATAGTAACTTCGTAGTAATTTCCTTCTCTTGTCTCTCTTTGAAATTGGAAATTGGAGTAGCTTTTCATTCGCGTTTGTAACTTCTTCGATCCTTATATTCTACATTCTGTGGATCCTATTGTTACTTCGGTTCGTATTTTCCGCGCATTGAAATTGAAGCCGAGGCGCAGCTGTATCTGGCATTCAATGTACGACGACGTAAGTTTAACCGGCAAAGTGATTCCATCTTGCAATATCGAAAGTATGAAAAGTCTTGGCAGTAATGTAAGAAAGATTGTAATCTGTGTCTCGCAATTGTTGCTACGTTTACGTAATAGCACATGTAAATTGAAGCGTATAAAATTTAACATAATAGTAGCATAAAAAATAATTCAAGTGTATGTCATAAATTTTGATATGTAGTCTGTAAAAATATTTTTTACATAAGAATATTTTTTCTCCATTTTTTATCTGTAATATTGCAATCTGTAAGAATATTTTTTATGGACGCTAAAATGCTATAAATGCTTCTTTTTCTTAAAAAGAAAGCAAGATCACATTTGTCGTTTCGCATCATTAATATTAATTTGCATGTATGACACACTTCTTCTATTGTACACGTTCTAAAGATCACGATATAATGAACAGATTCTATATTGAAATAATTAATGCATAGAAAGCTATGGTAATTAGTATCCATCGTGATAATATGATTAATCGTGCGTGTTGAAAGCAGAATCTAATTAACATTTCATCAGAGTCCGGTGATATATTTAGGATAACAAGAGAATGTGTGTTTTGCTATTAATATACAGAGAAGATAGATTAGACATCCTCAAATTGTTATGAAAATAATTTACTGTAATTTTGCTAAATCTGAAAGAGTAACGAAATATTATTATTATTTACGTCAAGATATGATTAAAGATGAATCTTCGCAAAGAGACAAATGTCAAAAACGAGATTAGCGTCATATATCGAAATATTTCCTACTGTAATATAATTTTTATTTTTTATTATATTTTTACGTCTTTTCCTATTTGTACATATTCTTAAAGTTCTTGCTTTCAATCGCACGATGAACGGCTGTAGTAAATCAAAATGGTATTAATCCGAGGATAGTGCACCGTGACATTTCACTCCGAGTTTAACAATCGATTCGCCGGGCAGCTTGCCGACGACGGTCGAAAGCGGGACAAAAGAGTGGATGCGAAAAGTTGGGAGAACGCAGGGTGCACTGAATTCGCTCGGATGCGCTTCTTATGATACGCCCGGTGCGGCTTTGAGCTGTTTAAGCCGGCGCGTTGCGAGCTCGAAGCGGCCCGAGTCGCGGTTGTACTTGTTTGAAATCCGCTGTTCTTAGTTCGCGAACCGTCCCCAACAGACTGTGCATGTTCGAGGGCCAGGCGGATCTCTCTAGTAGTGCCGTGGATGGCCCTTGCGGTTTCGCCGAAGCGGTTCGCCCTGCGAGCCGCAAAACCGACCGTACGTGGCATAGGTCGAACGAATTTTGCAGTAGTTTGTTCCGAAAAGCTGTTTTTCCCTGCCGAGCGGCTTACCGGATCGCTTCTACCTCTCTGCGGGTGCGACGGGGGATTTTGTCCAGCGTAATCGGATTTCGGTCGACTTCTTTGCATACCGAGGCGTCTTCGCAAAGGTACGCAATGACGTTTAGAATTCATTGTTTGCTGCGCCAAGTGAACGCGTAACGCGTTAATTGCGGAAGAGATCGAGAAAACAAATCTCGCTTTATGAAGATTACGAGCTCTTGGGATTTTTAATGGGAAAGATTGAAAGCCGTAGGATTAAAGAACGTAAAACGTCGAAAATTCCAGGATACACTGAGAGCTTAATAAATCAAAAAGTAAGAAATTATCTTTCAAAATATTTGAAAAATTAAAATATTTAAAAAATTAAAATATTCATGAAAAATTGTTAGATTTATAAAAGCTTTTTAAAAAAGTCGAGATTGCGATCAGATTGGTAGATTCTTGCACAAGATATTTCAACATGATCTACATGAGAATTATTAGACAGCGTACACGTGGATTATGTTGACAGAGTTAGTAAAATTATGGAAATGCATATCTGTTACAAAATGTAAATCTACGGAGCATGAACGCTAAAAGCAATAAGGAAACGGATACAGTGGTCGTTGGAGAGTTCTATGGATGGGTTTAGGTCTGCGTTATTATGCCATGAAATGCCATGAAATGCCAAATCCAATTGTTTTCGAGTTCTGCAGCAACTGTCGAAAGCGGTAATCGTTGGAAGGGCGTATATTTGTCTGCGAGGTATATATATTAACTAATAATTGTGATATAATTCATTTCATTTTTACCTTTTTATTATGCCGAGCTTACCATTTCCTCTTGAGAATTTTTTTTCTTGGTGAGAAATTCACCTGCAGTATTTAACCATAAACTGATATTATTAAACATTGCACCATCGTATATTAGTACTAATGAGCGCAGAGCTTGGTCTTCGGTTCACCTACTTTCGTGAAACTTTAGACAAATATTTTGCGGCTAGAGCATGCCAACTTTTAAAAAATTTCTTGCAAAATTTATCTTGCTCAGAGAATTTTGAGAAAAATCAGCGATATTATACGTATCCTCATAATATTCTTTTTCATGACACAATCCGTTTTTGCATCTTCTTTTATAAAAGTTGTTGCTAATAACAACGCGAAAGAAATACCTACTACTTGTTGTAAATTTGAATTTTTATTAAAACTTTTTCGTTCGTTAAATTATATGTTGTTGAGAAATTTTACGATAATTGCATGCAATTTATTGTAGTTACATTCACATGAAATTCATACGCGAGATTTTAAGAGATTATATGCAACGCTTTAAATTTTGCAAATTTCAGTATATTATTTAGCATAATAATTATAATGGTATATTTTATTATAGTTGCAGTATATCTGGCGAGCCAAGCTTTGTTCTGTCGGTTTAGTTTGAATTATGCTTCCATAAATTATACTCTTTTATCGCCGAGAAATTGTATTATAAATTTTAATGTCGCGATTTTAAATTTTAATGTAATACATATTTGCTAACACGTTTATTAATCGATCACTAACATTGCAAATGCATCCGCTCTGATAATGTATCTTGCTTGGACAAATGACTTTATATTTTAGTCTCCATCATTTATATAATATCTATATTATTAATCTTTATATTAAAATGCATATAACACGCAGGATTGTACGGGACATGAGCGAGTAGATGAGAGCAATAACGGATTGAATAGATAAATTTACCGCGAGAGCGGTTAACATCACGGAGACTGACATATGTAACAAACTGATTATTTGATTCACATATCATAATTTAGTCGTTCGTGCAACCGGCGGGGCTGTTAACTTGCAGAGCTTCGCGCTTGAATTACTGAAGCCTGTTGAAGCGAACTTGGCGTGCAAACGTCCGCAGCAGGCCTGACCGGGAATTGGTAACTCAGTCCGCAAACAAGTGTTGAACTACTATTATCCATTGATCGATCATGCTGCCCGTCAAGCGGCATATCGCGGCTGTTTCGCCAAAGTATATTTAAGGGGATGTACTTAAGACTCACTTTAGGTTACTCTCTCTGATGTGTATCTTTACATTTTATTAAATTAAAATCTTTAGTGACGGGAAAAAGAAAAGCTCATACCTATATTTTGTTTTATTCTATATAAAATATATATATTAATAAATGTATATAATAATGAAGGACACGTGTTATAAATATATATTTTATATGTATAATTTTATATATATATTTTATATATAATTTATCGTATCATAAATTATATCCGAATACAATTTAATTTAATTTTACAACGTTCATGATATGAACTATTTTAATCAATCCTAATGTTTTCATGGTAAAATATCTTATGCATTTTACATATTAAATATATACTGTATCTGTTATAATTATATTTCGCTCGTTTGAATGCAATTATCATATGTACACATTTATACACCTCTGTTAAGTATTTAATTAAATGTTCAAACACATGTTCAACACATTCAACTGCGAGAAATATAATATTATGTATTTTTAATTATTACGTACACCTCTTATTGTGTAAATCATAATTATACTATAATTCGATATTATATTTCAGAAATAATAATTTTATTCTGGAAACTTAAATTAAACTAATTTCGATTTAATCTCGATGTATGCAATATTTCAAATTTCATTTTCGAAGCATAATGTTTTTATCAAGCAACTTGTATAATTTTTGTTTTTTTCTAATTACTTAGAATATCATAAAATGTTTCTCAATTAAAAATATTTTCAAATGATTTAATGAGTTTTTGGTGCATTTTTGAACGAACATCTGTTCGGAAATTCTATTTATTCGAAATCACGGTTAGATTTTTCTTGATATGTATGTTGAAATCGAATAATTGCCGATGGATTAGAAACGCGGAAGAGGGTTTCTCAGACAGAAAAAAAAAAACGAAAAAAGCTCACGCACCACAATAAGCCTTATCATCGTGCGATGCGCATCCTTACCAACTCATTTTACTTGTAGAGTATGCACTTGTGAAGTGTGTACTTTGCATACAAAACATTCGTAATGCTCAGGACCGTGTCTTGCGAACCATCTCGCGGTCCCAGGTGTCGCGTTTCAGTAAACCTTAATGCATGATACACTCGCTTTCCGACTGGCTCTCTGGAATATTGTCCACGTTACTCTAAGCGAGAAGTTAGCGTATTCATATATTTTTTAGGCCGACGTGGCAAAACGTGGTAAAACTGGCACTGTGTATCACAGCTGCTCTTCCCTCTTGCTTTCCTTTCATCTTCCTTTTTTACGCGATTATACGATGAATTCGATGAATGTCAACGCCGTTATATTTATATAATTTTATTTCAAATTATAATTATATTTATTATAATTAATATTAATTAATTAATATTAATTATAATTAATTATTCTTATATTCCTATTAAAATTATAATTATATAATTTTCATTCCTATCATATGAAAAAAAGCAGAATAAAATATATTCGACGTAATACGATGTTATAAATAAGGTGTGTAATATAATTCTAATTTTAGAACACAATATTCAGTAAAATGCAATATTGATAAAAATTCATATACGATACATATCTATTTTTATATGCTCGTCTTTTTTTTTAATTTTGGTCTCTTACGGCACTTTGAAAGTAAATGATCCGTAAGAGTTCAGATGTCCTTTGGAATTCCAAATTTCCTCCAAGTTAGAAATTCTCTCCAGCTATTACTCCAGGTATTGGAGAGAGGAAGAAGGTTAAAACCCTTTTCCCTCTCTTCGATACTTAAATCGTCGATTTCGAAGCAATCAACGATCGTGAAGAAATCAGGCCTTCGTGTTCGCAAACACTGTCGTCGTTCTAATCTTGGATTGATGGATGAGAAACGCGGTCTCGGGAAAAGAAGGCGCTAAAGTGGGCTCGAAAAGTCGAATGCGAGTCGAAGAAAACGATGGCGGATCGCATGCGTTAACATCTCTCAAAATAGAGGGTAAATCGTGAAATTAACGTGAACGCGTGGTTTCATCATTGTTTTCGCAAACTGTCGCGAAAAATGTATAACGGAGTATTTTTGCGTCGGTTCTGGCTATTGTCTGAACCATTCGCGCGACACGCCGTCCTGTTCATTTTCCGAGCGACTTTACGCGATGAAGTCAGCAAGCGTTGGTCACATATGAAGGAAGCAAACTCCTCGTTTTCGACCGTTCAGTGTGCGTTATTCGGTCAGATCGTACAGTAGAAGCTCATTCATACTCGTCGGCCCATGTAATCGGCGCCGACAAGTTTAGCGGAATTAATACTCGGTTCTCTTTTTCAACCATTGTATGAAAGAGTTGCATAGTACAATAAAAATATTTCTTGTTTTGCCGCAAATTTGCGAAGATAAACGATACACGGGGACGCGCAATTTTTTATTGTCGAAGAGAAACAAAAATCCGGAAATGGACGACATTTTTTTGCGCCATTAAATTTTACAGTTTAATTAAATATTTAATTAAATAATGTTAATTAATATAATATATAATAAATATTTAATTAAATAATATTAATTAAATAATTAAATATTAGAAGAAATTTCTGTGACGAAAAATATGTTTTAATTATTTTATTAATCAATGTTTGACGATAATTTTAATATAAAATATAGGAATTGTCAAGCGGAAAAGATCGAATAGTGATTCAAGAAGACATACATACACATAGATGTAAGAAATGAATAATAATACTATAATTAGAGATTAGTATAGATAATAATATAGTAAATATAGGTATAGAAATGCAGCAAAAAGATAGAGCACACGTTTCTCGAGTGAACTCTTATTTTTCAATCGAATATCAAATCAATAAATCGCGATGGTAAGACCAAGTCACTAGATTAGCGAGGAAGGCGAATAATTTATTGCGAGAGAATGTCGTTCGGCCTCCGCAATAATCCAAGCTCGTTCAGTTCAAGTGTCTGATATCGTTGGGTCTGCCTCTTTGCTTGGCTCTTCATCAATCTTCTAATCTTTTTTCTCCGACCACTATAGTGTGAGAATTGTCTCCGCGTTCTCTGAAATACTAGACATTTATATACTTCTTTTCGGTAATTGTATCCCTGCTCCAAGAAACAAGACCAATTAACAAGTGACAAATTTTGAGAATTTAATTGGCCGATATTATCTTACTAATGAGCATGCATTTAAACAGCGTCATATATAATTAAAGTCTTGGAAAGTCTCCCCCAAAATGAACTCTTATCGAAATAAATACGATAAATACATCAACACAAAAAATAAATGCAATCAATATTAGTCTTTGCTTAAAATGCCAAATTTAAGCGATTTCAAATAATATAAAATAATCATCTACAAAAAAGAAAATTATGATATATTTGCTGTTATTATTTTATTATATATTTTTGTGGGTAATTGCATTTTGCAAAAGTTCAGTTTATCGATGCAATTTAAAAGCAAAAGAGACGCATTCTTGTACGTATAATCTTATAAGCGGTCATCCAAGATTCAAACATGATTTTCGCCCTTTAATTCGCGAGCATCCGTTTGGCTTCCGCGAGCCCTTTTGTCTCGAGCGCATGTGAGCGGTCCGATAAATCCTCGGAATTTAATCAATGAAGCCAACAACTATGAGGGCGTACAAAAAAATTTGAGAACCATTTCGCTTTATGAATCGTTTTTATCTCCCGTTTATCGTTAGAGACGTGCAAATAGTTTCGAGTTTGTATAAATTCAAACGAATGGTAATGAAAACAAATATTAAATCGCTGCGAGAGAGATTTTAGCAATTTTTCAGCTTTGGTGATAGAGAATTCTAAACTTTGTTTGACTACCTGCCGATTCATATTAAAACAATATCGTCACGAAGTTATATTGTTTGTCACGTATACGTTCAAATATAATATCTTTTTATTAAACAACGTGTACATGTCTGCGATAGAGAATGATTTGCGTCAGCACACATACTAAAAGACGAGCAACGCAATTTGCAAAAAGTCCCATATAGTTTAACAATGTACTTGTTTTTTGGGATTGATTTCTTAGCGTTAAAGATTAATTGTAGCAATCAATTTAACTTGGATCTAAGGCATTAACTCTTACCAAAGTTTCCTCTCTTGAAATCTTGTTACATCATGCTTATGTATCTTGCAGTAATTAAATTAGAATCTCGTTGATGCGAGAATCATGATTTATGCTCACACTATCTATCTAAGAAATACGCACAAATTTTTATTATCAATATATTATTACATGCGTACATCGTCATTAACGTAAGAAAAAAAAATACATTGAGAGAGAAAGAGAAAGTAATAAAATAATAAAGTTTTTAATGCATCGAACTTTAGTCATCGATACAGGATTCAGTTTTATGCGAATTCGAGCGATAAATTTTTGTCACATTGAATTGAAAAATTTTCGTCGTCACTAATAATCAGAAACATCCCCTCGAACAACAAATTGATTGCTCTATCAAATCATGTTAACTTAATGAAGTCGTATATTTTTAGATTCTGGATTCGTCTTTTGACTTTTTTTTCGCGATATATTTTTTTCTTACAGTTACATCAGGCACTTGTTTGAGTACATATTTACTTATTAAATTTTACGGAGCAATTTGCATATCTTTTACCGTAATATCTCCGCGAGTATTCTCGATTATTCGTGACACCGCATCATACCGCGATACCCACGAGATGTCTCGTTGTAATTCTGACTAATTTGCGACTTCGTCGTTCGTCGCGGACAGACGCGCGATTCTCGTACTCGCCTGCTACACGACGGCGCACATTATATGCTTAATTAATTTCGACTGCGAGGCGCGAAGATAGTAATAATTCGACCGTGTCGTCGGTGAGAGAGGGAGAAAGAGGGAAAGGGCGAGTTTGCTGGTTGATGCTCGCGCGTATCCGCTTAGATTATGCGGGATTATAGAGGCGAAATGTACGCCGTAAATCATGGGTTAGCGTGGCAACGAGTTGAAATAACCGTAAAAGAACATATGAAATCTCGCTGTTAAATGGACACTCGGACCGGACACAATGGAAAAATAGCGGCGAAAAGACAAGTTAAGCATTTTTCTTCAAGATGCTCGGTGATTTAAAGCTTGTTTGCGTGTAGAATGGCACGAAGAGACGGGTGATGTAGAAATATACGAGAATTAATTTTGATTTTTATCTCTATGTCAGGACACCTCGCTTATTTTAGATCGAAAAAAATGATACAATTATAAATTATAAAATGTTGAAGCTATAATTTGTCTCAATTTAAATGTACAATGTACGCAATTATATATTTAACGAATAAAAAGAGGCATCGTTGATTTATCATTTTCTCATAATTCGATAATTATAAATTACCGAACAGAAATATTATCGTTATCATTGCTAAGTTGAGATAACTTATTGAAAAAAATTCTCGATACTTTAATTAATCTGAGAAACAGAAATATTCTATTTACCTTCAAACTGATAAAGCTGTTATATAAAACAGATAGCAGTCGCATGGTTTTATAATTACGCTAGAATTAAGTAAAATACAACATGCTTTGCCTGTACAAAGAAACAAACGTTCGCTTTTTTCTCATTTGCGAGCGTTACGCGGATAAAAAAGCAATTATATTACGTTCGATGTTGCGCGATGTAATTGCTCTTCTGCGAATATATTGTTTTTGCGGCGATTCGCCACATGTATAAATATATGCGGCGAATCATTGTGTCGAGTGCGTTGCTGCATAATTCATTGAATTTGCATTTTGATTCGATCAATTTCTCGGCGATGATAAGCGCATTATGCCGTAAGGGCAATTTGTTGGAGGTCACGTTGCGCCGGAACTGGCATGGTACACCAAGCTTCGTCAAACGAACGAAAAGCGTTTATCGTCGATTATTCGCGAAATGCGCGTGAGCCGCGATCACGTGTCCCGAAATTACGGGACGGGAATTTGGCTGTCGCGCGAAATGCAAAGACTGAATGTACCTGTAATGTGTGTGAACGCGCTTTCATTTCATTCCGTAGTTATGTAATTGCGCGCAGCATCGTCGCGTGTTACGGCTTGATTAAAATTCCTGCTATTAACTCCACGCTGAACTGTGGAAACTGCATTATACATTAGTTCATTCTTGACTTTTCTGTGGTTAAAGTGTTGTTAAATGTAAGTTAAATGCCTGCACACACAAGCTCTGTCGTCATGAGATCTTGTATTTTTTAAATATAACTCATGTTACTATTTATACAGGGTGTTTCTTAATAAGTGCGAAAAATTTTAGGAGATGATTCTTTGTCGAAAATTAAGGGGGATTTTTCATATAAATATTAAAAAATTCTGATACAAAATTGAATAGGAGTTGCTAGTTTCATCCCCTTATAATAATACGGGAGATTGAAAAAAATATTAATTAATAACCTTTTTACTAATAGAAAATATCCACCTAATTTCATTTCTTTAACCTGTTCCAAATTTGAGAAAAAATAAAAACCTACTTTTACCCCCATTTTTGGAGGAGTGTAACTCCACAGGGAGGGATGTAGAAGTATATGTTTATATGAAAAACCCCCATTAATTTTCGACAAAGAATCTCCTAAAATTTTTCGCACTTATTAAGAAACATCTTGTATATTTTGAAGAGAAATTGTTTCTTTTCTCACTCTCCCTCTCTCTCTCTCATTTTTGGAAAATAAAATTATTTAGTATTGTATTAATTTAAATAACGATACATTAAAATTAAAAATCTCTAATCTATTTTAACTGTGTATAATTATTCGAGATGCAAAATATTTATTTGCAAAACAGTTAATTTTAGATTGGATATAGTCTAAGAATCGCAATTATGATCCGATTTGCAACAGCATTAACAAAGGAATAGTCGTGTGAAGTATTAACAAATATCGATTGTAAACGTTCGAATTGCTGTGTTAATACACCCCGACCGCTATACCACGTTCGCATATTTGCTATAATAGAATGCTGCTTGAGGCGCGTATACAAAGTAAACGTATAGCTATTTGTACACCCGATACATAATGCGAGCAATATAGATACGCGCTATGATGGGTTTGGTTATTTACCTGTATCTTGAAGAGAAAATAAAAGCTATGATACGTTTCTCTATCTCTGAAAAGCTTTTTTCGGAGTGCATTTTTGCAAAGCAGTAATCATTGAAAAAACATTCCTTAGATTCACTTTCACAATGACCATCTTTTTTATTAAATTATATTCTATAGAAATCACATAAAAATCTTGAGATACCTAAGATTCAAAATTCCTGTGGACTTAAAGTTTTAATTATGAAAAAGTTTGTAATTATTTGTGATATCGCGAAATTTATATCGCGAAAGTAATTTTGGATGTAAGGAGAAAATTTTTTATATATGTCGCTCTCTTGTAAGATTTAAGAAGTTTCTTCTTTTAGGTCAGGCATTCGTTCGTGTCACTTTGCAAATTTATAATAATACATATGTATCAATGCGAGATTGTAGAGATAATATACATTATGAAATTGGCATGTATATCCACTGGGTTGTAGCCAGGGTGTATCACTCGCGTACTTGTTTAATCGTCCCAGATTCCTGGCATGGTGACGATAGAAATAATAGACATAGCTTCGTATCGTTTTACTCTCACGTCTATGTGAACGAAATACAAAGAGTAGCTTCAATAGTACTTTCCAGGAAACAAATGATCGCTTTAAAATACACCGTGCTTTTGTGAAAAGAAAATTGGCGTCGAAATACATCGCGAACGTTGATTCTATTCTCGGTAGCGTAATGAAAAACGAATGTATATTCGTGATTTTAATTTACATTCTTAATTAAACACAAGCTTGTCGGAGTGCGTTGAACGTTTACAATATATTTGAAGGTGTTTCGCATACGAGATACATATTTATGTATTCTTTCTCAAAGAGAAGCACTTATTTTTAATAAAAAAAAAAACAATGCAATATTAAATATTTATATAGAGAAAATAAATTTTACATTGCATTACACAAGAATTCTTTAAATTAAAACATTTCAATTAGAAAAACAATTTTTTAATAAATTTTTGTAATATAATTAATTTTTATAATTAATTTTCTTTTAATAAGCTTCAATTTATTAAATAGATTTTTTAATGTAAATACTTAAAAATTCAATTAACAGCAAATTTATCTCCTTTCTGGAATTTTCACTTTGTGCAAATTAGACTACTACAAGTTAATAAAAGTTTACAGAGAGACAGAGTGTACATTATTAAAATTGAATAATTGAAATGTTTTTCTCTCGCCGTTGAACCTCAAAGTATTAGCATATAAGCCGCTTTGCGGAATTATCTTTCGTCGTAATCTTCCTATCTTTCTTCAATTGTTCAACTGTTTCTTTCCTACAAGTGCGTATTCCGACGTGCCATAAATATTTAATAGTCTTTAAAGTAAGAATGTTTAACTTTTTTCACGATGCATTTTTGAGAATGGCGAAAAAAGAATGCTTACATAAAATCTGGTTTGATTTACCTTTACATTTATACACTTTTATAATTGTTTACTTATCGTTAGATCGGAAAACAGCTTGTACTATAAGTATAGCTTCAACAAGTACATACGCGATCAACGTATAATCCTACGAGATAAGAAACATGATATATCTTAAATTTTGAATCTATTACAGTTTTGCATTCGTTTTTATTTGTTGATGTTAGCAAATATAAATAAATATTAATAAACCTTTGAATCACTTATGAACGAAAAATTATAGGACAGGAGGGAAACTTCAGTGGAATGTAATAATTTGTATTTTCAATTGTAATAAAAAATTTTAATTTAATTTAAATTTATTAAATAAAAAATTATTCTAAAATTTGCGCCCTTCAATATTTAATTAATGCATTTTATGTGAAATATGATGACACGGATTATTATAGTGACGGGCGTTTAAGTCGATTTATTTTGAAATATAAAATCCTGAGCCATAGCCTTTATTATGGGGGATCAATACCTTTTTCTAAAGCAATTTTCCATATTTCTTCTTGTGTCGATAACTGCGTCGGTGTACACCGTGACTATACCGTTTGTCTTGCAGCGTGTTATAAAACGCTCGACGGTTTTTATCGACCTCCTTCTTATTCCGATCGTATCGCATACCATGGCAAGCAAGAAAAACTTTGAGCGTAAAAAGGATTCTGGGCCGAGAACGGGAGAAGGGAAGTGACGTTGCTGCGTGCAAACTTCCGAGGAATAAATACGAGATTTATGAGGAGGGGGATTCGACACTCTGCGAAGTAGTTTCCACTTTTTGTCAATTGCGATACGTCCACCAAGTCATGCTGCATGAGAACTCGATTCGAATGTAGACACAAGAATTGGCAAAATTATCCAACTAAAAACTCATTTATAAAATTGTGTCATTAAAGAGAAAAGAAATATATTTAGACTTTGTAAAATAAAATTTCCTTAATTCATACAAAAATAAAGCAATAAATTTCAACTACATTCCTATTAATTTTCACAATAATTTCAAATATAAATCGTGTGACATATATGCATCGAAGGTGCAATGATGTCAATGATGCCATATATTCATATTAAATGCAATCGAAATATTCAAACAATTTAATTTTGTTTGTTCTTCAAATCACGAGTATATAATTAATTATTAAATACAATTATTATTAAAAAAGAACAATTTGTTCGCATTTAAAATGTTTGCATTAAAAAAATGATATAATTTTCTCTGTTCAGGTGCTTTCCTAAGGTATTCTTAAGCAATGTATACGCAACTCCTAGGAGGATAAGAGCAGTCTTGGCTGTTTGTACCTCTTTTTACGGCGCGTAAGAAGCAACGCGCCCCAACAAAGAGTGTGTATTACGCGTAACGAACTATTCTAGTTTCCAGTGCATACGTGATGAAGGCAGAGCAAGAACAGCTAAGGTATATCCCTTTTTCCACCCGCGCTTTTATTTTTTCGCCAGTTTTCTTTGCGCTTAAACGAGTGCGGGAATTAAAGCTTGAGAGGCCTTCGTTTCACCGTCCTGCATACGCGTTGCGTTTAATGTCTTTTACTTTAATTAAAAACAAATGAGTCTCTTAGCTGAAAGAGTCGCCGCCTCATTACATTTGGATTTCGTATGCTGTATTAAATATTAGATACATTTGAAAAGACGCGGAGCAGAAATTTTTTAAGATATAAAATGAAGAATAATTATAAAAATAAAATTTTAATAATTTCCATGAAAATTCTTTATAAATTATATCTGTAATTATTTTTAATATTTCTACCGCGAATAATGGTCGCAGATATATGATAATTGTAAATAAGTTGCGATTTTGCATAACTCGCCATCTCACATGGCATTTTTGTCTGACGTAGTTTGTGCCTTTGTTTTCGCTTATAATGAGATAATCGATACAACTGCAGTCGAGTAGAAGTCGTTAAAGGCAATTGTGTTATCTTGTTACCCGTAAGAGCCATTCGGTTAATTTTTACTGCAAATTATCTTCTCGCGATTATGGCAGCGAATAAAGCGATGTGTCATGAAACGTTGCATCGCGAAGTATATTATTGCGAATAGTATATTAACTGACTGATCTATCACTTTGAGAATAGTACATATTCGATATTACGACGATGCATCTCTGAGCATGCTGGTAAGGTAAACCGTTTATGTATTCCTTGCGCGTACAGAAGTCTGACTGCGTAATCTTACAATCAGGTGTATCGGATTACGAACGAGCTTACATGACGTAAGCGCTTTAGGAGATGTAGGTCAAACTTATGTCGATCCTAAAATTTTTTAACATTTTCAATTTATTTGGGGGGACATAATATTTCGTTTACAGGCTGAACCTTGAATTTTAAACTTGAAGCAAGCTTTCACAAACGCGTGTTTGAAAGGCGATAAAATGAGATTACATATATATACATTTGATATTTTTTATAATAATCTTATTGTAATATATTTTATCTATACACACATCAAGGGAGATTTATATCCCTAATTTTTTTTTGAATAAATAATATTTTTTATTACAACTATCGCTACTTTTTAATTCAAGATAATGAGTTTTCACATTAATCATTGTTATTACCATTGGAAATGAATGAGATTGATGGAATAAAAGTGAGTAGAGCGCTATCTACGCTGAAAATTTCAAGTTGAGCAAATTTACATTGGTGAGATTGTAAGAGTTTCCGGTGCGTATTGGGCTTGTTTAAGCGCGATGGATGAATTATTCGTAGAGCTTTTAATGGGAAGTCATTACGCGCGAATGTGTCGTACTTCATGCGCAAATTTTATTTCATTGTATTTGCAATTATGCGATAATAATTAATTGAAAACAATTGTTTCGATTCTGAACAAGCATCGTAAATGAGCGAACGAACTCTTGTTTTAAATATAACATTAATTAATTAATTTATCACTGACAAATGAGATATAAATTGCAAAAAATTATGTTAGAAAAACATAATATATTCGTTTGGTTTAATATATTGGACGGATATATTATAATGTTGAAAATTCATAACGTTTCACATACATCGCTGATTCGAATAACATTGCAATCTGATTCTGTTTAAATTGAAAATATATTTTCGGCTCATGTTTAATATTTTCTATTTGTAATAGGTAAAAAGCCACATATTTTACATGTACGGTTCTACAGGAATAACAGTTATTTCGAAATAATTAATTTCGTTGAAATCCCACAATAAAAAGTCATTAAAAAGTCAGTGTGAATAATATTAAAAAAATAGAGTGAATAAATGTTTCTTGTTTTTTTTTTGAACGAGCAATTTTCGTAAGCTTTTGAATCATGAAGTATATAACCCCATTGACTTGATTTGAAAAACGATGGAATAAATGATGAAATAATATTCAGTACTCTTTATTGGAAAGTTGCGTTTAATTCTATACATGCTCTGAAAAAAATAGTAACTTTTACAAGATATTATTTTCTGTTAACTGGATTGTTAATTATTGTTAATGAAGAGAAAAAAATAAAATACCTATTATGATTTAGAGTGCGATAAAATTAATTATTTAATTCTATGGATTACATTTATTTAGAACGTATATACATATTTATATATATATATGTACATTTTGAATTTTACATGCATATCAATAATATAAACAAATATTACATCTAGATGAAGATGAATATCAATATGTGATCTTGTATTGAAACAAATTTATAGAGAAGAACATATTAAATTATAAAACTGTATATATTATACATAGAAAAATATAAAAAAACAAAGAAAATATGCCAAATGTGATTTATTCTTTACATTTTTACGATCCATTTTTTTATTGCGTTGCAATGGAATGATACAGAAAATTGCATTATATTTAGTAGCAATTGTGCGCAATAAGTGGCCATAAAGCTAACATCACATTTCTATAAATTGGAAAATGGGATATTCATAATATTGTGCGGATTTAAAAACATTGAAAAAATATAATGAGATACAGCATTATGCCACTGGTATTAGTGTGCACTGGTGCATATTAAAGGCTTTCGTACATTAATTTATAATAGTATATCACAATAGTGTATCACATAATCACAATAGTAAGATAATCAATAGTACAAGTTGTTATTTCTATTAAATAACAATAATATATATATAATATCTAGTAATATTAATTATCTTGCTATTCTATTAATTGCTGATACTATTATAAATTTGTGTATACAATAGCCTTTAATATGCACCAGTGCGTATTACATTCAACTGACAATGAATATTAGTTTCTCATTTCGCGGAAATTTTTAATCCTTCAAATTTGTGTGAATTGTATTTATTTTACTTAAAAGTTAAATATGATGTTGAAAAAGCTTGGCGCAATTTATTTTATATATATATATATTTTTTATATATAAAAATGTAGTATTTTATTTATGAAAAAGATATAAATTTTAAAATTTTTTAAAATTTTCTCTTCCACAATAACATTTTTTTCTCTATTTATATTATTATATGCATAAACTATTTTGTCTCGTGTTTAATTATTTAAATTTAATGTTTGTTTCTCTTTTTTTCATTATATATATGTATATAATGAATATTTATTATAATATTCTATAATATAAAGGTATTTCTGTACGCATTCACTTTGTTTAATTAATTAATTAATTAAATAAAACAAAAATATATATATATATATAAAACAAATTATATATTGTTAGGATACATTCAGGAACAAAGATAACAATACCTTTACATGTTAAAAATAAATAAAAAATATATCCGTAATGGGTATCAGACAGATATGTGAAAATATTAAGATTGAATTGTAACATATTCTACATTACCTCGTATCTAGCACTGGCAGATAATAATCGATCTTCCCCGAGATTTAGAATTGTCACTCGCAAAAATGCCCGTCTGAGGGGATTTATGGCTCGTAATGCGATGTAACAACGTTCATTACATGGACGACGCAATAATGGAAGGAAACCGAGGTGCGTCGCTCAGTATTGCACGCCTGGCGAACATTGCAATTGCTAAACTGCGACAGAGAATTGCAGTCAGCAATAACAGTCTCTCTCTCCGGCGTCCTTTGGTCATGTAAATCCGCCTATCTAGTAATGTTGGAATATAGGCATTGCGATATCGTCGTATTGCATTGTCTGAGAACGGGGAGGGATCAAGTATCCGGTTTCTATACTCGCGTAACTTGGCGCACCGTATCGTGATCACTGCTGCAGCTTTCAATGTCTTCGTATTTGAGAGTCGCTTCGGTCTTACTTACTGCTCCGATCATCATATGAAAAAGATTTAATATCTTTATAAGCTCTTTTGTTTCACGAATAAAAAGAGAGAGAGAGAGAGAGAGAGAGAGAGAGAGAGAGAGAGAGAGAGAGAGAGAGAAATTAGAAGATGTGTATAATTATTAAGAAAAAAAATATATATGTAATTTTTTAATATTTTAATATTTTAATATTTTATTAGATTAATATTATAATATTTTAATATTTTATTAAAATTATATAAAATTATAATACATACATATATAAAATATGTAAAATTATATATTCTAATATACGAGCTATAATACATATAACAATTTTCTACAGATCGATTCTTTAACTTACAAATTAATTATTAATTTTATGTTTAAAAAGACTAAAATTGTGTTATACCACAATATAAGTATATTTTTAGATTTTTGCACATTTTTGATATCTGAACAATGATAGTATAATCGATTATTTCGGAGTGATATTTAATATCTGTTTTCTTTTATTTCATACGATTATAATTTTTAGTAATTCGAGCTGTAACAGATTCATCTAACTTAAATTATCGATATAGTGTTTGAAAAATTTTCTCTTCTAAATTATTCTGTGAATCAATTTCTGCTGAATTTCTGCCGTTTTCAAACAGTGATGAAACATCACACCCCATGTTCCAGGCAAATTTTCCTAGTTTTCTGTAATTTTCCGCGTATTGCCTCAAAGCGATCGGCTGTTTTGGTAATTTCATACCATGAACATGTACGTTATACGAAACTCTCAAATATCCGAGGATTCTATCGAACTGGGCTTCCAATTTGCCTTTCGGCTTTAACGTGCTCTATTTACAGGATAGGCTCGAATTCTCTTCCCATTCGAGCTCTTTATCTCTCAACTGTTTTTTATCGGTCAAACTGTTCTCTAATTTCCCGTTGACAGTAAGTTAATACTGTTTTGAAACTGTAGATCCGACGATTCGTATGAGATCGCTTCGGATGTTATAACAATTTTTCGTTTGTCGTTCGTTTTCGATATATCGATAATTCGCCGCAAAAGCGAATTTCGAAATATACGTATGTGTGTTTTATCGACATTGCTTTTAAGCGAGTTACTGTTAGATTAATTCTTCTTATTAAACAAAGAAATATTCACTATCGGTATTAAAAATAAATTCCGTTTGCGTTACTGATATTTCCGTAAATTGGAGTTATTTGTAGCAAAATGGATAATTTTATTTTTCGACATAATATTTTTTTTGCTTATTACAGATGATAGAAATACTTTGGATAAACGAATAAAAATAGGATATTATTTTATCATAAATTCTGCGATATAGAAATACTTTGGATATAAACGAATAAAAATAGGATATTATTTTGTCATAAATTCTACGATATAGATATTTCACCGTAATGCAATCACAGTATGTTATTGTCGGAGCAATCTTGTTATACATTTCTGCTTGTATCAGCTTCTCTTGCTTCTTTCTTTCTTTCCTTTATCTTAAAAGATGCGGTGCATTATCTGGTAATGCATCAGAATTTGAATTTTTATATCTCTGATTTGATAGCTAGTGCATGTTTGAACATTTATAGCACGTGTGATAAAATGCTTGGAGAAAACTTGGCATTTTTCGATTGCTAAGAAGGAATCTCCTATCGTATAAAAGATAGGAAGATATCAAGAATACTTTTTAGGGCTTTTTTAAACAGATGTAAAAATCTCGTATTCTCTTTTTTACGAAAGATTCGAAAGTATGTTGTTTGCTTCGACAGTGATGTCTCGATAATGATTCATGAAAACTTGCTCAATTGTAATTTTTTTCATATTTGTGTTTTCATATTTATTTATCATTATATTATAATAACATTAACAATTTATATTTACATTTTAATTATTACATAATAATAAATTACATAAAATACATTATATAAAATATTATACAATAATATTGGGGCAAAAATATAATCTTTTAACGTTGATATATTAATTACAGTAATTAATAAGTCAATGTTGAAAGCTTCGAATGCTTATAAGTTACGCTTCGTTCGGCGAACTTCTTCACCCGGAGTCAAAAGCTGATAAATAACCACCTACCTATCTGGGACGCGTCTCACATCAGTGAACGATGGGAGAACTTATACCGACGAGCGAATCAAGGAGAGAATCGGCGCGGAAATCTACGGGCCAATGGAGGATCCTTGCAAGGTGGCTGGCTTGCTCGGCTCCAGTCATGTAGGACCGTCGCGCTGGAAAACTCGCTCTTCTCTTCGAAGTTGCTCGACTATGAGAGTCATCGGCCGGGATCCCGAAATCCGGACGTTCTTCCTACCACTTTAATCGGTAACGGGGACACGTGCGAGAGCGTGTACGTGCTGTTACCGTGAGCTAAACTATTGGCCGTATATCGGTGCATCCCATTGGTCTTTCTCCAAAGTCCCTAATCTCGTGAATCACGCGATGGAATTCCTGCCTGAGGAAAACTTTGTCGGCGTCTTCTCTGTCTTCCTTTCCCTATCCGCGCTTTTCTTCCTTCCTCATAAGCTGTAATACGCTTTCGCGCTTCCGTGTCGATGATATGACGTAATGTACTGTCTAAAATCAGGATTTTAGCGAAGCATCATATCTCTAATTAAACTTAATACAGTGCGGGGTAATTTATGCGCATTTAAAATTTACAATTGATATAATTATAAATAAACACTAAAAAATTTAAATTATTTTAATATATAACAAGATTTTATTTTTTATATTATTTTATATAATTTATTTATTATGTATTAAAATTAGAATATTGCATCATTAAAATAATTCAAATACAAACATATGTTTCAGCAAGTCTTTTTAGATTATTGTATATATATATAAGTATTAAATAATTAGCTAGGATGTCGTTGATGAAGTAAACAATATACTTGCAAATTTTTCATTGCGTGAGAAAAATCTGTTTTAAAACTTGAAAATTTCGTGTTTTTTTTCAAGAGTCTATGAAAATAACTTTAATTAATTTTATATTTTATTTATCTGTAACTCTCTCTTAACGCATAAAACTATGCATAGATATTTCAATAATTGTGATCGAGAAAAAAATAATATTAAAGAGATTTATCCTTATATTTTTAAGGAGTTACTTTTTGATACTTTGTGTTATGCTGCGAAATATTTATTGCTCTCAAAGAACCTTGCATATAAAAGAAATTTTTAAATACTCTTATATAAAATTTGATATCAATTTTAAAAAGAGAATAAATATGAAGCTAAAATTATTATTTACCTAAAATTACTTCTGCCAGCTGCAATAATTTAATGGCTTTAGATTGTAGGCGGAAGCGCGTATGTTCTACTGTAAAATACGGAATATAATATATATATATATAGACCATGGCGGGAAACATGGTGGAGATTGGCCATATTTGTGAAAGCAACGCTTGTCAAATACAATATCCCGATTTCGACGGTGATGGAAAATGCGTTTATCAGCAACTGTTTTGTATCTTTGAATGCGCTTCCGGTTGTATAGATTGACTGCGGCAGATTTCATATTCACGACACGGTTGCAACTTGGCGAAAAGCGAAGCTTTTATTTCACGGGCTACGCCAGGTGATACTATCGCCGGGATATGTATGAATAGCTCTATCTGTCTTTCTCATTCTCTCGTATGTAGAATCATAAATGGAATATGTTGTTTCGTTGTTCGTGTATATTATACCTTACGCGATATCTCATCGATACTTCGATACTACGATGCATCGATGTAACTGGCATTCATTCTTTTCGCATTGTGTCACAAAAATATTCTTTTTCGTATTGTGTAACAAAAATATTCCTTTTATGATTTACGCAATTTTTGTAGCCTATTTATGCAATTCATGGCGAATCAACTTTGTTGCTGAAATATTATTGTATCATTAATTCTATCTTGAGGAATGACGCTATAGATAAAAAAATTATTATACGAATTTCATTTAATATTTCAGTTTTTATTTGAAATATATATCTAAATACACAAATATATATGAAGATAAATAAATATCTGTACGATAATAATATTATTAATTTAATAATAGTTGGCTCTTATGCTCAAAAGTTTTTTTTTAACTCGATCATATATTTTCTTCAAGGAAAATATTATTGTCTGAATTTAAAATATAGATATTTAGTTTATTATGTTCAGTTAATATTTTTTATAATATTTATATTAATCTTTATATTTTAGTATTAATATGAAATATATATGCGTGCTGAATAAAACAAATAGAATAAATATAAATATAAAACGAAGTGTCTGATTTTAAACCTTTAAGCCTTTAAAACTTTATATAGCACGATGACGGAACAGAGCTACATTTTATCCTTATTTGCATGTTATGCGAAAATGTCGAAAATAATCCGCAATATTATGAATTTAAATATTCTCGTTATTATTGTAATGGCTCGAAAGAGATATAAAATCAGCTTATCATAAATTAAGCGAATATACATGTACATTACGGGGGTCGATAAATCAGCATTTTAGTTTCAAATTTTTTGGGTAAATATAATCTCCAACTATTTAAAAAATATCACGCCAAATTTATGATAATTTTGTGAAATTGCATATTTACGCGCTGGTTTCTACGGCAACAAATTATTTTCTTAATTACTTTGAATTGACGCTGTCATAATGTTAGTAGATTTACGTATTAAAACAACAGAATACTTTACGACCCTATAAAAAGCGTTCTTCTGAAATGATCGTACAGTTAATGTCTAAACCAACCGCTTAATCTTCGATTCCTCGACGTGGCGTTAATCCTTCTTCAGAAAAGCGAAAAGATCCTGAAATAAATTCGGTGGGAGAAAAAAAGTAAAAAACGAAACGAAAATAAAAATGTCTCAGAAAAATATTATATATTTGTAGGATAACGTTAAATGCTTGAAAGAAAATGCGTGCTTGATGGAAATTAATTAAGAAAATTCCGATGATTATTAACATGCCAGTGACGTCAGATAAAGAAGTGATTTAATTCTGCGAATAATGAATATTTTCTAGATAACATCATGAGAATAATTTAGCAATAACGATATCTTTATGAAAGAATTTTAATTGTTAAACTATATATTACATTATTATTTTAGAAAAAATTTATAAAATAAGTTAGGTAAATAAAAAAAAAATAATTTTCTATATCAAGTATACTTGATAACTTTAACAATAAACTGGCGAGCTCTTTAAATATTCTGAACTACTGGCAAATTTATCGATCTTTGATAAGGGTAAGGAACATATTGCAGCGTCGACTCGACCCGAACATCTTGAGAGTATACCTTGCGTACATCCGTTGACCGCCATCAAAGCTCGATGTTGCCAGCGATGCAGGTGCATGCATCAGCATCTGTCAACGCTTAGTGCTTGGCCAATAAAGTATTCTCCAATATCTCGGTACACGAATATCTGCATCTACCGATACGTTGCTTTGCATGGCACATGGCGATGCATAACCAAGGTCTCAGGATTTTCATGAACTAAAATTTATCAAAGAATGATGTACACAATTTCGAATTTTTAACAGAATGTGATTTAAAGATAATTTAATATTAAATTCTAATTTCTTGCATACTAAAGACTTACAATTTATATGTAATTTATCGGAAATTTCTTTATAATCGGAAGTTCTTTCATAAAAAAGAGGTACACATTTTTAGAAAATTTATAATAATTACATAGTATAAGATTATTTATATATAAAATCGCATATTATCACATATATATATATATATATATATATATATATATATATGATATAATAATAAGATAATATTATAATTTTTTAAACATATATTTATATGTATATATCTTCTTGGAAGATTAGGATATTCTTTTTGTCTATGTAAAAATTTATTGAATTTTATTTTTTTATAAGATATACTAACAGTATATATTTTGAAAATATCTCTGAGTAACAAATAATTTGTTTTATCATGTTTTTGTGCAATGTGATTGAAATATTTTTATCGTTAATCGCGATCATATTTTATCTATACGAATGACATGATGCGAGAAACATATATATTAATCATTTTCTTGTTTTTGCATTTTTTGACGGATCGATATATTACATCAGTATATTATATAAAAAAATAAATGTAGTAAATATTTAATAAATTAGAATCAATTTATAATTTTAAATTTGCGCTTGTAATTTAAGTATTTTATCAAGAGAAACGCAAAACAGAAATTATAAAAAGAATAAAATTATATTTCTAATAATAGCAATAATAATAACAAAAAATATAATAATTTTATTTTTTATATTTAAAAAGGATAGGAAGCAGTGTAATAATTAAACTGATAATAATAATAATAATTTGTTTATATAATAATATATAAATTTAAAATATATAATTCTTTCGAATTTAAAATTAGATAAAAAAATCTATATACATAAATTTTATAGATAGATGACAGAAACGAGAATATACCAGTATTTATAACGGCAATAAGTCGATTAACATCCGATGGAATATCGGCTTCCTCGTAGGAGGACTCGTATCTCTCGTTATCGGAAACATAAAAATATTTCCCGAAAATATACATGCCAATAACGAAGAATTATTGGAGGAGTCACCGTACGAGCGTGCTTTTACGTCGCGTAATAAGCAATGATGCACTTTGTAATGTATCGCATCTCTTTCGTTATCGGCATGAGTTTCACGTTTACGATCGTAACTGTAATTTCCAAATTTAAGTGTTGCTCTAAATCTCAAAAAGGATATATAATTCCATAACAAACACATTGACCATTGTCTATAAATAATAAAATGCAAGGTGTCTAATAACAATACACATCGTTTCAAAGTATTCCTGACTTAATTACACACTTTGAACCTAAATTTTTAATTAAAAATAAACAAATTCTCTATGATATATTCTTATATAATTGTGGACAATGTACAATAATTTCTAAGAATTTTTAAATGATATGTAGTTTTTATTTTTTCGCTGTCATGTGTGTTAAAGAGTCCGAAATAACGTACATGTTTCTTTCATTACAAGTTTTAATCTGCCATTACCGGACAGTGTAGCTCGCGATGCGCTCGCTCGGACAGCTTTTCGTCTCCGTTCACCATTATTTCCCTCGCCCGGAGCTTTCGCCGATCTTCACGATCGGACCTCGAAGTTTCCCTCCCTTGGAACTGTGAAATATGCAGCCCAGGGCAAGTACGTGCCAAAACTCCTTTGTTTTGCGCTAGTTAAAAGTTGGTGCCGGTCCAGAGATAAGAGGATAAAGAGGGATCGCGCACCCGAGGAGGAAACCGGAGAGAGGGTGGAATTCCGAGGAAAGGAAAGCGCGATGAGAAGATCCGGACTCCTGGGTATCGAAGGACGACAAGCTGGGAAAGCGGGAGAAAGAAGAGAAAGGGAAGGGACAGGAAGGGGTTAGTTGCGCCGAGAGTATTATTTTTATCTCCCCCGAGTCCAACGGCCTCCCCTTCCTCGTATCCTTTTTCTCGCGTCCCTTTCCCCGAACAAAGAACCGTCGCGAGCCAAGCCAAGTGTAGCTTCCCCGCCGCCCCTCTGTCGCAAGAGTATCCCGTCGAGAATCGATAGGTTTGAGATGCGAGAATTATGTGCCGCAGTAATTCCCTGGTGCGATGACTTAAGTATAGCGAGCAACCGCGCCGACCTTTACGCTCTTGTGACTTTATTTCGCACAGCCGCATATCTGGCGATTTTCGAGGATGTACCGAGGCTGACTGCGACGTGCAATTTGTCGTCGCGCATCGCTAATTTGCGATTCAAATACGCAATCTTGATTGCATGAAAATCTACTTGTGTGTATGTGTACTTGCTTCCTATATTATCGTCATTAAATTATTTATCTCTTGCTATTATAATTTCCATAATTACATATCATATAACTTTTCTTCGTTTCTCCTTAGTTACAACTGTTATGTATTAAATTAGAGATTATTTGTCGTGTGATGCGTAATTTTAGAATTACATAAATGGAAGAAAAATAATGGCGGTTTTTTGTTTGTTTGCTTACAATTTCTTCAAAAAATTTGAAACATTATTTATCCCAATTTGCAATTCTAATGTCGCAAAATATATTTTCGACATTTATATTCTACATTATCATATTTCAAAATTTAACGAAGAATTAGCATATGATATTCTTCGAATCCTTTAATAAACAGGTGAGATGCGGAAGAATGAAACTGAGGAGCAAAGCCTTTCTGCAAAGCCGCTCTGCAAATCTTTCCCAGTGGGAAATTCGACATCGTTCGTGCGTTCGTTGATGCACTGGACGCTTCTCCAAAATCCTGCATTTACGAAATACTAGTCCAAGTTCTCGTCGATAAAGCTTTGTGAGAATCGCGTAAGAAGCTTGCAGAGAAAAACTCGCTCGATGGAACGTGTCGTGCGCCATTTGTCGCGTAACAGACGCCACCGTAGATCTCGCCGTGTCGCATGCTTAACATTTCGCAGGATATAGCTTACTCCTTAATCCTTTTGTACTCGGTCTGGCTGAACCAGACCGCGAAACACTTGCAGTGGTCGGGATGCTATTTTCATCTTTTTGCAAATATAAAAGAAAAAGTTGGAGCAGCTTACGCGCTAATTTATATGCAAGAGACACAAGAGAAAATTGTGTAATATATTTTATTACACAAATGTGTGTATATTGTTTTGTTACATTATCATTTTATGCAAATTAATATAAATTAATAAGATCATTAAGCGATGATCTTGTTCATGTCTAGATTTTCATGTTATGTATTATTTATTCGTAATATTTGTGAAATATTTTTTCAGATGTCTGACTTTAGCATCGATTGGTCTACTTTAGTTTTATTTTTTGTACAGCTTTAGCACAAATTATAATTAAAAATAACATATTAATTATACAAACTTAAAAGGCACTACAAATATATAAATTAATGAAATTGTTATTATTTGTTTAGTCTTTGAAATTATTTTTCACTATCATATTTTTTAAAGAAAATTTGTGTGTCAGATTTAAATATCATTTTCTCAAAATTAAAAGGATATATGAATTAATGAAATTTTTATTATTTTTTTAGCCTTTGAAATGATTTTTGACTATCATGTTTTTTAAAGAAAATTTGTGTTGTGTCAGATTTAAATATCATTTTCTCTCATATAATCAGATATGAAAAAATTAAGCTTTGAACACATCACAAGTTTACGTAACAAAAAAAGTAAATTTAAAAAACATTAGTAAGAGCAGAAGATTCGCAAAATTATAAATACAAATGAAAATAAGACTTGCACATTAATGTGCTATTGTATGTAGCAAGGTTTTATATTAATTTTATCAAATTTTAATAAGTTACATCAGATGATATATTCTACCAAAATTCCGATTTAGAAATAAATAGTGAATATTAATGTTGCGAATTCTTGGGAGATAGGGCTTAGAAATTTTTCAAATAAGATCTTGCGTCGAAGAACGCAAGTTGATAACTTTCACGATGGAGTTTCCGTACGGCCGATTTCCCGGGCACATCCTTTACCTTGTTCGCAAAGCGTCCAAGCGTGATAGCCTTGCATTATTCCGCCGATTTCCATGATGGTAATGTCTCTTAAAGAATGCCCGGCAATCTTCCACAACAGCGACACCAGGCGTGCGTTGTTACGGATACACTTTTCATTTTTTAGACGCGACGCGACGTGTATATCATCGATTTCACATTACTGAATATATGGTGCATTATAAATTTTTCATCTTCCAAACCGCTCTTTCCGGCAAAATCCGCTGTATGAATATTTTACCGCCCGAAATATTCCCGAAATATTTGAAGCACCATCGAAGTTCAAGAGCTTTTAATTTAGTTATTCCCTTTAAGTTCGTTCTTTTCAGAATTTTGATATAATAATATAAAAATTTAATAAATAATTATATAAAAATATAATTGATTAAAAATATAAATTAAGTGAAAATTAGCACACATATGTTAAGAAAAAGAATTAAGATAATACATGTCAAATTACATTATTATTTCTAAATACATTAGTTATTCCAAATTGTTTACGGACAAATGTACAATCGTGCTAGATGAATATTGCGAAAAAATGCTATTAAATAGATTTTCACGAGCGCGTATCGCGCGCATATTGCACAGGTATATACGTGAGTGATACGTATGGGGCGTAACGCACTTTAAAAGAGGGACGCGCAAACATTTAAATAGTTAACGTAGAAATTGGATTGTCCAATATGGACACACTTTTGTTTATAGTCGACACGATTCGCGCGCGATGTTCGAGAATCGTACAATCGGTGAGTATAAGTTGTTCGTGCGTTTAATGACACGCCGATAGAAGGTATGTCGTGGTCTATTCGTTTATCAGTGATTCACTCAGTAAAATGGATTTAACAATTTTCAAAAACACGTTTTATTGTCTATACGGACAAAACGGCATCGTACGTTTTCTAATTTTCACGCGGTATATCGATTTTTATTGTTTCAATTTTAGCTGAATTCGATTGTGGGAAACTGCACTTCGAAAGATAAAAATGGATGATAAAAGATGTGGAAAAAACAATTTTTTGATTAATCCAAAATTGATTTTTTTAAAAGAAAATTAAAATATTAATATTTTAAATCTAAGCAAATGGAAAAAATATGTAAGGTATTTGTGTATGTATGCGTAAATACAAATGTATATGAGAAATTATTATTTGACATCATTTTAGCGAAATATAATATCGAAATTTGAAAAATTAGACAGATAGATAGATGATAAATTAATTGTGAAGAATTCATGAAAAATAATGTTTTAACATGTGACTTTTTTTTGTTAAAGAAGGAGATTACAACTTTTAAATTAATATAAATTTTTTTAAAATATATTAACCTAATTTTGCTTTTAGTTTGAAATTTTGGAAGGTTCTTTTCAAAGCTGTTCTTGCCATTAATTCAAATTTTTTACATTGACTCTCATTTCGTTGCGCGTTTCTATCACCTGCTTTACAGCAAATACTGTCTGAGGTAGTAAATCTATCAGTCAGTCTTCTTTATCGATCTATTGTCCTAGATAGAACCGGAGTTCCACTTTCAATTCGTTTTTTTCTCACAGAATTTCTTCCTTTCTTCTGATCTGGCTGTGTTTCACTATGTATTACGGATTCTAATTCACCTTTTTCAATTGTCAAACTTCGATCACCTGACTTATTTGCTCAGTCTTTCATGTGATTCGATCCTTTGCCATTAGTTCTTTTCTTTTTTCCTTTTGCTCTAGAAGGAAGGTAATTTAAACCTTCATTACGTAGCATTTATATGAAACAACTCGTGTATTTGTTATTATATAATCAATTTAATTATGTTTACCTTTTTTCCAATGCCTTTATGCTGCAGTAATACTTTTACAGTAATGTATTTGAAGGAAGGAAAACATTTTATCGTAGAATAAATATATTTATCAAAGAATAAATTTCTTTTATCTTCCGTTTTAATAAATATTATGCAATGTTTGCTAATTTTGTGCACAATCGCTGCAACTTATTATTCGTTCATTCGAAACAATTATTAACCTACAAATTCTACAGCATAATGCTGTTGAAATTGGCTGATGGAGACAAGATAAAGTCTCGTTTGAAAGACGAGAAATAATGAGACGGAGTTTCGGCGTGGGGTTCGAATGACAGAGGAGACAAAAAGTAAAGATGGCTTCGATTATAATTAATTGCTCGTAGTCTGACGTAAAGTGGATGATTATCACAATGCTGCCTGATCCCCTCTGTGCCGTATCTTTCGGGCGAGTGCTTTAATTTTTCCTTCTCTCTTTGTGCCAGCTGCCGGAAACCGGTATACCGAGCTGTTTATCACCGAGTCACAAATTAGGTTTCCGTTTGTACGGGACACGGAGATGACTGTCGAAGTAATTCGGACCTACCAAGATGTCGTAGTGGAAATAGAGCGATATTTTCAGTACGGGACAAAAGGAAGGAGAGAACGAGCTCTTCTTTGTTTGAGGGCATTATGTTCAAAGGATTCGAAAGAGAAAATTGTCTCCTCCTTTTTGCCTCGTTTCGGAACGATGTTGTATACCGCAAGGAAGATCTTTATAAAGTTTGCCGCAGACGTTCGTTGAGGAATGGAATTGAGCAGACGATTCATGTCGTACGTCAGTCGTATTGATATTTTTTAACAAAACATCTTCGTGTTTGCGTTCTGCGCTATCTCATTTTTTTACGTGGTTCTTACTTCTCTGTCTCTTAGTCATGGAGTTACCAGAGTAGAATTTTATGTTAATTAACGTTAGCGTAACGTTAACATAAATCTACATGGGTCTTGCTTGGAATATTATTGCTGCATCGAATTATATTTAATTAATGCTTTATACATACATCTGGAAAAATAAAAATTTTAAATATATTTTACATTCATTTACTTCTGTTCTACGGAAGTGGAAAACATTTTTTAATATAAAAATTAAGCTATGATAGATAATTTTAATTAGTAAGCTTCCTTTATAGTTACTAATTAAAATTATAGTCAGAAAACCAAGAGAAAGGTGATAATTACCGCAGCTTTGCGAAGAGAGTAGTTAATTCCACGTGGTCGATTCGCCGTCCAGATTCGATTAATTTTACGTGACAGTGACTTCAGAAACGGTTCTCGGTCTATTGTCATTTCCGAAGTCTTGCGAATTTAATTCACAAGATTATCTTATCTACTGCCCAAGGAATTGAATATCAAAATTAGTCTCGTAAATTGAAGCAATATTTGTTAGATAATTAACGATTGAAAGTTCTCTTGGAAAACTTTCGTCTAAATAATGAGATTCATATTAATACTATTTTTTCTTATTTTTATTTTAATTTTTTTTATTTAACAGCGTTTTTCTAATTATATTGTGATACTAATAATATGTTATTTTTTCGCATTTATTAATTTATCTAAAATAGCTTTTAAGTGTACATATTTAGCTTATAAATATGTATTAATATTAAATTGAATGCTTTGTTTTGAATTTTATTTTTATTATTTTATTTTATTATTTTATTATGGTATTAGTATTAAATTGAATGCTTTATTTTGAATTTTATTTTTATTATTTTATTATGGTATTAATATTAAATTGAATGCTTTATTTTGAATTTTATTTTTATTATTTTATTATATTTTTTTATTATTTTATTTACTGCTAATATCCGTATTATAGAAAGTTTATATTTTCTTCTTAATTTTGTAACTTTTTACTCGATATGACGATTAATGATATTTAATACATATTCTGTGAAATATGTGAACAAAATTCTACGTAAATGTTCATAAAAGAACGTTGCACCGATCATATGTTTAATGATGATTTAAATTGTTATTCAAGAATTGTATGTTTTTATTAATGATGGTTCATTTTTGTTACAGGTAAGTGTCCACACCGTATTAACTCATTAAAATAGTACATCTTGGGTGAGTTAAATTATCATTAAAAAAGCAAATAATTTGTTTGTACGAGACAGACATACGAGGCATTCATAGTAAATTTTTAATATTTCGCAAAATGTGTGGCATTGATAATGATATAAGAGTGTATGGGAAATATTAATCTAATATACAGAGCAATTGCGTTCATCATCGCAATGTGCGGTGTATCGCGCTCGTGTTCCGCCGTCTATCTCTCCCCTTGTATTTTATTCGAACGTCTCATTAAAGTCGGACGAGAGATGCAATCATTCCGATCGGTCGCTACGGAACGCTTCGGGGCGTTCTAGCTCGCGAGCTACGACGATACCGTGGCGGTTGCGATGCGGTGAACCAATTCGTCGGGAAGATCCATATTCGAGAAAAGAGAGCGATCTCGACTCGCACACCTGCCGCGCTCGTCTCTTCGTCTCATCGTCAGATGCACTGAATAGAATTCGCAGAGATGGTTTTGCATTCGCGCGCGTCCCAATCCACCCCGCGAAGCGTCCTCGAAGCACCGTCGACGGGGATATCGACTTTCTATGCATCGCTACGTGTACGTATTTCGCATTCTCTTGAAATCAACTCGCGAAACGTGACCGACGCTAATAAGAGGATTACTCGATTGGTCGGTGAAAATTTTATTTTGTGTTGACACTGTAAATGTCAACTCAGAATAAAATTTTAAGCGTCATGGTAAAATTTTTCACGCGGTCATTTTTAATATTTCTTTACAAACAATTGGAAGAATTAAGTTTTAAAGAGCTTTATAATTTTTAGTAATATTTCGGGATTATTTATATAAAAATGTGGAAAAAATTCAAAACTTATATATATTGCAATAAATAGTAATTTCTCTTGGTATGTGTCTGTGCTAAGATTTTTCAGACTGAATACATGAGAATAAATACAAAGATACATAAAAATATCATTTTAATAACGCGAGTAATAATCACGTCTGATAATTAAGAGTAATATATTTCTGTATGTACGATCTCAATTTTCTTTATTTAAGGTAAATCAAAATCAACACGAGGTCGGCTTTCAAAATATTTACGTTACGCGTATACAAACATCTCTTACATAGTATGTAATGAAACTTTGACAGCGGTACAAGATGCATACGGAGATGTTCTCTGGAGAAAAGTTACCCTAGAAGGGTATTATTTGTCTACCTGCGTCTGACGCCGAGGTAAATTGAGATATCGATTTGCAATTTGGCACGTGGTTCCGATCGCCGGGGAATACCGCCCGCGGCCGACCGTGCAACCAATCGCGACTGATTGGTTCCTGATCTTCCGATCCGACGACGTGTAACAGGACGATTTCTTTGCTGACCTATCTTGTCTTCTTAACTCGAGTCCTTCGAGATTCCCTTGTCCGCGGGGAGATACATGTGTCTTATCACGTTAAATGTCACGTGAGAATTTTTCGATGATCTCAATTAACCCCCTAAATATGTGCAGGGCTCTCTTTAACAGAGCAAATTAATAATGGGTTAACAGACAGCATGCATTTGAACTTTTTGTAATTATATTAATATGTATATTTTTTATATATATAATTAAATAGTTATATATAATTAAATAGTTTTTTTACTCATCATACATTTGCATTTTCAAATTTATATAAAGATTAAAAAATTATTCCGTGCATTAATTTACAAAACAAGTATACTTAAGAAATGTACATATTTATTTTGCACATATATAATTCGAGCTCGAGCATCTGAAATTTTTATTTACTTTCTCTGGGCTCTCTTTCTTTCTCCCCCTCTAGAGGGGAAGGCGGAAATTAATTAAATGTATGTCTGGGCGCTAACGAAGAATACGTCGAGATGTATCACCGTAACCGGTAAGAACCTCGTCGACGTACGTTCTACTAATTATTGCGTTTTGGTGGAACGAGCCTCGCGTGATGAACGAGCAATTCTCGTCCGGCGTCTCCGTTTCTGTTTTTCGCTATTAATTGCGCGGCTACGTCGACGACAGATATAAATCAGGCCTTAATCACTGCCGAGGATCGCGAGCAACCGCGCGCTTTTACGTGCAACGACATGATGTACGTGATTACGTAAACGTCCGGGTTCTTTTATCTTTCTTTCCTTCCCCTCCTTTTTTTTTTTAATAACAATTGCTGGTCGCACGCTCGGCAGTAGCGACCGGCGCTATCAATTTCGCGGTAGCCAGCTGCCCGCGAAGATCACGGCTTTCGTATTTCCAGACTTTACAAGACTTTTTTGCGGCAGCGCATTAGCGCGGCATTTCTGTACTCGCGTTGGATTAAAGCTCATCGATCTTCGAATTTCGCGCATCTTTTTGCAGCACGCGGTCGTCATAATCATATTTTGCACGATAATCTTTCCCGCGTATTATTCGTGTTCCAGCAACATCTCTGATCTGCCTTTTCAATCGTAAATAATAGGGCGCGATCGATTCAAGAAACGATAAGATTATTAATCTTGTACCTATACATGTTTACACGCGTACATATGTTTAATATAGCAATACATGCTATATTTTGCATAATAAGTAGTTAATTTAGTCGAGCGCACGTAACGTAATCCTTGCTGCAAAATGCGACATATACATTTTCCCTCTTACTTTACTTGGCCTGCCATATTTTCGAGAGGGACATTTTCGCGAAATCGGGTCACATCGCTATTGTGTCCCGACGAATCATCGCGCTCCGGTACCGCGTGACTTAATTGCGCCACACATTACTATAATAAAGCCAATGGCGCTTTAATTACTAGAGAACACAAAGGGTCATTCTAGGGCTCCGAGCTAGCTGCGGATTAATTGCGCCCAACTCTAGACAGGATCAAGATAAATCACACCTTAATATCGAGAGCTACGGATAACAAGTACATTGTCGAGCATATTGTAAGGATGATTGTACGAGCGACAATATCTAAGTACATTGGAGTAAAATGCAAAATTTGGAGGTTTAATAATAATTTTGGAGGTTTAATAATAATTTCATTCAATAATAGATACATACATTTTCTGTATTTATTAATCTATCTAAAGTTAAAGTAAATGTAATGTAAAGTAAAGTAAATAATAAGTAAAATGTTGCATGATTCAAAGTACAACATGTATCCATAAATTGAGAGAGAAATAACGGTACTTTATATTTTTAAAAAACACATACGTTTTGTGTTTAAAAAAGATGGAAAAATTTTTCTTTATTGCGTAGACCGCAAATCTGAAAGAGTTAAGGCACATTTTTCGTCTTGCGATGACAGGACACGTATGCATGCAAAGTTGGATACCGCACATTAGCATTTATCAAGATTTAGTTGGAGAAACACCTTCTCTCTGAAAGCGGTTGTTTTAAGAAAACCGTCGCGTATCATAACTCTATTTTAATTAATCCACGTACATAAATGCTTGCGTGTTTTCCAGTATTTTCTACTCATTGTGTCGTGGAGCATATCTCACGTTTTTACTTTAATAACGGAGACTAATCCAACCGTGTGTAAGATTTACTCGTTTTACTCGAGATACTCACCATACTTAATTAAAGGATTAATATGATAACTTGATTATGTAATAATGTATGTAAAGTTATGTATAAATTGAGTATTTAAAATATGTAAAATATAGTGCAAAAATTTTGTTTGGAAATCATTTTGGAGTGTTTAAAAAATCATTCTTTATTATATATATTATGCTATTGTAATAAAATCTCTTAATAATCTTTTTTACTTGCAAATACGTCAAAGAGATGAATGTCTTTGAAATGAAGAAGCAAATACATGAAAAGCAGGAAAGCATGCAATTCTGCTTTTCATTTACTTTTCATGTCTCATATATATATATATATATAATGCTTGTACCAGCTTCTACGCTATAAAGATATTAAGCCAATTTCGTCCCTGTGCGGGCAGCATCTGCGTTTGCAGACGTCTTAGTGGAATTGGTTAGACTCCATTAAAAAGAAGTCCCGGCAGAGTGTTACTTTGACGTTTACATCCGTATCGCGCGTACACTTTCCGCGCTTTCAACAGTGAGTGATACGCATGTCGCGTGGACTTCTACCGGAAACGAAACACCCGTCGGATGTATATATGGCGCGCGATTACAAGATTTTTCTCTCTCACGTTTCCGTCGCGCCCAGGGCGGCCAGGGAGAAAGCCCGGATAAGTTGATTTTCTCATTCGTTCCGAGCGAAATGCCGTGCGAACAATGAAAATCTAGACCTCATCATGCCGGTGTTGATGATGCAGCTTTAATGGAAAAGCCATAAGCGAGAGAGACCTGGCTCTTTCCGTGACTCGTTTGACAAATGTGAAAATTGCGACGATGACGACGAGAGGATCCGTTTTTCTTTTACCAGGATTTGCATATCATTTCATATATTTGTCATTTTTACCTAGATCCTCTCCGACAATGTATGCAGTGCATCCATTATGCTTGCACGAAATATCGAACAAGAGGAGACTGCGATAAAATATCGAGAACGAAGATCTGCCGCGGGACACGTGAATCGATGGCTCTGCGATTTCACATACGCGATTGAACCTGCAATGAAGTCATTCTGAAAACTTTACGATTGTTTACGTACACGGACGTTGTCAACATATTTTGATAAATATTGAACAATAGAAATATCGTTGCGGTAAAGTAAATAGATACATTTTATCATGTAACAAAATAAATTCTTTTAAAAATTATTCCGTTGAATATCAAAAATATCGATGTATGAGTTAATCAAGCGTGAAAACATTGGAGAGATTGCTTTTCGAAGAATCGAGGAATCCAACAATCGAACATTTCTAGTAAACAACGCACGTTTCTTTCCCGAGAAGTCGTCCTCCCTTATACAAGAGCGCTCGAGCGCGCGGAAATATGACGCGAAGTAGACGGACACGTGGCCACCCTCGGAAAATGCGCCGTACGGCTGTTTCCGAGGAGGGGAGGTATCCGTGCCAGGTATTCGCAGAGTTTACGGAAGCTCGGATACACGAGCGGGCAGTTAGTCATGCGCGGAATGAGCCAACTTTGCCCAACTTTCGACCAACTTCCGCCGTCCGTAATTTTAAGCGTCGTGCGGTCTCGACGGTTCTCCGCCGTTTATCCGACCATCGACTCGCCGTCTCTCTCGCCGGAAGATCGGAACGGGAACTCAACATGTCGAAGTGTACTTTGTAGCGACGCATAGTAACGAGAATGTAAACAGGAAGAAATATTTCGGTTGGAAAATTAGAAATACAGCGTAATCGAATTAAGAAGATTCGACGCAAGAAAAATTAATTAAGAAGAATTAAAGATTTACTCCTTAAATAATAAATTATTTATTTCAAAAAAAGGCACAATATGAAGATATTTTTTATATTTTTTTGCATGAATTTTTTTCAACAAAACGACGTGCTAATGTTTCTTGTATCGAGTTTTAAATTGAGTTGAGAAGAATCGACTTTGTGCGTTTTTTGCACGTTCAGATGAAAGAAAGTTTTTACTCTCGGACAGTTTACATAAGCTTTACGCTGGTAAATGACAATGTTCCGTACGAAGGACTGGCGTTAATAAAATATAAATACAGTTAGTTGAAGATGAAACACGTCAGGAAGAAAGAATACGCAGGTTCCGTCGAAAACTTCCTCACTTTTCGTCGTTATTTCGTAATATTCTTTTGGCCCGCGGCTCCAGTCAGCACTTTTTTGCCTCTCGGTATTAGCATACCCTTTCGCAGTTGGGCTCATGATTTACTATGAACTGCATAATGTATATACATGTATACATTATGCATTACGTCATGGAATGTGAAGTAGCGTGCGTCGACGTCTCGTGCATGTCTCGTCATTCCATATTCTGCCGACGAAATAGAGTCATTCTTCGAACAACATGATTTCGGAAAAGCAATCTGCATTTTTCCGCGATATCTATATTCTGATAAAAAGATGCATGAATATAAGAATATTTTTCCTAATATATCAATGTAGTGTGTGTGAGAAGCGATTTTCTTTCTCACATTTACTTTAGAATTTTCCTTATTATTGATAATTGATAATTTATTTATTATTGATATTGTTAATCCGATAATAATGAAAATGTTATTAAATAACATCATAGTTTAATGAATATTATGCTAAATGGCACAAGAGAGAGAAATAATAATATTTAATAATTTAATAAGATAATAATTTAATTTGATAAAATAATAAATTCTCCATATTTATAGTCTTTACTTCAGTATTATGTATCGAATTTTTGTTTGGAAATATGTCATATTTATTCTTGATAATGAAACAATTCATATTTATTCTTGATAATAAACAAGAATTTATTAAATTGAAAATTACGTGAAAGAGACAACAAAGGAAATATATAGAATATTTGAAATATTAATTAACTATATAATGAATGTGATATTATAATATCCGGAATATATGTTTTGGGATTTTTTGAAAAATTGTTCGTATTGAGAATTTCAATCTTTTGCAAACAACTTTCACAATATTCCCTTATTCGAAATCCAGAGAAAAAAATATTGTTAGAGTTATAGTTCACCGCAGGAGTAACAGCAAATTGGCGCTATTTGATTGTGGCTCTTTTTCAGACGAAATGTCAAAAAATAAAACGATTTTTAAAATAAAAATAAAACGAAATTTGGAGTTTCGATAGGCGAATACCGATAGTATTTTTTGTGCCATTGTGCAAGCGAAAAAAATTCGCATGTAAAAATTGTGTACAATAATTTTGTGCAAAGGGCATTTGTGGCGGCAGATATCAACAGTATGTATTAAATAATATACAATAGTATACAACAGTATGCATTAAACATTTTATGTATCGTGAATACAATATTTATCCTGCTTCATCGTTTACATTTTAGAACGTAATATGCATTAAAATACATTAATTATGAGAAATATTATTTATCTTTATTAATTATATGATAAATATTTTAACTAAAATATATATAATGTGTGTAATTTGTTTAAGAGAAGATTTTTCTCTATTAAGATTTTCTCCATAATTTTTTATTTGTTATATAAGACATAATTTGACAAATGCTTGCGAAATTTAAACGCTTTTAATTAAAATAATACTAGTATATATATATATATACAAACACACAGATTAACTACAATAAAATTTCGCTATTCTGTAAAAATTACTATTTATATTTTGATTAAATTAATAATTTAAATAATGGTTATTGTCACTGTTGTTGCTATATTAATATACAAGTAATATTAATTGTCGTAACATTGTATATGTATACGTGAATACACGTGTAATACTGGAGACAGTTTCCATTTACAAGGAAAGTTTATGATAATAAGGTTTTGCAACGAAAATTGATTGCGTTCCTGCTTGCAATTTGCGTCAACGCCGACGTTAGCGGATGTTGTAGTGTCAGATTTTGTAGTCAAATTTACGTAAGCTGTATCTCGCGACCATGTTCAACAGTAAGTCTAAAAGCCCAGTAACAAGTAGCTTTATGGATTTCCGTATTCATAAAGCCAAATCTTTTTCTATGAATGAAAATGTTGAAGATTTAAAAATATAGAAAAATATTTACTTATAAATATATATTCTCTTTCTATAAAGATATAAATATATAATTGTTTTTTCTGTTTTTATGGTGCCTCGTAATAAGTAATAAAAATAAAAAATTATGCGAGAGGAAAATCGATTGTATTACGTTCTTTGTATGTTTCGCAAGAAATTTGGGTTTCAGAAATGCGATCTTGCTGAGATTCGCATTCGCTCTTTGTTCGTCAGCATATACCAACACCTTAAGGTAGAGTTCGCTCGAACAAAAGGAAAACCACTTCTCGTTTTAGTAGTAACTACAGGTCATTTAGCCAACTAAGCGAGTTTATGCATACGAGTTTCGCACGTCTCGCTAGAATGGCTTTCAACGATGTAATTTCCAAGAGAAATTGCTGAAGGCTACGAAAATCGGTATATGTGTATCAAGATATTGTAGCCATTCGAATAATGTGGGAATTAAAAAAGAAAATATCATTAAATCTTATTTTACATTTTAAATATGGAACGGCAAAAATACATATTAAAGGCAATAGCTAAACTATTCAAAAAATTTTAATTGTTAATATTTTTTTAAATTTATTGCAAAAAAGTGTAAATTTCTAAAATATGTTTATAGTATCAATATAAAACATATTTATAAAATTACTTGGCAGCGATTAAGCGACTATTTTAATTTTGTAGAAAAATAGATGCAGAAAAATACATCGTGATAAAGAGAGAAGTAATTTAATAAAAATTTATATAAAAATTTTTTAATTTTGATATTATAATAAAATGATATACTTTGATATATATTATTCTTGAATTAAAAGCTGATATATTTGAGTTACGTTTGAAATGTAAATTTTTACATTTGAAAGATAAATGAATTTAATTGTGAATTTTCACTTGTCTGTTTCACTTGTCACTGTCAATGTAAATTAAAGGGGCGATTTTCTCAGGAAATGCCAATTATTCTGTGAGATTTATCCCAGAAATTAAATCCATCATATATTTTCGCTGAATTATTTTCATATAATATATTAGAATTTTGTACGCCAACAGATTTACGAAATTTATTTCAATGTCTTTGACATTTTATGATAAATGGAGATAAAGGAATGCGAATTGTAAATATAACAATGAGATTTTATGAGACTTTAGTTGGTTATAAATACTATTTAAAATATATATATAATTTTCTCTATTATCCATTAATAAATTTTTTAATATTGGATTATTTTACGTAAAATTATATTTATATGTTACATGAAAAGAATTACGGAGAAATCAAATTAAAAAAAATTTTAATATCTTTAATAAATTTATTTAATAATTCGAAGTTATATTGTGTGCATATGTGTGTGTGTGTGTGAGGCAAATAAATTTAATGCTGTTTTGTTTGATTTTTATAATAAAACTATAATTATAACAAATTAAGTTTATTTTATAATAAACAAATTAGATACTGTACAATCAAAATGCTATTTAAATTACTTTATGAAGTTTGTCATTCGTGAAATTACTGTCAAGCTGCATTGATTTTCTTCATAATAATAATGATAAAATAGTGCATTTATATCTGATAAAAATTGAATTTTTTTTCGGAACATCGATAATAATTTGTTGCGAAGCAGGAAACGTTGAGATCATTTTTAAACGCTCTATAAACATATCGGGAATTCATGATTAGAATGTAAATTGATTTAATAAGTATTGATTTGATTTTTAATTAGATGAAACAATTATTAAAAATTATTAGCATATAAAAATTTTTTTTAATTTTACTTAAAAATTAAAATAAAATTATTTACTTAAAAATTAAAATTAAAATATTAATTACATTCTGAATTTTGAAATTTTTAATACAGAGTTAATACAGAAATTAAAATATATTATAATTCTGAAGCCTATCACATCATACTGTCGCTGAAATAGTTCGCGATAACAGAGGATCGTGGAAGCACAGATACTATTTGTTTTTACTAATATAATCATACATCTTATTGTTAGTCATAGCGCGTTGCATCAGAAAAATCTTAGCAAAATAACTCAATATTTTTCATGGAATTTTGCATGCAATGTGTGTCGAGAATATTACATCGTGTAACAAACGATGATCATACGTCGAAAATATCGAGTAGACTTTCATATTAATCAAGTTTCGTATTAATCACGATAATGATTAGATTTTCTCCGCGATCGGAAAGAATATATCAGAATGCAATTGATATCGCGTAGATCGAATTAATCGTATTATTATTCAGAGAGAAATATTATTTTAATACAGAGATGATATAGAGATAATAGAAAGTATTATGAGTTTGAAAAATTAATAGTAATATTTCGTCGCGCGAAATAATGGATCACAGTCACAGACATCTATACTATATACTAGACCGCTAACTTGCGTCAAATACATGTCCACGAAATTTATGTACTAAATTCTCACGCATGCGTAACGTTGGTGGACAGCAGTCACGTTTGTGATTGGTTGATGTTATGTACAATGTACATAAGTATGTAATTTGTGTATAAACTTACAGTTGAATATAAGTTATTTTTAAATAATATATAATATTCTTCGTTTTTAATTAAAATTTATCACAGCCTTTAAAGATAAAATATATCAAAATATATTTAAAAGGTATATGATATAATTAAAATCAAGATTAAAAATATATATAGAAGATTAAAAATATATAAAGATTAAAAATATATGTATATAACATTTATATATATATTTATATTTATTTTATTACAAAATTAAAAGTTTATAATGTAAAAAGTACAAGTTTTAAGGTGAAAACTTAAATATTAGCTGGCTACAAGTGTCCACCATATTAGTTTTCCACCAATATTACGCATGCGCGACCGCCATATTACATGGTTTTCGGGGACACATTTTATGTACAAAATCAATGGGAGTTAGCGATCTAGTTATAGTATAGATATCTGTGATCACAGTAGCAAAGAGGAAGGAAGGGAAAAGGTTGGCACTACTGTTTTTACTTAAGTTGATTACATTTCACGTGAGCGCGTTGAAAAAGTATCGAGGAAATTATTTCACATTTTTTCCCCGTATTTCGCGTGCAAAACTGTCGGGAGTGTTGAATCGTCTTAGAAGCAATCGTGCATCGAAACTATCCGTGAATTTTGTATTAATCAAACTACGCGACAATAATTAGCTGCTTTTTTATACGCGAGTTCGCGATCGGAAAGAATATATCGCGTCGCGAATAGAGTGAAATTGCCACCGCTTATGTAAAATTTACCGCATTATTTTTCAAACGCGAGAGAAAAATATATCTCTTTAAAAAAGTGACTTAAAATCGAAAACATTAGGATTCTCAGAATTCGCTCACTTTTTTGGACATACTCGACCGCGGAATGTTCACGGAAGAGTGGGGAGGGAGCAGGTACGCTGTTTTTACATTTCTTATTTTGATTATCATGTTCGACCTCTTAGTTCTAGCGCGTCAGTTCGATCGGAAGGATCTCGGTAAAATAGCTCCGTGACTTTGATCGAATTTTACGTATAAATAAGTATCGGGAGTGTCGAATTATATGCCAAGTGATTATATCGAGTAAAGCATTGATAATATCGAGTAAATTTCTACGTAATTAAAGTACGCGACGGTGATTAGCTATTTTTTATGGACGCGATTGAAAAAGTATGTCGCGTCGAAGAGTGAAATTGTATCTGAACTGAATTGCTCTTATTATTTCTCACGAGAGGAAAATATGAAATATATTTCGCGCAAGGATATTTTGTGTTGCCAAGGTTAAATTGGAAATCAAAATTTTAAGGAGTCATCGTGTTTGCGGAATTTATTTTGATTTCAGTAGCATCATCTCTTACATCTCTGTCGCAAATCTCGTGCCAGTTCGAAAGCGAAATCGGTCCATTTTTTTTAGTCGAATCTCGCGCAAATATATGTCGGACGTGCCGAATTTTTTTATCAATGTGTTTTTTATTCAACGTGTGAGTGAATGTTTGGCTCCTGTTGAACGATATGGATACAACATCATTTGAACTCGAGGATGTTACGAGGATGTATCAGCTGGTAAATAAATTTATTTATTACTTATTACTATTTATTTATATTTATTCGCGTGATAATTTTGATATAACTGCGTTATATTTTCTGTATTTTCGTTTTCTGGATTCGCATGAATCGTAATTAACAGTAATTTTCACGAGCCAAAAACTCCTTCCTTTGAAGAATAATTTAAATATATATTTTAAACAATAAACATAATTTAAACAATCGCGAATTTTATTTGATGAAATTTGATTTAGATAAATAAATAATGACATGTAATGAATATTCTCGACGATGAAATAATTGCAAGCGTGATTGGTGCGTAATGAACATGGAATAAAAACGAATGTACATAAATAAAAGCATTTTACGAACGTGTCGAATGATTTGAGAATTTTCGATATATTTTCGACCCGCGTAAATATTATCGAATCAGCCTCTCTCGCCTCGTGTATCGCGCGACTGATCGAAAAGCCGGGGAGGCGATCATCTCTCGGAAATTTCGAAGGGTGTCGCTATAATTGGTAATCTGTAGTTACACGCTGTCCGGGGAATAGCTGCCAATTAATTAAGCCGGCGTATTCATGCCGTAAACTAATGTCACGACTAATAACTTGTCCGGTCGGAACCGCGAGCATACGATGCACGTTCACCGGCTTAATTACGCAATCGCGATTTTATTATCGTTTATTTTCGCGTACGAAAGATTTTTATTTTTTATTTATTTTTTGGATTAAACGGATGATGAATAAGTTTTATATATATATATATATATATATATATATATATATATATATATATATATAAAGCTTCAACACTGTGAGGAGATTTAACAAAGTAAATATGATTGTATCATAGTGAAACAAAATATTTAAATGTGTTATAATTAAATGTATTAAATAACGAATATTTTTTACGAAATAATAAATTAATGCGATAATAATACGAATAGCAAACAGGAAAATATGACAGAAGATTGAAAAATTGTCGGATGTTTTTATAATTTATAGCATAATAAAAAGGTAAATAATTATTTTGAAAAATGGAGAAAAAATTAATTTTTACTACTGTAGCTATAATATTTGAAAAATATATAAAACTGATTTAAATAAAATTTTTATATTATTATTATATCTTTGCAATTAAATTAAAATAAAATTACATAGTGAAGAAACCAATTTAAATATGCAGTTCAAATTCATTTACAATGTATAACATAATATATCATACTAATATTCATAACTATTTTACATATACTGCTAATAAAAATGGAAATTTTATTATCGGAAATGTTATACAACGAATATGGGAGATATTTTAAAATTATATTATTTTTTTGGAGATTAATATTATATATTAATTTTATCTTTAATCATTTGAAGTATCTCGATGTCTGATACAGTCATTTGGACATAACAAATTTACAAATTCTCGACTTCTCTCATGTATACATTACGCATACTTATGTAGCACAGTTTTCGTGATGTGAAACGAATGGTTCTGTCAGCGATAGCAAATATATTTTCGCAGCATATGTAAATCGTACTTTTTAATCATCGATTGCGTAATTTAACGCCGTCAATCTCGTGAGGGCATTGAACTGATAATGTCATGTTTATAGCCGTTATTTACGCGAGTCGAGTTCGTTTAGTTCGCGAATGTATCCTTTCATTGGCGTCGTAAAAAGTATCGCTTGAAAAAAATCACTGTGTTTGCCGTCTTTTTGCATCGAGAACGATGTTTTGCGCGTCATTTTATGTATTTACCTTGCTTGATTGCAACGTTTAAACCAGCTTTTCATACGTTGCCCGTGAGCGAAACTACACAATTTGCACATAATAAATAATTTAGTAAGGTGCATGAATCATTTAACGAGTAAAACTGTATGCATTTCATAATAAATAATTAAGAGAAATGTGGAAGCAATTGATTTTTTCCATGCGTATTTCGTTAAATCGACGATCTCATTTGCGCCAAGGATCTGAATTTGATACGATTCAAACGTAAATATTTACGCTATTTCTTGATATCTTATCGCGTAATATATTTCTCGAACGTTTCGACTGTCGAAATTGCAAGACTTACTGGTTGAAAATTTATATAATCGTTTGTTTCGCGTTTACGTCTATTTGACGGTTCGAATAGTTCGAAAAACAATGTTGCCTCGCTACAATAGAAATAAATTACTTTGCGTAAATTCGCAAAGAATTTTGAGATATATTGAAGAGGCGTGAATGTGCGGTTTTGGTAGCTTGATTTAAACGACGGTTACGAGATATGAAGTTGATACTTCTCGTAATATCGCCTCGCGGCTCCGGGATTTATAGTCGGCCGGAAGGAAGCGGACGAGCAAATTGTTCCTCCGGGAAGAGGAGAAACGAGAAAGACCGACGGTTGTTTGTACATCTGCCTCCAGCTCTTTGCTCTCTCCGACCAGAGAATTACTACTGTAATTTTGATCGGACCTCGAACTATTTAGCGCTCTTCGTCGAGGCACCGTTTGCTCCAGTGCTTTATATGCGTCTTGTTAAAGTCTCCTTTTTGATATTTTAAGAACTCTGGAAAGAGAAAGAGAGAGAATTCAAATTTATTATTTTTCAAGAAATATTTTTTTTATATATTATTTATTATATATTATTTATTTTTTATATATTAAATTTTTTTTTATATATTATTTTACATATATATATATATATATATATATATATATATATATATATATATATATATATATATATATATATATATATATATATATTTTTTTTTTTTTTTTTTCTTTTTTCCAAGAAATTAGAGTCAAAATTTAAATTGAACAGGAAATATAATTAATTTGTGTTGAGGCTAAAATTGTAAATTAAATTCTGATGCATTACATTAATATTATAAATTTCGGAAAGACTTGATTATTGCAAGTAACTGATATTAATAGTAAGCTGGATATATCAAGAAATAATGAAAATTAAAACCCGAGTTAGTCGTTCTGTGGTGGATTTAAAAAATAAAATTCTCGCTCGTTAGAGTTTTCTTCACGGAATCGTATCGCACGATTATAATGTTGAGGAAGTTTCGGACAACATTAAAAGTTTAAGCGCGGTCGTTCATCATATGATTCGATGATGGCAAAAAGTCAGGTTGTTACTGCTAGTATCTAAAAGCACTTTCACGTGGCGAACTATCGCGAGAAGCGAAAGTCAGCGAGTTTCGCACATATTATATTTACATCATCCCCCATCGAATTTAATCCGGCGCGCGTTGTTTGATCTACGGAATAGCTTTGATAGTGTGTGTATAGCTACGAGAATAAACCCCCGATATTTTTCGCACCGTGAAAGTCACGATATACGTCACGAGGTAATATATGACTGAGGTTGAGAGAAAGAGAGAGAAGATTGAATTCGAAGATGCATCAATTCGTTCAATATTGCTTTTAAAAACACACTTTAATACATAGTTTTATTATAATATTCGTGTGTAGACAAAAAAAGTAAAGTTAAATACTCTTTAAAATTATGTGATAGATAGCGTAATTTACGTGTTCAAAATCTTAAATGAAAAGTTCAAATCAGAATTAATATAAAACTCCATTATTATAATTAATAATTTATTTTTTCACGCTTAGATTTTGCTTAAAAAAATGACCCTATAAATTTTATTAATAATATTTAATATATAGTTTTATTAATAATATTCGTGTGTAGACAAAAAGATAAAGTTAAATACTCTTTAAAATTATGTGATAGGTAGTGTAATCTACGGGTTCAAAATCTTACAATGAAAAGATCAAATCAGAATTAATATAAAACTCTATCGTTATGATTTAATAATTTATTTTTTCACGCTTAGATCTTGCTTAAAAAAGAATGACCCTATAAATTTTATTTTATTTTATTTATTCACACTTAGATTTTGTTTAAAAAAGAACGACCGTATAAATTTTATCGGATTGACAATGAGATATTCATCAATCATCCGTTTATTATTGCGAAGCTGGGTGCAGTGCACTCGAGAATCTATGTATCATGTGAAATCTCGTCATAAATGCGACTTCTTCATCGACCTTTCTTATCAAAAGCAAAGCCGGAATTCGATATTCGCATCTGCGTCATGGTATAATGGCTCGGTGTTTTATGCCGGTGGCGTATATTATACCTTCGAAGATGCGGTTACATCGTAAGACGAAGTCGTATCGCTACCCAAATACTGCATCGACGTTGTTCGTCGCCTCGAGCGGCAACTGCTCGAGACCCCGGTGATGTTGAGGAACTTCGAGAAGATACAACGACGGAGATGGTCCATGTGTACCATAGTTAAAGCATTATGGAGATGTTTACTTATTGACGTATTACGGCAGTAATCAATAGTTTCGAAAGCTGAAATAATTTTTCCTTACGAGAAAAATGTCGAGAAATAAAATACGTCATAAATAGTTTTGAATTATGAAGATTATCAAAATTAAATTTCCTATAAAAGATGGATGGTGTAGATATATGTATAACAAAATGATGAGATAAATCCATTAGATTTCAAGTAGATTTTGTTTTCGAAACATTTTATTCCGCAAATCTTACTGCTTTGTTGAGTAATAAATTTGCACTAAAAAATTGATTGAGAAATATTAAAAATTTGTGCTTATTGATTTTTTCCATCAATTGATAAATATGTTTCAAATCTTTTAATTATGGAGAGTAAAAATTTTCTACTCAAAATAAAATAAGAATAATAGATATACTCGTATGTATAATAAAATGATGAGATAAATCCATTAGATTTCAAGTAGATTTTGTTTTCGAAACATTTTATTCCGCAAATCTTATTGCTTTGTTGAATAATAAATTTGCACTAAAAAATTGATTGAGAAATATTAAAAATTTCTGCTTATTGATTTTTTCCATCAATTGATAAATATGTTTCAAATCTTAATTATGGAGAGTAAAAATTTTCTACTCAAAGTAAAATAAGAATAAAATTTTGTTATTTATTTACATCTCTTAATCGCAATTTAAAGATAATTTTTTCCACAAATATAACAGAATTTTTCTTTGATAACATAATTACTCCGAAATTTGTTCGTTGACATAATTACTCCTTTATTCTGACTCCTTTTATTTTGACTTGTATAGCAACATTGAATCACGTCGCGTATCCGTCTAACCAGTTCGACATGAAATCGACGAAGCAAAAGAAAGAGTACAAATGAATACGATAGCGAACGAATGACAACGCTCTCGAGCACATCCGGCTTGTTTTCCTATCTCGTTTTCCTATGATTTGGAGCTGCTGGCTGATATAAAATTGCGCTTCCCGCGATATAGTCACAAGAAGTGAAAAAAAATCCTTTAGCTTCGCGATTCTCCTCGTTCGTTCTCAAATTGGCGCGGTGCGCGAGATTTATCTCGTACTTCGTCTTTCTTAAAGCACCGGCTCTTGTGTTTCCAGTAAATTAAAAGACTTTATCGTTCGCACCTCGAGCGTTTCGTTCAGCGAGTAATGTGCCTCTTTGCGATGAAATACGGCGAAATAATTGGCCAAAGTCGCGGCATGTGTATTTATTTATCTTTACTTTTTCAAATAAAATACATGAGGGGAGAAGAGGCATTTAATTTCTTTCTCGCAAAATTACGATAAGGGTTAAATTTTTGAACTATATCTGTTATTTATATCCTTAAAACGCGCCACGTTATTCTAATATCAAAGAAGAAACAGATTAATCAAGAGCATACTTGTTAATATGAAATAAAATGCAAGTGTAATTTTATAAAGTAATTAAACACTATGCACATATGTTATCTATTAGTATAAAGTCGCATAATATAATATTTAGTTAATTAGAACTTGCTACTAATACGTTCTAGTTACACTCGGAACATAAATCTATGTCATGTCAGAATGTCTTAACTTTAATGTCTTAACGATTAAGATATAAACTTCTTCCGCAAAGTCAACAACAACGGAGTTTAAATTACTTCGGTGTTATAGATGCGAATCTTGTGCTCGTTGTCGAGAATATAAAGCACTATGCATTTTACATGCATCACCGTTGAAGTGACATCGAAATCGATAACGTTGCTGCGAATTAGCAAGTTTATAATAACGTATAACGCGTTATTATTATAAATTCTTAAGTCTAATTCAATTTTTGTATCGATGATGATTGATAATATATTGAATCTATTTTTGATAGAGAAATTTTCTTCTGTCAAAATAGATGAATAGATGATACAAGCTTTTTTCCAAAAATAAATCTAAAATCTCGAGGAAAAAATCTTATTCATTAGAAAATTATAGTTAATATATCGATATCGTTCGTCCCAATATTGCGATTCAAATCTACTGCAATCGATTCGGAATATTGATCTGGCGGAAGAGTATCCTTCGTTGTACAGGATATGCCATAATGCCGCGCAATCACTCACACAAATCTTCCACGAGGCGAATCCTCGTGCCTTTGTCTATCGGACAATTCCCGACAGCTGTGCGCGACGGGTAATCAACTTGCATAAACACGCATGCATAGCTTATGTATGTAGACACGGAGCGGGAGTGTCGTGAGGGATGTTCACCGTTGTAACTGATGTGGATCCGCCGAACTGGATCAGCGATGTGCATTCAATTGCAGGAGTTATGATTCAAAATATTATGCATATCGGGATTGTGTTTTGGAAATTTCGACTTTCGTAAAATTATATAACATGAAAAATTAAAAAAAAAATCACCGCTGATAAAATCTTGAGAACATAAATGAGTTCTAATACATTTTTTATTAATTAATTTTTTTATTTTAATAATTTAATTTAAAATTTTATTTTATATTTTTATAATATAACACAGGCCTTTAACGTTTATTTCAAAGAGATAAATTTTAATTTTAACCGAAATTAATTTATTAACATGCACTAGTTCACATTTGAATTAAAAACCGCCATTAGATTAATTATGAAATAAATAGACGTGTACTTGTTATTTCATTTATGGTTCATTAAAGGCCATTAGAGCATATGATATTGATATGATTGAATAGTTAATGAAATATATATAAAAGTAGATATTGCAATCGTGCATTCTATGTTGATGCTCTCATTATCAAAAATATTTTTTAACGAATATTCTAACTTTTGAAAAATGGTAGGCTTTTATATTTTTGTTAAAAAATTGTCATTTATTAACCCATCCATTTCTCATCAATTTTTGACACTCTGCATATCGATGATTTATTACACTTTGCATATGATATCTAACAGAGAATTTCAGTTTTTAAATTATTGACTAAATAAATGAGAATAAATGTTTCTGTTGGGAACAAAGAGAACTTTGTAGATTTTTCAAGTATAAATATTTGAGTTATAAATTGCTCGAAAAATCTAATTTTATTAGACAACATATATGACAGTGTATTGACGCGACCAACATCATCAACTTTTCATTTCTTATCATTTTCTGTGTAGTTCAATCTATCTATTTGCAATCAACCTTGAAATACGAAATTTGATTGATGAATTTGATCGTCATACATATATATAATCAATGTATGCGATAAGTTTCTATTGGCAGAGTTAACAATTGCGTCACAGCGGGGTGGAAAGTAATCTATTACTTAACTTTAGCGACGTACATCTACTGTAGCGACGGATATCGATATATTAATGCTATGCTTTACTCGACGCCGAGTTACTGTTTGGTTGCGTAATTGCTGTCGTTACGTCACAACAAATGTAATTAAACTTTAATTGCGCAATGTTGCGGGTTAAACCATCACAAAGATACCGCAAGCGGGCCAGCAGAACTGATTTAGATCGGATCGTTGTCCGCGATTAATTTCTCGATTAATTGAGATTGGTGGTTTTATTTTTTGGGGGATATAACAGTTATCACGTAATTATTTACAGTAAATTTATTACTGTGTTTTATCTCTACATTAATTCTTCAAATTTAAATCGGGTTTATTTTAAATATCTTGGCAATTAAATGTTATATTAAAATTCTGCTAACGTAAAATTGATCTTCCACAGCTGATATTCAGATATTTTCACAAATTTAGCACTTTTTTTAACGATGATTTATAACTGAATATTATTTTTTTATATTTTTTTATCGTTCGGTTGGTTGATTATGAGTTAAAACGTGCTTTCCTTTGAAACGCGGTTTGGTGTTTACAAAATGGTATTTTAGTATTTGTGCATTAAAGCTACGGATATGAGTATATACATTGCTTCATAAAATGCACAGTTATTGTTGGTCAGCGGGATATAGAAATATTTTCAGCGCAGCGTTTTGAATCGAATGCGGTTTTACAGAGTTATGCATGATTGCGGTTTTAGTTACGTGTGTACGTTTTGTCAGAATTTTCTATAAAATATAACGCAAGTCACGTTTGCATAGCTGTCAACATGGTGTGAAAGGGAGAGGGAGGAAGAAAGAGAGAGAAAGGCAAAAAGAGGAAGAGAGACAAAATATACAACTATACATATATTACTCAATAAATAAACATATATAAATGTACGGGATCACTCAATTATGGACATAAATTTGAAAATTGTTTTCACAGTAAAAGTCGATGAAAATTCATTACAATAGTTGATAATGTTAGTTAAATGTTAAAGGTTATATATAGAATTAAACAATTTTTACGAATATCATTTTTTTAAATTTTATTTTTCATGGTAAACATTTGAAATGAAGAGAACATCAATTTAATATTTCGAGGCTTTATTTTTATTACTTCTAAGATATTAAAATTTATATATTCGTAATTTTTATTTATTATATTATATATAATTAGTATTATATATAATTAGTATTATATATAATTAGTATTTATTTATATATTCGTGGTTTTTCTATCTATAGAGTGTCTTTAAAATTAACATGTAGCGTGCGATCGAGGTAAAGCGATAATTTTATTTGAAAGATTTTGTGGAAAACTTTGCGACCGAGTAAAAATGGATTCTCGCAGTGACACATCGCGATTCGTGTCATTAACAATTTGTAAAAGTGCAACCTCGTAATTACGCGCGACATTTTCGGTCGAGTCGAGAAAGTAATGCAAAAACTACCGTGCGCCCTATCTTGAATGCTCGCGGAGCACAGCTGACCCCATTTTGTTTCTACAAACGGAATTAACCCCTAGAAGAGAATCTGCATATTTCTGCATCCGAGAGCTTCGGATGCGGGAAATTTGTTGGCGAAATCACTCGCCGGCACGTCCACCGGGTTCTTGCACGGATGCTCTACTCCAGAAATCCGAGGTCTGATTTAATGCAGGGATGAGATGAAGCATGCCGGACTTTTGTATAAAGAGTACTCTATACAAAGCCGCAGAGACCGTCGAATAATTACTTCCGCGAACGAGTAAAAATAAAGAGAATAATTATCTATTCGACTCGGAATTATATGTGTGTGATAACACATCGAATAGTTATTTTTTATCATAAATAAAGTTTTTTGCGAAATCGTTAAGCAACGTAGCTATTGATACGTAAAAATCGGACACGATATGTACATATATCCCGATAAATCAGGGAAAGGGAATAAACGGAGCGTAACAAGAAAGCAAATTCCTATAAAGATCATTGATTCAGTTTGTGGCGTACTATATTTGCCGGTCGATATACGCAAACGGTAGATGATTTCTGGAATGTCAGTCGCGCGCGGTGCAGCTGTAGTAAAACGTTCCGTCGAGTCGGAAGAACATAAAATTTTAATAAAACCGGGCATAAAATATCTTAATATTTTCTGTATATATCCGAGAAACGGTCGCGCGCGAGAGAAAAATTATTAAAGTCACCGGCTGTGCACTACCAGCGTCGAGATAAATAAATGCAGCGATGCAGCTTTTCGTTTGCTCTCACGCACCGAAATGTCGATGAAAATTGCGGATTCTCACTTTCGAGAAGCTGCGAATTTGCACATTAATGCGTATTAGCGTTTGTTAAATCATATTCGATGTTTATCTGATAGAATCGTTGATATTATTGAATAGGGAATTTAAAATTTTTTAGATAAAAATTACAAGAGATTCTCTATTTTTCTGATTTTAGAATTCGCGATAATTTCATCTCGATTCTTTATTCACGAATTTCGTATCAGCAATTAAAATCTTTTTCGTGTAATGATTAGTATATAACATATACATATATGTAAGTCATTATGTATTCAGCTATATCATCGCTTAAAATTTATATCAAGTTTAAATCGTAGTTATTTAGTCCACGAGATAAATGATAACACATATTTTTCGAGAGAGAATTTCTCTAACTTTAAAATTAAATGTATGTCATAAACACACTTGTAAAAATTTAATTAATATCTGAGTAAAAGTAAATTATATAGTAAAATTTAATTAATATCTGATAAAAGTATTATATAATATAAAAGACAAAAATCGACATTTCCGTGTTGAACAAACATTTAATTGCTGTATAAAATATAATTAAAAGTTTGCAATTAACAGACGGTTTACTGTTAATTAACCATAACATTACTCCTTTATGTCGTATAAAAGCGTTGCCTACGACTTTTTCAGAGCTGTTAGCAACGAAAATAAGAAAAGCGACGAGAACTTGGAGAAACAGATGTCCGTAAACTCCCCCTTTTGCTAGGCACTTAAAAGTTATTCCGCTTTCGCGGTCGGCACTTTGAATGCTTGTGTAAGAAAAGAAGGAGGAATTTGCGCAATCTCTTATAACTCTTTTAACCCCGTTGCAGGGGAGTTATAGACAACACGTAGAACGTTGCGCAAAAAAAATCTTTGCAATTTACACAAGATGCTTACTCGTATGTGCACTTTTTGATCAAGTTCCTCCTTGTTTTTTACAGAGGAATAGTGACAAATACACAAAATATTTAAACGTTTATTTCAAATACAATTTCGCTAAAAAATAAAAAATAAAATGAGATGCCAGCGACATATATCTAGAATATTTCATATATATCGCGATATATATTTTCTCTTTATTGATAAAGTTTGACAGAAAAAATAACGTTGTGTTTATTTTTTGCCAATTTTAAAATATTTACTGTAATTATTATTAAATGTGCGTATTTAACGTGAAATCGTTTTAACGGAAGCCACATATCACGAGGTATTACGTTTCTTTGGTTGAATGAACTCTTTAATACGCATTTTGTGGGATATATCGAGGGTTAGGGCGATGAATTGCGTCGTTTCGGTTTTAAGAGGGCGGGAAAGAACGTGGAAACGAATTCGCTCGATTTTTATGGCCTTTTTTCTCATGATTCTCGTTGTGGCGTTCCATCGCGACAACGTCTAATGGTGGATGGAGATAATTTGTAATCAAACGGATGCAAGTTAATTGTGCCTCGCGGCAAATATTTGTCCCCTCTGAATTTCGACCACTTACAGGAAACGCCGATTATGACTTAACGATAATCATGATTTCCCACGTGGTCGAGGCGGTTTCGAGGTAGCGATCCAATCTTCGCCGCGATTAGTAGCAAGAGCGATATTTGCACGAGCTGAAGCTATTTGCAGGGGTTTGGTTGAAAATATCGCGGGATTATTAAATGGAAATAAAAACTTGAACGAAGATCTACGAAGATTTTATGTAAGAAAATGTCAAGTTCTGTAGGATTCACATTAATGACGCTTCACCAAGTTGTCCTACTTTCCAAGGGGTGTCTCACTGTCGCAATACATGTACATTTTTCCTGGAATTACTTATGCATTACTTCGAATTACTTCGCATTACTTCGAATTACTTCGAATTACTTTGCATTACTTCGAATTACTTCGCATTACGTTGTATTATTTCGCATTTTACCGCGCTTACGTCTGAAGCAGCATCGATAGCATAGGAATGGGGATGAGTGGGGGTCATTTTGGACGGTACACAGTGTCTGTATGCATGTGCGGCCGTTCAGAACCATTCCCACTCCCATATTGTCGATGTTAAACTTATAGAAAAGTTCAATCTACAAGATATTGTATCTCCTGATTATTTGAAGCAACTTCTCCTTTTTACTGGATATGACAATATCATATCAATAAGCAAAATAAACGAAGAAAGACTTTTGCCAAAGAAAAGTTAACTTTATTGTTAACTCCTGAAGAAAAAAAAGATTTTTTTGGTATATACACGACAAAAGAACAATATTTTGAAATTTTATTTAGGCGTAAAGAATTATTAAATATATTAATTAAAAGTAGTAAAAAGTTTCTTGAATCTACTATTCTTGAAAAAACTCAAGAAAAAAATTTAGAATGTTTATGTGACGTTAGTACACAACATCAAAGCACGTCTAATAAACGTAAATGCTTAAATAAAGATAGAAATATAAAACGTAATAAAAATAATTTTGATGATACAATTAATACATCTAAAAAACAAATCTTCTTATTTAACTGAAGACGATAAATCTAATGCTGTTAATCATATTAAAAATGTAGTTTCAAATTATATTATTAAATTCCTACATATAATATTAAATTCCTACAAAACATCGATTATGATGAAGCTAAAAAATCACAAACTCTTTCTAACTTAGATAATATTAGCATAGAAATAAAAAATCAAACTGCTTATGTAAATTGCACAGAGTGCAATTTTTTTTCTAAAACATTTACACAAATTGAAAATAATAAATATAAATGGGTTCTTTCAAATTTTAATAAGCATTTTAAAATGCATTTTAAAAATAAAAAGTCAAAATATGGTAAAAAATTCTAATATTTTAAATTTTCTTCAAGTAAATCCAAAATCTAATGTAATAGAAAAAAATAATGAACAACCTGATGAATGTAATAATAATGTCGTCATAATTCCGTATGATAATGCACTCAAGAAAATACATGTATGGAAGCTGAAAAATTATCAAGTGTCTCATTATGTTCTTCATCAAGTGTTGATGATTCGATTCAAAAAGAAATTAATTTTATTGAAAATGTATCACAAAGTTCTAATTTCATATGTACTCAACTTTATACGGATGATCAACTAACATCATATAATGCAAGTCTTTTCTTGGATTTTTCCTCGGATTTTTCTAAGAGTGAAATTACTAAGGAGGCAAATCAAAATGACAACAGCAATTCTGATGAAATTATCTAGCTTCCACAAAAAATAACAAATTTTCCAAGCAGATTAGATCGAACAAAGACAAAAAGAAATCTTGTTTTAGATATAAATCAAACGAAAATCACAAACTTTGTTAAAATTTGTGAACGTATCAAACAGCATGTAAATGAATGTGAAATAATTTCTCAAGAGTTTGTTTCCAATTTAAGACTTTTGGATGAGGAAAAATATTATGCTGCCTATTATAATAACACATTCTATATTGGAAGAGTCATTGAAATATTTGAAAATTCTACAAAAATTAAATTTTTAAAATCCGAATTAGATGTTTATAAATGGCCCAAAGAAACAGATATTCAAATAGTACAAAATGAATACTTATTCTTTGGATCAGTTACTCTAATTGGAACCGAACCGTTTTATTTAAATAGACATGAAAAAATATTAATTGAAAAAAGATACAAAGAATTAAAGAGAATATATAATGATTAACTATATGTAACTCAAATATGTGTACAAATATTTGTATTTTATATGTGTTCATGTTCGTAAATTTAAAATGAAAGATTTTTATTCTAAACTTATATATATATATAAAAGTTTAGAATAAAAATCTTTTATTTTAAATTTACGAACATGAACACATATAAAATACAAATAAAATTAGTACAGATCGGAATAAAATCATTAATGATTTTATAAATTATAATATTTAGTTATACATATATTTTTTAATTATTCATGTATATATTTATTTTATATATATAGGTAAATGAATAATTAAAAAATATATGTATAACTAAATATTATAATTTATAAAATCATTAATGATTTTATTCCGATCTGTACTAATTTTATTTGTATTTTATATGTGTTCATGTTCGTAAGTTTAAAATAAAAGATTTTTTTTTAATTAATAATTGGAACAAAGTTTAAAATAAGACATTTTTTAAAATTTATAATATGTATATTTTGCAAAATAAAAAATTATAAATAAATATATTTGCATTACATAGAATTACTTTATATTTCATGGAATTGTTTCGTATTACGTCGCATTACTTAGAGTACATGGTGCATTACATGGAATTACTTGAAATTACCTGATAATTCGCAATACATGTACAAATTTTTAGTCAGTGAAACACCCCTTGCTACTTTCTCTCAACTATTATTTCAAGCAAAAGAAGACTTGCGCTGTGGATTAATCTTTTATGCCTTTTTTCTCTCGCAATCGGTCTTAAATATAAAATTGGAGATAATTAATTAGAGTAGCATTAATAAAGCTTACACGTTTAAGAATTCAATACAGTTGATATTCTTCATTTTCTGCTGAAAATGACACAGAAATGAGGTACAATACTCATGTCATTAAGAGTTAACCTTTTCATCAGCAGCGTAGCACATGTCACATGTAACATGTGATTTACAGATGTGATTAATTAACATGTAATTTGCATGCGCGAGGATTGAGGCCGCAAATGACGATGCGGATTTGCGGGAAATTATTTTCCGCATCATTTAAAATAAGGAAGGTGGTGCATTATAATGAATAACAATTAATACCAAAAATTAATTATATGCGAATAAACCGAGTCACGTAATTCGCGTTATTCGCAACAAAACATTTTATGTTTATAATATTATGCATCGTTGTATAAGCAGGCCTGGACAAAATTGATGTTAAAAGTTAAAAAAAAGAAAAAAGCTTTGTATTGCTGTAATAATTATTTTTAAAATATTTTAATATAGTAATTTTCAGTAATTTTTTGCTACAAAAAAAATATCACTTTTATCGTATATTTACTTCACGTGGAAAATTTATTGCTTGACATTGATAGAAAATAGAATGTTATAATTGATGAGATCTGAATTTTTAAGTGAATATATATTTTAGTTTAATATATAAAATTTATTTAATATGGTAGTATATGAGTTTGTTGAGTTTCGCTGCGAATGTGATTTATAGAAAAGCAGTACAAATATAAATATTAATGATTAATAATTTGAATATTACAAAATATTCAATGACAATTAAATAATCAAAATAAATTTATAATCTGAATAATTAAAAAAAATTATATCTTTAGCATTCTCATTCATGAAACTTAAAAATTAAATGAGGAGTCTCTTTTAATATTTCATATAATAATTTCATGGATTATTTTATGTATTTTTTTGTATGCTTTCTTTAAAAAATTATAATTATATTACATCAAATGAATAAGAAATAAACATTTAATAGTTATTTATGCATTTTTCGATTATAGTGCTACTTTGCTCGAAACATTTATATTATGTAAATATTATGTAAATTCTCTTGAAATCTAGGCGCAGGTGGCTGGATGTGCAATCGATAGGCAGTTAAGTTTTATTATTCTATGACGAATCTATCTTCGAGAGCAGGTACTCCACAAATGCTCCAGCAAGGGGTAAACGTACATATGTATGGGAATGAAAGCGAAATAACCAGAACGACATACACATTTTGCTTAGAGGGAAATAGCATTGCGTTCTAGGGAGAGCTAAACAGCGTGGAGAACATGTAGCAAAATATTCTGGATACACGAGTAAAATATGTTCAAGAGATTTTCCGCGCAATGTACTTACGTGCTTTATATATGACGTCAGTAATAAATAGTGTTATATATTTTCATGCTTGTGTTATGATTATTGCAATAATGTAACATTAAATGCAGATATATGTATTTAATAATTATTGCTTAAACTTTATATTAAATATATATTTTTTATTTGATGAATGAAAGAGTCATTGATAATAATTGTTGATCTAACAAACTTTTTTACTAATTAAATTTATAGATTATGCAAAAGTTGAATCGAATTGCACATATGTAAAATTATTTATAATTAACTATTTATAATTTAATTGTTAAATACTATTGGGATTATTATTAATAAGAAGGATAGTATATTAAATATATATAAATTTCCTAAATTTCCAATTTAATATTTATTTACATCCATACATATATATTTCTGTGATAATAATTATTTGATATAATTATATAGTTATTACTTATTATTAATAACTATATATTTTTTATATAAACTGTATAATTATTATTAAATTTAGTGGAAAGTATTTTGAAAATGTGTTTTAATATTATTTACATATATAAGTGATGAAAAATATTGTGGAAAATATTTACTGAGTAAAATAAACACAAATAATATATATTTGGTTAGTATAACTTTAATTTTGAATTTCATGTTCGAAAAATTACAATTTCTGCAAATCTCATTTGCAGTGAAATTCAAACTAACAAGCGTATTTTAACGTACTTGCTGTTGCCACTAATAACAAACCATTGCGTGCATTTAAACTTCAGAAATCCCTCTTTTACATTGTTTTCCATCGAAAACCAACTTCTATGCAAATTTACCGCGTGTAAATGGTGTGTACCGCAATTCTCGTAACTTCAGCTATCCATTGAGAACGAATATACTACTCGAAAGATTTAATTTAATGAATTCAGAGGAATTAATTCGCTTATCGAATTCCAATAATTTTTAACGTCTGAAATAAAGTAACCTGCGAGTCTTTTGCGAAAGAGTTGTGACAGCGAGTCCTATTGATATTTCTGATGGCAGAAATTTTATTCCTTGTTTTTATAAATATTTAATAAGCTTTGCTATTCTTATATCTTACATTTTTAGTTGTTTAAATATGTGTTTAAGGTTTAAGGTATTAAAGTTATTAAACAAAGTTGCTTTCATACATTATTGCAAGATCATAAAGCTTAGGGAATCATGTCTTCACTAAGTAATCTTACTGGTACACTAATGAGCACATTATTAATCCATTCATTATACTTATCTTCGTAAGTTTGGGTATTCCGTAAAGTCAGAATTTGACAAAGCTTTGATAGCTGATATTAATATCACGTCTAAAAATCTTATTTGCGCGAATGATGCGGTAATTAATAAAAGCACGACAACTTTCTTCGATAAATCGATATTCGTTTAATAACGTACAGCTAGTCTTATTAAAGTTTTCGATGTTTTGTTGTGGTATTACACGAAAGAGATATATTACATATATGCATATATTAATTTCACTGATATTTTCTTTCATCTTTTTGTTAGATACGTGTAATAATTGGAGATATTTATTTCTTATCTACGATTTTATATGTTGATCAATATCAAGGCAATATTGAATCGCAGCATATTTTACAGCAAAGTAACCGCGATATTTATATTTTGGCGATTAAATATACTATCACCGTAGTAGTAAGATTTACCATGCTAAGTAAATGCTTTCTACCTCACGTTTCTATCTCGTCCTCGTGTTACAAGATTTAGGTCAAAAGGGAATAGCTTCGATTACATGTATTATTCGCATGTCTGCACATACATATGAAATATATAGGATAACTCTGCAAATAGCAGAAAATTCGGTTACGAACAGATTATCACAAACTGGAAACGCCAGAAAAAATTGTAAAAAAAAAAACAGTATTTATTGTGCTCTTGTTTTATCTGTTTTTTTTCTTTTCATTTTTTATAAAAAAAGAAATTGTTTTTTACAATTTATCTATAAAATATATTATAGGTTACCTCTCGCCTTATACACATAAATTCTTATGTTTTTATGCAAATCCTTTTTAGCCGATTAATCGTGATTAATTTTAATTACAGGTAAAATAAAAATGTTACCGATAAGATGGCGATCAATTGTCAAAAGTAAAATAATATATTGATTAAAAAATAAGCCTATGAATTTATAAACTGATTCAATCCTTTATTTGGGTTCCTCGTATCTTATTTCCGGGACACTTTTTACATTGCTACGTATGTTGTGTGAATGTATTACTTTATTGGTCGAACAGTAGGTAAACCGTAACAAGTTGCTATAGAAAGCTTAACCAGTGAGCAACATCCCGAGGGGTTTCCGCAAACTTTTCAAAACAGTTGTTTCTTTCATTTCGCAAAAGCTGATTCCCGATACGTCTTTACAAGCGAAGTGCAGCTATTCTACGAAACAACTGCGGACGAAAATAGATAATATGTAAGACGGAGTTCAAGTAAGCTACAGGTCTTAGCAAAGTTGTACGGGAAGTTCCGGTCATCTTCCCTCGTTTGAAAGTTACGTAGAAATCAGTAGCTACAATTCGGAAATTGTGTTAAGATACCTTAACTGTAACAGGTGTTTGATAACATTCCTTAACATGTCGACCTTACATGGTTTCTAGATTAACTTTTTTTCTTTAGTTTTCTGTATAAATCGATTCTGTATAAATAGATGAAATATTAATAGACATGCACAATACTTTACGTATCATTGCTAAGGAAGTTCGAATGTAAAGTTATAAAATTTTACAATAAATTCTTGATTGAGCAAACATGCTTTTCATAAATAATTTTGATGTATTATATAACGAATTAAAGCTTCAATTGACTGAAAATTATTTTAACATCGCAATAAATTCTTTAATAATTTGATATAATATCTAATTATAAAATATATTTCGTTTGTATATAATAATTGTCTAAATGGATGCATTTAATATTGCTTGTCCAATTAAACGCGAATATTTTTATAAGAGAAATTTTTTCACTTTGTGAGAGAAATGATACGTTTTATTTTTCGCAATATATTAAAGTCGCAATATATTAGATTTATTTATTTAAATGTTTATTTTAACGTTAAATGAATATAATTTTAAATATATATTAGCTGCAATAACTCTATCAATAATCATATTTTATTTAATTTTACATGATTTATTCACTTACGCCGGATCACTTCGATTTATTCATTCTTGATTATATTTTATTGCGATACATTGAAACTCTCGGCAGCATGTCGATATGAAGCAGTCATCGATCAACATAATGCATATTACAATCTGGTGGCTACTTTGCATCAAACTATAAGCGATCGATTACACTAAAGCGAACGGAAGCTCTGCACAGCCACGTGTTCGAGAATGTTGCATATCTCTGTATAACATATGTATAATACATATGTACATGTATAATATACAAGTATGTTAATGCATTTTAATATTCATTTGTAAATAATATAAATCTTCTGTATATGAATTGAATGGCAATAGCGCATCCATTTTAATTAACAAATTTATTTACTTGATTTTGCATATAAATTTTTTTTAAATCAGCTATTATTATGTTGTTTAAAGAGATTTCTTTAATGTATATATAGAAATATAGAAAATTATTTCGAGAAATAGAAATTGTAGTTATTTGCGCGAATGTCACGTTTGTCACTAATAATAAACTTTGCGTTTGTCATGAGTTGCAAAAGTGTAAACAATTGTGCAGAAACGTTGCGCCATGTGATTGGTAAAATATTCATGAACAGGCGTACCCGCCGAAGCACAAGATCTACCGCAGATTCACTACAAAGAGCTATTAACATGTTCGCTTCGTAAAATTGTACAGCGATGTGCATTTGCCTTACAAATGAAATTGATATAATTTTCATGTAAATTTTACGATGTTTCGATATTTTCCATAATGTTTGCGCATGGCGGAATATGGCACGTACACAAAATACACAAATAGTTCTAAAATTATAAAATCACATAAAAATGCATGAATAACATTGGCTGAAAGATTCATTGAGAGAGTCTATTTTTATCATTATTATTTTTAAAAGAGTTTGTATTCTAATATTTTTATTCGAAGCATCAAATCTTATAATTTATTTTGTTTGTATAAATATTTTAATACTTAAACTATAATTTTCTATCTTTAAATTAAAATGTATTATGTATAATAATTGAAAATACAATAAGTCTTTTCAAAGCATGAAATTGACACGATTATGTATATCAATAAATTGTTATGAAAAGCATTAATATAATTATATTATTTGTCTCATTATTAATGGAAAATACTACTGCATATTAATTATTTAATAACATATGTGTACCATTGCATATTAATAATTCGATGAAACATTTTTTAGTTATTTAATCGAATATATTTGATGTAATATGATTAATATTGAATATTTATTATTTCAACCAGAAACGTATTATGTCACATAATATAATGACACTCATTGAATATAAATATATAATTAATTTACATAGTAAAAACATCAACTTGCGCGAGTTTGCGTAAACAGAGAAGGCAAGAAGAGTTCGGAAACAATTTCTTCAATGGATAATCATAGACAGAATTAGTCGAAACGCAAGATAGATTTGAAGATTCTAAAAAGAAAAATTAAAAGTTAAAACTCGGGATTTTAATTGAGACTTTATTATTTTGCCTCAGTAAATTTGATTGAAAGTTTGTTATGGCGGAAACTTGCTAGGGAAAAAGATACGATTGAAAAGGTCAGCGACGGAATAAGGAATCGGTAAAATGAAAATGTACAAGGTAGAAGGGTATCTTGGAAAGAATGACGGACGAAAACCTGGCGGGACGAAAAAGCCAGGCATCGATTCTCCGGAGAATCCAATCGTCACTAGAAGTAGCTATAGACTATTTATTGCCGCCGATCTTACGAAGGGGGCTGAATTCACTTGTAGGTTATTTTCAGTAACCGACATCATTCCCTTTTGGCCTGTTTGAAATTATTAAATATTTATAGGAATATATAACATTTTTTCCCCCGAATAAACGTATTTTTATTAAAGATAAAGTGGAAATAATATTAGTATATAATATTAGTATACAATAGTTAGTAAATCTAATTTAAAATGTCAGTAATTTTAATTTAAAAAACCTTTTATATAATTTATTAAATAAATCGTAGAAGGAATTTATTAAAAATTATTTTCGGATTTTTGACAAGATGGATTAGATTAAGAATAAGATAAAATCCTTGACAACTAATAATCTCGCTCGATGTGACAATGATTTGAGGCGAAATCATTGCAAGACGCGACAGATACGATCTTATCGAAGCTCCTCCCTAGAGTCTGCACCTTCGACGAGGCACAAGTGTGGCTGATTATACGTTTATCGCCAATAATGTAGCGCGACGGAACTTAACGAGGAACAATATTGCATTTATCGACACGAGAGAGGGAGAAACGATAAACCTGTGGCGGCGATGCGCGAACGGGGAATGGGGAGAATTTAACAACTGTCGAACGTGTTGGAAGCTAACCGGTTAAGATCGTCACGCGGAAGCTGTAACACACCGGAAGCTGTGTCGCGCACCGGTTGAGACGGTTGGTTAGTAGTAAGCGCTCTGCGAAGCGCCCCGAGGAATCAATTAGTCGACTGGAGTCGGCTGACGCTCGGTGCGCCAAACATTGACTTTATTTGCATACTACGGCGGAATTGCAAATTTATACTTATTGCGCGGAGTTATCAATTAACCGCTCTTGACTCTGCGAGCGGTCTCTGACCAATGCAACCTGCGAGGACGTAATATTCGAACTACGCTGTAGAAAACGCGACAAATTTGGTCGAGAATTTTATTTTCAATTTTTGTGACGTTTGCGTTGTTTTTTATTTAAACGTAATAATGATACGTTTACATCGTATTTTTTACATGATATTTTTTCGGAGATTTTTCTATATATTTATTTTTGCGAATATGAATTTATTTTTAACGGATATTTTTTTTCTCTATCGTATGAGCCAATTTATTGATCTTTCTCCTAGAAGATGAAAGAAGCAATGTTATTCGCGGATACACTCGGTCGTATTTGGTTGAAGCAATTTGTACGATTTATACGATTATATAGAGTACGCGTGGGAAATAACATGGATGGTAGTTTTCGCAGCTTTCAGATTATAGGACAAGCCAGCACGAGGTCCTAACATGCGACTAAGTCTTCCGGCATCTGTCGTTAAGCCGTAACAGCTTCAATTCGCAACGATAAGTAGTGGATAGTTAAACTCTTTAGGACCGAATTGAGAGCTTTATCTACTTAAGATATTTTTAAAAGTTTTAAGAATAATTTTTTAACTTAGACTGTAGAATAGGATTGTGTAACTTTTTATTTTCCAGACAGGAATCTACTTAAAAGAAATAACTGTACCTTTTTAAACTGCATTTTAAAACTTCAATATTGACGAATGCAAATCAAATGTTTTAATTAATTCCCAATCTGACGGAATTTCTAATAAATCACAGAATTTTTTTTGCTAAATGTGCCAGCTACACGCTTCGAATATTTTTTATATTCAATTACACATAATTTGAATCAGATATATCAGGAATATAAATCAATAGAACTTTTCGTCATAATTATGATTTTTTATAATTAGTTTATGTAATTATTGCGAGTTGCATTGGATTTTATTGGATTCAATTAATCGGTTTCACCTTCAGATAAACTTCTCGCGCGGATTCAAATACTCGTAAAGTTGTTTAACAAAGACAAAAAGTCACATTTTTAACTATGAGCAACTAGTCAACTGCGTCTTATTTGCTTAATTACTTTTATTGTGAAAACTTGGTCGCTTTATTATGCAAAGAAAAGATCATTTTTATTATGCAAGTTAAGCAGCATTTTTTGCTCGGGAAAACATTGAAGAGATATTTTGAAAAATGACTATCTAACGATGTCAAATTAGAAAGTTAGATACGTATAACTTTGTAAAAAGCTATATAATTATAATGCTCCTAATTAGTTTCGCTTATTGTTAGAATCGAGTTCTTTTCCTCAAGTTTTCTTCGTTCGCTGGCGCTCTTATTATAAATTAACAATCCAGAAACTCGTGCAACTCAACAACGTTTCTATGATTATTTTTCCAGACCAATCATTTTACTACTTTCTCATACTTATGTTTCAAAGAAATAAAAATTAAATATATAGCATATTATTATATATAGCGTATTATAATTCAATGCATAGCGTTAATCATGATAGATGCAAAATTATATTTTTTTTTATTATAGTTAATACATTTCTTTTCTTCTTTTTTAATTTTTGAAGTTTAATTGTTTTTGTTATATATTCTGCTTATTTCTCTTCTTAATTAATTATAAATGTAACAATGCAGGCAACGTATTTTGCATCTGTCTTTTGTCGTTAAATTAAAAATAAAAGAATAATGTAAGAGGATTTCTCTTGTGATAAGAGTATTTCGCTTGTGCATACTAATTATATTGCATACTAATTATATTTGCATACTAATTATATTGCATACTAAATATATTGTTGTTTAGTGACGCGATAAAGAAGAATGCATCGTTTTGTTAAGATCAAATCATTCGATATAAATACAAATAGATAATCTTATACTTATTATTTTATTATTATATTTTATCGTGTATAATAAATATATTCAAGTGTATAATAAATATTATTTTACAGTAATTATTTTCTTTATACGAGGAATAATAGTAACGATAAATTCGTCAGTTTCATCGCATGAGAATGATAGAACAATTAAAACGGATTGTTAGAGAGGAAATTGAAAGGGTTCTGTTAAATTCTTATACCTACTTGCCACTCAAATAATGCTATTTCCAATGAAATGCAGACAAAGCACTTGTTAACGTTACGTTAAGTCTCTTACGTACCTCGGTATGTACATGCGAGATAGAGCGACACGGTCAATAGAAACTTTTATTACTCCACGACTCATGTGCGTGGGAGGGTGAAGGACTCGGAACAAAGCTTTGACCACTTCCGTTATACGAAGCGGGGCAAACGTAGTTTATTCGGCTAGCGTTCAGTCTCGATTCACAATTTTAAATCAAACATTGCGCGATATGGTTTTGTGGAAAAATGATTTTTGAACCGAATGCAAAGGAAATTACTCCAAAGGCTTATTTAGACCAAGCGATTTTTGGCACAATATCCGTCGCGCAATATCATGCACCGTGATCCATCTTGTTTATTATTTTCTGGAAAAAAAAAAAATTTAATCGTGAAACTATTCATTTCTCTCGCGAATATTTGTATTTATTGTAATTAAATGATTTATTTGTAATATGGTTAATGTAAACGAGCTCGCCTAAAGATTACTAGCTAACGTTAAGATTATTTCTGAAATTTTTAAAAAATCAGTTTCCAATACAGAAAGCAACAATTTCTCACTTTTGTACGCTTTCGTAGCAGTTCTCGCTCATATAATGCGGATACCGTAACTTTTTAGCGTTGCTTTTGATTGCGAACTGTCCCATGTATCGCCAGATGGAAAACTACATTACGCTGTCCATTCGTTGCAAAACTCGCGCGGCTTTTTCTCTCTTTGCACTGTTTGCTTCAAGTAATGAATTCCATCTGCCGTGGAAATAACGAAAATCCTCTTTCCGCTCCAACAATTACGCAGTTTCGGAAACTGCGTTGAGTGAATTTTTTTTTCTTCGCCACATATGTTTACGCGGAAATGTGTGCAAATCTTATACGCCACATTTCGTTGTAAAATCTCCATACGATCTCCCTTTTGCCCCAGAAAGTTGGACACCCGGTGCCTTACATCGCCCCTTCGAGGACGATATGTATGATAATCCGTGATGTTACGAGTAACATCTAGGTCGTTGCGGAGGTCAAGAGGGCAATCTTTTAGAGACGGAGAAGGAACTTCGACTCGTGCCACTTACTTTCTGAGCTACGAGAGTGAAAAAGATCGTGGGCTGAAATGGGCTTGAGAACGAAAATCAAGTAGCGCTTCATCTTAAGCTTTTTACACAATAAAACGTATACTTTTTGCCATCGTTACAAGATTGTTCGGTGTTAAAATAATCGACGCTGTAACATTATATAGATTATATCATTTAAATTACAACGCGATTGTTCGTAAATCGGCTTACATCGCAGATCAGCTGTTTAATAAAAACTACAGTGTTTTGAAAAGAAATTAATCGATTCTGCAAATTTTTCTGCGCGAAGAAATCTGAATTTTGCTGAAAATATTAAGCATCTTGTCTCGTAAAGTAATTAATAAGTAAATAAGTCTGTATGTGTTGCAATTAATATAGATTTATAGATGAACGAGAAACGATGGTATTTTCAATTTTGTCGCGTCAGAATAAAATTTAACATCTTCTACTGAAATTGAGAAATTGTATTGATTTATAAAAAATATATATTAATTTATAGTTAATTTTTAATATTTACGGTTCTTTGATTTTTTGACGAGCGGTGACATTTAATATGTACAGTGTTCATTCAAAAAATCGGTGAAAATTCTATGCGAACAATGAACGGCGGCTTTGATCAATCACGAAGTTTTCTGTGAAATTTCAGACATATCTGGCACGTGGCTTCCGAAAAAGTAAAATTTTTCTGAAAAACACGTGCGATATGAAAAGTATTTGTTTGTCGTGAGCGGTGGATTGTAACTATTTTATATTAGATATTAAATTTTTACGGGGGCGAGTGCTCTCGAAAGGCGGCACGTGGTGCGAAGAGTTTCTTGTTTCTTTTCTCGGCTCTCGCTGGTCGAAACGGCATGATTTTTTATCACGAGCTGCGAAAATAACTGGACTACTTATATTTTTCTATTCTCAATTCCACCAAAAAGACTTTCCCGAAGAGAACCAGGAAGAAAACTTTGTTCGATTGCTTTTTCGAACACGAATTCACAGTATCCTGTATTTTTTATAACACAAATCAGTTTGCGAAGAAGATAAAGGATGTTATGAAACGTCTTATTATTTGCATTAATGCATATCAAATGAAGGAAGGAAGTAGATTGGAAGTTAATTATGTCTCTTGATTATATAAAGAATTTAAAGTCGTAATTCCAATCGTGAATGAAGAAAAAGATTTTTTCTTAGTGTTTTATTTATCCAAATATTTATTTTTAACATCGTTAATATGTTACATGCATTGTACTGTAATAAATCACAGAGAATGTGCAATGTTCATTTGAAAACCTATTAAGTCTGTAGAATTATTTAAGTCGGCTTCAGTCGCAATTTATTTTATGGAAGCGAGATTACCGAGACGCAGATAGGCATCATGTTTCATCCGTTTCTGCATATTTGATGAAATACTGCTGCAGATGCGTCTGTTGGAGATTCTGGAAGCAGCAACACTTACGTTTTACAGTCGGTGCATTTGTTACGTTGCCAACGCAGTATAGTTTGATAGCGACTACTTCAAAGATGATATAAGCTTCGGTATCTTTCAATAGAAATAGCAAACTTACTATCTACTTTTCGAGCAAATCAAATATTTGTATTGATGTCTTTGATCAAGTTATTAAAAATTATTGTATAGGCAAAATTGTATTTATTTTTATCTTTATTTACAAATTTTTTTAATACTTTAATAAATCACACATGTTATTATTTGTTTTCCATTACACAGATATTTTATTTTTCCGCGAAAAAATATGAATGATATAATTAAATAATATTTTTTAGACTTGTTTAATTTGTTACGGGATAATTGATCGCGTGTTTCGCTTGAACAAAAAACATACTTTATTTTCCGTCCGGCAGGTTGATACTTTTTTACGAGCGAAATTTATCACTGACAGAAAAAAAATGTAGCGTTGATAACGTTATCGTTATTTACGCATTTCGTTAGTAGAATCCTCGTGGCGCGATAGAAAAACCTGTCGACACGTATTATTCGGCGGTAAATATCCTCTTGGTTGAAGGCGCTTTTTCACTTGTTCAACAAGCTCGTCGGCCTCGGTGAATTTTTAAACGTGAATGGGATTTCTTAAGGTCGACATTCGCTTTTTGTGCCCGGCGGAAAAATTCCATCTTCGCAAGAGAAAATTCCCGGCGTTCCGCCGCGCTCGGCAAAAATTCAACAAATAATTCACGATATACACGCGCACGGTAAATAAGTTTTCCTGCTCGCTGCGTATGCATATATCGTCATTATACGTCTATATTTCGGCCGGGCGTGCTGATTTCCGACACACGTACAAAATACGTCGTAATATGTGGAGGACGTTTGTTCTGGAAATATATTGTTTCGCATATTGCAGTGTATTTTGCAGCTCCTCATCGATTTTTACGTCGTTGACGAGTTAACAAAAATGTCACTTTTGTCGAAATAAAAATTCTTCGCTTTGGTACCTCTTGCGCGTTTGACGGTTTTTCGCAGTTTTATTAATTTTTGAGTATATCATGCGAAATTACGCGTTGCTTTATTGCAGCCTGGAAAAATCTTAGTTATGAAAGGAAGCATTTCTGGAAAATGGACGGAATTTTTTAAAATCCAATTTGGCACACAATGAGAATATATATTTTTCATCGTTTTTACTTTGGAAGTACGCGCTATTATTTATTCAGGAATAAATTTGTATTTTAAAATATTTTTGCACCGCGTAATAAAATTATGGAATTGCTTATGGAAAATTTAATAACGTGAATTAATTGTATCCAATTTATGCAGTCAAATTTTTATACTTACCCTTGTACTTTAATTGATCGAAATATTTTTTTAATTAATATAGATTAAAAATTAAATTAATATCTTAGAATTGTATTTTTTTATAATTTCTTCTCTTTATTTCATATTATTTATTTCATGTAATACGTTCTCTATTGTACAACAAGGATAACAATTAAATGTAAAAGTGCATGTATGTACGAGTAGTTTCACCTATTTTTTATTTTCTACATTTAAAGTGCTTCATGGAAGAATTTATCAGCATGAGTTTTATGGTCTCAGCCATTTAGATGATATCACCGTTAACGAGAGATTTCATTCAGTTATACCTTTGCCAACACAAAATCCTTACATTCACACATGATTTAAAGTAGCCTCATTGAATTTTTGGCTTGTAAGCTTCTCTTCGCGTACTCGTATATATAGAATATATTAATCATAGTCTCAACAGAGGCAATCTTATGAAATTTACGATCTTACCACCAACATAAAAGTGCACACTGTTGCCAAAAGATAAGCAAATTGTGTAGTAAAGAAGCATAAAGTAGGTTCCGGGAAAATTTTCGACAACGTTAAATATCAATGCGAAATTTATCGGCGCCGAAAAATTGAGCGGGAATCTAGAAAATTGTGACTATATCAGATTGGCCAGGGAAAAAAGTCAGGTAACGTGTACATGTGTTTGCATACACTTGCTGTACGTATACGTGTGCGCTTGTACGTGTTCGAGCGTCAATTTCGTGAAAGCTTTTAAGGACACCGTCTCTAGCAGCCTGTATTCCCCGCGCGACACTTTCGTGGATCGACGCGCACTTTTCGATATTCGCGATAAAACGGCCTTGTCGTCGCGGTGTCGATGCAAAAGAGCGCAATTACATGGATCACTTTGACGGCAGGAAAAAAAAGAGGAAGGAAAACGCACCCAATAAAACGACCGGGAAACGCAATAGCCGCTCGTAATGGAGATTTTCAGCGAAGAGCGCGATGATTAAATAAATTGCGCCGGAGTTTATCAGTATTTTTTTTTCTTTTTCTTTTTTTTTTATTGAATTATACACAAACGAATATTAATATTAACGAATATTAATATAACGAATATTGTCGAAAATTTCTCCTGCGAACACACACGCTGCTTTTTGTATTTTTATACTTCAGTTTTATCGAGGAATTTTTAAACATTGTTTACGATACGGTTAAATTATATTAAGTAATAATTGTGGTGCTTGAAATATTTTAATTGCATTATCATTGATAATCGATAGAGACTTATTGCTTATTTAGTTTATAAAAAACAATATTCCAATATTGAATATATGATATACTTGTAATTTTTTTAAAACGTGAGAAAATAAAATCAAGAAATTTGGCTCTTGAAAATGCGTAAGTAAAAAATAATTTTAGATTTGGCGAGAAAAAGTAGCTGTGTGTGAGTGATTTATATATAAAGGATTCCACCAAGGATTATAGCAAGGGATACGGAGTTCCTTGTGCTTCTTTTTATTGAATTTAAATGACAGGGTGAAAAATGTCTTCGATTATTCTCACGTTTTTATTGTGCACTCTCTTATATTTTGGCACTGCCAGAATGGTTACCAAAGCGAGAGCCATTTGGCATGGCAACTCGTGCCGTAGAATTGCGGAACAATTAAATAAACTGCACGGTGCTTTCAGCAAATTTCGCTGCAAACGCCGGCTTGTGCGCGGAATATCGCGTCTCCGAGGGCATTAAAAGCCATTGCGTGACGTATTCGACTTCCTTGTATTTTCAGCCTCTCAATCATCCGCTTTCCCCTTTTTCGTCCTTTCATCTTCTCGTCTGTCGACGTACTTGCACGTATCTACGGTAAGTGCAACTCACGTACCGTACGTGAGTATACAAAGTCTAACTGGATTTGTGGGTCAAAATGCGCACAAGCGTATTTCTTGGACAATTTGAAATTGATTTCTTCTTAGGAAGAAACGATTCTCGTGGAAAAAGATTTTTGTACAATATTTTATTCATTTTATAACATTTTTTTTCTCGAGCAAAAAGATCTTTATTCTTAGTTCGTTAAAAACTATAGACGCAACATGTTCATCGTGAAAACATTTAAATAAAAAGATCGATAGATGAAAAGAAGCGCGATGAACAACCTAGTATAGCTTGTAGAATGTGAAAGAGGCGAAAGCACGATAATGCAAATGATATTCGCGAATACTTGCACACAGACATAGCTGAACTAACGACGATAAGCTCGTATCGTACTGGATGCCGACAAAAAATACGTAGCTAAGGAATAGGAGCCGCGTAGGAGAATCTTTCATCTTGAACCGTCCACTTTAATCCCACTACTGTGTGAATGCGAATAAAGGGAATAATGCACAGACACCCGGGAACAAAACGAAAGTCTCTCTCGGCGTGTTTTTAATCTCATTTTACCGCAATACAGATGAGATGATTTAAATAATTATTGACATGCAAAAAGCTCGCGATTCTTTTGCTACACAAACGGATTGCACAATGAAAGCGAGCAATTTATTCGATTATAAGCAACTTGCACACTCGTCGATTATAAATAAATTTTTTTCAATATTTCTATATCGACTGTAGATGATAATATGAAGAAAACTTTACTGATATTGTAAATGTGCAATATATTGTGTGTATTTAATATTTAAAAAAATGTTAGTTTACTCTTTGCAATATACTTCTTATTATCATAATCCTATTATGCTTCTGAAGAAAATTATATTAATTTATACTCCTTGTAATATTGACATTATGAATCTTTTTATATTGCACTCTATGCAAAATATGGAAAAGCTTTTGCACGAGACATTAGGATTGAAGTCATCTGTATTTGTAAAATCTATAAAAGATAAACGGGAAAGTAAAACATTCCGCGGCGCGCAGAAACTACTTTATCATTTATTTAAATTTCGCCAAGTTCCATCACAACGAAATTTGTTCATCATTTATTCAGACGTGCCGATCTCGCGATCAGAACAGCAACTTTCATCTCGGCTGGTAGGACTCGCCGGTGGAATTTGAATTTTAAGGGCACTTCTTCTCGTAAACTCAAGAGTGCAATGTGTGCGTAGTGTGTACGTGTATGTGTGCTCGTATTTCTTTTCAGTTGTACTTCCCGCGGGGAAGAAACGCACACGTGCCGCACATCCCACGAACCGCTCGGAAATTCTTGCTATCTATCAGGCGTTTCGGAACGACCGATAAAACGGCGCGCAGAGTGGCGAATAAATTTGCGTTTCATCGAAAATATACTTTGCCTTAATCCACGATTAATATTAAAGTCGTCTTACATGCTGTACTTTTTTTTAAAACACTCGAAAATCTAGAGTAAATAATTTTATATTTATCTTGAAAAAAAAGGAATCAAGAAAATAATTAATTAAGAACGCGGTTTAATATGTTTGATGTATAATTATGTGTAATGTATTGAAAAGATACCTATAGTGTGTTGATACTATTTGAAAATATTAAAATAATAAATATCATAAAATGAATAAATACGATAAAAATATTACGATAAAATATCAAATAAATTATATCAAATAAACGATAGAATGAGTATGATTAAAGTAATAAATTATAATATATAATATTTCCTTTTTATAATGAAAATATTTTTTTATAATTCTCCACTGTCTCAAATAAAAATGTACGAACATTTTATTCTGAAAAATCGATTTTTTTTGGACAAATAGCTAGTATTTTAAGATCGAAACTTTACACAGCTTTATTATAAAAGATTTTGTAGCCCGATATTTCTGATGAAACCTGAAACGATTGCTCCACGAGATATTATTTGAAAATTAATGAAAATTATCGTACGCATTGAATGGTTGTAAAATAGATACAGTTTGCATTTGATGAGAGAAATTATTGTGGCATTTCGATTGCGGTGAAACGATGGAGCAAAATAATACAATCCGATTAACAAATAATTACGTCAATTTATCATGAATGAAATTTGTTCATTATTTATTTATTCATATGACATAACAATGTATGTTTTAGGAAATATTCTCATCACCTACTTTTTTGATTTGCGCAAACAAGACTTTGCCACGCCTATAAAATATTTCGCGATGCTGAAATTTCCACTTGAGAAACTTCGAAGCGCCGTACTATCAATAAGCAACGTCGACATCTATCCGGGCACGATATATTTCACTGGAGAGAAAAAAAGATTCCTTCTCAATGCAGAAAAATATGTCAAGGAAGACTAAGAAAGCTAGAGATAACATTATATAACGTAAAAAAATCAACGAGTGAAAAAACAAAGTTATGTTAAGTCATTTCATTGATACACTTTTCTGTATCATATTATTAGAATACTAATGTAATACTTACAACTGTGTACTAATACCTCTATACACATGAAAATGATTTTACGATTTACATAATAAAAGCATCTTCTTTGCTTAATCCTTACAAAGGTAGATCCCGTTGACGCGTACATTTAATCGAGCAGGCACTTTATAATTAGTTACAATGTACATACGTTTGCAGCCGTATTATATGAATATGTAGGTGGATAATGAGTATCCGTCAGTAAGTCTTTGATCTCCTCCGTGCCGGAAAAGTAGCCTATTTTAGCGTTGCCACGTCAGCCTTCATGCAAAATGTATAGAGGATATATATTTGTCGTACATAACATATGTATAAGGGAATTAACATTAATTTTAAAGTTGATCGTCCGATATTGAGCTCTCACGTATTTTCATTAATAAATAAACAAAGAGGACATGTGTGTTTATAATTCATATAAATGCATGTCCAACATTGAGATTGGTAATAAAAATTGGATTAAGAAAAAAATTGTCTTAGATATAAAATTTTAATCAGGTATAAAATTTCTTAATCACTGAAAACCGCGATGCAAGAATGTCTAATTCGCAAAAAGCACAAGGGAATTTTTGAAATTTTATAAATTTTTCTTTAGAATGTGTAACAATAATAGACATTTTATATTTACATTTTTCTTGGAATTACAAGCCTTTCTTTTTATTATCTACGGAAGTACTTCGTGGATTAAATGTTCGTCCAGTCTTATTGAAATCCCGCTATCCTGGCAAAGGATCGCCAGCATTAATTGTCGAAAGTTTCACTCGAACGCCCAGGTTTCTGCTCTTTGGCTTTGCACTCGGCCGTGACGTGCAAAAGCCCTCCGCAAACTTATCCGGCTGTAGATTGTTCGCCGAGGATAATGGCTCAAAGTGGGCCCGGTCTAAAGTTGCACGATGCTACAGTGAGTTCGCTATGAATCTGGCTTGGTGTTAAAGAGCATACTATCGCTAAAATTCTAGTAAAGGAGACTAGTAACAAACTATTCCGCATTACTTGTCGAACAATGTTTACCTAGCAAGACGTCTTTTTCAAATATTAATTTCGCATTATATAATTTGTGATGTACCTTTTCCTTCTTACTAATGTATACATTCGGTAATAAATATAATATAGAGACATTTCTTAGAGAAACTAAAAGTGATTTTTCCTTTACAATAAAAACATACGAATAAGTTTTTTTTTTCTAAATTTTCTACTCGCTTGAAGAATTCCTGTTGTAGCTTAAATGTAACTAAAATTGCACCACAGCTGTAATAAACTTTTTTATTATTTGTTATATATTAAATAATGCAGAAAATGTAGTTTAAATTGCGCGAGCTTTACGAACAGCTGACGAATACGAAAAAGTAAATAATACGAATTCAAATTACGTTATTTCGCGTTGCTGCAAAAGAAGCATTTTTCAAGCATTTAAACATATAGTCACATCTGATATCATATTTTAGCAAAGTTATTTTAGCGCGATATGCAAGAGAAGGTTAAACATATATGTGACATCGCACACAAGGCATGTTTGCATTAATTATATGGTAGATTCCGAGGGTACGATATGTTTAACACTGGTATACATGCAACGTTTTATTCTAACACTTCAACTCCGATCTACATGCAAAACATTCGCAAAATATTCCGCAAAGAGAGAACTAATTTTGGTTTACAAATATCGCGGTATTTGCAAACGTTATCATTTTAAATTTATCTTTCGATGCGCCACACTTTTTATCATCGGTTGCTGCTTCGTTTGATACGTCTAATTGCGATAGAAAGAATATTGCAAATGCGCAAACGAGTAATAAGAACTGCGGCTTCGCTCGTGCTATAATGAAACCCAATCCTGCCATTTGCACAACGGGAGGAAAAAAAAACCCGCCCAGCTTCCCACTCGCTGTAAAGCTCAGAGTCCAGCTGCCGCATAATAAATGGTCGATTTTAGTTTGTCTCGTTTTACGCGCCTACCCGATGCGCGAGAATAGCGCCGGTGGGACACTGACTAATGGTCGATTTCGCGCAAACTAAGCTCACGGCAAAAGTTAAGTTGGAAGCGAATAATTTATCAGGCAAGACATCAGACAAACCTTGTTTGCAGCGGTTATTTATTACGATCGCTACAACGCAAATCACGGCATGTCTTACCATTGGTGAGACGACCGATGCTGTCTAGGGTGAAAATAGAAACTGGAGAGAAGGGGAGGAGAATTTTCGTCTAACGAGAAACGAATAATTTAACGCGAATCTCGCGTAAATGTGTATCATTTGAGGTGTTTGACTCGAATGTTTGCCAATTAGACGATTCGCGGTCTCGTTATATATAATTAAATTTTTAAAGCGATTACTGAAGACTTGTTAATTAAATCAGAATAATTATTGAATTACACTAAGTTATAATTGAAACATTTAATCAAATGGAATTAATTTAATTTTGCAATCTTGAATTATCTGTCAGCCGTAACAAGTGATATCGCAATTAAAACCGCCGATTTCTACAATAAGATACTCGCGACCATTGCAAGAATATTTTATTTAAAAAATTAAAAAGAAAATTAAAAAAAAATATTTTATTCGATTATCTTGATAATAATTTTGAGAGAGAGAGAGAGAGAGAGAGAGAGAGAGAGAGAGAGAGAGAGAGAGAGAGAGAGAGAGAGAGAGAGAGAGAGAGAGAGAGAGAGAGAGAGAGAGAGAGAGAGAGAGAGAGAGAGAACACTTGGAGTGCAACGAAGTGCATCAGCAAGATGGCGAGGAATTATGTATAATACGAACCAATGGAACTATGTAACGGGCGGAAATTGGAAAATGATCAACGCGTTATCAGCTTTGCCACCTTCCAGTTATGTCACTGTTATTATCTATATCGTAAACTTTGCTGCGAAACGTGGTCGCATTTTCTCTTTCCGATGCACAATTGTACGCGGAGATCAAATGAGAAAATCGTTATTTTAATTTATTATTTTTATACAAATCATAAATCACAAACGTTAAAGAAAAATTTACGAAAAATAAATGTCAGTATATGTAACGGTACACAGAATATTCTCCAAGATTAGATAGCAACCTTTTCCAACAAAATCGTACTCAAAACAAATATATAAAGGAATAAGATATAATTAATTTTGTAAAAATTGAAGCTTTTTTTCGACAATTAAATGGACAGATTTGAAATATTTAAATAAAAAATTACATTCTACCGAAGTGCAGCTTATTATGGCCGCCAACGAGATATTGCTAATTCGGTTATATCGAAGAAACCTCGGTTGTGGTCGAAGCTTCGCCAATCTGGGCAACAGCGCGGCTTTCGAGGGTCCACTTAAATCCCTCTGCTCTTCAACGCAGCGCTAACTCAGCATTTTTCAACTTGTATTTTAAGGATCGACTTGAGTTTCACTCAAACACCGGTTAAAAAAGGAACTGCCGCGGCATTGTAAATTTTGAAATTATCTTGATTTTATCTTTCACGTTATCGCGCCAAGTACACTTAGAGCCGCTTACATTTAAAAGAAATCTGCCCTGAGGAATATCACATTTGCATTTATGTTTTATTTTAAAAACGCGCATACAAAAAGCAAAAATCTCGAAATTTATATCCTGAAGTTATTATTAGATAAAGTTATTTTTTCATTTATTATTAAATTTGAGTTATTAAAAATTTACATAAAACACTTGTCGCTTGCCGCGCTTAATAGTATAAAAATTCTAGATTTATCATTTTATTTTTAATTGAATAAAATTTTTAAATATTTTACTGCTTGTAATTTACTAGCAAACTTTTTATTAAAAAATATGTTTTCTTTCTAACGAAGAGATGATTCTGAATATATTGTAATATTATGAAAAATAATAAAAAACTGTGATTAAGCTGTATTAATTAAACGAAGCGTATAATGAAGTCGCAAGGGGACAATAAAGGAGAATATGAAGAGAGGCAGTCCATAGTTTGAAGTTTGTTATCTAAATTTAGTTGATTAAAAAATTGTGAGTTACTTCTGATTAAATAATAAAAAGCGTAAATTATTTCTGATTAAAACATGACTGTAATATTGTAATGGAATTTTTCATTTTACGCAAAAAAATTATAAAATATAATTCAGAATTAATTTCAAGATGAAAATAATTTTTAACTTATTTTAAATATCCAGGATTTATGATCTCGAAATAATGCAGTGTGTAGTTTAATATAAATTTTAATAAAATCGCACGCTCTATGAACTATTAATAAACTATTTAATAAAGTAGAAAATATAAAAATATTTAACTAAATTAAGATTAGCTTTTGTTTAAGAGATATTTCGTATTTTCCAAATTATCAATATTTATTGGAAGCAGAAATATTTGCAAAGCACAAAGAATTAATTATCTCTGTAATTTTTTCTTGTACGAGAATATCATTCGAGATGCGTTCAAATATTTCAAAGAGTTACGTTATACCAGATTTCACGGTTTGATTGAAAAATTGAAGTAGTTTTCTAACTAAATGTTCAATTACGAGAGCAAACATGAAAAACCATAATTTGTGCTGTCAACTGTCGCGCAATGCAACAGTTACTGTAGCAGTGGTAACGTTATTGAAACAATATATTTTTCGGGGCCAATTCGTTGCCCCGAAAATTGCTCTTCTGTTCACCCCGAATAATCGGCTGCTCGTGAAAGACAAAGCGTATAACATGTTTGACACGAGGTATTCATCTCTTCTGCAACAGAAAAGCTAGCATGGCAAGCCGTCGTTTCTGGCTTGTTCGTTGTGAAAGAGAGAAAGAGAGAGAAAGAGATTAATCGCTACATAAATTGTCATATAAATCAACTTTCATACATTTAATCTTCTCATCGGATTTTTTATCTCGGATTGATGCAACAATGGAATTTGTTAAACAATAAAACAAAATATTAAATGTATATGAAAATGAAAACATATGCGTATAATCTTTTTTATACATATATGACTCTTTTTTTGTTTTTAATTTTTTATTATTAAATAACTAACATATATACTCCTGGATAAAATTAACGCATATTTTTTTCACTTTTTCTTTAAAATTTGTCGTTAAAATTTAAATATCAGCTTTTAAAGAAAAAGTGAAAAAAATTATGCTTTAATTTTGAGCAAGAGTATATATATGTATTAGTAAAGAAAAAATACATGTAATTAAAACTATAAATAAAATTTAATATAAAAATTATGAATATTTTCAAATAATATATCATTTTAAAAAAATTTTTTATAAGTATTTATTTAAAAAATATGTAATTATTATTTCAATAATTTTATAACTTTGTTGCTAAGTTCTGTGTGTGTTTATTATTGAAATATATCCTAGTGTCATACACATTTATAATACTTTCATATCGCAATTATTCTAATTGATTTCAATTATCTTCATACCTTCATTCGCGAAGCGCGCATATCAAGCTTTAATTTGTGCCACCTGATTTGACGGACAATGTAATACTACAAAAACACTGATTGTACAATGTATTTTTTGGAATCACCGGATATTGCAATGCGCTTGATATTTACAATCCGCGCATGAAAACAGTAACGCGAATATAATCCGAGTTGACACACGAAATTATACATACACATAAATTCGTTTTACATGCTACATAACTCTGATTATTCGACTGATCGATTAAGTGTTGATGTTTTCGGATTCCTTCATTAATCAAAACATGATTCCACGTTGCTTCAAGGACTAATCATAGTTCGTCTATCAAGATTGCGAAAATAACACGAGAAGAAACAGGATGAATGCGTCTCATCGACATTCGTGCGTTCAAGCAATTTTACCTCTCGAGAGATAGGCAGACAACGAAATGCGGCGAATTCACGACAAATCAAAATTCCTGCTGGCGCAGCGACAATTTCGCGCCGGCATGGACTATTAGGTGGAGGTGCACAGCTGCATAGGCAGCAACACGCGGATATACACAATGGTCGACGCGACTGGACGATGGAATTACCAAGACTGACATGGGACGCACACGCGGGAATAATAATTCGTGGCTGTACGAAAAAATTGCACCTGTATCCGCTTGTTTTGCAAGTCGGGTTGCGCGAAAAATTTTGAAAACCTTTTTTCTGATTCTGCGAGATATCCCCGAAATGACGTCTGTGCATCTGAGACTAATGGAATCGTTTAAATCTGACTTAATCGTTAACTTAATTATTAACTTTAGAAACGACTTTCTCATATTTTAAACAATTAAATGAATAATAAAAATTAATTAATTTAAATAAATAATTTAAACGAATAAGAAAATCCTGTATTTTTTTACTTAACTACTAGAGAAATTGTTTTAAATGAAAATGTATGTGTATTTTGACGGAGGCAATTTTACGTGAAGAACATGGAATCTCAATAATCTGATTGTCGATCGATTGTTATAGCGGAAAATGAGAAAACGAGCAATACGCAATAATTAGTTGAACAGTAATAACACTTCACAGTTTTCATTCTTCGATCAGATAATCCATTTTGCCCGCCGTTAATAAAAGTTTGCTCATTAACATCGGGAAATTGAAAATTTACTTTTGTTTCTCGATTCTCTCACCGAGCGTGGGCGTCGTATTGTTACAACTTGCAGCGCAGAATTAGTCGACGCGAGAGCGAATAACTCCTAATAATTGGAAAGAAAAAGGATATATACAGGTTGTTCTCTGTATATATAACCCAGAAAGCGACGAATTTAATGGAAGATAATGACGTTATGCAAACGGCTTTCGTACGGCCGATGCGAAATGAGCGTAGAGTGCTGAGCGTTGCTCAGCAAGTGGTTCCGTCTAAAGCGATTTATATTTCACCCCGCGTCATTTGTGCGACAGAGGATGTCGAACGAGTATGTTGACGGTGTATGGATTAGTTGAAAGTGCGTCGTCAAACATATTCGTATTAGCAGGACTGTTAACACCACATTTCCACACTAATTGTCGCGGGAAGTCAACTTATTATTTCTCTCATCACGTGTGTAAAATTATCGTTCATTTATAAGAGAATACATTATTAATCTGAACTATAGATATATCTTTTCCCTTTAATTTATTAGCACAAGTTGTCTTTTCATTCGCAAGAAAATATTCTGGTAGAAAATTACATGAAAAATAATATTTTTAACATATTTATTTGTCACACACAATACAAGTATTTGTGATTATGATATTGTTTTGTTATAATGTAATTTATTATGTAGTTATAATGGAATTTATTTATGTTCAATTTTTTGCAAAGTTTATAAAATCATATGTTGAATAATCGAGAGAGTTAAATTTAAGGAAACGAGACGATTAAATTAAATCATTTAAAAGAAATCTCTTAATTCAAATATATTTTAATATGTACGTATTTTATAAAAGGTTAATTCTTTATTGTAAATTGTTTGTTATATTTTAGACGAGAGAACTTTGCATTGAGACGAATTGCATATTATATATCAAGAAAAAAGTAATATTTCCAAATTTTAACTTATTATAATAGAAGAAATTATATAGGAAAGAGTTACACAGTCAATCTCTGTTAAGTAATTTCTTTCTCTCGTTTCTGTTGGTTTGAGATTTTATTTAGAGCTATTTTATATTGAATATTTTACATTTTCTCTACATAGTTACAGCATCCCAAACGCAAATTTTCGTTTGATGTGGTCACGTAATATTGACTAGGGAACAAAACTAAATTTTTCATAGTATCGTCCCTTTTCTGCACAACAGGGTGAAAGCACATCCTACCTACATTTAGCATGTTATATGTATGAAAAGTACACACGAAATATTCAATACGATTTTTATAAAAGTATAATATTAGAGCGAATAAGTGCATGAGTTGTGCTTGATGAAAAACTTATCATTATCTGGTTTTTAGCATTACAAGAGATTAAATTTTAAAATGTTAATATTTTTTTAACTTAAAATATATCCTTTATTCATATATTAAATTCAAGTCAAATTATCAACATATATAATATAATAAAAACATAATAATTATATGAAATTAAATAAAATACGTAAAAATATATAATTACACATTTTTGTACTTTAAATTACAATAATTTATATTTGATTATAAAATATTTTACATATTTTTTTATATGAAGAATTTTTAAATTTTAAAAATTTAAAAATTTTCAAAATTTACATCTTTACTTTTCAATTTATGAACAATTGCAATAACTTAATTACTTTCAGTTTAATTGTATATGTATATCTGATTTAAAAACTAATATAATGAAATTAGTTAGATAAACACAAATGAATTTAATTTAATGGATTAAAATTAATCTAATAAATATATTCGTGTCACTCGTGTTATTCCACGAATTAGTGGATGTACTTTACGGACGTAGCTTTACGTATTAATATAATCTTATGGTCGCTGCATGATATGTGGGAAACAGTGAATAAAAGATAGATTTCACACACAGTCACTCTAATCTTGAATCCGAATTCTAGAATGAGGGATAATCTCATGGGATAGCGTACAATCTGACATATTTCTATATTAAGATGGATGAGCCGCAGTCTCTAATTGTGGAAAATCTCTTTTCAATCTTTTAATTTCGCACAAAATCAGGAAAGATTATTTCTTTATGAAACGAAATAACATTTACACATATGTCTAATAAGTATTATATTTGTTATAATTTACATTATAATGATAAATATTTCTAAAAATCAATATTTTTTTATGGAATTTGAAGATAGTTTATTAAAAATGCTGGAAGAGTAATTTTTTGATCTCCAAACTATAGAAAATTTATAATAATTTATAATAATATTAAAATTTATAGAATTTTCAAACATGACGTATCGATCTACTTATATCAAAATTTATTTATATTACATTTCGCTTTTACATTATATTATATTATTTTTCGTTTATATTATATTTTGTTTCTATCATATTATTTATTTTACGCGAGAGATATTATCTCAGCGATTGGTATACTTAAATGCGGTCAGAAATAATCTTTAAACAAGAAAAGATGAAATGTAAAGACGGCAGTTTGGATAACTTCAACAACAACATATCCTTTCGGCAAAATTCTTTGAGTTACTTTTGGAACTGTCATGGAATTCTTACATTGAGTTTGTTTCGTGGTTCACTTCTCCGTTGACTTCTTGTGTTTCTCTTCGAGTATCGATATGTATCCGACCCCCGTCGTCAAAGACATTTGTACCACACTGCGGGCAATTGCGTTTCTCCCCCGAGGGGAGAATATCTCTCAGACAGCTTTCCGATAAATGTTAACGCAAATTTCTTTCGGTTCCTTGAAGCTGACTTAATATGATTCTAAATAATAACATGCACATAATCAATATATAAACAAATTTATACGAACAGATTCTGAAGAATTCTAGTTGCTAAAATTTATTCCTTTGAAGCAGAGTAATTAATCAATGTTTTCATTGTCTTTTCCTAATTTCTATTTATGTACTCGATAATTTTTCTCTACTGAGACTTTAATATATAAACTCTTGCTGATACCAATAAAGGTTTAGTTTCATTACATTTTATTGTTTATGTTACATAAAGTAATAATTTCAATATGTTACTTTAATGCATGAGACTTCAAATAGAATGCATCAAAAGATTAACATTTCTTTAACTTGAGGATCGCGTTCTATATTAAATAAATTTGTAAAAATGATTGCAACTTTTATACATGTATATATATTTTATAAATAAATTCCAAGTTTTATACAATGCAATCGATAATGAATAGCAAATTTTAAAAATTATAATAAAGTTTTACGTAAAACTATGTAAAATATCTGTAAAAAAAGCAGACAATTAATTAAAAAAATAAAGAGAAGATAAATTAATGGCATAAAAGGAGGAGATGAAGCTTATATTGTGCTTGTTTTGAGGGCACATTTGACTGTGATATTAACAGTACAAGAGAGTGAGGAATAAATTCGCTTAGGAAATGTAAGTGATTGCTGTGTACATGTAATTTGTCATCGTCTGTCTGTTTCGTTTCACCCTAATAGACACGAAACTTACTTCCACTTTCTCAACTGTGCTATATAATGCTCTATTAATTGGAGAGGGGATCATATTTACATGAAATATAGCACAAGTTAGAATTGCTGAAACATACACTTCTGTTTTGGATGAAGATGCCTTGATGCTCCTTTATTATATATGATGATGTGTATTAAGAGATAATTTAGTAATTGACAGATACTTAATTAAAATCCGATCGAAACATTTTTAGAAATCACATAAATTTGAATAATAAAATAAAAGAACATTAACTTATTTATTTCAAGTTTTCGAATATTTACATGTGTGATATTTCGTATGTAAGTTCTTTAGAAGAGTAAAAATGTAAGTAAAGAATTTTTGAAGACGATTTTTCACTCTCGGTAGCTTAACAAATATATCTTAAATAAAGTCTACAATTCACAAATATTTTAATAAGAGACGCGGCCTCCGACCTCATCGCGTTATACATCGGACAATACAAGTTTTCAAGTTTGAGCGTTTGTTACTCAAGTCGCCCTTTCGCTGCACCTGCGAGTCGTTTATCACCTGGTCTAATAAATGCAACATTTCGCGCTTTAGAAGCGCCGCTTCTACTCTTGTAGCGATACTTTATGGTAGCCTGTTTGTTGTGAAAATTGTGCCGATCTTTGGCGAAAAATAACGGAACGACCGTTGTAAAGGGTTAATCGCATATTGTCTCCACTCATCCTCGCGTTTTGCCTCCATCCTCTTTCCCCTTGACTCTTTTATTTCGCGCGGCCCCATTTTACAATCTCTTTGTTCCCTTTACGTTCAAAACGCTCATCTCTTCCTCTCCTCTCTTCTCTTCTCGAATAAATCTCTTTAAAAGTATATTGCTTGCGCAAGCTTATACATTTACTCAAAATTGTTCTTCTTATTATATTAATATATTAAAAAAAATTTAATATATATTATAAGGAATATAAAATGTTAACTCTTCCAGTTGCTCAAATTTTTTTTCTGCTAATTGCATATTATGGAAATACTATTTCTTCTCTAAAATATATATAATATACATATAGATTTATATTTTTTTTAATATATTGGAAATTATAAAAATATTCAAAAAATATTCAAAATATTCAAGAATGATTGCTAGTAATGTAAGTTACGTATTAGCAAATATTACAAACAATGATAAATCTTATATATTTTTGAATTATAATTCTAATTCTAATTCTATTTTATTTATATGTTATATAAGAGGACTAATGTAAAAGCAAAGGGAAATTTAACATTTAATATTTAAATTAATGTTTCTTTTCATCTCTATGTTTTTCTCTATTTGTTTCATTTATGCATGTCGCATAATTGTGGACCGGTTTTGAGAACTTGATCGCGCGTCGCGTTTCAAAGATTTCTTTTTGTGATCATTTATATCTATTCGCACGCGATTCTAGACGCATATCATGTCATGAATTCCGATTGCAAATACACGTAATCCAAATCCTATGTAATTTCCGGATAGTGAAGAATTTTTGCTTTGATCCTGTTTATCTGTATGCGAACTCGAAAATTTTATATGGATGAGTTCCAATTTACATTGGAGTTTACAGCTCAAACATCACATATTAGTTGAACTCTCGAATGTTGAAATCAGTGAAATTGCAATAATTCCAGTTCTGTCTGCAAATCACAGTGAAAATAATTACACGGAGAGAAATGCTTACATTTTGCGTGTTAAAACCGTCAACATTTTGAAGAAACAGAACGTGAACAAATGATCGACGTAGCGATATTATTATCTTAAAAAATGAAAGAATGCTTGAATTATTATAATAAAATTTTAATAAAATTTTATATTATATATAATAAAATTTTGTATCTTAATTAATATAATAATTATATGAAATTACAATAGAGGAATGCTATTGTAATTATCATAATTATCGCTATATATATTCATATAATTAAGTGAGAATTCCTTTTTCGCTATTTAACGTGTACCTGCTTCTTAATTCTTTGCACTTGATAGTTATTGAATACAAATTTCATGATAGGAAAGTTCACAATGCAATTATACACGTATATGAGTAATTTTAGCTTGTAGTCGTACAAAGCAAATATTTATTTATGAATTATTATTATGAGTTATTATCTTACCTACACCCAAAGAATTTATCATGAATACCAAAGAGAGACACTTGAACTTAATATTTCTCGAAATCGACAATGTTACTTTGATATTCTAACTGTAACGTGGGAAGCGTTGACGTGCACAGTAGTGGATAATTCATTATTAAAGTGCGCGGTGCCACACAAGGTGCGCGATGCGATTCCGTACGGTTTCAGGTGTGATGGGATGCGTCGGAGTTAATCAGTTCGTGGCAAAACTCGCGGAGCTATATGCACAGTGTACATGGCGCAAGCCACGCAATAGATGCATTGAGAGGCATGTTCCTTCGACGTGCATTTGAGAGATCGTAGGGAATTCTGTCTGACGTAGCAGGAGATCCTGTCGTGATTCACAGTTGCGAGTAGTAACAACTCGATGTATTTTCATCTTCTGTTTATAGACGCAATATATATTTGATAAAATAAAATTAAATGTAGAAAGACAAATTTTAAATTTCTATAAAGTGAAAAGATCGAGGATATTGTCGAGAAACTCGTCTATTTTTTAATTATCTTGTTTTAAAAAATATTCAACAGTACTGACGTAAAACAGTATTGACGTAAAAATTATCACTTGTATATAATTTCGAAATGTCAATATGAGACTCCAAAACGCGCATTTATTACATCTAACAAGTAATACAACGGTGTTCGCAAGACGCTATCAGTCATGACAATCGCATGCATAATCCATGTCTCGTTCGTACTGTTACGACTGAAGACAAACCGTCTGCGCGCTGGATCCATTCACGTCGTCGTCGTATCTCATCCGACACCCTCTTTTCTCTTTGTCGTCGCACCGATGGTGACGTAACGTTTTTGGTGTAAAAAACGTGAAATCGAAGCGAGGGAAACCGGAGTGATTCAAGTTCGGTTATCAGTTTGGCTTGATGTGAAAACGGAACAAAGATAAGATTCAAGTGGCCCATAAATCGAAATCTGTAGGGTGCTTGGAAAATTCCCGATAGATTCTTTGACCGAATTATCAAAATAATATTCATATAATATATAATTGAAATAATATTCATATAATATATAATCAAAATAATATTCATATAATATATAATTAAAATAATTAAAATAATATTCATACAATATATAATTAAAATAATATTCATATAATATTATAATTATAATTTATATATACATGTATTGCACATACATTTTATATATATTTTATATCAAAGTAATATGAAGCTTTCTTCTAACGGTATTATGAATGAGATTTTAATATGATTTATATCAACTCGTATGCATTTTTTTTCATAATAGTTAACAGCGTAGTTTACGCATCGCAATTGTTTGCTTTGTTTGCATCACAGGTGTATCGTGTATTTGATTCTTAATGTGTGTGAGTACGCGCTATAAAATTTTAACGATGCATTTTTTCACGCATTCACGGCAAATAAAATTTCGTAAAATAAAAAGAAAAATATAAAAAATATACGCACACACATCCACATATATATAGCAGATAAATACTAAAAATGTATACATCGGAATTGTCTATATATTTACAATTTGTCATATCTCTTATTCTGCAATCAAGAATCTTGACGCAAAATAAAGATTGTAATAAATTGTTTTCCATTTTTTTATACAAAACGAAATGAATTTGTCTTGCATTTTGAAAGATCAAAATGATATATATGTAGAAATATAAAACTGTACCTAGTTTAGCAATCTATTTATATGTCAGGCAATTATAATCAATTCAACAATGACTATACTTAATGCAATAAAACATATGTGATATTTATTAAAAAAAGAATATTTTGAAAAGTTTTTTCATCTTAAAATTATTTTTCTTAAATTCTACATTGAATGTATTATTATAGAGAAATAACTGTAATATATAAAACAAAAAATATACCTCAAAAGAAACGAGAAAAGTTAAATATAAGATATAAAAAAATATTTCAACACCACACGCTGTTCGAGAAAGTATTATATTATAAAGCTGTTAGATTTAAGAGAGTCTTCTCGAATATTTTCGAACGGAATGTTATTTTCGCGGAAAGCAGATTTTTTGATTTAGTTTTTTCGGACTCTACGTCGAAAAGTCAATATCTAGATCAAGACGAACAAGGTATCGTTGTCGATCTACGATTGGTCGAAATAATTGAACGATCCGGCTCGATGCCTTATTTGGATATTTCGCTACCGGGAGCCTTATTCCTTGTTCTCAAAACGATTCAGTGTACGACCAGAAGTCTTACGGAACACACGCGTTTACCTCGATCCGTAAAAATATTACTTTGTCTCGCGAAGTTCGAAACGCGCTCGGGCTGTCCGTAAGAGAAGACTTGGTTTTCTTGAATAAAAATAATTTAATTCTCGCGGACTCCAGTGATTTCGTCTACTTCTCTCACCGGTGAAAAAAAATAAATATTTTTAATGCGGTCGTGTTAATCAAAGGCGCGGCTACACACACAATATCATTTCATATAGTCGTATCTCAAAGTTTTAGTGAAAAGTTTTAGTGATTTTATCTCTCTTTCGAAGGCTATCTATATATTTTGATACTACGTGCAATAATCGGATGTGCATATAGAAACGAAACAGGAAAAATGTCGGACAAGTTTAATCAATTAACTTACCTTTGGCCGAGCAGAGAGTCGCGAACAGTGAGTTGCATGGTTTTAATTAGTTAAATCGCTAGTGCGGAAGTTTAATGAGATAGCGGGCAACCACGTTGATCGTTCAAGAGGTCGGACAATTAAACAGCTTTGTCAGAAGGTGAGTGCATAAGTTGATTTCCGCCGTGACAAATTTCAAGTTTTGTCGCTCACGCGTTTGACAATTCACGATGGCTCAATCAAGTGCGAGGTTATGCTATCGCGATGCATTTGCGTAATTACGATGAGTTTACTTTAGCGTTGTACGTTTTCCAGAGTAAAATTTTATTATCTTGTGTATATTCATTAATTTAATTGATGTTAAATAATCGGACAATCCAAATATCTGATTAATCAAGCCACGCGAGATAAAGTACATAAAAATACGTACTTTAGCTCTTATCTATTTTTTACATGTAAAGATTATCATAGGTGCTTATTTGGTTTAGTTTATTTGCGATCAGTTTTAACGAGCACACATTTATTTGGCATAAATATTTGCCATTTATTAGTAGTTGTTATAATTATTGAAAATTAATATTATTAATTAATATTTATATTAATAATCAATATTTAGATTATATTTTTAAAGACACATTTGAATAATTTCTAAATAATCATATTCTCTGAAGATTGATCGACATCATAACTTTTTATTACAAAAACATTGAAATATTGAATGTAAACGTAAAAGTAAAAGTTTTGTGTTATTATTACCTATAATTAAATCGATAACTTTTTCTGTTTTTAATCTAATTATACGAATCTATGCACATTCATCCACATGACATAACATTGCTTTCGTATATGTCGACGGGCAACATTAGTTGTAATAATTAACTTTACGAATTGACATTTATATCCGTCGCGCACGGTCTCGTAATTAAATTAGAACGGTGGACGTTGCACTTACGCAACTTTTACTCAAGCCACGTAGCGTTGACCGAATCTAAACATAACTCGGATTAACGTTTCCGAGTTTAATGCACTCGGAAATATACATAATCAGAAAACGCGTTCGAGAAAATATTATATTTCCGATATATATACGAGGAAGATTTCGGAGAGGATTACAGCTGTGCGCGCGATTTTTCCTTTTCTTTTTTTTCTATATATTTCTTTTTAACGTAACCTGTTAAAAATGTCGTCAGCGGAAAACTAGGACAGTTATAAAACAGCTACTCGGAGTGAAACATAAGCTTTCCTCTTGTCTTCACTTGACAGAAGCATTACACACACACACACATGCGCGCATACGCGTTGTTAGAATAATAGAGATTATCAACATGATTCATGAAGAGGCGATCAGATGGTTATTACGTGCATTTTTCAAAATATACTCCTGGACAAGATTAACGCATAATTTTTTATTTCACTTTTTCTTTAAAAGCTGATATTTAAATTTTAAAGAAAAAGTGAAAAAAAAATTATGCGTTAATTTTGTCCAGGAGTGTACATTTATTAACAGAAATATATAATGTCGTAGAAAGCACATATAATACTCATAATATATCGATGATAATTTGTAATTAATTTTAATTATTTTAATATATTAGAAAAAACTCGATCTAGATATTTGAAATTTTTTCTTTCTTTGATACCCTCGAAATTGTTGATGTCCCGACACTTCGATTAAGATTAAAAATCTGTAGGCAAGTCCGAGAATTCGTGGGCGAAGTATGTAAAAACCTGACATGTTATAATTTAGGAGGTTTTAAACGGCAGTCTCGGACCTCGAAGACGCAGACACGAGCTCTTGGTGAGCTCTCGACGTTCCCGCCCCGGCGATCACGGGGTCCACGGTCATAAATTTTTGCGTGCGCTCGCGCGGCCAGTATTTTCGGTGCTGACTACCGGCTTTTTCTCGTTCGCGCGGCAGCGAAAAGTGCTGTTCGCGGCCGGAAATTTACGACGGACGATGAAGAGCCGCACCGTGTCCGCCCTGTTGGTGAAGGCAAAGGAGGACCCCGTTCCCCCCGTCGTCTTTCCGATAGCTTCGCGAAAGTTATTAGCGTAGGAATGGCGGAAGATTCTCGTCCGAGAAGCTGCTCACGTAATCGATACATATAGTGCGTACGGGGCCGGGCTTATGAGCGATCTTCGCTTTTGCTGTCGTAAATTCGGCGGCGCAAGTTGGAAGAAGGAAGGAAAAAAGGGGCAATAAAAAGTGAACGTTACCATTACCTTTCAAACGCGCGGGCTGCCCGAATGTATTCTCGAGTATATTTAATTTATCAGAGATCAATCGATGGCTCCTCTACTCATCTCCGTACAACTCCTACGATGTGCGTTGCGGTATCGATGTCCGATATATCGAAGGGGCTTGATTAATGCACCGAATTTGCGCTATGCATCGTGCATCATGCGCTCGCTTGGTCCCTCAGCAAATGCTGCCCGGGTCGCGATAGATTTAATGACAGCAGCTGCTGCCGTTCCCCCTGCCCTCTGCCATGCGCGCTTTGTTACGGGATTATTTCGTAGTTAATGAAGGTTTATAATTAATAACTTTACCGTGACGCATTAGAACTGTAAAGAACATTAATAATGGAAGCAACGTTTACAATTATTGTTCATTCTGCTCATTTGTACTCAATATTGAAAATCCAGCGATAATCTTTCATTTGCATTAAACAATCTTTCGCGAATTCCTTAAATATTACATATATATATATTTATCAGCGCACTGCAAATATAAGGGAGATAACATTTTATTTAAATTTTAATTAATGCGATAAAAAATATTATTAAAATTTGATCATGCATTAAATTTGAAAAGAGAAAATATATATAGAATAGAAAAAACTTGAAGGGAAAAAGTGTTGAAGTGGAAAAATTTGTCGAGCTGCATAATTCCAAAGTTACGCAGACTGTAACAGATGATTGCGTTTGACTACTTTTTACTGCAAGTCTCCTCGAGTTGATCGCCCATCTTTCTTGTCGATGTTCAATGTAGCACATGAGCGAGAAGATTCGTAGAAAGTGCAGACCGGATCGGCATCGACGACCGATTTGCCATAAAGCCTACGTAATTCCATTAGAGTACAAAATATGTAATTTATTGACATTTCGGAATCAGTCACGAGGAAAAAACGGATAAATGTACGCTATTAACAATGTACCTTTCAATTTCATACAGTTTGCAATATACTTGTTTCTTTCAAATCATTTATGATCTGTATTTAAATTTTTCATTTAATAGTTGATTAATTTTGAAACACGGCAAAGCAAAATATTTTTAATGGAATTAATAAAATATAATATCGACGTTTTTTCGAAGAGAAATCATTTTCGAATCAATTAAAAATTAATCTGTCGATATTGAAATTTGACGTGCAGTTTTATTCAGCAGTTTATTATTTAATATCATTATAATGCAGGTAAAAATAGCTAGCAAAAATAAAATTTGGTTTTTTAACGTAATTAAAAAATATTTAAGATCTATCTATCTCTCTCTCTTTAAATTATACATTACATATAACACGAATTAGTGCATATTTCAAGTTGTCATGAATCTTGGAAACTTTAATGGAAGATGCATAATGTATTTTAACTGTTATATATGAAATATTTCAGCCATGTTCTTTGCATTTTTCACCGAATGAATCATAATCTTGTTCCGCAACAATTTATCCTAAACAAGTCGATTGCTCTCTAAAGTTCTCGCTTTCGTGCTTTCGTTTCTAGTCGTTGACCGAATTTCTGAACAAAGTTTCGCTAGCTAACCGAGCGCGGATGCGGGTTTCACCATGTGCTTCATCATGGCCGGCCGCGTAACGGCCTTTAAATTCGCGTTTACACGTGTCGCACGTCCAAGCCAAAACGGAGCACTCGTGGATAGACGTGGTGTGCGGCGCGTTGCGCTTTTCGTTCATATCTCGTACGAAAGGCGTCTCGACGCCGTCGCCGAAGCGGCGACATCGCGTCGGTTCGTCGCTCATAATTCTTCGAAACGAAATAAAATGCGAGCTGCGTCTTTTAAGTCGCGAATGCGCGAGTGTCTTCTCGCTTTCTATATTTTTCTCGCATGACATCGGAGATAGATTCGAAAACATTGCGCAGGCTGTTTTCTGTTCTGACGGTCGAGAAGTAACAGATAGAAAATATTTCCATATGAATGCAAATTTGTTTTATTTCTTGAAAGCAATGTTACTGTCATTCCAACTGGAAAGATACATATGAAGTTATATTAGTGTATCTTTTTTTGTCAAAATATAAAATTAATAAAGATTTTCTTCCTTTTATATTCCTGATTCAGCATGATAAAAATAGTTTAGTTTTTATATTTAAAAAATTGAAAGTTACCTTTTATTTAAATATCAAGTAAAAGACAATTTTCTAATTTATATCCTTTTCTTAGATATTTTTTATTTATTTTTATTTATTTTTTTAAATAAAAATACATCTTAATTTTTTGTGTGAATAGATTATGATGAGTAAATAATTAGAGAATATATGAAGCTTAAAAAACATGGATACATTTTTCAGAAAGATATATTGATTGATGTTATTTATTCTTCTTTTCCTGATGTGTGAGTCTGGAGAAAATTGAAGTGAATGAAGAGGAAATTATTAAAATTTAATGAAATTCATCTCTTATTTCTTACTGTATCTAAAATTGTCAAAGATGTACTTAAAATAAACGATCGGTTTTTTTGAGAACAAAAGAAAAGAATTTTTAATTAAGATTTATTTATCAATGCGTTAAAAAATAATTTTATTTAAATCGAGCTCTAAACTGGAATAGGATATATCTTTTTCTTTTAAATGCATTTATATATAAATTATATAATACACGTTGATTATTATTACTAAAGAAAAAAAATAAAACTACATACTTTGTTTCGCAAAATAAGGAATATTATGTATTTACAATTATATAATTACTTAATAGTTAGCGTTAAGTACGTGCTCTCTCTTTCTGATGGTTGAAAATAAAACAGGAAAATAAAGCCAGGACAATACAACCGCAATAATAGTACCGCGACAACATTTCGACTTAGAATGAGATACCGTTCCGAGATATCTTGCAATATCCGTCAGCTAGCCGGTGATACTTCTATTCCGTAGGATAAAGTCATTCGGACGTTAACGCGCGGATGCACTTAAGACCAGGTGGCGGAGCCCAACGTAAAAGGAACATTCGTCTTTACAGAGACGACTGTAATCGCGTTAGCTACTGACAGGTACGCTCTTGTAATTTCCTACGAGCGTCACGACGCGGTCAAGCAAGCTCTCTCTTGATGTTTGTTTGCGCCCCGCACAGGCAGGTCGATGCTTCCTTCAACGATGGTATTAGTACACTCGGCGTTTCAAATCAATCTTTATTATCAGAAATAGAAACCATCGAGCGAAAGCAACCGTGTAACGTATATCCATCGCGTATCGAGATTTTTACGGTGAAATAAGATTGATACCTCTCTCGGTAGAAAGATATGGACGCGTACATACCTTCTTCGAAGCCCTCGACGAGTTAAATTGACTTACTCGGAGACTCCGTAAATTAATTAATTAATTAATTACCGCGTATTTCGATCGATGAACAACCAGATTGGAAAGCCGCAATTTCGGGCGAGCTCCTCGAATGATGGATGCAACCGTCGCATCCGTCACATTGCAGTTGGACGGCTTCATTCTTTCGGGCCACTCAATCAAGGTTAGTTAATTGCGGCCTTACTCGGGAAGACTAGATTGACATGCGATCACGTTGCACGGCTTGTTCCTCCTTGATCACGCGAATATTCGATTACCCGGAAACCGCGCGGAGGCCAGCCGGGGATACACCGTCCGAACGTTTCCGGTTTTAATGAACACCTTCGCTTGATGAGAGTGTGTGTTGATTTCGGACGCAAACTCGGTTCAACTCTCGCTCAACTTGCTGCACAAAGGCAGGTAGAGAGTGTGTATAATAAATTATGCTAGGATTGTTTCTCTACCGTTGCATATTTGTTTATATTATAATATATTTGGATTGCAATATTTTAGAAAATACAAGCTTTAGAGCTAAACAAATTTTACCTATAATTAACTCTTTAAAATATAATTGTAATTGCGCGATTAATATTTGACCAATTGTATACAAAGATATGACACTTAAGTTGTTAAACGTTTAGCTTAGCCGATTCAGTTACATCAATCGTGCAAATTTGATCGAAATTCATGCTCGATAAGCTGGAAATTCAATTTCGAAACAGAAGATTAAATTCGCACTACTCAGTTGTGAGTACAATTAGAAGAATTACTCAATAATCGATCTTTATCTCAGGAATATTAAATTAATAAATAAAAATAAAACAAAATTAATAAATAAACTCGATATTATTTAAGAATTAAAGAGAAGATTTTCTACGAATTATATATTATATAATTAGGTTAAACAAATAAAAATATATAAATATATAAATATGCAAAAAATATATATAAATTAAATTTTTTCGGAGGGGGGGAAAAGAGGGATAATAATTAAAATAAAGTCTCGAATTGAGAATTATTTTAAATTTGCTTGGTATCGTACCAAGAAAATTTGTGCCCTGTGCACACAAATAAGTTTCAACGAAAACTTAATTCTCGTTGAACTTACGCACTACCATCCGCGTTTGGCTCTTACTGCCTGTTTAAATTTAAGTTTATGTTTAATATACAGAGCCTAATTTCTTATAGTTATTTAAATTTTTTCGCTTTAATTTTTTTTTTAAATCTGAAAGAGATTGCTGCTTTCTTTCAAAATTTTGTGTAAATATATTTGATAATATATAAATACAATACGACATGTGCTCAAGAGAGATTCATCCACCTCGGTTTTCATTAAATTGTGCCCTTACGTATTTACTATAAATTTCAGAGTTTCTCACTTACTAACTCTGTTGGTAGAAACTTTGGCTCTCTCTTCCTCTCTCTCTCTCTCTCTCTCGGAAGAGCAATTTGGTTACCACGATGCATAAGCGTAATTCCATATCTCATTAATAATTTGAAGACACGAAACGTTGCTTCTATTTGAAACGAATCTCCAGCCGGCGATATGAAGTAAAGTGATGCGAAAGGCACAGCGTTTTGAAATAACTGTCATACGTGTGAACGCTATTCGAGTGTCACGTGTAAAATGACACGATAGAGCCCGCTAGATAGACACGTTTAGCACCGTGACGCCGCTCTACGTCGGGTTCATAGAGCATGGATTATGAGATACGGAGCTTTCCAGGTTACGTCCCGCGAAATCCCGCGTCTAACAGTCTAGTCTTAGCTACGGGATAGACTCTACACCAGATTTGGGGATCTGGATCTCGGGGACGCGCGTAGGTTAGTTGGGGGATTCCGTCTTAAGCACCGCTCGGAGTACCGGATTTCCGTCCTGAGTAATTTCGCAGAGGTAGCACGAAGTTATTGGTTTCGTGTAATGTACTCATGCAAGTTCGTAGCACCTCAAAGATCTCTTCAAGATATATCGAATATTCCGAAACATAGTGTTGCGTCCCTGTGTTCCTTTCCTGGGGATTATTTGGTCACCCGTGACGTTCGGCAGAAGATCGTCTTCGAGCGCGTTGCTAAGAAGAATGTTGACAAGACGTATGACAGTCGAGTCGTATCCCAGCTGTCAAGCTGCGCGGACGCGTCTGGATTTCCCGAGCGAATATTATTGTTTATCCCGTTGCATTCTGGTGTTATTAAAGTTCCTGTGTTCTCTTTAAAATACGAGTTCTTATTTACGAGTGCGCGAGCGTGTGCGCGAGCGAGTACGCGAGTGTCGATCTTTGTGTCGCGCGCGTTCGATAGATATCGTTCCGCGGACGCAACAATAGTACTTTCAATAAACGTCTAACAAGACTGTTTCCTCGAAAGTCTAGAAGTATAAAAGCACCAAATAATGCGTAAGAAATTTTTTTATCTAAATTTATTTTTATTAAATATAAAGATTTCTTTTTATTTTGTTCATATTTATATGTTTACGTACATGATTGATTAATTTGATATTTCTATAAAAAAAAATAAAAATAAATATTGATATAAATTTGATGAGAATATAATTTCGCTCGTACTATTTGACATAAATTATTTTACGCGGCGTAAAATGAAATTTTTTATACAAGTATATTCAAGAGAAACATTTACACGTATCCTCTGGGAGATTCTCGCGAGGATTACGATATCGTCGACTGCCAATTCATTTCGATAATGCTTATCGTTTCCTCGATTGTGAATATACGGAAAATTGGAGAACGGTACGTAAGATACACTTTGTAGCTTCTTCAAACGCGTTCTGCGCGATAAACCCGAGAATGCGTTTAAGAAAAACGAAGGTTACGACGTCGTTGCCACCGCAGGGAAAAAACGGGGTTTTCTTCGGGAATACTCGTCTCGGTTAGATCTTAACTGTCGAAAAGCCATTAAGCCGTTGAGCATTTTGCGAAATTGAGATCTCAACGACAATGATAACGACAACTATCCGCGGAGACATATAAAAACAAACGTTTATGCACGAAAACGTATTTCTACCACCATAATAGAGTTTAACAAGTATCTTCGTATAGTTTAAATATCAAGTTGCTGTTACTCGAGTGAATAATTTTTCTACATTTATATAAAAAATATCATAACTCACACATATATATACTCTTTTAAATATTTATATATGTCAATTTATTTAGAGTTTGATGAGCTAATTAGAAATCTTGAGTTTATGGAACATTATAAATGATATAACTGAGGAGGGAAGAAATTTGTAATTTAGATCATCGAGACAAAGTTTTTCCAATAATAAAATGAACAACAGCAATTCTTCAACCGACTTTTGATTAAAAATGAGTACTTAACGTTCTTACATAATTTTATGATAGCTATTAATTTTATCGCCGCGGAAAATTATTCCTCCGTCATTTCCGCTCCACTCCGTTACTTCTTTCATTAAACCTTAGACCTTACGAAATTAACTTGATGCCCAGCGCCTCTCGAAGCTATCAAGACGTAGCGGAAGCCATTGCGGATGAACGCTGTGGTTTTCTCGAGCCTCAGACAGTGATTGTCGTTTCACCGATACGCTACATTGAACACACTTGCATCACTTCCCGTTGCGAAGACGCTCTCCTCCGGTTGCGTATGCAGGTGCAGGTATACAGGTATACAACATGCGGGGGGGTGGAGAGAGAAGGCGACAGTGAGAGACGAGTTTAGTTTGCCGGAGTGAAATTTATTGGGTCGGAAATGATCCCATTACCGCGCGCCAAAATGGGTTACGCCACTTCTCGGCGTAGATGAATCCGGTATGAACTGCTTCGCGGATGCAACATCTCGTCTTGTAATTCTCGTCTTGTTCGTTAAAACATACCTGGAGAACTGATGATAATTACCTGAAGGTCCGATGATAATTGAAAAAAGTGATAATGCGTGCGGATTGAACGACACGAGGGATTTAGAAATAAAACTGGCAACTTTTTTAAATTTGTGTTAAAGTGATAAAACTGGCAAATTTTTTAAATTTGTGTTGAAGTGAAAAAATGCACACTCTTGCATCAATTTTCTTTTATTTGAAATTTAAACATTAAACGTTTTGACCGTGCTAATATTTTACATCGACATGACAGCAAAACAATCTACATTGATATTAAATATGGGGAAAAGAATTGTAGCTCCGCGTTTTATTGATAAATATAGTGAAGAATGATAACAATGTATTAGATACAATATAAATTTTGAAGTATTAAATTTTGATATTTAAAGTTGAGATGTTAGGTATTGAAAGAACGAGAGGACGAAATATCAGTTAAATCAAGTTTATATGCTCGGGTCATCAATCATTTTCAATTCTGATCCATCTATACTATGACATGACCGTAACCTTGGTCAGAAGAATCGCTGGAGAATCATTCATAGTTGACATATACAGCCGCGAGCACTTTATTACGTTGCTACTGCAATTATTATTTTACGCCATTTTTATATAATTACTATTTATTACGAGATTGACTCTAATTATTTCTTATATCAATATAGAATCAATATATCAATATATTATAGTTTATTAGAAATTTACAATTGTATTATTAATTACTTATACTAATTGTATTCTTTTTTTTGTTAAGTTTTTTGTAAGTGTGCCCATTGCATTATATTACTTACATCGTACAGTCGGTGAATTATTGCTTTTAATTACAAATTTTAATTCTCCACGTAATGTACAATAATAAAACAAATTCGTAATATTTTAATATTTCATATAATATTAAATTTTATTCATATAATGTTCAATTGATTGATTTTACTGAATCAATGTTAGTTTTTCCTAATTTCGGTATTTCTTTTTTCCAAAATTTTAAAAAGTATATTCAATAGATTTTGCAAAGATATTTTTTAACAGATGTTAATTCCGATCACATGTTGTATTCATCATTGAAATTAATATTGTAAACGAAACGCTCGCAAAGATATACGAAGAAAGGATATTGCAGCAAAGTCTCTGCGATATAATTAGCGATCGATGGAATTTAAATAAGAATTCCTCTGAATTCCGTATGCGGTATGAATGAAATTCCGAGGTAAAGCGTTGAATCGCTCGCTTCCTGATTGGATCGATATTATTTCGCATCCCGATATCCAATATTCGCACGTATCGATGGCCAACGCTGGTAACGAAGACGTTAACCAAGGTATTAAATTATGTGGGCCGCCGCGTTACGCGATTGCGAAATTTCTCCTCATCGGTATCGTTTGCGAATGATATTCTTCTTTATATCGAGGGGGATGAAAGGTCGACGGCGTTTCCTGAATTATGTCGTCGAAAGGTAGATTTTATTTTCTGAGAGTCAAGATCGAGTCTCCTTCTCACGAATTTAGGTAACCCGCCCGTTCTGTGCGAGGTGAGATATACGAGCGCGTCGGAAATTCGGCGGGGAAATGTTGTATTCCCAGACCGCGTGAAAAGTTATTTCAATTTTTCAAGTAGGCGGAAATGTCATTTATCAAAGTCGCTCGTGCTCTTTTTAATAATGTTACACGAAGGTGGTGAGAAGAAAATGAACTGGAATTCCAGAATCTTATTTCGTGAAAAGTAAGGATATTGAGTAATCATGTTGCTCTCTATAAATGATAGGATTGTTGATACCAAATTAATTTCTCTTGTTGAAAAAATAAACATAATCATAAAAATATTTTCTGGCTTATAGAGTTTTAAAATCATTATTTGTGATGCGATTTTAATCCAAAAATTGTTTTCTAGAATTAATTTTCTAAAATTAAAACTGAAAGAGTGAAGACATCAAATTAAATTATAATTGAAGAACCGAAATTGGTTAAAACAGTTCTACATGGTTTAAGAAAGAAAAAGTTACGAAAAAAAAATGATTATGTCACAACTATAAACAGTAAAAAATGAATCTATCAATATCGTTATAAAAATGGATTTATCAATATTATTATATTTATATTTAGCCAAAATTTTAAGTGGATAATAAGACGAAAAAGATATCTATAAAAATATTTCTATAGAAAAGAGTACACATATATGCGAAATATTTTATATATATTAAAGTATTATATATATAATAAATTATGTTGTGTAATATATTTTATTATTATTTAATTTTATTATTATTTGATCGAAATTAATTTTTTTATACAGTTATTTGCCTGCATAATATTTTCCTGCATTTTCTAATTAAAAATAAGCTGAATAGCTTTGATATTCGATAAATAATAGCCAACATATTGAAGTAATAAGCATAGCTATGTTTTATCGTCATTCACACGTCATAATTAAATTTCCGTAGTGAATTAAATTAGCGCGTGACGGACTCCACGAAGCGAATATAATGCGCGAAAGCGCGACGAAAATACTTTTTTTTCGTAAATCTCGGCGAATCATGAACTTTCACGATTGGAATCGAAGTCGATTAATTTTGCCAGAAATATCTATGAAATATATTAGTTTTTTACAACATTAATTTGTACTTTAGACTTTATATAAAATATAAATATTCAATTTTTTAAATTATGTATATAGGATATTTTATATATATATCATTACTTAATATTAGTGGAGGATTTAACTTCAATCAAAAATAGTCCGTAATAAATTAAATTTTATCCTTGCTTTGAACATTCGCAATATTACATATTCGACATAAAATAATCTCTCATATTAAAATTGCTTCACGTATTAAAAGGCATTATTAATTGAATTATAACTAATGACATCGCTATCGATGAGATTTGCTAAACTGCGATAATTACTCTCAAAGTTAGTATTCGCGATCGCATCTCGTCGACTCATCGATTTATCGTCTCGCCGCCGACCTTGACTTCCCATTACTCGTCGATCCTGACCGCGGCTTTCATCCGTGAAAAATAGCCGGCGAATGACGTTAAGCGGCTAACATATTACGGGGCTAACCGCTGCGGGCGGTTGCCCCTCATCGTATCGTCCTGAGAAGCGCCGCTCCTCAATTAAATTCCCTCGAGAGAATTAAATCACGCGCGAGGATAGCGGCATTTCTCCGGGAAGAGAGCTCTCGACGGGAAGATGGCAGACAGGTGGTAAAATCGAGGAAGGAGAGGAGGCGAGGGATGATGAGGAGGACAGAGAGAGAGGATGGCTCTCAGAGATGGGAGACGGTAAGAGGCGGGGGAGACGCGTTGAAAATGATTTAATTAAATCGATATTAAACGAGGCTGTCGTCGCGCTATCTGCTCGAGAGTCAAGAATCACCTTTTGGATCTGCTCGCGCGTAAGCGGATATTATGCAAAGCGATGCAAACGATTTCGTGGTTTTCCGCGATCGCGAGTAGTAAAAGTGCGTGACGCGCCGGCCGCTTTATTACCGCTCGTTGCCACTTTGGCCGCAACTTAGCGGAGGGAAACTTTTCGAGAGGGAAACTTTGGTGAGTTTGGCGCTGGCACTTAGGGATCTAGTCTTAATTTAAGATCGTCTTAACAGATAAGAAAGGTAAGCTACGGGCAAAAATTCGCAAAGTCGCAACGAGGGACATTCTGACTGAAATATGAAAAGGATGCACGGAGATGATGCAATGCTGTAAAGATTTTAAAAGAGTTTTTATATATTTGTGCTTTATCACTATCTTTGTAAAGTATATATTTAATTTTTATATGTTTTCTTTTTGTCATACGCTGTATAAAAAAAATAATTTTAATATACTTATTTTTTAATTTAGCGCTTTGCTTTTCAAACTGAGATTTTTCGATTACTCGAAATGAGGTACTTTTGGTCTCATTACGTTTGTATCTTCATTATACAAGCAAATTTTGTTAGCTCGAGGCGTCGAAGTATTTCCAAGACACATTTCTGGTGCTGCGACGGTTTAAACGAGGAATCGCAAACCTCTCAAACGTGCGCCATGGTATTCGTCGGAACGGGTATATTTTAATAGGCTCCCGCGCGGTTATAAAATCTCTCTTTATGAGCCCGTCGGGGTCGCGCTCTTCGAAATTCGCTGTTGGAGATTTCGTTGTTCAACTCGACAGTGAAACGAGCGACTTTCTCGTCTGCGTAAAGTTCTTCACATCGAGACGAAAACAAGCGTCGTGTTTGTTGTTTCTTCGCAAATTACAGGTTCATTCGTCGTTCTAAGTTCGAGTTGATGATTGTTGATGTAGTTTCACTACAATAACGAAACCGAATCTGCAATGCTTCGTAATCGTTATTCGTATTTCATTAGAATTGCATCAAATTACGTGTCCTCAATTCGTTGAAATTTCAATTTTTTCGTGGGAGGAATAGATGACACCAATTTTCATTTGAAATGCGAGTTTACGTGTAATGAATAAAAAAAGAAAAATCTTATGTTTTATTTATTGTCATTTTAACAATAATTATGCATATGAAATATATAATAAATATATAGACAAAAGAATTAAAGTATTTTAGAGAATTAAAACTATTTTAATATTCTCGCTTTTTATTTCTTTTATACTGTAGATACACCGCAAAAAATTGCAATAACGTGTGAATGAAAGGAACAAAAGAATTTATATACTGGCAGAGAATATTAAAAAGTTAATTATAAAATTTTATTTCTTTTTATTTTACAACAATTTTTACGACTTCATAGTTTCCAATTTCATATATTCCATAAATCAAGTGGAAATTGTATGTATAAAATATGAAAAATACTTTAAAATAAAATTTACGACACGATACTATGACAAAATCTATATATAATAAACGGAAACAAAGTATAGAAAATGATTTTGTCGAGCTACATTATATTAAAAAATCTATTTTTAACGTACTATAGTTCAAATAAATTATAATATTCTCTCTATTTTTTTTAAGTTAAATTAGAATTTAAAAAATTTATTTTTTTAATTTTTTGAATGAAAATTTTATTTAAAATAAAAATAATTGTGTGTGTCCGTGAACGATATTTATGTAGCAAGACGTTGATTATACAGCAAGAAGTTTGTTATCTGTTTACGCTAACTTTTACTATATTCTATCATCCATCTCTCTATTATAAAGTCTTCCAAACATTGGGGAATCTATAGTATGAATCTTCGATAACACGGAACAAGACGTGGAGGTCAGCATGTCAGAAGTTGAAGACGCGCTGGGAAAAGTCGCGGTCGGATTTTCCATTGCGCCGCCAGTAACTTTCTTCATACTCGGCTGCATAAACGCTTCCGAACATTCATAGGGTAGTGTTTCCCGGGTAGTGAAGTTCAAAGTTCAAAGAGCGGCCTGAAAGTTTGATGAAACTAGAAGAAAACCTTCGCATGTTAAGCAGGCGCTCTTATTCAAATGACATTTACTTTAGAAGATTTAGAAAGGGATATTTGCCGAGCTACGCGTCCTGGTGATTGATTTGCGACGAATGCGCGGAATTTCAGCCGACTTGTGCCGGGAAGATCTTTCTCTTCCATGAACTCTAACCCGTACAAAAAAGTATCGCTTGTTTGTCTGTTTAAGGAAAAAAGATGACAAATTTAATAAATTAAATATTAAGAATATATAATTAAATTAATTTACGTGCAATTATATAAATTATGAGATTTATATAATTAATATAATCGATATGATTATTTTTTCATGTGATGTATGAAAAAATATATGTCATATAAACACAATTTCATAAAAGATAAATGAAAGATTATTTTTGTATAATTGTTAATTTTAAATACGCTTTCTCTCACAGATGATAATTTAATTACATTAATAACAATAACCTCATTATTAGAGAGCAAATGTTTGTGAAATAAATTATATTTTTATCATTTTATCTTATTAATATCTCATTTTATCATTTTATTTTATTAATATTTATTTTTATTATACAATCGTGTAAATATATCAGTAAATTAGTAGATAGTTTTAACAGGCAATCTTTTTTCTTTTTTTCCCTTACTTTTAGAATAAATTTTACTAAAAGTAGCACAGTTTAACAAAGAAATTAATGATCTGTACAGCAATGACAGAATTAAAAGCTTGCTGTTTCGCTCTAATGAAGATCACTTTGTGACCGCGTTTGCTCCAGTTAGACTGGAAGCTTCTGTTAACTCGCATGTATAAAAGAGAGTAGTTTTTCTATGACTCTTTCTCTGTCTCTCTCTCTCTTTTTCCCTTCCTTCTTTCTCGCAACTCTACAACTTTTAATTAGCTATCCGTTTCAAATTGCTCACATAACGATGGAAGGAGATAATTAATTGTAAATAGAAAAAGTTTTTTGTATCTCGATTTTTTTCAAATTTTGCTCTCAGAGGGATGATCTTAAAAGATCTTAACTGTAAAAAATTATTTGTAAGAAATAATCAACTCTTATTAGTAGTTTCCGCTATTATTTCACGTCGTAGAATTAATGATGCAGAATGAAAAGCTTTCGACATTCGAGAGATGTTTTACCTTTGTATCAACGGCATGGTATATTGCGAGGATAGTAGTATAGTTCAACATCGCTGCTAGTTAAATTGCTTTGGCAATTACTCTTCTTGTACGAGACGTTCTATTCTTCTTGCGGCTTCTACCGTTGAATCCAATTTTCCGTTCGCGTATCGGGTAAAAGACTTTTGCTTGTAATAAGATGCATAAACCTTGTTGTGACTCGGGTCAACATTTTGTCATCGATCTGAAAATGTCGCGAGAGTTGAAAACGCGAAAAAAATTCGCCAAAAAACAAAGAATTTATCGCGAGAATTTAAATCGTTAAATAATAATGTACATATAACTTTTTAATTTTATAGGGAGAACGCGTGAATTTTTTTAAATGCAATTAGAATTGCTTTTTCGGTAATGAATTATATTCATTTAATCATTTATAGCGCAGTTATTTTTAATTTTAATATTACATATATATATTTTAATTAGATAATTAAATGTTGACTAAAAAATACAGTCTACATGAAATTATAAATAACATTCTTTTATTTACATTAAAGTGATAATGGTCTATTTCAAGTCTATTCATTGAAATTTATTTGAAATGTGATGGACACAGAATATATATTTCACCATATATCTATTTTGTTGTTAAATGTTTTGTAGTTTGAAGAGAGAGAGAGAGAGAGTAGAGTGAAAAATAAACATTGGCTGGCGCTCGTATTTTGCGATGTAAATACATTGTGCAATCGTGCTCAGTGACAACGACCTTGCGCGTGACAACGACCTTGTCATTCATGTGACGACTTTCGAACAGCAGACAATGTCCGTGAGCAGCATTATTACGTCTCGATTGCGAATATTAGGAGATTTTTAAAGATACATTTAGAATTTTTAATGAACCTTGCGACGAAGAATCTGCTTTTCGATTATGTTAGCGTTAAATGTACCATCTTTTACAAACTTTAAATGTATTTTGGCTTCTTCTCGTCGTTACATGCGACGAAGTTATATGTAACAATAGATTAAACTTTTCGTTTAATGACTTTTGAAAAGTTTCCTTGCGCAAATCTCAACGCTTAATACTTTACATACTTTAATCCAAGTTCTTCGTCTCAAGAGATATACATAACTTTGACACATAATTTTATATAAATGTATATTCATACCCGCATGGAAAAATGAACAAAGTATGGGTTGATGTGAAAAGATATTGGAAAAGTATGAAATAATTTTGCATATATTTATTTAAATGTCATATTTTTAGAATATTTTTGTAAATACACAGGTTTTCCGTAAGATTTTGAATTTCAATTATATTTTATATCGAACGATTTATTTTAAGCTAGTGATAAGGTTTTATTTTTATACGATTTTTATATTATATAATATTTTTATTTAATATATTTTTTAAATAATTAAAGAATACAATTAACATTTTCATAACTTTCCTACAATAGAATTATAATAATTAGATTAAAATAAAAAATTAAAAGACATATACACTAGTAATGTGAGAAAGATTTTAATACAAGTGGATAAGTAAATTTGCGCTTATTATGTCGTCGTGCTCAATGACAACGATCTTCATATGACGTCATTCATGTGACGACGCTCGAACAGGCAGTGTCCACTTCGCAGGATTATTACGTTTCGATTGTGACGAATATTAGGAGATTTTTAAAGGTACGTTTAGAATTTTTAATGAACCTTGTGACGAGGAATCTGCTTTTTGATTATGTTAGCGTTAAATGTGCCATCTTTGCGCATAATTATTTCATATTTTCGAATATGTTTTCAATTCAATTGTGACTTCGATATACGAATCGCAATGTCAGACTTTATTTTTCATGCGCCAACATCTAGTATCGTGAATTTTGATCTCTAGACGCGTGTACGCGATACTCGTACAAGGTGCTTCTTTTTCGGAACTTATGAATACTTATGGCATTTTGTGTCGCGCGATAAGATTTTCAATATGAAGTTTTTAATCCAATATACCCCGTGTACGAGACTGTGGTAGCGTACGTGAAGCTATTTTCTCGGAAGGGGAAGATTACCACCATATTTTCGCTGCTTATTATGAACACCGTACGGTTTTTTTACGGAGCATGAGAAATTGGGCTTCTCCATCGTAAATCAAACGTGATTGATCCCTTAATTTGCTGCGTGATGGACATCACTCTACCGAAATATTTTTTCATAAGCTACAAAATTGCAACTTTAAATATTTATTATTAATTTGCATAAGCTTTGAAAAATCCTAGATATCTTTTATATTAAATTTTTTGTTCTACGGAGAATGTATTTAATTTTAAAAAATTGCTGACATATATTTTTATACATATAATTAATATATATATATATATATATATATATATATATAGTATTCGTTTTTTATTATTAGATATGAAAAAAAGATATGTAAATTATTAGATACTAAACTATCTAACTAATAGATAAATTATAAGATATTAAAATACTAGATACGTAAATTATTAGATACGTAAAATATATAAAACGCGGGAAGGATAGTGCAGCTACATAATACTTATTTTATATAATTATAGACTCTTTCTAAAAGTTAGTTAATTATGTTTTGGACTACATGGTTCTTGCATCAAGCCATTCATTTTAGAAGCTAATATAAACTTTACAACACACTTTATAATGCGCTTAATCTCACAAAGCAGATATCACATTCGCGTTTTCCCGTCTCTCAAAGCTTTCCCGATGCTTTGTAACGTTCGATAAGATGCTTTTAATCTACTATATCTTCTCATATGGCTCTTCTCAATGGCACGCGCTAAAGTGGAAAGGAAAGGTTCGACGCTATGTCGCGTATATCTTCCTGAGGGGATTGTCCTCGTATACTTTCATCCTGCTGCTTATTATACGGCGAGACGGAAGGTTGAGCCTCTTGGTCGTAAATCAAATTTACGGCGGAGAGATCGCTCGTGCCACCCTTTTGTACTTTTGAACACTCGGTTTAAACATCATGTACTTTTGTCCCGCGTCATGAAATTCGCAAGAATTAAAAATCCGCGAGAAATTCAAGTCTTTATTAAGATTTAAAAACATCTCGAAATATACGCGATAAATTAATTTCTAGGTTTTTCTTTCGAAAGTAGAAATTCAATTTGAATAATAATTAAAGATTCGACGATAAATAAAGAACTTATAAACACAAAATATAGATTTTTTGAAAAGAAATTATATCTTACTTATTCGAAAGGAAAATTTTTTTTATATGCAGCGTGTGATTTTAAAAAAATGTAACTTTATTAAATTCCAACACTCTTTTTAATGATGCATAATTCATGTTTAAATTAATTGAATCGCGCATACAATTGACGAAATGTAAAATCCAGAAACGTTGTAGTAAGAAAATACAAATGAAAAATTTACTAGCATAGCTTATCTATAAATTTCTTTTCGTCTAAAGAAAAATGAAAAGAATAAGATTACGCGTGATTCAGCTGCCATGAATTCTCATTGCGGACTTTACGGCAACTCGTTAGCGTGCCTGTAATGAAACCTCGATACTGCCTTCCTGTATGCACCACACACATCCTCTTGCATGGCAGAGTAGGGGCACAATTAGCCGAGTGCCACTCTAATAAGGATTTATGCCCTGTGGGATTTGTTACGACAAATCGAAGCACGCTATTTACCGCCGAACAAGTTGACGCGTGATATATTATGTTCTGACAATCGCAGGCGAGATGCAAGACCTCAAAAAGCTATTATCGATTTTGTGTGGTTGCTTATATAATCTTTTAATGCGAATAATAAGAATGCTATGGTGAAAAAAAATAAATTACAAAATATATTGTAGAATTTGGAATATATCATATGTGTGAATGTAATGGTGAAATAATTTTTGACAATTAATTTAAACTACAATTGTCTTCTTTGAAATGAATTTTTAGCTTTATTATATTCTATGTATATAATTTTGTATAAAAAAGATTTATTTTTATACATATAACATTTTTAGTAAATATTTCTTGAAAAATATTACAGATTATAGGTGAACAAATTTATATAAAAAGCAATTTATATAAAATTTAAATAAAAAGCATAATTTAAATAAAAAGCAATTTTTCGATAGAAAACATACATTAAGCTTATACATACACATACAGTTATATTCCACTATTCGTTTTTAAATTTTTACACATATAAAAGAAATAAAAATTATTGCAATTTAATGTTATTTAATCAAAAATTATTCTACAACAGATATATGATTTCATAAAAAAAATCCTTCTTTAAATATAATACATAAATTTGAGACCTCTTAACTATCAATAAGACGAATATACATTGCACACAGTGCGAGTAGCATAAACTTACAACATTTGATGTTACATCCGCAATCACTGAACTTCCATCCTATTATAGCAACATAAACAAACTCCAAGATTAGAAATTAGAAGTGCACTTACCTGTTGAAATACATGAAATATTTAATCAAATATTAATAAGAAAAATATTTATCGCATAGAGATAACCGTACACAACAAATTAATAAGCTATGATATAATATTCTTTGAATTTTTATATAATATGTCTAAATATATATATATTATAGTATAATAAAAATGTGTATGTGTGGGATACAATATAAATATAAAAACGGAAGCAAAAAAAAACAATAAAACAGAAGTACATAATAACTTTTCACAATGCCTTTTATAATCCATTTGTATAATCTATCTTTTTAGAAAAATTTATTAAAATCACATGTTTAATGTAAAAAATTAATACGGATGTACACAATTTGAAACAATTATAAAATAAAGTTATATCAATTAGATTTATCACATTTGTTATTTTTATCCAGCAAGAAATTTTGATAAAGAAAGAACTAGAAATTTGGAAATGGTGTTTCCTCTGGTAAACGAAAATCGGATATCACATTGTGTTCTCAGATTTGTGAAGAAAATCCTTGGGTGCAAGAGCTTGCCGATAAAATTTGATCGGAAAAGGTAAATGAGTGCATTTTGACGATGGGGAAAAGCATTTCGGCGGAATTGAAAACGCAAGAAAATAGATGTACAAAAGTAAAATTCGAAAAGAATAAAGGTAACAAAAAATGTTATCGAAAATCTTATATCGAACACGTCGCCAAACTCATTTCATAAAAATTGAAGGTGAGAAAATTAACGAACTTTGAAAAAGTAATTCTCTTATGCCACGGATATTTCTCCTAATTTGTTTAGTGCCGCAAGAATAAAGCAGTCGATTTATTCTTATTGACCGCCTTTCGCAGACGGTTGCTTCCGTCTCGGATAATATCGCGGAAAGGAAGATTGCATTCGAATCTCCTTTAGGAAGTACGGAATCCAATTCGAATCCAGATTGAGAGTCGAATCCGAAATAAATCTGAGAAGCCAGATAATTTGATATGCTAAATTGCATAAGAAATTGCATAAGGATGTCTGACAGGTGAAAGTGCTTCAAGCTCCATAAAAATTTTAAAGAATCTTAACGATAGTTTAGAGAAAATTTTCTTATACATATAACAAATTCTATATTTTAAAAACTGATAGAATTTTATAAATATAAAAAAACAAAATTAATATATGTAAATACTATTTAAAAATTAATTATAATAAAAGTAGACATTTGTGGTTTTTCTTTGTATTATATTTTGTTAATAAAAAATTAATGAAATATTAAATTATATAATTATGAATAAATAAAATTTTATTTTATTTTTGTTATTGACTGACTTAGTTTTTCAAACGACGAACTGATCTACTTTCATACAAAATATTTCGGATTCTCTCTTTGAATTTAAATTTATATCACCCCCGTTTCAATTCATTTATCTCGCCTATTGCCCGATTCGAATGGAGTACTACTTCGTAGCGATAACCCTTACGCAGCAATGGCACGCCATTGCACAACGCGGGTTAATATCGCGGTAGATACGTTATCTTTATTGATCATCAATTACATCGGCGGCATCTTTAGCGAGCCAAACGAGCGGCGCAATTAGATAATACCTTATCCGGTTCGCCATCTTACGCTCGGTGCAATGGCTTTTAATTCGTCCGAGTAGCCCGAGAATACGATAGCGGATTTACTGGATTGCTCGTGATCCTTCGTGAAGAGAGGAGAGGCAGGAAGGAAGGGAGGGAAAAGAGACGTTCCGTGGATAATATCGCGAAAGTGCACGATACTCTTTCACGGCGGCTCAGAAATTGGATACCACCGAGGAGATGCCGCGTCTCGTGTAACAGGAAGGCGCATATACACCATGACTCTATTGAATTTTGGGGCGGATCCAAATTGGATCTCACGTATTTAGCGGCCAACACTAAGCTACAAGCTACAAGCAACTCAGGAACGGACGCAGCGAGCTTGACTTTTCCAAAGCTCGAAGATGGAAAATTTAACGTTAACCTGACGGAAAGTACCTATTCGATACTTTCTCTTTAGAACACTATCGATTCTTTCTTGTTAAAATTTTAATTTTTAACAGTCTAGTTGACGCGTGTCTGTTTATTTATTAAATATTTATTTATCAGACAAAAAATAATATATCTTATCTATGTAGGATATAATTTTATTTCATGAGATTTTTAAAATTTCATCCTCTCTTGTGATCAGCGTAGTAAAAAAAACAAGATGTTTGAAATTCCGAGATTTTTTTTATTTTATCAGAAAGAAGTTTATGTAAAAAAATAATTTATGTCATATTAGGGCAATATCGGAGAATGACCTCCCATAACTATGTCGGAAAGTGTATTATAGATTCATTACGTTTTCGCTTTACCTCGAAAAGTACACTTATCGGCTCTGAAAAATAAATTAACTCCGGGTACCGAAAATACATTATCCATCACTGAACTCGCCGGCGTGCACCTGGACGTGCTTAATGTTGGCATATTCGCCGGAAGTACCTGCAGCTACGATAATGGCGGATACAAATGACGACCTGGCTATTTTCCTCCGGAGCGCAGCTTCGTTTCCTCGTAAACTCTCCCCACGCTACTTTCTTTTTCACAATGATGTCTTTTCACTCTCGGTGAATTCTAGCGGAAATGCGTCGACAACTAATACGACTAGTTATGCCAACCATAATTCTCACCCGCGTACGCGTATCGTCTGCTTTATATTACGGGAAAATAAAATTACTCGCGATGTGGCAAACTTTGTTTGTTAATTAATTATTTGCGTCTATAATACATTGACGGCAATATGTTTTTATGCCGAGTACTGTCATATATATATTTATATTTCATTCAGATATTTTCACAATATGCACTAATAATGTAATAATGTAATGTAATATAATTAATATAATGTAATATAAATTACATTATTGTGCATATTTTAAATTGAATTTTTCGTAATAATTTACATTTTATTCTCGCATCTTTTTTTAGCTACATGAGAAAAAACCGATAAAATTCCCAAAACATATTTCGATAGAATTGCAAATCGGCGATCGTATAATTGGAGAAATGCACAAAGATTTTCTCGGCGAATATCATATTTTGAAAACGTGTATATCGGGAACGCGATAAAAAATATCTTCAATCTTCCGCAAGGTCGACTCAATTTTGCTATTCGCGATTCACGACACAAGAAAGCGAAGCTGCATACGAAAGTCGGTTTATCCGTGATTCGTTCGAGATAAGCTCCGACTATGGATGAGATTTTCTCTCTTTCTTTTCGACGCGCTGTGTATTTTCAGAGACGAGCCAGTTCGATGTCCTGTTCGACGCTCCTGTAGCTTGCACAATCGCTTCTGATTAGAGATAATAATAGCGCGGATAATGGACCAGCCTTGTTACTCGCGTTCTCGATGCGTCTGAGAAAGAAATAATCTCCGACTGGAGATTATTTCTTTCTCAGACGCATCGAGCAAAATTCATCATTTATTTCGAGAGAGATCAATCAATTAATATTTATTCAGCTGATTTTACCTTATTTATATGCTTGTCCTATTAATTTTCGGTCGAATATTCCAAATTTGAAGAACTGCTGACGCATTATCTGCTATGAAATTTGGACTTGATTTTCAGCGGCGCGAAAAGGTCAAGACAAAATGTCAAGTTGCAAAAATGCTCGCTGCTTGGGACAAAATTTTACTTTGGATTTCTCTCGTTATCCGTGCGTGAAACAACGTTGCTACGCATATGCAGCAAATTACTCCCGTCGTCAGATCGTCGTTTGGTGACTCGTCCGATTCGGTGCTTTCTAGGCCACAATCAGTTTCCTGTCAGTACTCAACATCACGTACGCGCGCCCGTGTATCCCGACATACGTAGTCCGGAGTCCGCGCATTTTATGCCGATCGTGTGTTTCGGGGATTCGCTTTTCGAGGATTTCGCCTCTATTTTCCTTGTGTATTTCGTTAAGGGATTATAGTGTCTGTCAGGTACACTAAATTACTTCTCCGCGACTTGGATCCCCTGCCCTAAAGTATATAAGTCTTATTTCGCTCGTAGCTCCCCGATCTGGGCAGTTTGATTGGTAATTGAATGTCGTCGAGAAATCACTAACATCTGTTCATAAATCACTCTCGCGGACATTCATGTCGATGTTTTATGACGCTTTTTTATTGTTCATTAATATTTTTATCACTCCTTATAATTGCCTTTTATCGACGACATTCAATAAAATCGAGACACGATCAGAAATTAATGTGCATTATTAATTCTAATAAAAATTTCATTTATGTGTTCAATTAATTAATAATTAAAAAATAATTAAAAATAATAATTGAACTAATAATGGTTTAGATGTTATTAATTAAAAAAATATTAACATTTAAAAATATCGTGAAATTAAAAATATATTTCTGAAGTATGCGAATATTCTAAAAAGTTTCCTTCACAGCGTTTTGAATTATGAGGTATTATATAATATGAAGATTTTATGAATTTATAAGCGTCAATTATGTGCACGATAATAGAATTGTATTGTGAGAATTTTTAATGCATTTTGATTTTATTTTAAAGAATATGTGCTGCGACGTTATATAAAATCTTTATCTTGAAGAAAGCGCATTGTACGCATACGCTATTATATTTAGTTTTTCTTTGGCCTAAGGCAACAGAAAATCTGCATGGTTCGTTCTGGCCCGGTTCCAATTCTACATGTTTTATCTTGAAACAGAAATAAAATATCATTTTTGCTCAAGAGGATGTTACTTGAGTAAATATATAGAACTATAAATATAAAAGTATTTCGAAAAATGTATTGCCGAAAAAAGTAAATGATTTGTGCAGAAAATTAATATTTAATATTATTGAGGAAATATTTTCAATAATATGGAGCAATATGAAGAATATTAATTAATTGAAAAATAATTTTTTATTATATATTTATTTCTAAATTGTAATTTAGAAAAAACCGCTTTATTTTTATTAATTATAGTATAAAATTATCGATGTTCCGTCATGAAAGTTCTTTTTTTGGTAAAATAGAAAAATGACGGAATGGCTCACGATTATAATTGCAATATTTGACGAAAGATGTTACACGAATCGAATGAATAATCATCTGGGATTGATGCATTGAAAGGCGCGAAACAAATCAGCATTTAGAAAGCACTGCTTTTCTCGCCATAAACTCAGACCCTATTAAACATTAATTGAGCGCGTAATCCGCCTCGGCAAAAAGGCGAGTTACATCGGACGGCTATGTAAATCAGCTCGTATATCTCGTCGCTCTCATCGATTTCCGGGGGAGAGAAACGTACCGATGGAGAACTGGTCGGATTTATCGGGATTTAGCGGGACTATAGTGTCCGCGGGGGAATATCGTCGTTCGGTCGACTTATTGCGGTAAAGGACCGAATGGTGTGAGCGAGATTTAACGCGCGTTTATTTACAGTAATGGCGGTCTAATTAACTCGGATTACGCGCTCTTCTTTCTAACGCTTCGTGCCGTTTGTCAAAATAAGAAGGACGGTCGTGAAATGTCGGCGAAAATTTGTCTACGTCGAATCCTATCTGTAACTTCCTTTTTCGTCCTTTCCTTTCATTCGCGCCGAGATGCAACGACAAATTATCCTGTCGCTCCGCGATGGCACCTCTGCTGAAAATCGCTGTCGAGAATCTGATTCTTAATACATTGTCATGAAACCAGCAGAGAATAGCAATGATTGTCAAAGACAGTCCAATTTCCTTCTGGCTCGCGAAATTCCTTTATCGATGCAAATATTTTCACAATGCAAGACTTCGATTTAGTATCAATTTCGCTGCGAAGTTTAAGCCGAATTTGTCTCTATTCAAAATGATTGCCTCTAACTTCAATATTGATATAAATGATACAAATAGAAAAAGAAAAAGTGAAAAGATTATTAATTATTTGTAATTCTTTGCAAAAGTATAGAAATTTTTATAATGCCATCTTTTTCTGATTGTTTTAATAAAAATATAAATAATTCGTCAGAGATCTTTGAACTTGCTATTCTCGACTTTTTATATCTATATAAAAATATTTTTTTATAAAATGTGATTATTTCTATTTTCTTTTAAATATGTACTGCAAACATTTTCTGAAAATTTTAACTTTTATAGGAAATTTTATATTTACTATACTTTACAGCACTGATTTAGATAAGTTATTGCATTGACAGATGAAGAAATTAGTTACATCTAGAAATTAGTTACATCTATATTATCTTCAATTTGATGGTTAAATTTTTCGCCATATTTACTCTCATACTATGTTCTCTTTTATAACAGCATTTTATCTTTTTATTTAGCTTCCGCAAAACATATCACATAACAAATTTAAAGAGCAAACTACAAGTTTTTGGCTTGTACGTTATAAGTTATCAAAATTTTCGTTTTTCCCGGATCAATGCTTCGAGAACTTCACAATCAGACAAATACATTTTACGTTATAGTTTTTCCCCTTTTATTTCACGGAAGTAAAGAGTTTGTCCGAGAACAGAGATGCGAGATTTCCACGATAAAAGCTTACATAGAGAAGTTATTGACTCGTTTTGTGCAACCGGCAAATCTCTTGAAAAAGATAAAATTACGTTCATTCGTGTCTTAAAGCTTCTTAACGTGGAGTAAATTTTACAGAAATATTTACCAGAGCGCTTTTAAATCTTACGTTTTGTTTCCTGGCTCTTGCGAGGATCATTAAGGGCTGAAGACTATTCACAAAGATAATGACAGAATTTATTTTTCTCATCTATGGACCCGGTGTGCTCTTGGATTAACAAACGGGTACAATATTTTAAATGTGAAATTAATTTATCATCAGACTACTGACAAGAAGTTTAAATATTAGCAGTTTAAAAACTTTTATTTTTGAAAAAAATATAAGAGGCAGCAGATGTTGCTGCAATGTTCTACTCAAACTTTCACGTTGAAGTGCTTTAACGCTCCTATTAAATGTTTAACGCAGCCATCAATAGTTTCCAGGATTTTCTGCGAAATATTAAAAAATGATACAAAATTTTTCTTTTATCAAATTATATTATTATCCATCAAAATATTTCTCGAGTACGATAGATTTTTCATCTGCAACGCGTCTGTAGAAATTCCTGTTCTTGAAACAAGTTAACATCCACAAACGACTTAAATGACTACTTCTTTTTCATTTCTTAATATAAAAGTTAGCTGCGTGCACGCGAAGTTTGATGAATCCTGTCGATAAACGTATCCATCGCGGCTTGAAATTCGTGCAACAACTTCGCGCAAGCACATCGTAAACACATCCGTTACACAATCGGCGCGAATTTTGTGTTTTTTTTACTTTTTTTTAAGATAAAATGTCTTTTCCGGCGGCTCATAAAACGCCTGAGTGCCATTTCGGTCTGTAAGTCTCATTAAACTTCTCGCGAGGTAAATGAGCGAGTTCAGCATCATAAAGAAGTTGCAAGTTTCTGGCAAGGCACTTAAAAGATGAGTTCTAAGAAAGGGATGTAAGAAAATGGAAGGCAAAATCATGAGAGAAAATTAGGAAAGAAAATATAAGAGAAAAAGAGAGTAGAGAGAGGAATACAATAAAATAGATTAATTCCTTTATACTATACAAAACTTAATATTTTCTATCAAATTATTTAACAAATATAATTCCTTTATACTATAGATTAATTCCTTGTTACTATACAAAACTTAATATTTTCTATCAAATTATTTAACAAATATAAGAGAACAGTAAATAATTAAAATGTTGAATAAGAAAGATGTGGCAAAAGAGAAAAATTAGTCCAAATAAGCATGGAAATATAAAAACACAGAATGGAAGTATCTTATAAATGTAAAAGGAAAGGAGCAAAAAGGAAGAATAAGACGAGGATAGAGAAAATAAAGTGCCGTGGAAGATAGCGAAGAGGTGATCGTACTGGTGAAAGCCATGACGTAAGAGAGGAGCAAAAATGCACGTCTAACTTCCGCAGATTCCATCACTGTGAGGCGATTTTGTCGTTTGCGACAAAAGATAGGAGAAACGCGAAATAAATTACCCCAGCTTCTCTTTCGGCTTTTAATGTTGGCCCTAATGACTGGCAGTAGCAGCAACCGGAGAGAATGATTCTTCGACAAGCGTAAAGCGACGAGGTAACTTAATTCCGTACCACCCTGCAGTCCAACTGTGTTTGCTTCATGACGATATATCTGCTTTGAGAAATGTAACACCATGTGACTCTTGTTCTCGACCGGGCTCCGGGCACGGTTATCGGAAAATCCTTTTTGTTGCCGCTCGAAACTCGCTGCGCATCCTGTAGTCATGAGATGAGAGCAGCTCCGGATAAAATGGGTACATAGAAGCGATCTAGTTAGCGCATGTCCGCAGGGAAGACTTTTCTAGAATATTTACAGATCGTAGAGAGAGAGAGAGAGAGAGAGAAGGGGGGAAGAGAGAGAGGCGGTTATGTTGCCAGAAGTCGGTTAATGTTAATTGAACAATTAAGCGGACGGTACATTGCAAAAATTAAGTAGCAGATGTTGAATATGTACGGCGCTATTTTTATAGGCAACTCTGCGCGTATCCGTTCTTTAAATTTTAAATTACAGTTTGCTCTGGCTCCTGAGTAAATATTTTTCAATTATGATTTATTTGTTTAATATATTATTTGATTTTTTTAAACGAGATGAAAATCCAGCCATTGTTAAAATATCAAAAATACGAATTGAAGAATATATTTCATATCATTTTAGATTTTTCTAGAGAATTTTAATAATGAAGATAAATCTCTAGATATTTTTATTTAAAATTCAAAATATGCGAGAAATTTTTTATTCATACTATGATAAATAAAATATTTGCATAAAAAATATTGGTCAAAATACAGCAAGAAAAGAGATATAAATAATTTTATACTAAAAATCAGATGTTTGTTTAGAAATTATTGTGTTTCCATAGTATATATAATATATCAGAGATACAATCATGTTATGAAATGCGTGGTTTGTGCAACGTAATCAATGTACAAGACATTAACGTCATATCTCCTAAATTTTGTACGCGGCATAGCTTATTCCGTTGAATAGGATTCAATGAGATTTACTGTCATTTGGCGGATATCGTTGACGGGCGACGTGCGATTGCAGCAAATACCTTAATTTCCGAGGTACAGAGCTATATGCGAGCAAATATCACCGAATATGTATTTGGAATTGCATTGTATATTTACGCGGAATGCAACCCACAAAATCGCTCAATATCGAGACTTCCCTTTTACGATGCAATTTAGTTATCTGTAACATGATTTTGAGTTAATTTTACATTCTATATATATTGCAGTATTTGCGACAAAAATTGGCAATAAGTTCATCAAAAAATATATTTGACGTCTGCTTCAATTCTCGATTTTTTTAAATTTGTATTTTTATTTAATTTATTTTAAATTTGTATTTTTATTTGATTTATTTTAAATAATTTTAAAAATTAAAATTTTCTAGTGAAAGATAATTTATATTAAAATAATATGAATTAACTCATGGTGAGTTTTCATGCAATTTTTTAAAATTATTTTTTATGATATTTGTTTTATAGATGTAAAATTTTGAGATTCGAGGAATAATTAAATATATATTATTTAAAATATATATAGAAAATTTCTCAAATTTCACGAGCTCCAACGTGTCTGCGAGTATCAGACTTGACATATCAATGCAACCGTGCATTTCAATTTGCCCTCGGCTCGTCTCTCCGGTCGCAAAGATAGAGACACTACATACGTCAGCGAAATGTGTCAGCTTCCGATATGCGCGTTTCTTTTTACAGCGGATAGAATTTCGATATGGTAGCCGGTACTTACAGTTCGGTTCGGAGCACGACGCGGATGGATTCACCCTCGATAACAATACGCCACGTTGACGGCTCAGTTACAAATTATGGATCCTCAAAGCGCGAGATGCTGTACTTGGCGTCTCGCCAGGCCAGCTTCCATCACATCCGCTAAATTTTTTAGCTCCTTTTGCTCGTCCACCAGCCATCGACGTGGCTCACGCAACACCACCGCGGAAATCAATATTCTCGAGATAAAGTATGAGCGTGATTCCGCAGCACCACGTGCCCCATCATAAACGTCCGAAGACAATAAATTCTGCAGTAGTGCTCACTCACACCGCGATAAATGGAAGATATTTATGCACAATTATATATATTGCGTGGCGGTAAAATTATCATTGCGCAATAGTTTATATAATTTTTTTCAGATTTTACACAAGAATAATAATCTATTTGTTTCTGGAAGAAAAAATATTATATTACGGAAAATAATTGATAGAATAAATAAAAAATTTTTAATCTTTTCAAATTTACAATTTTTATCTCTAGTTTATACAAAACAATTTTTATATAAATTTTATCTGCACTTTTTTTATTTAATATTTATCAAAAATATTAATTATTGCTTTTTAATAGCTATCAATTATTGCTTTTTAATAGCTATTAATTATTGCTTTTTAATAGCTATCAATTATTTCAATTATTTTAGTATATTTAATTAGTTTCTTCTGAAAGTGTGTCAGAGTTACTATTATAATTATTAACTTTTCAATTATGTTATTATTATATCTCGTAAATTGAAAGAATATGCTTTAATATTGTTGCGAGATGATGCTACAAATCATGTCATTTACATATTTTATCCTATTAATAGTTTCAATCAGATTAAAACAAAATATCTTAGATTATCTTAAATTATCTTAAAATATCTTAAATCTTAAATTTCCAAAGTAATGTCAAAAATTTGTGAAACTAACTCTCTAATTTGAGAAACACTGTTTCTACGGAATGTGCGGCGACTTAGTAAAATGAAAAATTCGCCTCCACTCAAACTAGTTTACGACTTCCATTGCTGATATTGCGGCAAGATTGTGCCAAAGAGGCGAAATATTAACCAAAGCGGATATTGAAAACTCATAGAATTTCAAGATCGATTTTACATAATGACATTATTTTCGTGCAAAAATCTTAGTATTAAATTGTTGTATCTACAAGCCATCTGCAGTTACATCAAAATCACATAAAGTTGTAATGATTTTTTAAATCTTATGTCTATTAAAATAAGTATAAAAATAAATATAAAACAATTAAAATATTACAATGTGAAATATCAAAAGATGAAATTTTCAGAGATTAAATACAACAATCTCTCTTGCTCTCTAAATAGTTTCACTATTATTCCCGACAATTTGGCCTGTATACTTACCTTCTGCAGCTTGCAAAATTCCACTCTTATAACTAATTTTCGCAAGGAACACGCGAGAGAGAGCTAATCAGAATTCACAAGGAATACGCAAAGGGGAAGTCTGAGTCTCTTAATTGGTGATTCGAGTTCCTCGAAGGAGTGCAATATATACAGGGAAACGCGCGAGGAAGATAGGGTGGCGAACGAGGCTCTCTCTAGAGATCACGTTTGCGGAAGTAAAAGCGAACGCGTTCGATATTGCGGCACTTTGCACGTAATACCATTACCAGGGGTGTGCGGTGGTATTCAAACTGCATTCAAGCAACGGAATAGCGACGACGAATGCAGACGCAGTGAGAGGATAATCGACTTGTGTACGGTTAGTTTTTGATTGGGCCGAGAACGCGACCGTGATAACAAAAGAACCGAGCTAATTAGAATACGGCGTTCGTGGCGGATTCATTTCACTAATAATGAATGGAGAACGCGAGAACGCGTCGAATGCCGATTGAAAAGAGTCGTGGATTTATTAATGCGGCCGCTTTATTAAGGAACGCTGAAACTTCTCTCTCGACGCGAAATGATGTTTTTCGAGACAGAAGCGTGAAATTAGTATTCCGATACATGCAAGCGAGGCGAGAAGGTTCATTATGAGAGACAAAAGACGTTTTTGACGTCTTCATTATATTAGGAAGGATATCGCGCAGATATTGCTTGCGCAATAACGTAGATTAATTTCAGAGAGCTTTTAATTGAGACATACAGTGTCTATTAAAATATATATATGATGTATGTAAATTTAAAATTATTTGCATTTATCTTGAGATTAAAAAAAAGTGATTAGACTTGAAAAAGATTAGAAATGCAAAGGATTATTAATATAATAAATAATTAAATAATTAATTAATATATTAATTAATATAATATAATATAAATATATTAATTAACATAAATATATTAATTATATTATATTAATATAATAAATAATTAAATATCTTCTAAAAAATTCTGAAAAATAAAACTTCTGAAAAATAATTAATCAGATTTTTTGTGAAAAAATTTTCTAGATTTTCTCTATATATTGTTTCAATGTTTCAATTACTCCCTTTATTAGCGACTAGCGAGTAGTAATTGTTAGTGACAGGAATATTTTAAAACTTGACAACCGCTGTAACCGCAGAATACGATATCATAAATCATACATAACGAGTATCGATTAATTATTCTCGCGCGGTTCAACGGCGTATCCGAAGATAAACCATGGGAATTGGCGCCAATAAAACGTTGCATTGTAAGAACGTTATCGGAAAATCGAGTACTATCTCTTTCATATAATAGTGCCGTCGTGGCCGCAACTCTACACATATACGTGTATATATTAATAGCAATAGTATCGAGAGAAATCGCTCGTTGCTTTTTACGGAGATATATTAGAAACTTTATGAGCGCAACTAAGAAATGCCGTTCTATATTTATTGTGTTCTATTTATTATTGCTGCTTCTGTCCATGCTGATGTATTTAGGATAGTTGTTGGTCATATATTCTAGGGAAGGAAGAGCCAAAGTGTCCTCCGAGTGCATTTTTTATAGTTAAACTAGACTATTTTTTATGGAGATAAAGGTTTCATCATGTCTGTAATCTTATAACGTTGCATTTTTCTACATTTACAAGAAAATATGCGTCATTTATATTGATTCTAACTATCATGCAATTTCCAAATAATTAAAAAAATTTACATTTGAATAAGTAAAAAAATCTATATATTTGATATATTCTATTAGTATAAATAAAATTGAATATGACAGAAATTTTCGTGGCATCATTTCTCGAAGTATTTAATAAGAATTAAATTTTAACCACATGCAGATGAATTAATTAATTTAAAAAATTGTCTAATATTTTAACTGAATAATTGAGGATTATCTATGTTTAATTTAGTAATTCAGTAATTCAGTAATAAAGATCAACCAATATTTGAGCTTAGTAATTGGAAAATTTAATTTCCATTAATTTTCAACACGCACACTTCTTCGTTAAAATTCAGCTTACGCTTTGGATGACTCGTTTTCATTGAGGTTCCATCACGTCGCTTCCGACAGGTTCTCGTCGCAGCCGCATTTCATCGACGCATAATAAATGGAAAGGCCGCGTTCTTTAACGCGACAGTGAGCTAAACGCTGAACCGTAAATCGTTTCCCACTCTATAGGAAAAGCTTATTCGGTACCATCAAGGTGCTCGCTCATAAATCACGATGTGCACACTTGTGAGTTGAAATCGGGAGAAAAAAAATATATCGGATGAAGGAAAAATCGTCTGGTCCATCATCGGACCAATATCGATCATATAATAAGCCATATGACATTTCGGAGATGCATTCGAATTAATAATGGATTTTTTAATGGATTAAAATTCCGTCCAAAATACATTATCGGGTATTACAAATATAATCTGTCATAAATCTTTAATTTAGCTTTAAATATTCGTTGTATCATATAATTAATTTAAAGTCGATATTTCTTGAAAAATTCTCAGGCATTACAATTCTTTCTTATACTGCTTTTACAAATAGTCACTTTTGATATACGTATATTATATATTTTTTTTATTTCTCTCTCTCGATCATCTTGCGGTCAATCCTCTCGGTTAGAATCGCGGCCGTTTCGGTCATCGACGGGTATAAAGGTCCGTGATAAATGAAGTTAAGGTCGCAACGCCGGCGCCTTGGTTCGATAACGTCCGGCAGTCCGCGCCGATCAAATTTAATTTTGATAAAGAAGATTTATAAATATGGGCTCGCATGCACCGTCGCGGCGGCACAGCACTGGCTTTTATTTTTCCGGAAATACGAAATCCAATTTTCGATAAGACCGGATTACACAGAGACTGCCTGCTCCACTCTTTCTCGCATTCCCTTCCCGACTATTTCTCATATCGCGATCGCGCGGCATCTCTCTGCTGGGTGCACGTTCGAGAACATTATTTTAGAGCGAGAAGCTGGCTTTTTGCCGGATGTGCGAAATTTCTGACCGGCACATTCGGCACGTATCATCTAAGGTTGCTTCGTTACGAGATTACGAAATCGCTTACGCGAATTTTATTATTAAATAAATTAATAAATTTAACTTCGAATGTCTAGCTTTGTGAAAGATATGAATTAAATTTTAAATAAACTGCAATTTGTATTTACACCCACAAAATCGAAATTATCTTTATATGATTCGAAAAGAATAGATTTTATTACATATATGTAGATTTGAGAGTGTTTGCAAAAAAAGCGTAATTTAATAAATTGGGAATATATAAAAATCTTTTGGAAAGCCACTTTATTTTTGTATAAACGTATGCATATACAAGCCATATACTGAAACTTGTATTGAATGTATATGAAAAACTCGATATCGAGATGTATCAATTATATTATATTATATATATTGCGAGCCTGCGAGAGTATTACAAAATATAACGATATTACAAAACTTTTGCAGAGAAAATGCACTTCATTTTCCGATAATACAACACGTATGCAACATTTTAATTAAAACATTGGACAAACAATTGTTGATACATGTAAATAAAACAATTGCATAGTTGGTAACTGAAGTGAAATATGCTCCAGCATTTTCTACTTTATTTACAATAGCCCTGAATTGATTTTGGTAAAAATCGTGCTATCGATGAAACTAAATCCTTAATAATTTTAATAGCGAAATAATTGATTTTTATATTATTTTTAATTTTGAATTTATAATATTATTTTTATTTTTTTTACAATTTTTCGATATTAATTACGCAAGGATATGTTTATGAACTGCATAAATCCATTATAATTATTTTTATTGGATTTATATTACAAAAAATAAAAGTTTTAGAAATTTCAATATTTTTTCATATATTAATATGATATATAATTTTCTCGAATTAAAAATATATAAAAATATATAATAAAAATATATATAAATAAAGAAAATAAGATAAAAATTTTATTTCAACATTTTACGCAGTAATAATTTTTGAATTTTATAAAATCGTTATAATTCCGAAAATCATTTAGTATTTTTTAGATTAATATTTACAAACAGTTGGCATTATTTGATTAATAATAATATTAATAATAATGTGTACATATAGTTGGAACTATCGTTGGAACGATTCTTTGTGATGTACAGAAAAACGATATATTTTAAGTATATTTATTTCAATGTGTGTAATATAAAATATAATGAAAGCGGATCTGAGATAAAAATTTCTAATAAACATACAAATCACCTAATATTTTAACAATCAGACTTTATTATTTCGCTCATGATTTTCAAACTTTTTTCCAAGTTTTATCTTAATAATAATTTTTATTAAACTCATAAAAAAAAGTTTATTTAATTATGATAAAACACATCAAAATTATGATGCCGAATTTATGTATAATTATTATTCTATTATAATTTTATTAACGCTTTTATTGATATTATCTTTGCAGGATCTCATGACGAAGAACAAACAGCGGTATCGATGGCGTTTGCTGATCTGCGGCATCGTCATCATAGTCGTGCTTGCCCTGGTGATCGCTGCGGCGATCCTCTTGACCGGTAGCCCGAATTCGACTGCGTCGAGGACGAATGGCGCACCCGGCATATCCCTGGAGGAATGGCTCTCCGGTTCGTTGTCCCCCAAAAGCTTCAATGGCACGTGGATCAGCGGTAAGTGCTGTACTTACGTTCTCTTGGCGCGAAAAAAAAGCTGCGAAAATATGCTCGCCACCGATTTTTTATTCCGACCGGAAATCTAATTTTCGAAACGAACTTCTCCCTCGAGACGCGGCGACAATTTACCTGTGTGAACATTTGACTTTTAAAAAACATAAATTTAATAAGAGCAAAAAAAATTCAATCATAAAAACATTAATCATTTATAATGGTAAAAAAATTATTAATTTAATATGAAACATATTACGTATATATTACAATAATCGTAATCTATATTAAATCGTCAGAAATATTTTCGTAAACTAAAAGATCCAATGCACCCATATTTCATACCTCGTACTTTTAGTTTTACAATTTCATTTCACAACTCAACATTTAATCTAGAGATTTTTTAATACATGTATATGTATTTTCTTCCGGAAAATAAATTCATTTAAAAGAGCAACGTCCATTAAAAGCAAACTTTCGTGCACATTCAACGCAATTAAACCGCGTATTATTCGCATAACGCGTTTCAATCTTTTTAAATAATCAATCGCCGTGAGCTTTCGGGAAATTGTCGACCTGTATGAACTTGGTACCCGACTTTTAAAAAACATAAATTTAATAAGAGCATTCAATTAAGCATCGTTTGTATCCGTTTGTACCGCCTTTCGTTTCGTTTGTATCCTCACGGGAGTGGAAATATGGAAAATCAAAAAATCGCGTAAGGGGCAACTTTGTCATTTTTAGAAATATTCGAAATCTGAAAGCGGGTGCTATTTCCTAATCGTTTGTACCCGTTTGTATCGCCTTCCGTTTCATTTATACCCTCACGGGAGTGAAAGTACGGAATATGAAAAATCACATAAGAGAGAGAGAGAGGGGTAACTTTGTTATTTTTAAAGATATTCTAAAATCTATATTTAAAATTTGAACGTTAAAAATCTATAATCTATATTTCTACAAATTTATAATCTCTCTCTCTCTCCTCTCTCTCTCTCTCTCTCTATGTATCTCAATCTATATATCTTATGATCGATAATCTATAAATCTATATGAAAAAAATATAATAATAAAATAATAAAATATTAAATAATATAAATATAAATAATAAAATAATAAAAATAAAAAAATCTAAAAAAATCTATCTAGAAAATAAAATCTATAAATATATCAGTCCATAAATTTAATGAAATTTATGCAAAATTTCTTATATTGTATGCACTTTATTATTATTTCGATGTTTTAAATTTTATATAATTTTTTATAATTTTTTTTATACTTGTATTTTATTTTATAAATTCTTTTGCTTTTTTAACGGTTTTTCAGATCTTTTATAAAGCTAGACATTGCTTTTCGCATGTTTCATTGAGTTTTCGACAGATACGATTTGTACCATAAAGTACCACCTAAAAGTACGAGGTATTGAAATATGGGTCTTTTAGTTTACGAAAATATTTCTGACGATTTAATATAGATTATGATTATTTTAATATGTTCGTAATATGTTTCATATTAAATTAATAATTTTGCCATTATAAATAATTAATGTTTTTATGATTGAATTTTTTTGGGTGGTTTTTAATGGCTGGAAGGAAAAAAAAAGAGAAAAAAATTTGAAACTATTTTTATTTCGCGTTTTCTGTATCTATTTAAAATTTTCTGCATGTTGTGCATTTTTAAGATTTTTAAACGCGGTCACTGCTTTTTTAAATCAGCAGTGATAACAATTTACAATTCATGAACGGTAGCTTCACGTCACGAAAACACCGCTTAAATGAGTTTCGAACGTAAAAAACTCGTTTGCCAATACGTTAACGTCGGTTATTGTGTTTCGTGGCGTACGCGAATCTTTTTCGAGCATCGCCCCCGGTGAGTTGTTTTTGCCCGGCTTCGGCATGCGCGCGATTTTCCCCGTTTTGCTCGTATAATAAAATTATCATACGCCATAAATCTCGCATGTGAGACAAAAGTCGCTCGGGTCTTTCCGCGAGAATGAAATGTCAAATTATATCACGAACGTATGTCAGAGTTTGTCGGGTTCTCTCTCTCTCTCTTTTCTTCCCCGCCCTCCGCGCATACCGTATTATATAACATCAAAAGAGAATAATAAATGATTCACGCGACACGGGAGGATCGCACAAAAGCGGATACGGGCGCGTCGGCGAATATTTATATGATATTTTTCTCCCTTTTTACCGGGTGAATGGCGGTGTCGGCGCTTCGCGGCCGGCCCCTCGTGAAGCGCGTGTGAAGTTCAAACTAATTTTATATTTGAGGCGGCGCGTTGGCCATTCTACTTCATTCGCGGATCCATTTGTCTTTGTTACGGCACGACCGCCGACACTGCTGTCGGCCTATAAATCCTTTCGTCAGGTCGGGAACAAAAGACGGGTTTTAATGGATTTACGCGGGCGCGAGCGCGGCCACCAGTATCTTCCCGCTATCGTTTAATTCTTTTTGCTCGAAAACGCGTCACGAGCCCCACGTAATACAGCCCATCCCTTCGCGGACGTGCGGGAGTAATTCCGACTGCGAGCGGAAATCCAAGCGGGGATATTTCGCCGCTTTCGGAGATCGAAATTAAATGTCCGCCGTCCAAAATTGTCGCGCGAGCGCGTTTTTTATTCGGATTCGCGTCGACCGATGAAAGCAATCCGCGAATGAGTCGAGCCAATAAAGTATAAGTTCAATAAAGTATCGTACTCTCGCGTTTTTATAGTATTATAGTTTTAATATATGTATATATTAGGAAATGCTTATAGAAAAGAAATCATCACGTCTTATAAGTTAGCGGTACAAAATGGGCGGAATCAATTATAATTGATATTTTTATTTGTTGCTCATTTGTTGTTAAAAAGTTGCCAAAGAAAAAAATTTGTTGCTCTGTAATTTTTTTAAAAAAATCATTTTCCGCTAAAGGAAGATTAAGTTAGCGGAACAATATATATAACAACAAAATTATACGTAATAATAATATAAAAATTTGTTGCTAATTTGTTGCTAATTTGTTGCTCTTAAAATATTCAATTTGTTGCTTGCAAAATAAATTTAAACAATAGCGGAAAACTTTTCACAGCGAGCAAAGTTACAAGAGTAAACTATCAGAAAAAAATTTGTTGCTCGCTTAAATTTGGTATTGAGATATTATTTGAATTTGTTGCTCTCGAAATATCCAAGTTTCGAATTTGTTGCTCGCGCAATAAGTTTAAATAATGATGAGAAACCTTTCACAGCGCGCAAAGCTACAAGAGTAAACTACTAGAAAAAAATTTGTTGCTCGCTTAAATTTGGTATTGAGATATTATTTAAATTTGTTGCTCTCGAAATATCCAAGTTTCGAATTTGTTACTCGCGCCATAAGTTTAAATAATGATGAAAAACCTTTCACAGCGTGCAGAGCTACAAGAGTAAACTGTCAAAAATAAATTTGTTGCTCACTTAAATTTTATATTGGAATATAGGTTGAATTTGTTGCTTTCGAAATATGTAAGTTCCGAATTTGTTGCTTGCAAAATAAATTTAAATAATGATGAAAAACCTTTCACAGCGTGCAAAGTTACAAGAGTAAACTATCAGAAAAAAATTTGTTGCTCGCTTAAATTTGGTATTGGAATATAGGTTGAATTTGTTGCTTTCGAAATATCCAAGTTCCGAATTTGTTGGTTGCAAAATAAATTTAAACAATAACGAAAAACCTTTCACAGCGTGCAAAGTTTAAATTACATCGAAAACATATTGACTGAATTTTTACTTAATATATTTGGCACAAGTATTCAAGGCCATATAAATCTTATTAATTGTTATTGTATCGTCATATACATATTCTTGTAATTTAATTTGTTTATTATTTATACTTATTGCAACAAATTCGAAACTTGGATATTTCGAGAGCAACAAATTCAACCTATATTCCAATACCAAATTTAAGGGAGCAACAAATTTATTTTTGATAGTTTACTCTTGTAGCTTTGCACGCTGTGAAAGGTTTTTCATCATTATTTAAATTTATTTTGCAAGCAACAAATTCGGAACTTGGATATTTCGAAAGCAACAAATTCAAACTATGTCTCAATATCAAATTTAAGCGAGCAACAAATTTTTTTCTAGTAGTTTACTCTTGTAGCTCTGCACGCTGTGAAAGATTTTTCATCATTATTTAAATTTATTTTGCAAGCAACAAATTCGGAACTTGGATATTTCGAAAGCAACAAATTCAAACTATATCTCAATACCAAATTTAAGCGAGCAACAAATTTTTTTCTAGTAGTTTACTCTTGTAGCTTTGCACGCTGTGAAAGGTTTCTCATCATTATTTAAACTTATGGCGCGAGTAACAAATTCGAAACTTGGATATTTCGAGAGCAACAAATTTAAATAATATCTCAATACCAAATTTAAGCGAGCAACAAATTTTTTTCTAGTAGTTTACTCTTGTAGCTTTGCGCGCTGTGAAAGGTTTCTCATCATTATTTAAACTTATTGCGCGAGCAACAAATTCGAAACTTGGATATTTCGAGAGCAACAAATTCAAATAATATCTCAATACCAAATTTAAGCGAGCAACAAATTTTTTTCTGATAGTTTACTCTTGTAACTTTGCTCGCTGTGAAAAGTTTTCCGCTATTGTTTAAATTTATTTTGCAAGCAACAAATTGAATATTTTAAGAGCAACAAATTAGCAACAAATTTTTATATTATTATTACGTATAATTTTGTTGTTATATATATTGTTCCGCTAACTTAATCTTCCTTTAGCGGAAAATGATTTTTTTAAAAAAATTACAGAGCAACAAATTTTTTTCTTTGACAACTTTTTAGCAACAAATGAGCAACAAATAAAAATATCAATTATAATTGATTCCGCCCATTTTGTTCCGCTAACTTATAAGACGTGAAATCATCCCAGCCATCAAGCATCACCCAAAAAAATTCAATCATAAAAACATTAATCATTTATAATGGTAAAATTATTAATTTAATATGAAACATATTACGTATATAATAATCGTATATTACGTATAAAATAATAATAATACGTATAATAATCGTATATTACGTATAATGTTTTTTTCACGCTAAAACACACGTTTTATCTAGAAAGAGCAAATAACTGGATGAGCTAGTAACACAATAGAGTTATTGTTGTATCTAAAATGGAGATCAGTGTTAAGCCGTACTCTCTCAGTAGTTCTCCTAATGATGATAAAGTTCCGCGCATTCGTAGTGATCACAGGAAATAGCAAAATATGTTTCCACATACACAGTTCGAAACACATCTTTCGATCAATATAATTACTGCAACGCATGAAAGCAACGCTCAATCTAGAAGCTCACGTTCTCTTTTTGCGATTTCTCTTCTCTTTTGTAGCTCGCGATAGGATAAAACGCCTTTTAAAAAGTAACGAGATCGAATCCATGCCAAGGAATCAGGGAAACGTAAGGCGTATTAATGGCGCCTGTCGGAAATTCTCCTTTACCATCCGAAATCTTCTTTGCTGTAACACGTTATTTTGTATCCTCTCCTTAATTCGTTTTTCTGTTTGATAATAAAAATTAAACTCGTGTCGATTGTAATTAATAAATTAATCTTATTTAATGAATAAGATTATTGCAATTTGACGCACAGAAAGTCATTTTTTTTGCCGATGAAAAATTTTACAGTATATTTTTGTTAATTAAAAACTAAGGTTAAAAATATAGAATTTTGTATGAATTAAATTTTACAGATATAGATAGGTTTCAATTAATATTTTAATTAATTAAAAATAGTATAATAATGAATTCTATTCTACTAGAAATTCTAGAATTATTATCACGTGTACTCGAATGCGAGCGAAATTTTATCAAAATTTAAATTTGTTGAGAATTTACTAATAAAGAACGTAATATGAAATTATTAATTCTCACAATATTTGCAACAAAATAATCTGTCGCGTTTGTCATATCTTCCCGTATTATACATATATTTTCTGCATAAAATGCATATTATGTGAGTTTTAGAGATTTGCTCATTTTCGGTTATTTGAAAGCTAAAATATTTCCAATATATGCTTCGCATATTAATTGGAACTATTAGTTTTGTGTCACACATCCCTTCATTCTCACTCGACTTGACTTGACCTGACCTCTATTTGGTTATTCATTATAGTCTTTATATTCATTTCAAAATGTATTCCTATGTATAGCACAATAGGTCTCTACTCGCGCTTTCGTTTGTTCTGTAGAAATTTTAGGCCTAAGTCTACAGAATACTTGGATGTTTCCATTTACTTCGTGTATGTAATTTCGCATTGTTCGCAATTCTATATTTTGTTTATAGATTATTTTTTTAAGTTCTTCGTTTTTATTATTTAGTTTAAGTATTTTTTCTTTTAGGCTTTCTATTTCTTTGGATTCTTTTCTTTGGTCTCCTTCAATGCTCAAATCTCTTCTCATTATTTTCAGAACAATGTTTTTAAATTTGTTAAAACGATTTTGATCTTGTTGACATGCAGCATTTTTTTCTTTTGCTTCTACATTTGTGAAAAGAAGCTCGGCAATTGATATTCAAAAAATTTTTTTTTAATATTTTTGTTTGGCTTTGTGTTATCATCTTTTTCTGTATTCTTTTCTTCGTCACTTATTTCTTCAATAAGATCTTCATTTATGATACTTGATTTTTCAAAGAACTCAAGTGTTTTATATGTGCCATCTTTATTTAGATAGTGCACATATAAGGGCCCACTACATTTTTCTTGGACATTGCCGTGTCTAATTTTTCGTACTCGTTGTTATGATATCGCATCAAGTGACTTCTAATATTCGACGTATTTTGCGAATATATTATATGTTTTCTGCATAAAATGCATATTATGTGAGTTTTAGAAATTTGCTCATTTTCGGTTATTTTAAAGCCGAAATATTTCCAATATGTGCTTCGCATGTTAATTGGGACTACTAATTTTATGTTACATATGTCTTCATTCTCACTCGCCATTATTTGGATGATGAGTAGGCAGGTACTATCTCTAAAACTTTATAAAAATAGAAATTTAAAATTAATCAAAAGAAAAATAAATTATAACTAATTTTCTTCAAAAGACACGATATATATCGAAATAATTGTTAATAAAAAAATATATTGCATTAAAATTTGTTTTTATTAATATATTTCTAGCATTTCTGTCAATATTTAACATCAAAAATATAAAAATGAAAACAATAGACAATAAGAGCCAACGCAGTGAAGGGCATACGTTCATCTAAACAATGTTTACAAAAACTAGGTGTTGGGTTCGTGTGAAATATATAAAGGTTCTTGCTTCCACACAGTTTAATTCTAGACTCAGAAACGTACAGTGACACGTGGCGATCCGTTCACGGTGCGATAGATTGGTATCGAAAATAAAGGCCCGCGAATCACGAATAATACGCGGCCCTAACACTAGGGTTGCGAACGTTTCGGTAACTCTTTTGGAGTGCCAAATTCTCATGCGAAATATAAAAGTATCAGCATCTTACAATTAGAAAAATGTTCCATTTGATAAGATTTCATTTGGGGGAGACATATAATGATATTAATTCTAAACTATATTTTGTTTTAGTGATAAAATTAACAAATTATTAAATATATATTTCAATATATCTATTTCGAAAAGATCAAGATCCTAGATTGATTTTAAAAAAATCTTTTAAGCAGTTTAGTCCTTTAGAGACTTATAAATAAATTTAGGGGCGCGGCGAAAACACCGCTATTAGGGGCTATTAGCGCATTTCGTACGTTTAGACGAGAGCGAAAAAATCGGGATTTCAAAAAGGACAGCGCTATTAGGTGGTTTGCAAAACAGGAAGAGAAAAGCGTGCTCTATAGTGGTAATCATGGTAGTTGATGAGAGTTTCATGCTACACGGAACCGCAGCCCACCATCTACTTCACGTCAAATTGAGGTAACTCAGGACGCAGGGGGGAGGAGGCGCGGTTAATTACCTCACGTGCATTCGCCCGTAAACCTGTCCGTCGGTTTTCAGACGGCGCATGCCCTAATTAGATTAACGCACATTCGGATCTTTTCCGACCGTACGATTACACGCGTAATCCCTCGAAAGTACTCGACATTCTTGCGAATCGTGCGCGAATTCTTGTATCGAGCCGCGATAAAGTGATTCGACAAAGTTTTTTTAATTTTTTTCTTTTATAATTGCTACGATATCATCTTTTTGATTTGTTAAGAGATTAATTTCTTTTCTGGAAAAAAAGTTGACTTAATATGTGCTTATACGCAATGTTCCTTAGACGGCGACTTTTAAAGATATTATACAACATATTTTCAAAACTATAACATCTCTTGATTATTTGTTAAATGTAAATTGAATTCTTTGAATATTGATCAAATAGAAAGCAATAATCGTAGCAAGATTAATAATTAATTAAGTATTATTCGAATTATGATTGAAACATGATTTAATTATCAAACGTGGTGTATATGATATGTGCATATGCGTCAACTGATCATGTTAATTAGACGCTATAAAAGTATGATTAGCTAAAACTAATTAACTGGCTATAATTTATTAAATGTAATTAACATTGATATTTTATCGTATAATTTGGAAAATTTATTAAAATGAAATTGAGTAATTTAATATTACACCCACAATGAAATTAATATTTAGTGATTAGCTTCGTTTTTAGCTCGATCTTTCAATTAAAAATAGGCACGTTTTTTTCGTTAAAATTCTCGTATTTTTTTTTATTAATTGTATTAAAAATTTTTTCTACCGTTATTTCAATTTTATTTTATTAACTATCTATTTCATGCATTTCCGCATCACATCATTTTAATTGTCGGTTTGATTCATAGCTCCAATCAAATTACAGAATATTTTATTGCACTTTTATATTTAATTTCGTGCGGCATGGCAAGCGTTAAGCAACAAGTACGCGCTTATTTAATTTTAATTAGAATTGTTAATAAGTACATACAGTCGCAACATAATTGATAATCATCCATGTGTGTTGGCCACGATGGGACATTAAATTAAATCAAATCCGAACTCCGAATGGCGCCAATTACATGTTGGAATGTTAAAATGATCTCTTCGCAATTCACGCGCGTATCACGTTACAAGGACTAGTTACTGAACATGACGATCATAATATAATGCACCGGTTGTACAATACCGGTTGTACAATGCGTTGCTAACGAGATTTTCCGATTGTAACAAAATTGCAATTTTGTAATCTTGTAATATAGTCTCGTTCTCGTAATTATGTCAATGCATATTATACGAGCGTTATTACATAATTATTTATTTGAATCAGCAAGCAAGTAAATAATTGTTATATTGTGTTGTGTGTTTCTAGTTCTTATGCGTATATATAAAATAATGAGTATTTTGAAGTACAAATGTGATATTGTTAATTTTTAAAATTGCAACTGCACTTCTCTTCAATTTACAGTTAGATGATATTTTTCTAATAGCATATTATTTTCGCAAATATTTATCTTGTCATATTTTTTACTATTCTTTTATTAATTTCATACGCAAAATTCTTTCTTAAATTAGCACATTTTGGAAAATTTATGCTTCATGTAATATTATTTAAAAGTATAAAAAAATGTATAAAAAAATATTATCATTATTTAATAAGGATTTAAAAAATAATAAAATTTTCACAATATTTTTTAACCGCGCATTTATACATTTGCTCTATTAGCAATCCCGATAATTAGTTTCGGAATGTGGCATTTCGATTTCGCGGCAAGAACAATTGAATTCTAACACGATAAATTAATGAAGGTATGGACACAAGAGTGAGAAATATGTGGGCAGAGATATTTTATCGCTTCGGTGCTCAGAAATAATGGTTGACGTTATTTGATCGATAACTCGTCGCATTGTCCGAATATCCGAATCATCTTTGTCGATTCATATCTCACCTGAGTTTTATTCGCGATTTTCCGTTTTATAGTTTGATAAAAAAATTTTATTCGGTGTCCCTTTGGAGACTACAACTATTATACTTTCCGTCCGCTCCGATTTTGTGCACGTTTCAAACCCTTGCGTTATGTGATTGTTTCGGAAGATTTCCTGCCAATTACTATATCGTGTTTTTATTTGTTTTCTGATTAATCTTTTTTTTAATCAATACTTTAATAATGGCTTTCTATCTTGAATAATTAGTAATCATAAAATAATGAAGATACATTAATAAATTACATTAAAATATACATTGGATATTTTAACGACGAGATCTTTAGTTTAATTTTTAACTAAATTTTGATTGATATATTTTATATATTGACTTTCTATCATATATAATTTTATTTTAGAAAAATAATATTTCTCTAATATTTTTATTAATATTTGTAATTTTATATTTTTCGAAAAATACACGTGCTAAAATATCAAATTGGCGCGGTCGAATAATCCGGGAAAACAAAGTGGGTAAAGCGTTGCTGGATTTTATACTGTTATTTTCGGTATTATGGGAGACGGGGCGTAAACGTGTTACAAAGAGGGATTTTCACGTAGAAGTTTCTACTGAAGTGGCTAGTCGAAAGGTTTCACCACCTGTCTTGCTACAATTGGAACAAACATTCCAACTTGACATGCTTCCGAGAGATACATAACTTTGGCATGAGATATTTCTGTTTAATTTGAACAAACATAGACGCACATAAATAATAACAGAGATCTATTTTGTTGGGTTTTCCGATTCACAGATTACTCGAAGAGTTTAAATTAGAGTTTCAATTAGATTTAAGTTTGATCATTTCGTGTGTTATACATTTTATATTTTATAAGAAATTGTAATTGAAATTTAACGAATGAAATGTAGACAAAATGAATATTTTATGCTACCCGTGTCGCGCATTTTTTATCAAATTATCGTACTAAGAAAAAGTATTTATTGGAGTGTATTGGCGATTAAAATGGACTCGGTAAAGTTCTGCATATTCTGTTACATAATTTTATTATATTATGTTACAATTATTATATATGTGTATATTACCTTCTACATGTACATCATTTGAATTTATATAATTGTGTAATTTTATAATAAGAGTTTAATTAAAAGCATTAATATTTTTTATACTTATGATTAATTGCAATATCGCACAACTTGCGCCGCGCGTTTGCAAAAATATATGATCATTTACACGAAATTGTAAGGAAGAAAATGCAGTAAATGTAATAGAGTCTATAACTTATTATGTAGCAGATAATAAAAAGACGAGGAATGTTTGTAAAAATTGTTCTCTACAGTTATAAATGGTTAAATTGCTTAGCTCTTTCGAACGGTATGAATACGTGACGGTAAGAGATCATCGCACACCTAACAGAAACACGTGACTTTGCATATCTAATACTATACCTACTTCGCATTTGAGTTTTCGAACTACTCTGCGACTATATGTTCAAAATCTATCTGGATTTCTTGGAGATATAGAATAGAATGTGAAATGAAATTCGAGAAGTAAAATGCAAACTTTCGTAGCAAATGAGCAAAGTTACTTAGAAAGCTTAAAACAAGTGTCACATCTCTGTGATTGTCTTAATTCTTTTGCGTTATATTATACATTGACAAATAAAAGTAGAAATAGAACTAAACTTAAGAAGATGATGCATATTTTACAATTGTTTCAGTGAACTCGCGGACTTTGCAATTAGATTTAACACTGAGATATTGTTGACAACATTGTCATAATTGTTCATTTTGCTTTTATTGTCATTGTGCGAATTTAAAATTCGTCTATCTATAAGAAATATTTAACAGTTTTTCATTGATATATTATCACGAGATAAAAATTATTTGTTAATCTTCGTTGAAATTTTCGAACCGAAAAATTTTATATTATCGTCATATCTGCATCATAAAATAAATAATTTTGTGCGCGGAATACTGCGAAATACATTTATGGAATATTTAGCTATTAAACAATATTTAAAATTGGCCATGTGTAATATTTATCGCAAATTAATTAAAAATCAACTTTTTTATAACATAATATTTTTTCAAGAATCCCAAAAATAGAAAAAAATACATAATATTCCTATGAAAAAAATATAATTTTTAATATAACGTATATAAAAATATATTATTTCGAAATTACACGAATTAAGAGCAGAATTATATTCTTCATTTTTCAAAATGTGCAAAATAAAATAAAGCAAAACCTTATAGCCATAACTGCGAAAAAAAGCTTTAAATAAATGACTCGAACTTTTTTATTTCATAATTTAATTACAAATGTTGAAGTTAATTTAGTCATGCATTCTTCGCTGGAAGTGATGCACAGTGAAATATCGTTGTAGAAAATTAGGGAATAAATCGCGTTTATCTCTTGCATAACAATTACCTCAGATAAACATGGGGGACAGTATCATGTACGACAGACTCAACTCGCGACGAAGTTAGCGGCGAAGTGTATCACTCTACAAGCGTGAAGGGTTAAAATCGTGTTTGACGCACGTAACGCCGGTAATCAATGGCCCATGTACACGAGCGAGGAAACTCCATACATATACATATATATACGTGATATAGTATCGCGGGACAGGCCTGCAATTTGCGACAGTAGCTTGGATCTCGCACGCGCGATCTGCATTCGCTAATTAGCGCCTATACGAAATTCCCTTGATTACGACGGACCATCTTCCTAGACCGAGTGTCTTGTCGATGAATAGCGATTAAGATCCGATGTCGCGCGCACGTGGTGATGATGGATCGGAAGCTTTCCTCGATTGATTGCAGGAAGATGAGCGAAATTTTTGTCAAACCGCGACAGTCATAGTTTGATGAATGGCACTTTACCATCATCTGTTACCGTATCTTGACTGATTCTTCTCTAAAATTTTGATGAGAAATTATAATCGAATTATTATGTGAATTATAAAATTATTTTAATTATAAAGTATTCGCACAATGTACGTTTCAAAAACGACGGAATAAAAAAAGAAGGGAAATATATTCATTTTTGTAAAGAATAGAATTCAGGAGATTCAGGAGATTTATAAAAATATAAAATATAAAATATAAAAAAAGAAAAGAAACGTTGAAGAGAAGAGCCACGTGTCGTCGATTAGTCGGTGAATCTTTAAAAATTGGGGAGACAGAATGGGGCCATCAGCCGTTATAAATCACTGGGAAACTTGCTTCTCTGCGAAAACTTTCAAACCCTAATATAGTCAATTCAAAAACCGCAAACATTCAAAGAGGAGCAGAGATTCTCTACGCGAAAAAAGAAAGAGAGGAGGGAAAGTAATTCGCCGCCGGAAGCGACGGCTATTATATCATACCCTCTAAAAAATGCCGTTAATTAAGATACAATACGAAGAAACGAGGGGCGAGTTTCGAAGGTGGTAATTGGTAACCAGGCCGGCTCTCTTCCTTTGGCTGCTGCGACGCAGGAGAAACTTTGTTGTACCATTCGCGGCGCGAGAGCGTGCATAATGGCCGCTGATTAAATCCGTTTCTATCCCCGAGATAAAACTCGCGGATTAAAACGGTCAGCCGGCTGGTCGAAAGTTTCTTCTCCACGTATAGGATATTACTGAGTTGGCGCATCTACCGGAAATCGCGGCTAAAAGTCAGAAAAAAAAGGAAGTATCTCATTCATTTATTAATCACACATTAATTTCCAAGTTAAAAGCGATGTGTGGAAAATAAAAAATTCCAAGGTTCTTCTCGAGTTAATATTCGGTAATATTCAAATTTAAAAGTGAAAAGCTCCGAACGTAGAGAAATTTAATTTGGTGTTGTATGAAGCGAAAATGAAACTTCAAATTTAATTTTTCCGAGCTTTCTTCCAATTACGATACAATTTATGTACAATATAAACGAGAGACAATTACACATGATTATTTACGATCAATCAAATATAGTTAACTGAAAATTATATTAACTATTGAAATGAATTTCTTTGATGTCGCTGACAATAATTACTGAAACGCCATCGTGTAAAGGTAATACGAAACAATTAGAATGGTGAAGCAATTAGCTTCGGATCAATCTTCTAATTTCTCCTATTAAACGTTTATCGAGAAAGTTTCATATTTTTAATAACTCAGTATTTCGATTTATATTTATTTCAATAATAAATATAAATCGATGCTTTCTATAATTAAATGTAAGAAAAAATTGAAAGTGTATTGTATGCGCGTGTCTTGTAGTATCTCTTCGATAATGTTTGATTATACTTGTGCCACTGATGATACTATAAAAATATTTTATTTTAAAAAGTTGCAAACATTATATACATAAAATTCTTTTCCTGCAACTGAAATATTATAAAAAATAATTAAAATATAATTAAATTATAATATTATTTGAATATTTTATTTGTATTTTTATTATTTTAAATTGTTATATCTCGGAAAGAATGAATCATTTTTCCTATAAATAAAAAAAATATCGTAAAATCGTATTCGTTAAATATATTTCGGTATTAACTTTCAGAGGCGAAATAACTGACGCGATTGTGCAGAGTAATAATCTGAAATTTTTATCGTCGTGTCAGCATAACTTCCGTTTCGGTGGATAAAGCCGCGAAGCGTTGGTTGCGCGAATTCTCTCACCGCAACAGGCGAGGCTCGACCTGCTCTTGGAATCGAGCCATTCCCATAGGAGAGACTTTGCGAGACTTGCTAAAGTGGCGAACAAATCAAAAGTTCGGACACAGCCATGCGTGATGTCAGTCATTAGACGGATAGGGCAATGTCAAAGAAAAAAGAGAGAGAGAGAGAGAGAGAAGAGCAAGAATTCACTTTCGGCACTTGGACACGTATATGTCTCTTTTTAAAAGAAGCTACATCTTAATTATGTTTTAAACCGCTTTATATTCATCATCATAAAAGTTTATGAAATAAAAAGTGACTCGAGTAATGTAGTGGCCAATTAAATATAAATAATAACGAATAAGCATAGAATTGAATGGAAATATACAGTTGATATTTTGTTTATTTCACACTTTATATAACTGAACCAAGAATAATATTTTAATTGAATCTTTATTATTCTACAAATAAATATCTTCATATTTTTATTCTTGCATTTTGTACAATGCAATCACTTTAAAATTATATTTATATTATAATTGTTTCTCTTATTTTTATTCGAATGCTAAATAAAATGTGCATAAAGATTGACGCTGTTTAGCAGAAAGAAAACATACGACATAATTTCATCGCGTTTCTTCTATATTGCACATTGTCTAATTAATCTGTCCGTTACTATTTAAAACTGTCTTATCGGACTTTCGTATTAATGAATATTAATACTTATATTATAATAATATATCTTTAATATAAACAATGTTTCGCTTTATGTAGATTACCTAGAACTTGATTTAATTACACATTTAATCGTTCCTTTTTCGAGGTTCATTTAATCGTTCTTTTCTCGGTTATTCCAATTTTCTTGCAAAAACTCAAGTGATTAATTCAGATTCATTACAGACCTAAATCAATATTTAACTTACATTGATTTGTGAAGCGTACTTCATTCATAAAGCTCAGTTTAAGAATTGAGGCCAAGTAAAATTTACACAATTCTAACGTTTATTTTATTTGAATCGTTACGCGTTTATTTAAGATCAATTATTTGGCTTTTGTATTATTAAATTTTTATTAAAATAGTTTTATTATTTATTGTATAGAAAAGAAATATCAAAAATCTTATTTGATATTTTAAAAAATTACAAAATTGCTAATAATTAATGTAAAATTAATTGAAACAATGAGGTACAATCAGGAGGAGCATTTTTTAATGAGATGCTTATATCGTATTAATTATTTATTGTCCAGTAAAGAATATATTGAAAATTTTTTTTAATATTTAAAAAAAATTACGTGCAAAATTGCTAATAAATAATGTAAAATTAATTTTAAGCATGAGGTACTAGGAGGATTATTTTTTGATAAGATGCTTCATCGGATTGTGATATTTATTCGCGAAGCGCGAAATCGAAATTGATGTATATCCATATGCAAGCGCATATTCATATCCTCGCGTTTATTCATACATCCTCCAATCATCGCGCTATTTTAGCTTGCCAAGATTCTCGCTCTAATTTGCACGTAAATATTAATTTTTTTAAAAAAAGGTAAAAGAAGGTGCCAAGTTCATGCACAAATTGTATCTAACTGTTGTCTTATCTACAAAAATAGTGATATATAAAAATTGCGTCAATTAAGGATAAAAATTTGTACAAGATAAATAAAAGTACAAGGAAGAAAACTTGTGCAAATTAATATAAAACAAAAAAGTAAAAAAAAATTTAATTAATAAAACTTGGCGCTGCTAATTTTATTATATTATATTATTTTATTATATTATATTATATTGTTCAGCTTAAAAGTCTAAATTTCCAAATATAAATCAATATAAATTAATGAAAGAAATTAAGTCATTAAATTTAAATGTTAACTATAATAATTAAAATTAGTAATCAGAATATATTCCAATTTTTTAAATATATATTTAATTAGAATATGTGCCAGTTTTATTGGCAGCGAGAGTTACAAACGGGTCGGTTCGTTGCAACACGAATTTACATATCGCGTTCAAAGTTCATAAGATCTTGTGGTTTGAAAGGAGGGGAAGACTGTTATAAGGGCACGCGAGGCTGTATCATTTCCTCGAAATGTAAAAGGCGAGACGGGACGCTGCTCGTCGAGAGCCTTGGCTGACTTTTTACAATGATTATTATCATTGCATGAGTAGACTTTCTCGAAAGAATGCATCTTTTCGCAGATTACTATTACAGCGACGCGCGAAAAAGTGACTTGCGTTTCGGAGGGAATGTTATTACATCTTTTTATACGCAAATAATGCAAGGTCGATTATTCCTTACGAAATATAAAATTTTAAAAATGAAAAATTACTGAAAAATTTATCAGAAAATACATGCGAGATGTAAAAGATAACGTTACTTATATATCGCGATTACACGGAACGTTAATGTTAAGAATTTTAATTAATGATAATTAAATCCCTCCTCGCATACGCGGTTTTTGCATTCATTTGTTAAATATTTTTGCGACGCTGGAATTTTAATTAGTCGATTCATACATCGCTGTTTATACTGATTGACGTATAAATGAAGAAGTATAGTATCGCTATTCCGGTAGGACGCGTCTCCGAATAATATCGGAATGAAATTCCGCCGGCAACGAATGAGGACAGCGGGAGCGGGGGAAACAAAGGAGTGGAAAAAGGTACGGATGTAATAGAAATTCGATATGCGAGGAACCACAAGCGCGACCGGTGGAAAGAACTTAACGGGCGCGGGGCACGGCAACGAGAATCGATAAAGTAAATTAAAAGTAATTAAAAGCCAGCCGCGGTTCTCTCGCGTTCTGCGCGCGCGAAAAACGGTAGCGTTGCGTTTCGATCGGATGAACCGAGAGCGCCGGGAGGCTCCGACAAAAGCTGCGCGACAAAAAGGGCACGACAAGACGAATGACGGGACAAATGTTGTGCAATTAAACGCAATGATCGTTAGCCGTCGAATATAAAAGTGCGATCGCGCTTGGACCCCGCCTCGTAATTCGATTGAAATAATTGGCGGATCGTTTGCGGTCCGTTCATTATTACATCGACAGCTAATTGTTTATCGCGTTTTGCATAAAACAGCGCCGCTCATCCCTCGAGAGTGATGGCGAATTATTAATTCGCGCCGTGACGGAAGGGCGGGGGGAACACTGCGCGGCTTCGGCGAAACTGACACGTTTATATAAATAATGTGAGTTGCGAAAACACACGACCCACCCAGTAAAGTTCAATCAGGATGTATTATATATTGTTACATCGATTACGTCGATGCGCGCGGAGTAGGGCGCAAGCGGGTTACATAATTTGCATAGATATGTGTAAGTAATTATTAATTGCGCGACGCATGACAATCAGTCGCGGCAAAACGTGACGCGTTTATTACCATTGAATTATACACAATGTGACTGTTAAATGTATTATTTAATGACAATTAAGCCTCGTTAATGGATGCTTATTGCAAATCATCTGCGAATAACACCCACGCGATGTAATATAATATTGTATAATATAATAAATGCTGTTTTGTTTATTTTGTTCGTATAATTGTTATTGTTACTCTTAATGCGCGTGTCGGGAAAAGACGATTATACATGGGGGATAAATTTTAATGATGCGTGCGCGAGAGACGAATTGAAATCGAAAGGATATTTTTTATTAACGTATCGAACGTTTGTAGAAATTACCCGTCGTCTCGCTTTTGTTTCATTTTGTGCCTTTGCTTTGCTCGACTCTTCTTAAATGTGAACGCGGGACATTTCCTACGGCAAATACGCGAAGCACGAACTATAAAACTGGCGCAAACTTGTAACTCTACTCTTCGAAGTGCTCTTTCGGAATAGCGACTGCTTTCGGTCATACACATCGTAACTTTCGCAAAATCATATTAAGCTGGACGTAAAAGATACCGTACGTATTTCACTTCACCGGGGAATTCGAAATTTCCTGAAATTTGGAAGTTTCGGGAACTTAGGCAAGGATATAAAAAATTTGTATATTTTGTGTAAAATGAATTTATGCGACTATATCAACAAGAAGCATAGTTTCAAATATACTCTATAGCATTTAGAAAAACCTCTGCTTCTGTAGAGATACTTAAAAGAAATTGCATAATTCTTTCAAGCTCTAAATGTATACGAGGAAAATTTTAACAGTATAAATTACATGTGAAAAATACATTCCCTCCTGGAATATTTACTATAAAATTGGAGTAACGATGTTGGAATATTTTATTATAGAAATTATGCACTCATCTTATTGTTTGTTAATAATTATGCATTTGTTTGTGCATCAAAATATTTGAATAATTAGATTATATTAATTATATAATTATAATTATATTATACTAAATATATCATGATTTCTTTTATATTTCTTTTATATTTCTTTTTTTATGTTCCATAATTAGAAAAATTATATTGTAATTTTTACTATAATATTTTCTTCGTATATTTCTTAAAAATTTTATGTTTGCCCAAATCCCAAAATGGCCAAATTACTCTTTATGAAGGCAAATGTAGATTATGATGTAATATGTTACAAGAGTAGAAGAGCAAAATCGTGTCGTGTGAGATGTTTATTAATGAGCAGCACTTTTTACTTCAGCTGCTTTCTCATACTTTCTCTGATATTCTTATCACGCGGCAGCGCTGAAATGTGATTTTGAACTTTATTTCATTCATTAGGTTGTGAAAATTGCACGTTTAATATTATTTCAATATCCGTCTTTAAATTCTTATTTGATTTTCCTTCGTTTATTCTCTGAAAAGCTTCATCTCCTATTAATATCTTTTTTCTTTTATTCTAAATTCATGCACGTGCACAGGAAAAAGAGAGAGAGAGAGAGATTAAAAAGATTTATGTATTAACTTAAATCGCGCAATAATTATTTAGTATGAAGTAATTAAGTTATTTGAAAATCAGATAAGTTGAGAGACAAACGAACGGAAAAGTAAAATAAAGTGAAACTTATTTCGATGGTGCATATAGTGAATTCAGGTTACTACTATCCGTTACTACTTTAAATGTAAATTCCATATCCATTTCACTTGGATAAATCCGAGCATCAACGTATTCTTGGCGTGAAATTCTCGCGAGTAATGGGGAAATGTGTAGCAAATAGAAGAGCTGGGAAGAGAGGACAAAGGATGCATATACGGATGTACGTAGAATGGATTCTGCATTCCAAAGTTAAAGTTCCGAAGTATTGATCGATCGAGGTAGACATACCAGACTACCGAATTATATCACTCGCGAATCGGAATCTTGTCCAAGAAAAACATTTGATGTGCATTCATTGATAATTTCTTTTTTTTTAAATCCTTAAATGTCACAAGATGTGTTTAAATAGAACGAAAGAGATTATTAGAAAATAGTTATTGGAAATATATTTGTTTTGAATGTTAATTTTAGTCTATCCGATTTCTTTTATATTTATAAATTTTTTAAATTGTTTAAAAAATTTTTTTTAATATAATCTCTCCTTTTTCGGTTTTTAACTTTACGTTCTAAATATCTTGATTAATTTCATCTTGATATCACATCGCAATTTTAAATCTGCGAATCTATTATCATTACAACATTTTGATGTTTAAAGCTAAAAATAATCTATTCATTCACTCACGTTTATTTTGTGATAGATTTTCATTTTAAAAGTAACTATAATATAGCTCTGAGCATTTTTAAATCTCATGAGTTTTACTTTTAAATACATACACGGAAAAAACGATAAGGTTACCAAATGCATAATTATGGTTAGATGCAACCATAAAAAATTGTAATATTTGGTACAGCTATATGTGATTGTCACATCCATATTGATTTAGTCTTGTTGTCTGTAGTTGAGATTATTACACTGTATGATTGGAGCAACCATAAAGAATTGGTACCGTTTGCACTTCATGTAGCTTTCGGAACCGTATGATAGAACGTTGCTTCTATGTGAATTAGATGTGACAAATGAAAATAACTATCATACGAGTGTGGAGTGATTGGAATATACATGTACAGCTATCTAGGAATTATTATTAAACATGTATACATACATTTTGTTACTTGGGATATATTCCTTTACTGGGATATATCCCTTCACTATATATTTCTTCACTGCTCAACAATGCACGTGCATGACAACAAAAATCAAAAATCAAAATTATACTTTAGCACTGTTTAATGTGTGGTTTGTCGAGGATGCAGTGGTATGTTGCACGTACCGAATCTGGCATCACTATGCTGTATCGTGTCGATGCAAGTCGACCGGCCACTCGGCCAACGTATGACAAGTACGGTCAACGTTGGTGCGATAATGTGACAACATCTTGCGCTTTAGCAGCAACTATGATTGTCACAACCACACACTCTCAACTACGGCGAAATAGTAGAGATAACTATGTGCATTTAGTACAACAAACACAATAAATTGAGACACAACAAGAGACACACATTCCAAAACAAGACAAAACAATATGGATGTCCCAACAATCCGTACGGCAACATTTTAATTTTAATTGTATCAACTTTAGTCGTTTTCTCCGTGTATAAAAACCTCCGTATTTATAAAAAATGCAATAAATTCTATTTTAATAAATTCGGTCAACTGCATATTGGAAAATGGATAGATTAATTTAGTAGAAATTTAAATTAATTTAAATATTTCACGAGATACTAACTTATCATTAGTTTAAAATTATTTTTCATTTTTCTTTACGCTCCGAAAGAAAAGAGATTTATAGCGTCCTAGCTTTTTTAGGGTTTTTGCACTTTGCATAGATATTTCTGCTTCAGAGATACGATGTATCAACACCTAGAGATACAGTATACATATATATATATACACACACCATATGTTTTTCGTAAATGTCCCATGCTATTCGCTCGTGCTATTCGCCGAGAACAAATAAATAGTTATTGAATGCCTCGCTTGGATGCGGTGGATGGAATTTGTCCATGATTTTTTTTTCGGTGTTTCGGGGTTGTTTGGTGTAGTCATGCTGACTATAGTACCCGTGGGACGAGTTTTTCGTGCTGAACGCGCGCGCGATTCGTCTAGACGACCATAACCACCGGGAAGGTATCGTCGTTTCTCGCGAAACTACCAGCGAAGCGGACTGGATCATTGTTATCTTTCGGTAACAGGTCCCGTTGGGCGAGCCCGGCATATGTCAGCCTCCCATATTGCTTCGATATCCCTTCCTTTTTTTCCTTACCATTCGTTGCTAGGTTATTCTGCGTCAGATGACGTTTTTTTCGCGCATGACCTCGTCAAATATTATGATCTTTATTACGACAGCAATGGTGCTGTCCATTAAGATCATTATAGTTTACAGAGGACGGAATTATGAGAGGAATTATTAGAAACTCGAGTTGGAACGAAAAATTTAAAAATGTTTGTATATCTTTAATTAAACGTTTTATATTTGCTCATATACTCCGTAATATTATATTTAATTAAATTTGAAATAATTGTGAATCGGATATCAGGAATTTTTAATGCGTAAATCAACATATTCGTGTTTCATTACGTTATCCGTAGGTATTTGTTTAATTAATTAAAATGAAAATTCTTTCTATTAACGTTTTTAATATATTACATAATTATCTGATTTCCAACTTGATAAAATATGTTAAAATAACGTTCAAACAACGATTTCTATGATTGCTTTGTTGAGAATTGAATATATTGCAATTTTAGGATAACATTTTATTGTCGACATAATTGCGCTGTGTTTTTTATTTAGTTTATCCTGTAACAGATTTTTTTATTGTTTTGAGCACTTTTGAATATAGGAAAATTCTGCCGATATGAAAAAATTTTTGTAAATTAATTAAAAACTTTCGGTACAAAAGTTAAAATCTTAATCGAGATTTATTGTTGCTCTGAGAAAAGTTTTAGGATTTAATTCTTTCATATAATGTTGAAAGAATTTTGGATGTTCTATTCTTTAACTCCGCGACTGCCTAAGATAGATTTAAATTCGTCGAAGATGTACCGGAGGATGAGGACGAAAGAACCGGAAGGATGGAATCGACTCTTGTAACTTTTTTTTTTTAATATAACTCTTTAATAATCACAGATGAGACTTTCTTATTTCGCTATTCGGAGGCGAGAGCGCCCGTGCGACTTCGCTCACGCGTTATATTAGCGTCGCCAGCTTTCACTGCCACCCGTTACATGTTGGTGGCGGCAGTTACCGGCTTTTAAATTATCTTTCAGTATCTTAATTTAATTTTTCTCTATTGAGAATCACATTGCTGATTATATATGTATGTACGAGTATATTCTTGATTTGTTTTGTTTGAAAAAAATAATCGATTTATTTTAATTACTCTGAAAATTTATCATTATTCTCTCTCTCTCTCTTTTATTGATAAGATTCAATATATATATATATTTTGGCCAATAAAATTAATTGAAAATAAAAAATTGTATTATCAATGTTTAGAGAAGCATAAGATAAATTATTAAAACATATTATTAGTTTAATTTTTTTTTCTTTATTTCGTTCTATTATAATAACGTCGAATTTAATCTACGATTATTAATTTACCGTATTTGTATTTGTTATGTATATAACATATATTTTGACATTTCATGCCCCACATCTTTCATTTTCATTCTGCTTGGAATAAAATATGCATCCTGTTGCACGTGTTTACGAAAGAAAATAGATGCAAGGCGTAAAGCGCGTTTGCATCACCGCGAAATTTACACCGAAATGCAACTCCTTTTCGCATTTCGCGCATAACATTCTCGTCCCTAAGAAAACTTAGTAGTTCTACTTTGCGTATTTCCTCTTCATTGTACGGAAGCATAATGCGCGACTGTTACAAACGTTACAGGCGAAATAATATTTTCATATGACGGAAGTAAACGCGATATTCTTTCTACAGCGGCGAAGTAGCTGCAATAACTGCCGGCAACTGTTTACATATAGTTAACAGATATAGTTACAATAGGGGAGGGTAATTTAGCGGGTATTAACGCGAACTTTTCGTATATTTTCGTTGCGATGAGTAGATCTGGAGAACATTTTTCAGCTCTTTACAAAACTTTTTCGAGTCGTCGCTCTAGTGAGAGAGTTTAAACAGCTGATTTTTAATAACTCCACTAGATAAAATTTGAAATTCGCGTCGTCGACGATAACGCTCTTGTATCGCAAATGCGACATGACTCTTTAATGACCGCTTCTGAAATGGTTATGTAAATGACACGTATGGCAAGTCCACTTGTGCGGCAATGTGTCGCGCATTTTCGCGGATATACATTTTCGTCCCAGCCGTGCCAGATTTCACGCGCCAACCGGCCGGATGTGCACGGACGACGCATGTATGTCATTACAAAACATATTTCAACAATATGCAGAACACATATACGTATAGACGCGGGAAATAGGCCGCCGACGCATACGGGATCGGCAAACTAGCTGCAAAATTTATTCCCGTCCGTTGTCGGTTTAATCGGGACGCAGGAGTAACACGCGTCATTAATCATCGCGTAATGATGCGACATTAAAAGAAATAATTCGCCCCCGGATATTAATTAAATGAGCATTGTTTTGCACAAATTTATTTACGCCCGATTTTAATGATGATTTACCGCCTGCTCGAGGATGAGTTCTAAACCGTCGCGAACATTAATTTACATTTGTAGAAACTGCTAATGAATTCGATTAAAAAATGTTTCACGTCTCGCAATATTGCTTCTTAGCTTTATAGATGAATATAGATGAAATACTTTGAAACGTATAATGTCAACGAGAGATTTGACATTATAAAAAAATTATCTCAAATATTATTAATATCGATAAATAAATGTTAAAATAAATGATTCTCGTTTTTGATTTAAATAACTTATATATTGGTAAATTAATAATTTAATCGCTATATTAACTTGCAAATAAATTTTGAATTTCTCATTTAAATTTTTGCATGTAATAGCCAACGATTGCAGTTTATACTCATTGATAATATATGTCGATTTGTGATTCAAATGGAGATAAATCAGTGACGCGAATTAAGTCTCGGTAAATTATTTACATGAAATATATAAATCTCGTTAAAAGCTCATTGCGCACGTGTTTCAAACGGCATCGTTTACAACCGGTACAGAGAGATGTGGGCTCCATTAAAAAAGTGTTTGAGCTTAAACCACTCTGACGCGCGATATTTTCGCCTGATAGCGCTTCCTGCGAGCCCCGGAAGCCGACCTATAAAATTCACGCTTCGTTTGCATTTTTCGTTTCGGCCTATTTCTTGCGAGATATACGCGGTCGGTAGCGGTAAATCGTAAACGTCGCGGCTCTTTTCCCCCTCCGTCCGTTGTTCCGTCGCCGTGAAATCCCAGAAGACGTTGGGTCTGTTCCAGACCTATCCAAACTACATCGCTCCGTAAAGGCGGATGTCTTCTTGTTGTGTCCCTCGTGTAAGATACGATGGTGTGTCTCGTTAACGCGTTATCTGCCAGGAGAAATCGGTCAAATCCCCTCGGTGTATAATGCTCATCTCGATGTAAATCATTTTCTGCCCCGCTGTCTCATTTAGAAGACAAATAACACACAAGCAATATCGAAGACAATTCATCGTATTTATAAAGAATGTAGAAATTATTATTTCTATTTTTTGAGATGATTTTTCAAAAATAATTTAATTTAAATTTGGAATAACAACTTTTTTTGACAGCTAATTCTTTTTAATTTGAATTAAATAAATAAATTAATTTGAAATACATTTATTACAAAGTACCATGATTAATATATAATTTATAAAAATTTAATTTTGCATCTATCTATTAGCTACGAAATATTAATAAAAGTAATAATATTTTTAGCGTCTATATAAAAAATATTTTTCTAATGATTTATACATTTAATTGTTTTTAAACGTATTGCTTTTAATTTATTTTATTACGTTGATTGAATAGCTTAATAAATTATAGGAATTATACAATGCAAATTCTGATTAAGCACATCTGGTTCATAAATGTAGAACAGAGTACAAAGTTACTATTTTGTTCATTAAAGTGGAAAATATCGATATACTGTAATTATGTGCGAAAATTTTCAGTACAATTATGCTCGTGCGAAACTATTTGTGAAAATTTGCCGTGTATTTTGAGTGTGACACAAAGTAGAATTTATTTATAATTTTAATACGCGACTTTATAATTTCCTCCGTATATTTACAGGTTTAACGCTTAATTAATTCGCCATTATTAAATTAATTGAACAACAAAACGGTTCTATTTAGTCGAGTGTTGTATACAAGAAATTGAAAATAGCAGTGTAAAATATTTAATTGCATAATTATCTCAAACAGTCGAATTTAACTATGCATAAAATCCATCAATGTTTCGATCATATTAAAATTGATGAAAGAGAATCATTGATATTAAAACCAAAGTAAATAGAAAAAAGCATGGAAATAAAAAAAAATGCATGAATCTTATGTATATAATAATATTACTAAGATTTCTATATATATATATATATATATATATATATATATATATATATATATATATATATGTATATATATTATTTCGTCAATCAGAAATACATATTTCTGTGTGCATGAGAAACACTATACATATCCATAACATAAATCGTTAAAGTTAAAATTATATCACTCTTTTAATATTCTGACAAGATTTCGCAATATATGTAAATTGAGGATTTATTTCAATTTGTTAGATTTATAATTTAATGTAACTGTAAAATATTAATTTTTTGGTTTTAATTAATTGGAGTTAAGTTGACATTTAATTTAGCTTTGAAATGATTTATTATTTCCTTTCTGTATTATTTCTATATTATATATGAATTAATTAATTAATCTGAAATAATTGAATAACAAAGAGAACGATAATTTTTTAAGAATATTAATGTAGAAACTGATATGGAAACTACATTACAAAATTAATTTATTTCGCATTGCAATTATGTCATATAATTTGTTATAATGTTTCTGTTACATAAATATTCTTCTTTTAATTATATAATGTGAGTTTCTTTCTGCAGTAATAACTTTGTTTCTCTGAACGTTAACTCTTATATTTTCGCGAATAACATAAAAGCAAACATGAGGAGACGATCGTTTGAAATTATGAATTTTTCAAAACTTAAAAAAAAATTTAGCTGTCTTTGTATTTGCTTGTCATTATGTATTATAACTTGCAACGATAATGTGATACTTTAAGGTAATAAATCGATTACTAGGCATCAATTTGAAAGTTAATATATAAATATAAAATACATGTCTCATAATTACGAAAGTAATGAGAACTTCTACTGACGTGAAAGAGGCAACGAGCTTCAAACGCGCATCCGTATTGCTTCGGGAAACTTTGTTAATTAATCTTCCTCCGATACATGATATCGTATTTTAACTTTTATAGCGTCATATTGCCGAACATGTGCTTGTTCCGAGGCGCTTTAAATCAATCCTTCATCGTTTTTGCACGAAACTAAATTAAATAAGACATTAAAGTGAATGAAATTATGCGAGAATGAAGAGAAAGGTTTTTCATTTAAAGTTTTCTAAAGACCAACTTCGGACTTTTAAAAAAGTAAAAAAAAAAAATAATAACGTCGACTCGCTGTGTAACCTTTTCGTTCGTTCCATTTGTTTGTCGTATGGAAATGCAAATTCTATCGAAACGAAGCAGGATCGGTGAAAATGCAGACCAGCGAGCCACCTTTTCGAAAGGATCAAAGTTCCCGGCAGAAAATTCCTACCGTCGAAAAATCTCCGATCTAACGATCCGTACGTTGAAATAGCTCACCGTGTCGCGTCGGACGGTGCGATTCGTTCTGCAATACAATGCCACCCCTTGTTTGTCGGTCGGGCGAACAACCAGCAGCCGTGCGGAACGAGGTTTATACCGCAAACACGCAGACCTCTCACATTAAAGGGGTGCGTCTGTTTGATATTTCGAGAAATCCTGTTTTTCACGTGCGGTTGCGCTTTTTTACGTGTACTTTAAAGGAGAGCATACGTATATGAAAATCATAGAAATAATGCATGTACAACTTTGAGTTTAATTTATTCATATTGATTATTTTATAGGTAAATGAAATAATTGTAATTTTTTAAAAAAGATAAGATTGCGAGGAAAAAAAGAAGCAAGAGAACGTGATGTATATTATTAACTACGTACTTATTATTTATCATATTTAAAATAATTGCATATTTTTTTAACAAAACATTCTTTTTCATTAACATTTTCTTTAACATTCTATTGGATGTATAAATACATATGTGTGAAAAATTAATTGGATTAAATATTATAACATTTTTCGGTCTTCTTACATCTTTCTCCTCTAATTTAAATAGACACTCTCTTTAAACATCGCCAAATAAGCGTCATCCGTCTCGTATAATTTGTTGCATTATTGATCGAGCGCTCAAAGACAATTAAAAGAAATTTTTCGCGCGAGATATTATTCTCTACTGTCGCTGTCATACATTCACCATGCACTTTTTGCATTTCACGTTGCCAATAAAAAAAAAACCTGTCGAACTAATGTTTTTCCGGCGGGTGTTCGCGCTGCAGGAGTTCGCGTAGTCGCTCCTTCCCCTCTCGTGCTTTATTCTCTTCGATAACGATAAAAATATTTCTTACTCACGGTCTATCGCCACCTAACTCAACGCTTGTTATTCCGAGGATTTTTACGGCGCCGATCTCGCCAAGATTGATGAAACGACGAAGCGTCGACTCGCGAAAACCGATTTTTGAGAAAGACGGCGTATCTCTTGAAATTTACTCGTATCTTTTTTTTCCCTCTTTTCTTTTTCATCCCTGTATTCTGTTTTCTCTCCCTTTTTTTCCTTTTATCTTCCTTTCAACTTCCTCCTACTTCCATTGCGCTTGAAGAAAACTACATGCTCGGCTTTTTTCACAGGAAGGTGCACAAAAGCGTCCGGATGATGTGGAGACAATTAATCAATCATCATTACTGGAAAAGTTCATTTTTTTTAATGGAGTCTTTAATGGAGGAAAGAATGAGTGTGGTTTGCGGAAATTGATTAAAGAGAAAAAATTTATAAAAATATTTAAGGAACTTTTGGAATTAGATAGGCAAAGTTAAAAAAATATCTAGAATAATATATTATTTCTATTAATTTTATATTACATTTTTATATTTTTATATTTCCACAAAGTATCGATATTTTTAATACATCTCAAACTCATATATGGCATTTTTATGGTACGACGTGTTACTTTTTGAAATGTATTATTCTCTTTAAGCAGACAAATCTTTTTTCTAATGTACCGAGATTCAAAATCGGTAAATTTACTTCTAATCTACGTGTGTGCGGAGAAAATGAAATTTTGTGCGAATAAAAGAAATTTTAAACGTATATATATAGGTGGAATTGCGAATCACGCACGATATACGAAACAGTATGAAATGTAAGATAAGAATACCCCATCTCTCGTCATACGAATGAATTAATTTAAAATTTAATTTCCGTATATACGTATAAACGTATATACGTATCCTCTTTTGTTGCAGGAGATGAGATCCTCTACCGGGACGAGATAGGTAATTTGCTGATCTACAACGTCAGTTCGGACACATCCAAGATCCTGTTGGACTCCAACAATCCCGTAAGTTTTCTCAGATTTCTGCACGTTACATGTGTAAATAATATAAAAGTAAATAATATAAAAGGGGACTACTCAAAGTTTGATATTCGAAAAATTTTCCGTCTGTAATTTAAAACCAATTTTACTTCTCTTATTACAGTCCTACTAATAATATTAATATAATAATATATGTGAATATACAAGAATATTAATATATTATTCTATTTATTTATATATATTATTTTATTTGTTTCATTACCAATCTAATTAATGCACAATCGATTTTGCTTTTGCACTTTAATATAAATTTAGTATATAAGCTTGACTTTTAATTATTTCATAAATGTTTCATGACAATATACATGTACAGGTATCATTAATCATATGGGAAATAATTAAAAATCGGGCTTATGTACTAAATTTATATTAAAGTATAAAAGCAAAAATTGTTAACGTGCAGTAATTTGGTAATATTTAAACAAATAAAACAATACACAGTATTAACAATATGTGTATCAATTATATGTATATATGTTTAAAATAATAATATATATGTATATGTTACTGTGTTATTAGAACAATTAATATTACGTTGTATTTCATTTCGCGAAAGAATATTACCGCACGTGCGCTAATGTATGCGCAACAATTAACATGCGTGCGATTAAATAGAAACTGCGCGAAACGAATAGCCGGGGTGGGCACCGAATTAATCGTTGGAACCCGCCGTCGCAATGGCTCGCTTCACTTCCGAAATCGCGCAGATAACGACCGAAATACACCAACGAAAACATAATATCTCTCTCGTACGTGTCCCCCGCCCTATCTTTCTTTCTCCCGTGAGATTTTCTCTCTTCCCGTTCCACTAATTCATATCCGCGCTCGCGATCAATTAAAACCGCCCCGGCTCTTCCCATTATCCGCACGTATGAAAGCGGAAGCCGCGTGTGCGGATCGAATGCGAAAGCAGCGGTTATGCGAGATCGGAAAGGGGGAAATTATTTCTCGATGCGGCCGGGGGGGGGGGGGGGGGATTGTAACGCGTGCATCGGTAACATCCCATCGTTATTCCCGCGGAAGAGATCGCGGCCGGTGACGGTAATTGCTCGTTATCTTTCACGTTCCGACGCCCGCAATCTATCGTCGACGATCCTCGTTCACGTGCATAGGTGGGTAGGTGGGTAGCAGCTTGTAAAATGATTCATTACGACATCTGCGTAGAGTACGATACCCATCTCCTCGAGATTCAACATTACGAGGTGTCTTCGGGACACGCGAGCTTTGAATGATTTATTCGTGGAATTTACGTATCGTAAAGTGAAATTATTTGTCGCACCCGCGCTTTTTTGATATATCGCAACTATATATTTTTGTCTCGGATTTTCTACTCCTTCATTAAACATTATCGCGTTTTTTTTTTAATGATTCGTGATTTACGACAATATTTTTGCATACGCATAAATAGTAAACATCTATGGCAGGATGAATACGTTATTTCACGTTATTCTAGGGATTATTATAGGGATTCGTTATCATACAATATTTATGAGTTGTCCAAAATTTTCGAAATACATTGTCAAAGAAACGTAAAAAATGTTTCTATTAAATTCGAAATTTATTTATCACGTTGCATGGGGATGATTCATATGCAAGGTGTGTCGCAGTTTTTTACCGCACTATACGAATTCGCGTTATCTCACTATATTCATCAAGTATCTCGCGATATGGGGGATAATTTATTATATATGTCAATAAAAAAATTATTGATATTTATTAATAATTTTATAAAAATTATTATAAAAATATACAAAAACTGATAGAAACTAACATGATTATTCAATAATTTTTTTATTAACATATATAATAAATATAATAAATATAATATATAATAAATTTACTTCAAAGCTCGTACGCGATTCCCCTTACATTTCTCTCAAATTTCATAAACGGCGAGGTGAAAAGGCGATTTCTCTTCGGTTAATTCCTCTTTCCTCTCATTACATCGTAATCAGTAAGCGAAACAAACTGATTTTTCAACTAACTATAGATCGAGAGAGAGGCACTAAAGCGAAACTGCAAAGGCTTGACGCTCTGAAATTTTATTTTTTCATCGTCCCTTTCTCTTCTTCTCAATGAAATCTTCCGTTCGCTGCAATGCTCGAAATCTTCAGAAGTGCTTCAAGCGCGTAGTCTGACTCCTTCTTGTAGTTTAGACGAACGGCCTTATCGGGGCATTCTCGCTATTAGTCTGAAAGCTATTAGGGAGTTTATGACCCGTGCAGCTTTGCTCGCGTATATATAGAGCATTCGCTTGGAATACACCGAGAGAGAATAGGCTCATCAAATACAATTGTCCAAATATATTCTTTCCAAGACTACTCTCGAGAAAATTCACGGTTTTTTGTTATTAACCCGATATATCGGGTGTTACTTAAACTAATTACTTAAATTAAGATTAGATAAATTAATTAGAAATGTTAGAAATTAATCTTTTCACATCGAATTAATTTTTTTTAAATCGGATTTCGTGCGAACGTATGTTTATTTCTTTAAAATGAATTCTTTCACGATGTGATTATCCAAGATATTATAAGAATAAAATTTTGTCTGCATACATACGTATTTTTTTCAGTACGAAAGGATAGATTTTGAACTGCGTGACAGTTTAAATTTGCATTTTATTTCTGTATGTTTCGTATAAAAATTTTGCATGTTGAGGAGTAACAAGTTTATTAATACGTGCCAAGCTGTCCCAGCTGAACACTTTAAAATGAGTTAGAAAAGTTGCTAATGGAATCATAACTTTATTATATAACATAATAAAACTGTCACTGCCACTTTGTTTTCATGCCAATATCGTATCTGATTTTTTCTTTCCTTTTCCTTCTAAGAAATTTATTAATCTGGAGAAACATGCGTATGTAACAAAGATAATAAATTATGCTAGCTAAAAATTTCTTCTTTATAAATACATTTCTTTACTGGCTACATTTTAATGTAATTCATTACAAAAATTTAATATAAGGTTTTGATAAACAGATTTTTGAATAATTTTTTTTATTTTTATTAATATAATCAGATTAATAATTTGTGACATATTGACCTTTGCGCATTTAAAGATATATTTAAAAAAGTCTCTTCTTCTTTTATTCAACGTATAATACCCAACTTTGAAAAATCAGTGGGTTTTTTCCAAGCAAAATTAATTTACGGCGCTTTTGAAGATCTGAAACTTAATTTTCCTAAATTTGCATATAAATTCGATCTTTCAGATCAACAGAAAATGCACCGCAACTCAACAGCGGGAATCGAAACGCGAAATAATTTTATTACATAGAAACGTGACCTCGTCAACCGCATTTATCATACGAATAAACTTGTCCTATTAAAGTAATAATGACATTTGCGTGGACCCCGCCGCAGTTATTACCGTATTATGATCGCGATGATACGGTTAAACTGGAACCATCATCCAGTCGGTCGGTCCACCGAGCGACCAACTGTCGGGAAACGACAGTTTCGTTCTCGGATCTCGCGACTTCCGTTTAACGACAGTCATCCCATCGGAGGAGGGTCGTCGTCGTAGCTCATTCAACAATTCGTCCCGCGCGTGATCGTAATTTACTCGTCGTGATTTCGACAAACCGTTCCGGATCGTCGCGGCATAATAATGCCTCTTTTGATGCGGTCGTCCCGCATTCGTCCCATGCTCGTCCCGCTAACTCGCTTTATAAGCGTAATAAGCGACAAGCTCTATCTGGGTGAGCACGATTTCGTATTTGACGTCAATCATTGCGGCTCGACACGCGAGATTTTCCGACTTCTCTCCTTATAATTTTTTTTTATTGGATTAATTAATGCATCTTCTCGTTCTTACACTACGACATCATCTGTTTGTACAGATAGTAACTAATTTCCGGTGTCGTAATTAGCTAGCAGCGGTCATGTTTGCATTTTAATCCTTTATGATGGGATACCGTTAATTTACACGGCAAATTAATTAAGCATCAAATGCAGACTATAATTCGGAGGATAATCGTTTTGTGTGCTCCCAAACGATGTCGAATCCAACAAAGCAATTGTATGGCAAAGTCATTACATTTATAGAACTATGTGATACACATTGTCTCTATGTCCACTATATTTTTCATTTCGTTTTTCGAAATATTGTATTTACTGAGGAACTAGAAACTTATTAAGTCGAGCTATGTACGTGTAATGCTTAGCAACGTTTTTGATTAATAATAATTTGTTACTTTTTATTTTTACAGGCTCTGTTGTCGAGCTTCGATCACCAATTATCTGCCGATAAGAAGTATCTATTGCTTGCCCTCAACTATCAAAAGGTAAGCGCGCTTTAAATTTTTGACAGATTAAAATAATTTCAAGTATTAGATGCGTTACGTTAAAGAAATATGTGATTGTGCGATAAAAGAAACGTTGATTCAGATGGGTTTATACTTTATTATTTAATTAAAATCAAATTGGCTTTGTATTTGATGACGTAATAATTCCTATGCTGGCGGCGCAACTCTCCTCGCAAACATATGTAAATGAAGATTACAGCAGTGCGATATAATTGTTCTCGGCTCAGCCTTAGGCGAGCAGGTAATTTCTGACTTTGCATGTCTGATGCTCCCGTAATAAACTCAACGATAGACTGCGAACTCTAATATTAATGTTAATGAAGGAGTGCTTCCTCGTAATAATAACTCTCTATATTTTTGAATAAATTGCAAATTAATTATTTAGATTTTAGTAAGATTTTTTTGGTAATTTAGATTTTGGTTATTTAGATTTTAGTAAGATTTTCGTATTTATATTGTGTGATTATTTTTTTCCAGTAACGTTAAAATTTTATCTTTCTTTATGAAATAAGTTATTCATTTCAAATACCACAATTTGATATATTTAATGAGAAATATTGAAAGTTGCATGTACCTTCAGTTGACATCAGTTATAATACTTTAAAAATTTGTATAATTTGTGTATATTACGAATAAAAATTTGTGTAATTTGTGTATATACGAAATGGCACTTTCTCATTCCATATAATCCTAGAACTAAATGATAGAAAGAATTTTTATTGATGCTAACATTAATCAAAATTCAGATTCTCGGTGAAGTCCGTAAGCAATCTTAAAATTTTAAAAGAAAAGCTTATGTATAATGAAACAATTGTAAAGGCAAAGGGACATTATCCGAAAATAATCCGGATTACCGAACCGAATAACTGTAATAAACGTCTTGTTCCTTTTCTTTTGTTACTCTTCTCCAAGTATCGTTCGTCAAGCGATCCGACTGTACGTCAGCGTAGGAAACCGCTTAAACTTCCAAAGACTAGTAATTATATAGGGAACTGAGGCCATTTTCGAAACTCCATGCATTCGCATTCCGAGCGGATGCATTCGGATAAATCGCGTAGTAGCTTAAGGTTGCGCAATAATCAAAGTGATGCGAAGTTTGTTTAATCTAGCGATATATAAAATTCATTTAAAACAATGTGTTTTAAGCATTATAAGTACAAAGTCGAAAACTGTATATGTAAAACTGAATATTTTTCTTTTACCGTTTAACATTCAACTTGGCATATTTTGCAAGCTACTTGTGTTTTAAGTTTTTGATACGTTTTCTTTTCCTTTTTTTTACAGAAAAGAGATCAGTCTCTCTCTCTAGTTTTTAATACTTGTTTTGAAAAACATGAAAAGAGAGAAAAAACATGCTCAGTGTAAAATTAAAATATCAAAAGTAACAGTGTTGGCTAACTAGATTTATAATAAATCTTCTACAAGATAATGTCAAGCTTAATAAAGATTTTACATATTTTGCTTAATTTTGGATGTGAAAAGAATTTACACATAGTTTATCTGTATTGCAATTTTTGACTTAAGCTGCTAATTTTTTGTTAGCATCGTTAAAATAGGATTTATTTACGCATTTTTTAAGGATTTGTTTTAAAATGTACAAATTTCATCTGAATTCATCATTTTAATACCCAGAGAGTATGTATAAAATTTATATATTTTCTCCAAAAAAAGTAAAAATACATGAAATTTTATATCTTATATAAAATATAATATTATAGATAAAAATATAATACACATTTTTTAATTTTTATTTGCGTCTCTTGTACTGAACAATACAAGATTTTCTATTATTTTAATTCTTTTTGAAGCGTTGCTTTAAATCGTATTTCAAATATGTTTCGATCATCGCAACAATGCCGGAAAAAAAAATATATACCGAAATTCAAATAACGTTCTCGCGAACAAAATGTACGTTTGCGTGCGATTGTAATTTTCGTTTATACATTCGGCCAACCCCATGCGCGGATTAATGTCGTTTCGACTGCCCTTGACACGGCGCGATCAAGTTAATTCGACGCGATCATGAGTGAAGAGAGAGAAAGAGAGACAGACAGACAGACAGAGAGAGGGAGAGAGAGAAGTTAAATCACGAGTACGCACCATGGCAAACTAAACACCATATAATACCGGCGCGGTCGCGCCACGTGGGGATTCTAGGATTGTCTGCGACGACCCTCGTCTCCCTCCGCTCCTCTCTTCTCTGTCCCTGCTGGACCAGGAAACCGTCGTGCCCTGGCATCACCACCCATAACCGACCAACAACGCCGGTCAGTCCAATTGCATACATTACCACTACCATATCTCTCCCTTCTTGCTTCCCCTGCCTCGTCACGCCCTTTCATCCGCTCCTTCATATATGTATATGTGTGTGTGTGTGTCTCTGTGCGTCTCTCTATGGTCCACCGTGTAGCCGCGTTGTTACCGGCGCGACGTACGTGAAATCCTGAGTTATGTTCTGGACGAACCATCTGGATTTCCGAAGAAAGACCGGATGCCAGCGAGGAAATCGCCGAGGCTACCGATCTGCTTACTCGGAGAGTAGTAAATGCTGGAGCATTTTGCGAGATTGAATAGATTGCTGGGTTGGGCTAATATGATTCCGGAAGATTTAGTGAGAAAGAAACAAGACAGAGAGAATTGAAAAGACATGTATATGTTGTAAATTACTGTATTTTAATATTATACTGTTAAAAACCAATAGAAACGTAGGAGAATAAATTACTTTTATAGCAGTTTTTTTTTAAATAATTATTTTTATAAATTACACAATTTGGACATGTGATGTGATTAATCATCTTATTACAAATTTAAAAATAGCACGTATATAATTGCTTATCATTTTCATAATTAGTAATAATTTTACAATTTATAATAATTGAGCAGTTTATTAATAATAATATTTAAAAAAATGATCCTGATGTATTAAAATATATTTATCGTACTTATAATATTATGATGATATTGATATGCATAACTAATTAAATTGACACCCTTAATTGAATTCTCTGTACCGCATATAATTATGTAAACCGTCGTATAAATTCCCCCGTGAAATCCGAAATATGTGTATAAAAGCACTCTCGTGCTCTTCTCTATCTCTCCCTCTCTTTTTGCAGGGCATATCGATTAAACTTACCGCGATATCTAAACAGAGGATAAAAACTGGACACAGAGTGGAGATTTTTCTCATTAGAAGTAATTAAAAGTTTTCATCTGCTGATATTTTTCTTCGTTAAAAATTCCGTTTTATTAATTTTTCTCTCCGCACGGTGCTGCGATATTAGAAACAGCATCTGGCGCAAGGCATATCTCTAATACCTTGAAATTATGCACTATTAATGTTGCGGAGTTTTCCAGTACTTACTCCATTTTTATGAATTAAGTGCATTACGCCTTACGTGCGAATGGATTTCGCGTATTATTTTAAGAAGAATGACGTTATGTACTCGAAGCATAACGCAGATATAATATTACATTTTGCTCTTTTTAATCTCTTTTATCATATAAAACAACAAAAGCATATAATTATATTAACGTCCGCGAATTTTTTTACTCATAAAATTTATTAACTTGAAATTTGGATTTTATATGAAACGTACAGAGTGAAACTACTTATTAAAGTTAAGGCATACTAAATTTTTCCTGTAAGAAAAATATGCTAACATTTTGCATTAAAAGATTAATTTACAGCGTAGCAAAATCTCTTTCTCTCTCTCTCTCTCTCTCTCTCTCTCTCTCTCTCTCTTCGTCGATTTATTAAAATTCATCATTGCGTCTGGAAACTTTATTTTTAATAAATAAATAATATTTATACATATAATAGAATTGATTTAATTAAAGAAGAATATAGGTTTTATCTTTAAATAAAAGAGACATTTATATAGAATTGATCAATTTTATCGTTAAACGATATCGCGTATAATTGATTTTTGACATTGATCAACCGCGAGTTTCTCTTTCTCTCGCGCCGTTCCTTTCCATTCAATCTGACTAAAGAAGTGCTACAGTTGATTAGTTCGAAATTAAATGTGGATCTTTTTTCAATTAAACGGACAGAATTATACTCGCAGTCCATTGTGTCGGTTCACATTTCATGCTTCGCCGGCATATTCAATTAATTTTTTTTATCAGTACATACAGACGCCATCGCACCGACGTGCTATTTCTCGCCGATCTCGCTATATCTCTGCGTCAACTTTTAACGTCAAACGCCAGCGGCGTAATCCCGCCACGATCCACGTATATTCACCATTAATTAAACAGCGTTTCTGTTGAATTTACAATCCATGATCATGGGGATTATCGGTGATAAATCGGATAGATAATTTTTCTTAATCCCGTTGTGCGCAAAATATTCCGTTTCGATTTGATTTAGAGCTCAAAGGAGAGGGAGGAGAATAGAAGGGATAGAAGTGAGGGATTATGTTATATCGATAATAGAAACTTTTGCAATACACTACCAACAGGTATAACGATGATTTAAATGACTTATTCATATTTTGTGCTCTATAAACAATTCGATAATTTTTAAACAAAAGTAGAGGTTATTAATCAATTAAGTTTCTTTAATTAATTTCGGAAAAAATTTTAATAATAAGAAACACAAGTTTTGTTCTAGAATTATGTAGCTTTCCATTTTTATTTCTGATATGTGTGTTTACATTCACAAATGTGTATTTCAAAAATAATGAAGCTATAGTTTTCTATGTATTTTTCTTAATAAAAAAATCGTGCAAGAAAATCGCGATATTTTTTTTCTTATTATCTTTATTACATGGAAAATATTCTGCAAGAGATGCTCGCGACGCGACAGAATATTTTACGACGTTCTGTCTTTAAGATAACGATACCAGGTGCATCTGCGAGCCTCATATATGACCGCATAAAGGACCTCATATAGACTACTGAGTCTCCGACCGTCGATGACACAAAAAGAATACGAAAACAAAGCGTTTGCTGTTTCTTGTACCATTAGGGAAACCTTTAGTCGAGTACCAGCACGCTATAGTATATGTTACATGCGCGCTTTTTGCGTCATTAGTGCTTCAAGGAGGAGGAAGGGATAATACTCTTTATGGCAAAAAGAACATTTTTTGTTTCGTACTTTCTGATAGAACTACATTCGCAAAAAATTTCTTGTACATAAAAGAATTACAATTACTTTTAATTTCTTTTTTTTTTAAATAATAGTATTTATTGCTATTAATTGCATTTTATTATTTATTTTATTTTATGACAAACTGAATGTTTTTTTAATGGAATTATAATTTTTCAAGATGTGCATAATATTTTGTATTTTCGAAACTATGTTAATTTGGCATATTTTAGATCGATTTATTTTTATAATAGATTTTTGATGTGATATTTTTATTGAATTTATCATAAATTTATTTGATCCAGATTTAATCCGTATTGCATGTAATACTTGGATTTTCATATTTTATTATTTTTTTCTACCCAATTAGTAGACATTCTAGAGGATAACAATATAATTAACTTATAACAGAGAACTCAAAACATAATTCTCCTTTGTTTGCATTTCCGAGAATACTGATGAACATTTACTTTCCAAGAATTTTCTTTTTATCTCGACTTTCTTTGTTTTATGTTGCTCAACTTTTTTATGCTCTCTGTATGCACGTCCTGAAAAATGTATGGGAAAATAACAAATTCGCAACTAAGACAGAAACAAATGATATAATATGTTTTTGTTTCTTACTGTTTGCATGTTTTTCAATGTGCTCTCTGTCTACAAATAAAATAGATCATCATAACATTGAAGGCTACATTAAATATAAATATATTTTTATTTAATATGTAACTAATCTCATTACGATCTGCTAGAGTTATTTTTAACAGTATTTGTTGATAAAAATTAAATCTTGAAATAATCGCAGTTAAATAAATACTTTACATGTATATAATGCAGAGATATATAAAGTGAATGAAACTCACCGTAAATTGCACGAAATATTTGTTTCGATTATAAATATTACATGTTTTTAATTAAAAAATCTTTTTAGTCCGAGAATAATGGTTTATTTCATTTACTTTCGATGCTTCAATTATAGTATTTACATTATACAAGATGTTAACATTGTTTTATTAAATAAGTTTAATTAATTTACTAATTATTGTACTAATCATCATAATATAAATTGAAAATAATTTCCAACGAATCAAGATTATTTTAAATTCTTATATTTACTCAGTCATTTATCACAAATTGCCGAGCTATTTTATCGATTAAAGTGTAATAAACAGTTATAAGATACTATTTTTAATTGCACTTATTTCAAGCAATGAAGATACGATAAAAATCGGAGGAAAGCTAACTTTTAACAACTTTCAAAATGAAATCATATTTGTCTCATATTTGTCTTTAAACGATAATGATCGATAACATCGCATTCTCCTCGGTTCGATATTAGGAGAATATCTCATCCACTGTGGCACACAATCTGACCATTAGAATTATGAATTACTCGAATCGTTTCTTACCGTCGTGACGTTCTTGGCCCACATCCAAGGAACGCGCGCTCGCGATCGAATTTTTCTTTCGCCAACTCTCGTTCGCCTCGACGAAGTCTCCCAAGTTCCTCGGACTACTTGCTCGGTTCTAATCCAGGATTTATACCGCGCTCTCTCGCTAATTCGGAATTTATGCCGGCGATACTTAGACATAGTTACCGATGACGTTGGCGTGTAATTCCAGCGCAGTGCGTCCGACCGAATGACGTTGCATTCCAGCAGCATTAAGTCCGCGTTCAATGGCATCTCGACCCCATATATATCCCCTATCTCGCTTCTTACGGTTGTTTTAATCTTATCGCGACTGATTAAGGCAGATTGCCATCCTCATGGAATCTCGAGATTCGTTTCCTCGTTATGCACTTTTTTCACTGTATCCGCTTTCCAATGTAACGAGAAGATATTGTCCGACTTGTGGTTTTAATACACATTTTTTAAATTATACATTATTTGGCAAATATTTAAATACATTATTTATTGTTTATCACGTTCTTTGACAACTGAAGTAATTAAAAATAAGAAGTGTATAAATACTAATGTATAAATAGCAACGAAATATATTTCGAGTTAATTAGTTTGCTATTGCTAGGCTCTTTCTGTCATCAGATTTTTTGTATTTTTAATTTTAGAAAGGAAATATAATTAAAAGGAAGTTCAATTATAATAGAAATATAAAAGAAATATAAAATTTATAAAATACGTATACATCAGAGATATATATTCTTTGACATGATTTAGAAACTTCACATATCTGGGCTAAAGTCCAAATGGCCCGGTAATGAAAATCTTCAGAGAAAATTCCAGTTTTCAAAAAAGTTTATATAATTAACGGGCATTTCTCGACATAAAAGAGAGAAAATTTTTTTCTCTACTTGGTGTGGAAAATTCATTCAAAGGATTGAAACACGCTTATTAAGATTGATATCTGGGACATGAAAAATTCACGAAAATGCAACTGCTTTGGAAAGAATTCGATCTGCAGGAGCAATTGAAGCATTTATCACGAAGTAAATATATTTTCGGGGCAGCTTATCTATCGGAAGGATGCGCATTCCGTATGTAATATCGCGAAACGTATTCACGATCGCTGCACGAATTTTTATATATCGATAAACATAGATGTAATATATTATTGACAAAAATTCGCGAAGGGAAAAGTGCACGAAAAATGCGAGGCTCTTATTATCATATGTTCTATACATATTCTATCAAACTCGGCGCATGTGAAGATTATTTGGAAGCCCGTATAAACTCCTCCGATAAACGCGCGAGAGAAAATATAACTAGTCATGCTCGTAATCTATAGCTCGCGAGCACGATCGAGGATTAAGCGACGCGAGTCGCGTCTAATCGGGGATAATGCGCGAAAATGCTGCGGGACAAAATAGATACCGAACGTACGGGACGGTATCGGGCGTAATCCCGACGTAATCGCCTCCGTGTATATCTCCATCACGATCGCGTGCTCTTTCGGTCGCATATGCGGTCCATTACTGGCCTCCGGATGACCGATAACGGACTCTCGCTACTGGCGACACGGATGATTCGGGACGCCGGAAGCTACCGCTGTCAGTAGCGCGAGCGGATCGGGAGCGCGGGCGGGCGACAGTTACTACTGTCAGTAGTAAAGCAGGCGGACGGGCCAGACGCGATGCCGGTGTAAGCATAAACGGGGATGTATCGGATGCGACAGCGCTCTGTCGAGAATTTTACGACTAATTCATGCCACTCGTCCGTCTCTCCCGCGCACACACACAGACACTTACTTACGCGTAACCCCGATGGCTATTGATATCTTCGAATTGGCTCGCCGATAAGCCGTTAAATGCCGCGGGAAAGCTGTCATAGTGCTGTACCTGTCGCCCATCAGCCCCTGTTTATTTGAATTACCGATACTCCGCATTTCGCAGCATTGATCATATTATATGTATATTTGTACGAATGTATATATCAATATTCGATGACATTATTTATTTAGTCGATATATTTATTCAGAATCTATCCGCAGTTCTGATGTTTATTTCCATTTTATTTTAGCAAGTATTGTCTTCTAGAAATTATTGTTGCTCGATATTGATGCGAATGTGATTTTTATTTTTAAATTGAAAGTATTATACAAACAATAAATATATAGAATATTTAATAATCACGCGGAAAAAGTTTATTTTTTATCTTAAGATACAAAATTCTCGTCGCTTATCAATTTAACTTAAAAGCTAGAAATGCTACGGATTTTAAATCATTTTTATTTAATATTATTAAATAATATTAAATTAATTAATAACATTTAACATTATTTAATATTATTAAAATTTCTATACATTTTTAAATATAATTTAATGCAATAATAAACATTATACAGTTTTAGATATTAAAGTTGCGTCAGAGGCCGAGTTTACAAGTCGCTTTGAAAAGAGATCGTATCTTTTTTAAAAAACGCGAGAATTGATTGAGCTTCATTCGACGGACAATCGATGGATCGCGGATGTTCGTAAACAGTCCAAGTCGCAGGGGGAAATAAAAGGATGTGGGGCCCATAAAGAACTCCGGCGCGACAGCGCCATGTGTTCGTGATTTCGATAAACGATGGGGCCGTGTTACGTAGTAGTTACGTACACGTGTTCCGAGACCGTAACATCAATCCGAGCATCCATACGGTAAACGGATCGGGGGACATGGGGTTCCCGCGCGACGGGGAGAGGCGGGGAAGGAGGATAGGGATGGAAGCCGGTTCATCGATGATTTTAACGAGACGTTTGCGCGTTTATGCGATCGCGGAATCGCCCCTCTCTCGAACAGGATACTCCGTCATATCCGTTATCGTCATTCTCGCGAACGGCGGCGCCAGTTGCGAAGATTTAATGCCCGGCGATTGTCATCGATACCTGTGACGGTCATCTCGATCGTTACATTTTATTTTGATATTCGATAGCGATAAAAGCTTGGACGGCTCGACGAACTTATCGGGTCGAGCGTTGCGAAATTTGGCGCGCAAAAATCGCGCGATTATTTTCAATGGTACTCATTTCTTGCAATCAATCGAGCGAAATATTTTTCATCAAATATATAATTAAATTAATCGAGTTTTTTAATATCAATTAATACACATTATGTGCTAAAAATCGTTTTATTCTCTCGTTTGCACGTAACGACGAGGGGGGTGCAAATTTCACTTGCTCTTTTAAATCCTCTTAATTTCATATTAATTAAATATAAAATTTGTTTTATAATTAAGATTATGACACGTACATATTTTATTTTGTTCCATTTGTTTTTATTCGCTCGATGAAAGCTTTTTACGACACAGATGCAACGCACGCATTTTATTGCCAATAACGTGCTTATGAAAATTCCTTTTTAATTCAATGTCAATTGCAGCGCGATTGTTTCGAAGAGCGTTCAAACATATTGTTCCGTACAATTCAAAATGACAAACTAAATAGTTTCCGGCAAAAATTCCGTCGCCTGTATGTAACGCGCCCCACGTTTATTCGTTCCACCGAACAAGGCTGTAGAGCTCGATATTCAAATTTTTGCGATTCAAATTTTCTCGCCGTTCGATCGTTAAATCCGCCGACGATCAGAATCAAGAGTGAGATCAATTTTTCACCGTTATCCATAGACGAGAGCGCATTAATTTACCATGCTTGTCGGTCGTTAATTAATTAAAGTTGCTAATGGAAATTGGCCGGTCTTTGTAGCCCCGGGATGTCGAAATATAATGACTCTCACTGGAAAATAGATGGCCGATCAATTACGATGAGAACCCTCTCGGTTTTCGATGAAGAACGCGGCCAGGGAAGTATCACGTACCGCGTTCTCTTCGGGATCGACCGAGGAGAGGAGCTTTTCGCGAAATTTCAGGTCAGAGTGGCCCGTTAAAACGTCAACGCGATTCCGGCAGCGGCGATATCGATTCCGCCTCTTCTCTGCGATCTCGAATTCACGTCGCGTTCGCATAACGTAAGCAATAACTGCCGTCGTTGGAACCGCAGCTGCAACTGCCACCGCGTTTTCCGCTTTCCTTTTCCTCGCCATGACTTATTACCTTCCGTCTCCTCCCCCCGTTTAATCGTAACAGTTATCTCTCACGTCATAAGACGTGGGAAAATTGTCGAACCGATGATGGGAAGACTTATCATTGCGCTTATTATTCGCTTGGAATTTCTGCGAGCGCGCTTATGAGTGTGTTTGATCGTATTTTTAAAAACACGGAATAAAAGCAACACGATAAATTCACAACGTATCGTGAAAATTTATATTTCTCGGTTTATAGTTGAATCGTTCATCGGAGCGATAATATAAGCAATAACATATCTCGTTCATTGAAAGAAGCAAACATTGGGAAAGCGCAAAATTCAGTTATTTTATCGTAGCTCTTTCCTGCAAGTTCCATAACAAGAGAAATTTTATATATTTGTCATATATTTATGTGATTGTTAATTGAAAAAAACATTAGTTCTTCCTCGAAAAACATACATGACACATTTTAATAAAAATTAAGCACGGATGGCAAATAAAAAATTAAATTTCTTATTGTTAGTAAATTTTTAATAAATATTTTTATTCTTGTTTATAATTAATACATGATTCGTATAGTTAACATTTTACGATAAAGCTGGTTGAATAAAAGGGGTGAAAAACAAGTAAGTTAGAACGCACAAATGTTGGCGATCGCATCGTGCGAGTTGGTATTCGATGACGTAACGATCATTACGATGCTTCTCAATGGGCTCATAATTCATTATCCGTTCACTACTGTACAGCCACTATGTCTATCCATGCGATAGACATCGATTGCTCAATATTGACATTGATTTGATGCGTGAAACGCGACAAACGCAATCTAGCAAAACTCATTCTATGAAAACAAACATGCTACGCCGCAACGAATATTTTTTTTCGAAAAAGAAAATTCCGCGATAAAATCTGAAACTGGCAGAATATGCGCGAGGAATGAAAATAAACCAGTATTGTTTGGTATTTTTTCGCGACTATTATCTTTATTTCTAAGAAACATCCCATCAATTTTTCTTTCACAAATTCAATATTTACCGCGTCCATTAAATTTGCGAAAAAATTAGCCGAATTAATTTTAATTTCCAAGAAAAAATTTATGCGGTTGTATTTACTGCGTTGCAAAGTTATTTACATTTTTAAGGACGACTGTGGAATGAAATTTAAAATTTAAAATATTAACGAGAGAAAACGAGAGAGAAAGAACTTATCACACGACATTTGTCTATAATTCAAAATTTTCCTCTAAAAACCACATGCACTCGTAATAGTCAACGTTTGAACGATAGCACGCTGACAATTTGACGATAAACGCGATCAATCCTAGCAACGGACGTTCCAATGAACGCTTCAATGATTCCCATCATCGTCATCTTTCGGCTATACAACCCGACGAGGGGTCAGCTCCGTGCAATAACGAACCTAACGCCGCATTCGCAAGAGACGCGCTCAGCCGCAGTCGAATTGTTCACCGCAGGATTCGAACAATGTCATTAACGTATCTAAATTCCGGCACGCCCGGTGTGTCACCATTGTCACTGACCGCGTCGCTTTGTTCTTGTACAATTACGTGTATGCGAGTGTAGGAAGGATAGCGCGGATCGCACCGTCCTGAGTGAAGGGCCGCGCAAATGGACGTGTGTAAAGCGGATGCAATAATGGCATTTCGGGATAGAATTTCTGCTATATACCACGCTTCCTAATCTTGTTGCTCATAATAAACTTTGCTCTTCAACATGCTAATGACGGCCGCGTATCCGAATATCAGAGATTGCCTTGCTTCGGTCGGAATTACATTATGCACGAGCACAGATACACAGATTTATTCTCGAGGCTTAATCACCTAATACTCTAAAAATTATTCGCGAAATTATACTTTACATTTTATAATTTACGATTAAATAAGTCATATATAATTTACGATTAAATAAGTCATATATCGAAAATTCTTTCCTTATATATCTGCTTCTTTGGAATATTTTATTTATTTAACACAGGAAAGAAAGTATTCTTTACATCCTGTTGTCTCGCAAATAGCACTTGGAGTCTTTCGCGAGGCTATTGGCTTTGCCAGCGTAGTTTGTTAAAATTTCAAGTTAAAAAGACTGTTTCTCTCTTTACTAACCCAGCCACATTCTCGCAAACTTCCTAGAGTATCAGGCATTGTACGTGTACCGAGAGAACACGATTGTGGAAAGGGATAAGATAAAGCGAGACTCATAAAGAGGAGGATTCGGTGACAACATTCTCACACTAGGTGCTATTATTGCATCCGTTTTCGGGGCTCTAGAGTAGATTTCTACAGAAGCAGTCGACAGAAATGCAAACGCGCCGCACGGCTGCATCGGATATTCGACGATGGTCGTGTCTTCGGTTAGCTCGGATTTGTTCAACCTTCGCTTCGTATAAATAGGATTAAGGCTTCCTTGATGGAGAGAGGGAGAATGCAGAGGAAAACCCCATTCGGTGCGCGTATTATATTTTACCTTTGAGGACAAACTTTATAGTTTTAATAAACAAGACATCTATATTTGTCTTTTTAATATTTGAATTTACTACTCACAAAGTTTATATAAGATTACTTTTTTTTGTAATGTGGAGTTTTATAAATCTACAACAAAGTTTTTATGAAATTTTACTACAGAATTTTTACGAGATTTTCAATATTGCGAATTTTCTCTTTTTTTTTCGGGCTTTTATACTAGTTTTACAAGCTTTTTTGTGGAAAAATATAAAATGATTGGAGTAAAAAGGTTAAATTTTTTAGCGAAAATTTTCGTGTTTATCGGTTGCCAAAAAATCTCGGTTAGCGAAACTAAAAACAAATGATGTCGTGTAATTTTAGACGCCGACAGGACACGTAGCCATCAGCGTGGCGTCACCAGGTGTGACATGCGTTTGAAAAATCGCCAGTCACCCGCGTTTAAAGTTGAGCGAAACGTCGTTGGCACAGCGTTACGAAAAATTAATTCACGGCTTAACGCACGTCAAAGGATTAGGGCTGTAGCGTAGGTACAATGCGTCACGTGCGAAAGTTCAATTTATTTGATATATTTCATCGATTTCATGAATTCTGGGGATATTCGGTAACGCGATTATTCCTGAGCTGCATTTTTTCGTCGTCATGTTATAAACTCGTCTCCTTTATAACTATAATATAATCTTTATTTTAATACTATTCTGCCGTATTATATATTTTTGTTGAAAACTGACCGTAAAAAATTGCCAGATTTTTTTGTCATACAACTTCTTTTTTTCATTTTTCAGAATAATTAAAGTAAAGGTAAATTAATAGTCTCGTTTTGATGAAAATATAAACATGTAGAAATACAGACTCAGGGATTCATCGCTCAAAAGGGAATGACCTAACTATCCTTTTCAATATAAAAGTCCCACAGGATAATCAAGGAAAATATTCCCAGATGGTTATTTAGACAAATACTACCTTGTAACAAGAAAGGAAACGGACACTTTGAATAACGTTAAGTAAGCTGGAAATGTTTCGAAAATGAGGTCTTGAAGTTGGTATGCTACTATGTGGAATACGCAAGTTACATTGCGCATCAAGTTTCATATTTCGCAAAATGTTATCATTAACAAGTTCTCGGTATAACGAGTAAATATTATAAAGTTTAATTCTAAATACAATTAATGAAAAATAAAATATTCATTCATCATGTATTAAACTTAAAAGATTATCTATTTCATCGTAATAAATATTATAGTGATATTATTTTGTATATATTACAGTTATGAATAAAATAATATTGCGATAAAATAATAAAGATTACAAAATTACGAAATATATTTATATTTTAATTGGGACGCGTGTTTTTTGCCAATATTTTTTATAGTTTGAACCGCTCTGAAAATATCATATCGGTCAATTATGTGCTGAAATAAAATTTATTTTTATTGTTATCTAATATTGTTAATATGTTTATACTTATCTCATGATTGTGCATAATACATACTTGTTATTGCACAATAAAGAGGAAATTGAACGCCCAAATAGAAGAACGCCCAAAGCTGATTATAATAATTAATTGCCTGGTTGACTCGAAATAATTATGCATAGCAATACTTTTACGTTTAGTTTCATTGAACAGGTTGAGGCTTTGCTAGTTATAGAAGCGAAAGGACAGTCAATAACGATAATAGGAGTTGAAATTATACGGTTGTGTGATTTAATAATTCGTATGGATAATATTCGATATACGTGTGTATATATTAATGTATAATATTTGAAATTAATTACATCAAATTCTAGATCCTCTTGTGCGCTTAAAAAGAAGCTTTCCAAAATTTATATTTCGAATAATTTTATGCGTATAAAACTTTTCTATTTTATATCGCATTTTTACCTCACAAGTATGTGATAATAATATATACACAATATCTTCTTTTATATCAAAAGAATAATTTTAATTATAATTTAAGGAAAAATTAATTAAAGCTAATGAAAAACAATCGAAATAATTTACAAGTAAATTTTAACGTATTCATTTGCATCACGTTTTGAATTTCATTCGTGGAAGCTTCGTTTCTAAATCATTTATTATAAATAAGAATCGATTATATGCTTGTTGTAAGTATCTTGGAACTCATCAATTTTGAAAACATTAATTAACGTTAAAGATGAGCGTCCGCGTACTAGCGATTTTATCAGATAAATAGAGTAGATGTATCCCGAGTGGTTTGATAGCTGTTGTGCAATCTGTAGCCCTTTGATGCAACGATCTACTTGGTCGTTATATTCATCGCATCTCCGTTTATACCCATGGGAAATGGCCCGCTGAGCTTCATACGGGTGACATATTACCAGTTTTCCTGAAAGGGACACACCGGTAATTCAGAGAGGCGTCCTGCCGATTCCAGCGATGCACTATATATATGTATATATATATAAAGGTTGCTTTCACTTTTTTTTTTCGTGGATGTTTTTCGGACCAACGCCTCGCTGGACAGGCGAGTGCTTTGATCGAGAAAAGCCAGTTGGAGTAGCAGCGAAAAAGCACCTATATAACTCTGAGATTTCTTACGAAAAAATGTTCAATATTTCTCACACGACAGTTGAATCGTGAACAATTTTCGAGCAAATGAAAAAATATTGAATTTATGATTATTAAACGTAAAAATTCCCTCATTTCGCCAAATGTTAAAAAATTATTTTCAAAAAACGTAATATTTTATTTACGTTTACTTTATACTACAACAATATTTTCACAGAAAACAACCGAGGCAGGTGTTTATGAAAAGAGCCCCGTATCACGTTAAAGAAAGCGTGTATAAAAACGCCCTTTATACCTTTATATCTTTTTGAAGAAAAGAAAAGGACAGTAATGTTATATGACTTGGGGACAATATATAACATGATATTTAATATTAAACATTTTTAAAAGAAAGAGGAAAAGAAAGGTATTTTCGACTTGTTATATTTTTATTTATGCATTCAATTATGACTCCAATCTAAATCTTATATATTTAAAAAAAAGAAGAATTTTATATAAATATATATAATTCTCTAGAGAAATATGTGAAAGTACTTATTTAAATATGTCTGCAAATAGATATTACATATTTTTTATCATTGCTGTGCAAAACTCATTCTTGAAAAAGAAAAACATGCGGTTCAATCCTTTTAGTGGTTTTAAACCTTCAATATATTCCACTTTCAACAAGTTTGTTTATATAAATCGTTAGTAGCTTACTGTTTATCATAAGTTTGCGCTCCTCTTTACCGCAATGACATGATACGTTGACGAAGATTGGATCCTATCGAGAGCAAAAATATCGTCCCGTCTAATACCGGCGCTATAATAAGGGTAGGTACGGTAGGATAGGTTATCGAATGTCAACTCTGTAAATTGAATCGCTCAGAAAATATATAAATTGTTACTTTAATGACAGGAACAAACGGATGAAAAAAGATAATGTTTCCTTTTTCAATCATATGATTTTTTTCCATTCAATAATCATAAAAATTTTAACGCCACATTATATTTGCTTTTAATCAAATAAAAAAATAGATTACACGTAAATTAAAAAATATCAAAAAATTCATTTTTTATACGTCTTCCTAAAATTATCTAAAAATCTGACAACTATTATAATGATTTTTTTTTCAAGAGATTCTCCCTTATTAAAATACCTTCGTTAATCGGCCGAATTTATCGGCGAATTATACGACGTCGATGAAACCGAAAAAGTTGCGATTACGCGAACTCGTCTGACCGATAATGTTCGACGATATTAACCAATAAAGGACCCATATGCGTCGAATGGAGCGCAATCGGTGCATATGCATCGCTTCTTGATTTACATTATGTGGGTCCACAGAGCGCACGGCAGCCGAAATTTCCGATGGTCGCGTCAGACAATATAAGTATCCGGTGTACCCGGTGTTCATGGTCCCTCATGCATCTCCCGTACGATACAAACCACGAGTGGAGCATTAGAATCAATTCTTAATGCACTACTCTGAGGATATCGGGGAGGAAGGGGGTTGGCAGTCCACTCGCGTGAATTGGTCGTGTATTGAAACGAGACGCGATTTTTCTCGACGCGAGAAACAGTCGCTCGCGATTATTGCTCCCTTGATATATAAATAAGAAAACGGAGGGTGATATATTTTTCGGTGATATAATTCAGACGAGAAAATAACACAGAGATTTTAAAAAAGGCGAGAGAAGAAAGGAAACTATTGTCGTTTTAGAATTTTCCTGAGTTTTTCATGGTTTTATTTCGTCGAAATATTTAAATAGGGAAAATAATCAGTCTGTATCTAAAATGGTTCAACCATGTAAAACATGTCGAAAAATTTTCAATTATTTATAACACATGATAAATCTCTCCGACCTACTTTTTATTTCCAACTTTGATCATTTTTAGTAGTATAATTAATGCACTGCTTATGAAACCGTCAGCATTCGTTTATTTCGTCAAACTTTTCACCAGACTTTTCATGATGATGGAACTCGATAACGAATGTAAAATATTTTGTTACATTTTCCATTTAGGGTGTCGTTGCTTTTATTGTGTATTTTAATAAGCAATATGAAAAATATTAATGCATAACAATTTTTCTTAATTAAAATCTCAGATGAAAGGCTATTAAAATGTTCTCTTTAAGCTAACTGTTTTCATTGCATTCGCAATCATAAAAATGCGATGAAAAAGTTAATATAATGAAAAATTTTTACTTTTAACCAATTAATTACTCGAATAACAAATGCACATTTATTATTTTTCATTAATTGTATTTTTAAGAGAGAGACATTTTTTAGATATTAAATTACCTTTCTTCTTACTCGTTGCTGTTTACAACGTTAAAGTCAATATTTACGATTTTGCACTTACTTTTCGCGCAATCGATAAAGATAGATGGAAAGAGTCGCAGATAGTAATAAATTTGGAAAATGTTCCATATACTTATCGCCAAGTACTCGAGGAACGTGCCGGCGCACGTAATCTTAATGTGCATCTCGTGCAGCGGAATCGAGACAAACGCTTTCGGTCCGTATGCACCGTCGACGTTCGTGAGAAAGAGCCCTTCTTTTTTTAAAGCACGCCAATAAAAACGAACGTTGAGATTTTATTACGCGGACGCATTCGATATACGATATATATACGGGATTGCTGCGAGCGAAACTCGGTGCAGTAGATAAAATCGATTATGATCAGACCGTCCGGAGACCACGAGCGGGGTCCCGTTGACATTTATTGTGCGACGCGCCTTCGTTCGATATCGCAGCTAAATCGATATTGCGAGTAAGTACTCATCGCCTGTGCAATCTAAATTCCTCATTCCTTTTGCAATGCGACGCGCCATTTAACGCATTAATGTAACATCGAGACGACTATGAGAAGCTGGATAAACATCGACGATGTGCTATTAAGAAGCGAGCAAACGTACCGTTAAGAAGACATTAACGATCTTTGGTCGAATGGTTGCAGTCTTGACTTCGAAGCTCGAAAGCTGGAGCTCGAGCCGCAGACACATATTATAATCTATATTAATATATTTATAGAAATATTCCATAATTATTCCAACGCTTTGTATAATCGTGTTAAAAGAAATGAACTTAATTAATATTATACCTTTTTACAATTCTTTTAATTTATAAAATAATTAACGTGCAATAACTGAGATTGAATCGAGAATTTAAGAAATTTTATCTCGTGTGAAATGTGTGTGTGAATTAAGATTTATGGTATAGAGAGAATATTTATGATGAGAGAATATTTATTTATGGAATATTTTAGATTCTCAACCGCGACTGTGCGTCTGACGTTTAATTCGAAGTTTAATCGTGCGCATTATCTTCTCCAAAGCATAAAACAACATCGTGCAGCGACTTTTATTCCTTAATCACCGCGCGTCTCTCGTAATTAATTAATTCGCGCTGAAATCCGCGCTTTCAGTTGACAAATTAATTATTTCATTTGTCGCGCATAATCCAAACTGCTCTAATCCCGGTTACGGCGGATGAATGACGTGCAGAAAATTCACGTTAATGATACCTACTGCACTTTTCGAGATTTGATCTCTTTAAACTGATGTGGATTAGATCCGGAATCCATTTTTTATAAAAAAAACGGGGAAGAAATATAGAAAAATATATTATCCTTTTCATACAAGTTTATTTCCAAATACTTGCGATGCAATTGAATGCCTTGATTATGTCTGTATTTTCATATTTTGATATGCACTTATTTTTTCTGCACTTTAGTTTACAACAATTTTCTTAATATCTTAGGAATTATATCTCTAAAACTTTTCATACGATGTTGATTATATGATACGTGGATTGAACTATACGAAAACTTATTCGCAGGATCAATATTTAACTTGCTATCGCGAGGATGATGTGTGTGAAGTTAGCATCTCAAGTCTCAGCATCTCACAAATAAACGTCAGATTTTGTTGCATCCAGCATAGTTCTACAGTTCCTGATAGGTTTTAACAATAGTTCCGTCGAATTAATTATAAATATTTAACTTTTAAAAAATGAGATGCCAACTTCCGAAAACATCCAACAGCATCTCATCATATTTCAAATATCTGATCACAAAGCAGTAATATTCCGCAGAGTTCTATCGCCTACGCACATTCTGTCAATAGTTCTGACGATTAAACTTCGTAGAAAATAATTTGTCATCACAAAACATATTTACGCGTACAGGGGTGAGATGCTGGTCGTAAATCACAAGTTCTGACGATTTTAATTGTTTTTTATAGTAAATTGATACTTCCTCTTTACGGTAGAAAAGAGTTCTCGATGATACAGATCTCGATTAATAATTAATTTTTTAAACAATTTAGAATCAACGATATGCCCGGCCTATACGTGTAGATATGAAATGCTATCCCTAAATCGGCAGTTCTAGCGATCTTAAATAATTTTTCTAGTAAATTAATATTCCCCCTTCACGCTTGAAAAGAGTTCTGGGCGATACAATTAGGATTTAATTCTTTTAAACAATTTAGAACCAACGAGATGCTCAGCCTATACGTATAGGTATGAGATGCTGGTCGTAAATCGACAGTTCCGGCGATTTTAATTGTTTTTTCTAGTAAATTGATACTTCCTCTTCACGGTAGAAAAGAGTTCTCGATGATACAGTTAATAATTAATTTTTTAAACAATTTAGAATCAACGAGATGCCCGGCCTATACATGTAGATATGAGATGCTATCCCTAAATCAGCAGTTCTAGCGATCTTAAATAATTTTTCTAGTAAATTAATATTCCCCCTTCACGCTTGAAAAGAGTTCTGGGCGATACAATTAGGATTTAATTCTTTTAAACAATTTAGAACCAACGAGATGCTCAGTCTATACGTATAGGTATGAGATGCTGGTCGTAAATCGACAGTTCCGGCGATTTTAATTGTTTTTTCTAGTAAATTGATACTTCCTCTTCACGGTAGAAAAGAGTTCTCGATGATACAGTTAATAATTAATTTTTTAAACAATTTAGAATCAACGAGATGCCCGGCCTATACATGAGATGCTAGTCCTAAATCGGCAGTTCTAGCGATTTCAAATGGTTCTTCTAATGCCCTGCTTGTGCGAATAGATATGAGAGGCTGGCTATAAATCGGCGATTTTTTAAAACTAGTTTTGCCTTTAAATTAGTTCTGCCTGATAATACTAGACTCTATCACACAAATATGAGAAAAGTCTATACCACACAAATCGTGAAATTTTTCGTCTTATTTCTGTCATTTTCTTATGAATGTTTCATGTAAAATGTGAAACCAATTGTTTGTGATATGCTGTAGCAGATGTAAATTCTAGTTCTACAAGTGCTCCAATCGATTTTCGTACTTGTTTTTCAAAATTTCCTATTGATTGCATATTTATATTTTATTTGTCGGATTGATTTTTCTTACTCTTTGCATTACCCGGAACCAACGACGGGGACGTGATAAGATTTGGCTCCATTTTTTCGTTTTTTTTTATTTAAAATTTTTTTTTGTAATTTTTTATATATATTTTTTTGTTTTTCCTTTTTAGTATTCTTATCCTATGCTTAAATATTTTATAAATTTTTTCTTTGATTATCTTATAAAAGTTTGCTTTTGCTCTGAAGATATTCACGTAATAAAACTAAATATAGTTAACGTAATAAAACAAAATACATTTGCGTAATAAAACAAAAATTAATAAAAAAATTAAATAAAAATTTACGACCAGCATCTCATACCTATACGTATAGGCTGAGCATCTCGTTGGTTTTAAATTGTTTAAAAAAATTAAATCCTAATTGTATCGCCCAGAACTCTTTTCAAGCGTGAAGGGAGAATATTAATTTACTAGAAAAATTATTTAAGATCGCTAGAACTGCCGATTTAGGGATAGCATCTCATATCTACACGTATAGGCCGGGCATCTCGTTGATTCTAAATTGTTTAAAAAATTAATTATTAACTGTATCATCGAGAACTCTTTTCTACCGTGAAGAGGAAGTATCAATTTACTAGAAAAAACAATTAAAATCGCCGGAACTGTCGATTTACGACCAGCATCTCATACCTATACGTATAGGCTGAGCATCTGGTTGGTTTTAAATTGTTTAAAAAAATTAAATCCTAATTGTATCGCCCAGAATTCTTTTCAAGCGTGAAGGGGGAATATTAATGTACTAGAAAAATTATTTAAGATCGCTAGAACTGCCGATTTAGGGATAGCATCTCATATCTACACGTATAGGCCGGGCATATCGTTGATTCTAAATTGTTTAAAAAATTAATTATTAATCGAGATCTGTATCATCGAGAACTCTTTTCTACCGTAAAGAGGAAGTATCAATTTACTATAAAAAACAATTAAAATCGTCAGAACTTGTGATTTACGACCAGCATCTCACCCCTGTACGCGTAAATATGTTTTGTGATGACAAATTATTTTCTACGAAGTTTAATCGTCAGAACTATTGACAGAATGTGCGTAGGCGATAGAACTCTGCGGAATATTACTGCTTTGTGATCAGATATTTGAAATATGATGAGATGCTGTTGGATGTTTTCGGAAGTTGGCATCTCATTTTTTAAAAGTTAAATATTTATAATTAATTCGACGGAACTATTGTTAAAACCTATCAGGAACTGTAGAACTATGCTGGATGCAACAAAATCTGACGTTTATTTGTGAGATGCTGAGACTTGAGATGCCAACTTCACACACATGCGAGGATGTTCAACCAAGTTCTTGTAAATCTTTGCCATCAATGATCTATCAATTATTACTGGTCCAATATAGACCGCGAAGGTCTGATTCGAAGCGGGACTGATCTGATTCGGTGCGTGACTGGCCTCGATACTTACGCTCGCATCCTGAAACTGGATACATTTCGTACGAACAAGTTTGATTCCGTAGTCGATTCACATGCCGAAGATACGGCGTGTGAGAGACCCTTCGGAATAAATCGCTCGTTTTCGGGATAAGGCGAATCACCGGGGCGAAAATCGAAACGTGACCCAGTATCGTAAAAGTGCTTCATTCGCTCTCCATGATGGACGGCTATTTGGCGAGGAACGGCAAGTATAAATGTCCGTGATCCGAGCTCCTGCAGTAAAATTCGAATCTAAAATCATCTCGCGAAATTTTTTGACAATTTTTCGACGAAAATTCTTACTCTTTCCCGCGATAAAATTACAAGATATACGAAATGCTTTATCGTTGTTTGTTATTTTTTATTATGATATACTGTGCGACTCGAGATGTGCTATGTTCTACCTTTAGTATTTTTTTTTTAATAATAAAATTTATCTCAGGTTGGAGAGAGGAATATTTAGAACCTTGAAATAATAAATTTAAACATGAATTTATTTATTATTACAAAGTAATAGTAAATTTATATAAAATAATGGAATTAATAATAAATTTATCAGGCTCCTAAAAATATTCCTCAGAGAAGAATATTTAAAACTTTATAAGTAGTATATAAGAGTTTTATTCTTTTTACAGTATCGATCGATGCATCTTAATTATTTCACAATGTTCACGTTAACTTTACTCCCTCGTACTCACTTTGATTTATACTTTTTGCCGGCAGAAAATTAAATTCTTATCGTGAGAGAAAAGAAATTCTGGAGTAATAAACATTTTATTACGGAATTTTAATTTTTGAAACATTTTTTAACAGTAATAGTTGTGTAACTTACGAGTTACATTAGCATAAGTATGATGCATGACTCACACAAGTTTTGCGGAACGTTTCATGCGTAATATTTATTCTGAGGTCCAACTGCATTTATATATGTGTTCACCGTCCAACGAAAATGCACATTAGAAAAACAACTTAAGAAACGTTACGACGTCAAAAGTTTGTTCAGGGCATCATTAAAATTTAAATCTTACATTTCTCGTTATTTCACGCACATTTTACCCGCGCTTGTATATTTAAGCGATATTATAAAACCAAGAAAAGCTAACGTGCACGCTCTCATTCTTCTGGGAAATTAAATCGAGTGAGTTATGTGCTAAGAATTAATTGCGGCGAAACTGTACCGGGCATAAAATCGTATACACGCTTTTCGTACGAAAGTTTCTTAATTAGCATCTATCCGTTTAATCGACCCTACGCGGGAGACGCTTTTAGTTTTTAGCGACATTAGCGATTTGTACGGCTGACGGTCGGCCACTTGTATTGGAGCGCGGCCAGCTAACCGAAAACCAAATGGGTGGTTCGCCTCTGGGAAATTAAGTGCGCCGGCGGAAAAACGCGCGAAACCAACAACAGCAACCGCAGACTGCATTACCAAAGCTCAGGCGCTGTCCAGATGCATTCGTGGCAAGAATTTACGCGATATTTTTGCGCTCGCTACTATTGCTTATAGATGTTTTTTTATGAGCATCGGTTATTGTAGCGTATCGTCATTTTATCCATCAAATAATCGGTTAATAAAATATTGCCATGTAGGTACGTGTGCTTTGGAAAATTGGGGAGGAAAGAGAAAAGAAAATATTCCTGATAATTGTTTACAACTTGTTTCTTATTTTGTTACTATATATTATTTATTATTATGTATCATATAATGTTATTTGTCAATAATATAAATTTCTTCTAATTAGAAATTCACTAATAATTTAGTTTAAATTGAGTAAAAATTATATGTATGTATAAATTGAAATTAATAATTTAGTTTAAATCAAGTAAAAATTATATGTATGTATAAATTATCGCAATGAAACGATTAGGCAATTTTTTACGAGCATCAGTTATTGCAGTGCGTCATTTTATCCATCAAATAATCGGTTAATAAAATATTGCCATGTAGGTAGGTGTGTTTTGAAAAATTGGGAAGGAAAGAGAGAAGAAAATATACCTGATAATTGTTTACATCTTGTTTCATCTTATTTTGTTATTATATATTATTTATTATTATGTGTCATATAATGTTACTTGTCAGTAATATAAATTTATTCTAATTAGAAATTCACTAATTATCGCAATGAAACGCTTAGGCAATTATCTGTCGATCATATATTCTATTATATAGCATTGTATGGCATCGTGAAAAGCACGACTATCGCTATCAATAGCAAACGAAGGATCTTTTCATACTCATTCTATTACATATAACATCCTGCACAATCAAATTTTGATCATCAAACAGATTGTTCATCGAGTTCAAGGTAATATATAGGATCATTGTCGATCATAATATATCATCAATGAGAGACGTATCAAAATTGTTAATTAATTAAACATGTTTTTATTGTAACATATTATTTATTGCTAATTAGAAAGTTTCTAAATTAAGGCACTTTAGGTAGACAAAAATTGTACAATTTGCAATGCGTAAGCCGCTCATTTATAATGAATGAGATATGGGGCTGAAAATGCGACGAATCCGAAAAGCTCCGCGTCAATTGTTGGATTTTTCTCGCGTAAGAAATTATACGCGAATTTTGTTTTTTTTTCTCTCGTAAAAAGGATGAAACCAAGGGACGAAGTGAAACTCTTCTTGCCCGGTAGCGTGGAAAGTAAACGCTCGTGTGGAGATTATACGATCGTCTGTCCACTCGCTCGTACGTGCGTTTGTACGGGCTTATTCTCGCAAACAATACACCCCTCTTCTCGCAGCTATTCTTGCCCATCCATGCTTAAATCGCGCGAATCGAAGCGAGGAAAGCGCCGTGCTTCCGGTAGAACGGAACGCGTGTCCCGCGGCGCTGCGGGAATTAATTCCGCGTTAGGAATTGTGCTCCCGCGCGCGAGCGCGGATCCAACAAACCTCCCCTGCTGTAACCCGCCCAAGAAACATTAAATCCCGCTTTAAACTCTTTTCCGCCCCGTATTCCCGCCGGTGTCGTACAACGCCAAGAAATACCGGTGCTCTCAATTTTGTATAACGGCTTGCGCCAGCCGACCGCTGAAAATGAAGTAATCATTCGCCGAACAACGAATATCTTTAATCCTCTTACTACTCGAGGAGCGAAACTCACATACTTTGTTCTCGTAGATTGCAATTGTTTACCGCTTGAGAAATATATATTTTATCGAGTAAACTGTCATTTCGTTTCTGGATATGAAGGTATCAGTTTTGTTTCGATTGAAGAAGGATTTATCAGTTAATTAAACGTAGTCAATTAACAAAATAATAAGTAATAATTGAGAAATTTAAATAAGAGTTTGTAAATTCGACTGTATATAATTTTATTTCTTTTTTCTTTTTCTATATTTGTGAAAAAAACTCCATTGAGAAAAAAATAATGTGAAATCAACATCAGTATAATTAACATTTTTATTAATTCAATAACATTATTAATCAAATCAATACGCTATGATTTGATTATTGAATTAATAAAATGAATTCCAATTACACTGATGTTGATTCAACATTATTTTTTCCTCAATGTGTAAGAAATCAATGAAGTATTAAATTAGAGCATAAAATTTTAAATTTTTTTAATCATGAAAAAACTTATATATATATTATAATAAATTATTAAATACATTATTATACATATTAAATACATTATTTTAAAATTCCCTAAATTCTTTTAGGATTATAATACATTACAAATACCTTTAATATGTAAATAATAATTTCTCTCTCTCTCTCTGTCTCAATAAATATCTAATATTTTTAACAATATGTGATATTCTATTTTATTCCCAATGTTACATTTTCGTTAAAAAATTGAAATTTTTAAAAAATTTTCAAAATTTTTTACATTTGGAAAATATATCGGCCACTTGTTCGTATCATTTCAATCGCATCAACAATAGACTGGTTTGTCATTTTTCGATTCACATAACGTGAGTCTTGATTAATCCCTAACGCGATTTTCATTTCGAGATCCATTTTTCATTTTCCTCCCCTATGGTTTAAATTCGCGACGAAATATGAATACGATGATAAAAAATACTAGAATACAGCATACAACGATTCTACAATGTAATAAAATATAACTCAGATAATACGGCGTTTATATAGATGTGAAATCTTTCGGAAGTCGTATTTCCGGTAATAAATTTTACGACATGATCGTAATACTTATTGAACGGAATCTTGAAATTTCAATCACATTTTATTGTAACATTTTTGGGATACATTATAAACGCTTTTGTATCTTACGAGAGACATAAGAATCTCTTTCTTAATTCTATACATAGACTTTCTTGCCCGCAATATCTCATTCGCTTCGACGAATTCTCGCGAGGGAACGAACGAGTCTTTATTCGATCGTAATCTTTACGAGGTGTAGCAACAAGTTGGCAGTAAATTTTAGACAAATCCCAATTCATCGTTACTTTTTGAATCCGTTTAACGAATTTGTTTAACTTATTTCAGATTCTCTCTCAACACTACTAGTCACTCAATTTTGTTAAAGATAGATTTTCATCGCGAATCTTGTTGAAAAGTTATATAAACTTTAGGAATTAATATATCTATGTATATATTTTATAATTATTAATAAATTTTATAATTATAATATTACATTTATATCCATTATATATAATTATTTCATTTATAATAATTATTTCATTTATAATGTTTATTTTGGTTTACATTTAAATAGATCAGACTATTATTATAATTATATGTGTAAGGAAAAAATACAAAGATTAAAAAGAAAATAGTGAATAATCTTCGAAGAAAAAAAAAATGTTTAAATTCATTCAGAAATCACATGTGATGTTATGCTAAAGCACTGGGAATGTATTCATAAATACAACTCGCCGGCGGATAATCCTGAAATTATATGCTAGCGTGTTGCATATTACACACGACGAAAGAACGTGTTCACTCTTAGGAAGACTGGAACACCGAAAGGGTTAATGGAGGGCAGTGTACCTCGGGCAGGGTGTTGAAGGCGGGAATAATGCGATGGAAACGAGCCCGCGCCCGATAGCGAACGCAGCCGCAACACGTGAAAATGGCGTTGCTCGACCTTATCAGGCGGCCCATGATTTATAGGTCTGCCCCGAAAGAGAGTTAATGGAGGCAAAATAGCGCGCGGTGCACACCATGAATCCTTCCGTATCGCGCTGTCGATGGTTCGTTCGACGGCCAGTTCTCTCTCTCTCTCTCTCTCTTTCTCTCTCTGCCTCTCTATCGGATGCCTGGATCTCCCGGTTCTGAAATGTTCCCATGGGAATGGCTGGACCGTTCCCAGCCACAAGCGCTATATCTACCTACCTACCTACCTACCTACTACCTGCCTACCTACCTACCTACCTACATACCTACCTACCTATTTACCTGTCTACCTACCTGCGCCAATTAACACGCCAATAGTTCCTCTAATCATTATGGATATATTACAATTTCTTTGATCCTCTAACTGCAAATATTTATTAAGTATATATTTGGAAATAAATGAGAAAATCAAATCACACATTTATTATTAAATAAAAAATTGTATTTTTTCTCTAAAACTTTTATTATTTAAACCAAGTAAAATATTCGTAATAAATCTTGTCGTATAATATAGCGGTTATCGTTGCGAAATTTTTTCTTTGTTAATATATGAGAATTATTTAAATAGATATTTAAATAGATATGACCACAAGTTGAAATATTAAGAAAGTCAAAAAAAATATTTTTATATATTTTTCCGAAAGCTAGCCCATGTATATAATTTAGCATTAAAATTATCTATTGATATCCTATTTTATTATCCTAAATTAAAAGACTCGTCCTCGAAATATTTAATAATAACTCGTGATTCACTATCAGAAAGTTTAACCATTAAATTTCTAAGCGTGTTTTACGTCACCGCCGATAAATTCGCACGTGCGTTTATGTTGCTTGCACTGTTTGCTGTTTAAACTTCAGACGCACGTTTATTGCTTTAAGCCGTTTATTGCTTTTATTACTATGATTATTATTAGTGCATAAGGGAGAAAAGCTGTAAGGGACGTGAGGTATGGATTAAACGACTTTCTAAGAATCGAGTTGCTTCTTGCGAGTGTAGCGAGTACAGCTTCAAAGTTTGTGGACTTGATATCTAATAGAACAGTATTCGATAAAAGTTCATAGTTGGTATTTACTAGACTCTTAGTTTACACTGTAATCGGCTTTGAATTCATCGATTTGATCTCATAAAATGTCTGGAAATTATATATATTATATAAGCTAGAATTTAAACATTTATATTAAAAATCAATAAATTCTAAAAATATATTTATATTATTTTTACGTGCACACAAACACACACACACACTAAATAATTACGTTATTATTAAAGTTATTTAAAATCTAATTTGAGATAGATGTCCATTTTTTTGTATTTTTATAAATCAGTAATTCTCTTTTAGAAGTATGTTAGTTTATTTTTCTCATCTAATAAAGCATTTTGCCGTTTATGATTCATTAATCGTCCCTTCATTACACGACAACCTTGTTTATTACTTTCATCTTACATGTTAATCTCACATATACGCGTGAGAAAAGAACGAGCTGGACTTGGATACGTACGATATTTTTATCAACGCCGCCTTTATTATATTTTTGTGCTATCTGTGCCACGTGAATGACGCGAGTAACGCGAGCGAGAGGTTTTTATGGCTAGTAACACACGGTAGAGCGGGAAACTGTTGGGGTAACCCACGGCAAAATGCGGTAACGAAATAGAATCCGTGCATGGGATGGCATGTTATCGTATTTTGCGTTACCCCTCGGTCACGCTCAGATGGTTTGCACGGAAGCGGATCTTTTTAACGCAACGAGTTCCGAGGTAGAAATTTCCATCATTTGTATGTCGTTGCTCTCCCAGCGTTTGATCGATTTTTCACTGTCGGAAATAAGTTTATCGAAAGTATATAAAGTATTCTCAAAGTTAATTCTACTGACAATTCGTAAAAAAATAATTCGAAATAAGTTTCTTTTAAGAGACATTGCGAAATGGAGGTGTAATATAAAAAAAATAGTTCCTTAAAAATAAGCTGGAAGGCAGGAAAGAACTGTGGAATAATATAATTAATTTATCTCAAGAGATACATTTGATAAAGGAAATGAAAAGAGAGACTGAACTTGGCAAGAGATAACTTTGCATATCCACTTGAGACGTTTTACGCGCGCACATTTTTCCAAAAGAAGGTCTTTTAAATTTCTTATGTATTTAATCGCAACTAATTTCGGGAAATTTACTAACGTGTCTCTCTCTGTCCTCTTTGTTTCAGCTGTACCGTCATACGTACCTGGCCCATTACAGGATTGTGAATCTGGAAACACTGTAAGTAAACGAGCCGTGTCTCGGCGGCGTTTTGCGACAATCATATCTCAAATTTATTCCGTGATCAAGTTCAGATTTGCATTTTAATCTCGGCCCCCGTGAGCCGAGCGAGGGGAGGAAGAGGAAGGAGAGGGAAAGGAGAGAAGGGGAAAGTTGGAAAAGCTGGGGGCGTAGTACCGCGCGTGCAAATTACAAACTGTGCACGAATTTAATCCCGGCTCGTCTTACCGTCACCGCTTTACCTTACCCTTATCCTTACCCCTTATCCCTCTGCCCGTTCCACGTCTGAGAACTTTCCTTCGCGGATTTGATCATTAACTCAGCATTTAGGAGCGGTTATATCACGATTATCGCCATCCCCGACCGCCGCAATCCCTCGTTCCCCTTCCTCGCTCGTCTTCCCTCCTCCTCCCCTGGGGGAAAAAAAGCTAAAACTACCTTTTAAGGCCTAAACTTATTCGCCCGATTGCGCTTTCCACGGTTGCGACGTTTGCTGGTCTTGCAAAGGCAACATAAATTTCTCTTCCCTTTTAACGAGAAAGTCTCTACCCTCTTTGCTTTAATTTTTTGAATCATACTTTTTCTCAGATTCGACTTGATTAGATTTGCCTGGAGATGATATTTTATATTGCAAAATATATCCTCTCGTTTGTGCTAGATTCTGGAGTTTATTAAATTCTCAGTTAATTTTGATAATATTGTCAATATTATTAATTTGAGTTTAATATTAATTAAGTTGTTAGAATCAATTTCAATAGCGATTCCATCAATTTCAAATAGCGATTCATCATGCCTTTGTTAAATTTATTTGTACATATATTTTGTCCATATCTCACTATTTGCATATTTGTTTACTTATCAGTATGATTGTTATGTATATATATCATGTATACATATTAAATAGTATTGTTTCTCGTGACGTTTATTTATAGGAAGTTATAGATTAATAGGAATAGGATTTACAAGAAATAAATGCGCTCTCTATTTAGCATAATTAAAAATTGAAATTAATCGCAATAATTAAAGATTACTTTTTTTATCGATAATATAGACGGAATTAATATATAACTTTCAAGACAATCCCGCTTCCTCTTTCTCTTCATATATTACAAACTTCCTCCAGAATTTAAGTCATCCAAGGAAGTGGGTCACCTGTGAAACTCGCAAAATTTCGACGATCAATTTCTCACGCGATCGCGAAACCGCGAGTACTTTCTCGAGATTCGTCCTCGTTCGTACTTCCCCGAAGAGGAGCCCTCTTCGAAGGATCCTGAGGTTCATTCACGCGAAACCACGACATCCTAGACATCCTAGTTGTAAAGCCGAGAGCGCGGCAATTCCGCGAGATTCGCCTTTATGTGCGGATGCCCGCGGCTTCCACGCCAGGTGAATCTCTTGCCGGGCTTTACCATCGTGCTTGAGATCATCACTCTCAAATAGTCATGCAGATCAAATCACGCTCCGTTTCGAGCGTGTCTCGCAAACGCAAAGGCCGCTTGTCATCCTTACGTACAGTCGCCTCGCATTTCGAGGTTTAACCGCGTGACTGTAACAAGGGTACGTATACATGTGTACATAACTTGCTGTCGAGTTTGAGTTACATGGTTGGTTTTCGGAGAGAGTAAAATTTCTAGATAAAGAGCGCAAACGAAGTAGTCTTGACGGGCGGAGTATTTCGAGATGTACTTTGAACATAGAATTTTAGCTTTGAGATCATTTTAGCTTTGAGATCATTTTAGGCAAGGAAATATAGGGCTTCCCCGGAGTCTCTGAATAATTAAAATTCTTAGAGAAGACGCGAAGTAATTAAAAATTATATATGATAAAAATACGATGTAAACATAACTTAAAATCATAATTAGTGGTACGTGTATTTTTTACTCATCTTACCTATATTAACTGTTTTGTATATAATATACTAATTTTTATAATCTTTATAAAAAATATATATAATACTATTTATAATCCTTATAAAAAATATATATAATACTATTTATAATCCTTATAAAAAATATATATGAAGAGAGAAGTAATGTCTCGATGTCACGTAAAATGTTAAATCGTGCGTTTTATGACGAATTTTGCAGATAAATAAGATTTATTGTACGACCACTGCATTGCGACAACTCCATTTTCGACGATAGCTTCGCACGGGAATGAAAAGACAAACGCGATATTCTTATGAAGACGAGAAATATGCTCGCTTCTGATATACGATATATCGCTCGCGATAGTCAATGTCATAATCTTACATTTCGTTGTTTTGTATGTTATGCTTTGCGTTTTGACGTGAAAAAGCGATTTTCTCCGTGGAACGAATGCCACGAAAATGAGAGACATTTTTCGAGATGTATATAACGCGCGCCGGAAATAAATCCCTTGCGCAAAATTTATGCTCATTTGCATATATTTGCTGTACATATCGGCTTTTATTCGATACGGGAATACGAACTCGTGCCAAAAAACATTATTTTGTACTTAGATAAAGCGTTTTCGCTACCGTTTCCGCGATTATAATATTGCATTTATGTTATATCATATCGCTGTATATGTGTATTTCGAATCCCATAGTTTCGTCGTACAAAGCACAATGAAAATTTACACACCGAACGGTTATTTTTATCGCTAATAATAATATTTTTCGACGACATTAAATTAAATGCATATTGATATGGAAAATATATTAGAAGATGCGTGTTTTATTTTTTTAGCATTGTATAGATTATTAATTATATATCTTTTAATATAACACAGTAGTTATATCGCAAAGAAAAAAATTATTTGACGGATATTTAACATTTTCATTTTCCAAAAAATTTTTTATCTAGAATTACATCATAAGCTTCTCTAAAACCAGTTAATTCTTCAATTTACGAAAATAATTGGAGTTTATTTTAACTATACACGCTCTCTCCCTCTTTCTTCCCTCTTAATAACCACGGACGTTAATATATTTTCCTAAATGTCGAAAGCGCTTCCCGGAAATTATTTGTTCAATGTTACCGCGATATCACGAAAGCGCAATAGGATAGGATGTTATCAAAAGTCTCATTCCCAATTATCCCGGATCAACCGCGCGAACGTTTCCTTGCAAATTTCGTCATTGCCGCGATAGTTTGTTCACGCGTGGCGACAATCACGGGTGCGGAAAACGGTCGAGGGGGCCAGTAAATCCGCCGTCGTTTTTGGCTTTCGGTGTCGCGATAAAAGCCGGGATGACGATACAGGTGGACGTGTGGGCGTGCGTGTATGTGTATTTTGGGGCGAAAGAGAGAGAGAGAGAGAGAGTAAATAAGCCGTGAGTTTCCTCGCTATATATTCCACGCTAGGCAAGGCAAGGCGAGGCGAGGCCAGGCCAGACCAGGCGAACCCTGTCCCGCCATAAACCCGGTTTGTACGCCGCATGAATACCGGCGCCTTTATTTATGGCTTTTCGGGAAGAAGTTCACCGCGGGACGACGAACGTTATCCACCGACGACACGACGGCAGTCAAGTCGCGCATACGCTTTTCATCGATTTTCCACGGCCGGCTGGCGCGAATGAAACGCCAGTGGATAAAAGAGGGGGAGGGTCATTGCGCGAATCCAGCCGGAAAAAGCCCGTTTTTCTATATGACGGCGAGGTAGAAGCAATTGAACGGATCAGTGCAACAGTGTGGTCTGATTCATTTTTTTTAAGGACTCGGAAATTTATCTCGGTCTCAGAACAGTATATTAAAGTTCACATACACATACATGGATTATATATGAATCCTAGTATTTAATAATATGAGGAGTTTCTTATGATTTTTGACGTATATATTATAAAAATTTTTTAATGCCAAGATTTGAGAAACTTTAATTAATTTACCTTAATTTTTTAAAATTTAATTTACATTATTTTTTCCTTAAAAAAGTAAACATTGTTGTGTATTACAAATTCTGGAATATTTTTAAATGGAGAAATATTTTTAAATCATATTTAAAAAATGGAATATATATTTTTATATATTTAAAAATACGAAATAGTTTTGTCGCATCTCATGTATACAAGACTACTTTCTCTTATTAATTTAAAATTTAATATGAGATTATCTTCTCAATAAATACATTAAAAGCTCCTCAGTTTTTCAAAATTAAATTTTAGAGGTAGATAAAACAAAATGATAGTTTATATAATAATAAACGTTTGTCTATTTCGCTTAAAATTCTAAAAGTCGTCTTGGAATGAATTGTAGAATGTGTAGCAGATCTTTATATTCGCAAATGGTTTTCGACTTTATTATTTATAGAAAAGAGACTTTTCCTTGCTCTCTTTTTTGAATGTATACATAAGCATATATATGCATATACATTTAAAAAACATATATAAAAACATGCTTTTGTGGGACATAAAATAAATATTACGCGACATAAAATGAAAGTTGCATTTTTACAATGTTTGAGACTCTTTTATCGATGTTGATTGGAATTTCCATCAAAACAAGTTTCCATGAAAAGTATGGAACATAATGAAAATATAAATTGTTTTTCGCAATAAAAAAAAGTTTATTTAAATTTTAAATTATTCAAGAGATTTATAAAAAATTTAATACAGAGAGAAAGAGAGGAAGAGAGAGATTAATTTGTTCAATCACTAGGACATAAATATACAAAATACACATTTCGATTTTGCAGCAATCAATGAATTGAAAAATTATGATATAATTACAAGAATACACTTGTTATTTTATCGAGAGAGATTGTGTTTTCGCACAATTATTTCTATTTTTGATCTATTAGCGTCAGGAAGTTCAGTGACTTCAATAGTTGAACATCGATTTATTCGTTTCTTGCTTGATATATCGTATTTGCCAACAATTCTTACGAGAAAATGGATTCTGATAGTTTTCTGTATACAGAAGTGGATGCTGGTGATAGTTGGCAATTTGCCATCTAGAGAAAGAGAGGGAATCAGATCGAGACTTCAAAACTTTTATTTCAAATGAATAAAACTCTTACTCTAAATGGTAGTGAAAGAAAATAGCGCTCACAAGCGTAAAAATGACATTGTCACACTTTTTGCAGAGTATTTTAGATAAACCATCGTAATTGTGCGATGCAGGATACAATGCCTCGCGTAAAAATTTAAAAGAATTTTATCCAAGATTTAAGATAAGATCTTGCGATTTAGAAAATTTAATGCATAATATTATGAATTTATTTATTTTAATTTAAATTTAGAAAATTAAATATTTATGACATATAAAACTATAACTAATTTCTTTGCATCTGTTTTTCATTTCCTTTTTTTGTTATATGTTTTATTTTTCTTCTTTCTTCGTATTTTTTTATTTTTTTTTTAATATAACATTATTATATAACCAAAGGGAAATTTTTTCATGAATAAATTTATCTTTATAAATAAAAAAATTTATCCTTATATAAAATAGAAGACGATTACAAAACTATAATCACAAAATCCTCAGCTTTGGCTTGAGTAAACAGCGACTTCAATGTTTTTTTGTCAATTGTCAGGATGATATTTACTGTGGCATTTTTATCAAGTACGAAGGCAAAAATCAACTTCCCTTAATCGGCTTTTCTCAAGCTCTTTGTACACAGCTTCTACCTACTCGCGAACGAGCGTCAGAGGTCTTCAGTCTTGATGGAAATTGCTCGATAAAGATTAATCATTCGGTTTACGAGAGAATTGTAAAAAGTATTGATATTTTGAAATTGAAAATATCTATTCGATTATCTCCCTTAGATACATTTAAATTCACTTCGGACGTACTAAAATTTAAAAAAAAATCGTCGATAATTATTGTAATGGAATATTCATTTACACGAGTAATTAATACATGCATTAACATAAGGGATAATTAATCGCCGACGATAATATATAATTCCACAATAGTTTTTGCCGCTTGCTGAAAGCACCAATAAACACGGTTGCCTAAATGTACTTGTTAACCAGAAAGCGGAAATAGCCTGCGCGCTGGCACACACGGGTTCCGAGATTAATTGCATTTCTGAATTACAGTTGTAATTATTCCCAGAATAATTACTTATTCGCCGTTTTATTTGATCATTCCCTGACCGGTAATAATCCCCGCCATTGTTTAAGTTCTGAAACCTTTGACGAAGAATTTGCGGCCTGTGTATTACGTTCCGCTGGCCGAAACTAACAGGAACAATACGGAGCCGTAGTTATGCGAGGCTACATCTCTTGGTTGTCCGGTAGTTTCAAACTAGGACCATGCCCCCTCCCCTCTCTCTCTCTCTCTCTCTCTCTCTCTCTCTCTGTCTAAAATCATACCGAGAGTTACGGCATTGTTCAACCGAGACACAGTGACGTCATTGTTGCTTTGCGGCGATCGGTCACGAACGCTAAACAATAACAAGGTGGACGTGTTCCGACGTCCTGATATCTTCCTTCTCCTTCTGCTTTGTCTCTGTTTTGATTTCGCAAACCCAAATCTCAATAGTTTCCGTAGTTTGTAGTGACGAATTTATATATATACCCGATCAAAATCGATGGAAAATCGTGCGAGAAGTGAGCGTAGAAAGAAATACAATTAATTCGGAGGTAATTGCAACCTCTCTATTTTTTTGTGTTTTATACTTGATATTTCGTAACGTGTATATCATTTTTCCGTGAAAAAATGTGTCAGCGATATACATTAGCGAAATCAAAAGATAAAAAATAAATGAGAAGTTTATTTCGTGTCCTATTTGGCTCTCCTATTTCATAATTTTTCCTTTCTTGAATTAAAAATAGTAACGTACTATTCGCTTCTTCATGGTATCTTTCTTTTGTTTGTCACTTTTGTCACTAAAATAATAAAACAGACATATTTATGCAGAGTCGTAATGTTTTCGCTATAACCATCCGTCTTTCGAGGGGAGAAAAATGCTAACTGATGAACTTTTTATTTGCTGCGGGAAAAGCGAAATACGCGAAAAAGCGGGTGGAACGTGATGGTGGCTTTTTTCGCGAGATGCGAAAACACGAATGGTAAACCTCCTTGAAAAACGCGAAAAAAATAATCATGAATGAATGAGAAGCGATTATTTTTACTGCGCTAACCGAGGCTCTCGTTATAATTATGTTTGCAGGGCGGAGACGATATTGGCAGCGAACGAATCTACGCCGTTGCAGCTCGCTACCTGGGGACCACGTGGCAATGCCCTGATCTACGTGTATCAGAATAATATTTACTACAGACCGGAGGCAGAAAAGGCCGATGACTATCAGATAACCAACACGGGAGTGTTCGGCACCATCTACAACGGAGTACCAGACTGGGTGTACGAGGGTGAGTAGCTTCATCTAATAGAGTGAGAAAAATTTATATTAGTTATATATGTATATATATATTATTTATATATTAATTAATAAAATATAATATTTTATATTTATTGAAATAACTTAATAAATACTCTTCACGTCACAAAAATCTTGCGCAAAGAATCTCTTCAGTAGCTCGCGACTATCGCATAATTTCATTGTTAAAGTCCCTGAAATTTTTTTTTAATTCGAAAATAAAAGAGCGCGCTAATAATTGAATGAAAAAGACGACAAATTAAACTGGGTTAATATAATCCCGTTAAGTGAAAATGTCGATATATCGTGATCCGCTGTGTACGTATGGCTGAAACTAGGGATCTCGATTTATCGTGCTCGTGTATCTATATCAACGGTTGAGTAAATCACGCAATATTTGTCTCTTTGAGGAATTTGTTTTTACAATACGTACATCTCTCTTCCTTCCATTCAAAAATATTTCATTTATTTTCCATGAAAACATACGAGAGAGGAAAGAGAGGAGCGCAGTGGTGTGCGAAAAATTTGGAAAATGATACAAAATTCGTCAAATAATTCGATTGGTCCCTGTATAATTCCGTTTAATTTAGACGTGCGTGAAATTAATGGAAAACGCTTTGTTGCTGATTATTCTACTCTTTTCTCGCATTGTAATAAGAAATTAACTCTAGGGTAATCAGGCTCATTAGAAATGCAAATTAATACGGCGGATTTTCTCCGGAGAGAAAAACTATCGCAGTTGATCTCTAGACACGCGCGCTGTCTCTTTTTACTTTTGTCAATTCTTTCAAGTCCAATTCTTTCGATTGGATTGGAAACTAAATCAGCCAACGGATTCTCTACGGAATTGCATATATTCCAGATGATGGTCGAATATGCTTATCATAGAATATATTTAATAAAATTATTAAAACCTTATCTCCCATGAAATTTTTATTGAAATTATATTCAGAAAATAAGGAGACTCGTCAATCGAAACTTTCGCTTTGCGCGATGATGATAATGCATCGCGAAAGAGACTCAGTTGTACAATAATTGGCGTAGCTGACGTGCTCCAAAAGGCTCATCCGCGTTTGCATATTCCCGAGCTTTCATCAGCCATGCTCTTTTTTCACCCTTAGCTTGTCCCTTTCGATGTCACACCTCATTTTACCATACGCGCCGCGATAACGGCGGGAATCAACGGATGAATCGCATAAAAATTCATCAATCAAGAAGCAAGTCCACGAACAATGTGAGAGGGAACACTTTGACGGGTTACGGTCACTTCCACTAGATTTAGTTCCTATATCCTGAGTGACGTTCATCATCATGAATATCGTATGTCACGGCGATAGTAAAGTTGCGCATCGATTTCACGCGTAAAAGCATTTCGCGCAGAGAAACGAGCAGAAGAAAACGTAAAGAACGGCTTTTTCCCTATTTTAATCGTATCGTGATATTGTATTTATAATTCAACTGAAATACGTATATTTATATCATTTGTACAATATTTTTGCATCCATACACGAAAGGATTTGCACTAGAATAAACACTAGAAACATTAGAAACATTTGAACATTAAAATAATGATTTTATTAATAGCTAAAGTATCTCATTAATTAAATAATTTATATCGTATAGCTAAAGAATCTCTCATTAATTAAAAAATTTATATCGTATATTGCGCAATAAAAGGAGTTTTGATATCGACAACAATCAGCGGCGATGATCGGAGATTATTGCTTGCGCGATTGTTATATCGGTGTTTTTCTTTTTTCGACGAATCTGCATAAAAATACCGGCGGCTATGAAAAAACGCGCTTAATATCACAAACGACAAGTGGATCAACGGGGCGCGCGTCTATATTTAAAGGGATAAACGCGGCAAATTGTCCGGATTCATAACCGTCCCGTGCTATTGGCAGCTGGATTGGAGCAGCTGCCGCTGTTGAAAAGCAACGGAAAAAGCCGGGGTATAATTTAAAATGCAGAATCACGCCACGCTTTTATGTGTATATCCCAAACGATTGCCTCGCAAGGCCAACAGTTTTGCGTGTTGACCGATGCGAAAGATCCATATCTCGTCGTATTTATTCGCGCATTTTCGCGAACGCAATCGTTGCATTTAGTTTTATCAATTATTGGGGATTGTTTAATTATCCGTGAATTTTTTACGCATCCATCGGGAACATAAAAAAATTTTCTCTTTGCGTTCTGCGATTTTTTTATATTTTTAATATGATATTTTTTTAAAGAAAGATATAAAATGGAATAAAATATAGTAAGAAATATATAAAAATATTCAAATTTTGTAAATGGCATAAAATTGCAACAGATAAAAATAAGAGTAATTTGAAAAAAAAACGAACACTTATTTGTGAGATTATTATTATAGTATAATAGATTTACGGCGTTTGCGGTCCTCTCGCATTTATAATCTTTCGATCGGTCAACAATCATGCTATATAATTAAATCGTGCCGCCAGCGCTCTATGATTGATCTCTCCACATGGATAAATGATAGAAATTGTTTACGCATCTCTGTTGTTGATTTATCGCAAAAGTTGCGAGTGAATCGCGTCGTTTGGTCGAGCACGATGCGACGCGTTTTGTTTTCGCTGCCGGAAATGGCGTTGTAAATGTACGAGATTGAGGTGGATTCTACAGGGAACTGATAACTTCGTGATATATCTATACGTAGATACGATATCAAGGGAACCAAAACAACACTGTGGTCGTTGATTTTCAGAATAGGACAGGAATTCCGTGACTGCCATAAACGTCGCGGTCAATAATAAGGGTGCGATACAAGAGCATAGCGCGTTTCAAATTATGTGTATTTTAAATTACGTACATTTTAAAAACAGCACGCGAGTAAAGATATTTGCATGTCGAGCGAGAATATAATAAGTAGCGTGTAAATTTTAATGAAAGCAACAATGTCATTTAAGATTTTCAGGATGTTGCTTAGCATAACGCAAAAATTTTAATATTATATTAATAACTGTGATATAATTTGTTAATTAGTAATTTTAAAACATACTAAACTGATATTTTATTTAAAATTCAAGTAAAATGATGTGTAATAATTAAGTTAAAAGCTTATCAAAACCAAATAGAAACTAAATAATTAAAGATTAATTATTTGTACGATAAATAAAATATTATTTACATTAGCTGATTGAATCTAATGTTAATAATTGTTAATATGTTATCGCTTAATTAGTTGAGATGCGATATATTTTACGCGTTGTATTCCCAATGTAGTTTCTGTTTGTAAAAGAAAAATCGAAGAGAAAATATATCTAGAATGGGAATCATTGAAAAAGTCAGTTATGTCGCGTTAGTTTCATTCGTGCAGTAACACGAGCAATTTAACTGTACATTTTTTCTCTTCTTTTCTTTAATATAAAATTAACAGACCTATGTGTTCTATGCATTTACAAAGGAATATCCGAATTGCATCAGCGAAAACCTCAAACTGAAAATTTCACTATTCACAAGTTCAATTGTGCAGTTTGGTGCTCGTTTCATCGAGTCGTGAAAAAGCGCAATGAATAGTTGGCTGATGTCCAAGTTCTTTTCTTTTTTATTCTTTTTTATTTTATTTTATAGCAAGCCAGAAAATACACAGGATAGAGCTTCCAATTTTAAAAGTTTTTAGTATTTATGTCTCTCTCTTTCAAAAGTTATATAATTTATATTTTTATTGCTCATTAACGATATTTCATTTATTCACATTTTTAATTATTCACATTAAATATGTGAAACATACAACATATATAACATAATGTTTTATGAATACTGTATGAAATAATAATATTAGTAACACTATAAGATATACATCATTTTTCATTAAGTAAAAGAAACTAATGAGAACGTTTTATATTATATTTTATACATTGAACTGTGTGTAGAATGCATTTAAAAAATCGGAGACACGCTTTGCGGTACACAAATTTTCTTCACTTTACAAAAGATACTGACATATCATCTTTCATGCATAATCATATTTAATATGGCTAATTCACGAGTGTCAGTGGCACGTTGGTGTTTAAATATCTCGCCGATATCTCCGAGTATTTGTGGACATCGTAATGGAAATGCTATCGGACGTCCATGTTTGTGAATGCCGTTTGAATGCACGTCGTGGTCGTAGCGCGAGCTAATGACAAACTGCCGACTACGTTATCGGTCGTTAAATCCATTACGAATAGCGATGATTAATTAATACGACGATGACAATTAATTGGCGAGTCACCCATACGTGGCGCATATATTGTTAAAAGTAACAGAAACAGGATTTTGACTTGAATGAAAGGAGCATGAATATGAATTACGTCGGAAAAATACACGTGAATATTTTCTACGAATTAAATAATATAAAAAATATATATAACAAAATAATCTAAAAAATTGTAAAATTAAATTAAATTAATAAAAATTATTAAATAAATAAAATTAAGTTAAATAGAGAAGGTCCAGGTTTTTTATAAAAAAGACCGGTCTAGAAAGCGTTTTAAAAAGAGCTCACTTTACAACAAAAGGTCCGTAACGTACATACATATAATCGTTCGAAAAGATTCGTAGTTATTACGTCACTAGAAATCGATTCGCAATAACCGCAGGCGATGCGAAAAACGTTTCATCTCGTGTATGGTGCAGGCTCGCGATTTTACACAGTCGAACAGCCACGAAAGAGTCGTCAAAAAGTGTCAAACCGCCGCTCTCTACAAGCATACCAAGAATGAACTTTTCAATAGTCCATATTTTGTTCCCGTCAGCCAAGGGTTTCGCTGACGATATACGTATATCTAGTACCTATTGTAGCTTTGAGATTTTCCTAGCTGGTGTTTGGTGTATTGGTAGACAGACTTACGTGCGTTGAAAATTTTTATTCGACACGTCCAGACGAGAGAATCCATCCGTACATCACTCTTGTAGCCGTTTATTTAAATTGTGATCGCGGAAATAATTATTCACACCGAAATAATTATTATGCGCACCGTTAGACGATCTTTCGCTAACTGCTCGAACATCGAAATTAAATTTTCCGTTATCGCCACAGGTGGTGTTGTGCTATCATAGGGATAGCGTGGGGCACGCATTCCTTAAGATATGTATATATATATTTTTTTTCGCAAGTACAGGCCTAACTCAAAATTCTTAGGCGCTTACACATTGAATATAAGTTCGTCGAAAATGATGTTTTTTAATATTAATCATTATTTCATTATTAAAACACTGCAACAATTTTTCAATAATAATACTGGTAATAATATTAATACTGGTAAAATTATTTAATCTTTTTCAATTTGGAGTAAAAAAATTTTTTTCTCACTTTAAGATTAATTAAATTAATTTAGAAGAGTACACATTATACATAGCACAATAATTAAATTGGATATTAATATTGTGATACAATATTACATGATTATATAAATATTAATTTTATTCAATACTTTTTATACACACAGTACACGTAAATTTGCAATAACGAGGCATATTTTGAAATTACCATAAATTATATCGATCTAATGTATTATAACGATGTGGAGGTATTCATGTTACGAGATAGATACTGATGAAGATGTCGTATCTTACATTTATGGTGATATTATACGGTAAATTACACGGTAACCCCGGGTAAAACCCGGGGACTACGCCGGAAATTTGTGGAAGGTAAACCATATGTCAGGCGCATTCCGTGCTGGATTAATTATTAAAGGCTTTTTGTTGGCGCGTAATAATTCGGTTTACATTACCGTCACGTTACTTGATCAATTACAATTGTTTGTTTCCCGCTGACCGCGCGAGGTATGTTACATCGTTATATATGCATTTGATCGGCATAATTTTCGTAGCCGCTGTATTTCTCAAATACATATAATTATTTATAATTTAATAATTCACGAGAAAAATTTGAAAGATTCATTTTTTCCTCGAAAATATATTTCACGTTCAATCGCTTCAATCGAGCTTATTCCGATTTTCTCTTCATCGAAAGAAACAAAAATGATATGCTTTACATTATCAGATACTAAAATATATTCCTCTCTCTGTATTTGTATTTTTTTTTGAAATTTTCTCTCGTTTATTCAGGAGATGAGAAAATGTAATGCTTATCTACGATTGGGGAGGAAGTGAATAAATGAAATACGTATCAGATATCTGCAGAATCATCACTTAGCCGTAAGATCTGGCGCGAGAGAGATCGCTCTGACATTAATACATCCCGTGTAAAATGGAAATCCGCGCTTTCTACTTCTTTCAACAATGGCGAATGTGACATTAATAGAGCGGCGAGGATTTAGAGAGAATCCTTTTCTCCAAATCCCGGATGGCTAATGGCTCCCTTTCCCCTTCGTTCTTCCTTCCTTTACGGGATTCCGATTTTTGATCGGATTCCGAAATGTTTCTCCTCGCATGACGGTGGGCGCGCGTGCGATGCTCCTCGATAGAAATGTCCTCGCGCAAGATTTATATTCTATGCGCGGGATATGCGTTATCCTCCCCGTTGCAAACCGTAAATACGAATTGCGGGGGATATTTTACATTTCCCATCGTGTATGCGCCATCTCGTACCCTCGCGACATGTTTGACAATCTCGATGGGAATATCTCTCGGAGAAAGGTTGGATTGGTTTCGCTATTTTTCACAGAGTTTATTTAACCTTTGAGCACTATATGGCAGTGCGAGATGCATTTATATACCGGGAACTCTCGTACCATAACAGAAAACTTAGTGCCTGAGTAATAACTAAAAGCAATTTATTTCACGTACAATATTGGTTTACGCAAAGCGCACGTATTTTTAATTATGTAATTGTATCGAGTATTATTCTAATTAAAAGTCATGTCTTGTTATCTGTTTGAATTTTTTTCAAAATTCACGAAACTTGGATATTATATCCGACAAATTTTTTCCCACTGAAATTGTATCGGAATACATACAATTTTCAAAGAAAAATATTCTACAAATCTTCAAGCAAGTGCTCGTTCATCTGTAGTCATCTCGGAAAGTTTATTAAGATTGAGGAGCTTAAATAATGCATTTGAACGCGTTTTTATCGAGCGCGCTTTTTTATTTCGCGTATTAAAGCATTCTTATCCTCGTACATCTAAAATGGCGAGCGACCACCCACCATCTATCCGGGAAGATTACTCGGACTTACGTAGCTCAATGAAACCGCGCGAGGAGTTGTAAAAAAGTTTATTCCGGATAGACACTACCGGACGTAAGTAATTGGTCGGCGGGCCTGCCAAACCGGATTTATCGGTCGCTCGACAGGACTTGCCGGTCGAGCGTCGTTTTTCCTCGCGTGCCATTCAGATCCGGCAGCTTCCTTATCCCGTCGTCGCAGTCTCACACACGCACACATACACACACACACACACGTACGCAAACAACACATCCACGTCCGCCCGGAATTTCACCCTCGGGATATTTTTCTCCCTAGTCACGTCCAGCGAGCTGCGCATCGCAGCGTCGCGTCTTTGTGCATTTTCCCTTCCTCCTTCGCTGCGATCTTTTGCCATTCTCTTCTCCACTTCTCTCTTCCCTTTGTTACCTTCTGCTTCTTCAGGTTTGCCAGCGACGGAGCTTTTTGCCCATGCTTTTCTCTCACGTTTCTTCCCGTCTCGCAACGTCGCGAACCGGATCCAACGGGAGTCTCAAAGGTCTCGCCGACGTTCTCGAAATATGTTAACTTCTCCCATTTTGCTGGTTCCACATCTCTCAAGAGCGGATTTATATATAAGCATGTGTAACGTTAATCGAAAAGCTTAAAAAATCATGGAAATTAGGAAAAAGTCACTATTTTTATTCAAAATTCATCATGCTTTATGCTCTTCAACACAAATCTATTTTTTGTTTTTAATATCTGGTAGAATTTAAAGATGTAGAAGCTTTCACAAATCTCTTTTAATTTTAAATTGTGTGTATCATATATGTGTGTGTAAGGTAGGATCTTTCATATTCGGTAACGACTACCTTTTTTTTCTCTTTACGCGCGATACTCTGCGTATTTTTTTATCAAATCTCATCTCCTTCCACGCAATTTTCACAGACCTGTTTGAACTATCTTTCTACGGTATATCTAAATTAAATATCCCGCAATAATTTTTCTCGCTCCTTTTTTCTTTTATAAACCTTCATTTCAGAGAACATGTATCATAGGGTTAATCTGCCAGTGTCTCCTTCTCTCTCTCTTCTTTCCTTGCCTATTCGTTCTTCTCTTCTCTCTTTTTCTTTCCTACGATGCTCCTCGCGGCTTGAAAACTGGATATTTACGTCCTAGTGCGCTCGCAAGCCGTAGTTTCCCCTCTTTTGAGAGGAAACGAAATAAAGAGTTTCCACTCGGTTCCCCCGTAACTCGTTCGGCTCCTTTCCGATGTTCCTGCACGCTCTATGAACCCGGGCGCTTATTACATCAGCGATTTTTCTACGAACCGACAAAGAGGGAGGGAGGGTGCGGTCTCTCCCTTTGTCGCAGGCTCCTTATTTGCAACGTGTGGGAAAAAAGTGATATTAACGCTGATTAAAGAACTTTTCTAAGCGTTTACGCTTTGTTTATCGAGACGCGAATTGAATGGCGAAAGGAAATTCGCAGCAAATTTGCTTTTTACTGAATCAAAAACAATATTAATCATCCTATTTTCTCTTATAGCGAGAAATTATAAAATAGCGAAATACTATAGAATAATACATATAGAATAATACATAGCGAGGTATTATAAAATAATGAGGTATAGTGAAGTATTACAGACTAGCAAAATACTGCAGAATAGCGAAATATTACAGAATAGCGAAATATTACAGAATAGCGAGGTACTGCAGAATAACGAGGTACTACTACAAACTAGCAAAGTGCTGCGGAATAGTATCGCTTCAATTTTGAAGTCAATATATACGCGAGTCTTTGATGAGATTGGTTATGCGAGACTGCAGGAACAGAGTAAAGCAAGAGAGTACCAATATCAAACAGGAGTCTCTTCCTTTCCTCGTTCACGCTTTATTTATCAAAATAAAAAGGGAAAAGGGACGCGATCCTCCCTTCGTAGATACATATTCTATGCGCTCGTCGATATGCTCTATAATTATACACCGAGTGGAATGCCCCGTGATGAACTTTGCTCGTGAACTTCGCGTTACAGGACGACGAAACGATCCTCGTAATTTCTCGCTTCGTACAATGTTACAGGATCCAACAATACTTTGCGTAAAAAAAGAGTATACAGAGCGCTACAGAGTAAAATCGATAGGAAGATGCGTGCAATATATATCCATAATAATTTCACCCGTCGTCAGTTTCCGCCGATTTTTCGATTAAAACGATGGACGGAAAAAATGAAAAAAACAAGAGGGTTGCTGCGAGCCTTTTCGCGCTTCATTTATTTTGTTTATTTATTACACGCTAATGTGCATCGAGGCTGCACTTCGACCCAGGGGAGAACGATGCTGGTTTGTGATTAAATGAAAAATATTTTCCTCTCGTGAAAAATCGCGTCGAATCTTTATGTAATAATAATTATGCAAGGTTTTTTATTAGATACTTACGTGTACATTTGCAGCAGAGAATATTATCGTTGCAACAATTTCAATATTTACAAGAAAAATACAGAATTATGTATGCATTTCAATCTCTTGCTTCTATAAATTCTATGTTTAAAGCCAAATGAATTCAATAACCTGTCATTTAATTTCCTATTCATTTGTTTATTGTTACAGAGGAAGTATTCAGCTCGAACAAAGCGCTTTGGTTTTCTCCGAACGGCAACAAATTAGCCTTTGGCTATTTCGATGACTCGAATACTCCCATTATGACCATACCGTTTTACGGATATCCCGGAAGCTTAACTTTCCAATACACCTCGTCGATACCAATCCACTATCCTAAAGTAAGTATTAAAGTAAATATTAATCTTATATATCACTGCTCTCCATTGTTTTCATTATATATGATAGAAAAATATTTTTCCGATACAGTTGTTTTATTTTGTAGATTTCAAATTCACGTCGAATATCATTATTATTTTTATGGTTTTAGCGGAAAATTATTCGTTGTATTTAAAATGATGCAATAGCTCCGTGGGTTAATTTGAATTACAAGCACACACGAAAGTTTAAATTATTTTGCTACAAACAGGTTATTTTATGTATCTTTTCTGCGATATTTTTTCATGTATAATATATTCGCGAATTACATGTTCGTTACACATTTTGCATTTTTAATATTTACCGTTTCAATTGATTATCTTCCCGTGCGAAGAAGCGTTCGTGCTCTTATTCGGGAAAAATAAAATAAAATTTCTCGCAAAACATAATGTCACTTTAAAAAGCAGCGATTCCCCACGTTAGACGCTCTCGGAAACGTCTCCTTTACTTTGTCTCCTCGCGAATCTTCGCGTCGCGCTGCCGTCGTCCGAGATATGAAAAGCCCTCTAACCGAAGTTTACATCCTGAAAAGATGAGAGGAACGTGAACGTGGCACCTCTGCATTTTTCAATGTCTTTTCATAACTCGCGATTGACGTCAACCGCAAAAAGTCTTGGCATGACGTGAAAAATATCCGCCGTTGATTCAACCTTTTGCGTGACATCTTTGTCTTCGAACGATGAACCGCGAGATGGAAAATTGCTCGCAAACAAGAGTAGACAAGCGAGTCGAAAAAATGACATCTAATATTGAATAGAAACACTTCTACTTGCATGCATAAGTGTTTTCGCTGTTTCCATCAATTAATAAAGTTATACATTTAATTCTTTTATAAAACAATCATAAAATGTGTACATATAATATTTTAATATTACAGAAATAATTATATTTGTTGATTACATCATAGATATTTCAAAATTTAAAAAATTTTTTAAATTGTCGATGATGAAAGATTAAATATTTAAACGAGAATCGTATTATAATCTATAAGGCAATTGCTATAAGAATCTTTATTTCTGTGATACATTGTGCGCGTAATTAAAATTTTTAAAATTGTCGTCGATGATTATGAAAGATTAAATATTTAAACGAGATTAAATATATGAAAGATTAAATATTTGAACGAGATTAAATATTTGAACGAGATTAAATATTTAAACGAGAATCCTATTATAATCTATAAGGCAATTGTTATAAGAATCTTTATTTCTGTGATACATTGTGCGCACAATTGATGGAACGGCGAGATGAAAATCGTAAGATTATGACAAATACTCTCGATATTTTTTGCCGTCACGTATATCCGAATAAAGTTCACGGCGAAATCAATTTCTCTTCCAGAGCGCAATAGAATTCAAAGTTTGACGTACAGTTTTATTCCGAGTGCCACTGCCGTCTTTTAGAGAAGCGATTCTATAAGTACATAAACTTCCAGGCCTCTTGGATGGATTAAAGTCACGATCTCGTCAGTCCCGAGTGATTCATTTCGCTTGACGTATAAACCGCCATTCTGTCATTTCCGCGGAGGAAAGCATTAATATACATTTATTTGGATTTCTTCCGTTTGAAACTTTATTGTGCTTTAAAGCTCATGCTTTAGGAAATACTTTAATGGGAGTAAACTTTATTTATACCCGAGTCTTGTTAATTTTATTCTGTTCGTGATAACTACCGCGTAAATGGAATCGTATAAACGTTTTACTCTAGTCAAATATAAAATGTACGAAAACGAACGAGCTTGTGTTTTGTAAATATTTGTATCGGCGCAGAATTTCATATTCTTGAAATTATAATAAAATGCAAATATGTGTTTGAGAGACTCGAATAATTTGATTTTACGATTCGCAAATAGGTCATTATGTGAAATAGCTCGTAACATACATTTACGCCATTTGGAAAATGCCAATATTATCGACAAAGGCATTAAATACGAATATACGAAATTTGCATCGAGTTCAAAAATTTCTGCGTTTTATCGAGAAATATGTTTTATCGACCTTATGCTTTCCTTTTTAATTAATGCATAATAGATAATAAAGTAATACACTCATATATTATTTATATGTACTCTTGATTTAGATATCTATATAATGTATAAAATAATAATATGATATTGTGGTTTATATATATAATAAAAGTAAATAATATAAAACCGAAATTTTAAGGGCAGCTAAATAAAAGAATCTTAAATTACACGCATTGCTTTCGCAATAGCGTGAAACATAAAGTATGAATTAAATATATACAATACGAGAGAATTTCTCATAGTAATAATGGCAGAATTTTTATAGAATTTTATATCGCAAATTTAATTATGTTAAATTTGCGCTTTTACTATACAAAATTTTTATCAAAAAATGAAATGTTTCTTTCGGTTATTAAATTGATGCTGCTTTGCTGAAAGTTAGGATGTGTGTATACGTGTGAAAACTTTTATAATTTATTAAGGCGTAATCAAGAATCTTACTTAAGTTGCACACGAACAAGACAACCGCGACTCGAGCGGAACCACGTTACTTTTTAATGAAGCACAAGAGTAATTTTACTCGTCGGTAAATTAATATTAGTAGAATATCGTGAAGTCAAACAAACGAATAAACACTGCGAACAGCAATTACAGCGCTTCATGTCTCCCCGTATCAAACAGGATTGTCATTAAAACTTTCAGTATTAAGATTCAGGATTTCAGATGCACTTAAAGTAATCAGTAAAGGAACAGCTATGGCAAACAGAGAATCGAAGATTTATGTTTCCAATTTCATTAAAACACTTTCACATGTAAACAGCCTTGCAAACAACAACTTGACGCACTTTACAAGAAAATTGCATTTTCTTGTAAATATGTATATACGTGAATATTTTTAAATCTTACGCCCCGCAAAACTACAATATTTTACTTTCGAAGAGTCAAACTATTCAGTTAATTAAAACAGTCAATTAATTAACTAGTCAATTAGTTAAAACAGCTAAAATTTCTTTTAATATTGATTCTAAAATCTCTTTTAAATCTCTTTATATGGAATAATTTATAAAAAAGCAATATTTTCTTGATAAATGCACTTTACTTTATTAGTCACGAATTGATTGACTTTTTCTTATTGGTAATTGTACTTTTCTCCATTTATTTTATTTCTTTGGTTATTTTTACCTTTATTGGTATCGACCAACGTACCTTTCACAAATGTTTTTCCCGTTCCAGAGTGGCACGACGAATCCAACGATCAAATTATATTGCGTCGATCTCCTGATGGTGATGCAGGGTAACGTGACCTTGGTGGAGATCGAACATCCGCCAGAGCTATCTACCACCGAGAGGATTCTGTCGGCGGTGGACTTTCCCACGGACAATCTCGTGTATGCGACTTGGATGAACCGCGTCCAGAACAGGGCGTATTTCCAGCTCTGCGACGTCGACAGCCTGCAACCAAATTGCACGATAGTAAGTACCACCTCGTTCTCATCGAGGGTGATCTTACGATCCCGGCTACAGGTTCATTCGATAGTCAGTTTTGCGGAAACTCCGCTCTTCCTCTTCCTTTCTACTCGAACCTTCGCAGGCTTAATTTAGACGAGTGCTCTTCTTTTGATTGAACAATATATAATATTTTAATTAATATGCCTGCGACTTGTCTAATTTGTAGTTTTGCAGTCGAATCTTTCGCAACTTTTTTTTTACAAAACTTTGAATTTTATAAACATAAATAAATCAACAAAGATTTTATACAACAAAATTCTGTAATAAAATTGATTGCACGTTATATTAACTTCACAAAAGATGTTTTTTCCATGAAATATTTTTTTATATTAACGCAAATTAAATGTTATGTCGAAAAATGTTCATAAAAAAAGTAAAAGCGTCAAGAGACTGTAATTACTTTGACTTTACTCTTTTTACATCATCAGAAAAAAAAATAAATATCCCCCTTTCTGGGTCATTTTATTAATTCTATATTGAAACTTGGCTTAGATGTTTGTGAAAAATACAAAGCTGATTTAATTTGTCAAAAATATAGAACGAATACAGATATGATATTGAAATTTTAATAGTCTTTTACGAACAAAGATTGAATTTGAATAAGTTGACAGAGCACAATTTTATTAATGAGAAAATATCTTGCTTTCAGGCGCTTTCGCATAGCGAAAAAAATGGCTGGGTGGAACAGTTCGAGGCACCCATGTTCAACGAGGACGGTACGTCCTTCCTTCTGATTTTACCGCAGAAACAAAAGAACGGCAGCAATTGGCGACACATTGTGCTCGTTACGAATGCAACTAGCGGCAACCCGACCACCACCGCTCTTACATCTGGCTATTTTGTCGTGACGGAAATAATATCGTGGGATCAGGAGGACTCGTATCTGTAAGTTAAACGCAAATATTCCGTGCGTTGCTAATTAAATGATATTCTCAATTTCTTTGACATTTTCTTGATTCTATATTCTTGATAATTTCGTTAAGATGGACAATTTTTTGTTACTTTAAGCTACTTATCATAAACGATTCATTGAAAGTTACATTTGCTAAGTTGAGGAATTAAATTGTGAACTTGTTTTGATGCGAACACAATTTAAAAAGTGATACTCGGATCGAATTAGAAAGCATTAGCGACACAAGTCTTTAGCGATTTAAATATCTATATGGTATAAGCGATATAATTATTCGAAGCTTCGAAGGAAAGTTTTTCCAAGAAAAGCCAGATCAATTCAATTACTTAAAACTTCCTCCTCGATAATCTACTATTAGCGATTGAACCAAATAGATCACGTTTTCACTTCTTTGGAAACTTTCCGGCAATCTTAGCTTCTTCTTGCTGCGAAATGGGATTGTCGAAGTTCAATCGATTTATTGCCGATGCATAATTTAATGGAACATAGATAATTGAGGATCAGTAGCGTCAACATATAGCTTATTCGTCGCTCAAGATTTTAATCACAAGATGTTAATCACATATTTACATTAAGATAAAAATGTATTAAAAAATATAGCTGTTTATAATTAAAATTATATTTAATTTTAAAATTAAGCAATCGATCTTGGAAATTATCTATCACAAAAAAAATTAGATTAGAAATTTATTACGGAACTAATATTTAGAGTTTTCACAAAAGTATTAGCTGTGCAAAATGATGCACTTTATTCGTGTTATTCACATTTGTAATCTGTTTTATTACATGTACGAATTTTTCTCTAATTGAATTTTATATAATTTATCGAATTATTATTATATTAATATTATATTATATTATTATATTAATATTAATTAGTATTATTGACTCTGGATTTTTGCAAGCTTTTTTTTCTTAAAAGATAGGTTTTTGACCTTACATACTTCTGCTTCTCTCGGATAGAGAACTGTTGTGTACATATGCTAGGCCCATATTATGAAGAGCCCTCGAGAAACTCGGTTTCTTCGCGAGTGCTTATCGCGACCGATGACGTTTGGAAAGATAGCGAACACGCGAAATGACTCGGAAGTAATATACGAAGTGAAAGCAGAACTCTCTCCGCGACGATGGCGCGGATCGGGGAAGTTGCGTAATATCGTCGCGGCTTCGAGGGATGAGAGGGACCGAGAGGGAGAGGACGGAGGGTAAATGGATCCTCTCGGTAGGTTGACCTCGCCTCGCAAGAAGCGGCTGACTTAATTACACGTTCATAAATTAAACGAGATCTCCGTCGAGAGAACCGAGCGAGCGACTCGCCGCGCCGGTTGTCGTCATCGGCGTCGTCGTCGTCGTCGGCTTCTTCCGCTTTTTTCGCGTCTCGAAATCCGCGTCGGTCGATTAACGCTCGATGGAAGTGGCCGACGGGAATCGAATTATCGGCAGATCGCGCGATCAGAAAGTTGAAATGTCGTTGTCGGCAACGACGACGACGACGACGACGACTTCCTGTCGAACGTTTCCTCGAGATATCCCCTCTCCTCTCTATCTCACGGAAAAATCGCTTCCATCGGGTATTAATGATCGCTTAAAGTTCGTTGCGTCTCGTTGCACGGAAGAGTGCCTGAAATTTCAAACAATTCGCGATCGAAACAAACAGGCGTACTAGTTGCTAATAATATAAAAGTTCTCGATGATAGCTCTCGATGATTTAAATCTTCTTCCTGTCGTTTCTTGTTTTATATTAAAATAAAAAAATAATATCTAATAATAAAAAAATAATAATATATATAATAAATATAAAAATAATAATATAATAAAATAAAATAATAATAATATAATAATAATATAATAAATATAAAAATAATAATATAATAAAATAATAATAAAATAATAAAATAATAAAAAATAATAAAATAATAAATAATAAAATATCTAATATCGATACGCAAAATGAATTGCGAAGAAATTTCGTCCAAAATTGCGATACAGAATTTCGAAACAACATCCTAGAGAGAGGTCCCGATACGTTCGCTCCAGTTTTCCGTCATTATGCGTACGTGCACGATGAATTTAACGAAGTCATTTCGTTACACGTCATTTCGTTCGTGCAAGAAAGCCAGGCATCAAGCAACGCCGGGTCCGCATTCGGATAACGCGCATGAATTAATCATTAGGACGGTGTAAACACAGAGGACGGCGAGAGAGTTGAGGAGTTATTCAGTGGCGCGTTGCGTTTGCGGCCTGCGAGCGGCGTAACGCGTAATCAATGCGCGGAATCCGCAATACGATCACATTCGCGTGCGCCGGAATTCGTCGATATTACCGCGCTCGTATATCGTTGTATTAGTATCTCGTGCAATCAATATCATCCGCATTCGAATCCATTAGGCATCTAAATTCGATGGTAAAATCTGTCTGTCTAATAATGTGGCTGTCGATCGTCTAGAGAGAGTCGGTTTAATCGCGATTAAAATCGGCGGGAAATCACGATCCTTCGATTAATTAAACGCAAACATTATATAATTCAATTTAAGCGTAAATCCTAAATTCGCATGAGTTTGAAGTAATTTCACGCGCAAATACTCGTCCGATAGAGGGGGGCGATTAAGTATGTAATTGCAGTGACACGCGTTAATCGCTGTTGCATCCTAAACCGGGGCGAGACACCTAGGGGTGAGATATTAAGCACGTTAAACGGCCCAAGATTTAATACCCCGACTGCTTCACGTTGTTTCCCCGAACGAAAGGTCGAATTAACTCGCACGTCTGCCAGCCTCCGCGAACGGACAGGCCTCGCTACCGCAAGAACCCCCTCGTGCATACGTGGGGAACGTTCGTGAGCTGTTTCCGAAAGCTTTCCGCCATTGGCGAGGCCAAATGGAAACGTCGCTGCAATCCGGAGATAAACACCGAGTGAGAGACGCGGTTACGCCCGTTCTATTAACCGACCTTATTATTCTAGTCGTCGCGCGCACTCGTTAACCCTGAACCCCCCAGGATGTCCCGCAGGATGTACCATGATTCCAGGGTCTCTAGCTTCTCCTACATCGCGATTCATACGATTCTTTCTCTTCTTAACGCATTCGATTTTTGACCAATTTATTATCATAATTATCTTTTGTTTAAATGATATATATTCCGAAGAAATTAAATATATAGTGGAGATGAAAGATGAAAATTTTTTGAGAATGATAAATTTAAATCTCACATTTTGTACGCGGAAAAAATAAAAAGCTGATTAATTTGGATAATTAAATTAATAATTTAATATACATTTGGCGCCCCCATGTATTCTGGTTTTAATTTCGCATATCGATGAAACGTACATTTCGCTTTAATTTAAATCGTGGAATAAGAATCGTGATACTTAACGTCCACTTCGTGAAATTACTCGCGTTACATATTGACGTGAAGTAGAAGTGTATTTAGAAAAACAAGCGCTGCGGGATATTTCGTATTCGTCGGTATATTCAATTTATTCCGCCGCAGGTAGAATCCTAATAAAATAAGGCTGAGCGGGAAAAACTCATACACGATGATATTCTCGTGTTTCCGAGGACAGAGAAAGAGAGAGAAGCTTTCACTCTCGCTATTTCAATTTCAACTTTTATAAAAGTTTTTAACACCCTCACTATTCAAAGGCGCGGCCACTCTCGTCCGGCTGTTCTCTCTCTTTCTCTTTCTTTATCTCTTCCTCTCTCTCTTGCGTTGTTTAAGATTTGGAATAAACTGCTCAAAAGTTCGGTGCATTATTTCTCTCGACGAATGGGCACCTTCTCACGATCCCGCCATGAGGGAAGAATATTTCGATTTAATCCTCAAATGTTAATCAACCTGCAAGAGTCTCTCCCCTCTGATAAAAGTTTCTGGTGTTATCATCCGAACGGAATTATGTCACGCAGCTGTCGCATCTTAATCTCTTTTAGCTCCTGAAGTTAAATACGACGAAAATCGATAGAGTCTGATTAACTTTTCGATCCATTGAACAAACCAATTAAGGAACAGAGAAGTCTATCTTGAGTGAACATGGCTACTGTCTTCAGGATCGCGAAAATAGTGAAGACAAAATAAAAACTGCCAATAAGAATTCAAGTACATCGTTCTATGCTAATTTTACATTGTAAACTAATTTCTCTTCGTTAAAACAGAATCTTACATGAAATTTAATATTCCGCATACAATTAGGTCTCAAATTTTCTCTTGATAAAAGAGATATCTAGGTACCCAAAGTTTCCAAGTTCCTAAGTGGCTTAAGACTAGAGTTTTTCAGAATTTAACTTCAGCAAACAAAAAGATAATGAAACTTTATTCCTCGTTTAATTCCAAGGGAGCTTTATTTTAACGGAATGCGGTTGAGGGAAAGAGAGAGAGAGAGACAAGGTTTAAGAATCAAAATTGTAAATAAATGAGATTTAAAATTGAAAAAAAAATGAAATGCGGAGCATATCATCAAAGTTTCGTTAATGACACATCAAACGAATGAGAATAATGATCGCGTAGTGAATCAGCGAAACGTGAAGTTTCCGCTCGGCGCAGCTTTTCAGGGCGATAGATCGACGCTTTTCATGCACATGACGATATTCGATTATGAAAACGTTTTTCAGCCAATTTAAGCTATTATCGACGAAATGTCGCCGCTCGACCGAACGGATGGTGGCAACAAATCACAAACGCGACGAAGCACAAAAGACGGTGAGCGCGGCCGTCCGTATTCTCGCCGACGAGACTGTCGAACAAATATTATATCGCGGTTCCCCGAGAAAGCTCCCTTCCTTTCCGTTATTTCTGGGGCGTTCACTTGCAGCTGTATATAACGTAAACGAGCGATCGTTACACGTGGGACCGCCGCTGTTGGAAAGAATCCGCGAAACGTCCATCAGTTTGCGGTGGAACGCGCGGAAAGAGGAGGAGGGGAAAGGGGGAAATAATCGAGGTCCCCCATCTCCCCTCTACCATTGAAAGCAATAACGATACTCGCTACCTCATCGGAAGAATTTCTGCCGTTATCCGTTTATATAACGTAGATTGTTCTGACAATACCGCGGCGCGAGCACTGGCCGCAACGCCTTTCGTTAAAGTCTCAGGAAGGATAGAGAGGTTCCATTTTCGAAATTAATGGGGAGGATAATTCAAAGTAAACTCGTGATGTATGTATCGAAAAATTAGGCGAAATGGATCGCATCGATCATTGTGACGTGATAATTACGTCAAGTCTTTTGGGGCCGAATGTTTCTGAAACCGCATTGTTTAAATATTCAATGTTAGCGACTCCCAAAGGCTTCCGCGGAATTTCCAGTACATACGTTATAGAAACTTTAATACACGACTATGCAACATGCGTTTAATAAAGCAATGTAATTTTATCTGATTTTATAATTATGTCTAAACTGTGACATCAAATATTATACTTCATTTTTTTATATATAATAAAGATTTGATTTCACTTTCATTTTTACTACGATTAAAAAGTATAGCATTAAATTAACTTTAATTTATTTTTATTTAATTTTTTATTTTTAATTTCTATTTTTTTGTACGAGGGTAAAGGATTATATTCTTTCGACTTTTCTGTAAAAATATATATTTTACATGCTTAGGTTTTTTTTAATTTAATGAATCGTATTCAGAATTAGAAGATGATTAATCAAATGGATCCTCAAGAATTTCTAATTTCTTTCATGAGTATTAATTTTGACTCGAGTCTAACAACACCTTGCAAGCTATCCGAATATGTGAAACTGCTCTCGTGCGAGCGCTTGTACTAAATATTCATAATTCTCATCCTGACGGTCCATAATCTCATTTCTCGACCTTTTTTATTCGGACTACAGACTCTGGCATTCATACGCAATTAAACCTGTATAATGAAACTCGAGATCAAAGCATCAAGAATACGGTTATCACACTGTAACATCGTAATGACAGTTGACAGGATGTTAAAGCCAAAGATTGCTCTTCGTTACAATGTAAATTAATTTTAAAAAATATCATTTTACGTAACTAAATTTTGCGTTCGTAAAATTCTAAACTTCCATTACATTTCTGTCGAAATTAAAACCGGTCATTTCACACTCTTTTTATATTAACATATATATAGGCTCTGCATGAACGTAAAAATGTCCAATATAAATGCCAGAAACTGGAACGGAAGAAAGTCGCGATTTTTATTACACTCTTTCCCTCCCTTATTACGTGAGAATTTATCGCACGTGCGTGTACCACAGGATCGATAAACGGCGTGTAACGTGAACAATAACAAGTTATCGTCACAAATGGGTGAACAACCTGAAATAGATATACTTTGAGTTCGCCTGAGAAAGGGTTCCTTGCGACGCGCGAACGAGCAGTCTATCGCGATAGGCCAACTTTAAATTGCGCCGTTGAAAGTTTCATCGCGTTTCGTAAGACAGATAACTTGGAACGGCGCTTCGCAAGCGTGGATTCGCGCACGCGTGCGCTACGGTGAAAATTGCCGTGTAAAATGTCGCCTACGCCTACGCCTTTATGCAAAGAAGTTCCGGCGAAATTACGAGGTGCGCCCGTGAATCGCTGTATTACGGAATATATGCGTAAACATTGTTGCAACGTGTAATATTGCGCTTAGAAGCGACTTCCGATGAAACAATGAACTCTATTATCGATAAACAGATTACCAGAAGGATTGGACGTTTATTCAACCTCCGATCTCCGACGTGCGATAAACACGGCAGAATTTATCGCGGAATTATCTACGAAATAGAATTTGAAAAGTAGTGAATAAAAAGGGGAAGAACGATGTCTAATATAAGATTTACGATAATAATTTTCTGCAGAAAATTTTTGATTTATTTAATTTCGTGTCTCAAAATTGAAAGGGCCAATGATCGATCACTTATTGGGATTATTTCGATTTTATGCTCATTTGAAAATCAAGCAGCAATATCAATATGCACGTATCATAAAAGTTGTATAACGAATACATTTAATCTGTCATTATGACTTGGAGGGGGTGGGCACATATCCGATATGTATGCAATGTAATTCCGGGTTTAGCTCCAGATTTCCGAAACTTGCAGCTTTCGGTATTAGCTTTTAATATCGCACAGTAACTGCAAGTTAACTTTGCAATTTGGAAACTTGGCGAATCGGCAACTGCCAAAGTCGCACCCGAATAGCAAGACGAAGACGCTGTTAATACTTCATGAACGAGATAAAATTGGCATGTGCTGAGTTTATACTTATCAGCAATCCCCGGACGATGGATTTGTTGACTAATTTCATTAGGAAATACTTGCCGCGCTCGAAAGATCGCTACTTTGAGCCGCTCGAGAAGCTGCTGTCTGTAATTAAATGGCACAGCAGTAGATATATTACTTGGCGTAACTAATGTACCGGGATCAATTGTAGTAATGCGCTAGAAGCTAGAGGAAGGGAAGCGAGAGAGACCACCACGAAGAGAAGAAAAATTGCTCTATCGGTTATCCGAATCGACCAGGCAGGACGAGCGAATTCCGCTCAATTAAATCATCAGAAAATTCTTCATTTTATTTTATGTACTTCTTTATCCATTTAAGAAAGATTTTCTGAAATTTCATGGAACTTATGCAATCATTTATTGTAATTATTAAATATAAAAGATGTTGTTTGTCATCATTCATTTTGGAATTTGCGATCGCGTAAAAAATCTCTAAAATCTCGATATCGTTTTCTCTTGAATAATTCCAAATTATGTAAAAATTATAACGATCTTAATTTAAGGCTACTCCGCTTGTCCATACGGATTATAATTCATAGGAAATTATGGAATATTCGCAATTTGCTTTCGGAATTCCTTTGACGTACGAATTTGCTGTAAATGCCCGTAATTTGCTGTAAAGATGCGACATATCTTTGCCTATTGGATACATCCAACCGCAGAATTTAATCCCGCCATAATACTGTCATCCCCGATTATGACAATGAAGTATCAGCTGCCGGGCGGAGTCCCGAGGGTCCCGGGGGTTCCGGAAACGACTTGCTTGAAATCGATCGATCTTCATTTTCGCGGAAAGGCGCGAGGCGGAGAGCCCGCAGAAGTTGCGAATTCGCGGATACGCGCGGGTGAATGACGGCAGCGCGCAGCTCGAGGTCGTTCAAGATTGATGCGATAGGCTAAATTAACAGGATGCTCGAATTAATCCATTCTAAATAACCCCGAGTCATCTATCTTGCCAGCCCGACGGAAATGCTGGCGACTTAACGTGTTTGCCTAGGTTTCCCCCTCGGTTTTCGCGGGCGATAGAGGATTCATGAACATGCCCTTGGTCTTTGGGCTTCGAAACTTCGAAGGGTCCTCTTATCTCGTTAAATATGTAATAATCTCACACAAGATACGCGTTTTCATACACTATCGAGTGAACTGGAAATTGCAAGGTAGCGCTGACATGAAAATGTATTATTTTATCATCCCTTATATTGAAAATTATAAATTTTCGAAGCTGAAGAAATATTTTCACGAATCAAGTTCAAAATAAAATTTATTCTTTATCTCGAATAAAAATTTTCTTCGAGCTACATATTAAATATAATTAGGGAGATAAGAACAAAGTATTGTTCATATAATTTTCTCAGGCGTATTTTTCGACCCTCTATCCTACGTTAGCGAGATCTTTGAATATCGAAAGAAAGAGTCGGTTCTTTTAGCGTATCGCTTGCCGAGAGAACATTGAGGACCGACGGAGAACAATAGATTTGATTAATGCGTAATCGCATCAGAGCGGTAGCTACCGGCAAGCAGCGGTCAGTCAATAGTCGCAATTTACACCATCAGCTTTCTGATTGTATCTAATGGTAGCATTCTGTCAACGGTAGCCGCTTGATAGGACAGAACGGGAACAACTCAATAAATTGGCATCCTAATAGACTGCGGTCCATATGGAAATTGCGTACCTCTGTGCAATGTTCTTGAGTATTAATCGGGCTGGCGTTTCGCGAAATATCTTTGTCACTTGAGGGAGAGGAGAATCAGCGAGGGAGACGCGAGGGATAATAATAGTCGACTAAATATATATTCTCGCGCGGAATATCGTCTTGGTGAGACGGCATCGAGCTTGGTGGACAATTTGTCTTCGCCAACCCCTCTATCGCGAATATCTTAGGGTCGCAACAGGTGTTCTCCATGTCCCATAATGCAGATGCCGAAGGGCTAATTTCTTAGCGGCGACATTATTCTAATGCGCGCATTTTTCTCTCTCGCACACATACGTATGTTCACGTAAAACGATGATCTCTTTGTCAGATTATTGTACATTGCATATAAAAATAAGAGTCAATTTTAAAAGAGAAAAATAATGATAAAAATAATTTTTTGAGAATATTACGATTATTCGCAAAAAAGTTAATTAATAGATCTGTCAAATTTATGAATATTTATTGAAAAGAATATTTCTTTCTTCTATTTTGCAGGTATTACTTGGCAACTTCGAAAGACGATTCGGCGGTTCAGCATTTATATAGAGTGTCGTTGTTAGATGCGGACCACAAGTCAGTGTGTTTGACTTGTAGCATTGTCAGAGAGAAGGACGGCAGTCGCTGTTTGTACAACAGTGCTGTATTCTCCACTGACAATTCGCATTATGTGCTCACTTGTGCTGGCCCTGGAGTGCCCGACATAAGGATCTACAATAAGGTATGTGTTATCTATACATTTTTAAAACACTTTGCGCAGTATTTTTAAAAGTTTAAATTTTCTATCGAAATAAAAAGTTTCTGCAAAAGATAAAATTTCTCAATAATTTAATTTTGGCAACGATAACATTGTGTTAAAAAAAATAATGAAACCAAATAACATGTTTGATAAAAAAGATATAAATGTCGAGACTTGTATTTCGATATTATATTTTTATATAATAATAAATATCATATGTATAATAGTGTGAATTATTATTTTTTATAAAAAATTATATTATTATTTTTTATAAAAAATAAATGAAACAGTATGCATAGAAAATATATTTAAAATATGCATGTGAAATTAACCTTGAAATAATTAACATTCTATTCAAAATATAATTACCACATCAGATTATACCTCTAATTTCACAAGCCAAAAGAACGCAACGGATATTTCGTGTATTCCCATCTTCGTATTAGTTTCAGCTTTAAATTCAATGTTATTGTGCCGCAGCGCGCGTTTGATAAACGCATTTCATTAAGCATTACACTGCACGCAGTCGAAGTTTATACAAATTTGATCCTATGTAAATAGGAAGAGAAAGAGAGATAGAGGAGATTCGCGTGTGCATTCTGCGAAATTCCTTCTGCTCTCCAATGCAGTTGCGCAAATCGTTACATTATATCCGGGGAACCGCGAACACAATGATCTTTTCGTATCGCTCTCTCGCGTATTTGCATGTGATATAGACGTATGGATGACAGCCGCGTAATTCTGCTAGTGAGAGGTACACGAGGTCCCGGTCACCTATCAGACCGCCGAATCGAATAAATTGTTACAGCAATAGAATGCGCTCGTACTATGTACGGTTGAGTCCCGGTACTGTTCTGTGAATAATATACGAGCTTGCACAGTACATTCTCTCTCTCCCCCTCTCTCTCTCTCTCTCTCTTGCATACACGCTCTCTCTGTCTCCCTTAGCGAGTCATGTATACAAAGCTGGTCCTCGAAATTCTGCACGCAAAACACATTGCGCCCGCGATACGATTCGCTTGGCCTAATCGGATCGGAATCACGCCGAGACAGATTATCGCGACACTGTTACTGTCTCCGTAAAAAGCATGACAATGCATGAGAATGCAACGCACAATAGTACCGGCGTAATAACGATACATTAAGCCGCGAGCGCTGTGGATATAAATATTTCCTCGTATTGTTTTCGAATTCGTTTCCACCGCGTAAGAGGAGGGTATTAAGCGCGAAAACTAAAAGGCCATTTATCTCGGCGCGAACGAGCACTTCGTTGTTATGCGCGTTCGATAGTGTAATTAGAAATTGCATAGCGGTGCAAATTTTTCGAAACGCATTCTTATATATCGAAGGTTAAATTATTATTATCGATATTTGAATTTGAAGGGGTGTTGCATAAGCTGTCAAAAAATATTTTGTCTCTATTTATCGCTGTTTGACCGCGTGCTCGTTTCTCGATCTGGTCACGTTTTGGATCGATTTCTAATTTCGCTATGTAAATAAAACAGATTGACAGAAATGTGGCGCAATCAGCAGCGAACGATAATAGGCATCGACGATTCCGAATGCGTATAAACTTAGTAACATATAGAGTGGACAAAATGTAACAGCATGAAATAAAATTTGTTACACGCTAAACATTTTTCTTCATTATCTTCAAATTTACGCGAATAATAAAGTCGCTTACATCATTTACCTAAAAAATTTAAGCGTTAAATCTCTAAATAAACTTTATGTAACTTGATTTTTTATTACAATTACAATTACGGAAATTTAACGTGTTAAGATATTCTATATTAAATATTGAAAATATTGTAACGACCATGGTTTCTTTGTATTTTTTTAAAGAGAAAAATTTATTATTATTTTATTTATTTCATATTATTATATTTTATTTTGTTATTTATTTTATATTGTTCGAACGATTTATTAAAATTATCAAAGATAATTTTTAAACATACATTATATATAATCTTATATATATTATCTTATTAAGTATATCTGTAAATTCATATAAGTTATATTCATGTTGTATTCATGTTACATTCATATAAAAGAAACACTATTATGATTTCATTTTCCATCCACTTAGAATGCATTTACATCGCGATATCATCGTTTCTACAGTATACTTTTTCATTGAAAGTACGATAGTAATCACGTCGTGCAGATATCGAAAATTATGCATGTTTATTAAAATAATATTCCTATTCAATATTAATAAGTTCTAACATACGTTGATATTCTTTGCAACGCATAATTCAATGTGGATTAAGAAATATTTATGAGAGCATTAACAAGTATCGAGAAGAAAAAAAAATAAGTTGCAGAAAATTAAGTAAAACTTATTCATACATCGTTTTTCGCGCATAATTCTAATGATTTCGTACTACACGTGACTTTAATTCCATTATTTAAATCGATTCTCCGTTTATTTCCCAATCATAATACTCGTCATGATGTAGACAAATGAAGTGTAGGTTCATTTTAGTAAATTACGATTAGCAAGTTTAATTCACCCATTAACGACAACCGACATTGAAACCTATCGTTATTCACATACGTATAAACATCACTTCATTAACTCGTATTAATGCAAACGCACGTTCATTTCTCATTCCCTTATTACAAGCTCCAATTACTGGCCTCTGAATATGAACTTCGACAAGAGCATATTCAGCAGCGAGTATATTAATGTGCACATTACAGTAATGTTTTGAATACAAGTTGTTATCTTATAAAATATTATTTCGCGCATCTCGTTTCCTTTTCAACAACCGCATCTCTATTACATTGCTCTCGTATCTTTCTCATGAATTGATCGAAAATGACTTAAGAATTTAAATATATTCAAGAGAGGAAACTCCTCTCTTTTCGAACTGACTTCTCTTTTCCCTCTCTTCCCACAGTCTATCTAATAATCTATCCGTCCATTTGCTTATTCGCCAATCTAACCGCACGCCAGAAAAAGTTTCGCGATCGGATGAAAGTTTCATTACTTTCGATAATCAAACTCTTTCGTCGACTTTATATATGATGACAGATAAATCGAAACGTCACAAATTGTGCGAGACCACAACAATAGCAATTTATTCATATATTAAGAGAGCGAGAAAGTCCAAAATTAATAATTAATAAATTTATAATAAATTTAATTTATAATAAATGTAACTTATAATAAATTTAATTTATAATAAATTAAATTTATTAATTTAAATTTATTATAAATTAAATTTATTAATTTAAATTTATTATAAATTAAATTTATTAATTTAAATTTATAATAAATAATTAAATATAAATATATGTGAAGAGAAAGGGAAAGAAAAAGAGAGAGAGAGCGACAGAGAGCTATATTGGATCTTTAAATTACATTACACTTAGAAATGTCTTTGAAATGTCTCGATTCGCCAAAGAAGAAATAAGATATGCATCGGACGATTCCCTTGTAATCTGATTATCGTAGCGACAGATGCAGACGCGAAGGAGAAGTGGAAGTCATTGAACTTCGGGGACGACTAACGTAAGATGTCGGGCACGAATCTACGTGCTTTATCGCGATCGACGGAGCGGAGAGAGCGAACTTGGCGAAAATCTGACTATCCGGCGTCTTTGTTTCCCTTCTTTTCCCTTATTTTCGCGCGACCGCTTAACGCTGATAATTGGTCTTCTCGCTCGGGAAACCGTCGACAATGAACATTAATCCAATTACGTTAAAGAGCGACTTCGCCGATGAAATTCGCGCTTTTACACCGTGCGAATCGATCTGTCGACGCTTCCGTTCGACTTTGGCCGTTTTCAATTAACGCGGATAAATTCCCGCATTTCTCTTTCTTGATTCGTGTAACGTCTACATCGACTAATTATTAAAAATCTATGAAATTAATTGCAGCCACAAGAGAAATTGCGCTTTCTTAAATCTTATAAACTACTCAATCAATAATTCAATATTGAAGTCTTATTAATAATACTTTTAAAAGTATAAACTTTCTTTAACATCTTTTTATTGCTTTTTTGCAATCTTTATATTATTTTAACGGTTTAAGGGTACATTATTATCGTATTAAATTTATCTATTTTATTTACCTTACAATTGTAACAAACTGCAAAATACATCCATGTTTATTTGAACCAAACGCTTATTATTGAATTACAAATATTTCATTGCATATTTTCCATAAAAGAGACCGCTATAAGACTGTAATATGACGGTGCACATTTTTAATCCAATTTGTGCTGGAACTAATAGAGTAATTTGTTTCACGTGGATATTGCGCGTGCATGCACGAAGTTCGCAAACACGTGCAAAATTCTCTCTGGAATCCCTTTGCCCATCTTTGCCGCACTCTGATGTGATTTATGATGTACTTTTGCATGCCGATCCAATTACGTAGATATTATGATATCGGCATTATTGAAATTTACAAAAGGTTCAAAGCGATATCAATTGATCGTGTATAACTTTTCGATATTATACTTCGTTATTTCCTGTTGTGTCGAAGCGATTCTCCCGTCATCGCCTGGCTACAAATTCGTGTATTTATTTGACGTAGCGAGATTATAATTTAAAGTCAATTTTTTTAACCTCTTGTATATATTTATAACAACTCAGATTCGTGGTCATTTCCGGTATCACGGTTTTATATCGTGGCTGAGATTCCGTAATCGACAATAAATAATAGTTACATATTATGATTTGAACTTCCACCCCATATTTTTTAGAGGAAAGAAAAAATATCAAGCGTTCAGAAATAGATAAATTAATACACAAGAGATTGAAGGAAAATATGGTTGATTCCGTTTTTTTCTCTTCATAAGTTTTCTAATATTCATTATTAAATGCTTTGTGTAAGAAGTTAAATTAAATATTGTTTCAACTAAAATTTAACTGTAAAATTTTTAAATAATTTTTTAAAAATAACAGGAGAAAACACGTTTTTTTTTTATCTTATAACTTTGAGAAAAATGTCTCTTGCTTTTTATGTTTTCTAGAGAGTTAAAATAAGCGTGAAATTTACGCGCGGTAAAAGCAGAGATGGTTTGTCACTTCTTGGCTTTTCTCTAAAATTTTATCAATTTCCACTCTACGCGAAACATGCGCGCAAACACACTTCCAGTCACCCTGTTGAGGCGGCGAAAAATTCGCGAGAAAAAAACGAAAAAAAGAAATGTGTATACATATATATATTCCCGTCTCAATCGAAAATCGATATCGCTACGTCATATCGCGATCGGCACGAGATTCCCTCTCACAAAAGCCGGAAACGCCTCGCGGATCGCCTGTCATTCAGCGACGAAACTTCGGCAAATGCCGATTTCGCGAGAAAAAGTTCGCTGCGATGCAAAATCGAGATTCACCATCACAGAATCGAGCAAACGGCGGCGTCTCCCGTCGAGTGCCCGACGTACAAAAGCTCGCAGATTGCGCGCTACATTTGCCCCGATCTATCCCTCTTTCCCGAGAGAGAGAGAGAGAGAGAGAGAGAGAGAGAGAGAGAGAAAGAGAGAGGGATGGCCATAGAATTCGCGCGAGTAAACTCGGCGCAAAAACGGAAACCCGGAACTTTAGCGACGCCCTTTGCCGAGCATTGGCTCGGTCTTCTAATGCAATTTTTTTACCGGGCTATACCGCGAATCTTCTTTCCCTCTCGCGATCTTCACCGAGGAAAAAAAAGAGGAACTTCGGACAACTACTTACAAAAGTAGTTGCCCTTTGGACCGAATCGATTCCGATCGGCAAATCTTCGGGAGAAGAAGGGGGAGGCAAGTGTCGACTGAAGTTGCGAAGCACTTTAGGGAAGGCAAACCGTTAAAGGTTCTTCTGGTCTTACGACTTCGTCGTAAGTTTGCGATGTCTCTGTGTGTTGACGATGTGTTATTCTCCGCCCTCGGTATAATCTATTATGGTTATGCTGGCGTCGAAATTAGGAGGCAACCGACAATTGATGATCCAAGGTGGAGGATAAAGATGAAAGGAAAATCGAGTGTGTTGAGAAGATGATGTTATTATTAAGATAGACGTGATTAATTTAACCACATATAAATATATAAAATATGTATAAATTATATATACATAATATATTGTATATATATTTATTTATTATGCATTAAAAAATTTGCATGATTAATAATATTTAATTTGCACGATTTTTAGCATTATTATTAGAAAATTGCATATATTTATACGTATATTCGTAAGCATAAAATAATCTCTATAAATCTTGCATTATGCTGTCATTTGAAGCTATCCTCTGTATATTAAATCAGCATTTTCTCATTTTCAGAATTCCACGTGGTTCTTCGTGTGGGAGGATAATGACGTGGTAACTGAGATAATAGTGGAGAGATCGCAGCCGATCGTCCGGAAATACAAAATCCCAGTTCCTGGTGGCTTTAATGCCCAGGTGAGGCTCCTGATACCGCCCGGTGCTGATTTGAGCGGTGCCACCAAGTATCCCATGCTGGTTTATGTGTAAGTTCTTTAATTTTTCCAATGAACATAGTTTTTTCTCTCTCTCTTTTTCTGATAAAGATATACGAAAGTAACGTATTGCTGTATCTCGCTCAAAAATCAAAGTTTACAAATAATATTCAGATGCTTATGAATATTAATTAATATTTATATTATATATTTATATATATAAATTTTTGAATAAATTAAACAATAATTTTATAATTCGCTTAATCTCTGCTAAAATTAAGATAAATATTTTAAGATTATATGTATTGTACACAGAATTACTTTGAGATTTCGCAGAAAACTTCTTAAGGTACAGAGCGAAAGATATTCTTAATCATTTAACCCCGTGACCGATAAAATTCTATCGATAAAATATATCAGAGATATACCGTGTATTCTGGCAAATTGTCATGCCCGACATAGTGGCACTTTCTAACCACCCCAACCGTTCTTACATTAGTCGCTTTTCGGCGTCGCGCGTCTCTCGTACACTTAAAAGCACCCATATTTTTCGAGAAGCGACAAGAAATGTGACAACGCACTCCGCGGGCATCATCAATCGGTTCCGTCATAATGCAGCCGCGAGATAAGCGTAATGGAGAGCAATGACGAACGTGCAGCAGCGGAACGCAATCTGCGCCGTGACGTGAAAACGAAGCTCTCCTTTACGTGGCCTGAATTAGGGCAGGATGTAAAACCATGAAGCGATGAGTCATTCCGTATTCACTCTCACGAACGAAAACTTGAGCGGCTTCCCCGATAAAAGCGGACCGTTATCGATTCTGACCCGTACTCGTCCATAATTACATTAATGAAAAATATTGTCAAGGTAGTACACTTCTTTTTCTATCGGAAAAAATAATTCGACTAGTCATTATGGCGAGCTTTATGCGTTTCTCAGAAAAAACACATGTACGCGGTAAGCTCGACACGCTCTAGAAAGGTTGATATAACTTTCTGGTATAAATTCTAATAACACCTAATTTGTAGACAGGTCTGAACTTTTGAAAGTACAAAGAGTTTGTGGTAAAAGTTATGTGTGTTGCGATGTTCGCGTTTCTAAAGTGCAAGCTTCGCATTATGCATTAACGGTCAGAAGGAAGATAGTAACGAAAAATATATTCAACAATTTCTCTGTTTGCTAAAGATAATCAAAATTTAGATAATTTAGTAGAGTTTAATTGCGCACATCCGCAAAAATATATTTAACGAGAAATCTTAAAGGATCCTATATTTATTATTTCACTGTGTAATATTTTATAGACGATTGTAATTAATTTTAGAAAAATTTCTCAAACGTATGATCAATTTACATTAATTGTCATCCCGTTTTTCATTGAAAGAAAAAATTCTAAAAGAATATCTTCAGTTTTAAGGGATTGCTTAATTTGTGAAGATTAAAATATATATTAAAATATTATATAATAAAATATTATAAAATATAAACTATTATGAAATATTTTATTATAAAATATTCTTAAAATATATAATAATCTTCTTATAAAAAAGATACAAGATAGAGAACGAAACATTCATATTTTCAATAAACATATATACCTTCAATAAATTCTTCGTACATGACAATTAATGGATAATTTACATACATTGCAAATGCTATATACATCATATTATCCGTATTAGATTTAGACTTTTACCGACTGGAAAATGCAGGACGGTGCGGAGGGAAACAACGTAACTAAAAGCTAGACTTTCAGAGGAACTATTGCCACGATGAACGCGTCTCGTTCGCTTGACGATGGCGAATAAAGAGAAGTTTGAGCTCCCGTTCGCTTTATAGTCGAGTAATTGTAGTGTCTTCGTGTTCGAAGCGATATATTGGATTCCGCCGACTTTTCACATATCACAGGTATCCGGACGATCGCTTGTTTTCTCTCTAGTTTCTCACATCTGATGAAATTTCCTACGTCTAGATTATCGATCGCGTATTGTTCGCGCTATACGAATCTGTGTTGCCGGAATAGACAATGAATCATCAAGCTCAAAAGTCGCATCTTTCACGATACTAAAGTTGCGATGCCAGAAAAATGAATGATTGGCGCGGAAAGTTAATCGATATGTTAAAAAAGTTAAAATTTATGTCGTATTATTTTAAAAGTGATACATAATCAAAGAATTTCTTACATTAAGGTGCATAAGAGAAAAAAATGTCCTTTCTTCTACTTTTTTCTCTTTTTAAAATGGACGATAACGGCGAACGTATTAAGATTTAAATACACGAGTTAATGACATTAGTACTTTATTTTCACGTGTTTCTGCACTTAATGAGTTTTCCATGTAAGCTCGCAGCGGTCTCCATCGTTACGATGAAACAACATCGACACGATAAAAAGCACCACTCGATGTATCGCGTTCCCATTCGCAATGCAGTCCCGATCATATCCTCTTTTTTATCCAATTCGCTTTATTATAATGTTACTTTATTTTGTTATTAATGACTTAGGTTGATATTTTTTAAAAACCACCATATGTCTTACTAATTTACACGAATCGAGAATAGAAAGAACGCATGATTTTTGGATTTTAACGGAATATGAAAAATTCTATCTTGAATTAAAAAAATTATGCAATGCAGCATTGCAATTAATTTAGCATACATTTTGATTATATTAATCATCTGGAATTAATAATTATAATGTTCACAGACACTTTTGTCTCTCATAAATTCATTTAAAAATATAGAAAAATAAAAACATATTACGGAAATTAATTAAACTAATTAAAAAAGGTACACGTACTTTTTTTAATGAACAAACGATCCAAAATCTGTTTCTCTTTTTTCTGGAGCATCTTTATCTTTCTGTCTTACGTTCATCGTTCTCCTCTATGAGTTGGTATCCGATAGAGCAGATCATCGGTTGTCGTCGTATGGTCCATTTCGCCTCGAACGTGCCATAATGTTTCATGTTACTGCCACGCCATCATACTCAGGCACACATTCGCGCTTACATCACACCATCTACGGGATCGTTACTATCTGTCTCTATTTCCGCTTTACTGTCGGTTGCTCTATTCGAAAGATGCCGTATCAGAAAAGCCATCTTCCTCCGTGAACTTCCATTTCCTAATTCTCGCCATCGTCTTCGATTCCTTTCTCTCTTTCTCTCTGTGCTCGTCCTCTCGAGCCTTCTCTCGAGGAATCCCTCAAGTGGCACCTGAGATTTCCCGCAAACGACCGTCGAGAGCAATAATGAGCGTGAAAACCGAGGGAATTTCGTGAAATAATCGAGAAAGCGTAGCCTACTACAATCGCCGAATCTGGCTGGATTTTTAATTAAAGGAAAGGTCAATTTCTTTTGGCCAACAATAAGCAAATGTCGCGAATATAGAGCTTGCTTTTTAATATTTTAAATTTAAATTATTATTCATTTTATATTTTATATTATTATATTATATTATTTTATATTAATATTTATTTTATATTTTAAAATTAAATTTTAAAATTATATTTTAAAATTTTCCTGTAACTATATTATAAGAAGAGATCACATATATTACTTTTTTTATTTAAAATACAAAAATTTATACAATTATCCAAAAAAATTTTCCAGCATGATACTCCAAGCAATATACCATAAATCAATAATAACAGAATTGCTAGTAATTTTTTTTGTATTTTAATTCGTTCAAATATCAGGAATTAAATTTACAAAACGTACGAATAAAAATATATGCGCGACATTTATTAACGAAAAAAAATGCCGCGACAATAATTGTCTATGATAACCTGTGTCTTACAATCTAATTCTCCTCTTTCTAGGTACGGTGGACCAGACTCGTATCAGGTGACGGAGAAGTTTAACATGGACTGGGGCATGTATCTTGTGACAAACAAAAGCATTATATATGCTGCCATCGACGGCCGCGGCTCTGGATTAATGGGCAACGACATGCTGTTCGCCGGATACCGGCAGCTCGGTACCGTCGAAATTTTCGACCAGATTAACGTTACCAGGTGAGAGAATTTATCGTTGTAAGAGTATAATTTTCATTACAGATTTTCAAGTCTTCCACAATTATCGAAAGATGTACCGAGAACTGTCAAAACAAAATTTATTGTTAACATCTCACCTGAGATCTCGAATTTAAAACTCATTAAATTTCGCTTGATTTCTCTCGAAATGTATAACCGACCATTCCGTTATTCTAAATTCTCTTAATACATTCCCGGTTGGTTTCTCAACAATGGTTTAGCTTTAGGTGGTCACATATAATTCGGTTTTAATCCCGGTGCTGGTAGTCAGGGCGCATATTCGTTTGAGATGCAGGAGGCTCGTTAACCGGAAATTACCTCAGACGTGTACTTCTTAGCCGCTCGACGACGTTAAGAATAACGAACGAGCCATCGCAGGCCGAAATCCGTGGCTGGAAACAGCTGGTAGCGTCCATCGTTGAAAGCGTAGCGAGCAAAGTTTCGCTTTAGGACAAACCTAATTATAGAGTTGCGGCCTCTACTTTCCGAAGTGACTTATCGTCCCGCGATCGGAGTAATCCGCTAAACCCCCTAAGTTAACTAATCCAACTCCGGTAACGATCAGAACGAACAGAGAGCGCGGGTTTAACAAAGTTCTTTTCACGGCCCGGATGTCCGTGAACCGCGGCGTGCGTTAACAAGAAGAAAATTGCTCGTACTTTCATCTGAATTTATCGGCTGACCCTCTTCCCTTCCGCTCCGGGGAAAGGGAAAGAGGGTTCTCCTCTCGTATTTTCACCGGCTGCCGCCAAAGTAATTTATCTCGATGCCGGGAGAGAAAAAGAGAGATAGAGAGAATGGGCAGGCCCGGTGGCATACAATTCCGCCACTTATACGCTCGTCCATCTTTAAACCGAAACATCAAACTTCCGGCCGTGATGAATAATGCTTATTCCACCACCGGGAGAGTCATACTTTACCGTTTAAACGACAACGCGCTGCAACCGCGAAGCCGCAAACTCGACATCGCGCGTAGGCTGACATTTCCGCAAATCTCGGCGCGGAATCACTGTAATTTAGGCAATAGCAACAAGAAGTTCCCCAAGTGTCGAGGTTCGTGGCAATGTTCGAAATAAATGTTGAATTAAGTGGATGCGAGAGAGAAGATATACCGGAGATAAAACGCGATGGCATAAATAGTAAATTTTGATGGAATCGAATAACGGTATTTTCCTTTATTTGCTTTGTCGTTTTTCCACTTTTTCCTTGACTCCCCTTTCGAATAATGTTAATAATAACAGACACATATTGCTACAAACTCGCTTTTTCTTTTTGTATTGTTCCGAATACTTTTGTAACTTCATTATTTCTTCACCGAAGTACCGACTTTTATAACTTCATTATTTCTTCACTTGACGAGCGACTTCTTTATTTGTAATGTAAGAGAGGACAAAGTATGGTCCGTCTTTTCTTATATCATGATAGAAATCTCAATATACAGATAAGAAAACTCAGTTGCTTCTCTAAAAATAATAATCTAGTTTGTTATATAAATAATTAATTTCTTCTAAAAAAAACCACGAAACTCTACTTTTGTACATCGGCTTATTCCCTTTTATGGACTGAAATATTCATAAATAAAAGGAAATTCAAGGAACATCTGAGAGATATCTGGAGATATTCGTGTGCATTTTAAATTCAGTATTTAAATATTGAATAGACCAAAAGTAATCGACATACCTGTATGATGCTTTTACTATGATAAGCGTTTATTTGAAAGATACTAGGTCATTGTGTAAATAAAACGAAATTTGAATATCATATTTTATACTTGCACTTAAAAAAAAAAAGAAAAAATTATATATTGAATTATTTGTGATGCATTTTCCACTTCTGACGATCTCCATAAAACTTTAAGAAGAGTGTCAGTAAAATCTTAGTGCATGAACTTCGGAAATTTTCGCATTACTAATAGGGTGACAAGCTTTTAAATCTCCCGAGAAATCAAAAAGTCACTTCTCTGACAAACAGATACGGTGGACAATGTTTGAAATTATCGTCACCCTCACTATCACGCTTCTCTATCGTCGAATTTCGCAATTGTGAGCACAGACACGCAATGTAAAGATACACGAAAACGCGAGTAGCGTATTCTCTATCCGTACATTTTTCCGGCATGGTGTTTTGCCGAGGCATCGCATGGCGTCCGGCTCGTAAAAAGCGAGCCGCGAACTTGGAATCGTTCCAAACGATTGCGGAATCGTCCGACTCTTTTCAACCTACGCATCATTTTGCGGCGAATCTCTCCCTCTTCGTTTCTCGCATTCGCAACCCTCCGCTCCATCCACCCGCTCGCCGCTCGGCGACCTCTTCGCGAAACCCCTGCGTTTTGTTCCCTTTCTGTCTGCCTTTGTTCCGTCATCGAGTCGGCCAACCGAACTAACCAGTCCTACCCACTTGTTTCCACGATCGCTTAACCGGTGAATAACGAGTGCTGTAATCGGCGTTGAAACGCGAAAATCTTGGGGACGACGCGACGCACCCCTCATAAGCGTAAATGAACCCTTGAAAGGAAACGATTAGCAATCGTTTGCTCCAAGGGAGAGTGGACTGCAAATGAACTTGTAGTTAATTGAGACTGAATATTGCAGAATTAGATGACAATTATATAGAAAGCAAAGATACCAAAAATTTTCTAAGAACAAATTAATGCAATACGTGAGATTTCAGAAAATATATTTATAAACGGCATCAGGTAATAAAGATATGTATACTTCTAATTATATTGAAAAAAATAATTTTAAAAATATTTGAGAAATTCAAAAATTTTGTTACAAGATTTTTTTATGTTAGAGAAAAAAAATTTGATGCCGATAAGCAATTATATTTCCTGAAATACAAGACGTGAAAGTTGCATAAAATATGTATTTTGCTCCTTGTAATAATAAAAAAGGAGATATTCCAAATCAGATCTTAAAATACGTCGTCATCCCATAATCGCGATTTAAACATCTATTTCTTTGCTCTTTAGTATTTGTTTTTATCGCGCTCCTTCCCAATTTCATTTAATCCCTCCGAAACCTCCCAATGATTTAAGCCCGGATGCGACTTTATTCGAAGCGCCGGAAAAATCCTGCTTTAAATTCACGCAGTGATCGAGTCGCGGCGTTTTCGATAAGCAACAAGCGAGCAATGGGTGAGCAAAAGGCGAAACAAAGGGTCATCCGGAATACCGTCGTAGGACCCGAAATACGTATTCTAGGATACGTAACGTGTGTGCGAAACGAAAGAGGGGAAGCGCAGTTTCGGTTCGAGTTTTCTCTCTCTTTTTCCCTCTCTCCCTCTTGTTTTTTTCTCCTTATGAGAAGAAATAGAATTCAACGTACCGCCGGTCGATTTACGAGGTAAATAAATTTCACCGAGCCGGGGGCACGGGAGGAGGGCAAACGAAATCTGCCGCGCGTCGCCGCACGAGGAGCCGTTACTATTTCTACGGGCGCTCGACCGAGCATAGGTATGGGCACCCTGATCCCGGCGGGGCCATTATTATCGAACACACGAGATGCCAGAGACAATAGTCCGAAGAGATTGGAAGGAAGAAATACGAATTCTCTTCCCTTTCTTTTCTCTTCCACTCTATCCCGGGGAGGGGGTCGAAGGGATGAAGGGGATGAAGGGAGCGATGCGCGGCACTTCGCGCGCGGAACCCTCTCCGGGTTTCCGGAAATCATGAGGCAGGACGCGGCACTCGATCTCCGACGGAGATCTAAAAAATATATAGGACGGTCCCGGAGGTATCGTCACCGCGCACACCTCTCGCCTGTCGATGTGTTCGATCGAATTGTGTGCTGTGCGTTTCTCTCTAAGAATATTGTGATTGAATTTCTTTTCTCAAAATTTTGCCTTTATAGTAGTGAATAATCGAAGAAATAAGATGCTGTCAGAGAGAGAGAGAGAGCAAAATTAATGCAAATTCGAAATTAAATGCAAAATAAACCTTATCAAATTTGTCTAAATATGCTTATTTGTAAGATTTTATATTAGTATCTCTGAGAAAAATTATTATTTATGATGTATGTTCTAAACGAAGAAATTCGATTTAAAAATACAATTATTAAAACATTGATAATTAGGCTTCTCGAGAATTTTTAATAATAATAAATTATTTATTAATAATAATAATAATAATTTTTAATAATTATAAATAATTGTAATAATATATTATAATGCGCTAGTTTATAGAAAATTGTAATCCACGTACAATTTGCGAAAGGTGATTATATGCCCCATGTTCTTTAACGCGAAGCACATTGATCGCATGTATAATCGGGCAGAGTGCACGCAAGATAATGGAGAAAGGGAAGCAGAAATTACAAAGTAACATCGATTCTTATCAAAGTGCTCGATTATTCCGTGTTCATGCTTTTTAGTGAGAAAAGGATTGTCTTTTTACGAGCGTTATGGTATTCTTCGACGAAAAGAGGTAATCTCGTAGCGCTTTTCTGCGCGATCCGCTTGAGCTTAGATGGAGATAAAAGATTTTATCACGGAAAAATTCCTTTAAATATCGTGTTTTAAAATTTGTAAGTAGAAAAATCCTCATTTTTTCACATTTTTCTTTCTCTTCCACAGTCATTTTTCTTATGCTGAGGTAATTTGCGATATAAATGGAATTACTAGATTCCTACTGGCATTTTTTTGCGAAATTCACACAATTATATATTATAAATAATCATATATCTAATTTAACATATATTTTCAATAATATTTTATATCACGAATAGCATTTATAAAATATAACATTTTTTTTTCTTAGACATCTGCAGGACAAATTATCCTTCATCGACCGTACAAGAACGGCGATATGGGGTTGGAGTTATGGTGGATACGCGACCGGCATGACACTCGCCATGGATTTAAAGGGTGTCTTCAAGTGTGGAATGTCCGTCGCGCCCGTTACGGATTGGGCCCTTTATGGTACGTAATAAAGTAATTAAAACCAAACTAATGACACAACACACGATGGCAATTTATTTCACGGTATAACATTTAATTTAAAGTTCTGTCACAGAAAAGAAAAATGATTCGATATCGTAAATCAGGATTATTTTATGAGGATAGCTGCATAACTCTCTTCCTCTTTCGTTATTTATTAAATCTTACTTAACGCATAATACAGGTTGTTTTAACGATGGCCAATAAAGAAAGAAAGGATTCTTAATAAACAACTAAAACAAAAGCTGTGCCGTAAAGTTACTCTTCTTCTTATAAGGCAATCCTGATTTACGATAACATAAAAGCCGGAAAACTTTTCTATCAACAAGTGGTTGGATTTTCAGCGTTAAGTAGGAAAGAACTTGTATCTTGAAACTGAATTTAGAATTAAATATTAGTTATATAATTAAATAAAATCGATTGGTGTAAAATCTAATCTTAGATTGAGCTGAATCATTTTGAAATTTACCGATTCGTTCTAGATATCCCGTTTGAAATCTTTATAAAGAGATAAAAATAGAAAAAATAAAAAATTAATCAAACCTGCAACGTATTCTAGCTTATTGTGATATATCAGTAACATCACGAAGAAGAATTTTTCCATTATACGCTTGACACTTTTTATTATAAGGGAATGTTGTCAAGAAACTTGTGGAGAATGTTAAGTCTTTTTGGTCCTCGGATTTGTCTAAGAATTTTTTACGCGGCGACATTTTAACGAAGAAAAATATGCTCCGTGAAAAAGACGTGCTGCTGCAGCTTTAATGTTACTTTTTCAACTACTTTAAATTCGTGTCAGCATTACCTCCCCTCATTAGAACACGCGAGAAAAATATACGTGATTTACAGGGTGATGTTAGAAAGACTTATGCGGCGTCAGTTGTGCAATTTCTGCATAAAATATTTCGCGCATATATAATAGCGTATGTGTGTCTGTGTGTGCGAATATCTGGACCGATTTTTGTTCTTCCATTTTTTGTTCAGCAAATTTGCGTAATCAATTTTTATTAAGATAATCATGATTGTTTAATTTACAGATTCGATTTATACCGAGCGGTTTATGGGTTTACCAACCGTTCCTGATAATCTACAGGGTTACGAGCAAGGCCAGTTACTCAACAAAGTTGAAAATATTAAAAATAAGATGTACTATTTAATTCACGGGACTCTAGACGACAATGTGCACTACCAACAATCGCTTATGCTTGCGAAAGTGTTGGAACAGAAAGATATCCTCTTCAGACAACAGGTACGCGTCTCATTCAATTCTCAATGAATATCGAGATGTGACAAATATAATTTAATCTATAGAAATGATAAATAAATATAATTGTGCTTCGCAGACTTATACAGACGAGGACCACGGTATCGCCCAATCGCGAGCGCATCTGTATCACTCGCTAGAAAACTTTCTCGACGAATGCTTTCAAACATCATCATGATCGGAGCATGGAATAGTGATGACAATCTAGACGCTGTACACCACCTGCCTCACATTTACCAATTTGTAAATAATCTATCGTATGTACAGAGTTTATGTACAATATGTAACATGAGCGTTTTTAGAAAATGTACATAGCGATGAAATTACAAGGGAGAGTGGAAAGATGAGAGAGAAAGAGAGAAAAAGAGCGAAAAAAAAAGAGGTAGAATAATTTGACTTAACCAGAATCAAGAAAAAAAACTACGCAGGGCAGGTCTGTGAGAAACATGTTTGATACGTTTTTTAAGATACCCGGTTAAACGGTGCATCGAAGGCCTAATCACGGCGCGGGCTCCGTCGCCTAACTATTCACATTCCACAAAGTATTATATCGTATCGTTGCAATGCTATTGTACTTACATTCGCGACTTGATTTAGCTTAGCATTCTTTGAATGTTGTATTAATGCATGAACTGTTGTTTTCCGGATGATCAAATGAACATTGATTATTGACACGACTAATTGTAAGTTCATAGTTTCGCGATTCGATACTGGCAGAATTCCATTTAATAACATCTGTCAATATTATTTAATTGTATCGATTTAATGAAAGATTTTGCATCTTAAAATTAAAAATTGCATTTTTAAAAACTAGTTGAATTAAATATATACACATTTGATCATCTGGAATATCGTGTTCCTTATTTGAATTCGTTCAATTTTTTTACTATTTACCGCAGTCTCTTTTCTTCTTTGGTACAACGTTAAATTAAATTACTACAATTAAAATATTTACATATATGAGTTCAGCTAGTACATCTTAAGACGAGGCTAACATTTTTGAAAAATCTAATTTTATGAATCAGATTTGATATCGCATTTGAAGTAAAATAGAAACAAACATTATTTTCAAGAACCAATAGTTTCATATGATATAGAATTTAATAAAATAAAAGATATCTTCTATATTAAAATCTTCTATATTAAAATTTCAGGAAAAAATTAAGAATATTTTTAATGTGGTTAACATTTAAGAAAATATCACATATAATATGAAATATGTTATTATTTTATGAAATATGGATATGCAATATTTTTCAATTTATTTATATATATAATTTATATATATATATATATATATATATATATATATATATATATATGTATGTATGTATGTATATGTACATTAAGCTGTTTAAAATATTTTTTCTTTTTCGCAAATAATTTCTTATATGTATGTCTTGATATATTTCTGATGATAAAAAACCAAAGTACGTTATTGTATACTGCGTATACTGTCCGACAATAATATTACCGACGATCCTCTAAAACAATTATTACGGCCTATTCAACGCGACATGTAAACTATTCATATTCATATTTGAAACGCATCTGTTAAATATCTACAATGCAACATTTAAACTTTCGATAATATATTTATAATCAATATTTTTTAAATGCTATAAGCAATTTTAATTTTTGTGCAAAACTGAATTTTCTGAACTCATATATGTTATCTTAAGGCTCTGGAATACTCAGCAAAAAGTTAAGTAAAAGTTTCATAAAAGAGAATAAATTAATCTCGCTTACTCTGATATACGATATTGATGATGCTAGTGCTATATAATTATACTGTTGTGCTAATCGAAAGATAAAGTAAGAATATTGTACAAGCACAAATTTGCTGATTGAACTCTACAACATTCGCCGACAATGTAATCAATTAATATATAATGTAAAAATCAAACTTTTGCATACAAAAAAAAGATGGAATTGTGCCACTTAATTTTTAAAATGTATTTAGAAAGAACTGTTCTTGAAGCGTTACATATTTTCACAGCACTGTTTTATGATCAACTATTGTAACGTTGTTAATGTATAATGTAATTTGGAAGAAAGTGTGACAACACAAAATACAATTCATGGTAACCGAAAAATTATATATGAAAATTATATGCAAAATAGTAACCAAGTTATTTCAAAGTCGAAAATATACGTAAAAGGAATGTTTTATAACGATCTATAGTTATAGATAACTATAGATATTATTTTTAGTATCATGATAGATCAGTTTAATCATGATGAAATTGTTGCACATTTTAAGAAAGAGCTATTTCATTATAAAAATATGTACAAAGCATTTGCAAAGAGAACATGTAATAAAGGTATATGATAATATATACAAATTATTAAAATGTATGTTTTTTATAAGACATATGTATTACATGCTATCGAGCATAATATTGGGAAGTGTGAGCATCACGTTTGATAACAGCGTTGTAAAAATATTAATTCTAATAATATTATTTTAATACATAGATTATTAGGAACACGTGTTTTCATGCGAGAGATGTATAAATAATAAAATCCTATCTTTCGAGATCTTTGGACTCTATCTTACCATGGCAAAAATTTTTGTTGTCAAGATTAACAAATGCTGTTGATATCTCAAATATGTTAAATGATGATGAAATCGTATATAATTAAATAACGAAGTAAATTTAAAATATTTTCCGCAGTTCTCCCTCTTTACTTTAAAATTCTCTATAGTCTTGAAAATACTACAATAAAATCTGTAAAATTTAAAGTAAAATCGATTCAAATTTTCTTCAAAGATAGGCAGATTTTAAGAGAGCAAGCTTTTTAAAAATTTTTGATGTGTGTTAAATTTTAGTTGTAGAAATAAGAATTCACACATTCCATATATGTATTAATTAAATTGAAGAAATCTTTTAGTTACAAATATAAATTTTATTTTCCTCTATTCTAATGTTTGTGGGTATACCAGAGTATTAAGAAAGTGCAATTACATCACTTTATATCATATTTGTATTTCTATAGTTTATATAAGAACTAAATATAAACTTTAGACAGCAATTAGTTTATCGAGACATCTTTTTCTTAAAATGAGATATCATATCTATTTCTTATTATTATTAGATTATGGGCAAATATTAGTGCCAATGTGTAAATGCACACAATATATATTATATATACCTAAATAAGAAACTATCGACAAATTCTCTAACTATTAAAGTTTTTTAATACAAGGACCACTGTAACAATTTCAAGAGTGGATCAAGATGAATTTATTAAAATAATTGTTAACTTTTATCCTGACACACATGTTGTACATAGAGAATTACTTAATTGAACACTTAAGGTAATTGAACACTAAGGTAATAAAGCATTGTTAGAAAGAAGATATTGTAACAATGGCCCAGTAGAGTTATAAAATTATGACAGATGTACTCTCTTTCACCACTATTTGTTGAGTGTATTATAAATAAAGCTCTATGTTTTATTAAGAGATGAAGTGTTTATATCTTAACTATCCTGTTATAAGCATTTATGTGGATTGATTAATAATAAACATTTAATAATAAACTAGTAGATTAATATCACACATACTTTCTAATAAAAATGCGCAGAATATCAAATTTCAAAAAAAATTAAAAAATTACAATTGTCATCAAGAATTTTATATTTCTTCAATATATTATCTCATATAATATAAAGAAAGGGAAGTAAAAGAAATAAAAAAATCATATATTTGTTATAATAAGTACTTTACGCAAAATAATATATGTAATAAAAAATTTTACTTTAAGAATTCTCTGTTTCTTTGTATCTGCAAATATAAGATAAATTATTTATTAATAAAATATTATGAGCAATATAAAAATCTGATATATTTTATTTTAATCCTCTTGCGGATTATATAGTGCTGAAAAAGCTTTGGCGATCAGCGCCTATCTAACCGCAAGGGATTAATATAAACAAATATAAATAGTCTATATAAGTGATAATATTGTTTTGCATAGAAACATACTTGCACTTAGTACACGTGTAAAATACAGTTTGCCCTTCATCAGCAGATCTTAATTGTAATGTAGCATATGACATTTTATCGTTTTTACACTGAGGACATGGTCGTTCTACAATTGGCCCATCCGCATCATCGTCACTATCATCTGCTTCTCTGGCGGATATATAAGTGTCTTTAGAATTAAAATGAATTGTATGTGTCATTTTCATATCCCCGAATGCTGAAAAACCAAAACCTGACTTCAAACGAATGTAAATTCTTGTAATTATAATTGAATATAATAACTCTATTACTTAATTTTGAATGTGAAAGATTTCACAATAGCATACTTGAGTGACATTTCAATGAAACTCTAAGTCATGTATTTTTTAAATAATTGAGACTCGAGTATCTCGCTTACATACTTTCTTGTATCTCGGAATACGTACTTTCAGAATTCCATTCCCTTTTGCATGCGAAACATACAACGGTAGCTTTATTTTCATCAAGTAATGGCAAAATCGAACCACAATCCGGACAGAATCCAGGCGCAGTAATAAAACAACTGTGACTGCCACTTTCCATTGTTTAATGCATACTTATTTGCATTATAATTTATAATTACCATAAACACTACAAAAACACGTTTTCAACTATGTAACTCCAGAGAGACAAGATCACGGTCTTACATACAGGTCTGGAAACTCAGGCCTTTTTTAGTGGTGGGGGAGGTCTCACTTAGTGTGTCCGTTTTTCGACTAGAAGTCGCAATACGAGCGAGAGAGACAGAGATAGACGGCAGTAGTCGTTCTCTCTCTAACATACGTCTAAATGCGACTTCTAGATCGCAGCGAACCCAGCAGGCAAACTGTGAACTCCCGAAAAACGGACACACTAAGTGAGACTTCCCCCACCACCGGAGTTTCCAGACCTGTATGTAAGACCGTGGACAAGATCGAAAGCTATTATGACGCTCGCTTTTAGATGATCCCTGAAAGCGATACGCTCTCTGTGAACACTAAACACGTGGATGTGAACTACAAAGCTAAGATCGACGAATGTTCCCAGAGGGTAACATATAACGTGCACAATTTCCGGTTCTGTTCCGTGCTATGTGCACGAAATACCGGTAGCACTAATGCTGTATATAAATGTAAATAAATTTTTAATTTAAATGAATTTTGTAGTCCTCTCTTTTCTTCTCTCTCTTCATAGGTATATATACATATATGTATATACACATTACATCGTCATTTAGTATATGTACAAAATTTCAACAACAAATTAATATGATTTTTTATTTTGATTTACGATGTTTGATTTTTGTAGTGTTTACAGTATATTACATGTATATGTTTATAAGTATTAATTATGTAAAATAAAAAAAAAATAATATACCATTATATATGTATAATAAAAAAGTAATGTGTAATACATATAAATAAATTAATATAAAAATAAACTTTATATAAATGTAATTTTTGAACGTTATATTTTTACTATTTTTTCTATGAAAAAAAATTTTTTCACATGTCTGGCTTTTTAATTGGAAAATTCTGGATAGTACTCTACAAATTCTAAAAATATATCAATATTTGAACCGCTATACACAATATTTCAAAAAATATCGCGATTTTTCTCATGAATAATCTTCTTGTGATGTTTCCGAAACAATATAATAAACAACATTACAAGTACTACATTTACGAATATAACATCCGCATAATAAAAAAAGCACCAAAAGTATAATGATGGAAAGAGTAATATTGTAGGCCAGTGTCATCAACCAATTATTCCACCGCTGTTTCATTAGATTGCAATTTTCTCTTCTAATGTTATAAACAAGATAAAAATTTAGGCACGTTCCAAATAAATTTATACATCTTGTGTATGTAATATCGCACATATTAAAAGGTGATAATATCGCAGTTGTAATAAGATACAAAACTGGCAATGTAATGATTTTTGGATCCCTGAAAATAATTTAATTTGATTTATTTTTGAGAATTGCGCACAATACTTGAGAGCAAGTTATTTTTGTGCCATGTATTACCTGCGTATTCCATGCATAGTATTGTATTATCTGCGGTATATGAAAAGCTTCATCGATGAAATAATATGGTTGAATACAATTGAAATATAAGTAATATAGTACTTGTAATGCATAACGTTAATGTGAAATACATAAATATTTTGTATTTTAGTTTCATGTAATTGAGATAAGACACAACACTCATGATTACTTTAAAAATGTATCCATAAATATCATTTAACTTCAGTAGCTGCACATTCGTCAAATTAATACTATTACGTTAAATGCATCATCTCAGCAGCTTGTTTTGATTAATTTAATCTAACCTAACCAATTATATTATATGCTTCTCATTAAAATGTGTAAAACTGTACCACTGTTAAGTCGCACATTTAATACGATTGATATACTATGTAATAAAATGTATTACACTAATGATTAAATATTATTTTTAAAAGCATGGTAAAATCCACGCAACATATGCTCGTGTTTACATTCGACATCTGAAGACATTGAGAGGTTAGGTTGGGTTAGATCGAAAAAATTATCATTTGACAGTTGGCAGCCCTACAAGATAGGCTGCGCCAGCACTGCACGCGCGTATACAAAATAAACTTCAAATCATTTCAAGCCTAACCATCTTCACTCGATCGACTTTACTTGAATTGCATCGCGTCGCATCGAATTATGATGCGGCGCCGATTTGCCCGAACGTAATTCGGGACATCGCGATGCTGTATAAGCGTCGAATGAGCACGAATTGTCACGCAAATATGATAAATCAAATCAACTCACCGTTCACCGGCTGTTTCACAGGCCGCTCCGTTCGCTCGCCTCGGGACGTCCTATTTCGATCTTGATGCACGCAAACTCACACGATATCATCAACGCGAACGCGCGACACTTTATTCGGCACTCCCGATACTCGCTCGCAACCGATAATCATCATCAAGGACGCGAATAACGCGACGCGACTTCGCTCCACCTTCGCGATCACGCCGTCACCAACTGTCAAAAACAGCTGTCCCGCGCTTCCATCGACATGTTATAAAAGTCGCGCGATTATCCTTGGACATTCTCGACGCTTGTTCACTCGCGATATTCGTTTATTTACGGTTAAAAGACGCGAAAAATGCGGATGTACGACGATCCGCGTAATTGCGTATGACTCCGATTCACGTATGACGTAGCAATGGAGCGAACTAATATGGCGGCCGAACCGGTGCGCATTCGTTTCTGCGCATGGCCATTACTGCGCTCAACATTCGCGCGACTTTGATTTCTGAACATTATCTACGGCTTTAATTAATAACACATAATGATAAATATATAAAGATAGAATCAATTAATCATATTGGTCATATATGTAGACTTGCCCGAAGAAAGAAAAAATTGAGAGATATTTTTGGTTTTCTTTAGTAAAGGATGGAAATATCTATTCATAGTCTTGTTCTTCTTTTCCTCTTTCGTGCAATTTCAATTCAATAACGTGCTCAAGAAAATGCACAGTATATTGGATTTATTTTTATATATTGTTATTTATTTTTAAAAGACGAATAAAGAGGTGCGAATATAGTCCGTACGACTTTCACTGCGTGAAAATGACGTGCAGTCTGACGTCAGAGCGATTTTCTTCACGAAGCGGTTAATCATCGCAAATTTAAATCAAAGAGAAACAATCGATTAGTAGATTAGATTACAATAGAAATGCAAAGAAAGGAAATTATTATGTCTAAAATAATAATAATTTAATTTGAAATACAAAATTAAAAGTTATATTAGGTATTTTTCTTTCATTTTATTCAAAAATATTAATATAACTAATATAATATATATTTATATAATTTTGGTATCTCTCTTAGTCTGACTCTTCCCCTTCGACCTGTCCAGCATGGGTAATAATACTACGATCGATATTTATAGTCTTCTTATATTTAAGATCATTTTAAGTAAAGTTTGAAAATGTTATATGACCATTTTATTAGCCGAGTAGAATCTTAAGTACTTAAGAGATGATCTTAAATATAAGAATAATTTATATGAATATCGATGTACATTACCGCCGGCATAGCTCTCAGGTTCATTAGAGTACTCAAACCTCCTCACCCGGCAAATGCCTTCGTTAAGGTGAAAATACCATCGAGGAGGAAAAATTTTTTTTAATTTTATACAGAGTTTAATACAAAAGTTAATGTAAAATATAATTTGAAACGTAATACAAAATAATTTATTACATGGAATAATTTATTACACGAAAATGTCCAAAATATACGTATAATATAAAATTTACTAATAATTTACTAAAAATTTTTACATAGTCCAGACAAGACTGATTAACGATCGATTAATCATCGATGATTAATTACGCGATATTTATTATTAATAATCGATATGCAATAATAGAATTTAATAAGTTTTATGTAACGTAAATAATCGTAATCAAAAGAGTCATTAATAAAATTATTGATTATTTCTTCGATTGTAGAAGAAAGTATTTGTATTACTGGCGTATTTTGTGTAAATTATCAAAGGAAATATTCAAAACGCGAAAAGATAGAATAAGCTTCGATGTAAATCAATAATTAAAATATAAAATAAATCGCGATTTAAAATTCGCGAGTAAATGCGACGAATAAATAATCGACAATAATCGAAATATCCGATTGCGAGATACGTATAATTTTTATAATATGATAATCGAAACCATCAATAGACACGCGCGCGACATAATTACTATTACACAAATGTAAAGATATTTCGAGACATTTGAGGTCTGTAATATTTGCGAATTTATTTGCGTTTTGTTTGCGATTAATACGCTATTTTATATAAATGTCGCGATTGAAAAAATACATATTGAAAATACATGTTGCATCTCGCGCATGATTAGTTAAATGAAATAAAATGAATCTTAAGACTTTATAATTTTAAATATAATTAATATATAATTAAAAAATCGCGTTATCGCCACGTTTAATAGAGAATAACGGAATGATTTTATCAAGGTCCCTCTAATAATCTAATTATCCAACTATATCTCTAACTATCGATGTAATAGTAGAGTTTAATAAGATTTATATAATGTAAACAATCGCGATTAAAAGAGGCATTAATAAAGTTATCGATCGTCTTTTAAATTATAGAAGAAAATATTTGCACTACTAGCATATTTTGCGCGGACTATTAAAAACAATATTCAAAGATGTGGAAAGATCGACAAAGCTTCAATGTATAAGTTATCGATTAATTAAATTATAAGATAATATTAATTACAGGATAAATCGCGATTTAAAATTCCCGAGAAAACGCGACGAATAAATAAGTCGATAATATGCGGAATATTTGATCGCGATACGTATAATTCTTATAATATAATAATCGAAGCTCTCAATAGACACGAGCGCGATATAATTATTATCACCTAAGTATAGAAAATCAAAAATATTTCGACAATCATTTGAGGTCTGTAATGTTTGCAAATATACAATTCACCGACCGATTTACTTACGAATTCTTATAAGATAAATCACGATTTAAAATTCGCGATAAAACGCAACGAATAAATAAATCGATAATATTCAAAATATTTAATTACAGATACGCGAATGACATACCGGTAATATTCGATAAAAAGAGGAGCGATTTTAAAAATGGAGAACGATTAACATCTTCTTTCTACATCAGATTTCGCAAGATCAATTCGCGAAGAAAAGTTAAGTGATCCATTGAACGTCGGGAACTTCACTGTAAAAGGGAACGAATCCTGGATCTTCCGGACTATTCCCGATAGCAATGATTTCAATAATAAATCAATGACAATTATCCCTCGTCATCTTCAATTCACGAAATTGATATTCACGTCAAAAAACATGTTCTTACATTATTAAGAAATATATTTCTTTATTGAAAAATAAATGGATATAACGATTTTTTTTATAGAAATGTGATTACGAACGATTATATTTATAAATAATAAAATACATGCATCATTGGAGTTTGTGTTAAATGTGCGAACACGTAATTTGGGGTACCGTTCGCGCGCGCGAGACGAATCGAACCCGATAACAGCAAGATTTAAAATATTTCAATTCAAATAGCGTGCAAAATAAATCAAATAATTTTATATATATAATTAATTCTAGATTAATTCTCTAGATTCTTATTCTTATAATGCTTAAATTAATAATTTTCTTTTAATCAATATCTTACTGATATAGGGATACCCATTCGATTTGTCTCGAAATTTTCAAGTATTCGCACATTTTATGTAACATTCATGTATAATTTCGCGTATATATAATATATAATATTAATAAAAATTATAAAAATGTTTTGGATACGTTAATTTGTGCATGTATTTTATTATACATACATATAAAAAATGGTATATATCTAAAAACTAATATTCTAAAATGGCGATGGATGTCCAATACCTGTAAATAGTTTCTTAAAAGAAACTAAAAACTAATATTAATATCCTCAGTACCTAGAAATAATTAATAATTAATAATAAAATATATTCGTTCGTAATCATTTTTATCAAACAGTTAATAAAAACTATTACAATATGAAATTACTTGAAAAATAAAAATTTATACACAACGCTATATCCATATTTAATCTACTATTCAATATTTCTGGCATTAGGCAATAATAATACCAATCCTAATAATGACAGAACATTTTTAACGAAGAAAAGAATAGATGCATTTCTCTCACATCTAAATATATATTATTTAAATTAATTCGACTTTAAAGAAACGTATGGCGTTCGTCGTTGAATGACTACCGAAATCATTGCTGTCGGAAATTGCCAGGAAAACCTGGGATTAGTTCCATTCCTACAATAAAAATCCCCAATTTTCAACAGGGCACCGAACTAGACGTCGCGAATGGATCTCACAAGAACCGGTGAGAAATAATTCTCCATGATGAAAATCACTTCGACTCCTCGGCGGTACGAGCCACGCAACTTTCATTAACGTTTATTTAACGAAGGGAACAACGATAATTCTTTTATTAAAACGACAATCTCGTCTAAGTACGCGAAAAAGAACGCGAGAAAAACACGATGTTTTCGCAACGGTAATTTATTAATTTATTTATGAATATTTTCCGATACGAAAAAAAAAAATTCGTAAATACAAATATAACTGAAAAAACAAATTATTAAATTCATAATAATTAACTCGCGATTCTATAATATCGAAGGTGATCGTTAAATTTTGTGAAGCTAATATTTAATCGTTGACTTATCACATCGAATCTTCACTCTCTTATTCAACATTTCTTTATATTTAATTAGCAATATTTAGAAATATTATTTGACGAGAGGGACAGCGATAAAATTCTTTTGTTAAAATGGTAATCTTGTACAAGAACGCAAAAAGGACGCGGAAAAAGTATGGTATTTTCGCAATCATACTTTAATAATTTATTTTAAGAATATTCAGTTCCGCGCGATATGGAATTCACAAATAAATAAAGCTAACGGAAAGCATATCATTAAATTTATAATAATTGACTCGCGATTCTGTAACGAAGGTGTCCGTCAAATTTTATAATGCTTATATTTAATCATTAATTTAGCATCGAATTTTTACATTCTATATAAAAATTTTCCGAATTTATTAATGACTCTCTAACGTGAAAATACAAACAGTTATTCTTTTATGAATATTTCAAAAATATATACTACAGAAACAAATATTTTAATTTAATGAATTACTATTATGTTAATTACTATTATGTAATCATTATACGTATACTTTCGATAATTTTTCGTGTAATTTACATAAGAATTTACAATCGTAAATACAATTTCATATAATATAATTATAGTCATAATTGTATTGTATTTTACAATTAAAATATCAATGTTAGATTATAATTAAAATACAATTATAACTATTTACAATTTACAATTTACAATTTACAATTTACATTTTACAATTTACAATTTACAATTTACAAATTTATGATGCTATCAATATCAAATAATAATATTCGACTTATTCAAATATTCAATAACATCGATATAATAATTTGATATTGATAGCATTAACATTTGGATTAAATATTATATTTGATTTAATACACATATATTTTTAAGTTTTAAAATAAAATATAACATGTTAAGATTTCTTAAACGTTAATAATTATGCAATTTCTTTAATATTTCTGAAGATAATTTTGATAATTTAAATTTCACTTTTAAAACATTTTTATTTTTAAAACATGTTATATTTATTTTCACACCGTTTTTAAAAATAAATTCAACTTAATTAAAATAATTTTAATTTACCTCTAGGATTATTGGAATATTAAAAGAAAGAATGAATCTCTCTTATAGCTAACAACCCTACTATTAAAGAATTCTAATAATTTTAATAGCTCTAACAATCCTACTATTACAGAATTCTAATGATCTTAAGAGCCCTAACAACCCTAATATTAATAGAAGAATTCTAATGATTTTACTTAATAGCCTTAACAACCCTACTTCCTGATTAACTAAAATTATTCGAGATTTGAGGAACCTATCTCTAATCATCACCTCACCTAATCATGTATATATTTTAGTCACGTGCCCTAACCGCGTGCCCTAACCGCGTACCCTAACCGTACTCTTCAGGCCAGTTGAACCTACCTTTCGTTGATCCTGGCCACTTTCATTCTCGATCTCTAATCAGAGATCGAAGAAGGAGATAATTACTCCTTTTTTTGCCAGATAATTACTGGCAAAAGAGCGTGAAATATTTACACTCATTTAGTAACGATCGTTCGATTTCACGATCGTTCGTTAAATATTGAATATAACTTTATTTTAACTGAAATAAAGCCAAATTACTACAAATTTCTATAAATTATATTTTATAATAAAATATAAAATTAATATGTGTATTTATCATATTACAAATTATTTAATTAATTAATCATTTGGCTTTATATTAAGTTAAAGTAAAGTTTAAAAACAATATCTACAAACAAATTCTACGATGGATAAGCTATGAGCAATTAGAAGATAAGTGCGTATTATAAGAATAAATTAGCATCAACAATTGGTAAAATTAATAATTGTTAATGCGTGTCCTTTATTTAATAAGTTAGACAAAATCTTTACAACAAAATCTTTTCTTGATCTCTTCTTTTTTTAATTAATATTTCAATATATTTTCGCAGTAGATGCAAAGCATAAGTTCGAAAGAACTTGTTAAATTATTTAATTTAATTTAATTAATATGATTTAATTATTTAATTTAATTTATTTAATTTAATTATTTAATTTAATTTATTTAATTTAATCCATCCTAGCTCATCCATTTTAAGGCAACGGATTTATCTACAATCTACAATCTACATCTACAATTTCTACGAATCCGTTACCTTAAAGTTAAATAAAAGTTTTTTTCACTCACCGGCACTGATGCGCAACGGCGGAGTTGTTGTTATTGAAGCTAGTTGTCTGTAACATACAAATATAAAATTCATTTATAATAATGCTCACAAAATGCAATTAATATTTTTATCGCGCGGAACTTTATATCCGATGTGTAAAATAATAAGCAGATAAACACGTATGGAAAAATTTTATAAATTTTTGAAACCGTTTTTTAAATAGAAAATTTTATCACTTCTATAAAAATCTTTCTCTTTAATTCATTTAAATAATAAGATCGAATTATTATTCGTTTATAACAAGTTAACGATTTATAACAATTAATATATAAATAATAATATTCACCATCAGGTTGTTCCGCCGGTGCAGGATGCCTCTCCTAGGCCTGCTCCTCCTCTCAGATCATCAGGGTTGTTGCATCGATCTATAACATACAAAAGAAGATTCTAATGTAGCAGCGTTCAAAATAATTAATATTTCAAAAATTATTGTATATATTAAATTTTATATTCGATGCATATAATAATAGCAGATTAATAAAATAATTCTATAAATTTTAAAAAACATTACTAATAATTCTCTAACTTTATAAAAGCTTACACCTTTACAAGATTATAGCTTTAATTTAAAAATCTTTTTCTTTAATTCCCTCTTATTTAAATATAAATGAAAAAATATAAATAAAAACATCAAATTAATTGTTGCGATTAATTGTTTAATTTAAATTATAATAAATATATTTAATATTTAATATATAATTACAAATACAATTACAAATTACAAATAAATAAATTGCTTACCAGAAGGTTGCTCTGCCGGAGCCTGATGCCTCTCCTAGGCCTCCTCCTCCTCTCAGTTAGACGCGCGATACTTAACGGCACTCCCGCACTCACGAGCGATATTTTTATATCGCTATTTTCGCACTTTTACGCGCGATACTAAACGGTTTCCGCACTATTTCGATGCGATAAAAAATTTTCTATTTGGTCGCGCGATGTATATACTTAATATGTATATACTTTGAACGGCACTCCCGGTTTCGGTACGAGCGAAAATCCCATTTCACTTATGAGAATCAGCTTTGAGCCAACAGGTCAGGAATGCAACGATACAACGAGCAAGGACTAAGCCCAAACCGGAAAGAAGACGAAACGATTGACGGAAATAGAGGAAAATGAAGTTCACCAACTCTTTTTCGCGCATAATTATCCTATCTCGTACCGAACCTGGACCCGCTAAGCACGATTTCAGGTGCTTCGCCCGGAACACGAAGTTTCCCGCAATGCAGGATATGGCTACACCAGGCTGGTAGACGGCAAAAGAAGAGGATACCCACATTTTTTAAATGCTAACATTCAGCAATTTAGAAAATGGGGAGGCAACCTCTTTTACCGAGCGAAAATCGTGCCTAGGGGAATCCACTCGACTCCTCGACAGGGTTAACACACGCAGTGCGTGTGGCTGTAGACGAGCAAAGAGAAGGAACCCATTAACGACCATTCCGAGCAATCGATCGACTTCTAACGAATTCGGGCCGAATCACTTGACGAAGCACGAAGCACGAGTGTACGTTGCATAGCAACGTGTGCAAACTCGAAATCCTAGTTAGTTGGCATCGGAAGTAGAGACTCGTTAAAAATAATGAAATTGGGATTTATACGAAAATGTCCAACGCGGAAGCGCGAAAACGCGATGACGCGAGAAAGCTAAATGCCAAAACGCGGTAACGAGACGCCGCCGTCCGCGACACGTTGACGGCACCGACGACGGAAAGGGTACTTAGTTTCCCATTCAAGCACCTTAAGATTTGTCATAAATAGAAAAATTTAAGACAAACCTCAAGGCACCATCCAAGTACTAAGCCCTCCCACCGCGACAAGGTGTACCCCATGGGAGGGTTATATTATATATAATATTTTATATATAATATAATATATAATATATTTTGTAATAAACTATATAAATTTTAATTCGCAAATAAACGATAAATAAAAATATAAAAGATAAGAGAAAAAATATATTATATAAAGCAATGTTCAAAATAATTGATTTTAAAACTAATTATTGCGCGGAATTAATTTTTACATTATTACTTTTAAATAGATATATTTTAATGTTATAAATTGCATAATTACAAAATAATTTATATTTCTTAGATATAAACTTTTAAAAATATGATGAATAAAAAAATTTCTATTTTTTTATACATGAAATATTTAAATAAATATATTAATATGAAATGTTTTATGAAATATAAGAAGTATCTGAAAATAATAATTAATAAAAAATTTTATAAATGTTTTAATTATTTTAAAATAAAATGGAATATTTTTTATAAGTGTATGTATTATATATGTTACAATTTAAAATCACTATTGAATCACTATCAAAGAAATAAAACGAAACGTGAAATATGTATATTTTGAATATATACTAATGATAAATAATTTATATATTGTTACGTCCGCGGAACGATATATATCGAACGCGCGCGACAATCGACATACGCTGACGCTCGTGCACTCGTAAATAATAACGCGATTTAAGGTACACAAGAATTTTAATAAAACGCGAGTAACATACAAGAATTCAGAATAATCGTAAAACGGATCACAAATAGACGCGCGTCCGCACCACTTGACAGCTAGGCTTAGACTCTCTGACAGTCGTTGTTTATAACAATATCTTGACAACGCGCGCGAAAACGATCTTCTTCGAAAGAATTCAACGGGTGACGAATACATTCAGCGGGACGGGACGCGGGGACGCAACAATATAATAAATAATGAATGTAATAAATAATTTATATTAATGACTTACATCATATCTCTTATTGATCCTTCCACTTCTAAAACCTCCTTTTTCTTTTGCTTTCTTCTCTCTTTTCTCGTGGCACTTTAATCCTCGTTGCACTTACATTTATTCACGAAAAATTCCTCGTTGCACTTGCAATTGTGTTTAGAGAAAGAATTTGGTAATATATGAAACGTCTCACATCACTACTTCACTGCTCAAGAGCCACTGAGCGAATGATCGTAAGTCAAGAATATTACCGCGGTACTGTTTATATCGCCAGGGTCGACTATGTAAAGGAAGAATTTGATAATATATGAAACGTCACTACTTTATTGCTCAAAGTTACTGTGCGAATGACCGTAAGTCAGAAACATTACCGCGGTACTGTTTATATCGCCAAGATCGACTATGTAAAGAAAGAATTTGATAATATATGAAACGTCACTACTTTATTGCTCAAGGTTACTGTGCGAATGATCGTAAGTCAAAAACATTAATAAAGCCGTGTAACATATTAACAATAGCGCGATACTGTTTATCAAGGTCGAACACGGTGTTATTGATAATTCTCTCGTTGCCGAAATATTTTCTGTAATATAAAATATTCGTGCGCGGAATATTAAATTATAGAAGTATTTTAATTTATTGATTAAGGTTAATTGATTATTTATTAAACCATTCAGTAACGTATAGGGCACTACTGTTTATATTTTATATTGCCAAAGTCGAATGCCGTGTTATCGATAATTCGTTGCTGAAATATTTTATATATTATAAAATATACATTAACGCAGAATATTAAATTAATGACGTATTCTAATTTATTCATTAAAATTGATTATTTATTAAACAATTTATCACGGAGCCTTTCGTTGTGCTAATTATTTGCATCTATAATTCGATTGTTTTACTTCGTGTTCTTTCACAATCCAAATTATATTTAGATTATCAAGTAGAACGATAACGTAACTCGGATGAAATATATTTGTGACTCTAAATATTAAAATAATAATTATTGTCCGTAAAAATCGCAACGATCGAAGTGATTATTTAATATTTTAGATTCCTATAATTTAATCGGTTCTCGATTAAATTGTGTGTTTAATTAACAAGGATTGAGAAAATTTTAAACATTTGTCGAAATATATTTAATTCTAATATTGTTAAAGAAATATTGTAATAAGCAGCAATGATCGAAAGATCATAGCATAATTAATTCTCATGTACTCTTTTATGTATTCCCTGTATCAATTTTTAATCGCGGTAATGAATGATTGCGATTCGATAAAGATTTACGTTACGATACAGTTTCATGTCGTTAATTAATTTTTAATTAATTAATTTTTATTAATATTTATAGCAAATTATGTTTCGATACTAATCGTAATCGTATTCAGTAAAAAAATTAGAATATACGAAGCGTTTCTTACCACTACTTTATTACTCGAGAGTCACCGTGCGAATGATGACAAAGGGATAACGTATAGGACGCTACTGTTTATATTTTACATTGCTAAAGTCGAACGCCGTGTTATCGATAATTTGTTGCTGAAATATTTTATATATTATAAAATATACATTAACGCAGAATATAAAATTAATGACGTATTCTAATTTATTCATTAAAATTGATTATTTATTAAACAATTTATCACGGAGCCTTTCGTTATGCTAATTATTTGCATCTATAATTCGATTGTTTTACTTCGTGTTTTCTCGCAATCCAAATTATATTTAGATTATTAAGAACGATAAAGTAACACGGATGAAATATATTTGTGATTCTAAATATTAAAATAATAATTATTGTCCGTAAAAATCGCAACGGTCGAAGTGATTATTTAATATTTTGGATTATTTGGATTATTTAATATTTTAATATTCTTATAATTTAATCGGTTCTCGATTAAATTGTGTGTTTAATTAACAAGGATTGAGAAAATTTAAAACATTGGTCGAAATATATTTAATTCTAATATTGTTAAAGAATATTATAATAAGCAGCAATGATCGAAAGATCATAGCATAATTAATTCTCATATACTCTTTTATGTATTCCCTGTATCAATTTTTAATCGCGGTAATGAATGATTGCGATTCGATAAAGATTTATCGTTACGATACAGTTTCATGTCGTTAATTAATTTTTAATTAATTAATTTTTATTAATAATTATAGCAAATTATGTTTCGATACTAATCGTAATCGTGTTTAGTAAAAAAATTACAATATACGAAGCGTTTCTCACCACTACTTTATTACTCGAGAGTCATCCTGCGAATGATAACAAAGCGGTAACGTATAGCGCGCTACTGTTTATATTTTATATTGCCAAAATCGAACACTATGTTATTGATAATTTGTTGCCGAAATATTTTATATATTATAAAATATACACTATTGCGTAATATTAAATAAATTATAGAAGTATTTTAATTTATTAATTAAAATTGATTATTTATTAAACAATGTGCCCCAACTTACCACTCCTTCCCCACTCTCCGCCGCGCGCCTAGTATAAGGTTATAATCGGACAACTCTCATTGCCTCACCCAAATTGGCCGCTTTTCTTTAATTAATTTTTCGTTAATTATTACTAATATTGCAAAACAGAGCACCTTCCTTCTTAATTTGAGCCAATCTACCTTCACACTTCGGGACTACAAAAAGTTATCAGATATCCTGTATACATATCTTATAGTACGTAAAATACATATTTCGGCAATAAATTTTCAATAACATATAGATAGTGATACGAATAAAATTACTATATGTTTTATACGAGTAAAATTACTTCTTTAATAATACATATAGTCAAATATATTTCGTGATAAAGTATAATTTATTATTTTAGATTCGTTGAAGCCGTTCAAAACGTAACGATATATCCATTAGGTAATCATAATTTTACTAATCAGGTAATAATAATTTTAATAATATTTTACGATAGTAATTTTTTTAATTAAAAAATAATATAAATGATATAAAAAATTTATAAATCATTTACCACGCAATTTCATTACTCCGTATGTTGCCTGACCTATATGCCTTTCCCAATATCCTTTTCCTCCCTTGTTCGTCCTTTGTTATTTTTTCGTGGCACTCACTCTCGAAAATACGACTAATTATAATTATAAAACAATTGCGAGATACCTTGCACGGCATGCCTCATCGCGGAATAATTATACAAGAAATATACTTTATTATATTGTAAGAGATAGAGAACACACGAGGGACGTATTCGCTCGACATTTATATTGGGCCAAATTCAATACTACTTGTTAAATGCTATTTTCATTGTTGATATATGTATAATATATGTATATTAACACGAATTATAAGATCGAAAGATTAATATAATTGAAGTCATGATATGTAATAATCATTTAATTATTAATTCGATAATATACAAAGTATTTTGTATCACTATCTTTGCTCGAGTGTCACTGTGCGAATAATACCAAAGTCGTGGCATATAAATATTAGCGCGCTGTTGTTTACGCCACCAAGGCCAAGATGTTATTGTCCGTTCATCATCGAAATATTTTACATTCTTTAATAAATATATGCGCGGAATATTAAAGTATAGAGAAATATTTTAGATTATATAGATTAATTACATAATTATTTATTAAAAGATTAATGTATCTTTTATGGAGCTTTTCGTTATATGTTAATTATTTAGACGATTCTACCATTCGACGTTTTAAAGTGCGCGTTTTTAATCCGAATTATGTTTAAATGATTGAAAAATAGATGAAACGTCGGAAACGAATTATATTTGACTCTATATAAATATCAAAAAATAATTTTCCCTCATAAAAATTTATTTCATATTAATTAAATCAAAATTGCACATAAATGCCACAGCGCGGTAGTTGGAGCGCAGGAAAGAAACAACATTTCCTTCTTATTAATTGTTGTTTATTTCGAACTAAAAAACTACAAAAATAACGAATATTTCGGATCGTCTTTGGCCCTTCCTTAGCACGATTAACAATATACAATTATATATATATATATATATATATATATATATATATATATATAATATTATAATATTATAATCACATAATATTTTATTATAATCTTCATTGCTGCAATATTTTTTATATTTAAAATGCTCTATATTATATAATACAATGTACTTAATAATAAAGTATAACATAATTACAAAATATATTATTATTACATTATTAGTAAATTTTATTACTCTTTGCAAGCTGTCTTTTTACATGTCTAATCATTATGCGTCTCTGTCCAATGCATCTTTTTCTTAGAATCTTCGGATTGTTATGAACTGTCGCACTGCCTCGTCCTAAAAACTATAGAAACGCTTCTTCTTCTTGTGATGTCCATCGGAATACTTTCTGTGGCCATTTGTTGTCTTCAGGCATTTTTAACAAATATTCAAATTGCTGAAGTCTATTTTTCTTTATTCTTTCGATTATTGTCTCTTTTGCTTCATTTTACTCAAAAATATTAACATAATAATATAATAAATAATATTATATATTAATTAATATGTATTAATTAATATATTAATATAATAAATAATTAATATATATTAATATATAAATAATATTGGTATCTCTCTTAGTCTGACTCTTCCCCTTCGACCTGTCCGGCATGAGTGTCCCTGCCGGTAACGACGGCCAATATTCATAATTCACTCTTATATTTAAGATCGTCTTAAGATTCATAATTCACTCTTATATTTAAGTAAGTTGGAAAATGTTATATAACTATTTATTATATAACTTATTATATAACTTATTATATAACTTATGTTACTAACTAAACGGAACCTTAAGAAGCAATCTAAGATACTTAAGATTATTTTAAACATAAGAATAGAATTCTATATGAATATCGGCGTGTGTTATCGCCGGCATAGCTCTTAGGTTCATTAGAGTACTCAAACATCCTCACCTGGCAAATGCCTTCGTTAAGGTAGAGATATATCGAGGAGGAAAAATTTTTTTTATTTTTTATTTTTTTTCAATACATAGGGTTTAATAAAAAAGTTTATGTAAAATATAATTTAATACAAAATAATTTATTACATGGAATAATTTATTACACGAAATGAAATTTAATACAAAATAATTTATTACATGGAATAATTTATTACACGAAAATGTCCAAAATATACGTATAATATAAAATTTACTAAAAATTTTTACGTAGTTTAGACGAGAATAATTAATTACACGACATTTATTATTAATAATAGATATGCAATAATAGAATTTAATGTAACGTAATTATATGTAACGTAAATAATCGTGATCAAAAGAGTCATTAATAAAATCATTTCTACGATTGTAGAAGAAAGTATTTGCATTACTGGCGCATTTTGTGCGGACTCATTAAAGACAATATTCAAAGACATGGTAAAAGAGAAAAAGCTTCGATGTATAAGTCAACGATTAAATTATAAGATAACGTTAAATTATAAGATAAATCGCGATTTAAAATTCCCGAGAAAACGCGACGATTAAATAAATCGATAATATTCGGAATATCCGATTGCGATATGTATAATTTTTATAATATAATAATCGAAGCTTCAATAGACATTATAATCGCGCGCGATATAATTATTATCACATAAATGTAAAGATATTTCGACAGACAATTTGATGTCTGTAATATTTACGAATATAGAACTCACTGTCATTTACGAATCTTTACAAGATAAATCGCGATTCGAATTCACGAGAAAATGCGACGAATAAATAAATCGATAATATGCGGAATATTTGATCGCGATACGTATAATTTTTATGGTATAATAATCGAAGCTCTCAATAGACACGAGCCTGATATAATTATTGTCACGTAAATATAGAAAATCGAAGATATTTCGATAAACATTTGAGGTCTGTAATGTTTGCGAATATACAATTCACCGACCGATATATTTGCGAATTTTTATAAGATAAATCGCGATTTAAAATTCGCGATTTAAAATTTGCAATAAAACACGACAAATAAATAAATCGATAATATTCAAAATATTCAAATGCAGATACGCGAGTGACATACCGGTAATATCCGATAAAAAGAAGAGCGATCTTAAAAATGGAGAACGATTAGCATCTTGTTTCTCATCAGATTTCGCAAGATCAATCTGCGAAAAAAAGTTAAGTGATCCATTGAACGTCGGGAACTTCACTGTAGGAGGGAACGAATCCCGGATCTTCCGGACTATTCCCAATAGCAATGATTTCAGTAATAAATCAACGACAATTCCCTCGTCATTATTTTCTATTCACGAAATTGATATGCACGTCAGAAAACATGTTCTTTCATTATTAAGAAATATATTTCTTTATTGAAAATTAAATGGATATAACGATTTTTTTTTATAGAAATGTGATTACGAACGATTATATTTATAAATAATAAAATCCATGCACCATTGAAGTTTGTGTTAAATGTGCGAACACAATAATTTTGGGGTACCGTTTGCGCGCGCAAGACGAATCGAACCCGATAACAGCAAGATTTAAAAAATTTCAATTCGAATAGTGTGCAAAATAAAATAAATAAAATAATTTTAAATATATAATTAATTCTTGATTAATTTTCTAAATTCTTATTCTTATAATGTTTAAATTAATAATTTTTTTTCTTTTAATCAATATCTTGCTGATATAAGGGTACCCATTCGATTCGTCTCAAAATTTTTAAGTATTCGCACATTTTATGTAACATTCATGTATAATTTCGCGTATATATAATATATAATATTAATAAATATTATAAAAATATTTTGGATACGTTAATTTGTGCATGTATTTTATTATACATATGTATAAAATGGTATATATCTAAAAACTAATATTCTAAAATGGCGATGGATGTCCAATACCTGCAAATAGTTTCTTAAAAGAAACTAAAAACTAATATTAATATCCCCAGTACCTAGAAATAATTAATAATTAATAATAAAATATATTCGTTCGTAATCATTTTGATCAAACAATTAATAAAAACTATTACAATATGAAATTACTTGAAAAATAAAAATTTATACACAACGCTATATCCATATTTAATCTACTATTAAATCTTTCTGGCATTAGACAATAATAATACCAATCCTAATAATGACAGAACATTTTTAACGAGAAGAAAAAAATAGATGCATTTTCTCTCACATCTAAATATATATTATTTAAATTAATTCGACTTTAAAGAAGCGTATGGTCGTTGAATGACTACCGAAATCATTGCTGTCGGAAATTGCCAGGAAAACCTGGGATTAGTTCCAATCTTACAATAAAAATTCCCAATTTTCAACGAGGCACCGAACTAGACGTCGCGAATGGATCTTACAAAAACTGATAAGAAATAATTCTCCATGATGAAAATCGTTTCGACTCCTCGGCGGTACGAGTCACGCAACTTTCATTAACGTTTACCTAACGAAAAAAACAACGATAAGACTCTTATATTACAACGACAATCTCGTCTAAGAACGCGAAGAGAACGAGGGAAAAGAACGGTGTTTTCGCAACCGTAATTTATTAATTTATTTATAAATATTTTCCGATACGAAATTCGTAAATACACAAATATAACCGAAGAAACAAATTATTAAATTCATAATAATTAACTCGCGATTTTATAATATCGAAGGTGATCGTTAAATTCTGTGAAGCTAATATTTAATCGTTGACTTATAACATCGAATCTTCACTTATTCGATATTTCTTTATATATAATTAGCAATATTTAGGAATATTATCTAACGAGAGGGATAAAATTCTTTTGTTAAAACAATAATTTTGTATAAGAATGCGAAAACAACGCGAAAAGAACGCGGAAAAAGCATGGTATTTTCGTAATCATAATTTATTCATTTATTTTACGAAGACGAGTATTCAGTTCCGCGCAATATGGAATTCATAAATAGATAAATCTAACGAAAAGTATATCATTAAATTTATAATAATTGACTCGCGATTCTATAACAAAGACGTTCGTCATATTTTATAAAGCTTACATTTAATCATTAATTTAGCATCGAATTTTTACATTTCATATAAAAATTTCCCGAATTTATTAATGATTCTTTGATATGAATATATAAATAGTTACTCTTTTATGAATATTTCAAAAATATTTACTATAGAAACAAATATGTTAATTTAACAAATTACTATTCTATAACCATTATACGTATACTTTCGACCATTTTTCCTGTAATTTACATAAGAATGCATTGATATAATTGACAATCTTAAATACAATTTTATATAATATAATTATAGTTATAATTGTATTTTATATACAATTATCTCAATAAAATAAAAATATCAATATTAAATATCAATATCAAAAATATCAATAATTAAAAATATCAATATTAAATTATAATTAATATACAATTATAACTATTTACAATTTATAAAACACAATTTACTACTTACAAATTACAATTTACAAAATACAGAATTTATGATGTTATCAATATCAAATAAATGGATTCGTTTTATTCAAATGTTTAATAACATAAATAATTTGATATTGACAGCATTAACATTTGGACTTAATATTATATATCACATATATGTGTAAATTATATATTTAATTTTTAATTTTTTAAATAAAATATAACATGTTAAAATATATTTTGAACATTTACAATTATGCAATTTGTTTTATCTTTTTGAAAATAACTGATAATTTAAATTTCATTTTTAAAATATTTTTAAAAATAAATTACATTTAATTTTTTAAAAACAATTTTAATTTATTACAAAGAATTACACGAAAGTATTTAAAATATACGTATACTATAAAATTTATTAAAAAGTTCTACAAACAAGACTGATTAGCGATGATGAATTACGCGATATTTATTATTATTAATCGACATAATAGAATTTTATTCAAAACGCGAAAAGATAGATCAAGCTTCGATGTAAGTCAAAATACATTAAAATACAAGATCAATAACGATTTAAAATTCGCGAAAAAACGGATAAATACGATAACGAATAAATAAATCGATAATATTAGGAATATTCGATTACGATATGCATAATTTTTGTAATATGATAATCGAAACCGCCAACAGACAGCGCGCGACATAATTATTATCAAACAAATGCGAAAATATTTCGAGACATTTGAGATCTATAATATTTGCGGATATAGAATTTATTGTCTGATATATTTGCGAATTTTTAGAAGATATATCGCGATTTACAATTTCCGAGAAGACGCGACAAATAAATAAATCGACAATATTCGGAATATTTGATTGCGGTATGTATAATTTTTATAATATAATCGGAGCCCTAATAAACACGCGCGATATAATTACTATCACACACAAGTGCGAAGACATTTCAACAGACATTTAAGGTCTGTAATATTTGCGAATTTATTTGCGATTAATATAAATGTCTATTTTATATAAATGTCGCGATTGAAAAAATACATGTTGAAAATAAATATTGCATCTCGCGCATAATTAGTTAAATGAAATAAAATGAATCTTAAGACTTTACATATTTTAAATGTAATTAACATATAATTAAAAAATCGCGTTGTTCGCCACGTTTAATAGGGAATAACGGAACGAATGATTTTATCAAAGTCCCTCTCTAATAATTTAACTATCTAACTATATCTCTAACTGTCGATGTATTAGTAGAATTTAATAAGATTTAAATAATTTAAACAATCGCGATTAATCATTAATAAAATTATCGTCTTTTTAAATAGTAAAGAAAAATATTTGCACTATTAGCGCAGACTATAAAAGACAATATTCAAACACGTGGAAAGATAGACAAAGCTTCGACGTACAAGTCAACGATTAAATTAAGATAATATTAAGTTATAAGATAAATCGCGATTTAAAATTCTCGAGAAAACGCGACGACTAAATAAATCGATAATATTCGGAATATCCGATTTCGATATGTATATCTTTTATAATATAATAATCAAAGCGCCCTCAATAGACATTATTATCGCGTGCGATATAATTATTATCACATAAATGCGAAGATATTTCGACAGACAATTTGATGTCTGTAATGTTTACGAATATAGTACTCACTGTCCGAGTCATTTGCGAATTATCTTTATAAGATAAATCATGATTTGAATTCACGAGAAAACGCGACGAATAAATAAGTCGATAATATGCGGAATATTTGATCACGATACATATAATTTTTATATTTGATCGCGCGATGTATATACTTAATATGTATATACTTTGGACAGCATTCCCGGTTTCGGTACGAGCGAAAATCCCATTTCACTTACGAAAATCAGCTTCGAGCCAACCGGTCGGGAATGCAACGATACAACGAGCAAGGACTAGGTCCAAACCGGAAAGAAGACGAAACGATTGACGGAAATAGAGGAAAATGAAGTTCACCAGCTCTTTTTCGCGCATAATTATCCTATCTCATATCGAACCTGGACCCGCTAAGCACGATTTCAGGTGACCCGCACGGATGCTATATCACTAGCGCAGTACACAAGGCTAGTAGACGGTAAAAGAAGAGGGTACCCACATTTTTTAAATGCTAACATTCAGCAATTTAGAAAATGGGGAGACAACCCCTTTTACCGAGCGAAAATCGTGCCTAGGGGAATCCACTCGACTCCTCGACAGGGTTAACACACGCTGGGCGTGTGGCTGTAGACGAGCAAAGAGAAGGGACCCATTAACGACCATTCCGAACAATCGATCGAGTCCTAGACAATTCGGGCCGAATCACTTGACGAAGTAGAGCGTGACCATCACTAAGCCGATCGAGCGCGAAGCTCGAACCCGCGCGCCCATGTACATTTTGTACTGGACATACGTTCTGCGCGGCCGGCATCACCAAGTGCCGCGATGCACAAGGCGCGAGTGTACGTTGCATAGCAACGTGTGCAAACTCGGTGAAACATCCCAGTTAATTGGCATCTGAAGTAGAGACTCGTGACAATAAATGAAATTGGGATGTTATATGAAAAAGTCCAAAAGTTTCGCGAAAACGCGATGACGCGAGAAAGCTAAACGCGAAAACGCGGTAACGAGACGCCGCCGTTCGCGACACGTTGACGGCACCGACGACGCAATGCGTTCAACGCATTAAATGCGCGTGCCACATAAGAGCCATTGTGGGATCTTACAATAAAAATTCTTAATTTTCAACAGGGCACCGAACTAGACGTCGCGAATGGATCTCACAAGAACCGATGAGAAAAAATTCTCCATGATGAAAATCGTTTCGACTCCTCGGCGGTACGAGCCACGCAACTTTCATTAACGTTTATTTAACGAAAGGAACAACGACAATCTCGTCTAAGAACGCGAAAAGAACGCGGGAAAAACACCGTGTTTTCGCAACCGTAATTTATTAATTTATTTATGAATATTTTTCGATACGAAATTCGTAAATATAAATATAACTGAAGGAACAAATTATTAGACTCATAATAATTAATTCGCGATTCTTTAATAGCGAAGGTGATCGCGATAAATTTTGTGAAGCTAATATTTAATCGTTGACTTATCACATCGAATCTTCACTCTTATTCGATATTTCTTTATATTTAAATAGCAATATTTAGGAATATTATCTGACGAGAGGGACAGCGATAAAATTCTTTTGTTAAAACGATAATCTTGTATAACTACGCGAAAAGAACGCGGAAAGAGCACGGAATTTCGCAATCATAATTTATTAATTTATTTTACGAATACGAGTATTCAGTTCCGCGTGACATGAAATTCATAAATAGATAAATCTAACGAAAAGCATATCATTAAATTTATAATAATTGAATCGCGATTCTATAACGAAGGCGTTCGTCAAATTTTGTAAAGCTTATATTCGATCATTAATTTAGTATCGAATTTTTACATTAATATTATATAATCGTTATACGTATACTTTCAATAAATTTTCGTGTAATTTACAAGAATGTATTCACGTAATTTGAAATCGTAAATACAATTTTATGTAATATCATTATAGTTATAATTGTATTTTATACAAAACTATGTCAATAATTAAAAATATCAATATTAGATTATAATTAATATACAATTATAACTATTTACAATTTACAAAATACAATTTATGATGTTATCAATATCAAATATATACTCGATTTATTCAAATGTTTAATAACATAAATAATTTGATATTAATAGCATTAATATTTGGACTTAATATTATAGCTATATATTAATTTACACATATATATGATATTTTTTTAATTTTTAAAATATATCTTGAATATTTATAATTATACAATTTGTTTAATCTTCTTGAAAATAATTTTGAAAATTTAGATTTCATTTTTAAAACTTTTTTAAAACTAAATTCAATTTTATTTTTTAAAAATAATTTTAATTTATTACAAAGAATTATACGAAAGTATCCAAAATATATGAATAATATAAAATTTATTAAAAATTTCTACATAGTCCAAACAAGACTGATTAGCAATGATGAATTACGCGATATTTATTATTAATAATTGACATACAATAATAGAATTTAAGAATAGAAAATAGTTTTATATAAATAACGTTTAAACGTAAATAATCGTAATCAAAAGAGTCATTAATAAAATTATTGATCGTTTTTTGGATTGTAGAGAAAAGTATTTGCATTACTGGCGCATTTTATGTAGGTTATCAATATTCAAAACGCGAAAAGATAGAGCAAGCGTCGATTATAAATCAATGATTTAAATACAAGATAAATGACGATTTAAAATTTGCGAGAAAAAATAACGAATAAATAAATCGATAATATTAGGAATATTCGATTACGATACGCATAATTTTTGTATAATATGAAAATTGAAACCGTCGATAGACAGCGCGCGACGTAATTATTATCAAACAAATACGAAGATATTTCGAGATCTATAATATTTACGAATATAGAATTTATTGTCTGATTTATTTGCGAATTTTTAGAAGATAAATCACGATTTACAATTCGCGAGAAGACGCGACAAATAAATAAATCGACAATATTCGGAATATTCGATTGCGATATGTATAATTTTTATAATATAATCGGTGCCGCTATAGATACGCGCGATATAATTACTATCACACACAAGTGCGAAGACATTTCGACAGACATTTAAGGTCTGTAATATTTGCGAATTTATTTGCGTTTTGTTTGCGATTAATACGCTATTTTATATAAATGTCGCGATTGAAAAAATACATATTGAAAATACATGTTGCATCTCGCGCATGATTAGTTAAATGAAATAAAATGAATCTTAAGACTTTACAATTTTGAATATAATTAACATATAATTAAAAAATCGCGTTGTTCGTCACGCTTAATAGAGAATAACGGAACGAATGATTTTATCGAAGTCCCTCTCTAATAATTTAACTATCTAACTATATCTCTAATTGTCGATGTATTAGTAGAGTTTAATAAGATTTATATAATGATTTAAATAGTCGCGATTAATCATTAATAAAATTATCGTCTATTTAAATAGTAGAAAAAAAATATTTGCACTACTAGCGCAGACTATAAAAGACAATATTCAAACACGTGGAAAGATAGACAAAGTTTCGATGTAAGTCAGCGATTAAGTAGATAAATCGTGATTTAAAATTCGTGAGAAAACGCGACGAATAAATAAATTGATAATACACGGAATATTCGATACGTATAATTTTTATAATATAATAATCGCGAAGTCCTCAATAGATACGCGCGCAATATAATTATGCTGTCACATATAAGTGCGAAGATATATTTCGACAGACATTCGAGGTCTGTAATATTTGCAAATATAAAATTCACTATCCGATTTATTTGCGATTAACACGCAATTTTATATAAACGCCGTCAAATAAGATACATATCCTATCTCGCGTATGATTAGTTAAAAATAAGATAAAATGGAAAAATTTTATAATATGATAATCGAAATCATCAAGACGCGTGCGCGATATATTATTATCACTCAAATTATCACACAATTTGTAAATAATCGCGATTAAAACATTCATTAATAAAATTACCGATTGTCTTTTAAATAGTAGCAAAAAATATTCGCACTACTAGCGCCTTTTGCGCGGACTATTAAAAACAATATTCAAAGACGTAGAAGGATAAACAAAGGTTCGATATATAAGTCAACAATTAAATTATAAGATAAATCACGATTTAAAATTCCCGAGAAAACGCGACAAATAAATAAATCGGTAATATTCGGAATATCCGATTGCGCGATAACTATATTAATTTTTATAATATAATAACCGAAGCGCTCTCGATAGACATTATTATCGCGCGCGATATAATTATTATCATAAATGCGAAGATATTTCGACAGACAATTTGATGTCTATAATGTTTGCCAATATAGTTCTCACTATCCGAGTCATTTGCGAATCTTTATAAGATAAATCGCGATTTAAATTTACGAGAAAACGCGACGAATAAAATAAATCGATAATATTCGGAATATCCGATTACGACATGTATTAATTTTTATAATATGATAATCGAAGCGCCCTCAATAGACACGAATAAATAAATCTATAATATTCAAAATATACGATTGCGCATAATTCTTATAATATAATTCGACGTCATTTGATACGTGGATGACATACCGGTAATATCCAATAAAAGAGGAGCGATCTTAAAAATGGAGAACGATTAACATCTTGTTTCTCATCAGATTTCGCAAGATCAATCTGCGAAGAAAAGTTAAGTGATCCATTGAACGTCGGGAACTTCACTGTAGGAGGGAACGAATCCCGGATCTTCCGGACTATTCCCAATAGCAATGATTTTAGTAATAAATCAACGACAATTCCCTCGTCATTATCTTCTATTCACGAAATTGATATGCACGTCAGAAAACATGTTCTTTCATTATTAAGAAATATATTTCTTTATTGAAAATTAAATGGATATAACGATTTTTTTTATAGAAATGTGATTACGAACGATTATATTTATAAATAATAAAATCCATGCACCATTGAAGTTTGTGTTAAATGTGCGAACACAATAATTTTGGGGTACCGTTTGCGCGCGCGAGACGAATCGAACCCGATAACAGCAAGATTTAAAAAATTTCAATTCGAATAGTGTGCAAAATAAAATAAATAAAATAATTTTAAATATATAATTAATTCTAGATTAATTTTCTAAATTCTTATTCTTATAATGTTTAAATTAATAATTTTTTTTCTTTTAATCAATATCTTGCTGATATAAGGGTACCCATTCGATTCGTCTCAAAATTTTTAAGTATTCGCACATTTTATGTAACATTCATGTATAATTTCGCGTATATATAATATATAATATTAATAAATATTATAAAAATATTTTGGATACGTTAATTTGTGCATGTATTTTATTATACATATATATAAAATGGTATATATCTAAAAACTAATATTCTAAAATGGCGATGGATGTCCAATACCTGCAAATAGTTTCTTAAAAGAAACTAAAAACTAATATTAATATCCCCAGTACCTAGAAATAATTAATAATTAATAATAAAATATATTCGTTCGTAATCATTTTGATCAAACAATTAATAAAAACTATTACAATATGAAATTACTTGAAAAATAAAAATTTATACACAACGCTATATCCATATTTAATCTACTATTAAATCTTTCTGGCATTAGACAATAATAATACCAATCCTAATAATGACAGAACATTTTTAACGAGAAGAAAAAAATAGATGCATTTTCTCTCACATCTAAATATATATTATTTAAATTAATTCGACTTTAAAGAAGCGTATGGCGTTCGTCGTTGAATGACTACCGAAATCATTGCTGTCGGAAATTGCCAGGAAAACCTAGGATTAGTTCCAATCTTACAATAAAAATTCCCAATTTTCAACGAGGCACCGAACTAGACGTCGCGAATGGATCTTACAAAAACTGATAAGAAATAATTCTCCATGATGAAAATCGTTTCGACTCCTCGGCGGTACGAGTCACGCAACTTTCATTAACGTTTACCTAACGAAAAAAACAACGATAAGACTCTTATATTACAACGACAATCTCGTCTAAGAACGCGAAAAGAACGAGGGAAAAACACGTTGTTTTCGCAACCGTAATTGATTAATTTATTTATAAATATTTTCCGATACGAAATTCGTAAATACACAAATATAACCGAAGAAACAAATTATTAAATTCATAATAATTAACTCGCGATTCTATAATATCGAAGGTGATCGTTTAATTTTATGAAGCTAATATTTAATCGTTGACTTAACATCGAATCTTCACACTCTTATTCCATATTTCTTTTATTTAATTAGCGCAATATTCAGGAATATTATTTCACGAAAGGGACAGCGATAAGATCCTTTATTAAAATGGCAATTTAGTCTAAGAACGCGAAAAGAACGAAGGAAAAACACGGTGTTTTCGCAACCGTAATTTATTAATTTATTAATGAATATTTTCCGGCACGAAATTCGTAAATGTACCAATATAATAACTGAAAAAATAAATTATTAAATTCATAATAATTAACGCGCGATTCTATAATATTGAAGGCGATCGTTAAATTTTGTGATGCTAATACTTAATCGCTAACTTAACATCGACTCTTTATACTTTTATTCGATATTTTTTTATTTTTAATTAGCAATATTTAAGAATATTATTTGAGAGGGACGGCAATAAGATCCTTTATTAAAACGGCAATCTCGTCTAAAAACGCGAAAAGAACGCGGAGAAAGCACGGTATTTTCGCTATCATAATTTATTTAATGAATATTCAGTTCCGCGCGATATGGAATTCATAAATAGATAAATCTAACGAAAAGTGTATCATTAAATTTATAATTGAGCCGCGATTCTATAACGAAGACGTTCGTCAAATTTTGTGAAGCTTGTATTTAATCATTAATTTAACATCGTATTTTTACATTTTTACATTTTTTATATTTAATACCGACACGAAAATTAGCAATATTTGTAAAGTTTCTAATCAAATATTTATGAAATTTAAAATATATAAAATTATACATATATATCTAAAATTTATATATAAAAATTTTCCGAATTTATTAATGACTCTTTGATATGGAAATACAAACAGTTACTCTTTTATAATTATTTCAATAAATATATAGAATTAAATACGTTAATTTAATAAATTATTATTATATAATTATTATACGTATATTTTGGATAATTTTTCGTGTAATTTGCATAAGAATGTATTCATGATATTTCTTAAACACTAATAATTATGTACAATTTTCTTAATATTCCTGAAAAAAATAATTTAAATAATTTAGATTTTATTTTTAAAGCATTTTTGAAAATAAATTCAATTTCATTTTTTAAACTGAAATAAAGCCAAATTACAAATTTCTATATATTGTATTAGAGTGCTAACACGGCCATATTTCATATGGTAAAATATAAAACAAGAGCAACCGTTTATAATTGGGCAGAATTTATTCCGGGTATCACAGAATTTAACATAACACTGTCACTTTCGAAAGATGCAAAATTGTAATTTATATAATTATTGCTTGTATATTTATTTTAATACTATATTTTAATATTTTATAACTGCTTATATTTATTTTTATCTCGTTGCAGTTTATATTTATTTTAATAAATGCCGGCGAAATGAAATGACACAATATGTATATATTAATCTAATCTGTATATGTATCCTGCCCAATTGTAAATGGTTATCCTGACTTTAGTTGTTAGCAGCCTAGTATAATATATAAAATTCTGATAATATAAAAACCTCTGTCCAGATTACCAATAAAAATTGATTGATATTATAATAATATATATAAATAATAAATTTTTATAGTAATACACAATTTATAATAAAATATAAAATTAATATGTGTATAACATTAATCATATTACATTTATCATATTACAAGTTATTTCATTAATGAATTATTTGGCTTTATATTAAGCTTAAAAACAATATCTACAACAAATTCTATAATGGATGAGCTATAAGATATTAGAAATAAGATAAGTGAATAAGATAAATGCGCGTTATAAAAATAAATTAGCATCAGATGTAATTGATAAAACTTTTAGTGTTCTTTTCAATAAATTAGGTAAAATTTATACAAAAATAATCTTTTCTCGATCTTCTTTCTTTATAATTAAAATACTGCAATATATTTTCGTGATGCATTACATTTCGAACGAATCTATTAAAAATTATTTAATTTAAACTATCCTAGCTCATCCATTTTAAGGCAACGGATTTATCTACAATCTACATCTGCAATCTCTATGGATCCGTTACATTAAAATTAAATAAAAGTTTTTGTCACTCACCGGGCCATTGATGTGCAATAACGGAGTTGTTGTTATCGAAGTTACAGGGTTGTTATCGAAGTTACGGAGTTGTCTTTATCGAAACTACCATATGTTGTCGTTATTGAAACTACGTCTGTAACATGCAAATATAAAATTCATTTATAACACAGCTCAAAATACAATCAATATTTCAAAAAATTATTATTGTGCGGAATTTCATATCCGGTGTGTATAATAATAAGCAGATATAAACACGTATGGAAAGAATTTATAAAGTTTGAAATTATTTTTTAAATAGAAATTTTTAATATGATTTTTATAAAAATCTTTCTCTTTAATTTTTTCTTTAATTCCTTTAAATTATAAGAACGAATTATTGTGCGATTTATAACAATCGATATACAAATAATAAATATTCACCATCAAGTTGCCGATGCAAGATGCCTCTCCCAGGCCTCCTCCTCCTCCTCTCACAATAGTTCATTGATCTGTAACATACAAAGAAGATTCCAATTGTAGTTATGGTCAAAAAATTAACATTTCAAAAAATTATTATTATATGTATTTAATTTTATATCCAACGCATATAACAATAAGCAGATAAACAATTTTATAAATTTTGAAAAAGATTCTACTATTATTGTGCGATTTATAACAATCGATATACAAATAATAAATATTCACCGTCAAGTTGCTTCGCCGATGCAAGATGCCTCTCCCAGGCCTCCTCCTCCTCTCACAATAGTTCATTGATCTGTAACATACAAAGAAGATTCCAATTGTAGTTACGGTCAAAAAATTAACATTTCAAAAAATTATTATTATATGTATTTAATTTTATATCCAACGCATATAACAATAAGTAGATAAACAATTTTATAAATTTTGAAAAAGATTCTACTATTAACTAATAATTTAATATTTCTATTAAGAAGTTTATAATTATAATTCTATTAATAAATTATAATTCTTTTTAATAAGTTTAATGATTTAATAATACTATTAAAAGCTATTCAAAAGTAAAAACTTTTAGATTACAGTTTTCATGTAAAAATTTCTCGCTTTTTTCTCTTGTTTAAGTCATGTAAATAAAAAGTTAAATTACGCGATTAATTACTTAATTTAAATCTCGCGTAGAAATTAATAAATAATTATATATAAGTAATATAATTTATTTACCATAGAGTTGCTTTACCGGTGCCTGATGTCTCTCCCAGACTTCCTCCTTCTCTGATGTTAACGCGCGATACTTTCAACGACATTCCCGCACTCACGAGCGATATTTTTATATCGCTATTTCCGCTATTTTACGCGCGATACTTAACGATGTCCGCACTATTTCGATGCGATTAAAAATTGTATATTTGATCGCGCGTGTATGTACTTAATATGTATATACTTTTAACGGCACCCGGTTTCGGTACGAGCGAAAATCCCATTTCACTTATGAGAATCAGCTTCGAGCCAACCGGTCGGGAATGCAACGATACAACGAGCAAGGACTAGGCCCAAACCGGAAAGAAGACGAAACGATTGACGGAAATAGAGGAAAATGAAGTTCACCAGCTCTTTTTCGCGCATAATTATCCTATCTCATATCGAACCTGGACCCGCTAAGCACGATTTCAGGTGACCCGCACGGATGCTATATCACTAGCGCAGTACACAAGGCTAGTAGACGGTAAAAGAAGAGGATACCCACATTTTTTAAATGCTAACATTCAGCAATTTAGAAAATGGGGAGGCAACCCCTTTTACCGAGCGAAAATCGTGCCTAGGGGAATCCACTCGACTCCTCGACAGGGTTAACACACGCTGGGCGTGTGGCTGTAGACGAGCAAAGAGAAGGGACCCATTAACGACCATTCCGAACAATCGATCGAGTCCTAGACAATTCGGGCCGAATCACTTGACGAAGTAGAGCGTGACCATCACTAAGCCGATCGAGCGCGAAGCTCGAACCCGCGCGCCCATGTACATTTTGTACTGGACATACGTTCTGCGCGGCCGGCATCACCAAGTGCCGCGATGCACAAGGCGCGAGTGTACGTTGCATAGCAACGTGTGCAAACTCGGTGAAACATCCCAGTTAATTGGCATCTGAAGTAGAGACTCGTGACAATAAATGAAATTGGAATTTTATATGAAAAAGTCCAAAAGTTTCGCGAAAACGCGACGACGCGAGAATACTACAACGCGAAAACGCGGTAACGAAGCGCTTGCCGTCCGCGGCACGTTGACGGCACCGACGACGCGAAAGGGTACTTGGCTTCCCCTTCAGGCTCCTTAAGATTTATCATAAATAGAAAAATTTAAGATAAACCTCAAGGCACCATCCAAGTACTAAGCCCTCCCACCGCGACAAGGTGTACCCCATGGGAGGGTTATATTATATATAATTTTATATATAATATAATATATAATTTATTTTGTAATATACTATATAAATTTTAATTCGCAAATATAAACGATAAATAAAAATATAAAAGATAAGAGAAAATCTATTATATAAAGCAATGTTCAAAATAATTTATTTTAAAACTAATTATTGCGCGCAATTAATTTTTACATTTTTACTTTTAAATAGATATATTTTAATGTTATAAATTTCATATTACAAAATAATTTATATTTCTTAGATATAAACTTTTAAAAATATGATAAATAAAAAAATTTCTATTTTTTTCTATTTTTTCTATATTACAATTTAAAATCACTATTGAATTACAATTAAAGAAATAAAACCAAACGAGAAATATATAAATTTTCAATATATTGTTACATTCGCGGCGGCGACTTCGAGATATCGGAGCACGTTCAACACAATCGGGCACTCGCGTACCGCGTAAAATAACAAGACACTCTTAACGGAAATTAAGAATTTTAATTAGAAACACAGAATACACAAACAACAAATAATAACAGGGGAAATCTCGCGTTAACGACCCGTAATGTAAAACGCGTCCGGAAGAATAGCTTGACAGCTATCCTTCTACTCAGCTGACCGTCGTTGTTATACAACAATATATACTATTGATAAATAATTTATACATTGTTGCGTCCGCGAAACGATATATATCGAACGCGTGTGACACAATCGATCGACACACGCTTCAGAAAAATTCAGAATAATCGTAAAACGGATCACAGATAGACGCGCGTCCGCACAGTTTGACAGCTGGGCTCAGACTCTCTGACAGTCATTGTTTATAACATCTTGACAACGCGCGCGAAAACAATCTTATTCCGTCGACGTACTTCCCGCCGAAAGAATTCAACGGGTGACGAATACATCCAAGGGGATGGGATGCGGGGACGCAACAATATAATAAATAATTAATGTAATAAATAATTAAAATATTAATGACTTACATCATATCTTATTGATCCATCCATTTCCAAGATCTCCTTTTTTCTTTTGCTTTTTTCGCTTTTTCCTCGTGACACTTCAATCCTCATTACACTCGATTGAACTCCTCGTTGCACTTACACTCACTCACGAAAAGTTTCTCGTTGCACTTGCAATTGTCGTTAAAGAAAGAATTTGATAATATGGAACGTCTCACATCACTACCTCACTGCTCGAGAGCCACTGAGCGAATGATCGTAAGTCAGAAACATTACCGCGGTACTGTTTATATCGCTAAGGTTGACTATGGAAAGGAAGAATTTGATAATATATGAAACGTCACTACTTTATTGTTCAAGGATACTGTGCGAATGATCGTGTCATAAACATTATCGCGATACTGTTTATATCGCCAAGGCTGACTTATACTATGTTATTGTTATAATTCGTCGTTGAAATATTCTATGAGTGATTGCCGATTAAGAAAATTTAAAATTGATCGAAATTTATTTAATTTTAATAAGTATCGTTAGAGAAATTATTATAATAAGCATTAATAATTGAAAGATTATAACAAAATTAATTCTTTTATCTCCTTTTATGTATCCTCTGTTTCAATTGTTATTCGCAGTAATTAATGATTACGATTCGATAAGGATTTATCGCTGCGATACAATTTTATGTCGTTTTTCATAAGTTAATTAATTTTTAATTATTAATAATTATATCAAATTGTTTCGATATTAATCGTAATCGTATTTAGAAAAAAATTCGACAATATGCGAAGCGTTTCGTACCACTTTATTGCTCGAGTATCACCGTGCGAATGATAACAAAGCCGTAACATATTAATAATAGCGTGCTATTGTTTATATTGTCAAAAGTCGAACACCGTGTTATTGATAATTCGTTGCCGAAATATTTTACGTACTATAATATATACATGAAAATATTAAATTGTAGAAGTTTTTCAATTTATAGATTAATTAAACGATTATTTATTAAACAATTAATTAACATACGAAGCATTTCCCATCGTTACTTTACTGCTCGAATGTCACCGAACAAATGATAGCAAAACCGTAATGTACAAACAATAGCACGCTATTGTTTACGTTATCAAAGTCGAACATAATGTTATTTATAATTCATTGCCGAAATATTTTATATACTATAAAATATACACAAGCAGAATATTAAATTGTAAAAGTATTTTAATTTATTGATTAAATTTGATTATTTATTAAACAATTCATCACGGAGCTAATTATTTAAATTTATTCGATTGTTTTTGAATAATGTATTAATTAATTCAATTTTGTTTTTTCGCGCAGGGAGAAATACACTTTATAGCACATCCCATCGATCGGATCTGATGGGGTAGTGTTGGGCAACTAAAAAACCTCTCAGACGACTCATCTTTGAACACTAATACCCGGTCTCTGGGAACTATTCGCACAATCACCTAGGACCCATACTGGGATTTATTTAATCAAAGGTAATCTTAAAATTTAATATAACTGTAATTTTGAAGCCTTAAAACATTTTTACATCTATACACACACACACACATACACACACACGCACACACACACACACACACACACACACACACACATACACACACACACACACACACACACACACACACGACAACGAGACCGTAATATGTAAACAATAACGCGTTACTGTTTATATCAACAAAGCTGAACATATTATTGGTAATTCGTTGCCGAAATATTCTATGCATTATATATTATACACGCGAAATATTAATGAAGAATTTTAACATTTATAGATTATTTAATTGATTATTTATAAAACAATTAAATCATTATTTTGAAAATAATATATAAACGTGATAAATAATATTTATAAATTACTTACCTATATGTATGTGTGTGCCCATGCGTTGGAAATTGTTACACAACTATTTTAATAACTGTACGGAATCTTAAGACGCGATCTAAGATCATTATTAAAATGAATTTAAATATAAGAATATGAATATCAGCGTATGTTACCGCCGGCATAGCTCTCAGGTTCATAAGAGTACTGAAACCTCCTCACCCAGCAAATGTCTTCGTTAAGGTGGGGAGATACATTGAGGAGGAAAATTTTTTTTATTTTATTTTTATTTTCTTTTAATACAGAGTTTCCAAACAGAGAATATAATACATATATAAAATATATATTACATAATTATAATGTATACAACGTAAATTATAATTATAATTTGCAATTTACATAAAAAACACATTACAAAATATTAAATTATTAAATATAATTATTAAATAATATATTAAATTATGTAGTATAAAAATAATTACATTACAAATATATATATTACTAAATATATTACAAAATATATTACAAAATTTAATACAGAATATATAATATACAATGTATATTACAAAATATAATATACAATGTATATTACAAAATATAATATACAATGTATATTACAAAATATAATACAAATTTAATATAAAATATTTGAAATTTAATACAAAATAAAATTTATTATACAGAATTACACGAAAGTGTCCAAAGTATACGTATAATATAAAATTTACTAAAAATTTTTATATAGACCAGACAAGACTGATTAGTGATGATTAATTACGCGATATTTATTATTAATAATCGACATACAATAATAGAATTTAATAGAATTTAATTAGATTTATATAAATAATGTATAAATATAAATAATCATGATCAAAAAAGTCATTAATAAAATTATTGATCGTTTCTTCGATTGTAGGAGAAAGTATTTGCATCATTGGTGCATTTTGCGCGGGATTAAAGACAATATTCAAAGACGTGGAAAGATAGACAAAGATTCGATGTAAGTCAACGATTAAATTATAAAATATTAAATTATAAAATAAATCGCGATTTAAAATTCCCGACGAATAAATAAATCGATAATATCTGGAATATCCGATTGCGATATGTATATCTTTTATAATATAATAATCGAAGCGCCCTCAATAGACATTATTATCGCGCGCGATATAATTAATATCATATAAATGCGAAAATATTTCGACAGACAATTTGATGTCTATAATGTTTACGAATATAGTACTCACTGTCCGATTCATTTGCGAATCCTTTATAAGATAAATCGTGACTTGAATTCACGAGAAAACGCGACGAATAAATAAATCGATAATATTTCAAATATTTAATTGCATATAATTTTTATAATATAATAATCGAAGTTATCAAATACGCGGGTGATATACCGGTAATATGCGATAAAAAGAGGAGCGATCTTAAAAATGGAAAACGATTAGCATCTTGTTTTTCATCAGATTTCGCAAGATCAATCTGCGAAAAAAAGTTAAGTGATCCATTGAACGTCGGGAACTTCACTGTAGGAGGGAACGAATCCTGGATCTTCCGGACTATTCCCGATAGCAATGATTTCAATAATAAATCAATGACAATTATCCCTCGTCATCTTCAATTCACGAAATTGATATTCACGTCAGAAAACATGTTCTTACATTATTAAGAAATATATTTCTTTATTGAAAAATAAATGGATATAACGATTTTTTTTATAGAAATGTGATTACGAACGATTATATTTATAAATAATAAAATACATGCATCATTGGAGTTTGTGTTAAATGTGCGAACACGTAATTTGGGGTACCGTTCGCGCGCGCGAGACGAATCGAACCCGATAACAGCAAGATTTAAAATATTTCAATTCAAATAGCGTGCAAAATAAATCAAATAATTTTATATATATAATTAATTCTAGATTAATTCTCTAGATTCTTATTCTTATAATGCTTAAATTAATAATTTCTTTTCTTTTGATCAATATCTTACTGATATAGGGATACCCATTCGATTTGTCTCGAAATTTTCAAGTACTCGCACATTTTATGTAACATTCATGTATAATTTCGCGTATATATAATATATAATATTAATAAAAATTATAAAAATGTTTTGGATACGTTAATTTGTGCATGTATTTAATTATACATACATATAAAATGGTATATATCTAAAAACTAATATTCTAAAATGGCGATGGATGTCCAATACCTGTAAATAGTTTCTTAAAAGAAACTAAAAACTAATATTAATATCCTCAGTACCTAGAAATAATTAATAATTAATAATAAAATATATTCGTTCGTAATCATTTTTATCAAACAGTTAATAAAAACTATTACAATATGAAATTACTTGAAAAATAAAAATTTATACACAACGCTATATCCATATTTAATCTACTATTCAATATTTCTGGCATTAGGCAATAATAATACCAATCCTAATAATGACAGAACATTTTTAACGAAGAAAAGAATAGATGCATTTCTCTCACATCTAAATATATATTATTTAAATTAATTCGACTTTAAAGAAACGTATGGCGTTCGTCGTTGAATGACTACCGAAATCATTGCTGTCGGAAATTGCCAGGAAAACCTGGGATTAGTTCCATTCCTACAATAAAAATCCCCAATTTTCAACAGGGCACCGAACTAGACGTCGCGAATGGATCTCACAAGAACCGGTGAGAAATAATTCTCCATGATGAAAATCACTTCGACTCCTCGGCGGTACGAGCCACGCAACTTTCATTAACGTTTATTTAACGGAAGGAACAACGATAATTCTTTTATTAAAACGACAATCTCGTCTAAGTACGCGAAAAAGAACGCGAGAAAAACACGATGTTTTCGCAACGGTAATTTATTAATTAATTTATGAATATTTTCCGATACGAAAAAAAAAATTCGTAAATACAAATATAACTGAAAAAACAAATTATTAAATTCATAATAATTAACTCGCGGTTCTATAATATCGAAGGTGATCGTTAAATTTTGTGAAGCTAATATTTAATCGTTGACTTATCACATCGAATCTTCACTCTCTTATTCAACATTTCTTTATATTTAATTAGCAATATTTAGGAATATTATCTGACGAGAGGGACAGCGATAAAATTCTTTTGTTAAAATGGTAATCTTGTACAAGAACGCAAAAAGAACGCGGAAAAAGCACGGTATTTTTGCAATCATACTTTAATAATTTATTTTAAGAATATTCAGTTCCGCGCGATATGGAATTCACAAATAAATAAAGCTAACGGAAAGCATATCATTAAATTTATAATAATTGACTCGCGATTCTGTAACGAAGGTGTACGTCAAATTTTATAATGCTTATATTTAATCATTAATTTAGCATCGAATTTTTACATTCTATATAAAAATTTTCCGAATTTATTAATGACTCTCTAACGTGAAAATACAAACAGTTATTCTTTTATGAATATTTCAAAAATATATACTACAGAAACAAATATTTTAATTTAATGAATTACTATTATGTTAATTACTATTATGTAATCATTATACGTATACTTTCGATAATTTTTCGTGTAATTTACATAAGAATTTACAATCGTAAATACAATTTCATATAATATAATTATAGTCATAATTGTATTGTATTTTACAATTAAAATATCAATGTTAGATTATAATTCAAATACAATTATAACTATTTACAATTTACAATTTACAATTTACAAATTTATGATGCTATCAATATCAAATAATAATATTCGATTTATTCAAATATTCAATAACATCGATATAATAATTTGATATTGATAGCATTAACATTTGGATTAAATATTATATTTGATTTAATACACATATATTTTTAAGTTTTAAAATAAAATATAACATGTTAAGATTTCTTAAACGTTAATAATTATGCAATTTCTTTAATATTTCTGAAGATAATTTTGATAATTTAAATTTCACTTTTAAAACATTTTTATTTTTAAAACATGTTATATTTATTTTCACATCGTTTTTAAAAATAAATTCAACTTAATTAAAATAATTTTAATTTACCTCTAGGATTATTGGAATATTAAAAGAAAGAATGAATCTTTCTTATAGCCCTAACAACCCTACTATTAAAAAATTCTAATAATTTTAATAGCTCTAACAATCCTACTATTACAGAATTCTAATGATCTTAAGAGCCCTAACAACCCTAATATTAATAGAAGAATTCTAATGATTTTACTTAATAGCCTTAACAACCCTACTTCCTGATTAACTAAAATTATTCGAGATTTGAGGAACCTATCTCTAATCATCACCTCACCTAATCATGTATATATTTTAGTCACGTGCCCTAACCGCGTGCCTTAACCGCGTGCCCTAACCGCGTGCCCTAACCGCGTGCCCTAACCGCGTACCCTAACCGTACTCTTCAGGCCAGTTGAACCTACCTTTCGTTGATCCTGGCCACTTTCATTCTCGATCTCTAATCAGAGATCGAAGAAGGAGATAATTACTCCTTCTTTTGCCAGATAATTACTGGCAAAAGAGCGTGAAATATTTACGCTCATTTAGTAACGATCGTTCGATTTCACGATCGTTCGTTAAATATTGAATATAACTTTATTTTAACTGAAATAAAGCCAAATTACTACAAATTTCTATAAATTATATTTTATAATAAAATATAATATTAATATGTGTATTTATCATATTACAAATTATTTAATTAATTAATCATTTGGCTTTATATTAAGTTAAAGTAAAGTTTAAAAACAATATCTACAAACAAATTCTACGATGGATAAGCTATGAGCAATTAGAAAATAAGTGCGTATTATAAGAATAAATTAGCATCAAAAATTGGTAAAATTAATAATTGTTAATGCGTGTCCTTTATTTAATAAGTTAGACAAAATCTTTACAACAAAATCTTTTCTTGATCTCTTCTTTTTTTAATTAATATTTCAATATATTTTCGCAGTAGATGCAAAGCATAAGTTCGAAAGAACTTGTTAAATTATTTAATTTAATTTAATTAATATGATTTAATTATTTAATTTAATTTATTTAATTTAATTATTTAATTTAATTTATTTAATTTAATCCATCCTAGCTCATCCATTTTAAGGCAACGGATTTATCTACAATCTACAATCTACATCTACAATTTCTACGAATCCGTTACCTTAAAGTTAAATAAAAGTTTTTTTCACTCACCGGCACTGATGCGCAACAGCGGAGTTGTTGTTATCGAAGCTAGTTGTCTGTAACATACAAAAATAAAATACATTTATAATAATGCTCACAAAATGCAATTAATATTTAAACAAATTTTTATCGCGCGGAATTTTATATCCGATGTGTAAAATAATAAGCAGATAAACACGTACGGAAAAATTTTATAAATTTTTGAAACTGTTTTTTAAATAGAAAATTTTATCACTTCTATAAAAATCTTTCTCTTTAATTCATTTAAATAATAAGATCGAATTATTATTCGTTTATAACAAGTTAACGATTTATAACAATTAATATATAAATAATAATATTCACCATCAGGTTGTTCCGCCGGTGCAGGATGCCTCTCCTAGGCCTGCTCCTCCTCTCAGATCATCAGGGTTGTTGCATCGATCTATAACATACAAAAGAAGATTCTAATGTAGCAGCGTTCAAAATAATTAATATTTCAAAAATTATTGTATATATTAAATTTTATATTCGATGCATATAATAATAGCAGATTAATAAAATAATTCTATAAATTTTAAAAAACATTACTAATAATTCTCTAACTTTATAAAAGCTTACACCTTTACAAGATTATAGCTTTAATTTAAAAATCTTTTTCTTTAATTCTCTCTTATTTAAATATAAATGAAAAAATATAAATAAAAACATCAAATTAATTGTTGCGATTAATTGTTTAATTTAAATTATAATAAATATATTTAATATTTAATATATAATTACAAATACAATTACAAATTACAAATAAATAAATTGCTTACCAGAAGGTTGCTCTGCCGGAGCCTGATGCCTCTCCTAGGCCTCCTCCTCCTCTCAGTTAGACGCGCGATACTTAACGGCACTCCCGCACTCACGAGCGATATTTTTATATCGCTATTTTCGCACTTTTACGCGCGATACTAAACGGTTTCCGCACTATTTCGATGCGATAAAATATTTTCTATTTGGTCGCGCGATGTATATACTTAATATGTATATACTTTGAACGGCACTCCCGGTTTCGGTACGAGCAAAAATCCCATTTCACTTATGAGAATCAGCTTTGAGCCAACAGGTCAGGAATGCAACGATACAACGAGCAAGGACTAAGCCCAAACCGGAAAGAAGACGAAACGATTGACGGAAATAGAGGAAAATGAAGTTCACCAACTCTTTTTCGCGCATAATTATCCTATCTCGTACCGAACCTGGACCCGCTAAGCACGATTTCAGGTGCTTCGCCCGGAACACGAAGTTTCCCGCAATGCAGGATATGGCTACACCAGGCTGGTAGACGGCAAAAGAAGAGGATACCCACATTTTTTAAATGCTAACATTCAGCAATTTAGAAAATGGGGAGGCAACCTCTTTTACCGAGCGAAAATCGTGCCTAGGGGAATCCACTCGACTCCTCGACAGGGTTAACACACGCAGTGCGTGTGGCTGTAGACGAGCAAAGAGAAGGAACCCATTAACGACCATTCCGAGCAATCGATCGACTTCTAACGAATTCGGGCCGAATCACTTGACGAAGCACGAAGCACGAGTGTACGTTGCATAGCAACGTGTGCAAACTCGAAATCCTAGTTAGTTGGCATCGGAAGTAGAGACTCGTTAAAAATAATGAAATTGGGATTTATACGAAAATGTCCAACGCGGAAGCGCGAAAACGCGATGACGCGAGAAAGCTAAATGCCAAAACGCGGTAACGAGACGCCGCCGTCCGCGACACGTTGACGGCACCGACGACGGAAAGGGTACTTAGTTTCCCATTCAAGCACCTTAAGATTTGTCATAAATAGAAAAATTTAAGACAAACCTCAAGGCACCATCCAAGTACTAAGCCCTCCCACCGCGACAAGGTGTACCCCATGGGAGGGTTATATTATATATAATATTTTATATATAATATAATATATAATATATTTTGTAATAAACTATATAAATTTTAATTCGCAAATAAACGATAAATAAAAATATAAAAGATAAGAGAAAAAATATATTATATAAAGCAATGTTCAAAATAATTGATTTTAAAACTAATTATTGCGCGGAATTAATTTTTACATTATTACTTTTAAATAGATATATTTTAATGTTATAAATTGCATAATTACAAAATAATTTATATTTCTTAGATATAAACTTTTAAAAATATGATGAATAAAAAAATTTCTATTTTTTTATACATGAAATATTTAAATAAATATATTAATATGAAATGTTTTATGAAATATAAGAAGTATCTGAAAATAATAATTAATAAAAAATTTTATAAATGTTTTAATTATTTTAAAATAAAATGGAATATTTTTTATAAGTGTATGTATTATATATGTTACAATTTAAAATCACTATTGAATCACTATCAAAGAAATAAAACGAAACGTGAAATATGTATATTTTGAATATATACTAATGATAAATAATTTATATATTGTTACGTCCGCGGAACGATATATATCGAACGCGCGCGACAATCGACATACGCTGACGCTCGTGCACTCGTAAATAATAACGCGATTTAAGGTACACAAGAATTTTAATAAAACGCGAGTAACATACAAGAATTCAGAATAATCGTAAAACGGATCACAAATAGACGCGCGTCCGCACCACTTGACAGCTAGGCTTAGACTCTCTGACAGTCGTTGTTTATAACAATATCTTCACAACGCGCGCGAAAACGATCTTCTTCGAAAGAATTCAACGGGTGACGAATACATTCAGCGGGACGGGACGCGGGGACGCAACAATATAATAAATAATGAATGTAATAAATAATTTATATTAATGACTTACATCATATCTCTTATTGATCCTTCCACTTCTAAAACCTCCTTTTTCTTTTGCTTTCTTCTCTCTTTTCTCGTGGCACTTTAATCCTCGTTGCACTTACATTTATTCACGAAAAATTCCTCGTTGCACTTGCAATTGTGTTTAGAGAAAGAATTTGGTAATATATGAAACGTCTCACATCACTACTTCACTGCTCAAGAGCCACTGAGCGAATGATCGTAAGTCAAGAATATTACCGCGGTACTGTTTATATCGCCAGGGTCGACTATGTAAAGGAAGAATTTGATAATATATGAAACGTCACTACTTTATTGCTCAAAGTTACTGTGCGAATGACCGTAAGTCAGAAACATTACCGCGGTACTGTTTATATCGCCAAGATCGACTATGTAAAGAAAGAATTTGATAATATATGAAACGTCACTACTTTATTGCTCAAGGTTACTGTGCGAATGATCGTAAGTCAAAAACATTAATAAAGCCGTGTAACATATTAACAATAGCACGATACTGTTTATCAAGGTCGAACACGGTGTTATTGATAATTCTCTCGTTGCCGAAATATTTTCTGTAATATAAAATATTCGTGCGCGGAATATTAAATTATAGAAGTATTTTAATTTATTGATTAAGATTAATTGATTATTTATTAAACCATTCAGTAACGTATAGGGCACTACTGTTTATATTTTATATTGCCAAAGTCGAATGCCGTGTTATCGATAATTCGTTGCTGAAATATTTTATATATTATAAAATATACATTAACGCAGAATATTAAATTAATGATGTATTCTAATTTATTCATTAAAATTGATTATTTATTAAACAATTTATCACGGAGCCTTTCGTTATGCTAATTATTTGCATCTATAATTCGATTGTTTTACTTCGTGTTCTTTCACAATCCAAATTATATTTAGATTATCAAGTAGAACGATAACGTAACTCGGATGAAATATATTTGTGACTCTAAATATTAAAATAATAATTATTGTCCGTAAAAATCGCAACGATCGAAGTGATTATTTAATATTTTAGATTCCTATAATTTAATCGGTTCTCGATTAAATTGTGTGTTTAATTAACAAGGATTGAGAAAATTTAAAACATTTGTCGAAATATATTTAATTCTAATATTGTTAAAGAAATATTATAATAAGCAGCAATGATCGAAAGATCATAGCATAATTAATTCTCATGTACTCTTTTATGTATTCCCTGTATCAGTTTTTAATCGCGGTAATGAATGATTGCGATTCGATAAAGATTTATCGTTACGATACAGTTTCATGTCGTTAATTAATTTTTAATTTATTAATTTTTATTAATATTTATAGCAAATTATGTTTCGATACTAATCGTAATCGTATTTAGTAAAAAAATTAGAATATACGAAGCGTTTCTTACCACTACTTTATTACTCGAGAGTCACCGTGCGAATGATGACAAAGGGATAACGTATAGGACGCTACTGTTTATATTTTATATTGCCAAAGTCGAACTCCGTGTTATCGATAATTTGTTGCTGAAATATTTTATATATTATAAAATATACATTAACGCAGAATATTAAATTAATGACGTATTCTAATTTATTCATTAAAATTGATTATTTATTAAACAATTTATCACGGAGCTTTTCGTTATGCTAATTATTTGCATCTATAATTCGATTGTTTTACTTCGTGTTTTCTCGCAATCCAAATTATATTTAGATTATTAAGAACGATAAAGTAACACGGATGAAATATATTTGTGATTCTAAATATTAAAATAATAATTATTGTCCGTAAAAATCGCAACAGTCGAAGTGATTATTTAATATTTTGGATTATTTGAATTATTTAATATTTTAATATTCTTATAATTTAATCGGTTCTCGATTAAATTGTGTGTTTAATTAACAAGGATTGAGAAAATTTAAAACATTGGTCGAAATATATTTAATTCTAATATTGTTAAAGAATATTATAATAAGCAGCAATGATCGAAAGATCATAGCATAATTAATTCTCATATACTCTACATATACTCTTTTATGTATTCCCTATATCAATTTTTAATCGCGATAATGAATGATTGCGATTCGATAAAGATTTATAGTTACGATACAGTTTTATGTCGTTAATTAATTTTTAATTAATTAATTTTTATTAATAATTATAGCAAATTATGTTTCGATACTAATCGTAATCGTGTTTAGTAAAAAAATTACAATATACGAAGCGTTTCTCACCACTACTTTATTACTCGAGAGTCATCCTGCGAATGATAACAAAGCGGTAACGTATAGCGCGCTACTGTTTATATTTTATATTGCCAAAGTCGAACACTATGTTATTGATAATTTGTTGCCGAAATATTTTATATATTATAAAATATACACTATTACGTAATATTAAATAAATTATAGAAGTATTTTAATTTATTAATTAAAATTGATTATTTATTAAACAATGTGCCCCAACTTACCACTCTTTCCCCACTCTTCGCCGCGCGCCTAGTATAAGGTTATAATCGGACGACTCTCATTGCCTCACCCAAATTGGCCGCTTTTCTTTAATTAGTTTTTCGTTAATTATTACTAATATTGCAAAACAGAGCACCTTCCTTCTTAATTTGAGCCAATCTACCTTCACACTTCGGGACTACAAAAAGTTATCAGATATCCTGTATACATATCTTATAGTACGTAAAATACATATTTCGGCAATGAATTTTCAGTAACATATAGATAGTGATACGAATAAAATTACTATATGTTTTATACGAATAAAATTACTTCTTTAATAATACATATAGTTAAATATATTTCGTGATAAAGTATTTATTATTTTAGATTTGTTGAAGCCGTTCAAAACGTAACGATATATCCATTAGGTAATCATAATTTTACTAATCAGGTAATAATAATTTTAATAATATTTTACGATAGTAATTTTTTTAATTAAAAAATAATATAAATGATATAAAAAATTTATAAATCATTTACCACGCAATTTCATTACTCCGTATGCTGCCTGACCTATATGCCTTTCCCAATATCCTTTTCCTCCCTTGTTCGTCCTTTGTTATTTTTTCGTGGCACTCACTCTCGAAAATACGACTAATTATAATTATAAAACAATTGCGAGATACCTTGCACGGCATGCCTCATCGCGGAATAATTATACAAGAAATATACTTTATTATATTGTAAGAGATAGAGAACACACGAGGGACGTATTCGCTCGACATTTATATTGGGCCAAATTCAATACTACTTGTTAAATGCTATTTTCATTGTTGATATATGTATAATATATGTATATTAACACGAATTATAAGATCGACAGATTAATGTAATTGAAGTCATGATATGTAATAATCATTTAATTATTAATTCGATAATATACAAAGTATTTTGTATCACTATCTTTGCTCGAGTGTCACTGTGCGAATAATACCAAAGTCATATGGCATATAAATATTAGCGCGCTGTTGTTTACGCCACCAAGGCCAAGATGTTATTGTCCGTTCATCATCGAAATATTTTACATTCTTTAATAAATATATGCGCGGAATATTAAAGTATAGAGAAATATTTTAGATTATATAGATTAATTACATAATTATTTATTAAAAGATTAATGTATCTTTTATGGAGCTTTTCGTTATATGTTAATTATTTAGACGATTCTACCATTCGACGTTTTAAAGTGCGCGTTTTTAATCCGAATTATGTTTAAATGATTGAAAAATAGATGAAACGTCGGAAACGAATTATATTTGACTCTATATAAATATCAAAAAATAATTTTCCCTCATAAAAATTTATTTCATATTAATTAAATCAAAATTGCACATAAATGCCACAGCGCGGTAGTTGGAGCGCAGGAAAGAAACAACATTTCCTTCTTATTAATTGTTGTTTATTTTGAACTAAAAAACTACAAAAATAACGAATATTTCGGATCGTCTTTGGCCCTTCCTTAGCACGATTAACAATATACAATTATATATATATATATATATATATATATATATATATAATATTATAATATTATAATCACATAATATTTTATTATAATCTTCATTGCTGCAATATTTTTTATATTTAAAATGCTCTATATTATATAATACAATGTACTTAATAATAAAGTATAACATAATTACAAAATATATTATTATTATATTATTAGTAAATTTTATTACTCTTTGCAAGCTGTCTTTTTACATGTCTAATCATTATGCGTCTCTGTCCAATGCATCTTTTCCTTAGAATCTTCGGATTGTTATGAACTGTCGCACTGCCTCGTCCTAAAAATTATAGAAACGCTTCTTCTTCTTGTGATGTCCATCGGAATACTTTCTGTGGCCATTTGTTGTCTTCAGGCATTTTTAACAAATATTCAAATTGCTGAAGTCTATTTTTCTTTATTCTTTCGATTATTGTCTCTTTTGCTTCATTTTACTCAAAAATATTAACATAATAATATAATAAATAATATTATATATTAATTAATATGTATTAATTAATATATTAATATAATAAATAATTAATATATATTAATATATAAATAATATTGGTATCTCTCTTAGTCTGACTCTTCCCCTTCGACCTGTCCGGCATGAGTGTCCCTGCCGGTAACGACGGCCAATATTCATAATTCACTCTTATATTTAAGATCGTCTTAAGATTCATAATTCACTCTTATATTTAAGTAAGTTGGAAAATGTTATATAACTATTTATTATATAACTTATTATATAACTTATTATATAACTTATTTTACTAACTAAACGGAACCTTCAGAAGCAATCTAAGATACTTAAGATAATTTTAAACATAAGAATAGAATTCTATATGAATATCGGCGTGTGTTATCGCCGGCATAGCTCTTAGGTTCATTAGAGTACTCAAACCTTCTCACCTGGCAAATGCCTTCGTTAAGGTAGAGATATATCGAGGAGGAAAAATTTTTTTTATTTTTTTTCAATACATAGGGTTTAATAAAAAAGTTTATGTAAAATATAATTTAATACATAATAATTTATTACATGGAATAATTTATTACACGAAATGAAATTTAATACAAAATAATTTATTACATGGAATAATTTATTACACGAAAATGTCCAAAATATACGTATAATATAAAATTTACTAAAAATTTTTACGTAGTTTAGACGAGAATAATTAATTACACGACATTTATTATTAATAATAGATATGCAATAATAGAATTTAATGTAACGTAATTATATGTAACGTAAACAATCGTGATCAAAAGAGTCATTAATAAAATCATTTCTACGATTGTAGAAGAAAGTATTTGCATTACTGGCGCATTTTGTGCGGACTCATTAAAGACAATATTCAAAGACATGGTAAAAGAGAAAAAGCTTCGATGTATAAGTCAACGATTAAATTATAAGATAACGTTAAATTATAAGATAAATCGCGATTTAAAATTCCCGAGAAAACGCGACGATTAAATAAATCGATAATATTCGGAATATCCGATTGCGATATGTATAATTTTTATAATATAATAATCGAAGCTTCAATAGACATTATAATCGCGCGCGATATAATTATTATCACATAAATGTAAAGATATTTCGACAGACAATTTGATGTCTGTAATATTTACGAATATAGAACTCACTGCCATTTACGAATCTTTACAAGATAAATCGCGATTCGAATTCACGAGAAAACGCGATGAATAAATAAATCGATAATATGCGGAATATTTGATCGCGATACGTATAATTTTTATGGTATAATAATCGAAGCTCTCAATAGACACGAGCGTGATATAATTATTGTCACGTAAATATAGAAAATCGAAGATATTTCGATAAACATTTGAGGTCTGTAATGTTTGCGAATATACAATTCACCGACCGATATATTTGCGAATTTTTATAAGATAAATCGCGATTTAAAATTCGCGATAAAACACGACAAATAAATAAATCGATAATATTCAAAATATTCAAATGCAGATACGCGAGTGACATACCGATAATATCCGATAAAAAGAGGAGCGATCTTAAAAATGGAGAACGATTAACATCTTGTTTCTACATCAGATTTCGCAAGATCAATCTGCGAAGAAAAGTTAAGTGATCCATTGAACGTCGGGAACTTCACTGTAGGAGGGAACAAATCCCGGATCTTCCGGACTATTCCCAATAGCAATGATTTCAGTAATAAATCAACGACAATTATCCCTCGTCATTATCTTCAATTCACGAAATTGATATTCACGTCAGAAAACATGTTCTTACATTATTAAGAAATATATTTCTTTATTGAAAAATAAATGAATATAACCATTTTTTTTATACAAATGTGATTACGAACCATTATATTTATAAATAATAAAATACATGCATCACTGGAGTTTGTGTTAAATGTGCGAACACGTAATTTGGGGTACCGTTCGCGCGCGCGAGACGAATCGAACCCGATAACAGCAAGATTTAAAATATTTCAATTCAAATAGCGTGCAAAATAAATCAAATAATTTTATATATATAATTAATTCTAGATTAATTCTCTAGATTCTTATTCTTATAATGCTTAAATTAATAATTTCTTTTCTTTTAATCAATATCTTACTGATATAGGGATACCCATTCGATTTGTCTCGAAATTTTCAAGTACTCGCACATTTTATGTAACATTCATGTATAATTTCGCGTATATATAATATATAATATTAATAAAAATTATAAAAATGTTTTGGATACGTTAATTTGTGCATGTATTTTATTATACATACATATAAAAAATGGTATATATCTAAAAACTAATATTCTAAAATGGCGATGGATGTCCAATACCTGTAAATAGTTTCTTAAAAGAAACTAAAAACTAATATTAATATCCTCAGTACCTAGAAATAATTAATAATTAATAATAAAATATATTCGTTCGTAATCATTTTTATCAAACAGTTAATAAAAACTATTACAATATGAAATTACTTGAAAAATAAAAATTTATACACAACGCTATATCCATATTTAATCTACTATTCAATATTTCTGGCATTAGGCAATAATAATACCAATCCTAATAATGACAGAACATTTTTAACGAAGAAAAGAATAGATGCATTTCTCTCACATCTAAATATATATTATTTAAATTAATTCGACTTTAAAGAAACGTATGGCGTTCGTCGTTGAATGACTACCGAAATCATTGCTGTCGGAAATTGCCAGGAAAACCTGGAATTAGTTCCATTCCTACAATAAAAATCCCCAATTTTCAACAGGGCACCGAACTAGACGTCGCGAATGGATCTCACAAGAACCGGTGAGAAATAATTCTCCATGATGAAAATCACTTCGACTCCTCGGCGGTACGAGCCACGCAACTTTCATTAACGTTTATTTAACGAAGGGAACAACGATAATTCTTTTATTAAAACGACAATCTCGTCTAAGTACGCGAAAAAGAACGCGAGAAAAACACGATGTTTTCGCAACGGTAATTTATTAATTTATTTATGAATATTTTCCGATACGAAAAAAAAAAATTCGTAAATACAAATATAACTGAAAAAACAAATTATTAAATTCATAATAATTAACTCGCGATTCTATAATATTGAAGGTGATCGTTAAATTTTGTGAAGCTAATATTTAATCGTTGACTTATCACATCGAATCTTCACTCTCTTATTCAACATTTCTTTATATTTAATTAGCAATATTTAGAAATATTATTTGACGAGAGGGACAGCGATAAAATTCTTTTGTTAAAATGGTAATCTTGTACAAGAACGCAAAAAGGACGCGGAAAAAGTATGGTGTTTTCGCAATCATACTTTAATAATTTATTTTAAGAATATTCAGTTCCGCGCGATATGGAATTCACAAATAAATAAAGCTAACGGAAAGCATATCATTAAATTTATAATAATTGACTCGCGATTCTGTAACGAAGGTGTCCGTCAAATTTTATAATGCTTATATTTAATCATTAATTTAGCATCGAATTTTTACATTCTATATAAAAATTTTCCGAATTTATTAATGACTCTCTAACGTGAAAATACAAACAGTTATTCTTTTATGAATATTTCAAAAATATATACTACAGAAACAAATATTTTAATTTAATGAATTACTATTATGTTAATTACTATTATGTAATCATTATACGTATACTTTCGATAATTTTTCGTGTAATTTACATAAGAATTTACAATCGTAAATACAATTTCATATAATATAATTATAGTCATAATTGTATTGTATTTTACAATTAAAATATCAATGTTAGATTATAATTAAAATACAATTATAACTATTTACAATTTACAATTTACAATTTACAATTTACAATTTACAAATTTATGATGCTATCAACATCAAATAATAATATTCGACTTATTCAAATATTCAATAACATCGATATAATAATTTGATATTGATAGCATTAACATTTGGATTAAATATTATATTTGATTTAATACACATATATTTTTAAGTTTTAAAATAAAATATAACATGTTAAGATTTCTTAAACGTTAATAATTATGCAATTTCTTTAATATTTCTGAAGATAATTTTGATAATTTAAATTTCACTTTTAAAACATTTTTATTTTTAAAACATGTTATATTTATTTTCACACCGTTTTTAAAAATAAATTCAACTTAATTAAAATAATTTTAATTTACCTCTAGGATTATTGGAATATTAAAAGAAAGAATGAATCTTTCTTATAGCCCTAACAACCCTACTATTAAAGAATTCTAATAATTTTAATAGCTCTAACAATCCTACTATTACAGAATTCTAATGATCTTAAGAGCCCTAACAACCCTAATATTAATAGAAGAATTCTAATGATTTTACTTAATAGCCTTAACAACCCTACTTCCTGATTAACTAAAATTATTCGAGATTTGAGGAACCTATCTCTAATCATCACCTCACCTAATCATGTATATATTTTAGTCACATGCCCTAACCGCGTGCCCTAACCGCGTACCCTAACCGTACTCTTCAGGCCAGTTGAACCTACCTTTCGTTGATCCTGGCCACTTTCATTCTCGATCTCTAATCAGAGATCGAAGAAGGAGATAATTACTTCTTTTTTTGCCAGATAATTACTGGCAAAAGAGCGTGAAATATTTACGCTCATTTAGTAACGATCGTTCGATTTCACGATCGTTCGTTAAATATTGAATATAACTTTATTTTAACTGAAATAAAGCCAAATTACTACAAATTCCTATAAATTATATTTTATAATAAAATATAATATTAATATGTGTATTTATCATATTACAAATTATTTAATTAATTAATCATTTGGCTTTATATTAAGTTAAAGTAAAGTTTAAAAACAATATCTACAAACAAATTCTACGATGGATAAGCTATGAGCAATTAGAAGATAAGTGCGTATTATAAGAATAAATTAGCATCAAAAATTGGTAAAATTGATAATTGTTAATGCGTGTCCTTTATTTAATAAGTTAGACAAAATCTTTACAACAAAATCTTTTCTTGATCTCTTCTTTTTTTAATTAATATTTCAATATATTTTCGCAGTAGATGCAAAGCATAAGTTCGAAAGAACTTGTTAAATTATTTAATTTAATTTAATTAATATGATTTAATTATTTAATTTAATTTATTTAATTTAATTATTTAATTTAATTTATTTAATTTAATCCATCCTAGCTCATCCATTTTAAGGCAACGGATTTATCTACAATCTACAATTTACATCTACAATTTCTACGAATCCGTTACCTTAAAGTTAAATAAAAGTTTTTTTCACTCACCGGCACTGATGCGCAACGGCGGAGTTGTTGTTATCGAAGCTAGTTGTCTGTAACATACAAATATAAAATTCATTTATAATAATGCTCACAAAATGCAATTAATATTTTTATCGCGCGGAATTTTATATCCGATGTGTAAAATAATAAGCAGATAAACACGTATGGAAAAATTTTATAAATTTTTGAAACTGTTTTTTAAATAGAAAATTTTATCACTTCTATAAAAATCTTTCTCTTTAATTCATTTAAATAATAAGATCGAATTATTATTCGTTTATAACAAGTTAACGATTTATAACAATTAATATATAAATAATAATATTCACCATCAGGTTGTTCCGCCGGTGCAGGATGCCTCTCCTAGGCCTGCTCCTCCTCTCAGATCATCAGGGTTGTTGCATCGATCTATAACATACAAAAGAAGATTCTAATGTAGCAGCGTTCAAAATAATTAATATTTCAAAAATTATTGTATATATTAAATTTTATATTCGATGCATATAATAATAGCAGATTAATAAAATAATTCTATAAATTTTAAAAAACATTACTAATAATTCTCTAACTTTATAAAAGCTTACACCTTTACAAGATTATAGCTTTAATTTAAAAATCTTTTTCTTTAATTCTCTCTTATTTAAATATAAATGAAAAAATATAAATAAAAACATCAAATTAATTGTTGCGATTAATTGTTTAATTTAAATTATAATAAATATATTTAATATTTAATATATAATACAATTACAAATTACAAATAAATAAATTGCTTACCAGAAGGTTGCTCTGCCGGAGCCTGATGCCTCTCCTAGGCCTCCTCCTCCTCTCAGTTAGACGCGCGATACTTAACGGCACTCCCGTACTCACGAGCGATATTTTTATATCGCTATTTTCGCACTTTTGCGCGCGATACTAAACGGTTTCCGCACTATTTCGATACGTTAAAAAATTTTCTATTTGGTCGCGCGATGTATATACTTAATATGTATATACTTTGAACGGCACTCCCGGTTTCGGTACGAGCGAAAATCCCATTTCACTTATGAGAATCAGCTTCGAGCCAACAGGTCAGGAATGCAACGATACAACGAGCAAGGACTAAGCCCAAACCGGAAAGAAGACGAAACGATTGACGGAAATAGAGGAAAATGATGTTCACCAACTCTTTTTCGCGCATAATTATCCTATCTCGTACCGAACCTGGACCCGCTAAGCACGATTTCAGGTGCTTCGTCCGGAACACGAAGTTTCCCGCAATGCAGGATATGGCTACACCAGGCTGGTAGACGGCAAAAGAAGAGGATACCCACATTTTTTAAATGCTAACATTCAGCAATTTAGAAAATGGGGAGGCAACCCCTTTTACCGAGCGAAAATCGTGCCTAGGGGAATCCACTCGACTCCTCGACAGGGTTAACACACGCAGTGCGTGTGGCTGTAGACGAGCAAAGAGAAGGAACCCATTGACGACCATTCCGAGCAATCGATCGACTTCTAACGAATTCGGGCCGAATCACTTGACGAAGCACGAAGCACGAGTGTACGTTGCATAGCAACGTGTGCAAACTCGAAATCCTAGTTAGTTGGCATCGGAAGTAGAGACTCTAAAATAATGAAATTGGGATTTATACGAAAATGTCCAACGCGGAAGCGCGAAAACGCGATGACGCGAGAAAGCTAAACGCGAAAACGCGGTAACGAGACGCCGCCGTCCGCGACACGTTGACAGCACCGACGACGGAAAGGGTACTTAGCTTCCCATTCAAGCACCTTAAGATTTGTCATAAATAGAAAATTTTAAGACAAACCTCAAGGCACCATCCAAGTACTAAGCCCTCCCACCGCGACAAGGTGTACCCCATGGGAGGGTTATATTATATATAATATTTTATATATAATATAATATATAATATATTTTGTAATAAACTATATTAATTTTAATTCGCAAATAAACGATAAATAAAAATATAAAAGATAAGAGAAAAAATCTATTATATAAAGCAATGTTCAAAATAATTGATTTTAAAACTAATTATTGCGCGGAATTAATTTTTACATTTTTACTTTTAAATAGATATATTTTAATATTATAAATTGCATAATTACAAAATAATTTATATTTCTTAGATATAAACTTTTAAAAATATGATGAATAAAAAAATTTCTATTTTTTTATACATGAAATATTTAAATAAATATATTAATATGAAATGTTTTATGAAATATAAGAAGTATCTGAAAATAATAATTAATAAAAAATTTTATAAATGTTTTAATTATTTTAAAATAAAATGGAATATTTTTTATAAGTGTATGTATTATATATGTTACAATTTAAAATCACTATTGAATCACTATCAAAGAAATAAAACGAAACGTGAAATATGTATATTTTGAATATATACTAATGATAAATAATTTATATATTGTTACGTCCGCGGAACGATATATATCGAACGCGCGCGACAATCGACATACGCTGACGCTCGTGTACTCGTAAATAATAACGCGATTTAAGGTACACAAGAATTTTAATAAATCGCGAGTAACATACAAGAATTCAGAATAATCGTAAAACGGATCACAAATAGACGCGCGTCCGCACCACTTGACAGCTAGGCTTAGACTCTCTGACAGTCGTTGTTTATAACAATATCTTGACAACGCGCGCGAAAACGATCTTCTTCGAAAGAATTCAACGGGTGACGAATACATTCAGCGGGACGGGACGCGGGGACGCAACAATATAATAAATAATGAATGTAATAAATAATTTATATTAATGACTTACATCATATCTCTTATTGATCCTTCCACTTCTAAAACCTCCTTTTTCTTTTGCTTTCTTCTCTCTTTTCTCGTGGCACTTTAATCCTCGTTGCACTTACATTTATTCACGAAAAGTTCCTCGTTGCACTTGCAATTGTGTTTAGAGAAAGAATTTGGTAATATATGAAACGTCTCACATCACTACTTCACTGCTCAAGAGCCACTGAGCGAATGATCGTAAGTCAAGAATATTACCGCGGTACTGTTTATATCGCCAGGGTCGACTATGTAAAGGAAGAATTTGATAATATATGAAACGTCACTACTTTATTGCTCAAAGTTACTGTGCGAATGACCGTAAGTCAGAAACATTACCGCGGTACTGTTTATATCGCCAAGATCGACTATGTAAAGAAAGAATTTGATAATATATGAAACGTCACTACTTTATTGCTCAAGGTTACTGTGCGAATGATCGTAAGTCAAAAACATTAATAAAGCCGTGTAACATATTAACAATAGCGCGATACTGTTTATCAAGGTCGAACATGGTGTTATTGATAATTCTCTCGTTGCCGAAATATTTTCTGTAATATAAAATATTCGTGCGCGGAATATTAAATTATAGAAGTATTTTAATTTATTGATTAAGATTAATTGATTATTTATTTATTAAACCATTCAGTAACGTATAGGGCACTACTGTTTATATTTTATATTGCCAAAGTCGAATGCCGTGTTATCGATAATTCGTTGCTGAAATATTTTATATATTATAAAATATACATTAACGCAGAATATTAAATTAATGACGTATTCTAATTTATTCATTAAAATTGATTATTTATTAAACAATTTATCACGGAGCCTTTCGTTATGCTAATTATTTGCATCTATAATTCGATTATTGTTTTACTTCGTGTTCTTTCACAATCCAAATTATATTTAGATTATCAAGTAGAACGATAACGTAACTCGGATGAAATATATTCGTGACTCTAAATATTAAAATAATAATTATTGTCTGTAAAAATCGCAACGATCGAAGTGATTACTTAATATTTTGGATTCCTATAATTTAAAGGCGTCTCGATTAAATTGTGTGTTTAATTAACAAGGATTGAGAAAATTTAAAATATTGGTCGAAATATATTTAATTCTAATATTGTTAAAGAAATATTATAATAAGCAGCAATAATCGAAAGATCATAGCATAATTAATTCTCATATACTCTTTTATGTATTCCCTGTTTCAATTTTTAATCGCGGTAATGAATGGTTGCGATTTGATAAAGATTTATCGTTACGATACAGTTTCATGTCGTTAATTAATTTTTAATTTATTAATTTTTATTAATATTTATAGCAAATTATGTTTCGATACTAATTGTAATCGTGTTTAGTAAAAAAATTACAATATACGAAGTGTTTCTCACTATTCTCAATATTCTAGACATAGGGCAAGAAGTCCTTTAAGAAAATTTAAAGAATTGCATATTTTAATTCAGAGCGTTTTCAGAAGATTTAACATTTGCATTCTCACATACTGCCAGACTGGATCCGACAAAACTTGCACTATGGAAGGAGAAATGAGTCAATTGACCGAGGGTATAATACCTCGGATGGTATGTATATATTTTTATATATTATTATACTATTTAAAATTAGATCATATTTTTTATATATGTTTTAATATATGTTTTATTCTATTTATAATTATATAATTTCGACAGACGTTCGAGTTCTGTAATATTTGCGAATATAAAATAATTCACTATTCGATTTATTTACGATTAATATGCGATTAATATGCAATTTTATATGAACGTCGCGATTGTGAATAAAATATATTTCGTGCTTGATTAGCAAAATAAGATAAAATGGACTTTAAAACTTTAAATATAATTAAAATATAATTTAAAAAATCGCGTTATCGCCAATTTTGTCCAATAATGCTTCTATATGAAAAAGAGATATATTTATTGGGTTGATACCATTGCATCACAATATTTTTTTAAATGCTGCTGTTTTCCAGATCAGTTTTTAAATTTTTCCGTCAAAATGAATTGGAGCAGATATTGAAGAACTTTTATGCCGTAATATCTTTGTGTTAAATTGCAACTAGAATATTGTAGCAATAATATTAATATTGCCGCAATATTGTTTCTGTCCTGTATGGATTTCTATTCATCATGACAGAGAAAAACCTGAAAGGCTTCTATAATAAGAAAAATAATAGGGAAGAGAAGAGTTAATTTGATTTTTTATTGCATTATTATAATTTATTTCATATATATAAACATTTGATACAGTTTTAAAATTTTATTTGTAGAACTTATATCTTTAGCAATGGTGTTAATAATAGCTAGATTTATATCCTATCGGATATAGTATATCAGAGAAAAATGGATGGAGTGATCAAGATTCAAAATTCGGTTTGGCATGATACTGTGTCGACTTGGATACGTTTAAAAATGTGAAACAAAATTGCTTGCAGAGAGAAGAACGAAATGTAAGTCCTATCACCCCTTTCCTACGATTGGATAGTTCATCGCCCACGCACTATCGCGCATTGACCGTCCTAGTGATTTTCACAATAAACGCACATGCACGTTTCGCTTCTTCGTCTTCGACCGGAAAGTATCCGTCGTAAGCGCCCGAGAAAAGTGTCAAGATTATAAATACATCAAAATTGTTGGAAGAAGTTTAATTTTAATTATCTATATTTTACGTAACTTCATGTATTGAAATATTAAACGAAAAAGAAGAATCCAACAATATTTTTCAAGATCCTCGGAATTGTTTCATCACAGAAACGTCAAATTGTTTTGGGATCGCACATTAGGCGCTTGAAACAACGAATTGATCATCTCCGGAATATCTCGAAGAAGCGAGCTTTCTTAGCAAAATTATAAGATCGAGCTCTTCAATTGCGTTTTTCTTCCGCGGCAATTGCCAGAAAATAAGGTACGTATTTTTTATCTATACGAATAGCTGCTTGAAAATCTGTACTGACTATGATCTTAATTATATGCTCGTTATTATATAATATAAGATACCTTACTTCAAATATACAATGAATATACATTTATGCTTAGATCGTCAAAATATCCTCGCGATCGCAATTTAACATATACGAATATGTATAGAGAAGACTGTCGATTAATATCTCTCTTTCTCTTTCTCTCCCTCTCTCGTGAGATATTATATTTTATTATCCTTTCTTAGAATTACATTTACATGTTAACACGCCGAGGAAACTTACAGTGATAATTAATAAGATTGTCGGTTAAATTAGCTATATAGCGAGAATATTATCACAATTTAAGCATATCGTTACTAATTCGCTTTTTTTATGAATGGACTAGACTCGATTACTTATAATAATAATAGCTTCTTAACATTTATAAGGATATTGCAGAGAAACGAGGATATCTCTTTCGCAAGCTATAACAATAAGTCGGAAATATAGATATACAAGATTTCGGTTCGAAACAATCTACTATCAACATGTCCTTATTTTTGTAATAATTTTTTTATCTTTCTCTATTTCTTTTATTACATGTTTCACTTTGTGATTTGCTTCTTTCACAAAAATCTGGAATCGTTCGTTAAAGGAATCATATTTTGAAAATTGTAACGTATCTCAAAGATATCAGGAAGACTAATAAAATAAAGTAAATCAGAATTGAATTAGAAATGAATAATCGAAAAATAATCGATTACTTTAAAAAATTTTAATCAAATATTTTTAGTATAATCTAATTTTTGAGAGTATTCTCTTCAATTTTTCAATTTCAATTTTTCAACTTAACAACTTTTTATATATACATTTCTATAAATGACAAGTTATTCGAAAAATAATGAGGATATGTTTGATAGTAGCAAGTTTCAATATCATCTTGAACTGTATTTAATTACAAAGTCAATCAAAGTAGAGTGGGATATTTTTAGATAATCGAAGATCGGGATGCAAAAAATTATGTTTCATAAAAATTGCAAAGATCAGCGAGACATTTTAAAATCTTGCTTTAAAGATCTTAATTATAAAAGTAATGTGCTCCTGCATTTTTTTATATTTTCAATATATTTCGTTAATTATTCTTATCTAGACATTCATGCCCTTAATTGTAAATAAAATCATATACAGCTTACTCGCATAAAAAAGGCGTTTTTTAATTTTTGCATCCGGTGCTTTGATTATGCTAAAATATAGACACATATCTCGTAAGTATGTGAACATATAAAAAGTACTACGCGTTATTAAGAATGAAACGTGTAGGAAACGGAATTCACTTATTATCCTTAACGGGAGCGTCATTTTTACAACGCACCTGATATACGTCTTACATATTATAATTAATAAATAATGTGATGATTTTTTTCGAAAAGTATGGAAGAGAATATCTAAATATATCTCGCTCTCTCTTTAACGTTTTATTTTTACCACTTTGATATGCGATTGCAATGGATATGCAATGTTATGCTTTTTTTAAAAGCGCGTGGAAATAATAGCTCTTTCAATGTTATCTTAAAATAGCTTTCTTTTTCTTGTGTTCATATAATATTCTTTATCGCGCGGATTTTTTCTTTTTTTGTCGATGTGGTTTAATGAGAATTATCGGAGATTTCCTTGACTTTGCAAGTGAGAATGCACTTAAAATTATTGGAAGGCCCATCTAGCATTGCTAAACACGAATTACACGTATACATATAAATAATATGTATAAATTAATTAAGTACAAAAATTACAAACTTATTAACAAAAATATTGGCAAGACTGAGTTTTAGCCGAATTAACAGGCTACAAACATTGTATCATTTTCGAGATTTTAGCGAGATTCTTGATGCTCGAAAGAGAATCTGAATAACTTAAAGAACCATAAGGTTTTGTTCCCATTACAATAGTTGATTAATCAAAGTATAAAATTATGTTCTGAAAAAAATTATCATCCGCCAACAATTTTTAAATTTGACTCATAGAAAGAGTTTAATCGCAATTTATTAATAATGTATTCCATAAAAATTTATTTATATTTTTAATGTGATATATTTTTATCGCTATAAGTATAAACGCACGTGCGTGATTCCATAATATTCCAGTACAATAAAAAATGTCGTGAAATATTCTCAGGAAAAAATTTATATAACGACTTTTTTATTTTATAATACAATATACAATATACCAATTGTTCAAAATTGGTTTGCCATGGATAAATTTTTATTTTTACATTAAGATTAATCGATTATGTAAACAGGAACATTACCTTTTTTTAATCTCTGCTCGTTATTATAAATTATTATTCAAAATAAATATGTAGGAAGCCAAGAGTCACGCAGAAATAGTGAATTTATTTAAAAACGTTTAGTGTAATAGAGTCTTGATTTTTATAAAAAAATGTGTAAAGCGGAAAGTAGGTTTATTGTAAAAGGAAGAGAACACCTTACTTTACATTTATGCCTTTTTCCCGGTAACAGGAATTTCATTTCGATGCATGTAACTGAAAGAGAGATCGCTAATACGTATATGTGGAATGTTAATAGTGTGTACCTTTTCGTTTAAACAAGACTATCGCTTGCTAATAACAATTTGCTCGAAATGTTTTTAAGACCATCGCTCCTTACATTGTATGCATTCTTAAAACATATGTCCTCGTCGAGAATCGACTTTTCAATTAATCGGAATATACTTCCAACTTTTATTTAAAAGGATTCGCTCTCGTGTATTTCTATATTTATATAATTCGTATCACACGATATGTCGCTCGTATCTTTCACTACTTGATCATTACTCGACGAGTTTTCTTTATATCGTCTCATTCTATGTCAATAAATATTACACTCAAGTATGCCTTCTCTTTGAAGAACATTGTTTTAAATTACCTAACACATATCACAGAATTCATATATCCTCTTTTAGAAAAAAAAAAATTATACAAACGCAATAGCACGGGATACAAAAGTGCGCATTAGGGAATTAGAATTACAGTACAAATACGTAGACGCATTATTAATACAAACTAAAGCCGCGTATGTTGCGCTTGTCCTAGTCCGATCGAATGACGAATTTTGTGCTTTCAAATATAAAAATAATGCTTGACGGTTTTTGGTTCAAAGGAATGTCGTTCATTAATCTTATTTTGTTTTAGTGTCTGGGCAGTGATCACTATCTTACACTATATTTTCTCCTGTTCATTGCAGAATAAAAAACACGCGCATTTATTTATTATAACTAGATAAAAATAAAATACATAAAATTTGTTCTTATTCAGAATATGTATAAGCCTTGTTTTTGTACTTCTTTCGAATTTCCTTATTCTATAATATAATGAAGATTGCTTTTTATTTTGATATGGCAGAATAATATACAATAAATTAAAAATTTATATTCTCATTTTATTCTCTCTTTATTATTCATATTAAAAGGAAAATGAATTGAGATAAACATTTGAATATGTATTTTCGATAGCTAATCTTCGAAAAAATACAAAAATTGCCTTGAAATTCATCGGTTCTTCTATTTTTATTCATTCTGCAATGAAGTATTATTGCTACTCATTAACTGCATTCTATAATTGCAAAAATGAAATTGTAAGATACGCGCCTTGTGTGTGATCGCTGCCCCTTACGTACATAAGATCATGATCAGTGTACATGCAGACTCAAACTATGAATCCTGAAGAATATCCACTTAACGTATCAGATAAATCAATACAATGAAAGTTATGTAATAGTAGACTGGTTATTACTTCTGTAATGAGTATGTTACAGTACTAATAGAATACTCTTAATAAGAATACTCTTAATTCTTGTAATCGACATTATCTGTATGGTACAGTGACGCGTTTTGGAATCCGCTTCGGTGAAGATATCTTTTCAGAGATACCTGCAGAAATACAAACAGAAAACAATGCATTATTTTTTTGAATCGCATATATAAGAATAATTTTATATCTATATCAAAATTAAATTAAAGCAAAAAGTGTCAAAAGATCATTTTTTCTTTCGTAAACTCAGTTTTAATTAATTAATTAATTAATTATATTTTGATGAAAATTTTGTTGGGATATTTTTTGTTCTTTATATATTTCCATTTACACATTATACATTATTATTATTATTATTCTAATAATGCTTTACTTTCTTCTAATTAAAAATAAAACTCTATATTATATTATAATTGAGTGTTTTACTGAGAAGATGAGCTATTTAACAATAAAATTTACTTTGTATATAGAAAAAAATCTTTTTTATATCCCAATATATATTTTTATATAATCCGAAAATAGCGTATTCAAACTTATTTTTTCTATATTTACGGAACAGTTCATTCTCTCATTGAATCGCTAAATTAGCTTCGGTGATGTTGCGTGTCTATTTAACATCGGTTGAACATGTAAGTGAACGTACCTTCATCACTGATATAAAGCGACGCCGAGGTTACAAAGGGACTATTGGTTGAGCAGGGTGTTAGTCACCTCAGAGATGGACAACAGAGGACTCCCGGCGTCCGGTTTGGAATCTGTGGAACAGGCGGGCCCATTCCCGCTGTTGCCGCTGATGATCCCACTACGTGGTGGTGGTGCGGAGGGTGGTATAAGACGTTGTTGCTGTTGTTGGTGTTGTTGTCCGCCGCGGTGCCCATGCCCATGCCTGTTGCCACCCCCGTCCCCGTTCCCGCAACTGACGGTGGCGTGCTGCAACCAAATGGATGGTCTCACCGTTATCTTACATGTACTAAATGTACGCTTCTCTTACTTCAGATAGCGACATAGAGCCATTAGAGTAACTGAAAATCGACATATTAATATTACTAAAAAAGTTTAGACATATGGCTTGTTTAGATAAATTTAAAATATTAGCTAATTGTAAAGCTTGATTTGATGCAAAAAATCAAGTAGTAATAGCTTATGAGCAAAATAATATGTGCAAAAACGCCATATCAAATTATGCCTTATTTTATCTTTGAGGCATGCTTTTCTTAAAAAATTAAATTAAAAATCAAAATGTGTGATTTTCTAATGGTATAAAAATTGTCTTGCGATTATTTCTTATGTAATATTTATATATTTGGTTTACTCCTTGATTTTAATGACGTTAAAAATAACGTTAAAATAACTTTAAAATTATGCTCATATTGGAATCATTTGATAAATTTAATGATTCATATAATAGTAGCAATGAACTTTCTAAATAATTATTACAATTATATGTAAAATGATGCAGAAAAAATTTTTGATTAGTCATGAGCCATTCGTAACTATAGCATTTCTCATTCACGCTAAATTTAGGTGACCAATTCTTCCAAAAATATTCAAAATGTTGATTTATTGAAATTACTATTATTTCTACTCTTTTAACTTTTCATATTTAAAATATAAATACGATTGTAAAAAGCGATTTTAATATTAACACAACTAACAATTTTATATTTATGTAGATAATGTATAATGTGTACATAATATCCGATTCAGGGCGAAAAGATACAATCTTCAAAATTAAAGTTTTCCTTAAGCGGATAAAGCAAAATTTGTTCCTTGCAAATCAATAAAAAGTAAAATCAATTATAAATAGAATAGACTAATAAGCAGAACATATTAGTCTTTTTCGAAGATTGATCACCTTATTATAAATGCGTCGATGGAAAATTATAATAAAATCTGTGAGGCAGCAGTGACACTCACTGGGGCGTGTGCCTTGGTGGTGCGGGGTGGTGATGGTGGTAGGGATAGTACTGGTAGTGATGGTGTTGCACTCCTTGCCATACCTCGGAGCCCGCTTCTCCGTGCCCGCCATGACCTGGATGAGAATGCGTGTAACCAATGGTGCTGGCGGCTGCCGCGGCGGCGACTGCAGCCGCTTGATACTGAGACGTGGTCACCGGATACTGTTGATGTTGTTGCTGCTGGTGATGATGTTGCTGTTGTTGCTGAGATTGTTGCGTTTTATTATTTCTTGGCGGGCTTGACTGTTGATCCGTAGGGGAGGTTTGCCGCCATTTGCAATCTCCATTCATGGAATTCATCTCCGCCAGCGATTTTAGCGGATCGCCAGTGGTGTTGGTCGAGTGCGTGGAAGAATGAGTCGAGTGTGGTGTCGGCGGGCTATAGCTGCCGTTGTTTCTGGGTGGCGTGCGCGATGGCGGCGCGCCCCACATTAGCACGGTCTGCCGTGGCGCCTCGTTACTGTACACTTCGGGTTTTACGTCCTCTATCTTCGGTGTCAGCATACCGTTGGCTGCGCCGGTCACTGGTGAACTGCCAGCGGAATTGCTGGATGACGCGCCTTCTAGTGAATGTCTGCTTCCGGCGCGTACAACATTCATGTCGGTCGTCGTTGGATGCATCGTAGATGCGCTCGCTACTGGACTGGCAGCATATGGTGAACCGCTGACGCTACCGGGATGTCTCGTTTCCACATAGCTATATTTGGGCGATTCGTTACTACTCAGTTGTTGGCAGTAGAGTTTCTCTTCTGTCTTGCTAGTCAACTGATGAGTCTCGTATGTGGGCAACGATACGTCGATGAAGCCATTGTACGTAGTGCCGGTGTGATATTCTGGATAATATGAGCCCAGCGGCCTATATTGGAATAGATTCTCTGTTGCAGCCGTGAGATATCTGTGTAAGAAAATAGTAATATAAATTTCTCTATCATTTATATTACATTTGCTATTTCATACCATGATTTATTTAGTAAATTAAGTGCTTTATAATAAACTATCTAATTAAATTAATTAAATTTCTCATAGTAGTTCGAGAAATTTGTATCAGTTTAAATCAACTTACCTGTTATCTAAGGCAGTTGCTGGGTAGAGCGTTTGATGATAGTTGCCCGTGTGACCGATGTAAGTCGTCAAGGAAGGATCGGTACTAGCCGCTACTGCTGTTGGCGCGTACGGCGTCGGATACATGGTATTTAAATTGCTATAGGCTGCCGCAACTGCGGCTGCTGCGCTGGTGTCCGCCGCAAGATAATCCACGGACGCGACTGTAGGAGTCACCGGTGGCGAGACCGACGATTGAGCGGAGAGTTTGCTACGTTTGCTTCGGCATGTCGAAAGAAAGTCTCGCAGATGCGTCTTGTATCGTCTGTTCCCTCTCTGAGGTGCCGGCTGTGCCGGTAACGTTGGCGTCATAACTGATCCCGTCAAACTATCACTATCCGAAAAGTAGCTGTTGGTCAATCCAGCGTCCAAATAGCTCACTTTAAAGTCCATCGTACGTTTGCCGAGCAAGTCTCGACCTTCTTCTTCCCTGAAATATGAAAAAAATGTCAATTCTAATACCGTTTACAATTCCTTCGTTAACGCTAGTGCTGAAACTTACATGAGAGGTCGATGAGTACTGAGTACAAAATCTGGTTTCGAATTTTTGTAGACCAATCTAGAGCTAGTTTGTAGCCACTGCCATCCGCCATCTTTCGTTTGAAATCTATAGGCTATCATACCTGATGCACCAGTTTTCAATACTGAAAAAAAAAAACGTGTTAGATTAAAATAATTCTTATATTCATTTATTATTTAATTTTTAATAAGGTAATATGACATGATTATACTTCAATCAAATCAACTTTGCAGCAATAAAAATAAAGTATTAATACTATCAAGTTTGAATAAAATAATTAGCAAGTTTTTAATATTAGCCAGCTTTCATGTTAATCGACGATATCTTTAAAAAACTGATTTCTACTTTCTATTGTGAAAAATATTATTTTTGCTGCACACGCAGCAATTTTCTATAATTTAAAAATATAATATACTTACATTCTTGATGCGCGCTAGCGACGTAAGCCAAGTCGTCGTAATGAACTAGATCGTAGCCACCGAGATTCGTTAGTTCCGCGTCAGAATAGCCTAAGAGCATCTTTCCTCTTTGATCCATCGTCACGAGCGCGAGATCCAATTTATGCTTGCTTTTAAACATTACTTCCTTCTGCGGCACTTCTAAGAGCGAAGGAGGCCCGAACGGTGTGCACAGGGCGAACAGGGCCAACGGCGGCTCTTCCGTCTTCCGGTTCTGACCATGAAGTACTTTAACTCGGCCCCTGATGTCGAGACGCTGCAACAAATAATTGGAAATTAGAATGAAAAGTTATTTAAACCTAAAATAAATAATTTAGAAAATTAATTGTCAAATATTAATTTAGAAAAGTAATTGCCAAACATTAAGTTAAAAAATTAATTATCAAACAGTCAATTTATATAAATGTCATATGTAAAATTATGATTGATACAAAATGCAGCAAATATTAATTAGTTAAATAAACATGAATTTTTCGATTATTTGATTTAACAATACTTTCCGTGCATGCGATTCTTTTTAAAAATATATAAAATGTTATTTTGCATACTTTCTACATCGAGTAAAATCTGAGTTTGTAACTTATCTAAAATAATATCTGTTACGTTACATTAAATAAATATTTGAATAAGGTATTTTATTTTTAAATAATTAATTATAATATGTATATATTTGGTATGAAAAAAAATTTTTTTTATTAAATTTAATAGTTGATTAATATGGAGTTTATTATTATAAACACAATCATTATATTAATTATTATTATAACTACTTATTGTATAAATTATTTCGCCCTACATTAGTAGATATATATTATAAATGTTATATATCCTCTATGAAATATTCCTCTCGTAAAACATGTTTCTCGAAAAATCTCACGCACAGCATCCGTTGATGGATGCGGGTGACAGATCGTGCTCGTGGCATTGGAAACGGAATATAGATCCATCCGATGAAGAGGATAAAAAAAATAAAAGGAAGCGTTCGGTAGCTAGATCCACCGTATGTCCCGTCGCGAAGGATACCGTCGAGGTTCCGGAGGCAGATCCTGAAAGAGGTGGCGGCGGATGAATCTCTTGCGCCGTAAACCCTCTTTTACGATTACAGTTTCATTTTCATAAACGTCAAAGCGGCGCCGTTTTTGCCAAACTCCCGAGCTCGGGCGCGGTGTTCGGGACCCTGACTCCTCTTTCTCTTTCTCGCATTCTCGTCCTTGTGTCCTCCTTGCCAAAGTTAATACCATCGTGCTTTCTCTCTCCGACCACGTCGCGCTCGACATCGCCTGTGCGCGCATCCGCGGTGTGTTTGCCGTAAGATAATTAGTGTTTTGCCGCATCTCTTCGTACCTCGACCTCCCTTCTCTTTTCCCTTCGCCCGATTTTTTTCTCCTCCTCCTCCTCCTCCTCCCCGGAGGAATGGAGAACCTGGTTTTGTTCGAGTCCTTGATTTATACCTTTTCTTGAACGCCATCGGGACAACGGTACCGACGATGGACAGCTCGGCCGTCCGGACGAATTATCGTTTCAATCTTCGCCGCGCTGTCACGGTTCATTGGCTGGGTCTATTATTATACACGTTCAGCTTTTGCGCGGGGAATAATGTCGGCCCTACGGCCCAGATTTAAGGCCGTTTTTACGTAAGCGCTGTTCGAAATTTCTCTGGGAATGTTCAGGAAATTTGTGAGAATATTTCCTTGCGGTTAAAAAACTCCTATTTCCCAGAAATGACACATAATCATATTTATTTATGTATAAATTAAATTGACCAACAAGTTTCCCGTCGCCCGATAAAATTATGATTAGTCAGCTTCTTTATTATTTGCTTCATTTTTAATTCATTGCGTTTAATTAATTTACTTTTTTATTATTGCGTAAAAATAATTTATAATTATAATTTATTTTGTGTATTAAAACATATTTGTTTAATTTTTCGCAAAATTAAGAAAAAATCTTTGATGTAAAGCTGCAAATAACAACCTGATGTATATCTTTGCGACTTAGCTTCGATGGTAGGTTGAGGGGGTAAGTAGGAGACAACCCGGGAGGAAGGATCGGAGGAGGAGAGGTGAACGGCAAGATGGACGAAAAGAAAAGCAATTACACGAGAGCGGAGGAAACAGTGACGGCAGAAAAGAGTTCGTTCCTCTTCCCTTTACGACAGTGAAATTATTAATTATTGTTTTGTATGCCGGCACATCTCTTTTGTAACCGTGAAGAGACCTGGCTTGGTCCTTACTTTAGACTCCCTTCCTCCTGGCGTACACGTCGTTTATTGTAATTACCTGACGCACTCGCCGCAGAGATCTCGAGATCGTTTACGTGCTTTCACAAAGGAAAATGGAGTACTGAGATGGAATTAATTTCGGTTTTCAGAGAGCAAATAAATAAATTGCAAATTAGTCTAATTATGTTAATTTGTATTAATATTAATTATTAATCTTTTAGTTATTTAATATGGAAAGCTAAAACAATCAAATAAAATATCGACTTTAATCTTAACGAAGTTGGAAGCTCCTATTTAAATATCAGAAATTAAAACAAGTTTGTTTTAAATAATAAAAGAAGTTAAAGATTCTTTAGACTACTAAAACCAGAGTAGAAAGTTTTGAGACATTTATATAAAGTATATCCATAATATAGATCTAAAATAGATTTAAAAGATCATCTTCGTTGGATTGTGTGAATTAATGATGCGATTAAGAATTAAAAAACGTAAGCCAAAAGATGCGGAATAAACAATGCAATATAAGGGAATGTATACGTACGAGAAAGCCGGATGTATTGTCCAGCAGACAACGGAAGCGAACCGTGAAGCTGCGCTCCAGCAGGTGACAATGCTGGGGTGAAAGTGCATCGTGCAAGGGCAGACTTGCACTTTCGGCAGGCAGGAAAGAATTCCACATTAATTGCCGCTGCAATTCCTCCCGGTCCTCGCTATGCACCAGTTCGTAGACGCTCTGATGGACGATGTCAGACTGGAAAAAAATGAATGAGTTTTGTTAATACTACTTTTCTCTTTCTCTTTCGTTTTGGGGAAAATTTAAAACGAGATGCAAAGTAGACTGTGATTAGATATTCGGGGCTAAAAGATGATAATATTTTTATTATCCCAACAAAACGTTTCCTTAAAATTCAATGAATGATAAGTCGATACTGCTATCGAGAAAAATACCTGGGATTCACTTACTCCCGACCATGCACAATACGGATTTTATTTTATCCATACATAATTAACGCTCGTTTATTCGCAGTTTAGATACTGGTTATAAAACGAGTTAATAACAGTGCTCGCGTTCTTTACCTGGCGAGCACCCGACATTCGCGTTTATCCAATCTAAGAATTCGTGCATACATTCTGTCGTGTGTCACGAACGTGCGCGAACCGAGCCATTATTTACGATTAGGCTCTTCGACTACCGTTTTCTTCCCGTCAGTCTCGCTCGCGTAATCTTATTTATGGGAACTTTATATAAGGACCACAATGCGTACAAGGATCACTACGAACGATACTCAAGTTGTCTAAGCTTGAAACAGATCGGGATCAATATTAGCAACGCTTGTATTTGCAAAATATATTTGAGCCATGCCAAAATGATTTAGAGCCGAAGAAGTGACTTTGATGGATTTTATAATCACCTGGAAATTTATTGCAGTATAAAATAAACTTGATTACGAAATTTACAATATTTTCGTAAATTTACTCCCTTAAAATATTAACTTTCTGAAATTGTTCGTAAAATATTTTAAAAATATATTCCTCTTTCTCATTTTTTGACAAATAAAATAAAACATATGTGTTAACGTAGATGATAAAAAATTTATTATAATGGATCAGACTTTAAACATTTTTTTATAATTGAAGACAAAAATACCTAGCAAGCGCGTAACCAAAAGACTCGTGAATTGAAACCACGCACTGCTGGGAGAAGAGTTGAATTCTACCTCTAACAATTTTTTATCAATTAAAATATAGCATGTTACTAAAAAGTTAACTTTAACTATCCCCCATTACAACAGCAGAGTGGCGCAGTGGAAGCGTGCTGGGCCCATAACCCAGAGGTCCGTGGATCGAAACCACGCTCTGCTAAGGATATATTTTTTGTCCCTTTCTAATGCATGCATTCTTAAAGATTGCATTCTAAAGACATATTTTTTATCTAGACAATCGCAAGTACATTCTTCTTAAATAAATCCTTGCAAGCATAAGAAAAATATTAATTATCCTTTCATACACTGCTAGCTACTCTGCTGTGTAAGTTTTTCAATTTTGTAATTTTTATAGAATTTCTGACTTTACATAAATATTTACAAAAATCATTCGACATTCATGTCGATAAAAACAAAATTTATTAATTTGACAACTTATTAAATTGTGAATTAGTTCTCTTGTCAAAATACAAATTTGTTGTCAATGGATTAAAGACCTATTGTTTCTCTTCAACAAAATGATTTTGTCAACAGAGATATTAACATAATTTAGTAATAATTAATCACTTAATTAATAAACGCTTTGTTATATCGATAAAGTCTTTGCTTCGAGGTAGGAAGTATCTAAGATTATTAGAGTATCATAAAAGCTCCGGAGTTTCGAACTCGAGATGGCATCGTCAGGATCCGGGCGCCTCGCACCGCGTGGCAATCGATACCATGGAATTACATAACAATTTCCAGTGGGAAAACATGAGGAACGACCGGCACACACGATCGATGCTTTCTCGTCGTCGTCGTCGTCGTCATCGTTGTCCTCGTACCGGACGTACCGTCGCGCAACTTCTCGCTCGTAAGCAGCAACAGCAACGCGGAGAACGCGCGGCTAAACATGGAAGTCGTGAGATCGCGACGTCGCTGATATACACCTAGGCACGAACAAACAAAACATACACATTCGTTGTAAGCGAGAGAGATACACGTGGGCGAGCGTACTCGCGGCTTGAAAACGTAGCTCGGTAGCTCGGAAGTCGTATCGTTCTTTCTGGCCCGACGTGATTTATTATATTATTCATCGAGCGTTCGCTCGGACTGATAGCCATGACCAGGTAATGGCCGAGGTGAGCAAGAGAGAGCGAGTCAATTCGATCTGGATTTCCGAGAGGTATCGAGGATTCAAACGCGAACTCCGAGAGCGGGGGCACACGGCTGATGCGTGCACAGGGTGCCGATTATCGGATTAAAAGTCACGCGTTACACCTACTATTGACTCTTAGTTCGACCTGACAGGGATCATCTTGGTCCTGTTTTACGCGCAATCCAATGGTACGAGATACAAGACACTTGTATCTCTTGTACATAAGTATCTTTTCCAGTGAAAAAATATGATTTTTCTCTAGAAATATTTGTAGAAAGACGTATCTTACTTATCTCTACTTATCTCATGTCCAAAATTCCATCAACAAAACTATCTTTTAACCCCTTCTTTTTTCATGATTATTTATTTATATTACTTTATTTATTTACTTATATTTAATTATATTATTTCTCTTTCTTTTTGCTCCGAAATTATTACGACAGTGTGATTAAAGAAACAACAGCACGTTACTTCAAACTGACAGTGCATCAGATTTTTATAATTTTTGCACATGCGGCGGGAATTAAATTCAACCAGCGTAGCGTAAAAAGTTGAATTTCTCGCACTCTCGGCTCTTCGTGGACTAGTCCGGATTAATTATGCGCGATAAAGTGCGTCGAACACATGTAGGTACATGTGCTGTACGCGAGCTTACGTCGACGTCATGGCCGATCAGATATTTTCTAAAGTAATGCCACGTCTGTCGCGCACATCCTACATTCGACGATGAACGTCTCTTCCTGTTTCTGCTTTCGTGTCATTCTCAATGCTTATTGTGTCTAGCATTTCCATCTCCTTCGGTCAAAAACTATAATCTATTGTATTATATTTATTGTAATAAATAGTATATTCATTCGATGAAGAAATAATGTTTCTATATAATATTATGAAGGTCGCAATAGTATAATAATTAAGATTTTATTAATTAATTATGACTCATTATATTGTTGATTATTGAAATATATTAATTATTGATTGATTATGATTAATTACAATTTATTGATTAATTGTGATTAATTATAATTAATTCGTGTGGAAATTCGATGAAATTGTTTCGAGTCTATAAACGAAGAATATAATAAATTGTTTTGAAATCCCTAAGAATTAATTGATTTTAAATATAATAAATAACGTTACGGCTGACCAAGCTCCACGTATACTACTTGATGATGCCTTTCATAACGCAAATTCGAATATTGATTACACAATTGCCGAGGTAAAAACGTTTAGAAATTTTATTTGATACGATACGGCGAGAGCAATTTTATCGCGGGACGTTCCTCGCCAATCGTAAAACTACGAATCTCAATAAATATAGCGAGGGAGAACGGGGGGTTCCGATAAAACCCCCGCAGGTAAGCGGGAGAGATAAAAGTCCGTGATCCTCGCCGTGGGATCCAATGAATTCGAGCGCGAAACTGTTTCCCCTCTTTTTCTTCGTCCTCTTCTTCTTCCTCTAGTCGCAATATTCCCGCTGCGATCGCGAGAGCCGCTCTAATTTTAATTAAGAATTATATATGATTTTCGTGATAATCACCGTCCGTACCTCACCCTGGACGTACAGGGAGACGTGTAATTGCTCGGCCGTATTCGCCCTTCGTTCGTGCCACGATACTAGTATATATCGAGACAACGAGAATAAACCCGCTTGTAATTCTCATTGATGCACGACGCGCTGGATTATTCTTGTACTCTGTTAAAACGACCTATTTATATCGTCGTCGCCCAGCAATTTTATCATACGACTTAATCCTTTCACGATTCGAAAGGCTGGTTGTTTATTAAAAAGATCTGAAAATTTTTTTATTTTCTATATAAATCTTATTATTTATATAAGTCTTTTTCTCTTTTCAAGTAACTTTAAGAATTTTTAAATAATTATATAAAATGAATTATATATAAATTAAAAATATTATTACAGATATATTGCTAGATTTTTTAAAGATGAAATAAATAATACTAGAATAATTTTTAACATAGCAATTCTAAAGGACAAGAATTAAAATAAAAAGAATTATTGTTGTGTAAAACATAATTCTTTATTTTAATTTCTTAAAAGAACCAAGTGTCCATTTTAGAAATATCTAAAAATTAAATTATAATTGTAGCAAATAATATATTTTAAAAAATATAAATATAATGATATTCCTTGACCAGCAAACCTTCGATTTGTGAGAGAGATTTATAGATAGCAAAATATTTATAATAAATAATAAATATATACTTTACTATACAAACAATTTATTTCAAAGTCATCAAAGAGAATAGCAATGCATTCTCGTCACGCAACTGTAATAGAAATAATCTCGCGTTTTATGATTGTATCATATAAATCCTCCATGTTTACCGTGCGCTATATATTATAATCGGAACGAATAACCAATTCGTTGTTTTTTATTGCGCTATTGTTCATTGATTGCCGTTATTACCCTGTCCGATCCGCTATTTAATAGAGAGCACAGTAAAGTTTTCTAGGATACACGTTGTTTTGCATAACGTGGTCGAGGTCAGCCGGTATATTTTTAACCCCTAACTATACAGTACGCTTGGTTGCATTTCGCTGTTACATTTCTATTCAATAAAACATCTCTCATTAGAGACTACTACTTCAATGATCTTATAATTGTGGCAAATAATACTTAAAAAAATATAAATATAATGATATTCCTTGACCAGCAAACCTTCGATTTATGAGGGAGATTTATAGATAGCAAAATATTTATAATAAATAATAAATATACACTTTACTATACAAACAATCGATTCAACGGAACATCGTTCATTAGAGATACTTCAATGATCTTATAATCGTCTCCTACACCTCGTGGTAAAGATCGCCAAATACGCATTTTCCGACACATCTCTTGGAAAACGCACAATGTCCCTCTAAAAATCATCGATCGATTTAGTTGAGTCAAAGTGTAAATTGCTATTAACGCCATCGCGGCACTTATAAACGATCCACAATTACATCTTACGCTGTAATAGTTTGTCGTCACGTACCTACGCATAATAAGCCTCCAATCTGGACGATCGCTCCCGTTAAATGGCCTAATCACAAATTATATTTTAATCGCCGGTCGATAGCGAAGCGGCCTGGATCGCGACTTGACGAGGATATAATTGCACGCTCACGTGCCTGTGCTTCTTACGCAAATAATCGGACCGTGTCAAACGTCTCCGATGAAGGTCCTAAGGAACTCCGAGATTCCTATCGAAAGAATAATCAATGTAATTTCATCCCCTCCTGTCTCCTCTTCTCCTTTTAATGTCATTATATTTTCTTGGAAACGCATTTCAACGAATTACAAAGGTCCTTCCCCCCTCTCCTCCGTTATACGCATGTTAAATTGTTCTCCAACACGATGATCAACTATTTGTTCGTCCCTCTATTATTTCATGGCGCGTTATGATGAAGGTAAACGTAATTCTCACGTGCTAATGTAATTGTTCGTCCGTTCGAGTAAGCTCGTCCTTTCAGCGCTTCTTGTTCGAGACATCAAGGATACATATTAATAACTACGTGCCTTTTGGGAAAAAGTTGATATTCATAATATATACCTAATATTTTATATATGGCATTTATATTTTCCGATTCCAATTGATATTATCGTGACTTTAATAGCGCTTCATCATTTATATTTTAATAATTAAGTTTTAATAATTTTCTCTCTCTTATCTAGAAAAATATTTTATTTGTTTGATAGATAAATATCAAAATGCCGTGTATTATTAAAATTAAAAGAATCTCATGTAAATATCGCATTTTATAGTTTGATCGATAATCCTTTCTTTCTTTTATCACATTTACACAAGTTGTGCAGTATGTGCAAAATTAATCGATTCAGTAGCAGGTGTACAATATTAATTTCGCGAAATATTAATGAAATACTAAGAAATTACAAGTATCCTTCTAATAAACTTAGTTGACTTAATCGTGTCCGCACAACTTGAGAATTCAGTATTACAAGGTTCAAGTTAAGTTGCAAAATGTGGCTATCGAATGTAAATTATATAGTACATTTTATAGATTATATACTTATTGTCTATATTTTAATAATATTAAAAATGCGAGTTGAGCCTCGCGTTTTTTTTATTCAGCATTTAATTATTTGTAACAATATCAATATCTGATTTTATATAGCTAAAGCATCGTGCATATAATGTGTCAGTATTTAATTTTTCATTCAATTCTATTGTGCGCAATTTACATGCAATAATGTAAATTAGTTAAAAGCTTTAGAATTACAGAAACTAAAATATTATAAATATCTGATTTAAATAAATAATAATATTTTGCTCTCATCAATAAACGAAATAAACATATCTTTAAAATAAAATATTTTAAATTTAATCAACATTGATAATTATGCAAATTTCTCTGAATTTATGATATGCAGGATAAAAGACCTTCGAAATATAATGATTTAATAAGCATATACTTTTTAATCCACATATGTAATTTTATTGCATAATTAGCTTTCAAAATTGCGCTAATTAAGATCTCGACTTATAGCAATTGAGGTCTATGGAAATTTAGCACGCTTCGAATATGAAATAAATCGCCTTTTTATACTAGAATTATTCGTATATATCTTAATAGCCCTAATACAAACATGCACAAAACGACACGAATAATTTTAAAAGGTTGCAATTTCCTTAATTACACTCGTAATTGCCCAACTGTGATTTTATTTGATACTAAAAGAGAGAGATCTTTCGTCTTTGTTTATACAACATCTATGATTCTCTCTCAATGCAAATACGCGATTGTATTGATCAATAGCTACACTTTTGTTTTTGTTCACGAATGCAAATGAAGCGGCCATCTTCCCGAACATTTATGCAAAATTCTCGCATTTTTAATCAATTAATTGAAGCACCAATTTGATGTCATCCGCGCACGAGACAGCTTCTCCGCTATTCCATAGTCTCTCCTTTTCTCCTCGTCTCTCGTTCTCTACACCCAGGTATCGTTTATCTCTTTTTCCCGCCTTTTTTCCGTGCTCGCCAGACCCGAGAAAGGCCAGTCACCGATGAGCGGCGGCTACGGCCCGGTAAGGCCCGTCCGTATAACGTTTGTTACCATTGCTCGTTTAAATAATCTCGAAACATGTATCCGCGGGGTTGCGGGACGCGGGCGAGAAAAAGAGAGAGAAAGAAAGAGCAAGGCTCTCGCGCTCGCGCGCAGTCACGGATGGCTTTACGATCGGCCCTCGTCGTTAATTAAGAGCTTGTAATTATTTAGTGGTGGACGTTAGCGCACCCCCGCCGGCATCGGCGCGGCCGGGCCCTCCTCCCCCTGCCGGCCCCCTCCATCCTCCCTCCATTCGTCCATTCGGAGAGAGAGACTTGATTTACATTCCTGCGAAGAATGTGCGTCGGCCTCGCCTGCCATCGCTCTATTTTCTTTTTCTACTCTAACACCCCCGCGCGCCCGATCCCTCGTCTCCCTCTACGTCGCTCCTTCTTTCCGTCTATGGGCCGTTCTCTCGGATCATTCTCGTTTTTCACCTCGTCCCTTGACCCTCTCGTCGGCCCATCTCTTATTTCGCAAATATATGAGGGATCCGATCGTCGCATCGCGTCGCCGGTGACGGGATCGGGATAAAACTGAATCAAAGCATTATAGTGAAAAGTGCATTATGTCAGTTGAAGCATGAATGAGTCGATTTGCACTATCGAAGAATATTTATGTAAAATAATTCTCTGTAATATATTTGTCGCGCATTTTCTCGCGGAGATTTATGAGTAATTGATTTCATTAAACGTATTTTTCTTAATCTGGATTCAAGATTATTAATTTTCGAAATTTACATGAAGATTTTTGTTCGATAATATGAATGCAAAAGAAAACACCGGGTACCAACGGGTTCCAACACGTGACAGATGATGTACGAGCTTCTTGAGATGCGTGTACCAATCGATTTACTGTCGTGTGTTCAAGGTTTTCATATTTTTCCGAAGAATATTATATATCGATAAAGAACATGATATTTATTAATTTTGTGTGTGCGTGTGTGTGTTACTCTATCAATGATCTTCACAGACGCAGACAATTATATATAAATCATTTTCACAAAGAGATTAAGTTAACAGTTTTCGGGAATAAATATCCAATATATTTCATGTGTACATGTTGATGTTTTACACACGTAACATCAGCATCGCAATTTAGTCATTTTTTACGAGATAATTTTCTTATTTGATCTTATTTAATTATAACATAGATTGATTAAAAGGAAATAAAAATATTTCTGCAAAACTTAATTATTGATATAGCTGAATGTTGGATGAGTTATTTAGATGTGAGTGGAGCATGGCGTGATATCGAGCTAAAAACACTGTATCAAGTGACACATACCGTATTTCTAATTATAAATCATTTGCATTTTTTAATAAACAGCATGTAAATGTACGGTTTTTGTACGTGTTTTGCGACGGAAACCTCTTTGCTGTTGTTCGTTTCACATTTCTGTAAAATTGTAACGAGCGCGAATGGAACGTGTATATGTTTCTATCTCTGCTTTTAAAATTGCTCCAGAGATAAAATTCCGACATAATGACAAAATTAGCAGATGTTCTCTCTCTTGTATACAAATAGCTGTAAAAAACAGTAACGCAACCGGATAGAAAGGTGTCTTATTTAATGATTTCTCGTGAGGTTCTGTAACCGCGTGTTTCCGGTAATGTAGCGTGAAATGTACACACATATTCCTATGTATCTGATGCAAGAGACAATTCGAAAAAATAGTAAGATGAATTCAGAAACTCGCGTGTCAAACGTGATACTCGATGCAATTAACTTTGTTGACTATCAGCCTTTACATTTGATATAATTGAGCAATTGTACGGATGTTAGAAATGAAGTAATTATAAGTAGCAAACGAGAGAGATTTGCACAATAACAGTAATAAACGATAAAGCTTTATGCATTTCCGAAACATTGAACAAAATATCACATATAATCTCGCTTTAACATAAATACATTAATCTCCATGCATTGAATATGATATACCGTTATAATGTGATAAGAATATAATAAAATAATTAATAATATAATGCGTAAAATATGTATAATAAAAATATAATAATATGAAATAATATAAACATAATAAATAAAATGATAAATAAAATAAATATATGATATAATATAATAAATTATATTCGATACATAAGAAACAAGAGGAAGATTAATTAACAGCTCTTATTGAAAGAAGCGATAAAAACTCATCGTTTCTTGCCCGATTAAGGCTCGGATTTGTGGACAGATTTTGATTTTATGAAAGAGAGAGAGAGAGAAGGAAAGGACGGAGACTTCGAGTTATCGATCGTACGCGTCGTGATAAACGAGCGAGGGCCGCGTCACGAGCAGGGCATCGCGCTCGCTCGCTCTCGTCGAACTTGAGAATCGTTCTCGCGATATTTCAGTGTCAGCGGAGGCAGGTACCGAGGGCACCGTACCCCCGATGGTGGTACATCCGGGCACCGCGCGCGCGCGCGCGCGCGAATAAATCCGGCCGGACACACCGGGCCGGGGTCCCCGAGAGATGGAAACACGATTCGGTCCGTGCGATCAAAGGACCCGCTACAAATTGAAACAAATCAGCCGGGTAATATTAATTAATCCGCAGACGCGCATTAATAATTCTCTCCCCTTCTTTCCCCCCCTCCTCTCCCCCGCCCCCGGCACTTCTTCGCTATCGCGACTATAATCATATCGTACACCCCGGTGTCTCGACGTTTCTCGTCCGCGCGAAAACCGATATATACAGAAACGGACGTAGTTTGCGTATCTTGAGTTTAATCAGACTTTAATTTGCGACGTCTCTGCTTGATATTCTTCGAAAATCTTGGCAATCTTATTGAAATTGAAAGATATGTCTTAATTTAAAATTAAGATACAAATAACATTCAACTAGAAAAATATCAAGATAAAATATATGACGTCTGACGTCACGAATAAAAGATTAGCTATTTATCTTAAGATAAGAAGCTTTAATTTTACACGAAAAGATAATTCCTAATTAAAATACGAGTACAATATACTGGAGATAATTATTTACTTTTACGAATTTTTATATGCATTTAGGATGAGGAAAATATTCAGGACTCCAAGAGCTTTCTTTTTATAAATAAATAATTAATACTTAAAGAATGCGCAATGAATTTGAAATCTTTATACATGACAATCATATAAAATGTACATATTCTCAGCACACTCGCATTTTCATTTACACAAACATACTCGTACATATTCGTATATACCTGCGGCATATCGCGGCTTCGAAGTTGAGCTCTCAATTACATCCGGAGAATTATGAAGCTGCGGCCAGCGGTTTGGCCAACTCGGATCCCCTTCTTCCTCTCGGCCCGATTCTTTGTAATCCCTCTATGTTATTCCTCTTGGGCCTCGTGCACACACACAAGCGACACAGAGAAAAGGGGTGAAAGGCGAAAGTGCTCCGGGGCAGCCCGATTGTGTCTTCATTAGCGACTATTAATTGTCAAAATGTGCCACATAATTCAGTTCGCTCTCTCGATCGGTTCGCGCGTCCACCGTATATATTTAAAGCTAACGCGCTCAATTGATTCTTGCGGGGCGAACGGAGAAGGAGGGAGGGGAAACGGGGCCCGGGAGGGCCTGGAGGGGCCCTTAACCCCTCGGTGAATCATTCGCGATATCTACGGGCGTATACTTGCGCCCGGCGCGGCGCCGAGAGACACCGGCCGACGCTCGTTCGAGGCTTGTCGGACGCGAGTAATTGCTAATGGGTAATTAATTCCAGGATAAAGACGGAGCGACTCGGCTCTTGACCCTTCGACGCAGGTACGATTCTCACGGGAGACGCTGGCGGAAGGCTAGCTTGGAAACGACGGCCACGAAGAAAGCAACGAAGGAAAGATGTCTAATCCACTGCGGTTTGCAGCAGATAATCTCTGTTAAGTGATGGCGCAAGAGAAGTAAAGGTGGGGAGAGAAGAAATTAAATAATTCGCGATGAATAAATCGATAGGTTTTCAATTTAAAAAATTGTAGGCTCTTAAATATAAATCTTAATTTTTACAATCATTTTATTCGCAAGAAAATGAAATTGTAACAATAAAACAATTCAGATCGCATTCTGTTACGCAGATTTGGAATATTAATGAAAAGAAGTTCTCTCATCTTGATAAAAGTCTCTACAAATTTTTTATTCTCCGAATTTTTCTAATCTTCCTTTTTTGCGCGTTGTAAATGATACCGATTATTCATCCTCCTCGTCCTTGTTGCGGCAATTATCCTTTTTTTAAGTAGCTTTACATGATCGATAGTAATTTACTTTCCTGGAGACGCTGGTTTGACGCGCGGCAGCTTTATTACATCTACGGCTACGCCAAAATATTACGCACGATAATGTAAATGACGACAAGATTTATTCGTGTCCACGGACAAGCGAGATTTACGAGAAAATGACTGTTCGAGTACCTGCGGAACACGCGCGTCACACGACAGAAGGTAACATATTGCCGTCGACGTACCATGTGCAATTTTTTGTCGGCGCTCGTTGCCTTTCTACCGTCTCCTTCATCCTCATATCATCACGGAAGCGTCGCCTCTGATCCGCCGAGAGATTACGCGCAAAAGTACGAGCATGCTCCCTTTCAGAGTCACGTAAGTCGCGATCTTTTAATACCTCAAACGCTAACGAGAATTTGCGGACGCACGATTTCCCGCGCATTCTGTGCATACGTTCCTTATTTAATTATCGGGGCACAGCCTGCACGATTTATAGTTTTCGTAATCGTCTTGAAAACTTTTACCTTAAACATTTAATGGCTATAGGTCTCTCGATGAGAGCAAATTTTATCTAAAATTTGAGAGACCACCCATTTTTATATTTTTTCAGAACGTCAGGCTTAGTTTCGTATATCTTTCTTGTCTTATTGAATTCCATATCGATTCAGATGCCATTAATATTATTTTTAATAATTAATCACTCTTCTAAATTTTATTAATAAATAAATTCCTAGTAAAAACGAGTGTGCTAAATAATAAAATGATAATTTTAAAAAACTTACATATTGTGTACAAAATATTGATCTTAATAGCTGATCCAATTATTTGCTTACTTTATTATATCAATATTGCTTAATTATTTTTGAACTACCCGTGATTACCTTTGTGCCACGTATAATCCGGATAGCACGCGAAATAATTCATCATTACGCGTGACACGTGTGTCGTGCGTTTCGGGTCCTAAATCACGCAGACGACATTTCACGCGTCTAACGACAATTAATACGCGATCGTTGTTAGAGATACGTAAACGAGGTAATGGCGAGATATAATTCACTGTCGTTCCTTGTCGGCTGTCGCTAAGACACGTTATCACTAAAGAAAAAGGATTGTTCGTAGGACCTACGGCGAATCATGATGGAGATTTAGTAGCATCCGGAGTACCATTATTAATTTACTTTTAAATTGTATCTTTACCGAGCCTTTAACGCGCAACAATATTAGACTCCTGATGGATTTCATCTCTACATGATTCTTATGCAAATTACACATATTGCCGTCGGGCATGAACAGAGCAATCCGTTATTGCTTTATTACTATCATTATTATTTATATTTAATATCCTTATGGGACGCGCTGCAATTAAGCCTGTCATCTCGGCGAGATTAATCCCCAACGCGCCAAACTGCATTTTATACCAGATATAATTGACGTTTATGTTTTGCAATATTGAACTTACTGTAATAATTAATTTTCAGAAGAGAAGAAAATAAAAATTGTATCCTTTTGAAATCAAGAAATAGAGAGAGATAGAGAGAAGAAGATAAAGACAGAGAAATATAATTACGCATCGTACATTTTAATATAAAATTTCAAAAATGCTGTTCATTATCTTGGATTACATTATTCACCGAGTCTATATCGCGCTCAGAAATAATTATAATCGAGATCTCAAAGTATAAATATGAAATAACATGCTCGATGGCGAGGTGGCGGTTCACCCCCTCGAGAGGAACCTTACCTCCGTCGACTCAAGGTCTGCTTTCCCTCTGCCTTTTTCTCCCTCCTGGCTCTCGCGGGGCGATAAGCACCCTGTGACCTTTCACTTAAGTTATTACTTTTATCCGGACGCGGGTCACGGGGCATAAAGGCTCGTTGAGCATCGAATCGACTTTATCAGTCCAATTAAACGGCCGCCGACAATCGCGAAAGCTCGCCTCGATGCTTCGAAAGAGTTCCCTTCCATAACGATACGGGCGGTTTGTGTGTATTCGCGAGCTTTTTTTATATTTCTCGCGTGAGATATGGAACTAAGAGAGTCGGCGCGAGCGCGCGAGACCTCTCTCGTGAATTACATTGTGGGTGGACGCTGTCATTACGCGCTTTTTCCCTCGCCCCCTCGCCTGGAGGGGGAGGCCCCGCGACCGAGGATCTCGAACCGAGTTTTCGCGAGCGCGGGTGGTTACGGGGCCGTGTAATCGCGTTGTCCGAAACGTACCGAGTCGCGATTATGTCGACTCAGATGCGGTCATCGAGTCATGCGAAGTCATCGCGGCCGCTGCGTGTCGCGTGCGTTACGGTTGAGCGGACGAGGGTTGAGACCGGGGTTTTTCCTCGCCGAGAGATCGCGGACGGATGAGTGCACAGACTTGGATATGAGGTGACGGGAATCGAGGGATTCCGTGTGCAAGAGAATGAGATGTTAATATTTTCTCGGCCCATATTTTATATATAACACTCGAACTAAAATGTCCTATCTCTTTCAAGTTTTTAATTTTCATCCTGCAATTTAAAACATGATCATTTAATTAAAAAAATATTTCATGATTATATAAAAATAAAAATCCCGATAAAAATCTTTCCTTGCTGTGAGTGCTACGAAAAAAAAATTGTTTAAGTTAATTTTAGAGACAGAATAACTTGAGAATAAATCAATAATTTCTGCCGATTGATTATTAAAAAATGATTACGCTTGAAAAAATGAGGGTATTCGAGAGAGTGCTTTCCTAATGTTACCCTATAAAATGTCTTCTTACAACGCATCTGATGAATGCGCTCTTAAGTTTGCGTGCATTCGCTCGCGTTTCTAACATCTCGGGCACTTGCACGAAGTCCGAGGTGGATTATTTTCATTACGGATGCAGATGAATGATTTTCGTAACGGGATGCAATGTATTCTGGATCGCGAGTAATGAATAGAAAATATTCAGATTTAACAGACATTATCAAAACATAATAATTATATACCATCAATTTTTGAGTCTGTAACATATTACATATTTGAAATATATTATTTTAGAGAGGAACAAGAGATGCATCAAAGTAAATAAAATTTATGCCGCAAGGAAAATATATAAATATTAATAAATATACGAAAAGGAGAGAAGAAAAATTAATCATGGAGAAATTTTTAAAATAAAAAATAACAGGCGAAACCTGTTCATGAATAATAAATCTAGAAAAGTCCAATAATGTGATATAAAATGATGATAAAAATCATGATTCAAGTGAAAGAAGATACTAGATTCGAATAAAAAAAAATCCTAACAAGACGCCTATCTATTTCAAATGCAGCTCGTGCAAAGTAATCGTTCTTGTTTTTCTCGATACATATATCATATATACAACATATACGGTACCGGTTGCGTGCATTGTTACGTCTCAATGGATACTTGCACGAAGTTGGCGTAATAATTCGAGCTTGTTAAAGAATACGAATCAAGGGTCCTTCGATACAATTTATAACACGTACGGTCCGTAAGGTCCATTTATGCGCAAAGAACATTGCGAGATACTATCGCGAGATGCTATCGGAAAATCTGCGTCACACAAAGTAAGAAACGCGTAAAACACACGAGTGCGCGTGAATAAATCAATATTTCAACACGAGACTTGAACAACCAGTGTCATTCTCCGCAAGTAGAAAGATAAATGTATCTTATCATGCGACGTTTCTCTCTCCTTTCATATTTTCAAGTCAAAGCATAGCGTTGGTTTTAAATATAAAGTGAGTTTATCGATATAATTTTCAAGATAAAAATTTAAATATAAATAACAAAAAAATAAATAAAGCATATGTTACACATAAATTGATATAAAAAATAAAATATTCAGTAAATTATACCTTTGTTTTTAAATGTTAATTCCATTTAATTAATTCTTAGCAATTATTCATGTGATATTCTAATACATATTCAATATAATGTTTTTGCATCACGTGTTTCACATCGCCAAGTTTGTTACAAAAATGAATATCAGAAATATTAATAATTTAATATGTGGCGTTAAGCGATAAAAAAATTAATTTGTACAAATATAGATAAATAAATCTTTGTATAAATATTAATACGCAAAATGCATAAATCAGATCTTCGATTTGCACGCGGAAAATGACGATGAAACTCGCGTTGCGTATTTTTTTTCCCACAATCACATTCCCGCGGACTTCTGCAAGAAGCCGATTCGACTTCCGTCATTCCCAGCGAAACCGGGGCGAATGATTTCCGTTGGTGATTTCGAACGCACACATACGCGTGTCGCGAGGGGATATTTAGGAGGAAATCTAGAACGCTCGCATATAACAAACCACTTTTCTTCGTTCCTTTTTTTTTGTTGTTGTCTCGGATATGCGGTCATCGAGTCAGAAAATCATCGTCCGCTATTTTCTGCAATTCATAGCCAACGCGTTCGCGTGCGCCCCGTATAGAGAGTCATCGGCTCGGGAAATCATCATCCGTCATTTTTTACAATGTATGCACATTGCGCTCGCGTGCGTGCCGGAGTGTATACCTATCTGCCTACCTACCGAGGGGGCTCGAGTGACGATATTATGCCGGGTAGTCGAGCACCTATCCCCCTCATAGATAGATGAATGATTCTTTAATGCGCTCTCGCGTGGACGACCAGCAATATAACACGATCAGAGATTGCCAGCTTTCCCGAAACGGACAATGTAATATACGTCTCTTTACGTAAGTATCTCTTTCAACTTAGAAATAAAATTAAAAAGAAAAAATAGCTTGTCTTGAAAAGATTTTATCGAAAAATATTCATAAAAAAATTAGTTCCACACAAGTTAAAAATTATTTATCATATAAATATTACTTTTGTTGTGTAGAAATTGGTGCCAATTAATTTTTCAAGTTTGGATGCATATTTATTTGCGAATTTATTACTCTTGTTCGTCGACGCTTGGACGCAAAGCTACGCAGAAACACGGCAACTCTCGTGAGCTGGAGAAATCTGGAGAATCTGCCGACACCTCTCCCGATGCGTCATCTAATCGAGTGGGACTCTAATGGCTTGATCGAACGCGAAGAACGCGGCGTTCCTCGCCGATATGTATCGGGAATATAGCGCGAAATCGGTTTCCACATTGTGTACACAATGCTCTCGCGTGGAACCAATAGTCCTCGCCAACACTGTGGTTACACACGGCCGCTTTATCATTAAGGGGGAAACCTCGAAGAGAGAACGTAGGTATCGTCTAAGTATCCAAATGATCGTGCGCGGGAACAACGTCGGTAGCAATCGAATGTGCAACAGTGTGGATCGCAATTAGATTCGGTCTGCGAATGTGGCGAATCGGGATCGGTATTCCGTAGTTCCCACACACGAGTGAAACGATCTTTGCGCGATCTTTGTCGACGCGAGTAAAATCACCGAGATTACGTCGTCCTTAATGAGCCTCTGCCCAGCCTCCGCACGATTTTCCGGCGTCATAATTAATTAAAAGCCACATCGAAATTCGTTGGTACGATCCCACTTTAGCATACTCGTGCAAATCCACTAGCAATAAATTAGGATAATAGAAATCTGCGCAAAATCATCATATTTAAATAACATTAAATCTAAAGAAAAAAATATTTCGATATGAAGTACGATTTCAATAACTTGATTTATACTTTTATCCTCTGCATTTATGAATATTTTATACAAACTATTACAGAGATGTTTACAATAAAAAAATTGAAAAATATTATTTCCATTTACAAATTATCAAAAATAAATTTTACAGAATATTTTATGAAGACAGAGATCCTTTTATTCAAACATCTCGGACAGATTTGTTTAGGCCGGGCTAAGTAATGGCGATGCATGTTGCACGATTGTGATATGACCTACTGTTACTACTGAAAAATGTATGTCGGCCGTCAGTCCTAGCGAAAGGGTACATTGTCTCGTGAAAGGGATGACGCTCGGACAAACGTGACACGTACGGTGAACTTGACGGCGCTGGCGTGACTGCCGCATGTCGGGTGTGGATACACGGTGACTGAAGATAAACTAACGAGGGTGAACTATGTCCAGAATTACCTCGTAATAAAAGGCAGCCGACGGGCAAACGTATTCTGTGTTTATAAATATTATGGATCTATAAAATACGTCACCGCGCGACTGCGCTTTTAAAAGGAGCGTAAATAATTCCCTAAAACATCGTCAGATTTATCGACAAAGATTTGTTTCATATGCATGGAATTCTGACGTATTCCAAGCGAGATGTTTTTTCAGAGATATTTAGATTATTCACAATGTGGATTTTAATAATAATGTCTTTTAAAATTCAATATTTTAATTATAGTTATTTAATAATTGTTTTGCTAAAAGCATTAGGTAGTTTGCAAGGATATAGATATTTTACACATCATATAATATTTTCATATGTATCTGCTACATCAATAATGCACTTACTCTCTCTGTATTTTAAATATAAAATTCTAAAAATTTTAAAATATTCTATGGCATATGTATATTTTATGCCATGATGATAATAGCTTAATTGGCTCAATTATAAATTTAAACACACCTGATGGAAGCCTAGATAACTCTCTATGCTGTGGGTAGCGAAAAACACTTCCCCGTCGCAAGTCAATATTAGCAGGAACCCGTTCAGTGCCTGAAACAGAAAATTGATTCGCTAATTAAGTTAAGCACAATTGCTTGTGTATTGTTAAAAACTATATTTGAATAAAATATGAATATAACGAACGTACGCATTTCTATCATTGTAAAATAATTATATCTGCATTAATATTAATATAATAATCGATGCTCCAAATCGTCTATTAATCGTCTCAGTTAAATAAAACACGTCGTGTAAAATATCCGGAATTGATGATAATCGGAAACCGAAAGACTGCTCCGTTTTTGCACCGGGGCAAAGTTCAAGAGGCTAATTCGTGGCGTGTTAAGTTAAGAGCACCGCAAAATATAGGTTTAAACGTAGTTAAACGTACATGTGAGTATATACCTGCGAGAATAGAGCGGCGGCACGAGAGAACGAAAGGGTACGTTGCCTTTTAGGGTACGAAAGCAAAGGCCTAGCGTTTTGCGGCGGCATCGTACGAAAACGTTCCCTGGAAAGTTTTCTCATTTGTCTGCAGACTCGATACCGGTAAATACCAAACGAGATTGCAACTCGAGTGTGTTTACTTCGATGCCCAAAATAACTGTTATCCGATTATCACTGAGCTATATAGGCCTGCCTCGGAAAAGAGGAACGTGCTTTCGCACATACATTATTCACCCACACGTTTTTCAACTGATAAATATAATAAAATTGAGAGAATTAAATATCGATAACAAAAGTACACGAAATTTACGAATATGAAAAAATAGATGGTGTTAAAAATAAATATAAATTTATTTGTATTTATTGCAAATGCAATAAAAAATATGAAAAATATATGTATCCTTATATTGTTATGTCATTTTACATTTTTTCAATCTGTAAAGTATAAATTTTCGAATTTTGAAAAATATGCAAATCGTGATTAACAGTGACAGAAATATTTTGTAAAAAGAAATCTGTTTTATACATAATCTCTATCGAGTACACGTGATCCAATAATTACAGTGATGGAATTTTATGGAAAAAAAAGCGAACTTTGGCGGAGCAAATGAATCTTGAGGCTAAAGGGTACATATACCGAGTGTGCCGATAAGAATAATTCAAGGACGTAATCCGACGTGGCGCGCACGATTAAGCTTTCCGAAATACACGGGCAATTTCGAGCCGCCACGCGAGAATAGCACGTCGACACGAAAACGGAAGGGTGCGTTGCCTTTCGGAAAGCGGCGAGGGCGGCGAGCGTTGTTTCTCGCTGCCGGGAACGCGCTCTGAAAACTGCCCCGGGAAAGTTTTCCCATTTATCGGCGGTCCCGATACCGGCAAATACCAAACGAATTCTCTTTCTCTCTCTCTCTTTCTGTCCGTCTCTCTCGCAACAAACGAATGCGCACCGCGCATCGAAGAGCCGAAAATATCCGTCCCAGTTTTAACCAGTCTTCAGCCGACGCGCTATACATCGCTCGGGGAAGCAGGGTGGAAACCATTTAAAGCCTCCGTCCGCTCCACCGCTTTCTCTGCGAGCTAAATGTGTATTGTTTTGTTTTATTTCGCAGTGGCAGTGCCAGGCACGCCAAATCGGGAACCGGCAACTTATTGTTTTGAAATATGGCTCGCTGAAATCGGCATGTAAAAAGAAAATGGGAATTATATATCAGTGCGAATTAATTGATATTTAATTTTAAAACGGAATACTAGAGACATTACGAGAGACATATATATAATTATGAAGGTATAAAATTAAAAATAAGTAATCTGTCTCGTGAGTTTTTCACTGTGGAATAAATAACAAAAAAATTCGAATTTAATGGAAGAAACTTTGATTATATCTTGGAAAATATATATATCTTATATATAAATTTTAAAATATTTATTTTCTTGTACTTTTGTTATCTTCACTTTCTTACGCTTCACGGCCTATAAAGAGTTAAATTTTCCGTGGTATCTCAGGATTCTCCCGCTTCACGGCGCCGACGCGACGCACGCTCGTAAAGTTGCGATAATTGCGGATATCTCGCGGCTTCCTAATCCCGGCTTCCGACATTCTCGCAAGCAATGCGATCGTAGACTTCGTACTATCTCATTACTTCCGGGATAAAATGAGGCTCGTGTGTCTTAGAAACGGCCATAATAATTATTAGGGCGATTAGACGTGGTTTATCAGAAATTCGCAGGCGTATTTTATATAAAATCTGGTAGTCGCGTAACTCCTCTAGAATGTAAAAGAAGCCGAGAGTGGCTCGTCTGATCGTACAATTCGCTCGTACGAGTAACGTATGCCTTGTCCTGTGCCTTCGCACCCTCTCGTTACGACGAAATATGTCACTGTGTCAAACTCTCGGTTTCATTTTCCGATCCGCATCGGGTGGGAGCCTCGATTACGTCTCGCGATAGCGAGGTATACAAAATGGCACACTTCCGAGCGATCGCATGCGCGGATGCTGCGTTTTGATTGGTTAATCCGCAGGGTGGGCTCCTGGCGGTTGCGTCAATACGGATGTGCGCGAGGGGTGAGTCTCTCTACGACCTCGTCTCGTTTCACCCCATACGCTACGTGTACCACGTCGCGTAGGATACGGAGCTATAATAGGATTTTCTCCGCTTCCTGCGCTTCCCCCTTCCTTTCCCGTCCCTTCGAAATGGCCGACATAGCCATTCCGCGGTAGACATCCCGCGAGACTCGTTCGCCCTTACTACTATAATTGCATTGTTTGGGGAAGTAATCGGGTTTTCTCTCGATCGACCAGTTCGCGGGGTCTTCACGATCATGACTATCATTCTGTCAGATATCTCACGAAGCAAAATGGAATCGCTATTCGACTTTATGTTTTATATTAATGCACTTTTAAATTTTAATAAATGTTCTTGTATGGCTTATATTAAATTGAGTAATTTTTTTCGTAAACGCTTTTATATTATTTATAGAAATCATTCAAGATGAGTCATATCCTTAGACTTGACTGGGAATATGTAATGTATAATCAAGATGTACAAAATGTTCGAATTAATCATAGTTTCTTGCGTTAATCATTTAATCCATGTTTGTGGATGAATTTTACACATGTTCGTGATGAATGTCCGCGAAGAACACACCGTTTGGTTTCTTGAACTCGAAATCTGCATACCACGTGCCGATCGTGTCAGGCATCGGCGTCCGTGCCCGTGACTCCCGCTCGCATGCGAGCGAAGAAAATGGAAAGATTTCGTGCGTAAAGTATTATTGGCGACCCGCTAATGCGGGAGAGTCAAGGTGAGGATGAAGGGGTATTAGAAGTTCACGCTTGGACGGAACACGCGAGTGCGCCCGCGAGTGGCACGCGACTGGATTCGCCGAGCGGCTCACGCGAGAAATAAAAAGCCGCATCTTTTTCTGCCTCCTCCTTCCTTCCTCCTTCTTTGTTTTTCCCCCGGTCCTTTGCGGAAGAGAAACACCCGCGCTTCCGCGATGCGTAACCGTGCGTGATCGACTTGATATCGGATTTAAATATCGAAGAGAAAACAGATTTAATGAATCGTGTTATTTTACGAATTTTTTTTTTTAAATTCGCAACTCGATGTAATAATCCAACACGTTTATCGCGATAAAATAGATGAAATATTAAAATTAATGCCATAATTTCAGTTGTGTTTTTTAAATATATAGTATTGTATGCAAATTATATTAAAATTCTCGAGTATTAATTGATCTGTATATCCGGAATACAGTTTATTTTACACATTTGTCATTAATCTTTTCTTGCAAACATTTCGCAGGAGAAATAATATAATATCACCAAGTATAAATAAATACACATCGTGATAGTAATATTCATAGAATTGTGTATTTTAATTTAACGATAGAATCGAATGCATGCTTCTAATCAGTCGTTGATGCACGATTTCAAAGTAGAATAAAATTTATGTGATGAATGCTACATCAACGCCGACCTTGCCAAGGAGAGAGAAAGATACAGAAAGAAATCATTCGCATTTTAGAGATCAATAAAGATATCGAAGTGCATCAAGACAAACGTTAATGAATTCGTGTAATGGTTAGCGGATTTTCGTGGGGATTTTCATTTTCATACGCAACGTTATTCGCATTGCATGCGTTATCATCATTAAACGATCCCGTATAATGCTCCATCTTGGTACGACCGATTAAAAGCGACCGCATCCAAATTAACCTGGTTTCCGGCCCGGTTTTTCCTCCCTCCCGCCGTCCCCTCGCGACAATTTATCTGTAGTTTCGGCCGCCTTACTCTCGTTTATCCGACGACTAATTGCGTCGCGAACGAACACGCGACCGAGCCTAGCGACGACGACAAAACTGGATCAGCTAATCCGCCATGAAATTTTCTTATTGTTAATCGCGAGGAAGAATTTCGATAAAGTATACATCTTGGTTAAAAGTATCATCGTTATTTAGAAAAAAAATTATAACAGACTGCAACGACTGATAATTGACGTTCTAGCAAGGAATTTCAAAAGCTCGACGAAGTTTTTGACGAATTAAATTCTAATAAACATAACTAGAGATTTCTTCTTTTTGGATCTTTTGATTGCTCGTTGCTCATGTAAAAATGTATCGAGTGTTTGTTTTACAAAAATTAAAAGCTCGTCGACAGCTTCACCTGCTGTAGAGTTCGTTCGTTGCTGCACTTTGAGGGGTAATATCTTTTAAATTCGTCCGGTAATTCATTGGTCGCTCTCACATATCGAGCGCGCGTGACGGACGCCTCTTTCAGACCCTCCGTTAATTAAGCTCTTCGGCATCGTATCTCGTTAAGATCGTTAAACGGTGCGGTAAATACATCCCCTTCCTCAAATTGCGCATATGCATATAGAGCACCGGCAACCATCTTGCAACCTTGCCTTGGAAAAAAAACATGTTATCAGATGGCGAATGCATTCGTGTGTTTCGCGTAAACACTTCCCGTGGAAATATACATACATTTGTGCGAAAAGTGATTGTATCGCACGTGATAGATTTAAAAACAATGAAAATCGTTATATGATATATTGAATTATTACTTTATTATTTGCTTGAATGATCTGTTTTTTGCATATAAAATAAGAATGACAGATATTACTTTATACTCGTGATGTAAAAAATTGTCACTATTTGATTTCTTCTTTTTAATTGATTTGATTGATTGATTAATCTCATAATCAATAAAGTAAAAAAACTCGAAATTTTCCAAGGATTTCCGAATCTTTTCCGGTAATAATTTTCAGATAATTAAAAATGTGATAATTATCAAAAAAATTACTATTGCTCAGAATAAAATAAGTCTGCTTTTGCTAACTATGAAAAATATTATCGACAAGATTCCGTCGAGTTTGAATTTCCAAGTATGAAAAAATCTGCTTTACTTAAATCGCGTTTTATTATCACAATCATTTGTGTGTGCAAGAGATACAGATTGAGAGATAAGCTCGATAAAATTATATAAATCAACCCTTGATTTTAACCCCGAGCGGAGGATCCGCCATGAACGTCTCGGCTTAAGGTCGAGCCTAAGGTAGAAGCGAACCCGGGCCATACGTAAGGCTTAAGAGAGGGTCGACGCGGTATCTAAGGGAGGAAAGGAGCACGCGATCAATACGGGAAGGACTAGCGGTGCCAGACCAAGGCGAGCCCCGTCGACCACCAACCTAACCTCATATCATCCCATCCCATGCACCCACCCAACCTACGGACTTTACCTTTGACTCAGTCTCTCTCTCTCTCTCTCTCTCTCTCTCTCTCTCTCTCTCTCTCTTTCTTTCTCTCGCATACTGACTCACTGTCTACGAGAATCGCGCTCGCCCTCTTTGCTTGATTTCCGCTCACATTGCTAGCGACGTCCTTGGTTCCCGATCCGATCGCTCGTTCCAAAAACATTTCAAGATAGATATCTTGAAGCTTACCGCATCAAAAAGAGAAACGCGACGGCGCCCATTCGTTGAATATTTTGCGAAGCTCGAGCACGAGTTTCTTAATCCCATACAATTTAAATTTAAAATTACATCAGTAAAATTAATACAGGTTAAATCGATGATAGCATCATGAAAATACGAGCGTATATGTAAAGATACATTTTATACTAATATGGTCAAAACAGTGATTTATCTTAATGACGAGAAAAAAATATAAGATCGAATATTATCTTATATGCGGCAGATATAATATGAATGGGGGATACATTTGTAATATCACTGACCCGGTGCTGTGTAATTGCCAGCTGCCGCCATCTGGTCTCTACTAATTTTAGGATTAGTAAGCCGCGCATTGCATTAATGATTACATCGCAATTATATCGAGCTTGAGTCGTTCCATAAACCGTAATTGAGTGGACGATCGTGGTTCTCCACCAACTTCCATCTTTTTCGCATTGCATTTAATGTCTCGTACAACTTATTGTTATATCTGGATGCACATTCCGCATATATGTGACTATATCGGCGTTTTCTTTTTTACTCGCGCTTCTCTGATCGGATTCAAAGCATCAAATGTCAAAATCAAAATATGTGTAATTGATAATTGATAATAATCGTAAGAGCTATGCGAAAAAATTATAATTAATGCTAAACATATATTTCTTAATATCATATTAAAAATTTTGTTAATACAATTCTGAAAGCTTGGATGGCACCGTTTATTAAAATATTGAGCAAATTTTTATTAAATAAATTTTTATATATCTGTACGCGCTAATAAGTTTACAAGTAGTAAAAAAAAATAATTGACGAGACATGTGCAGAAGAATTTTGCTAAAACTGAGTTTCTTACGAAATTATGAACGAAACATTGTGGATGTGCATTTATTATACATTTGAGAATTCGCTCATTTTTACGTGGTAACGTGATACGTTTTTTTTATGAAAACAACGGAAAAATTACTCAAGAAAAAAAAGTTTCGCAGAAATTATGGTTCTTAAATTGACTTTCGCGAGACGTTTCGATGCGGTTTGCTTTCGTGCTGAATTCGATCGATTTAACGACGACTAGCCTGTTGTTTATTCCGACTGCTTTTTCCCTCTCCGCGCGATAACTTTTATAATACTCGTTATCGATTAGTTTATGATCTTCTTTTTAACCCTTTCACTTAGCTTAGTACGACGGCTGCCTTAATTAGCACTGCATGTGAAATCTCCTTTTCTCTCAACTTTCCACATTTGACAGCTGTCAATATATATAATCGCTATCATTATAATTATTCAATCAAAGGAATATTATATATTTCTCTTAATACGTTAATAATAAATATACAAATGTTACCGCTTTCACTTTCTAATTATTATTTATGTATTTTCATATTTAATACTAGAGAAGAAGAGAAATTTTTAAAGAGAAACAAATTTCATATAATTAACTAAATTAAACTACCGAATAAAAAATAAATCAATATAAAAAATATGCCATATTTTATGCGCAAGAATTTTTAAAAATATATATTCAATATTTATAATTTATAAATAAAACACGTAATCTTTATCTTTAAAAATTTTTATAGTTAATTTTGCTATAAAATTCTTTTTACATAAATATTATTTTTTTTTAAATAACTGATTAAAAATACAAAAATTATTTTATTTGTCATTTTATTTTCTTTTTATTTCAGAATAATTTTTGGAAAAATAAAAGAGGCCTACAATTTTATTAAATTTAGAATGCATTTAAGACTTTATTTGTTGATGATTCTTTCTTCACTTCAGTATTGTTGGAATTGGACGTTCGCCAAACAAACTGGTTAATTCTCTTCTCTTCTCCGATATATAGTATAGAGTTAAAAGTCGATTCGCCAAAAGTCACGGCTAAGAAGGTTAAAAAGTTGAATGGCTGTGAATACATCATGTACGCCGCAACACATTACATAGCATATCCGTAAAAGTTCGAGTGTGCGGTTACCCCAAGAAATTAGCTGTGCCATCTTGCAGATGTTTCAAGTGCGAGAAACAAACTCTTTCCATTATTTATAAATGTGCATGTGAGCGATATACTAGTCTTATCTAAGGAAAAAATAGAAAGATCATCTAACTATGTCTGATAACTATTATCTTCGCGTGTTTTCTTTACATTTATCATTTAAAAAATAATTTTACAAAAAACATTTGTTTCTTTTAATAAAATCCTTTTAATTCGAGACTGGTGTTGACTTTAAATAATGAATGAAGCTTTATTCTTTTATTAATGAGACTTAGATAAACTACTAATAATACTTACAGAATTTTATAAAATTCTACGATTAACAAGCTCAATGATAAATTTCGACCAACTTCGATTATATATAAAATATATATAAAATTATATTGTAAGCAAATTTTATAACAAAAAATCGCAAGAGAAAACCTATAAATTTTTCCTATTATTCCGCTCACAATAACAGTAATTTCAACGTCATATCAACCTCGGTGCGGTATCGAAATCGATTTAATTTCGGCAAATTATGCAATCTTCAGCAAAACAAGAACTCATGTATCGCGTTTTCATTCTCATGAATAAGCATACGAGAGGCCGAAAATCACTTTACGATGCAATCTAGACACGGAGATTACGAGCTATGTCGTTCCTCCGTAAGCTCGAGCGGTTTCGCCTAACGGTTAAGATCCTTGGGCTCTGCAGAAATCGCCAACTTTCGGCCGGTTCAACGACTAGGAAATCGCCGGCCGTCCATCCGGGACGAAAGTTCCCTATCGCTCCTCGCATACGGAGCAATCAGCCGGGAAAAGCAGAAGGCACCGACATTCGCGCAGAACCGTGGCAGACATGCAACCGTCAGCAACAAGTAAGACCTTATAACACGATCATCAACTTGGCCGTACGTTGTGCCCTCTCGTTCCATCCAGACCGACCGACTCTTCGCTACTTTACCAATTTGCCGCGTGTACACGGAATTCACTTAAGTCGACTTAGCCTGGCCGCTCGCTCCTTCACGCGGCGACGTGATCTAAATTGCACCGTGCGAGCGTAACACGCGTGGAGGAAAGTCTCGCCGGGTGTCGTGATTGATGCAAGAAACAGAGCTCGTTCCAGGCGCGATAGTTCGGTATTATTTGCAGGTAATTTCGCAAATTGATTCGGGCGATCGCGAGTTGTAAAAGATTCACAATAATAATAAACAATATAATAAATGATAATAATAATAATATAATAATATAAAAATAAATATAAATAAATATAAATAATAATATAAAAATAAATAATATATAAATAAAATAAATAAATAAATAATAAATTCAATCTCTCTCTTTGGTGCAGCTTTTAAAAAATCGAGCGAAAATCGTAATATTAAGAATCGTGAAATAAATTTATGTCAACCTTATAAACGTATGCACTGATACTCGCTCGCGTAAACTGTACGTGAGAAGTACTGTTTGCGTTAATTCATTCGACTGAAAAGTATGTCATTTCAGGTTTATAACGCTTAAGTAGCATTTTGTGTTCAAAGCATCGAACAACATGAAAATCCGTTTCGAACGGTAGTGTGTTCGTGACTCGAAAGTAATCGAAGTCACGGAGGTAATCGTGCCTGCATAGCTAAGCTTTAGAGACAGATCTTGAATAAAGATATACAAATAAATATATATATGAAATATGTAATAATAAATTATTACACAAATAATATAATCAGAATAAAATAATATCGTGTAGAATTCAAACTAATGTTTTCGTCGAGCAACGAGAAACGTTTGTAAACGTTCCAGTTCTCCCACTACTTAATCGCACCAAAAACACATCCTATTAGTATCGCAGAGCAGATTATTAGTATCTTTGAGATGTGCCATTAAATTGGAAGCGTAGACGTAGTAGTGGGCACCGGGAAGGAAGGGAGAGAGGTTGGAGAGAAGGCGCGGGGAGAAAAATAGCTCGGTTATGATTACGGGTTACCGGGTGGCGGGGGTCGCCCCGACCACGACCCCCTTTTACCGACGCTACCGCGCGGCGTAGCTGCCGCGTATTAATGCGATACACGATAGCCTGGTGGCTATTAAATAAAAAATATGAGAGCAAAATGGCCGCTTTCGCGCGGCGATACGTCACTGAGAGGCGTGATTTGTACCCGAAGCCCGAGTTGTGCGCCAGGCTAAAAATTGGTCGATCCACGATCAGCCAAAAGGGGAGACACGGAGCCGAGGGGGCCCCCCGCTAGAGCGAGTCGCTGAATTTCGCCCGCAGTGCTGTATCAACAACATAATGCACAGGTTCGTTGCATTTTGATCGGCTTTAACGAGTAATTTCGTGGCAATACGTTCCGTTTCGTACAGCCGGTTTTATAGGCACCTTGGTCGCCCTTGACGCATCTTCCGAAATTCGACGTTTCATCGCGAGATGTGTAAGTCAATATGGAGTTGCTTAATCGATTCGGAGTCAATTTGAGCTCTTTTTTCTTGTGGAATTTGACAATTTTTAATTCAGAGTCGTGAAGGTTGGATTTTCAATTAAAATTTTGACAAGTTACTTTGCACTCCTAAAGCTTTACTCGCAAAAGTTCCTTTTTTATAGAAACAATAAAATACAATGATAGCAAAATTGTCAGCAGCTGAAATTTTCCACAGATGCCAATAAAAAACTATATATATTTTATATTCTTTAATTTGCTAAGCTTTTAAATAAAAAAGAGTTTGAAATATGTGTTTATCATATTCCATTCGAAACATCCAATTTTCGTTTATAAATAAATGCATCCTGCGAGAGTAGCGGATGAATGAGCTTTCGGTGCCATCGTGTAAAATGTGACAATCTTGTTTACAAGCCAAGGGATTACTTGTAACCGATGCATGTACATACATATATGCATATAATAAAATATATTTTACAAGAATATCATGCATTACTACAGTCCGCTCGTAAATCGATTCTGTCGTTCGTGGATGGCCTGGTTCACCAGCCATGGATTAGCAAACTCGATAACGATTTTCCACTTTTCACCGGTCGATCCTGTCGCATAATAACAGTACCTTGACGCGAAAAATGTAGCCGATCGCATATTTTTCTCTTGTAGGAATCTCAGAAAAGTTTATTCGAGTTTCATCAAGGAACGAAAGCTGAGAGCCGTGCTCGACGGGGGGCCCCCTGCGGTGTATCGTGCGTTCACGCCGGGTGATAATTTCCGAGAGACGACAGAAATGGATTGGCGAAGTATGTTTCGTTCAACGATCGAAAAATCCGACCGACCGGCTGCATAATCAGCGTTTTATTCGTTTATATTAGGGAAAATGACGCATTGCCTCGTCCTATCGTTCGTACCAATTCAGAAATTGCTCATTACATGAGCCAATTATATTAAGCTGATAAGAATGTAAAGTCACTAATTAAATTGTTAAAGTAGAATTCACTGTAATAGTTTATTAAAAAGTAAGAGAGTTTTAAAAATTATATTTTTATTCGTGCGAGATTATATATTATTAAATATATTATATAATTATATAATATTATATATTATATAATATTATATAATTATATAATATATTTAATAATATATTATTTTAATAATATTATATATTTATATAATATTTACATAATATTATATAATATTATATAAATATATAATATTATTAAAATAATATTATTTTTATAATTCCAAGAGTCTATGAATATTAAAATTTATAACACGATATTTGTCATTATTTTCTCGATATTTCTTCCGAATCGCGGCTCGTGAGCGGGTTCGCGAAAATGGCGGTGTTTATTGTGGCGAATTACCGGCGCGATGGTTTCGTGTCGAGTTGATCGACGAATGCTTTCGGTCTGCTTAGAGCTTTTACGTCGGACATTCAGGAGAAACGATTTCTCTCTTTCTCTTTCTTGCCCCCGTCTTCGTGGCAGAAGTGACGAAAAAGGGCAGTAAACGTTTTACGCGAGGAAACTTTCGTAGAAGTAATGTATCCGCATACCCCCCGTTTAGAGAATAGTAAGTATTAAGTAGGAAGGTACCTTCCTTGCACGCTACTCACGAAAAACGATACTTTAACGCGGTTAAAAGTCCGTGTATTTGATTTCAGTTGCTTCTTAAATATTCGCTATTTACCACGAAGAACTTGTTTTGCGTGGTCGCACAAAATTATTGTCACGGTAGAAACTGCGTTCTCGACGTCTGATACCGCAACAACTTGTCAATGAATGTAAATCGCCAAATAAAATTGTTAAAATACTGTGTTGAAATAATTGCTGTAAAAATAATTTATCTTGGCGAGAAAATTGAAAAACCTTTTTATTATCATACAATATTAGCAAACTATTGATGAATACGAGTCGTCGTCAGTGTTCGTCGCATTAAAAAAGGTATCAAGTTTATATTTAGGATTAACAATGATTTTTAATTGTGGTGTAATTTTACGAAAGCGTGTGCCACTTCTCGGAAAAGATCCCATTATATTCACTCTTTGGCGCGTTTGCCTTTTTGACGCCATAACGATGCAGTAGTAATGAATTCAAATTAAAAAAAATTAGATGTGAAACCTCAGTAATAAATGCTACTAATATAGCTTCCAAGCTTGAAAGTATTAATACGCATATTTCACTGCACACACTCTCGTCGAAATATATTAAAGTGAACAAATTAAATTTTCTCGGAGGACACATCATCCAGTCTCTCTCGAGCAGTATCAGAGGACATGTAATAAAAGAAATGTTTTTTATGCTGCTGGATGATGTGTCCTACGAGAAAATTTAATTTGTAATATTTTCTAAATCTTTAATATTTCAGTTAATCAAATAATACTTATATATTTTAATGCTAATTAAATTATAATTTCGCAATAATTTCTCTAAGTATTAAATAAAAATCTGTTCTGTCAATATTAAATAATTTAGTGCCAGTTCAAAATAATTTTTCAAATATTTCCATTCATCATACCATCATATTCACAATGGCATATACTTCAAATATAAATACATATTATTAAAGATCTAAGAAGGGGGGGAGATGTGTATTTTTGTGAAAGTCATCGAAAGTTATTAAATTCTAATTCTGAAGAATTAATTTTCTTCTTAAGATATTAAATTTTTACCAGCGTTTATATATCGCTCGAAACAAAAATTTCGCTTGCACCCTATGAAGGCGGGGGATTCGAAGAGAGAAAGATGGGAATGAAGGCATGATGTACGCGCAGGGAAGCGGCGATCCGGCAAGCGTTGATTTGATGCCGTGTAACTCGATAGACGCGAATTCCTCCCCGTAAGACAAGACAAGGGAGACGTCGTGTCGTGTCTAAATCTCGAGTCGTTCCCTCAATCGCTCGCACCCCCCTCGGTCAGTCTGGCCGCGACACACGCGGCGTATAATTGGGGAACGAGGTATAAAAATCCGATCGCGCTCAGCCGTAATTTCGTAGATGCCTCGTGGTGGCAGCCAGCTTGTCATAAACCGGATTTACCGTCGGGGTTCGTAAACTTTATGAGGATCGGCCAAACGGTATACGGCGGGTGAAAAGGAGACGGTGCTGTGCGCGGGGGAGGAGGGGGGAGGACGAAGAAGAGGTCAACGGAGAGTTGAGGGAGAAAAGGCGTAGGAGGAAGACGAAAGGTCCTGGAAAGTCGCTTTCATGGAACCACGCGAATAAATATATTATTGATGTACGAGTCGAGGAGAGGATATATTGGTTTAAGGTGAACTATCCGGAAACCGGTATCCAAGGTTCAAGGAAACGAACACGAAAATTCGAGCTGAGAAAATCAGAAGCGACCTGATTGCATCGCCATTTTCATAAATCGATATACCGTGTCAGGAAGATAGTGTTTATGGACGAACCTTTATTGATTTATATCTCGTGATATATTCGAACAAATATACACATTAAATTGCAATCAAATCATTCGACGTAAGAAATAATAGAATGTCGATCGAACATGCATATATAAACTAATACATGGAATTATATATTCATTTTATATTTTTGTAATTATAAATTTGTTGCATTTTTTAAAATAATCTATAATTTATATATAAGAAATAATTATTTAAATTCATAAATTATACGAAGTGCCTATTTTATATTCTATTAAAACGTTGAATATATAAACAAAATAATAAGATATATTTATATATAAATAACTTAGCTTGCCGATTGATTACAATATAAAAAGAATTTAAAAATATTCTTTTAGTCTTAATACAATTCCATGAGAATTCCCTGATTTTTCCAGATATAAAAAAAAGATTCCTGAGAAGTTACCTCCTTTTCCACATTTTTCCGGGGAGTAGACACCTGTATAATTATTTCGATAAAATATAACGTACAATGAGGGGAGCAATATGCGATGCAAAGACTGAAACCGAAAAACTACGATAAATCTTGTTGATCTCTTTACATCAATGTACATCAATGTCGCTCGCGTCTCGACGTTTCGCGATTCGAGGGCGGTCCGAGAGGCGCGTGTCGTTGTCGGAGGCCCGTTCGGGAATTAGCTCCGGGCGTACAAGGGCGTACGTAACGCAATTAACGAGCCGACAATTAATAACCCGCCGTTATAGATGCCGGCGGGATCGTTCGATCGCGTAGCGCGCACGTCCCGAAGCCTCGCATGAAATCGCGCGTACCCCTCGTAAGTGTAAGTGTGACGCACCGTGCCCGCCCCCCAACCCTCCACGACGTATCTCGCTCTATCAGCCTCCTCAGCACTCTCCCTCTCTCTTTGTCTCTCATTGCCTGTCTCCCCCTCTCGCTCTCGCATCCGCAAACTCGCTTCCCTTTCCCTCGCGCGCGCACCTAAAACGCAGGAAAGGGAACGTAATAGCCTTGCATGATACACCGCCATTAATCCGTGTATATACCCTTCCATACTTTGGAGGAATAGACACCTCGTACGCCTCGGTTTCATAGCCGGTTCATCAGCCGGATATCTCCCCGCTTTCTTTCCCTCTCCGTCTGCCTCCTCTCGCTCCTTCCTGTCTCTTCCTCTCACTACCGATGATTTAATTTCGGCGCGCACTCTAGTTCGCGATTCGAGACTTCTATATCATACGAATCGATCGATTTTATCGAAAAAATGTATAAGTAATCACAAATTTTTGGAGAAAAAAATTAATTTGAATGCATGCATGTTCTTATAATTCCTACATATTTTCTACTTTACATATTAATTAAATGAAAAAATTTTTTGTTTTTTCTTTAAATATCATAAAATATATAAAATAGAATTATTTTACATTTAAATATTTTCGATATTTTTAATTTATACGATTATTTTTTTTATTTATTATTTTATTTTTCATTATCGTTTTATATCCTTAGAAAATTGACTTCGTAGACTTTTTCTTTTACTATTACAAGAACTGTCTGATTTGATATGATAGACTTTTTATTTCGAATTACTAAATTGTGATCCGAACGTTTCTATTTTCGTCGTATCATCCGCTTTGCTATATTTCATCGAAATAATATACGAAACCATCTGCAGTTCTTCCCGTCAAACATGACGTCCAATCGTATCGTTTTCCTGACAGACAGTTCCAATCACGGATCGTCATTCGGTAGCACGCCCGTTTCTCTTCTCTGCCTCCTCATTCATCTCTCCATCTGTCGTGCACACACACCACTAACCGTCGATCAATCGTGAATCGTATATGGTGTGCTTATGGCAGGTGAATGTATCGCGCAGATAACATCGCTGCTCGAAATGGAGTCGATCGTTTATAATCGCTGACTTATCATATCGCGGTTGATTGGTCCTTAGACTAGAGATTAGAATCAATAACTTCGATCCTTTTTTTCAATCTACGCGAATTGACATAATGACCCTCTGCGCAAGTGCCGTTTAAGAGATAAGTATCGTTTACAAGTGTACTATAGAGAGAATTGTAATATTTTGAAGTTAAAATTTAGTATAAATAAATTTAATTTAAAATAAATAAATGAAAAGCGAAGTGTACCTAATTTTGAATAAAAAATTATAAATAAAAATAATAGATAAATTATATAAATCAGAGGCTTATCAAATATAAGTTTCGATGTATATATAAACTTATACTCAATTTGACAGTTAATTCGTAGCAAGTATAAATATAAATATGCAGAACGTATATGTTGCCAAGCAGTTCAATAACTCGCGATGCACGCTCCTGTTACCAAGGACTTGAGATATTGCAAATCGGTCAGATATTTCACGCGACTCGTCACCGTGTCGTTTATTTTTCAAGCGTACGGATCAGCTGCGAGAGATCTCATACGCGACGATGGATTTCTCCGCCACGGTTGGCAAACTGAGACGATCGATCGAAAGAGCGAGGAGGAAGCAGGTGTCTTTCCTCGCCACGGCACGATAAATATGGGAGCGCGTCGAGCCGATATGCATTTTTAAAATTCTGCTACGTCCAAATGAGATCGTAAATACGGGCTGTTCTACGTAATGAGCGTTTCCAGTACTCACCTGTAGGAACATTTCGCCGTCGAGGTGATGATGGTCGTAAGCAGCGAGCGCTGCCAGCTCTCTCGCCCTGTAGTGCGAGTCGTGGTGTGAATTCTCCTCTTTATCCTTCTGCATTACAACTGTAACAGAAGAAAATAAATTATTAAAATATGAGTTTGCGATTATGTCAATAACTCACAGTCCATAAATAATTCGCAAGTTCGAAAAGTGTTCGTGATTATACTTATGCTCTATAAACTCATACTTTAAATCGACATTTTTATTTCTCTTTGATAACATTTTTCATCCTTTTATTCTCTAAGAGATTTATATTATAATATAATTAAATTTGTCTGTATTTCTTTTTTTAATTAGGCTTAACAATAATTAATATTCTATAGATGTGTTACTGCCTTATAATATATTAGCTGCTAATAAATAAAATGTACTAAATATATTTTTTATAACATTTTTTAAATGTAACTTTTTATTCAAATATAATATTTATGAAACCTACCAGCTACCTATAAGTTTAATGACAAATGATACGTGTACTATACGATTTCTGAAGATTACACTAAGATCGTCCCTGATGATCAATTTCTAGTGTTCTTTTACATTCCTACAGTGCTATCGTCTTGAAAATGCACAAAAAATGGCCACGCCCGTATTATAAAAAAAGCCGCATTAACGCGGTAGCATACACAATGTTGAGTATAACAAAAACCGTCGAGGAAGAGAGAGGATAATTTCGACGATGCAATTAAATTTCAATCAGGCGGCCTCGTCCGCGAATCTTAATAAGACCTTCGCCCCCGCATCTTCTTCCCGCCTTTTTTATCACGTCGACCACAAATCACAGGAATGATTAGAGAATTAAGCGGACGATCCGTCGTCGTTTCTCGACGTACAAATGCGAAAACGAGAGAGCCGCATTCTCGTACAACCAATGGCTTTATGATCTTTCTTTATTTTGCTAAATATTTTGATAAAGTTTCTCGTCGTCTGCAAAAAATTCCAAATGCAATTAATGATTCTTTTTATTTTATATATAAGTTGAACGATATTTTTTTTTGCTGTATAATGACACATTATATATATGATATAGTTTATTTATTTATTAAACTATATTAAGTTATTTATTAAACTATATATATTCAGCTTATTTTTTAAGAAAGATTGAAATAAAATCAAGAGAGATATTTACATGCAATTACAATGACATTTTGGTCTGCATCTCTAAGTTATTTAATAACAAAAATTTAAACCGTTTGAAACATCTTATATAAAAAAGAGAGAGCTCAAAAATATGAAAAATGGACGAAAAATTTACGCATGAAAAATATTCATCGATTTTATAAACGATTTCAGATTGAAGATTACAGCCGAGAAAAAATGACAACGATAATTTATATCCTATGGAAAATGTCTCGATAAGAGCGAAGATGTATTTTCGATGCTTTGTCTGGTCGATAATCGGTATCGAAGTATTATAAATTCGCTTATCGTTTATTACACGATGCACTACATTGACTGATTGGATTAAAAGTCATTAAAGTCAACCGTGCAACACATCGAGCCGTTATCAGATTTATCATATTATACGCTGTAACGTCGGTTATAGTTTGCAGATTTTTATAAAAGATTAACCTGACGAGATGACGTCGGCGAAGGGCAACCGAAAGGGCGACGGACATTTTTTACCGCCGCGCAAATTTATATTTCTTGGCTGCAACGATATAATTAAGGCAATTACTGTCAAAGATATAAATTCGTCCGATGGTTTTATCTAGATTCGATGATCCGTATCAGCATTGTGCTTGTCACATTTAAAAATCGATAAGCATCCTTATTCCAGTTTGATAAACATAATCGTTCACGATAGGATGCCAGATATATTATTACAAATTTCTATACTTGAGGAGCGTGAAAAATAATTCAAAAAAAATATGTATGTTGCACATTTATTATTTTATAGACAAGTTTCTAAGATTGTGAATTTTATTTGAAAAAATATACATTTATTTTTTTATTTTATTTGCAAAAATACATATTTATTTTTTATTTTTACTGCTCGTGACTCTTTGCGTTTAAATAGATTTATTAGACGTATATTTATTAATCTGTCAGTGCTATACATTATACTACGGATCGCGACAGTTATAAATCTAGAGCGAAAGTTTTGTTTCAGAGTCGCGTAGAGTTGAAGCGCCACCGGTGACTTTAACGCGACCGGTTTATTATTTAACACGACGTTGGTCTCGTGTATTGTAATTACGGCGCGCATATTAAGCAAGCAGGTGTATGGAACTGCAACAGATCGACGATGTATTATAGGGTTTAAGAGGAAGTGTCGTTCACATCCTGTCACGTACGTAACGCCGCTGTCGTTCTCCGAGCCCGTCGCGTTAATCCGTTTGCGCCTAAGTTGTTCGGACATCGACGGTCTTCGGATCTTGGAGAGAAAGGAAGCGCGTACAACGAAAAGTTTTAACGAAATTCGGTCCGCTCTTATAATGCACTATTTATCGACTCGTAAACAAAATAATTCTAAAGTTATTATAACTCGAAAGTTATGATGCAACATGGATGAGCTCGCGAAAGAAGCATTTGTGTATAAATGTATTATGTTTAATTACGTTTATGTTAACTATTTGGATATAGATATATCTTTTTTCTTATTTTCTTACTTTAATTATCAAGTAATAAGATCAAGTATCGTATTTAACTACGTAAATAAATCTTTTTAAAGTAATAAAAATTAATTTATAAACAAGGCTCAAGACATAAATCTAACAATAAAAAGGAAAGGTCAATTAGACCCTGGACGTATAAGCGCGTAATAAAATAAATTTTCTAGAATGGGAAGAAAACACTTTATTAATATCATTTAAAAATTCAATCTAATTAAAATCCTTTCCCTTTTTATTCATGAATGAATAACGATATTTGTTCGCACTTATGCTTTCGTACTTTGAATTCCATGCCAACAAGCGATGACAGATGACGAGACACTTTTGCCTTTCAATTGCTACATCGCGATATAAATCGAAGCTTCGTTCGATTATTCATCCCTCCTTCGGGAATCCATTGATAAGCGACTTGTCTCATCTCGAAAAGGAAATCCGACTCTCGACAGGTATAATAAGATCATCCTACAGCTTCGAGATGCGAGTAATCGGGATGCATCGACGCGCTTCATAAGTTAATAATCTTTCGTAAAGCGTTTAATATCAAAGAGTAGAGTATTAATGTGTACATGAAAGATGCGCCGACGGCTATGCATAAAAAGTGATACACGCGATGCACGTGTATGCCACGCGACTCTTTCGACCGCAACCGATCCGAATGATCGGCAGAAAATAAATAATGGCATCGAAAGTCAATTTCAAGGATTTTAGGTCACGGAGATTTCTTACTTTACATCAGACACTTGCACAATCGAGAAAATCATACGAATTATCGACTCACATAGGGAGTCTCGTGGAAAATGACGCAATAATATTGAAAAGACATTAGCATGTCTTTTGAAAATAATTTTGCACTGCAAAATTACCGTCGGTAAAAGCTGAGAAGAGAAATGCGACGTAACTTGCACGTAATTTTGACATTCATACAAATTAAATAATATATTCGAAGATGTATAAACAAAATTTGTTAAAAAATTGTCAATAATTTTGTAATCATATTCATGAATTAATTATGAAATTTAATTAATTAATTGTTAAATTTATTATATATATCATAAATTATATAGACATAAAAAATCACTTTCTCTCTTACATGTCTACTTCCCAACCATTATTTACAATATTGTATAATAACTAAGTTTGCAAATGTTACAATATTTCGCAAATGACAACGAAAGAAAGGATGCTGCAAGAAAATTAAGGAGTTTTCGAGTTTTTCCTTCGTGTAACCACGCTCTTCTTGCTTTTGTCATAACATTAACTCCGAAATGCGTTAATAAATTTTGGACTTAAATGACGTTTAGCATCGCGGAGTAGTGTACAAGGGAGATGTACGAGAGCAGAGCGATGGTTACTCGTAAATAGCCGCACGCAATGTCGTGAAGCTCGTTGTGTCGCACCGTGCCACGCGACCCTCTGTCACAGGATCCATTAGGACGACCGTCAGAATGACCGCAGGATACGCGAACGACGAATCCGCGGATGTCTGGGGACCGCACGTGCGTATCCGACCCACCGTCGATCAATTCGATTTTCGATCGTCGCGAGTCCGGACGTGGGGCCCTTCATTCGGGACTAATGACCATGTCTAATGTTTTCTGAAACAAAGGCTTCCGCGCGCAGGAATCCGCGACCGGATGTTTCCAGTCAGGACGACAGGGAACGAAAGCGGAAATATTCTTGCAGGATACAAGCCGAATGCTGCAGGATTTCTGGGGCTTTTCAGAAAATAAAGTAAGAAATATTACTGCAAAATTAAAGTCACTGGAAGAAAGCGATGATAGTCTAATTTCTAGCCACAGATTTGACATCTCAAGTAAACAAAGAACTGGTGAAGAAGAATAAGCGTTTTAAACACCTTTGCAATCATAACAGCGTCAAGTTTTAATCACATACGTGCACATGGAGATATTAACTTAATTCCCCCGCGTCTTGTCACGTGTATAATCACACTTAAAACGCGATAATATATCGATAATGCGGAATCAACAATAGTCACAGCAATAAAAAAAAGGATACGCGAACCTCGCCGGAAAAACGTTCGTGGATGCGGGCGACAGGCGTAATCGTCGGCGAGATAACGCGATAAAAGAAGCATAAAAAATAAAAAAACAGAAAAAGGACGGAAAATAACGCGACGCGGATACAGATGCGATCTCGACGCAGCGAGAACCGAGAGAACGTGGAATTCTGGTGGAAAGGTCGCGCCATCGCGATGCGCCACGCCGGTGCAATCAGCGCTAATAATTATACTTCCTCCGGCAAGGTCAGTGTTTATGAACATACATCTCTCTCTCTTTACATATATATATATGTGTACACGCGCCGGAGAGGAACGCAGGAAGTGGCGGGATCTAAAAGCGGAGGCGGAGGCCAATCAGAAACACCGCGCAAACTTTCAGCGAGCGGGAATGGTGGAATGCCCTATACGTGCTTCTCTCTTGATGTTTTTACGCCATAGTCAGCCTCGGTTTCATCTAACCAAACTTCATCGCCCACGTCACGTACGTCAACGAGCTTCCCTGATGTTGCCGGCCTCTCGGTGGAAATTGGCGTAATTGAATGTGTTATTTTTAGAAATTGTTGTCGCCGTAAGATGCGAGAATCCTCGGTCACAGAGATGAAGCTCTCGCGTAATAGTTCGTCAAGTCGCAAAGCGCCATTCGGTAGTGTGTTTTCTTGCGAAAAAGATTCTCGAACGATCGAAACAAAATTAAAAACTGCAAAATATTCTAAAACCATCAAATATGCATAATTTTTTTAATTAATTATATTTTTATTACATATATTTTGATTTAAATATCTTTCAATTAATTAACAAACGTTAAGAGTTTGCAATTTAATTAATCAAGAGAAAAAAAAGAATTTATATCAGTCAAAATCCGTACAGAGTATCTGTGTGTATAAGTCATCTCCGACATTCGTTTTCGTTGTAATACATAAATTAAGCAAACAAAAGACAAAATCAATCATCCCTTTATCTCCGTTTCATCGACAAATCCTGTGATTCGAGGACCTCCGTTTTATAATCACGAAGGTCGGAATTCCATGCTCTCGCCTGTCAGAGCCGCGTCAACGACCGTTTTCATTAGATCGTTCCTGCGATCGGTCGGTCGCTTCATTAAGCACCGCCGCCCTCATTTATATAGACGTCTTTGAAGTGCAAATAATGACGCTGCTGCTTAGGGGCGCCTTTCTCCTCTACCCATCTACCTTCCCGGTGTGACTTGCGTTTTACGCACCCTGCCAGCAGCCACCGGAGTCGACCGCGGCCGGCGGTCGCGCGAACCCGAGCTAAGTGAACGGTTAAATAAGTGATTATCTTCTGATCGTATAATCGATCGGTGATTGATGGAGCCGGTGGCGCGGGTGCACGACGTGTATTAACGAGCGCGCTCCCAACATTAACTGAACGCGCCCGACCACCCGTTAGATCGTTTCCGGATGTCACGCGGATGTCCACAGATTATGATTTGGGAGTGCTATGTTTGCTCTCTTGTGTGATTCTCTGAGGATCACCGGGTGTGCCACGCGTCCGAATAATTACGCGTGAACGAATTAGTTTGCGTGAAATTGTAATGTAAAAAAAATATGGTATAAAAATGCTACACATCAACGTCAGATCATTTCAGAAAATCAGAGGTTTCAAATTTTTAATAGAAAAATTAATATAAATAAAATAATTTAATAGAAAAATTAATATAATATAGATAATATAAATAAATTAAATAAATAAAATAAAATAAAGAATAAAATAAAATACTATAAATAAAATAATAAAATAATATTTATGTCTAAAAAATAAAGATATTTTACATATTTTAACATGTATAATTTAAAAAAACCGTCATTATTATATATTTTCTTTCTCCTCTATTTTTATAAACTACAACTCTCTTCTCCGAATGTCCTCCAATTTCCTCGAGAAGGAATTATACATCATCGACCGGTTGACTCTCTTGGCGGAAAACTTACGTGGCATCGAGCGGAACTCTTTAGTCCCGCGGGATTATGGGGAAGTGACATGGCTGCGAGATCCTTCATGGGGCACATGCAAATGCGGGGATACGCGCAAAGACATTGCACGTCAGGTTTGCCTACTTTAAGTTTCTGCTGAGTCAGGAGAGCGCCAACAGGAGGAGCGGGCTTTCGAGGAGGGCGAACCGGGGCGAATATTAAAGATTAAGCACGAGGCACGCAGATTAGCGTGCTAATACACTTGTTCTTTGCGACCGACCGGCCGGTGAGACCGATTGTGTCGCAGAAACGAATGGCCCCCACGATAAGGGAGACGAAGTGCTTTTCGTCAGGTCAGTCTCGCAAGTTTTTCGAGCAACCGTGCCCTGTCAGGAGGATACAATTGGTAAAATCAACGAGGTTTTATCAAGGATATTCTCCATTTTTTCATGTCTCTAAATGTGCTTCAAGATTTTAGTATTTAACATTTAACATTTACTTTAAATGCTTTGTATGAAAGATTTAAATTATTTTTGAATATTTATATTAGCATTCACTTTTTAATATTTTCGTGCATATATTTTGTTCGCAGATTATCTTAGAGTAAGAGAAACAATAAAGAAACATATATATATGTAAAATATGTGTATACATGTACAATATTTTTCTGTGATCTGCATAAGTTTTTTTCAAGAGATTTATCTCACAATATTCTTCTTCCACGTGATCGTATAATAATTAGCTAATTAGCTTAATAAAGTAATTTAAAAGCATGTTATTAGGATATTATACTTGTAATAAACTCTTCTCTCTACTGCCAACAGATACATTAATTCAAATGCATTTTACTCGCTTTAATCGAGGTGTAAACTAGAAAATCGTATCTGCATAATCACTGCGCTGAATAAATATTTCTTCTGTTCTCACTGAATTTTATATTTCTTAAGAGACTCCTATCTATGATAATAATTTTCCTGCACTCTTTTATCGACTATTATAAATTGCAATTTAATGCGTTACAGAAAGCCTCTGTCGCGATAAGGGATTTTAGAAGAGGAAATTTTTTTCTCTCCCTATCCTTTCGATTTAAGATTAAAAAAAGAGCTGGGCTTTTCGTAAAAGTCCATCGACCGCAACTTTCGCTTCGGAGCCGGTAAATCCAAGGAAACGTCGATTGTGTCCGACATGAAGTTAATTCGCGGTTTGGTACGCGACGCGACAGGAGAAAGGGGGAGCGAAAGAGAAGATTATTAGCCCTCCGTCCGGTTAATGAATGATCGCGGGCGCGTATCGCCGATTGCGAATTTACGGTAACGTACCCCAATTACCGTCCCCGTATTTCTGCATACCGGTTGTGCGGCGCCGCGCTCATCGGGAAAACGTCACAATGTCGACGGTGGCGGCCGTTGCATGTGGATGAACATGTATCGCCGGGGATCTTTTATGGCGCACCACGCACCGTGCAAGGTCGCATATACGCCCGACGTGTACGTGTCCTCCCCCTTTCTCTCCTTCTTTTTTTCTCTCTGTCTCTTTGCCTACCGCACGACGTAGCCATACAGGGATGATTACAGGTATTACTCCTATACCGCGTACCACGTGTGTACGTCCACTCCCGTCGATGTGGACGTGTGTTGGACATGCCACACAGAATTCGGAAGCCGAGATACAGATCTGCGATAATGTGAAACGCGGTATTAAGAGCTCTCGATTAAGGTCGGCGCTTCAAACTCGCGATTCCCAAGTTTTCCTTTTTTTTTTCGCTCGATCACGCACTGAGAAAAATCGTTTGACTGTACTGACAAGACGTATCCGATAAAAGGCATTTTAGTTAAATCAAGAATTTTTAATTATCACGATAAGACTCGATTTCTTATAAGAAACATTTAATAGAACATTTAATAGATTTTACTACAAAGATTTGGTTAGTATTTTCTAGCTGGATCTATAAAACTTCTTGTTATATTAACCAAACATGGACAGTGATGCCATTTTTTAAGTAAATTTAATATTATTAACAAAAGAGAAAATTTAGTAAATTTAACAGGAAGGAGTTAATCATACTCATCTAATAATTCCTGATTCGTCCATTTTCCAACAGACATACTGGTTGAATCTACCAGATTTCTAATTAATGCAACCAGATTTTTTTTTCAGTGTGTAAATAGAATAATAAAAGCGAGGGAATTTTTCACACGTCGCTAAATTGAAAAGAAAAAACGTTTGATCTTATAATAAAAATATGTGTTTTATATTTATAATTTACTGATATATTTAAAAATGTTTACTTGTCAAGTACGTTCTGAGGTTTATATGACATATCGGAGTTCCTAATTTATAATATACATACGTGACATTTCGCGAGAGTCCGTTATTAGAAAGTTTTCTGAATATCCCTAGATAACACACACCCATACAACCCTTCCTTTTTAATCAACGTATGCAACGAGTTACGTAACGAATCTCTCGCGCGATTCAAATTATGAAACGCTAGGTTTGCAATTATTCTCGCATATTATCATTCTGTTTTACATGTGGCGTACGATACGATTCCTGTCGGTTTTCTCGTAATATACAAGCGCACAAAATATATAGTTCGCTTTCTTATTTATGATTTATGGAAGTACACAATTATAGCTCCATTTTCGCCTTCTACCTTTCGTCTTGTAATTAACATCCCGATCTTACATTATCGGAATCGAGATCGAGGATTCCGAAATAACTTGTACGAGATTCCAAAGCGCAGTAAACAATGATGGCATTTTTAATCGCGGTTGTATGATTCAAGAACGATCTCTCTCGAGGCAGCAGGATTCAGTCGCGGGTTGAAAGCGTCATCGACGCGCTTCCACGTTTCCTTCTTTTTTCCACGCAAATTCCAGGGTATGATCTGATACCCCGACGGAGGGAGGACGGTTCAGCAGACGCGCACCGGGAGTTTTTATCGAGTCCGAGCGGCGGGCAGGAGAGTAGTTTTGCAGGCGCACTCTTTGGTGCTCGGCGCCGCGCACACAACCATGACGACGCCCGACTCGACCACCGGTAAATATATATATGTATATACATACACGGTGACCGTATATAAAGTAATCCGTCAGACAGAAGCGGGGTGATAATGCATGAGCGCAGTGGCCCCGCCCTATCCCTGTAACCGCGATAAAATCTCTCATTACGCAACGAAACGGACCCTCTGCCCGCTAGACTGTTATCCTTAGACTCCAATAAAGCATACGTATGTGAAAATTTATTTTTGTTTTCACCCCGAGAAAAAGAGAGAGAGAAAGAGCGCGTGTACACCGGTCAATCTTTCCGAGGAATCGACGAACGATGTCGTCCATCGAACTCGAATGTGCTTCTTGCGGCTTTATGAAAAATATCGGAGCCAGTAAAAAAAGAGAGAATTGCCTTGGGCATTATATAAAGTAAAGTGAAAATATTCGTCACTGCGCTTGTCAACGTAATAATTATTTTTTAAGAAGAACGTAAATTACACCCTTCGCAAAATTTCTCTTTGACGTTCCCGTTTCTTTCAGAAGAATTCCCGCAAAATCCATGCAAGATGTCGATAGGCAGCTCGCGACGCATTTGTAGCGCGGAAAATAAATTCACCTTGATGACACTTTGGCCTGGTATTCGTTATTATGGTAACGTACAACGCGGGGGTACGTAGCAAGTGCAATTACAGTAGATTACACGTTACGTGACACAGTGTATTCGCGGAATGCACGTGTATATGTATAACATGAGAGTGTGTACGTAAACGCAACACAATTTATATACCTATCGCTAATTAACTCGCTAATAGTGAGTCATCGCCGAATCATTAGGTTACATCACGCGGCGGAATTCTTGGGGTCCGCGCTGATTATTCCATTTTATTACGAGTGCCAATCTGTTGTTTAATGACAGGAGCGTACAAGTCCTTCTTGTGTGAGTCACGTAAAACGTTTATTCATATCGCAATTTTTCAGTCGGAGAATATCGTTGCAAAGGAAGTCTCTTCTCGAGCTTATATGCCAAGGATCTATAGATCTATTTTATCGTTAAAAAATCTTGCAGTTTATTATAAAAAATAAAAAAAATAAATTCGCAAATAATAATTCAACTTTATAATTTATTTTTGGGTTCGACAGCTAATAGGCAATTATTCAATCGTTAAAAATGTACTTTATGAAGAAAATTTTTATCGCAACAAAAACGCAAACTATAAATCGAATATTATTTTCTCCTCGGAATTTCGCGACGACAGATATATGTCGTTGAGTTAATTATCTCGGTCACGCGTTACGCGCAACATGATTTGCTCTATCGTTAATGAAACCTGTACCAGTCTTTCGCGACTCAGATCAGCCCAGGCGTCGTTCAAAAAGTACGCATACATGTGTAATTATACTTGATGCCTCGCGTCAGCTTTATCAAGCTTTTCACTTGTCGTGCTGCAAGTAACCAGTTTCAATAACCGGTAAAACATTCGCAAAATAATTTCTTCGTAAAATACATTTTTGACGATATTATGGAGTAACTGCCTATTAACTATCGAACCCGAAAATTAATTCTAAAGTTAAACTATTATTTGTGAATTTTCTTATAATAAACTTTACTCGATACATCTTATGAAAAATGATCGATCTATTAAAAATATTTAACATTTCGCGATTACTTCGCATAGGATTTTTTTGCCTTGACCGTTTTAATTGCATTTTATTTTATCACGCATATATTTCGAATATTTTTTCGTTATTAATTTTATTTTTCTATTATTTTTATATATTTCTTTAAGCAATGGAAACCAATGACAAGATACGAAGCGTTCTCCACTGACAATAATTACGGATATTATCTAATCATCATGAGATGTATCTGACCCTGAACTCATGAGAAATCCGCGAACCTCTTCGTTGTAATGCAACGCCAAGTAGCGCTATAACATTGACGGGAATGACGATGATGTGACGGCGATGTACACCTGCATTATTATGCGTCGCATTTCCGGTCCCAGATTACGACTCTCGCGTATTACCTTGACACGGTCCTATCGGCATAGACGACTGCCTGTCGATGATTCCGCATTCGCATGCATTAATTTCTTTTGAATACTGAATGAAAACGACAAATTAAAAAGTTGGAAATAATATATAATATTAATAAAAAAAGTCCTTATTTTTTGTATGAAATAAATAAAATTGCGTGCCTTTTTTGTACCTTAAGATATTTAAAAAAATAAAAGTATTTTAAGTATAAAAAGGATAAGTGTATAGATTATAAAAATATTTTTTATAAAGATATTTTATTTAAAAAATATCTCTTTTCTATTTTAAAGATATTTAAAAAAAAAGATATTTTATAAAAAAGCCAAATATATATAAATGTAATAGATTATAAAAATATTTTATTATATTATAAAAAGAAAAATATTTAATTTCTCGTATTCCATGGAGAAATTAGCCATCTCCTCTTATCTGCACCTGAGTTAAGCCTGAAATGTCTCCATCGTGCATTCTCGAGTGCGAGATCATCGCGCGTCGGTAGCCCGGCGCATTTTTCAAGCGGCGACGTTCCTCTGAAGGGCAAATCACATTATAATTAGCGCGTACAGCTGTAGATATAGCGCGGGCAAATTGTATTAATGCATTCCGCCGTGGGACTCTCGCTTTCTCTCTCTTCCTCTCTATCTATCTAAGCTCGCTCTGTACACGGTGTATATCCTACGACTACACGAGGCCCAGCTGTCGGCCGTTCTAAGCGCGCGCGGCATATACTGCCCGGCGACACGACACCGTCATTTATCACCGGCGAGCCTCGTGTGGGTTTTCTGCATTACCTAATGAGTTTCATAACCGAATTAAATTTTCGGCCCGCGCACGTCGAGCTGGCCCGAGCGGGCGGGGCGGATCTCAGCTCCGCGTACATAGGCGATATGAGAAGGAATAAGGGAGAGAGAGAGAGAGAGAAAGACGGCGACAAACATCGTTAGAGACCGCGCTATGGCATTAAATTTGCAAGATTAATCTGTGCTGCCATTAGCCCGGGCGTTGCTGTCGTAGCCGTCGCTCTAAACCGCAGCAGAGCAGGTGTGTCCCGTTGACGAAGATACGCGAGGTTTCGAGTGACTTTTCTTTTTACGATCGCCGCGAAGCGGATAGATTGAAATCGCAATTCTTTGTCGCGAAAAAATGGTCAGATTATTATATTTCTATGAGGGAAAAAGAGATAAATCACATATATTAAAATAGAAAAAGCACGTCATAATAATTTGAAATATAGTCATTGAAACTCTTTCTCTTTCTATCTCTCCAGGAAATTTTGCTAAATAATTTTTAATAAACTCAAATTATAATTTTAGACAAAATTGTCAAAGAAATTAAATAAAAAAATAAAAAAAATAGATGCAACTAGGTATAATGTGCACTTTATTTGTTCGCACGTTTTGTTTGTAAAAAGTTCTTAATAAAAAATTCGGCAGCAATATATATGTATCATCATACGTTATAGATAAATTAATATATTACGCGAATAATATTAATCAAAATATTGTCTAAAATTACATAAAATTTAGATTCTTCTACTTTCTTTAATAGTACGAGAATATTAAACGATTTGGAGCAGAGTATTTAACGTACATGCGCATGATTAGATCGCGGCGCACCGATCTAACGTCGATAAAATCTGTAATTGCGCGCCGTCACTGAGGAATCACCGCTGATTGCACGATTAGAGCAAGTTAAATTTCTCGTTTTCTGTCCGAGATGATTGCCGTGCATGCTGTATCATTTAATGATATATTATATGACTAGCAATGTGATAGGAGTGCGAAAGTTAACATATTGCGTATAAAATATATGAATCAATTTCTCAAACTTGTATGTGTGTAATAGATGAATGACTCTATATTTTCAATAAAACATCAGATAAAAATTCTACTAGTAACATAAATTACTAATGATAATCAGGTCAGTTTTTTATAGCTATAAAATTATTTTATAACTATTATTAATCGTTCGATTATTTCAGTAAAAAAATATTCAAGTTATTAAAATTCCATTATTATTGCGTTAATCTAATATTATTCGTACAATTAAATTATGTATTTTAATATTTAATTTACCCATTCATGGTGCACATAATGTGATCATAGCGTAAATCATATCAATTAAAAGTCATCGTCTCAATTGATGCGCTCGATCGCTAACGGAACGCGTCATTAACGAAAGTCATCGGACCGGTTCCACAGAGTCTCTTTTATGAATCAATCCGGCGAATCGACTATGTCGTTATTCGGTTTGGTTAAGTACACTGCCGTTGCACTTGAAGATTACGGTCATTCCCCGTTATTCTTCCGTTAATTAAAATCGAAACGAGTCCAATTCCAATCGAATCGTACACGAACATATTGTGGCACAGAGTGCGGTCTCGAAGGAGGGTTGCAGGGGGTATATCCAATTGACTATAGGAAAATTGCAGTATATCTTTTACTCACTTTTTATAAAGTTAGTCAATGCAACGAGGTTGCATTAGAAGATATATAAGGGACATAATTCTATGTTCGCCGAGATTATCCGGTATTAATTATAGTTACCATAATTCATTTATTATCGATTAAAAAAATCTCTAGTCCATTAATTTACCTTCAACAATATATCTAAATGGGAAAATTTCTAATATAATAATTAGATTTTTTACTAAGCATGTTTATATTATTCTTCAAATTAATTTGCCATGAATTAAATTAAATTTCCCAGATCAAATTAATGCCCTCAAATCGTCAACAGATTGCAATAGAACTAATGTCGTAATGGCCGCAACTTTTGTCTCGCTAAATTTTCCTACTGGGGTTTGCAAGCGCAATGCATCGAGTTAGCAGTGATACGATCCTCGCTGTGTAAAATCATTTAGCCCCTCGACCGGCGAAGGGAGTCATGGATCATTGATACTCGGACGAGCCTGCGGGAATCTGCTGCTTCTCGATCTTCCCCCCAGCCTCCTCTCTCTCTCTCTCTTTCTCATACTGTCCCTTACTTCGTGCATCTAACTAGAATGGATCGCCATAATTTTTCAGCTAAATCAAGTATCCCCGATCTCCGGTTCAGGCCGCAAACGAGCCTGACAAAATACGGAAGGTGGATATGCGTTAGCATGGCTCGTTTGTCCCGTGTTTTCATGTTCTTGCGCATCCATGGCCGCTCAACGGAAGTGTTTCACGTGATTACGGCTTCTGATGCGAGCAGAGAGTTTAAGAAATACAAATGTTTACAAAGTAAAATTTTCTTTCTACGATTTTTAAATTTTACTCTGCACTATTGCTTCAAAATTTGGCATAAATTACGCAAAAAATTAGAAAAATTTAAAAAATATACAATTTTATCTTATATAAATAAAAATACGAAATTGTATAAAATATTATCGGTATAATATGTCTGTAAAATCTTGTCTTTCCATCGATAGTCTATTTTGATATCGCGGTTTCATCTTCGTATTTCACGAATGCTTGCATCGGCGATGTGTCGTGTCTCGACGCAAAATGCCCGGCGAAAAGCGTGAATCTTGAGGATCGATTCGACGGCTCAAGTTTTATTTAATTAAATGCCGCAAATTAAATTTGTAATTTAATTAGTTTCGTACTTTTTACTTCGCCCCGGGCCGCCACTGGAAGCTTGCGTGTTCGCCCATACACGGTGAGCAGGAGAGAGAAAGAGAGGCTCGGAGGCCTCCGAATTCAAATTAGCTCCGGGACCTCGCCATATATATATATATATGTATATAGCCGTAATTTCCTTTTTTCTATTCTGTCATTCGCGATAACCCGCGGTTCGCGGGCATAAACGAAGCCACTCTCCCGACTCGCGCCGTCGTTTGGAAATGCAAATAAACGCAGAAAAAACCACCGCACCGAACCACCCACTGACATTAACAAGTAGTGCCGATAATTCAACGGGTCAGCTGGTCGGTATGACTTTGTAGTTAATTACGCGATTGCGAATCTCGCGTTCTCATAAATGTGTCTCGCTTATACCAATTAATATCGTCTCTTTTCTCAGGCGTCATTTGTTTAACACCGACTCAAGGTGCTAAATTCACAATTAATCGCGAGAGAGCCACATTTATAAAAGTTCATTAAATTGCGAGAAATATTTTGTAATATCAAAAAAACATAAATCTTTTGTAAGTATCTGCTAAAACAAAAAATATTGTTAGATTATAACATTCATGCTTGATTCAATCAACAGTCAATATTATATTTTTAAATATTATAATGTTATGTAACAGTATTATAAAAATACTGCATCTCTTCAAGCGTGATATCTTTATTTAAAAATTTATTCACATACATAAATTTTTAAAGAAAATGTATCACCAATTAATTCTTGCATTCTATTTCGTGTAAGTAAAAAAGCGGATCACATTTCTTAATTAATGAAAAGTTTTTATTTTAATTTTATCATTATAAAATTTTTATGATAAGCTTTTTTAATGATAAGTATTTGTATCACAATAAAATTAGATCCCAATGATTAAAAGCGAATAAAATCAGACAGGCTTAACCCGTGGCATTAAATTAAACCAGGCACATCCCGCTTTTCGCAAGCGATTATTATTTCTTGTCAAGTATAGTCAACGAGCGATGTGAGAAATTAATCTCGACGAATAATTTATTGGTCATGCGCTGAGATAGAGGGAAGAACCGTGGATCATTTTAACAGCACTCGAGCTAATTGTTATTTATGACAGAGTGTAAAACTATATCACAGCTTTATTAAGCAAAATTCGTGGCAGCGAGACCGAAACGCCCTCAGCTCGAAATGGCTCTAAATGGCGAATGCTTAAGTACTTTACAACCATCTGCAACTCCAGAGCAGATGTTTTCGTTCAAATAGAGAAAGCGCTCCCAACGGTGCGTATAATAAACATTTAAGCATCCTCGCATTTTTCTCCCGCACACAGTTCGGCAATTTTCGCAAAGTGCTTCGAAATTGACGCAACCTTTCAGTTACAAATTAATTTGCAAAACCATGATTTATATTCCCCTTTTTTTAATTGAATATTCAAATGTCACTTCCATTTCGTATTTAAATATCTATTTGACAAATATTGTCTAAAACTATTTATTATATTATTTTAATTTTATTCTTATAAAATTTTCTATATCAATAATAAATTATTTTAAAAATTAAGACTAAAAATGAAAGTGTTAAAATAAAATCTTGGGCAGTAAAGATGGGGAAAACGAGGGCGAGTATAACGCTCGCCTTTGCGCACTCGCATTATGGCAGTCTCGAAAGAACAAGATTTGCGCGCAGGGTAATCGTTATCCCTCGCGTTGCCCTTAGGCTTACGGTCGCGTCCGTGGTTATTCGTGCGCGGCCAGGGGTTGCGTCTTATCGCGAGGCTAAATCGAGCCATAATTAGCCAGCAGAGGCGGAAGCCCGGAGACCCGCGGTATCACTCAAACTTAAAATTTCATTAATTAATGCGGTTCTCCCAGCCAGAATTTTTCCTTCCTTCGCGTTGTCGCGCCGCTTCCTAATGCTCGTCGATGTAATCTCGTAATGGCGACAGAACGACGTATCGCGTCACCCATGGTAGAGAAAAGATCTAATCATTTATTATTCGAGATGTAATATATATATAAGAAATAACGATCTGAAAGATATATATTAAATAATAAATTATTCTAATTATGCGGGATCAGCTGTATTGAAAAAGTAATTTAGAAACGATAAAATTCTATCTTACACGTATCTCTTCAAATATATGTATATTTATATAGAAAATGGTTCTTTTAATATTAATGAGATAACGAGTCAGTCTCTAATATCTTTTTTCTAAAATGCATCAGATAACATCGTTAATTAAAGTGCTATATTTTAATGTCAGTTTCAATAAATGCCCATATCCGATACAGGAATGAATTAATTTTCCACCGGACTTCATAAAGTTGGCAACATAAAATGCAATATTGAAGTAAACAGGAAATGTTTGCATGTAACCGCGATAGGAATCGCGTAACGATAATGCAAGTATAATGTTGAAAATTAAAAAAGAATGCATTTCTGATGCATTTTACTCGGCGCCCATCTATCTTGTTAGATTTCCTTCAACATCGCCCGCCTCGACGTTTGTTGCAGAGGGCAAGCAAGGCTCATTATAAGCTGCAACGGTGCAACAACGGGAGCGAAAGCGCATTATCGCGTCACCTTTCGTAAGAATATAATCGGCGTATCGTCTTGTTAAGGAGAGCACGAGCGTATGAATTTCATCAACGACTCCGGTATCGCAACGTCCAGAGATTCGATACGGCAATAATAATACTACCGCCCCAGATTCTACGATGCAGATTAAGGCGTGCGGCTGTCTCATTGAAAACCATAATTATCGCGACGGATTGTAATTACCTTTGACTACCGAGACGCGGTTGCGTATATCTATACGAGGTTAATAACGGGTAATGCGAATACCGCGGAGTTTGCGCCGAATTCAACAGCTGACCGCAGCCGATGCGAGAGTAAATCGGCAGCTGCCGCGCCGCCAAGAGATGCTTCGCGTTTTTAATGAGCGATGTGCTTCGAGTACACCCGGAGAATATCGACGATACGAGATCTTATAACTCGGCTTGGGGAAGGCGTGCCCCGACCTCGGCAAAAGTTTGCTTTTCTCCTTCCCGTCAACCTGGCACGGGGCTCGTTTAAGATTCCGATAATTTCACAGCTGATATTCAACTCGCGAGCGAGATTAATCGGCTTATTTCTATCGAAATCGTTCGGCTTATTTTTTATTTACTCGTAAAAAATGGACGATAAACTAGAAAAAAATAATATTTGGTTTAATGATAATTATAGAGTTCTAGTAATTAGATAATTAGAGATCAGTTTTAGTAAAGTTTATATTATACCTCTGTTATATGTGTGCAATTAAAAGAGAAACAGAAAGAGAGAGAGAGAGAGAGATAGGGAGAAAATTACTCTTTATAATATAATTCTATAGATACCTATACGAAGAGATATTCGTTACGGAATGTGCTGCATACGCCTCATGCATCTCCCCGTTACTTTAATGTAAACATTTCATTTATCAAGATTTGCGAGAGAGTAAGAGGCGTGCGAGAAAATAGGCTAATTTGCCGTTCGTAAGCTGTATTTCACGGGATCGGCGAGCTATTCTCGCTTGAAATCTCTCGGTATGAACGAGGCACGACTAATCCACTTATGGTATCCGATGTCGAATATGCGGTATTCAGTTTCGCTGTAAATAACGAGGCGAGAGACGGGTAATTCGTAAATCCTCTCAAAAGTGTGAAATCCGGTGTAAAGGATATGATCCTGCTGGTCCCGACAGAGGAGAACGTGTCGCTGATCCTCCTGTGCATTTTTGACGCGTTCGATGAATAATTTAAGATTAATTAAAATATGATGTACGGCCTAAAATTAATCGAAAGTTAACTTATTATTTATAACGGTCGGGTTAAAAACAACGCGAGATCCTCGTATGTAGAGCAATGTAATAATTAAGCGAGGCTCGCGTTCCGTGCAATTACCATTGTGCTCGATTCGGTTGTGTTATACGTTCGCACATTCCGAGAACTACCCCAATTAAGATGTTAAATTTGTACCTAAACTAGTATTTACACTTATCGCTTCAGGAAGGAAGATGCAGCACTGACTTGTAATCATAAAATAAGCGTAACAGATGTTCTATCTTGTATTACTGATTGCGATTGATATCGCGTACGTATTGTCTATGTTTCAAAAAATAATGAATAATCAACACGCACATATTTAACGTTCAAACATTAAACCATTATATAGATTTTTTCAGTTATATCCTAATTTTTATTTATAAAGTGCATTAATTAATCTAGAATAATTTTTGTTAGCAAAAAATCTTCCCTACACAATAAGAGAGAGAGAGAAATGTTAAAATTCATAATTAATATATCTCACTTTTATGCTACTATCATTATTTTTCCAAACGTCGCGTCGCGATAATAAAATTATCATTTGCATAATTCTTAAAATGCATTTTAAAAATTATAATTTAAGAAAGCAAAAAAAAAACACAAAATCCTATCTTTGATATATAAATAGATTTTGAAAAAACATTTTAAAAATAATATAAATAGATTTTAAAAATTAATTATATATAGACTTTTTAAAATTAATAATATTTTTAAGATTAAGATCTAATTAACAAGATATAATATTGAAATTTATGAAGATTTAATATTGAAAAATAATATTTCTTATAATATATAATAAATTTTAGTGAAATCTTTTTGCCGCGAGAAAAGATCAATTGCAAACTAAATACGCCTGTAATTTTTTACGCCTAATTCAATTATACCTTGTATTGTAAATTGACAGATTCTAAATATCCAAATTCATTAGATGCCTATATAATATACTCTATCCCGTGGCTCGCGCGAATCTCTCCATCGTCGTCGGCGCCGAGCGTGGATTCCACCGCGCTCATTAGCATCATAATAACGAGCCCCTATGTCTTTGGGTAGGTATTTACGACGGCATGCCGTGCAGTTGATGCGTATTGGTCGGCGCGTATATATCCGAGGAAGGTGTAAGGTAACATCGCGCGCTCCTCTCCGGACCACCCCGTAGTAGGTGGCATCCATGTCCGGCGCGATCGCGAATCTCCCCCGTCTAACGTCCTTCTCCCTGTTACAGGGGGACAGGGGAAATTCCGCGTGATGTATTCCAACGAGATCTAACTGTCCGCGAAGCCAGCCAGTATTTTGATCCCCGGCGATCTCGCCGCGTCAGGATGTACATCGTATTTCGTTCCGGTGAGCTGTTCGCCATTAAAAACGATTGTATCTCTCGCTTTTATTTAACAGTAAGATTAATGAACCAAACTGTCGTGCACTACGCTTTTCATGTAATACGTATCCCATCTGTGTGTATGGAATTTTTATTTCAAATTCTTTAAAAGTCTCAAATTTTTAAAGGAGTAGACCAGATTAAAAATCGATTAATTATTCTTTTAAAAAGAAAAAAAATAGAAAATAAAAAATAAATAAAATAAAATAAAATAATAGAATAAAAAAATTAATAAAATAAATTCCTATTTTGAATAAATTATTGGAACATTAATAGTTCCGATTAATAAGACCAATTATTCTCCAGAAAAATTATATTTTGTTCAGATATAAATTTGTAATGTAAATCGCACGACAGGATACAATTCTTGCAAGCGAAACAAGGGATCTACCATTGTTAACGCCACGAAACAATCCCAGTCGAAGGAGATGTAAAATAATATCGCGCGGACCACCCTGAAACCATCATAGGCGCCACAGGCAACATCGTCATAGCATTCATCGTCGGTCGCCAGTTATTACGAAGGAAGCGGGAAAGAAGCACTTGCTCCTTTTCTCTACAAAGCTGTAATTACGTCGTATCGTTCAACTGTGTTACAAAACTAAACTTCTCGCGGAACATCGCGGTCGGATAACTGCCACTTGCGGATTAATATCGCAGGTGCCGTAATTGAACTTTAAATGTAACCTAATGATTAAATCGAGCTTTTCAAACGCTCGATTAACGACATGTTAACAAACATTATTTTCTCCTTTGCTATTTTTGGAATAGACTTATTATTTCGCTGTTATTTTTTTCTATATCATGCAACCTCCATCATTAACGTAGCGTTTTCTCATAACATTTCTTATTTTGTTTCTTCTGCTTTAAATGAAGCGTGTTAAAATTAACTTCAACGTTTTCCGATGAGATTTACTCCCACACAATGTATTCTGGAGACTTTAGTTAATGATGTCGTGGGATATCTTGTTTGTACCGAGGATTATCGGTGTTGTATTCGCGAATGGAAATAAAACGACTGGTCCTACTTTGTCTTTCCCCTTTCCTCTTAACTGTGTACGAATATCTGCGAAATCTCTCGCAATTCGTGGTACTCTTATCGAGATTCGGAAATTCGAGACGATTCTGGCGCATTTTTCAGGATTTAAGATGAGCATCGATTTACAATTTGAGGCCTCGCTTTTTTTTGCTCGCGTGATCGTCCATCAGTGCGTTAAAACTGATATTTCGATGAGGAAATTTTAGACGAAATGTTATATGTATTTTTCTTGTTAATTTCCTAGAAAATTTTCTAGAATTCTTTAATAATAATTGTAGTATTGACCAGAATTTTGCTAATAAAACAGTATCAAAAATAAATAACTTGATATTCACTAAAATTGAGGGAGATGTAAATTTTTTTTAAATCACTAATTTAATTATTATATAATTAGTTTGTTAACGCCTTATATTTTCAAAGTTTTTCGCGATATATTATACATATTTAGAAAGTGACATTGCAATTTTATTTTACTTAAATCGAACGGATTATCTTTGAGGGGCTTTGATTTAAGTGCCTTTAAATGCAAAGAGGCAAAAGTGCCCCGGGGCGATCATCGGGTGAAAATCACTTTCCGTAGATTCGCGGTAGATCCCGAAATAGATGCATAACGATGCTTCGGAATAAATGACGGCATCTACAAACTCGGCCTCGTCATTATGCAGATGACCTCTCTTTACCGCATCCTGCGTCTGCCCCGTCTCCTTACCTCACTCGTCCATCTTCGCTCTCCCACCTCGACGAGGTACATTTACTCTCTAATATCGCACTTACATCGACATCGGGCCTGATCTGGGCGCGTAGGGTCGGCGGAGAGAGAGATAGGGAGATAGAGAGAAAGAGGGAGAGAGAGAAAGGGAGAGCAATCTCGACAATTCTGCACAGGACACGACAGGGCGGCGCACGCGCCTCCGAGCGGAAGTACTTAAATCCATCATGGCGTCCACCGGAAACCGCCTGAGTCACTCGCGTAATCGTACCTCCTCCCGATGTATCGATTTTCCTTGGGCGCTTCTCCGAGCGGCTCGGCCCGACTCTCTTCGACTTATCTTAGTATCGCCGCGCGTTTATGACCTGTTCTCAACGGGGGCGGCTCAAGGGTCGTCCTTCGCAAAAGCAGCAAGCACACGGAACATGCTCCCAATGTGTGTTGTACATATCGATTTGTAACAACGTTAAGTTATTACTGTTGCAGAATTATGTATCTCATCTGTATGTCATACATATATGAAGCGATGTCTTTTATATTTTATGGTGCATGTAAAAATAAATTTTTTTTAAAGCCGTTAGAACGATACTAAAAAATTATTTTCATCTTTTTGAAAAATTACCTAAATAAGAATGATTTAAATTTTTGAAGAATTACTTAAATAAAATTATTTAATCACTTTATAATTAATTTAACTCACTTTCTCATTAATTTATTTTTAAATCACTTTCTAATTAATTTATTTTTATAAATATTTAATAATATTTTTATTTAATAAATTAATTAATTAAAAAGTGATTTAAATCATTCTTTGAAGAATTACTTAGTATTTCGAGACGTTAGCTTATTAATTAAATTGAAATGAATCATCCATATAACTATGCTAACGTTTAATGAGAATAAACCTTTGATAAATCAATAAAATTTAGAATTACAATAAATTTTTAAAATTTAGAATTATATAAAATTTTATGTAAAGAATATATAAGATCAATTCTAAACTCGATAAAGAATTTAGAATCGAAAATATGTATTTTAATATCTAGGACAATTACTTTGACTATATGACTTTATATTGATTATAAGAATATAACAAATATAACCGCGAATATATAATTCCGCAGAACGCAGTTAAAATTGAGTTATGTACTTTCATTTTAATCATACCTATTTAATCAGTTATTGCGGTTCCTGGAAACATTTCAAACTGTACCAGCCTCTTTGGAGCACCGTTCGATTAATTGCTCATTTATGCGCGTCGCTGTAAAAGTCGGAGAAAGCCTCCGCAAGCTTTTTCGTGGAATCTCGGTCGTGCCATTTATATCAAATGAGCATGTCATATAATTTCGAGGTATTATCGTATGCCTAGACGATATAATAGCGGGTGTCTGACAAATGCGTATGTGGGCTTTCGTCGCGTAATAGGATGAATAATGCCTTATGACGTGCCGCGACATTGTCGATTTAAGAAGAATGCGAAAGATTACATAGGAAATGATTTATATGTCCTATATTTTATTCATAAAGTCGTGAGACTAGTGAAAAGATCATAAAATTAATCTTGCATAATATTAAAAAGAAATAAAATTTTGAAAATTTACTCATTTATCTCATCTGTTTATATATTTATATTTTTCTACGTGATATTTTCTACGTGATTTATTTTTAATAACAAATTTTATTTGATATTAAAATTAAAAAAACTGTGAGCTTAAAAAAATATTTGAAGTAAACGTTTTAACAAATATATGTGCCTAACATCAGTATTTATCTCTGATAAATAACGAATCGAAAAAATGGCGAGAAAGAACCGAAGAAGATTCCGATCGTACATTTAAGAAGAATCGAAGGTAAGAAGGAAAGTACAGCGAACACGCCACTAGGTTTATCGTCGGCGTAGAAGGAAGAAGAAGGTACCAGGGTGGTCGTTTGAGGCCACGAGAGATCGATAAAGTCTGCCACCGAGAAAGTTCACCCCCGGCCCTCGTCCCAGGTTAACTCTACCAGTCAATTGCTCTCTAATCGTAAACTTCTGGAATGGGTTTCGTCCTGAAAATCGATCTGCGTCAGCAAATAAACATATCAGTCTATGTTTCTTAGATGTAATTACAATTGGTCCGATAAATTCGCGATGCGTTGTTCGAGTCCTTGGTTGCAAATATTTCTTACATCAACATCATTTTTTTCTCTCTCTGATTGCGTTAATAGTTATTCATATAAAATTTTTTGTTAAATTAAATTTATAATAAATACTCGTCAAATTTAATAAATATTCGTTAACATTTTCTTTATTCAAAAGCTTTACCGAACAATTTGGTTAAAATACAATATTAGAATAATAGTGAAAACTTGATCATATATAAAGTCAAATTAAACCAGCGATTTAATCGAAGCTGAAATATGTTTACTTATTTCAATTCTATATATTTCTTCTTTGCTTAACTGAGCTATATAAATCCTTTCAGTAGTAAAATCCTGAGACAACAAGAAACTCTCCCTCTCTGTCTTTCTTTCTCTTTGTGAACGAATAGACTAGTTCCGACAAGCTAGACTTTGGGTGTGTGGGTCTTATAAGTTTCCAGCAAGCGGTAAATTACGGGACTGCGATGAAGTCAGCTGAGCCACGCGGTGCCACGTGTCGGTCGAATATGGAAAGGGGAATTCCCAAGAAATATAGTCCCAATGACAGGGGTCGAAACCATTTTTAACCGGCGGTTCCACCGTTAGACGTGCCGCAACGGTGAGATCTATAAATCGTTCCCCTGGATCGTCGAGGCGAGATACCTATCGCACACACTCGCGGCTTAGCTCGGGATCAATCGAGAAAGCCCCGATTGATATTAATGACAGTCTTTAACCCTTTGACTGGCTACCGACTTAAGATGTTCATGTAGCGTAATCCCTCAAAGTCACGTTAAGTTTATTAGACGTCACTGTTTAATTTTTACTTCGATCTCATTTAGATTGCATTAGAGATATCTGCTACTGAAACAAGATTTTTATCGCGCGTTTATTGCATATTAATTAAATAAATCGATATTTAAGCAAGTTAATTAATCATTAAGGCAAGCTTAAATAAGCAATAATTAATGCAAACTTAAATAAACAAATAAAGTAATTGAAAACGCTCGTCGAGGATGACTTCCTCCAAAACACGAGCTGTACAACGAGACATCTATCCCTCATATCTTATTGATCGATAACGATATATCATTACCGCCTGTCTTTAATGCGCGTTTAATGCAGTTTAGTCACATGCGATACTAACCGGACCTGCTGTCGACCGACGAGATCTCGCGCAGCTTAAACATTACGTATGTCTTCCCGGCGCGTAATCAAAAGGCCAGCAGCCCTTCTCCTTTCGCCTAATCGTCAAGGTTTCGATCAGACGCAGCGAAGAGTAATTCGTCACATCTCTCTCCGTCGGCGTCATTAGAAATTCGCAACATGTGTTTCGATGTAACGACAGAACGCGCGAACGGCATGCATCACCTCGCGGTGGCCGCAGCCTTCTCCGGAGCTCTCATGCAATATGAATGACTCTCGGCGTACTCCGTAATTATCAGCGCATTTCATTAAGGGCATTAAATGATTTCGTGGCATGAATACATTTCTGCTAATGCTGATTGGCGTGCCGTTACCGCCGCCACCGCGGACCTTGTTTCCGCGCGCGTCGCGAGTTCGATGAAACGTTCCGATAAAATCTAGCCGTCCCCCTGCCCCTCGTCGACTTTATCGCCCCCTAATTTAGTCGCGGTCCTTCAAATAACGCTTTTTTCGAGACTAGAATGCCACTGAATTACACCCTATTTATTAGGTCTTAAATATATATATATATATATATATATATATATATATATATATATTTTTTTTTTTTTTTTTTTTTAAGACCTAATAGATAGGATGTAATAATTCAGTAGCATTCTAGTCTCGAAAAATTTTTATTCTTAAAAGATAAAAATAAAGATAATAGATTCTAGCACATTATTAAAAAATATTTTTAAAAACTAGTTTTTCAGTTGTATTTATAAAGAAACAAAATTTTAAGGCGGTTTGATTTCGCGCTTATAAATATTAATTTAAAGAAAATTATATCACAGAGGGGTATATATAATTTATATTAAAATCAGAAATTAATATTTTTCAAATCTAGACATATACCTGTATTTCTAATATCTTTTTATTCAAGATATATGAAAATTGCATTTCTGTGGATAAAATTTTTAAATGGTTTTTCTTCTTATTTTTATAAAGTTTTCATTTTGAGTTTATGCTCCTCTGAAAACCTTCAATATAGATATAATTGCACCTTATATCTTACATATGTATATCAACATATGAAATCTATAATTATCGGTTAGGAAACTGTCGGAAGTTAAATTCGAGTTTTCTCTTTTTATACGATTTAAAGATCTGTTAATTATGTTTAAATAAAATACGATGCACACTACGTTAATTGTGAGCAGTATTATCTGACGAGACGATAAATTATTAACATATAAAAAGAGGGCCGTCTTCAATTAATTAAAGGATATAATTACGATGCATGGAAGTGGAAGGCGCAAAAAGTGCACCGGCCACGCAGATATGATGAAACAACATGATTTGCGAAAAACAGAGCACCCTGAATTATGTAGAATTCGATGATATCAGAATGTTTGCAAAAAGATTATATCAGATTAGAAGACACATAGTGCAAACGGCAGCGGCCTATATTATAGATCGTAGAGTGGGTTTAAGATGAAACTGTGTAATATCGCGTCGTTAAAACAGCGCAGGAACGCACAATTGCCCTATTAATTTTATATATATCTATGTATTTTCTTCTTGTACTTTTATATTACATATATTTTTTAATCAGCGATTTAGTCCGCATTTAATTGATTTTTATATACTGTAATTGAATTTCTTCATCGTGAATTCTGATAATCTGTTATATAAATGTTACACAGCAATTATTGCATTCATTTTTTATATAAAATTTTATCTCGAGAGAATCCTCTATAGCGTAAAAATATAATTCGGATAAAATATTAGATACGAATCATCTTTTTAATATAAGATAATTATAGCTCTTGGAGAGTTATATATCAAAAAATAATTACAGAGAGCAATATATCATTTTGAAGATTATTAATTCCATGCAAATTTTGTACCACAAGTGCATCCCGAATTTTTCGCTCTAATTATATAACATTAATACATGTTAAATAAAACATATATTTACTTATATTTTTACACTGTCCACTTGTTAAAATTTTCAATTTTTTAAGTAATATAATTGAACGAAGAAGACATTAGATGTTCTTATATACAAATAAAAATTGAATTCTATTCTAAGCTTTTAAATTATATCCAGCGCATAAGAATATAATTCTTCGTATATCGCGTGGCTGCCTTTTCTCCGCTTTGTCGTGTACAATGCGCGGTCAACTTGCGAGGCAAACACCCATTTTACGTACTAACACATTAAGTCGTACATCACTCTCTCAGCGGGTCCGCGCTATCCGCCATGACGGTTGGTTATCACTGCCATTATTAGCCAGAGAAGTCATTTGGCCCAATTAATTCAAAATGTTTTTATTCGGGATACTTTGTCCTTGTCGCGGGAGCAGGCACCACCGGTCGCCGCACCTACGAGATCCCGCCCTTTTTTGCTATAATTGCTTTGTTTATCGTCCCCAATCAGAGCAGCCGATATTAGCATATACGCAAACCATGAGTTTCTCGACCCTTTTTTATATCTACCATTGATCCACCCTTCGCCCGCTCTCCTTCGTCGCCATGTCTCCTCCCTTTGCCTTTTTTTCCTGTCAGACCTACCGATCAAGTTCGAATCACCCTTAATGTTGTTTCGATCGAAAATTTGGTGCTTTTATAAGAATCGTGAAAATTACTTTTCTTAACAACTTTTTCGAAAATATGACATATATAATAATTTATTATTTTCTTTGTTTCTCGACCCGATTATTCAAGTATAATTGTTACATATAAAAGTGTAATGTAAGTATATAAATTATTATGAGTTTATAGATTTAGTATGAATGAAATATAACGTGATCAATTTTAATGAAATATATCACTACATTTTTTTCTACGAAATGTTTCAACTGACAATACTTTAAAATTTATTAATTGAACATTTACGAGTTATAAAACAATGTAATATTCATGTTCTTTTGTTGTTAGTATTATTTCTCCCCTTCTCAGACATAAAAAAATACTAAACCAACGCTGTATAAATACATAATCAACATATATTCAAATCACGCGTTCCTCCCTTATTTTTATCGAAGCATTTCTCCCTTCTTTCGTCTTTTTTCCTAAGTCTTTCGACTTTGTCTTATCGGACTGGCATAGAGCAACTTATCATGATCGAGCATCGATGGTATTTCCATAAAAAATGCCTTTCGAGGTCGACTGATAAAGTTTTAGCGTCGTATAAAATTATTTTAACTCTTTTCAGTTTTATGGCCGTCTCAAAATTCACGTGGTTAAAAACCTCACTAAAATAATAAATTATGCATACTAGAACTATAAAGTCGAAATAATCAAATTTTAATAAAAATAAAATTTAGGAATATAATTAATGTGATAATAGAGAATAAGATATGAAATATATATTGTAATTCAAGAACAGAATACGATAAATATAAAAAATAAATATATCAATATATCATTTTAAGGATTATTAATACAAATTTTATATCAAATAAATGCATTCCAAATTTATTTAAATTTTCTTTCGGATATCGTGATTTTTTGTATAAATTTTATTTTTATTTTATGAATGTATAGAACTCTCTGTAATAATAATAGTTAAATCAATAATAATAAGTTAGTGAAATTAACGTTACGTTTATCTCATTCTTTTACTTTGTTTCCTCCTCCTCTAATTTCCATGTATATATATATTATGTGTGGATATATATTCTTCTGAAAGAGAATATTTAAATTTTTCTAATACATAGTATATATTTCGTGCATCGAGACATTTATAGAACGCCGCGAATTTTAGACCACCGTTTTTCACTTCATTCCATGACGTTTTTCCAGACTTGAGACCTTAAATTTCGCGAATTTTATGCATGCCAATGCATATTCGTGTCGTGAAACTGGGCAATCGGAATATTTTCTTGCTATTTTTATATATCATTTGCGACAATTAAAGTACGCTAGAATAGTAATGATTATAGCAGTATAGAATGTATTTTTATGCAATATTAATTTCGAGAGAAGATTCTATTTTTTTTCTATGTTTTATATTGAAAATATAATACTTTTCTAAAATTTAAGCTTTTATTGCAAGTCAACGCGATCGTTTTACGATGACCAGCTGCCACAAGTTCCATTTCAATACGCCGGCGAATATCAAAGGCCGGCGTCAAGATCCGAGACAACTCTAGATCCCATAAAGAATTGCGTTAAGTAGGAGTTTCATCATCATCATCATCATCATTGCTGTTGAATGACTAACGAATCACGCGGCCGCCGACTTTTACCAATCCACGCAGCTGGCATCGCGTCGCTTATTCTTCGATACGAATTAATATCGACTATCGAGCCAAGTCAGGTGATATCTACGCTTATATTAGGCGAATGTGAGATTGCGTGATTGCTTTCGAACAATCATACACGCACACGATTCACGAAAAATACACACTCGGCGATTGACCCGCATATAGTCGCCCACCCATCCAACCGTTTAATCGTCCGTCCGTCTATCCATTTATCCATTATTTCCGTCATTAGATTTTCAACGGAGGAGCGAGCGCTGTTGGTCAGTTTTCTTCGTGGCGCCGAGAAAACGAGCGGATGTTGACAAAGAAGCGCTTCTTCGAGGCGGCAGAGGAGTTAGATGATTTTGAAGTGGTAAGGAGGAGGAAAGAGAAAGAGAGAAACTAGAGAGGACTACGCTCGTAAGAACCCTTTTATTAAAGATTGCGCCTCGAGTGAAAACGACGGCGAAGCGCCGTCGCGCGAAGCGAGGAATCGAGATGAAGAGAAATGCGAAAGAGACCGGGGCCCTCGATCTGCCAAATGGGAGAGAGAGAGATTCAGCGGCCAGGGATTACGTGTTTCGTACCACCGATTCGCCATCAGTGTCAGTTTAATGAAGGCCTCTAGGTAACGCGAGGGGTCCGCTGCTCTCAGCGGGGCACCGATGACGGTGATCGCCTTTCAGCCCGCCAATGGTCCTCTCTCGACCGGCTTATGCTCGGAAATCACCGTGAAACGACCTGTAGCGATCGCCGAACGGTTCATCTACCTGCGGCCGCGTCGGTGACGCGAATAATCGCTTTATTGCGATCGCGATGACGATCGTGGCTGGACACTGTAAACAGGAAAGCTGATTCTCGGAAACTATTTAATAAAAAGATGCTCGCGATTGCTAAGTATATATATCTTGATTTTTGTTGATATCTATAATCGAAGAGGCTAATAATAAATAATGAGCTATAGAATAATCGTGTCAGTAAATAAGACATATTTATATACTTTGTCGAGAGCTAAATATAAATTAATTATGACGCAACATTTATCTGAATCTAATTTAAAGATAATTTTATTCTTTCTCTGAGCCATAATCATTTTGAAAATTAATAATAATCTGCAATAAGATCTATAAAAATAGAAATTTGATATTAAATTCCTACAATTACAAAAAAAATGTGATATTTCTATTTCGAAATTTGTGGAGACATTTTTTGAAATAATCGATACGAGTGTAATTTTTGCGCGCAATAATAAAGTAGATTGCGCATTTCAGCATTGCTATAGCTTCTGGCAAGGACTTCTCTCTGACGTAAACTCGTTATCCAGTGAAATTATCCCGTAATGCCGTGAGTAAATCCGTCATTCACAGAACAATCACGCATAAATGGGCGTGCCCGCTCTAGTTCTCTATTTCGCAATTTCCATTCTTTCCGTTTCTCGCATTAAGTTTCAGTAACGAAAAATCTCTCACTCCTCCCTCTCTCTCTTTCTGTCTTTTGTCATCCATTTTCACGTTGTTCTCTCTCTCTCTATTCGACGGACAAAGTTAGAAGTCGTATACATTTTTGGCACGCTAGAGCGGAAAACAGACGCCACGTGAAGAAACACGGTGTTCACACAGCTGTGCCCTTTCAAATATAAAGGAGAGAATATAATTTCATCCCTCTCCCCTTTCCCTTAGATGTACAAAAGTGGAAGATACTGTGAGATAGGTGCCAGGTGCGCGTCTCGCGGAGGTGGTGGCTCGGTCGGGTAGACGATAGATTTACAGCAAATCATTTTACACGCCTATTGCGGGGATCCTGCGCGTGAAATATCGTCGACATTAACTCTCGAAAAGTGATGCCGGCAGGCGAAGAAGGGAAAGGGCAAAATATTATTGTAACCCGTTTTAATATCTCCCGTGTGATTTTGGGTGAAAGATGATACCGAGCAAGCAACACGATTAAGGGATAGTGTTCGAAGAACACATCATTTTGAAGGATCGTTCATCAAGAGATGTCAAATAAAAATCAAAGTTAAAATAAAAATTTCTAAATAATACACAATTAAAATTATTATTTTAAATAATAAATAACGCTTTCTATTCTTTAGTATTCCTTATAATTTTGAGTAATAAATACTAAAAAATAGGAAGCATTATTGTAACGTTACTTAGAAATTTTTATTAAACTTATTTGCTTTTCTTTGCAAGAGATGGAATAACTATTTAAATATAAAAGGAAAAAATTTATGTATAAAAATATTTAATTTACCGGTTATTTTATCGGTTTCTTGGAGTTTTCCGAGATACGTATTTACGGTAAATACCTAATTAAGTACACAGATTATTTAGTTGATCGAGGTGTACCTTAAATGCAATAATGTCTCGCATTTTATGTACGCTCTGTATATATATATGTATGTACAACGAGTGTACGGCTATAAAATTGATCGCCAATATGATTCACTCTGACTCATCAGCATGTATACGCGCGTACGTGGTACGACATAATGTACATAACAAGGCTATGGTTTGCACGGAATTAAATTATACACATTGCGCTTTCCCAAATTGCTCGGAGCTCGAAGCCGCGCAGTATGCACGTATATTGTACGTGTATGCCATTTGCAATCCCATGTTGTTACAATCTATCCGTAATGTCTCGCGACTCGATTAACGATGAGAAAATACGAAAGGAAATTACCCATGAAGACCAGCGGTGAGAAGAGCCTTCAGTCTATATCTTAAAATAAATTTCGCACCAAATATAGCAATAGTATCTTAATATCGATAAAAGATACTACATTCAAAATAATATCGCACATTTTCCTCCGAACGTTTTGCTTCAAAAACAAATATACCGAGTCGAATGAGTGACCTATTAATAAACATATGCGGTACAAACGAAAAATTCGCGTCTCTTCTCTCGTTCTTGAATATTTTAATTCTTTTAAGCGCTATCAGGAGTGCTCATTAGCATCTGATTGTAACAAAAAAAAAAAGGTATGAACCTTCACGTTCGATTTTTGTCTCAAAGGTCGTAAGCTCGAGGTATGAAAGATGAGCCATCGTTTACGCGGCTGCCGGATTACGCTCTTGGTTCGGCGCCCAAAATCCTCAAATAACTCAAGTATGCACGATGGAGAGAAAGAGAGAGAGAGAAAGCATGGGTTTTCTTTCTTTTTCTCTCTTTTTTTCGAGGAAAGATGCACAAACGCTACGTCGCGTCACACTTGTCGCGTCTGACACTCGAGACACGCGTCTCGTTTTATTTCCTTCTTCGCGCTCCAAGAGGCAGATTTCTTGTAAATTCATCAGGTCGGGTTCGCAAAAGGGCCCGACTCTTCCCTGAGCCTTCAACCTTGCGTTACATCTTGCTGCACATCGCGTTCATTTCTCTCAATTTCGAGAAGGCGGTCAATCGATTAATCGAATCGCGATTCACGATCGAGGCCTGATCGACTGAAAAAATCTACGTCTAATCCGGTTTATTCGTCAAAATCGAGATGGTTGCGATTCAGGTAGCTAGACTTCTTTATTTGGAGCAAAATTCGCGTCCAACAAAAACTCGAGTCAAAATGCATAGGATCATCGTGTTTGTAATAAAATGCCGTATTTTTATTAAAATTTATTCAAATATTCTATTAAAATTCTTGTATGCCACATTGAATCTCAATCATTGGGCTCGATATTTTTCGAAAAAAAGGAAAAAAAAACTCATCTCATAATCCCTTTCAATTATTATGAATAAATAAATAAATAAATATAACTATAAGAAATTAGGCTCCGTATATTAAAACATAAACTTTAAATTTAGACGGGCCATCAGAGCTAAACGCGGATGGTAGTGCGTAATTTCAACGAGAATTAAGTTCTCGTTGAAACTTATTTGTGTGCACGGGGCACAAATTTTCTTGGTACTATACCAAGCAAATTTTAAATAATTCTCAATTCGAGAAATTATTTAATTATTATCCACTACAGGGGGGAAAAGAGGGATAATAATTAAATAATTTCTCGAATTGAGAATTATTTAAAATTTGCTTGGTATCGTACCAAGGAAATTTGTGCCCCGTGCATACAAATAAGTTTCAACGAGAACTTAATTCTCATTGAAATTACGCACTACCATCCGCGTTTAGCTCTGATGGCCCGTCTAAATTTAAAGTTTATGTTTAAATAAATAAATAAATATATATATATATATATATATATATATATATATATATATATTCATTTTTTTTAAATTCTTTAATTTCTTTAATACAAATAATTTAATTCCAGCAGTATCTTGTCAAGCAATATAACATGTAAAACCACCTGTAGTGCCACACTCGTAAGAAACCTAACTCCGAAGCGCCAGTAAGTCGCGGAGTAATATGTTTGCCTCTTGGAGGGGACAATGACAAGATGCGAGCACGAGTTTTTTTTTGTCGCTGACACCGAGCCACGTTTACGGATTTACTGCGGTATTCGTCGCGGGTTTTCTTGTCGTGGATCGTTTCGACGACGAGCCCCATTGCCGCGAAGAGCGAATCCGGCGAGGCAAGGTGAAAGGCGTCGGGGAATATTAGCGAGCTCGCGTTGCGTTTTGCCCGTATCAACAATCATCATACTTTAGCTTTATATCCGGTAATTTGCCGCGACATCATGCCGGGAGATGGTAATCGATACTAACGCGCTTTCTCGACTCGCTGATGTATCCTCGCGCATCGTTAGAAGCTCAAGGATGGTCCATCTAGTCGGAGTAATCCGAGAGATTTAACACGTTTAATGGGGGAAAACATGATGCTTCGAACGAGAATTTTGATCGTTCTAAAAGTGTTTCGATTTTTTACATGTTTTTTTTAACTCTATTTTCTTTTATCTTTAAACAATCTACAAAGTATTAATGTATTTATTGAAACAATGCCACAAAATTTAACTTTAATGATAGATTTTTTATCAATTCGGAATCGATTTTTTTTCTCAAATGAAATGTCAAGATAATAATACTTTCCGAACCAAACCGATTGAATTTAAAATTCTATGATGCACGATATTTTTATGTATTTGTTTTAAAAAAATTCTTTTGTTAAAAATTGCAACAGATATTTAAAATATAAATATAAATGAAATATGAATAGAAACAATCAGAAAACTTAACAGATGTTAATTAAAATGTAAGTGCATGCATTAAAATATTCATGTAATTATAGCATCTGGTTAAGGTATGAAACAACATAGGGTGGATTATACTAATATATTCACCAAGACTGATTAGTAACGTCAGTTTTAACTAGGTATAGACGAGTAGTTTAAAATCGGTACGATCCGCTTGAATCGCACCTGCCACATGCGACTTGATCAACGAGAAAGAACATCGGAAGGTGTAATTAAAAGTTCTCGTATCAAGAATTCTGTCAGCTCACACTTTCACATTCATGTACGTGGAAACGTAACCCACGTGTAATTCTCTCCACATATGAACTATTTCTTTCATTTAGACTTTGTTTACATAAACTCTATATATCTGCATTAATATAGTTACTAAAAATATATAATTTTTCAAATCTCACAGGTTTATCAAATTAACATATTATAAAATATTTTATTATAAATTTTAATTGTATTAATTTACGTATTTTTTCGGTTTTTTAATTCTGTGATATTCCTCTTATATACTTCTATATGATAATTAAATTATTTTTTAAAGAAAAACAAATATCGTTTCCATATACTTTTAGCACTGTAGATAAAATAATAAAACCGTGTAAATTATTATAACATTATTTATTATTTGTTACAAATTTTAATTACGAAATATCCATTTTCGATCTATAAAACTTTATTTTATTAAGTCTAGTTTATATTATCATATAAATAAAGATTATAATGTACGCAGAATTTTGTTACTATTTTATCATTTTTGAAAATAGAAATTAATACGCGGGAAAAACAGGGAGTTCGATTGCTAGCGAAATATAAGCAGACGAGCGTAATTACGGGCAATCGAAAAAATCCAGGAATTTATCCTGCTATGCGACTAATACGTTTTTCCACGGCTCGTGAACGATGGAAAGGCGGACCGGAGGGGCGATGGACGGGGGCAACCCCTGTCGATTCGCCTGTAGTCTTTTTGTCTGACCGTTGGTTTGTCCATCTAGACGCGTTTCGACCCTACGCAGATACAGGCGAAAGACAGAGGCGGAGGTAGGTAGATAGGTAAAAGGGAGGGCCAGGTGGTGCGGCCGCTGATGCGATGATGTGATCGCGCCATATGCTGCGCCCTCTAGGGGGCTCGACCATATACGCGCCTACTAATTAATTCCCAGGCCTTTGTTCTAACAGACACTATCGCTGAAATTACCCCCGGTACCTTTGCTCTTGCGCGGCGCCAGGAACCGAACAGGAATGCGTAATCTTCGTTGGCCCGTGACGGAAAAGACATATGTAAAGTTTCGGCGAGACGAATACGAAATCGGCTATTAATATCTATCAATAATATGTTCGAAAATGTAAATCATGTAAAACATCCGATAAATTGCGTTACTAATACTTGAAGTTTCCAAGTCTCTGGATAGAAAGCTTAAATGTACACTTGTGTCTAATTGTATGATAAAAATTGTCTATTAATTCACGAGAGAAGCAGACAAAACGCGATAGACGTAATCTCTTTGTTATTTACTTCAACATCATTTTGAAGGCTTCTAACTAACCGAGATTACTTTCACCTCGTCTTTATTCACTTGACACAACTGTCTGCCTGCTTAAGACGCTTTGTCATTTGTAGGGTTGCTTCTCGAACGGTGGTTGAGCTTTCTTTCTCTGATTGAGCTGTCTAAGACAAATCGAAGTGCATCATCGAGTTCTAAGTACAAATGCAAATCTGCATAATCATAACGCATAATAATAACGTACACGACATAACGATTACATAACCGACCACGTGACACGACCGACGAAAATTAAACTTCGACGCGTGACCAGTTGCAGAAGAATAACAGTGGATTCTCTCCAATTAAGCCGGTAATTAGCGGCGTCTGTAACGACGGTCATCAAACGACGAACGTATAGAAATATAAATACGCTGTTTTGCGGCGTAAGTCGATAAGGGGGCAAGAGGGGGGTCCTGCGTCCGCAGGCAGGTAACCGCATGGGGTGAATTCAAGCTAGGAAGTACGGAGAGCTGCAGTGCCAGCCCGTGTAACCGACACCAGTCATTCGCCTCCCCCGTTTCACCACCATGTTGTGCCACTTGTGCCCCCTGCTACACTCTGTCGCCCCTCAAACTCCCCTGCCGACGTCGTGTCCTGCTCTCTCTCCCTTTCGAGCGCCCTGTCCTCGCTCGTTCCGCAGAATCGCCGAGACTAAACACGATATATGTTTGCCTTTCCTATTCCTTACATTTAATTCCGATCGACGGATAATTGTATCAATATCGCGTCCGTGAGAACCGATAAGATTATCCACGCGATCGCATCGAGGGATCGTCCGTTCACGGAAGGAAGTAAATGTTGAGAAAGTGTTGGAAAAAATAGAACACGATATAAAACATTATATAAGGCACTTTTAATAAATCTTTAATAAATAACTTGAAGAAGTTTATTTCTAGATCAATTCAAATTTATTTTCCCTCAAAAATCGATTCAATTTTTTCCAGCAAAAATATCAAGACAATAATGTATATCTTATATTTAAAAATTTTAGACGAAAAAATCTCTCGAAAAATAAATAATAAAATTTAATTAGAATATATAAAGAGTATACCAAATAATTTAAAAGTGTGAGAAATTATAGTATACTAGAAATTTCAGATTAAGAATAAAATACGCTTTTTAAAACCTCGAAAAGATTTCGATTCAATGAATATTTGATCAATTTATTTTCACTTAATTAAAAAACTGAAACACTTCAATAATTCAGTTATACGTTTATGTGTTAATAAAATATATCAGATCGATCAATTGTAAGAATTCTATGCCGTCTTCAATCTACGCATACCATATTCAGCAGTTGTACTCGTACGATATGCTAATAATTTCAAATCGTCCAACTCAAAATTCCACGATCAAGATCTAACGTCGGCGAATAATTTCGTGTGTCTCTCGTGTGCGCGCCATTCCCCGCAATATTGTATTCGAGAACGCGATTCCGGACGATGTAGGAATAATTGGAACGACATTCGCCCGCTGCGCTATAATGCTACAACACTAAGATAACAGTAAAGTCGAGATAATTCATTTTGCTTTCGTGTCTTGTAGATACCGAGATAACAAGTAACGCATAAATAATATTCAGTTAGCAATTATTTTATACCGATACATGAGAAAAATTTCAAATTTATTCTATTAATTCGAGAGATAATATTTAAATGCGATTTTATATATTTAATTTTTTTAATCTCTGCAACACATAATGTTACCATTAATCGATATCTCCGAGAAACAACTGTAAAAATTCATCGAGAAAGATTCCTGGATTAATATTTCATCATAATCGAAGACGCGCGCCGTGTCTCCTCCGTCGAAGACGTTACGGTTTTTCGAGAGGGGGAAAAAGACAATATTCTTGATTCTTCGCGCAACGTGCCGACATCAATCTCGGGATGTCCGGCGGGACGGAACTTTTTAATCGCTCGTCAAGAGAGCCCCGTCCGATTATTTAAAGGGAGGGCCCCTTTTGTGACGCCCGACGGTCCCACTGACTAATAACGCCATCGATCAACCGGTGACTTCACACGGCGCATTTAATGCGCCGTGATGCCGTCATGATACGCGTACTTTGAATTAGTTCCACGATCAGAGGTCACGGACGCGCGCGGTTTTGTTCGTGCGCGATCTTCTCGAGATCGGATCCTCGCTCTCTGTGTCGGCCTCAACTGGACGTAATTGGGCCAGACGTCGCACGCGCATCGATAAACGTTCGCGGAATTTTTGTCAAATCAGTTCCACGACGTCGAGTCGAAACCAAGCGAGAAATCATGTCCTTAAGTAGCATTGACCGTTCACCATTCAGACAAAAAAGATGTTGCAGTCATTTACCGTCATACCTCCCGAGGCATGAATAATGCAACGTTAAAGAATCATGATTCAACCCTCCTCCTTCCCAGATTACATTTAGCTGTATCTATTTTCTTGACAGTATTGTTAAGTAAAATCTAATTAAAAAATCTTAAGGTAGGGAAAAAAACTTACATTATTATATTCAAGTTATTAAAAGATAATCTAAAAGACATTGCATTTTTTTCGCTTCTATTCTTGGCATATTTTCTTCATGTACAAGTTTCTATACAAGAAGATATAAAATTGCAGGCAATGCGTAATAACAATAGCGAGATAGCCATTCTCTGCATATAATGGCAACGAAAAGAAAACCGGCTGTCAGTACAGTAATAATTTCATACGCATCGTCATGAATTATAATTTTTTTCTCATACGCATATATACCGGTAGCTACAATACACGCGTACATTTTTCCGAGCGTTTCAGTGTCTCGGATATTACGCGCAATACAATGCGCTTTCACTAGACATTGCTATTATGAAATGCGGTGGCATAGCTCGTCCCCAGTTATTAAAAAGTTCGGTTACATCAACCAGTAATTAACCGAACCATTGTAGGCAGCGCGAAAACCGTAAGTTATGTGTGTATGAATGTAGATACGCTTGGCCTATATCTAGATATATAGAGAGATAATTCAATTTTATTTAATAAAACTTGTTACGATTCAGTATTGTTTTTTACGACTAGGTTGAATAATCGAATTTTATTAGCGAGAAAAACACACATTTTTCTTCATGAAACAAAGAATTAATTAACGAAATATATTTTACAATCGATATTTTAATATCCTTTCCATTTTCATAACAAAGTGAAAGCAAATATTTGTATTAGATTAAATAATTATTTAAAAAATATATTATAATATTTGTATTAGATTAAATAATTATTTAAAAAATATAATATTTGTATCAAATTAAATAATTATTTAAAAAATATATTACAATATTACATAACATTATGTTATCTTTTGAAATAATTATACAATTATACATATAGCATATAGTTTCGACTAAGTAATTTAGAAATTTTATTTTTAAGTCACATTTTTACGTTTCCAAAAAAAGAAAAGGAAAAATAATTTTTTAATTTATAATATATTAATACAAATTAAATCGAAATAATCATATCAACCCAGTATTATCGGAAAAATGTTGCTCGCAATATTTAACGCGCAAAGATTTTTTCTACGTCGCGTTTAAGAATGGTGCTCATGAATCAAACCCGGTTCCACCGCACGTCGCGTTAATCCTCGAATCAGCAATCAACGTAAACTGAAGCATCACGACGATTGCGATTCATCTCCGAGATTCATGCTCGTGGCATTCTTCGGGCTTATCATCGGCTTACCATGTATATATATATATATATACATGTATGAACGCGAAAAGTGAACGTATGCGAGCACGTAAAGACGCAACACGCGATATCTTGTTCAGTCGGTCAGTCGGTGCAAAGAAACGTGTCGCTTTTGCGTTATCAAAGGATATCACAACATTACATCCTGGACGCGCGATAAATTAGAATCGTAAAAGAACGATGGCGCGGCTACTAATGGACAAATCGATGAGCCTCTATCGAGCCAACGAATCTGGAGATCCCTGGAGATGCATAAGCAATCACGATCGTCGCGAGGTCGCGTATTTCCAGGTTATTCGAGACGAAAAGAAATGACAGATAGAAGATCGATTTTGATCTCGGGGACGCATTATACGATTGAATTAATTTCCCTCCTTCCCCTGCGTCCAAGGAAACTTTTTCCATCATTTTTCGCATCATTAACCAAAACTGCCACGATAAGACCTTCATACATCACACTTCATCGCTTTATCAAACTCTCATAGGTTCACTTTTACATTATTCGAGCCAGCCAGAATCATCAACACTATCGGTCAGCTTTTTGAGGCGCTTACAACCAAAGTTTCAGATAGCATCGGGCGAGAGGGGGGCGGGAGAAGGAAAGGGCCTGAAGCTAAACGAGCGAGCACATGCAAAGGTGTCTTGTTCACTAGGTCAGGAGTGCCAAGAAACCTTCCGGGTTTCCAGCTGATCGCGGCACGGGCATAGCATGGCGTGTTGGGTGGCGTGATGCGTGTGCGGTACCCCCGCACACGCGGAGAGGGGGAGGGACGACGGAGGTTGTGTGCCCCCGACTTGGGCAACTTAGTTGAGCTCTGTCGGCGAACCCGGGCCGCCTCGGATATATCGGCGCCGAGTCGTGCCTTTTGCGCGAGTCGTACGCCCCGCGTGTCGTATCCCTCGGCACCTCGAGGTGCCGTGCGTGCAGCTCGCACGTTGCATCCTCGCACGCACCGTAGATATACGTTACAATGGATTTTAAGCTCCGTTGCAGGCCGCTCGCGCCGCTCGCGTGCTCGACTTCGGAGTACGAACGTTAGTTAGATCCGGTGACGCTTGCGGAAGCATCACGAGTCGTCGAAGACGGATGACAAGCGGAGACGGAGGCGTCGTCCGCGATAGAATGCACGCGTGTGATATCAAAACTACCACTGTCTTTCGAGTTTGAGCCATTTTATATGATTCCGATAATAAAATAAAAGATCATACAAAGAATTTAATTCCAATAATAAAATTCATTATTTATTATTTATTTATTATTTAATTTCAGTAATAAATATCCAGTAATTAAATAAAGAATTTATGTGGCTCAAACCTGGAAGTCTACCCTAATATTCATGTACACCGCGAAAGTCTCAAGTGTCGTCAACGAATAATCTTTAGAGAATCACAATGGCATTACTGTAAATTTAATTATTCACGCATTAAGAAATTTTCGTTAATGATTTTTGATTATTATTATATTTTGGCAAAAAATAAAAAGAATGATATCACTTTAAATTTCCTTCTGTTTTAAAATGATTAATTAATTTAAAAAATTTGTAAATATGAAATTGATAATATTATTAAGAGAATAAATCCTAATATTTTAATATAACTTTAAATCATAGCGTTAATCATTTAATTAAAATACTATGGAAGGAACTTTATAGGCGAGATATTTTGATCAAGCTTTAAATGTTGCTAGCAAAGCTCATTTAGGAACTTTATTCAGCATAATAATTTTTCAATTATGAGAAAAAAATATTAATGTATGTGAAATTCGAATTTAAAATTAATAAACGAATCTCTATTTCTTAAAAGACAATAATTGATTGAAATAGATTGTCATAATTTTTTATTCTAATGAATGGTGAGATCTCGATCTTTTGACAATTAAAATCTTGAACGAGAAAAATGTTTCTTTGTCGTTTAACGAAAGATATACTGTAATTTGAGATTAATATCGTAAGCTTTAAATTCACTTCATTACGTAAAACTTCTATCTCGCATCTTCGTTTATTATTCTTCGTTATACTCTATATAAATCTAACGATATATCTGTAATTTACTCATGTAGATAAGAATACATTCAATGAAACGGGAGGGAAATAGAGAAAGATTCGCGCAATGAAGTTTTAGTAAAATTTCTTATTGATCTACCGCACAATCCCTTCTTCTTTCCTTTATCTACGCGATTACATTCTCTGTATGTGTGTGTGTTTATATGTGTATCTGTCTGTGTGTGCGGTTTCTCGATTTCTCTTTTCTTCCCGATTCTGATTGCGAATAGATCGGACGATCGTTATCCCCGGTAGCGTGCACAATTTGAATTATAAATCGCGATGAAATTAAGACGGCCTTATTTCGCGATGCATAAAGCACGTAATTGCCCGACGGGACGGCCGTGAACGCGGCGCAATGGTGAAGTCTACAATCCATTCGGGTCGATGGATGTTCACCGGTAGGAAAAACGTAAATCCTGATTCGGTCGAGACGAACGGCGGCGTTTCCTCCTGGCTCGACTCGGCCTTTATCGCGTAAAAGGCTTAAGTTATTTACTATCACCGCCAAATGCACGTTATTGCACTTGCGTTCAAGCGCCTAGAAATGCTCGCCTCCAAATGCACCCTAAGCAATTAACTTGGACGGAATTCGAAAGCTAGAAGAATTCTTTTCTTGTCAAGCGTGGATAAATATTAAAGAAAAAGAATTAAAATTGTAAAACGAAAATGGAACTGGTCGATAAGCTTTCGATCAAATATATTATTTAACATGTTTCCTTGCAAATTAATGTGAGTATATTTTATATTTGAGCGTAATTTTTATTCTACCAAAAAATTACATAAAAAAATAAAAACTCCTACATAATTAATATAATTCGTATATGTCAAAAAAGATTCGTATGTGTGCGTTTTACGACTTTTCTCGTTTTAATACTCTCGAATTTCCATTCTAATTTTATTCGGAACACGGTAGGTGAAAAAGACACCGAAATCAGATTAAAGTTAAAAATTTCCAACTAACAATAAGCTATAACAGTTTAGCTGTTTAAAGTGTATCCTAGTCAGTCCTTGTAGATGCAAAAGAGATGATAGCAGCCAGAGTGATTTGTGTATCGCGGTAGATATCAATAACGCGTTCTGACGGGTGGGCAAGTGTTAATAACCTTGGCCGTGTAATACGGCGAACGCTATGAAGCGAGTGCTGATTACCACGGTCGTTAATTCCTGGCTAAAATACCACCGGTAACAGTCTCGATACATACGTACACGTTGTATATGCGTACAGGTACACGCTGAGGAATTAGAAGGTCGTTCGTAAAGTATGTTACGATACCATCGCCAGGCATATTTATATCGGGATGATACTGTCTCGGGTTACAGGAGGAGTTACAGCTGCCGTTGCGCTGTCGCCATGTACGATTTCGATTTTGCGCGAATGTCCCGTGGACGTAATATCGCCGACCGGTCATAATCACGAAGGAAAAAGTTGCGATTTTACGCTCGTAAACCTTCACCGTCCTCGAGTTCCAACTCACATCGAACTCGCCCGCAATTTCACGCCACCCTGTGCAATTCTGTTTCATCACTGTATCTCATCGCGTTGTTTCAGAGTATTTATTAGGTGCTCTTTGGTTTCGAGTTTTTTTCCAGAAAAAATATTTTTCTATTTAAATCAAATTCGAATTAAAAATGTTCCGTATATTTGAATAAAAATTTATATAATATTTTTATCAGCTGTTATGTTAAAGGAATCTAATTCAAAATTATCGAAAGCTGAAGCACCTCGTTTGAAACATCAGATAATGTAACACGACTGCAAGCAAATCTAAACACATCGCGCTATCGTTTTTACGATCTTTCGCGCATACATTAATTTCCCTCGCGTTTTATGCGCATTCTACGCTATTCTACGCAATTAAGATTAATGATCACAGGTAGCTCCTTAGCTAGAACAATTCGCAGCCATATGCGGACGTTCAGTAATAAGACATTTACGTTATCGATGCGTTATATAAATGAAGAAGTGCACGAGCCGCCACGTGTTAATGAAGAGAAGTCTCAAAGTCTGTCAGATGGGAAAGCGAAAGGAGCTCGTGCGCTTCTCGTTACGATAAAACGGGGCCCAGTTCCTGCAAGGAATGCGAAGAAAAGCGCGGGAGAGAAGATCGTTACGATCCCGAGACGCCTCCGATCAAGAGGCTGCCGATAATAATTACTATGTTACTATGTATTGTTATTACACTCCAATTCATGCGCCCATTCGGATACGCCTCGACTGTAATCACCGGGATTACGCCCGATTCATATTCATGTACATGCAATTTTTTATGCACGCCGTTGATGTCGATGCTAATACTTTATTAGCGGCGCTAGTACGCGTAGACTTCCCGTCGGGAATTATCTCTTTATACTTTGTACGATAGCGCCAGCATTAGCCAGAGCAAACTTATTCGAGATCCTCTCTTTGTGCCATTTTTCCATGTAAATTTATTTTTATCGCAAGAGATACAATCTCGCAAAAAATATAATTACATGACACAGATATATAATAATTTACATCATGTTCATATAATATCATTATACATGTATACACTTTTCTATATTTTATCTTTTTCTCTATATTCTGTATATAATATTTTTACAGTTGTTCTAATTATACTTTTTGATATAATTAATTAAATAAAAATATATTTAATTTCTAAAAATAATTCTTTCTAAATAATTATAAAATATTACTTTATCAATATTTATAAAATGTAAAAATTTATAAAACGTTGGAGATCAATTTATAAAACAAAAATGTCTGAAAAGTATACATGTATGTTTATTTGAGAAATCTAAACAATATTCTGAATAGAATGAAGTTCTAGCATACAAGAAATTCCACCCGTATTTCCATTAATTTACACGAGAAAAGAAGCCTGACCGAGCGCAATTATATGGAGCAATAGATGAAAAACGAGCAGATTCGCCCGGGGAATTTTCTTAATAATAAGATTCTGCGATCCGTGGCATGCGCTTCCATGCGGATGTATTTCACCATGAACGCAAGCATAAGTCGATTGGATGCGTTTCCAAGATTTAATTTACAAATGCTGTTTACAGAAAAAAAATTATAGGTATCTCGTGTGTACTGTTTGTTTGATTCATTACGCTGCTGAAAAATTCGATTACGCTACCGTTTGATTAATTTATTATTCAACTCCGGTTGATTATTTCTCATTCGAAGTACACTCTGCACACGAAGAAGCGAGGGAAAAAATTAGCGATTTCCTAAGAAAGATATCCCCGTTACTCGTTAGCATGAGCCGCGAACCAGCAGCAGTCAGGATAGCAATCTTCTCGGCCGCGAGCTCAGCGACCATGAGTGGACTGAATATTTTTCATATGAAAATCCAGGTGGAATCTCTCTATTCAGAACCCCGGCAAAGGTAAAATTTTTTCTTCTCACGCACATCGCGGACGCATCTATGGACTACGCGTAACGTCGGAGGAGATTATGAGCTCTCTTATAAGAAACAATCTTTATAAATGCCCCTTTTTTTCGATCCGGTATTTAATTAATACACTTAAAATAGCTTATGCAAATATATTTTCATAAAAATGTATTTTTCTCTAAGAGAAGATATCTGTTGATACAAAATTTAATAATAATTCTGTAATTATATATGTAAAAATTCCAAAGAATATATTTTTATTTTTTACAAATAAACAAATATTTTACTCAAAGAGAAGGAAATTTCTGAGACTTTTATTTCCGGCATTGTGCAATTTTTCTTGTATCAAGTCTTCAATTTCAATAAGAAAGATATATAACACACGGAAATGATATAATAATTGCTACAAACGCATGGTTAGGTAATTATATGTGAAATGCTTTGAATGTCATTTCTTTTGTATATTCGAGAGAAAAGTGTTCCGGCATTTTCTTGCTGACTCAGTAATTAAAATGATGTTTTATTCTTCGGATGAAACGATTAATGATTGGCGAAGTAACTAGTATATATCTACAATATATGCAAAAAGTATAAACCAATACGATGATGGTATTTCCTATGGAATTTCAAGTAATTATCTATTTGTAATTCCATAGCAAAATTTTTCTCTAAATATTTCATCAGAAAGAGAAAATGTTCTAGCATATTAAATATTGCAAATAATTTTTGAACTGAAAATTATGATTTTCACAAAACAAAATAATTCTCATAATTTTTATACTTGTATCTATTTTGCCTACATTATAGCCACTCGAATAAATTATAAATGATAAGGTCAATTCCCTCATCTCCCTATTGTCTTTATTCACGTTATTCAATACAATACATTCTCGCTCTTCTAACGCGAGAAATTATCGTCCGCGTGTCCTATCAAGCCGCCAATCTGGCTATTGTGTCGCGTGAAAGATCGAACTAAACATGATATTCCGGAAGAGAAAAAAAAATCCGCGAAAGCTTCGCACCGCGTACATGGCATGACGTATAAAATGAACGCGTTATGATTCCGCGGTCGCTAGAGGAAAGCCGCATAAGCCACTCTACTTTCGCGACGCACACGCGAAAGCCGCGGTCCGCGTCGATGCGACCAGATCACGCGGCAGGATAAAGTCAGACACGACGTAATTTACTTCTGATGGCTCGGCGTATATCGAGACTTACGATAGCTCGATCGCTCTCGCTCCGCGTTACGTCGTGATTACGTTTCTGCCAACGTGACTACGCCGATATCAAACGAGCACGCCGGCGCTGAATAACTCTTCATTAAAAAACCGCCAAGATAACTCCTCGATCAGCTGTCAGGCTGGCGCTTGAAAAATCGCGAAAAGTTTGACAAACGGTACTATCTGGCAAAAAGTATAATCAAGATGCTTTCACTTGTGCATTTATTGCAAATTTTTATCTCTATGTTAATAATTTAATTATATTTAATATTCTGATTAGATGTCTTTTTATTTCACCTTAATTATTTTTAAAACAGATTATTTTTACAACAGATGATAATCATTATAATTATAAATATTATAAACATAAAATAACTGCTTTGTGGCATTGTTATTAATCGACATTTGCAAAATCATCTGCGATCGATAAGAAAATTCGAGTGAAAGAGATTTTTATTTCTGGGACTCATAACATTTTTTATATTACCCGACTTCTCTCATAGATATTTTTAATATGTATATTTTTATCAAAGAACTATAATTATCAGCCTACCGTAATTATTGCCTTACATATTTTTTCCCCCCTTCACCAATATAAATTTAATACGGAATGAAACTCTGAGATAATTACCCGTCGTTATCCTTATTTGAAAACTAAATCTCGTCCTTCCCCCCCGACGCGATGAGGGTCAATAAGAGCATACAATCCATTCGAGTCTACATAGACTCGCGATTCGACGCATCTGACTGACAGATGCGGCGCAATGAGTGCAACGAATTCCCCATTCACCTGTCGAACATGCGGAATTGTGAACGAGAGCTCAGCCGACGAAGGCGAAGAAGAGAGAGAGAGAGAACGAAGTCGCGGGGATGATGAGGAAATGTACGAGGTGCGTCGAAAAACAGGATATACGTCTTAATTAATATTAAGCAGATTGCAATCGCCTTCATGCAACTCAAACAACCGCGATGTATTTCTTTCTGTTCTACGAGCGCGACATAGGAATGCATTTCGAAGGATGCACTTTGCCAGTTCGAGAGATAAAGCGTTTATATGAAAAACACGTCAAGCCACGGCTGAATTTGCAATTTAATACAGGTATATATTACATATCACCTTTGTACAAATTAAACACCAATAAGTCCACTATCTCTCTTCCTTGCAATACTCATTCGTTCATTTCTTTCTTTCAATTAAACATTGTAATTATTTATAAATATTTGTATTTCAATAAATAAAAGGAATTATTCTAAATTCTAAATATTTACAACAAACGTAAAAATGCTGTGTATATCTCGTTAATTAAACATTTTAGAAATTTAAAAATATTATTATTTAAAATATTATTAAATTTAAAATATTATTAAAATATTACACGGATCACTACAAAATAATTTCTTAATGAAAATTTCAGATTTCCACGATTTATCGAGAGCAACCAAATCCATCGAGCTTCTTCTTAACATATGAACGAGATACAGATTGATCGGCCGATATAAGAGGCTCGGTAAAATACAAAATATACTAATTACATGAAAACGTATGTGCGAGGTGCGACACGAGGGAAGTAGGAAAGAAAGCGAGGGAGAGAAAGAGAGGAGAAACGGTGAGCGGAGAAAGAAGAAAAAGGAAAGGGGGAAGGGGATTATTCTTAATTAAAATGATTGCCGACATTACGGCTAAACTCTCGCAATTATGATTCCCCTTCTCCCATAAAAATGCTGCTTGATGCCCGCTGGTGTGTTCGCCGTATTTTCAGCTAATAACAGTCTTATGCCCAGCGCCATTCTTATCGGAGTTCATCATTCCGCAACGGCAAGACGGTGTAACGAGCATCGGCAGTTAATTTTGATGAACTTTTAGCCTCGACGCGGCGCGATCTAATGACACGTCGAAGCGCTCAAAGCTTCCTACAACTCCCCCTCCCTCTTCTCCTTCCGAAGATCGCTTCGATAAATTAGGATGGACCTTTCCGGAACGAAAACTCGAACTCGACCTCGATCTCGTTTCTTAATGAGCGATTAATTCATGAGTGTTATGCTACAGCACCTCTCGATTCAATATAATAAAGGTCTTCTTATGTCAAATTACTCAATGATTTATGTTATATTGAGATTTTTAATATTTTAAGCTATTAGGTCTACAGTAATTAAATATTTTTGATCCTTAGTTTTTTATGCAATTGATATATACATACAATGAAAATTAATATCCGATGTAAATTTGATATGAAGTGCAATGTTGAATTACAGACATTGCCTTTTGACGTTCTTATTATATAAGTCAATTTATTTCTCGGATCCACGCTCCGTTACATAATTCCATATCCTGGAATTATACATACTGCATTTTAATATTGTTTACGTCGTCGTCATTGATATGTCTCGCGATTCGCGTTCAAGATACGCGTTCACTTCAAGATGCATTCAAGCTCGACGGGATCCGATGATGATCGCTGTTCAATAAATACCGCGGTTTCGCGATACGTAGTTAATAGCGGGACGATATCGCACGATGGAGGGAAAAAAAGAGAGAGAGAGAAAGATGACGCGCCGGTTAACTCATACTCTCGATTCAAGGCTCGATCCATGACTCCACTCTTGATCACAGACACAAGGATCCGGAGACAGGTGCTCATACCCGTCGTCGCGAAAAGTGACCGCGCCGGTTTACATGGCAATCGATTTTCCTATCACCTTTCGATGATTCCGTCTGATTGCGCGGCTGACAGGCCGTCAGCTGATGTACTATATATGGGCTTTAAGTCCACAACCTGTCCGCGCAGGCCGCATTTTGTGTGTGTGTGTGTGCGCGCGCGCATGTATTTGTGTGTGTGTGTGTATTTGTGTGTTGGAGCCCCGTGACGGGGGCCACGCGCGAGAAACAAAGTTGCCGCGACCATCTGTGATGGCTTTACAAACACCGCTTATAATTACAAACAAGTATTATAAACTCGATCGGCGATATGTAAAAAGATATGAAAAATCATTTTCCGCAGTTTTATCCTGCATGAAAATTTCTCGCTTCCCTTCCCCCAAACATTTTCACGATTGCATCGCGCGATCGATAAAACTGCAGCGGATGCAGGTACCTGCGGCAATCTAAATTGCGACGCATAATAATATCGCGATGGTTAAGACTTAATTGTGCCTGTTATTTAATGTAAAATTGGAGATATGTTAATATCGGCAATTATTTTTCCTTATCTGAAATGTCGCGACAAAAATAAGTTCTCCGACTTTAAGCGAGTAAAAATGACGAACAAAAATTTTGATAAATTAAATTTTTTACAAGTAATAATAGTTGCTTTTCGCAATCTAATTTTTTTATGTTGGAAATATATCTTTTCTTTTCATACAACTGACTATTTTATTTTATATTAGTTACACATTTGTAAATTTCTTTATTTCGATATCAAATATTGAAACAAATAAAGAAATTTATAAATTAATTACTAGTGAAAAATATTAAAATTATTATTATTATTATTTTCGAAAAAGAACTGTCAACAAATAAAGAAGATTATAAATCGACTTATAAATAAAAACTTATCTCTCAAACAAAAATATGATAAGAAATCAAATAATTAATTTCTAATAAATAAAATGAAATAAAATAATACAGAAAAATCAAAGTAAATGAAATAATGAATCGAAGATAAACCGATTCATTCTTGAATCTTACTCATTTGTCATTGTTACAATATCAACCGACATTCAACAATAAAAAATGAGTTTCTCCTGTCGGTCGTCACCTCACAAAATGACAGCGCAGTTTAACGACACAAGGGGCGCGAGAGACACAAGGCAGGTTTAATAATATAATTAATACAATTCGTTCTCCACCTTTGTGTCTGCCTCGATCATCTGCATATCGACAATCGCCGAACGTTATTATCGTCGCGATTACCAACCGATAAATGCACCGGCGTTCTTCTCGTCACGCAGGAAAGGTGTCGAGCGTCAAAAAAGACTGGTTCGGTCGTCGTCGATCTTTGTTCCTTATCGAGTCTTCTCTGTCGCTCGCCTCTGTATCTCGATATTTGGCCGCGGTCTAATTGCCGCATTTTTAATAATGACGTTAATGAGCGATGCGTATCGCGTGTCCGGTGGGCCCGACCGATGGCGCACGAGGCCTGCTTCGTCTCGACTCGAGTCCGGAATCGGCCCAACCTGACGCGTTGTCGAACCGATTAAAAACAAATCGGATTCTTCTCCCAGCAGCCTCGCTCTTTCTCTCTTCTCTTTTTTTTTCTGTCTGTCTGTCAGCCTCTGCCAAAACGGACTTGTCCCCGACGTTGATACCGATCGTCGCGCACGCGTACCGTGTTCTCATCTGATGCGAGAGAAAGGACTGAAAGAAACGCGGCCCCTTCGCGTGTCTCTTTATTTTATCGAAAGGGCGTGATGCCTTCTCCGCGACGTTTTTCGCCGGCTACTGAACCCGGCAGATGTCTCAACGTACTTTTTCAGAGCGTCTCTTAAAGCGTCATTGAAATTAACGATAACACAATCGGCGACGACGATCGTTAATCAACGAGCGAGAAATCCCCAAGGTAGAGTCGATCGCGGATATTCACAATCGGATTTAAAATTCGGCATCCATTTTTTTTTTGCCAGATTCAACACTTATAATGAATTCTCGCAGAAGTCAATGAATATTTTTTACTTATTTTAGAATTATCTACTTATTTGTGAAAACTCATTCGCCTCGAATAGATTGAGAACTATTGTTTTATCTCAACATTTTATGAAAAAAAATCTATCAAATTGATCCAAGACTCCACAATTCACTCAACTGTTATAAATCTATAATTTATGAAAATTAAAATTTTTAATCTTTTTATTATAATAAAGGAAAGAAAATTATTAATCGTATTTATCTGCAACACAAACATACACAACATTGAAATAAAAGAAAAATTATCCTAGAAGTTGAATAATATTGAGATATAATGCAAATGATTAGCATTAGCATTTTTAACCGACTTGATGTTGGAAAAGTTAATATTTCTCATATTTCAACGAGATAACATAATAATTATTAACTTTGAATTGCATGACGCATAAACGCAAAACGCAAATAATGAAACGTACAACGAATGCAGCATTTAACTTTGCTCAATCAATATGATACGAATGTAAATAGGAAATTTACATTCGAAACGTACTGGAACTGTTCTCCGGTTGCAATAATTATGAACTAAGCAGCTTCGAATCAAGATGGAATAATATTTAATCTTCTAGATGTGTCAAAGTTAAGATGGCGAAATTAATTACGCACTTTGATAAATTCGCGCTAACAAGATGGTTCTCGCGAATACCAATTAATGCTCGAATTGATTTTCGTCGTCATCTCAATTTTTCGTTATTGATGCGATATCGATGCTAATAAATTCATATTGAAATGAAATGCAATGCATATCAATGTTCCCTTACGATCCTTTAACTTTGCATGACGATTTCGAGAATAGCCGATACAGATTTATTTACAAGAAGTTAATTTGTGTAACGGCTATTGAGGTGAAAAAAAAATGTTTTTGTATTTGTGCGCCTCGTTCGCTGGCGGATTAACATCGTGATAAAGTAATGTCGCTTATCTGTTACTCATTCTCGTAACTTGAACCGAAAGGAGACATCCCGAGAAAAGAAAATCAACGTAAATCTTTCGAGGAGAAGGGAGATTGGGGAGCAGATAGATTCTGTAAAATGGACGCCATTACTCGTCGAGTTAACAAACTTGCGCCGAAGGATAACGCGAGAGATACGATGTGGATTCGCGTCCGCGATTGCCGATGGCTATCGAGATGCAAACGAGAAACGCGACTCCGACCTAGAATGGAATCATTTTTCAAACAGACGACAGCGTGCATGGATGGACGGACGAGCATGGCGAGCCGTAGAGGAAAAGGAAGAAAAAGACCGAGACAAGACAGGCAAAGTGAGAGCTGCTGACGACTTTATAAAACGTGCGTTGCTCGCAGCATTGTTCGGTAAAATCATCAAGATCCGCCACTGCTATCGTTGTATCGCGATAATGGCATGAAAAATGGACCTTAAGGAGATAATCGACGAAATTAAATAACAATATTAGGCAATAGCGATCGCCATTTCGATCAATCTTTCTTTATCCCTTTCAACTTTTCATCTTTTAAGAATATTTTATCCACGATAAATGTACCAATATTTCAAAACTGATCGATTAAAAAGGTGATATTTCGTTTATTACACAAAAACAATTGATAATTTTATACATATATGTATAAAAATCTTGTGCTCAATTTTTTTGTGAGTTAGAACTGAAAGTTGTAATTATTATTTTATTTTTTAAATTATCTTAAAATTTTTGATATTAATATATAACCTATTTACATACAATCGTATTGTAATTCTAGTGACATTTTTTGAAAATAGCATACACAACAGAAATTCATTAATAATTTTGTTATTTATTTAATAATTATATTTTGGAATAATTATTCGAGCTTAATTTATACTTATAAATTTAATTCAAAGTAATGAAGATTTTAATTACCTTTTATCTTTTGATTACTTAACTGTGCGCATATATCTGTAGGAATACTTTATTGAATATTGCGTAAAGATATTAGAAGAATAGACGGAAAGAATGTGATGGAAAATACTATAGTTACACAACCCGTCGTCGGAATAAAGATGAAAACGTCCGAAACATTAATAATATCACACGACTAATTACTCACTGGGCGAGCGCATCAAATACTCATTACACAATTCGTTACCCTCAGACGCCTTAATCAAAACGTACCACACATGAACATGATGTGGTGGCAATATGTGCACGATATATCAGTCTGTGACACATAAGAATATCTGAAGTCAAGTCGCCAGTGAAATCATTCGAAAACAAACATGCTTTAATGAATTATTCATATCTTCATTATTCGAATTAAATTTATAAGTAAATTAATCTTGAATAATTATTTTTAAATATTCTTAAATATTCAATAATGAATATTAATGAATATTGAATATTAATTAATTTCTACTGAGTACACTATTTTTCAAAAATATGCCATTAGAATTATAGCATGATTGCATGTAAACAGATTATATTAATTTCGGAAAAAAATGAATTAAAAATATTTGAAAAATTAAATGAATAAAATTATTAGCTACGACTGTATTAATTTATTAATAAGTGTGTTAATCAGATATTATCTCATGTTTTTTGATACTCGCCACACAAATGCAGCGTATAATTATAGAAAATATATATTTTGATGTAATAAAAAAACTATTGAGGATTATTATTTTTATTCTTTCATTAACTCAACACACGAATCTATCGTCGGAATTTTTCCATTTTCTCTCGATTTGCTAGTTTTACGCAAAATGTCTACTGCATCTGTCATTAACGAGTTTTACGGAATTATTCTAACAACGAGCCGTAATTTCTCAGCGTATTAAAGCCTGGTATTTTCAGACCATCTGCGTTAATTAACCAATAATTAAATTATAGAAAGGATCGTTTCCTCATTAAATGACGCAAAAAGCAGATACGAAAAATATTACATTAAAAGTTTCGTTATATATTTATAAATTTACATATTATAAAACATCTCTTTATAATCGAAAAAAGCTTTGCACAAAAATGATATATGAAAATCTGCTTTTTTCATTTTTATTTCCGATTTAAATATTATATTATATTATATTTTTTTATCTCGATTAAAAATACATTATTTAATTTTCATTCGAGGGTTCTCCCGACAAGGGAAGCATCAGGAATTGTTTATGCAACGATTTGATCGATGTATTAGCGATTTTATCTCAATGAGGCGGAAATTTCTTTTCGTCGACATTAATCGTGAATAGATTCTATCGCGGAAATCGTTGATCCACCAACCGCCGCTGGCGTGTACAAGCCGTGAACACAACAAACACGAGGATGGCACCGTCGAAAAAGAGGCACGCGTGCGCGTCTCGGCCTTAAACGATCCGATCGACCGCTCGATCGATGCTCGAGCGCTCATAAGTAGGCGCGCCTATGCTAATATATCATACACACGTGTAAATGTATATCATAAACGTCCGAAAGATGCGTAAGCCCGCGATGGAGAGATACAGCCGGGCGATACGGTTACTACATCTCGTTATTACGCCTTATTTGCATTTTCCATTTCGTCCCCGCACCTGGCAGAGAACGCGAGGAAGAAAAAGAGAGAACGAGGAGAGAGAGAAATGGAAGAAGGAAAGAAAAGGGGGAAGAGGGGGAAGAGAAATCAGCGAGACGGATCTGCGTTGGTCAAAAACCGGAAGAGCGCGATGGAAACGAACTCTCGATATTTACGGTTCATTATCTATTAACGAGAAGAATCTAAATGGGTCTTACACATGAAGTTAGCACTTTTACATTGTTCCAAAATGGAAGCTAAGGAACTAGCTCGCTTTGAATATGACGCATGAATTATCATATGCAATACATTAATTAATTATGGCAAATTTTATCTCGTATTTATCCTACTTGCAACTTGAATATAAATATGTAACATATTTGGGAATTATATCGTTGAAAACATACCTTCATTTCGAACGAGCGAACACAAGATGACGTCAGAGCCTCGCGAACGAAGCAGGCGGGTAATTTGTCAAAATCGTGGATGCGGCGAATAAATTTCCTCATTGGTGCTTCCTCCATTGTTCCGGATATTCATCGTGGACACAGGAGAACACACACACACACACGCACTGCCGCGATCTCAATTTAACCTAACATCTCCGACCGCGTCGTACATACAACTTTCGCGACTTATTCCACTCGCGCGATGCTTTTACGAGTAAATGAGATAAAGTATCGATTAAGTACGCGGCACTCGATAGATTCGAATGGCTAATTACAGTCGCGTATCTTTCAATTAATCCGAAAGTCCGCACGACACTCCCGACGCGACGCACTTTGCGCCATGAATTTGCGCGCGGATGATGCGTCGCAGTATTCAGATGATCACGTGACGTGACGTCAGCGTGACGTCAGCGTGACGTCACGCGGCGCGACGCGACGCGAAACGATGCGGGTCGGTTATCGAAATTACTCGCCGATTTATTAATGGCGATGTGTGTGCGTTTATTAATTAATAAGTCGATTCATATTATTCACAACCGACTCGTCGTACGACTCAAATTCAACTGACGACTGAAATACGTAGACGACCTCGGTGGGACTGTTTTGTTTTGATCGCTCGGTAAGACTGCTTTGTTTTTACTACTCAGTGCGAAGAATGTTTACATTTGGCATCGCTTAATAATATTGTATACACACATACCCGCGTTTAATAATTTGGAATTTTATAAGAATTTGATTTGTTTTTAATTCAATTTAACCTTCATTACAATAATCTCGCGAGATAATCGTTTAGAAAAACATGAGCTCTGTAGATAATACGATCGAATCATACATTTATAAGAGAATTGTTATGTCTATTTCATTTGACATTATTAATATTTCATTTTTTATTCAATTAAAATTAAATAATATGTTCTCTTAATTCTCATGTTAATATTTTCTCTTAATTGTGTATAATTATATATTTCTTTTTGGTAACGAAAAAAATTTTAAATTATATTGGTATTTTATATTATAATATATTATAATATATAATATATATTATAATATATAATTATATTTTATATTACATGTTTATTTTCACCTCAATTTAATTTTCAACACAATAATCTCTCGAGATAGTCATTTAAAAGCACATAATTTCTAAAAAAGTAATGTATATATATAATCAAATTACACATTTATTCGAAAATTGTGATATTTATTTTATTCGATGTTATATACATATATTTCTTTATTCAGTTAAAATCAAATAATATTTTCTCTTAATCGTGTATAATTATGTTTTTTTTCGGCAGCGAAAAAATTTAGTTACTATGTGTGTTAGCTAACTTTTATATTATATTATATATCACCAAATTTTATATTGTATTATATAAATATTTTGTATTATATCTAATATTTTATTATATATAATTATTCCCTCTCTCCCCCTCTCTCTTTCAATTCTATTTTCTCTACTCTCGTTATATTAAAGCGAAATAAAAATATAAAAGAAATAGAAAAAAACATCAGCTTTCAGAAATCATTACTTAGATTTATGACTGTAACAGTCACAAAAAATTCGCAATTTTACATGTACGCGATGAGTTTCTATCGAAAATATGTATATGAAACTATATATATATATATATATATATATATATATATATATATATATATAACTATATATATCAGGAACTATACATCAAGAGATAGAGATCGTATCCGTTTATGAATTCAGTATGAAGCATCTCAATTAAGAAACGAGAGGCTATGATATTGCAGGAACGTTGTCGATTCTATTACTTCCGAGCGATAGAATAGAACACTTACACGCTTTTACATGTTTACGTGGAGGCAAGCACTATACCGTGCAGTTTCTTTCCGCAGACACGATGTGGCCTCATTCGCATGCGCCTCAACTAACGATATATATAACGAGCAATCGCTCAATTAATTAAAACTGCAATGTTAAAATTTCTCGAGTCTCGCCACTGCTGTAATTGCCGCAGCATTACACGCTTGTGTCTCACTCGAGTACATTCCAGATATGCCCACGGATGCTTCAAACTCCGGCAGACAACTAGAAATAACCCGCCAGATATATATGTATACGCGTCTCGGGTATAAATCTTTTTTTTGCCAGCAATTAGGCACGATAAGGACGTCATAAATCATCGAAATAATTGGTCACGCATTCCGCGAGCGATCCTACTTTACGCGTACTATCTTTTTAACGCCTGTCCGCGGACTCATTAAGCTCTCCAGAGTCACAGAAAATCCCGATCCTTAAAGGCCTCTCTCCTCGCCGCGATTTAATCGGGCTTGTATATAAATAATAATCAAGTATAAAATTCGAATCGAATATAAATGAGCTAATACTTTGTTAAATCTTTTCCCTATTCTATTTAAAAAGTTGAGGAAGAATCCACAAGATCGCCGCATCGAGGAGAATCGAGGACGACGCGCGTTGTCAATAATAAGATCAAGTAGCGTAAGGTTAATTGCCGAGATTCGAGCGAGCCCGTGCGGGATCTCTGCGACCGGTAGTCTACGCGAGAAAGGAGGATTCGGAGGGACGTGTGTGAGAAAGGCGAAGGAGGCTGCGCCTCCGGGGAAGATCTGCTATCTGAGGACCAGAAAAAGGAGAGAGAGCAGCGGGGACCATCTCTTGGCGCACCGCGTTTCTTCAACGCCCGGTTAATTCACTTCGGGCCCCGACTTCGCCACCTTCTGCTTCCTCCTCTTCCTTTTTCCCATTCATTTCTTCTTTCTCATGCTCCTCTTCTTCTTCTTCTTCTTCTTTCTATCTCGAGGCGCGCACCACGTGCCTACTTGAAAAATCAGCGCCGTTACCGAGGGCCCTAATTAATTTACATAGCGCGAAGAACGAGGAAAAAAGAGGGGGAGGAATAGGATTCCTCTGCGGGTTCCTACCCGTGTTACTCCGATTAATGTTGCCGATCGAATGCAGAGCTGTTAATCTTATTAACGGCCGCAACGCTCGCCGAGGCGTAAACTGAGCTTTTTAATCGGGCGAGAAGACCGCGAAACGGAAGTCGTTGATGTCATTGAATTTTTACAAATTAAATTAATAATGATTGGGCGAGAAAGCGTTCGACTAAAAATTTAAAGGACGACGCGATGCGATTTCGGCGATAATCTTCCTTTATATTATTTTTCTCATCGTGTCATTATAATTATTATAATATTGATTAAAATTTTTAATTAATATATTTATGTTTAATTAAAATTTTTTAAATGGCTAAGTTTATAGATCTAAAAATTATTTCTATTCTGAATTATTTCTTTCAATTTCTTTTCAAATTTCTTTTAATTTCCTCTAATTCGATTTCTGATTCCAATTATGATGTCTATATCTGCCTACATCTCAGAGGATCCAGAATTTTACAAACGCGTCAATCTTTGCATAATTTGATAAATCGTGAAGGTAAAGAGAGATGACTGGTTCGAAAAGGAAGGCAGAGGTCTCACGAAGGGGCGGCAAGTGAACTGGCGGCAGCTCCCAGATATCGGAGCAGATCGGGGCGACACTGCGTTGGGAGTCTTGGACGGAGATCCGAGACCCGACAATGAATACCTATTAAAACGGCGTGAACAATGCGCTGCGGGTCGCGCGCGCGAATCTCGCCCTCTCGGTATCGCTGCAGCAGCAGCAACAGGAACAGCATCCGACATAGCGACGCAGCAGCAACAAGAGCGCTAAGTATAAGCCCGAGAGCCGCGGTCCTCGGTGATATACTGCGAGATTCGCGATATCGCGCGGACGTAGCCAACAGCAGCAGCAGCAGCAACACACATACATGTACAGATAGATAGACGGACAGACCAGTAGCACGGAGGAGGTCCTCCTCCGCACGTTCAATCCGGATTCGTGGCCGTGCATTACCTTGCATACGCTATTGCGCCCCGGTATATCAGCCATCTCGCTTCCTCTCTCGTTCACGAAGCGCGAAGATCGGCCGTTCCCGACCGTGATGCCCACACCTCTTCCGTTAATGGATTCTTTCCCACCCGTTTCTCCTCCGCTTGTCGCTCTTTCTCGGAGGAAACGCTGTACGTGTACGTTTAACGCGACAGTCGAGTATATCTCGATCGAATTAACAGGCTGGTTTCAAAAAATCCCGATATACATATAATTAATGTTGGAAGTGATTGAAATACTGTTGAAGATCTTAAATAATCTTAGAAGTGACCAAGACAAGTGTAAACGAATGTAGATTTAAAAAGATGATGAAATCTTAAAGTTGCGAAATGTATTAAATTAAAATATATAATTTAAATTTGTTTTAGATATGATTTCACACATTTAATGAACGATTTTTGCGAACAACTTTTAATGCACATTGAACACACACATAAATATATTATAAGCATATATGTGTATAATTATAAAATTTTTTTCATTATATTTTAAATAATATTAATATAATTTTTAATATAATTATTATAATTTTATTAATATAATTTATCTTTAATAAAAACGAAATAAGAAATGACGTATGCAAACAGAATCTTATTCTTTTCGATTCCGGTAAATCCCTGGCGCAAAATCAATGAGTGCAATTTTGCCAGGAGTCACTTTGCTCGTCGCGAGATTGGAAACAAGAAACGAAAGCACGGCGACGAATAATGATAAAGCGAGGAAGATGAAAGCGTCTATCCATTATTTCACGACGATTTTTCGATTAGCCCCGATTGCGATTGCAGATGAGATTGCATTGCACCGGTAGTGCATAAAGGCGTGCTTCCGCTATAGTTGCATAATTTCTGCATAGCCGGAGAAACATATTATTCGGCAGGAGCGTCAATTTTATACGAATATGTCATTATTTATATGAGAAGCGTCAAAATCTCTTTTTATTATCGGCAATAAAGTATCACCAAAAAATTTCATCTGATCGAAAAAAAAATTCTTCGTTAAAGAACGAGAGTTTTTTATATAAATTTTCAAGCTTTATTCTTTGCGTTACTTATTAATATCATTATTAAATATAAAATAGTTAATTTTTTCTTAGCATTAATCTTTTAATTACCGTTTCTTTATTTGATCCGTAAATCTCCCTAGTTATTTATTTTTGCACGGCTTGACAATTCAAAGGCCACTTCTGATTATTTCGTTGTGCGCGAAAAATCTTATCCTTTAGTTGCTATAGTTTATCCCCGTGCAACGTACGAAACATGATTTTGATATTAAGCTATCAGACGGTGGATAGTAGAAGAATGATGGGCGAATCTATGGACCGCGCATTGTTTCCAGATCTTATTGTCCTGAAGATATAACGAGTATCTCGCGTGCTGACAAAAGTAGATAGTTGTGTTACGATGGAAAATTCATAGCCGCAACTTGATACTTCCCATATCTTAGCTGTCATTACGCAAACGCCGAGAATAAATTAACGAACTAAAATAATTCTATTGTCCGGTCTAGTTAAATTCGCCAGACATGGAGATGTCAATAATTAAATAATATATATAATAAAAATTTTATATAAACGTAGATCATTTCATAAGTGCTTCAAAATGATATTGAAATAACTAAAGCACAGACTCGTGAACGAGTAGGATAAATTAAAAAGAAATTGTCAGATATGCAATAATTAGGGGAAAATTTGAATATATCAGATAAAATTGTAACAATGTAATTGTGAGATAATTTTAAAAGCTTGCCTTACTTTGAAAGTAGCTCTTGGTGCGGAGGTAGCTTACGCTGAGTCTGAGGATGCTGAGTCGATCCAGCTTGCTGAGGATATTTTGCTCGAAAGGAAGTAATGACGCTAGCGTATCTAGCTCGGCGTTCAATCGTTCCCGATGTCGTTTGCTGGGATTCGATTTTGTCACCCCGTCTTTCTGTGGTGGTTTTAAGCTGCAAAAAATAAATATCACACACATATATATTTGCAATAATATAAAACACATACAGATTTAAAAATTGATTTTAATAAATAAATGAAAACTATTTTAAAAATAAATTCCTTGAAAAATTATAAGTGTTTTAAGAAAATAGATGGATAAAAATATTGTTTCTAAAATAGTTTCATATTTTATTTTAAATAAGATTTTATTTGTTGACAAAAAGAATTATTTTAAGATCGAAAACATGTGATATGAGAAAGAATTGTGGCTTCATTCTTATGAAAAGATTAATCTCTCAAATTCGCCAAAACACAATATTAACTTCTAAAACTTTCTGAGATACCGCATATGTCTTATCTAAGCGGTCTTATCTAAGACGCCCGCTAAAAATAGACTAAAGTAATTAACAATCTTACTAATCCGTAGCGATGAGGGTTCAATAACCAACGGGCTTTTGTTCCAAGCCACGCGATTCTAGAGAATTAATTTCGATAATCAATTCGCGGCACGCCGACCGTTATGCGCGGGATTTACATTTTACTCTTCATTACCGGAATCCGCGTGCACTTCTCGAATCGTTAACAACAGGCGGCCCGCGTCCGCAGGACTTCGATAATTAAAAGTTGCCGGCGCACACTAGCCGGTCTGATTGACACCCTGCCGACATGGATGCGCGCCTCCGCTCCGCCGGTCCAGGAGTCCTTAGGCGCAGGATGCGGGTCTAAGGTCGTAACTTAAAATATTTTACGCCGGTGAGAGCGGATCGCTCGATTGGCGTAAAGTGCGCGAATTATTTAGTAGTTGCGACGGTGGTAAATGACAACTACTACATGGCTATTACACGGTGGACTAGCTAGCAATGGCGTAAATACTTTTGCGGAAATCAATGCATTCGACATGTTCACTGTCGTATTCGAAAAACAACTCATCATCGAATCTTTGAATTTAATATTGATTTTTTATTTTGTGTATATAAGGATATAGATATAAATTATAATAAATTTAATAATATATAATTTAATAATTATAAAATTATATAAAATTAATAATTATAATTATAATTATAAATAAATTTAATAATAATAAATTTAATAATAATAAATTTAATAATTAATATAACGGAAATATTTTCTTCGAAGTCTTCAACGTCTTTAAAAGCAAATGCGGAAGAGCAGTGCCGCGCCATTGCCAACTTGCGAAATTAACATATAAACCTCGTTTTTAAATAACGCGCTGTCCGCTTAATTAAAACGCTCACCACGGGTGTAGAAGCCATTGACATGCATCATAACAGACAATATGACGCGCAATCCCATCACAATGGAACGCTTACGAAATTAAAATCACAATTTAAAGAGTGTACGGAGCGTACAAAACGTTCCCGAGTCAGCAATAATATGCGGCTTTATATAGGAGAAAATGTCGCAAATTACAGGACCGAAGTCTTTGTGATCAAATGTGGAAGTTAAATGCATTATCGAAAGTTATATCTTAATTAACAAGTATATCATAAATCTATTCCAGTTCTTTGAAGAAGTCTCTTCTACTAAATGATATTATCATTATTGAACTTATTCTTAAATAAAAAAATTATAGGAACCGGTTAAAACTCTTTTTTAATTTTGTTCTCTTGCTTCAAAACGAACATTTCCATTTTTATTTTTTTTCATGATCATCCCCTCTCTTTTTCGCTCATATGACCAGTCCATGAAGTGTCCATTGATTCTCGCTGCGCTTGGTGCACTATAAGTTGCATCATTAACGACTCCCGCAGATTCCTTGACGCCAGGGGCTGCCCGTGGAATTAATATGCAAGATTAAATTTTATACGCATCCGGTAACGGACTATTTGTTTAATTGAAGCGCTAGCAAGGCGGAAACGGTGCCCATGCGACACGGAACGAGCGCGAAATACTCTCGGGCCCGTCAAAGACACCGCGCCGGCCATTCTCGCGCAGGCCTATACTTAGGAATAATTATTATTCTTACGCGGTATACATATATATTTAACGACCTTTGCGCGGTCTTTCTCGCGTTCTGTCCCCAAGGGACTCGCCAAGGCTGCGCAAGAAAGCGAGATGAAACGTTGGAATGGTTCGCGGGCAGGACCAGTTCTTATCGTCAGTTATTAAGAAAATAGTGTTAATGAGATGTCACTGTAAATGCGTACCGCTGGCTGCCAGAGAATGCAACGCCTCTCTTGTCTTTTGTGTCGCGATCTTACAAAACGACACATTCTTCTCGCAGCATGATCGATATGTAAGTCATGTCATGTAAACGTCAGTTATGAAAAAAATGTGAAAATGACAGAAAATTTTCTGAGAAAAATTATCATTTTAATTAGCGCGTTTTAGATCTTAAATAAAGTTCTAAAAAAACATTGCAATATATAATTTCAATATATTGACAATAAAAACTTGGTTATAAAAAATATATTATAATGCAAAAAGTACCGAATAATAAAGAATAATGATATTCAAATTGACAATATAACGATATGTGAGAGATATGTCATCAAGGTGTACGAGTAAATTGCCTGCAATCATTCAGTAGATTATCATCTTATAACCTAACAGATGGAAATTCCTGGAATTTTATTTTTATTACCACCTATATTTTTATATCAAGATGGGTTCTCTTAATTAGGACTAAATTCTATTTATTGAGCATTTTTAATTAGAGCTTGAAACAAGAGATATAGTTTTATTATAATACGTTTATTATTTAAATGTATATTATTAATATTTATAAAATTCTGCGATATATGAGAAAATTAATATATTCTAATCTTTATTGTATAACTGTTGATATTTTATATTATTTCTTTTACTTGTTATTATTAATATTACTTCTTTTGTTTATTTTCCAATACTTGTAAATTAAAAAGGATATTCTAAAATATTCTATATATAAATATATTTTCAAATAATATATAGATTTAATGAATTCATTTGGGGGACGTTGGGGTTAACATCGAATCCACGCGGCTCACACGGTTTCGCTTCTACCCTAATAATTAGCTTTGTTTTACGCTACGAGAAGGAAGAAAAGAAAGAGAAACAAATGTCCGACTACTAATGATATCCGAATATGGAACTATTTCTCGAGGACCATGGTTGTTCCTTGTCCTGAATAATGGATTCGATGTTGTCTAATAATTAATAGAGTTCTTTTTGACGCAGCTGCGCCGTGCAATATACAATCGACAATCCCATTCATCACGCTTTCTAACCCTTAAGCATTTTAATTAAAAGCATTTAATTAATCGCTTCTTTAACGCGTTTTACCTTTTTTGAAAAATCACGGTTTTTGTTGAGGACTACAACGGCGTTTTTGCCTTCGAAAGATGATAATTTTGATAGCTTTATAAAGTAAACCTAATTAAAGAATATTTGAGAGATAAAATATTTTATTATCCATCATAAATTAAGTTTCTCATTAAATAGGATCTTTAATTCTACCTAAAATGTTTGCAATAATAAAATAAATATTTTTATATATTATATCTTTATGTATATACTTTTATATACTTTAGATTTAGTTAATTAGTATTTAAACAAGCGCATTTTATCCCATCATTAGTATCAAAATTATTCAAACGATATTAGAAGCAATAGTGGAAGTAACGCAAGTAGTATACTCGGTCAGTTTTGCATAATGCGAGGGACTTACACCGAAAGTGTAGAGACGAGATATCGTGCAAACATAACTATGTATAATATAGCTATGGACAGACCTCGCGCGATTATAGCTACCTCAGAAATATAAACGAGACTCGACGCTATGTCATTATCGGTAGATACAATAACTGTACCCTGATGACAGATAGATAAAAAAATTGTAGATTCGAAGAAACAGCGCGACAGAATCGTCCAAAGACTATACGTCTTATACAATTATTCGTTGTCAAACGGAAATTCGCTCCTAACATATCCAACTTAATCGCTTATATCGAAAATTAAATCCGTATTTTGAGAGAAACCGCTTTGAATAATTTAATACTATTTTATTTTCAATTTAATCTCAGATATTCGATATTCATTCAATGTAAATAAATATGTTCCTTGATTAAACAAACAAAAAACTCAGAATCTTTATATTTAGCTATGATAAATGTAAGGAAAAATGGAAATTATCTCATCTTGATCGTTTATCGATCATTCCGGTCGAGTTAAAAGTAATGCATGATCTTACGTCTGCCAGCAGGTTGGCCAGGTGATAACGTGTCAAGTTCTCGCGCCCCTCCCGGTACATAATCCACACGTGTAACACATTATCGTTCGTAGCATTAGGCCAGTCGCGTAGAGAGATGCGTATCGACTCTGCGAACCGTGACATACTCGAAAAACATACAAGTATGTACAGTTATATATATGTATGTATATATTTCAGACTCCATACAATGGTCAATGTTGCCGCGGTCGTTAAGGAAAGGTCTCCCGGCAATTTTCATCTTGCATAAACCACCACATAATTTTCAACGACGTTTTCCTGGGAAGACAGGCTCACCGACTTTTCGAAGAAAATCGCTCAAGAAGCTCCGCTCGACGAAAACATACTCCAATCTTAAAATCAAACGGAATATCTTTTTTAAATGAAATATCTTTTTTAAATGAAGGAAAAGATCGAATTTTATATAAAAGATATCGCATTGTAATATATGGGTTGACTCTAATTTCCTATAAACTTTTAAAATAAACTTAATTGAAATATCGAGGAGAACTATGTGATAGGCTAAATCAAAATTCCCGAGTACCTACACAATTGCCGAAACGTACCTGACGTAATTAATAACCGATCATTCGTTTAGGAGTTATAAATTGGTCGGCGCTCTCTCGCCGGCTAATTCCGTAAGCGACTGACTGATTAGAATTAAATAACATGAGTTACAAGGTGGCGCGTTCAGACGGTCGGAAGCTCTCACCGCACGCCATCCTCGAATCCATCAGGCGGGTAAATCCCAGTCAAGGTTGCCTCGGTGCTCGCATTAAAGCCTGTTTTGTGCACTGCCATCCTCGGAGCGCGCGCGCGAAAAGAGGAAGATAAGTGAACAAAGAATGGCCGATGACTCGGGAGTATGATCGGTCGATATTTTAAGGGTACCGAATACAAAATCGAGCGAACAATAGGAAAGGAAAAAAGTGACAGCAAGTGGAAAAAGATCCAGGAGATATTTTCCTCAGAGTTTTTTCTACCTCGACCCCTTTTTACTTCCAAAATTCGATTAAAAATTTCTTTGCAAAAATAATATAAAATTAGAAATTATATTTAATTATATTTAAATATAACTTTAAATAAATAGATAAAGTATCGCACGTATCTATTATTCCTCTAACTCTTCATTGATTTTCCATTTTCTCTGTGTTATCTCTTATATATTCCTATATATGTCTATATATAATTTGTCAATTATATTTATACATCATTTGCCAATTATATTTATATTCACAATGATGTACTATTATTGGATACTTTCGCTTGACACCGGTTATACGTGTTCGCCGACGTTATTCCGCAAGAACCAGAGGGATTGGTTGTTGGAATAGAGCTCGAAGATGCGCAGGCGCCGCCGAGGGTGGGTCCACTATGGATTTTCGAGGATAGATACACCAGCGGCCGCGAGTTCCGGGGTGGCAGACAGCATGGGGTAGCAATGGAAGCTCCCACCGCGGTAGGGATGGTCACCCTGATAGCCGCCGCGTACGAGGGGTGATATATACCCCTCGAAGAGAGAGGGTGAGAAAGAGGAAAGCTACCTGGGAGTACTCGACCTTGGACCGATCCCTTCTCACGCGAAAGAGGCGATGGCAGATAAAATGGAGCACGTTGTCTCTGTCACTGTTGAAAGATGGATTATAAACGAAATCGGGCGTTCGCGACTAGTTAACGATGCCGAGTGCCCGATTTAGACGAGAAAAACACTCGTACTTCGTCACTGAAGTAATCAATTTAATGAATGAGTGCATGTAACTAGCGTAGGTGCGGCGTTGAAAGAAGCAACCGTGTAATTATACTCTCAGAAATGCGGATGTAATACTAATCGTTTTTAATTGTCATCATAGAGTCGTAAAAAAATCGTGAAAAATGAATTACACTAAAGTAAATTATAACAATTGTTCATTTTTATAACGTTTTGAAAATCAATAGCGACGAAAATAAATCATAATTAATTATATTAATAACGTGATATTAAATTAACGCACAAGAAACTTTATTTATTCTTAATCTAAAAATAAATTATGCATGTCGAAATTTTTCCACATTATTAATTACGTTTTACGTCATCGGACTATTCATAAGAGAGAGGCAAAAAACCGATTTTACCGAATCAGATTCTAGGGGACGATACGTAGGTATCGGTCACGTGGCCGAAAAATTATGACTTGCTTTATCGTAGATAATGGCTCAGGTGCTTTTCAGGGATCCCGCCCGCGATAATTACGTTCTAATGGAAAAGTGAAAATTTTATTCCGGAAGTAACATATGCAGCCGGCTGTCCACCGTCCTCTCTCACACAATATGATTTGCATATTCATACAATAGTAAATGCAAAGTATTTACAAATATATTAATGTTTACAATTTTAGATTCTACTTTTTGTTTTATAATTTCATATCAATTATCCTCTTCATAAGGATAAATAAATCAAATTAGACAAAAATAAATAATTCCTCCGACAAACAGATTCTGGTTATCTTTTTAGAGTTTATCTCTGGAGAATCTTTGAAGAAGATTATTTGATTATAAAATTATTTTACGATCTTTATGCGTTATTTACAGCGACAAGTCGCGAGTGCGTGCTTATTCCTTGCCTGAAAAATGAATGTCACACGTGTGAGTCTCATAATACAATTATGCGGGTGTTACGAAAGTTATTTAACGGTCCGTTACTGGTAGATCTTAACGCGAGACGAAGTATTGAATCTAATAAGCGACTATCTCCAACGCGATCTGGAACCGGTAACAATACGTTGATTCACGATTACATCCGTTTACCTGCCTCGAAAAGATTTTCCCAGCGTTCATTTATGCCGCAGCGTGCATTTATGTTGAATCCGTTTAGAAAAAAACATTGCACATTGCGGTAAAAACGCTTAACCCTGCTGGAAAATAAAAATTACGCGAGCAGCGACTATAAATTACCACTGCTATGTAAGTATCCTTCATCACGCCATGGGAGGCGAGCGAATGTTTGAAAAAAACATATGCTCGTTATCATATCACAATACGCTATCTACGATAATAAAGTTAACGTTAATCTTGTATTGAAAATCAATTATACGCAAAGCAAATTAAGCTTATAGTCATATCTGAATGTGTAAACATAATGGAAATGTTTTCTAGGATTGGCAAAAATTGTTTACATAAATATGGAAGATAAAACATTGTAAATTTTTAAATGTTTAATATTCGGAATAAATAGTCTATTGTGGTAATTTATTAATTCTACAATTTTGAAAAATGACTAGAAACTAACATATAAAATATCCTATAAAATATAATATTCTTCGTATATATTTTTTTGGAGAAAACAATATTTATACAAATAAGATCTTTTAAGGATCTCATTTTGTGGATAAAAAGATACATAGTTGGCTAAGGATGGATCTGTTAATGAGTAATGAGCAGTCTTAATAAATTGCGAAAATGGCTATTTACCTAGCTCTACAAAATCATTTCTCGCAGGTCAACCATGCGTGGAGCGTGAAAACGTATTCCACGTATCGTTAACGGTGCAGATCTCGTTTCCAACCCACATATCCACGCAAAATATCTCACAAGATATACTTTACGCGTATTTCAATGGGAAAAATTTCCAATCTCTAAAATTAGCTATAAATATCTATTTTCTATTACGTAATCAATGACAAAATTACTGGTTACAAAATATTACGAGTGTTGGAATGTTCGTGTCTAGCAACATTTTGACGTAAAGTAGATTTAAAAAATTAATCCATTCTCTCTTATGTCATAATCCATTTCTGTGTCTGAGATTTTCGACGATACAGAAATATATTTTTCAATGCATGTATGTACATATTATGAATAATGAATAAATTCTGCAGATCATATCATATGTGCATTTGTGAAAAATTGTAATTAAAAAATAATTTTAATAATTATTAATTTATTTAATTTTAATAAATAAAAAATAATTTAAAAAATCAAATCCATATATTTCGACTTTAAATTTCTATCATGGTGCGTTCTTTAGAAATAATGGTTGAGATACGTAGTCGATATCAGTCTTACAGTTTGCGCGTAGCGTCAGAAGATTACCGGCCGCATCGCAATTAATTACACACAACTGAAGCGATTATAATAATTAACTTTTAGCAAAAGCGGAGAGAGAGCAAGAGAGAAAGAGAAAGAAAGAAAAGAATCCCGCGATGCTCTGGTTCGGGAGATTCTTCCGGTGGCGCTTGGCATAATAGCAGCCTCACGTACGTCTTCCGTCTACGTGTTAACGTGTCTAATGTGGCGCGCGTGTAACGAGAGAACGAGATGCTTTACGCTCCCGTTAACGCGAATATCACGTATAATACGTCGATTACAACGCGGATCGTGCGCTATTATCTGCAACGCGGCCCGTTGGAGGCGTTGGAGAGGATCCTACCGATTAAACCCTAACAGGATATAAAATTTCACGTTCCTGATGTGTAGAATTAGATCGACCTCGGAATCGAATTATCATTTGTATCTTGCTGCTAAATAATTATTTTTTATAAAGTTGTTTTAGTAAGTTTCCCCTTCGCTAAAGTTTGTCTCTAGTTTTTCATATATATATATATATAATTTAGGAATTATTAATTCTGATATTCATATCAATATCTATTCAATCCAAAAATTCATACAGAATTATCTGATATTTTTGCATTTAATTATATCGTATTATTATGTAACAGCAAATTAAACGTAATAAAACACGAAAAGAAGGATTAATAATTAATTGTAATTCTCATTAATTATATATAATTTTAATATAAAAAAAATATATATAATTATATATAAATGTGCATGAAATTTTTTTCTTATTTTAATCAAGAAAAAAAATGTATAAATCTGATATAAAATTTTTTTAAGAGACGAAAAATTTATAAATATTAAAAAAATATACACATATGTGCTGAATTATACATGCAGAATTTTATCTCGCGCGCGACATCGCTTTTCGTCGGTCGTTGGCAGTGTCCCGAGATCTTCATTGCGGAGAAAAAGACGCGCAGCGTCGCGACGCCCGAGGGCCTCCCTTCGGCTAAATAATGCGGCAGTCTTATGCGGCAACGTAGAGTTGCGCGCCTCCGATGCGCGCGCGATCTCTCGCACTATATAGCGCTATATAGAGCGCGTAACTTAGCGTGACAAACGGAATTATTATGCCAGCACAAGCGCGTTATTGGGATGATACGAGCCGTCGGTGCCGGAACTAATTGAGTGTAGGTGCTGCGACATTCTATCGCGGGGCATCGCACTTGGAGCGATCGACATCCGCGGATTTAGAGCGACGCCATGTGCCGCGAATCGGCCGCGAATTCGCCGAGACTTTCATTGAGGAATTTTCATAGACAACTTTCATAGACAATATTAATTAATAACATATTAATAAGCGAGATCTCTTGTACAATTTTAGAAATTTTGTCGAAATACATACGCAGAGATCATGCTTGCTTTCAATCTCTCAATTTTTTTGCAACAAGCTTCAAATGTATACGATTAATTGGCATGGAATATAAAAAATGTATTATATATGTATTTTATAAATTAAGATCCTTGAAAATGTGCACGATTTAACGATGTAAGTTCGATGATTGTTTTGTGTTATTTGCAAATTACGAAATCAATGATCATCCATTACACGTTATCGATGCAGTTACTTGAGAAATTATTCCGGTCTGAACATGATTTCCGGAGAACGAACCGCCCATGCATCAACTAGCGTTATCTGCTTCTCGTTATCCGTCGCATTTGGCATTAAATTGCACCGCATCAATTCACGACAGGCAGTAAAAAGCTTCGCATCGCTCTCGCGCATTTTTCGAGCGTAATTCGCTCACTCTCGCTGGATAAGGAAATTCGTTTCAGAGATTCTTTTGTCAAGAGGAATATTTAACACAAAGATAATTGACCGCTAAATAAATTTTAATTCTGATTGAAAATGTAGAAATTAAAAAGCGACGTATTCACTTTAAATAAACCGTTTGAAATCTTTATTTATTTTATTAGAATAGTTAAAAAAAAATTCCTATTAGAATAAATTTATTAATATGGCATGCAAAATCGGAAGATCAAATTCAATAATTGCGCAAGTATCATGAATCGAAACGAATTATTACCGAGGTAGAAATTTAAAAAAGCGATATATATTTATTTTAAATAAAATATTTTAAATCAAAATTATTTCAAATAAATGAAATTTCTATTTATTAAAATTAATTTAGAAGAATATTTATAAATTTGTTAATGACATGTAACATATAAAAGATGAAATTCAATAATTACGCGTATTATTTCTTACAACCTCAAATATCATGAAATATCGAAACAAACGTACTATTCGCGAATTCTCATAATTATTAGATTCAGTAGATATTGCCATTCACGATATCTCGAGCAAATGTGCGTGCGTACGCGGGGTACGAACTGCAACCTGACGCATACGAAAGTTTCGTGTCCGACCACCGCGTTGGTTGCAATTGCACTCTCGATGCTGGGCAGAGCATTGTTTGACGTCGCGGCTGAAAACCACTAATTCGGGTGTCAGCATTCGGTCGGCATTCGGCACGGCATATGGCCGATTGTTTGGCACAGGATGTCGAAAGTTGTTCCGCTGCCAAAGTCACTTTCTTTCCTTTCTGGCCGATATTCACGAAACTCTACGTCGGAAGTTCGATACGTTTCCGCTGCGTTTTTTTTCTGCCGATGTGTGTCGAAAGAATAGACGGATCGCCGCTTTATACTTCGGCATTATTATTTTGCATTTTTTGCATAAAAAAGATTTCTGAATTGTGTTGAGTCGCACAAAAATCTCGACTGCGCGTGAAAAAATAAAGATAAAATAAGATCAATTGATGAAAGAAGAGGAGGAGTAGGTTATACATAAGAGAATAAGAGATGAAAACACGTAAAGATTTCTATGGGGTTATTTACGTTATTTCATCTCTCTGAGATTTGCGTAAGCTTACGAAATAAAAACTCGACGGAAGAGAAGTTGCGCGATGATCACGGTCGGATGTGGGGAAACAAAAAAGATGATTTCCGGTATCTTCTCCTCCGCAATTCTCGCGATCAATCACATTCGAGTTACGTCGCTTTCGTAAGAAAAAAGGGCGTAGTAGACGAGCGATAGGTGAGAGAAAAAATGGGAAAGGCTACTGGATACTCTTGATAGGGTAACGGTAGGATAAATTAAAGTCAGATTAGGGCAGCCTCGGAACATGGTTGTGCGTCTCTCTACCTGGAGCACACTTAAAAAGTCATTAGCGGATATTGGGCTGTTCTCATTTCTCCCACACACAGATTCAGTCAACACGATGAAACGACAAGGTAATCCTCCTTGTTCGCGGCGCTTCCCTTCTCATCAAAATTAGAAATTATTTCCAAGAAAAAAAATTGGAAATAATTGGAATAAAATTTGTCGATTATTTTTTGAATTTCTATTATTAAAATCCGCTTCTGCTTATCAATATCAAGATTCTAATATTTATTCTAACTTGTCCTCTGGTTAAAAATAATAAGAATGATAATTTAAGTATTTCAATAATACTTTGAATATTTTTTAAATATTTTCGTCAATCTTCTTTAGACTAAATAACTAGAATGCATAACGAGAGTTAAATAAAAATTACAAAATGATAAAAATTATAAAATGATAAAAATTTAATTAAGCTACTTGTTTTCTCATAGCACACTGAGGTAGGAGAGGTTGAAGATCGCTGAGAGCAGAGCTCTTGCATTTGGATGCAATTCACGAGTCGTTCGTTAGATACCACTGATTTAAATTCCGCGATGGCAGCTATCGAAAAAACGAGTGATCTCGAGAAGGGCTTGGTGCCTGCTGAAGAGCATCTCGAATACCTGAATACATTACTCGATGGAATGCTAATTGCGAGGCATTTATTACGCTTACGATAATCACCTGGTCCTCAATTTTGCGTAAATTTTTTTCCCCATATTTGCGGATCGAACAAGAATTTAACACGGTAGAATATTTCGAGAAATCCCCTTTTTTAAAATTATTAAAATATATTATAAATCCATCTATATTTTTTAAAAAGTATGAGTAAACCACTTTTTATATAAATTATCCTTGATTTTCAAGACACAAGTAAATTTAAATCAATTGTTTTAAAGGCTTCTTAATAATTGATCTTGTGTCTCAAATGATCGCTCTTAGATCAACTTATCGGTAAATCCTCTACCAAGGACGGATTGTAGTTCGCCAATTTATACAGCGAGCGATTGATTATTGCGGAAATCGAAGATATCGCGGCGAGAAGATCAGTGCTCACAATCCGCACAATTAACGAAGATCCGTGAGACCTTTCTACTGGACATCCTACGCCTCCTGGCTTTGTTTACGATTCCCCTTTTCTGATCCTTATCGGCTATTTCTCGCCAACACCATTGTGCACGGATTTTCGCCAATACGATTCTTTCCGTGAAACAAATATGGTAACATAATAATATGTATAATAAATTGTAATTTAATAAATTATTACATATATATATATCACAAATATATAAACGTTCATCATTATGAAAGAATTACATACATATAAAATGGGCTTCTGACAATTTTAAAATTATTTTATCATTTAAACTTAAAGATGCGGGATATGTATTTTAATAGATTAAATTTTAAATCATATTGCGTTAAAAGAACCTAGATTTTCTAAATAATAATTCGCATCGTATATTTATAGTCGAAGCATTATTGCATGAAATATAAAATTTAGATAAAATATTTTTAATTAAAACTTTAGTTAATCTAATATAATTACACGTTCTAATAAGTTTTGATATCAAAGGTATTTATTATCTAGAAATTATTAATTCAATATTATTCGTTAAACTTTCTTTTCCGGCGTAAATAGTTAGAAAGTTTCTTTATCCATTAAATATCACTATAATTACAATTTAAAAAAATATGATATCGATATAAAATCTAGACTTAAGGAAAATTAAAAATCTTCTGCAAATCAAGATATCGATATATCGTATGTAAGAGAATAAAGATAAATTCCAGAAAAAAAAGAAAGACTCAAGTAAAAATTAACGGATTTGTCGAGATCGATAGAAATTTGCCGCGCGAATCTCCAATACCGAACGATTATTGAGGACTTCCGATTCGGCTTCGTTACTTCTCAGAGAGAATAGCCCCCGTGTTCAGAGTGGGCAGTTAATGAATTGCCTTTTCTCTGGATTTCCTGTCGCCGGTAGAATTTTTTGCTCTGCGAGCTACCTCGAGGTGATCAACTATCAAAGATTGCTAAATTACATCGGGTCCACAAATCAAATCGTCCGAAATTCGACGAATACAAAACTGGCACCTGAATCTACTTAATGACAATCTAAATTAATTACATTCGTTTTTGTTGCTTTTGATATAATTAGCAAAAAGATAATCTTTATAATTTCTAATTTTGAAGAATATGATACACATATAAATTTACATTTTATTTATTTATATTTTATATAATTACATTTTAATTTACATTTATTTTTTATCTGAAACAAAATTCAAGTTTATTTTATTTTCTGTTATTGAAAAATAATTCACTCTTCTTCAAGAAAAAGATATTAAAAAAAAAAAAAAAAAAAAAGTATATATACATATAAATTTATATAAACGCCAAAATTGCTAAAAAAATTCATTCACGCAAAAAAATAGTAAAAATTAGTAATTAAAAATTTTAAAATATTTTTCTCATAATAATCTGTGATATTGAATAACTGAAAGGAACAGATTGTATGATTTTTACGATCAATTCGACTGTGTGTGTGTGAAAATAAATAACAAAACTGTCGAATTGCAGCATTGCACAGGTGATTCCGTTCTGATAGGCTTCTCTCCTCTCTTCAATATCCTTCTTTCTCTTTCTTTCGCGTGATCGCACGATGGTATACCGAATTTCGAATCCGACCGGGGGAGAATTTATGGCAGCGCGTTTGCGCGCGGACCGCTAGTAGCTGTCCGTGAATGTTCTGTCTAAAGAACGAGAGAGAAAGAGGGAAGAAAGAACAGCTCTGCACCCGTCGGGTTTTTCGGCAGTCGAAAGATTTGTAGAGGCCGCGTTCGAGACGATTTAGATGTTCATTTAATTTAGTCCTCGGCCCGCGGTCGGCCACCGTCAGCCAGGCGGGACGCGCGCGCCGCCATTAAGGGCGCCGTAGAAAAAAGGAACGGCAAGGTGTGATTTATATACACGTGTTCATGTTTCATTAAAATAATGTATCGGCCGCGGCATTAATTCGTGCCCTGGCGCGCGCGCTCGGTAATTATTAAATCACTTACATGTATAACGCGACCTGAGAATTTTGCGCGTGTCGTAGACTCTTCCCTAAGGATCGTTCCACAAACATTAATTTATCGTTGAACCAGATTTATAAGAGACTGATTCTCAATCTCTATCTACATTCTGTCTCTTCTGGTTCTTTACAAAATTCTGAAACTTTATTCATTTATATCATTGTTTGCTTTTCCATAAGTGCAAAATATTTAAGATTTTATCAAGTCAAAGTATCACATCTTTGTTTAAAAAACAGATTCCGAGTATAAAAAGATATCCTTATATTTTACAATAGATGGTAATAAATTTCTAATTATTGTAGCTAGTAAGGCAAAGTAATGCGAGACAAGTGAAGTTGATTAGGAATTTATTAAAGTGTAATCCTATGGCATTAAAGTGTTTTGTACGGATTTGTACACAGACTCCCCGCGGAATCCATTTCACAAACTAACAGGGAAAGTAATCGTGATTGCTTTACGCGAATAATTTATTTTTGATGTACTGCTTTATTTGCGAAATATTTTAACGATTAAAGATTTTTTAATTAAGTTCGAATTAAATCGTGTACAATTACATAGTGTATAGACAGGAAATGTAATCAAACAAATGACCATTGGCCAGTTTGTTTGTTTCTTGATATGTTAGAATCTGTGCGATTTGAACATCGGATGAGATATGGTTATACATTAAATCACACGTAGCGATTAGCACGGGACTCATTTACTCGTACATATGAGAGAAGTAGAATTAGGTGAATCCACGCAAACCGGTTCGTGTCACTACTGAGCGCGCATTACCCACCTTTTGCTTATTGAATTACAAATAGTGGCTCTATATCGGCGTAATTACTAACCGTGCTCTCGCTAAGTACCATTAATGATAGCTGAGTAACGGCAAATGTAAATATGACATTTGTTTAATTAATTATCAGCCGATCTGATCTGGTTATTCAGTAATATCACAAATCATATCGCACAAAAAATTAATTTTACTTTCTATTAATTAAGTAATCAATCATAGCGTGAAGTTAATTAAGTTGCAAGATGTATGTATCTCCAATAAAATCCGAGATAATAAGATTCAAAGTTTCGGATCTTTGAATATTCATTTTGCTACTTCAATCTGAATCGAATATTACGCTCTGAACTTTTCAAAAAAGAAATTATAATTTTTTTTAAGCAAAAAATTATAAATACTTAGACTTAAGAATATTATTGAATTAAACAATTTTTATTGCACGCTTTTATAAAAAGAATTTTTTTCGTATAAATCATCGGATGCAGAAATTATTTGCATTTCCAGAATTTATACTTTTAAATTCAATTATATTGTTAGAGAATTAGATAAGTTTCATGAAAAGAAAATTAATGAAATGCAGTAAAGAGCCAAAAAATCGGAGTAAATTCATTTATTTTTCTTTCCCTAAACGTTAAACGCGATAATGAAGAAGTCGTGCGATTCTTAATCAATTCCACGGTGATTCCTTAATACATACACATACACACGATACGATTTGATGCTACTGAATTCGTGTGACATCGTACAAGCACACTCGAACACGCAGATTCCGTTTCTCCGACGTAGAGAATAAAAAGTAAATCGCTGCTGATCTAAGAAAAGGACGAAAAGAGTGAAAGAGAACTATCTCAAATTCATTTATCGAATGTTGGCTCCTTTTTTGATGGCCTTTCACCGCCGAAAGATTAGTGGCCCAGGCCTTCGTCTCTCATCTAGCTTCTCTTTTTCTTGTTTCTCCTTTAATTTCGTTTTTTCAGTGAGATTTCTAGAACTGCGTTAACACAGAGATTTTTTTATTTTATTATACGAGAGTAAATCTCTCGTTTTTGTAAATATTGACTTGATTAAGCGACGCTAATTAATGACGCAATATAAGGAGCAATTAAATAATATTTACAGGTTTTTATTATAATAGATGTATGCTTCAATGAACGCTGAGCAAATTGTCGTGAAAAAGCACAGGATGTGTAATTACACTTAATTAATTTCCGATCGACCGACGACACAATGTACTTCCCTTGCCGGCAGAAAAACTCGAATAAATAAGAGGGACTCTTGTATCGCGCCGACTGGAATTCGCAGGTGTCAAGACGCGAGTGAGATACATTTCGGACGTGGTTGGCCGCTCTTTTTGTCCGCGATGCGTAGGTATACGTGAACAACGACCGAAAGTGGCGCGTTCGTGGTTCGTGGTTTCGCTCTCTACCGTAGATGTAAATATCCTACGCGCCGCATTAACATACGTGTCCCCGCGGACTCATTAAGGTCGAAATTAATTATCTAATGGAATCGTTTCCGTGCCACGTCCCCCCCGAACGTGTTTCCCCCTCCCTCTCTCCGTGATACGGAAAAGTTGGCCGCCTAGCCGCGAAATTTATCGTCGGACGTGCCGATACCGGATGTCGTACCAGAGTCGACTGCAGCAAAAGTGCATTTTAAGAGATATTTTGCGCACGCGATTTTTCGATACCTCGGTCAACGCTACTGAATCTGTACTTGATTACTTTCGGACGATGACATTTTTTGATAACGAAAAAAATATTTAATTACCGGAAGAAAAATATAGATTCTCTCAACTCTCTTTAAACAATTATATAAATTAAAGAATCTGTGAACCTCTAATTTTTTTCATTATTTTATTCTTTTTAATAATTTTTTTATTTGTTAATATTTATTAATGCGCATCTAACAGATGATTACGGTTTTTTTTTTTTTCAAGAATGTAGATGCAATAAATTTGGAGCATGTTCCTCGGATAAGATTTCGTGTTCCAGCATAAAATTTTTTTATAATTATTTTCGTATTAAAGCGCGCATAACACAACACATGAGAGAAAAGCATCTGCATCTGCACGCGACTTTCCACCTGCGGTTCCTCGGCGACCCTTATCGTGTCCGTACGATCGCAGAAAACGAGGAGACGCAATCACGACGGTGATAAGCGAGAAGCGAGCTAACCGAGCCGGCGCCAATCGATGAATTATCATCGCGCTAACCGCTACGTGCGCGTAAAGCAATCAGCGAAAGGGCGGAGGTAAGAAAACACTCCGGAGAGACTTAGAGGTGCAATTATCCTAATGGATGCAAGTCGCGCGCCCTGCTCTCTGCACCCGGGCATGGTAATGAGCCGATATCACCGCATACCAGGACCTTGTATCCTCCTCCTCGATTCGATCCCGGAGAGGAGTGAGCGCTCGCCGGAGAAAGGTATCGAGGAGGAACGCATCTTCTCGCCGATTCCTTTTTCTTCTCCCGTCTATCTCTCTTCGCATCATAGCCTCGAAGCCTTCCTCTCGTTTTTACCCTCTCCAGAATCCAGACGCAAAATTCGCGGCCTGCAGTTCACGCCTTAAACGTGCGACCGTTCACACTTTCGACCGGCACCGGGGGACAGATAACGTGGGAGAGACTAGCTAGTTCGCTGTTGCTGCTACCTCTAATTATGTCCCTATCATTGTTTTTCTGCTGTTCGAGTTCATTCACACTTGGAGAAACGTATCTGCTCTTTTAAAGATCCGCGACGTTCGTGATAAAATTCTAAATATCTTTACACAATTTTTGTATATTTTTCTTTCTCTATCTACAAAATGTCTGTTATTGATAATATATCTTAGAAAAAAAAATTATGACTTGTAGCAATGCAAAAAATATATTCTTTTAAATTACAAATATTTTTACAAAATATGGTAATAATTACTCATAGGTATTTTTTTCAATTTTGAAATATACTCAAATTTCTCTCCAAAAGCTATTTGTAAACAAAGATACATTACATGATGCTAATTGAGCAGTATAGTGAATTTGGAAAGAATAAATCAAACGAAAGAGAATGAGCTTATTTTCAATTAAATACATACTCCATAAATTGCACTTCTATTACTAGATCATTTTTTTTATAATTGTTAAAAATTTTTATATTTTTTGATAAGAAGTGTGTCTACGATTATTAGACGTTTCGGTCATCATGAAAACTACTGAAATTTTATATATAATATATATGTGTGTGTTGTGTATACTTGATAATCATATAAATCATACCAAATCAAGTTATCTTAAAATTAAAAAATTCTAAAAGTATTTGATTAAGATTAATCGTGCATTACCTGCTCTTTCAATCGTCTCAAGATAAGTAGAACAGCGACAGATATATATGATGATATCGCAAATTTTTCAGATAAAGGGAGAAAAATAAAAAACGAGCCGACGCACATCGACATGACCGAAGAAGCGATTCCGCGATGCAAGAGAGTCCTCTTCGCCGGAGCAAGGACACGAATAAACTGCAGAAAAAGTGCACGCTTCAGGAGATTTTGTATGCGGCAGGTGCATTGATTGAAACGTGAACCAGTTAAGGGTGTAACTTAATCTCCCCGAAGAGATAAGAACTCCGTCAAACGTATACGGCTGCATGAGTTTTCACAATAGCTTCTGGTCCCCTGTTTTACTCTCGCCGCGTTGGGATTCCGATTTGTAAAGGGTATCGTTTTCCGTTCGTTTACGAGAACAAAAAGATCCGATTGCGTTCGAGCAGGAAATGCGGTGAGTAAAATCGAGCGATTTAAAATATTTCCGAGCAAAACAAAGAGTTAAATGCGTTGGCGTGATAATTTTTTTTATTTTCAAATGATTTACTTCACAGCTGAACGCCACTTGTCACTAATATATTAATAATTATAATATCACATTATGCAGAGATTAAATATATAAAAATATATAAAATATTATTTTAAATATAAAATGTATAAAAGCGACTTATCTTTTTTTTACGAATTTATCTATCAATTATCTATTATCTATTAAAGTTGCTGTTTTATTTTTGCCTATTTATATCCTTGAATATTTTAGAGTATTTAAAGAATTAAATTAATATTGATATATAGAGCATGTGCATTTTATATGTAACAGATGTGTATCTCTATATATAATTATTTATACATGTAGAGAGAAATATATAATTATTATTTTGAACGAGATCTTTCTGGTCCTTTTTGACGATTTGTTAAATTCTAAAATATCACAACTCTCTTATAAGATAATCTCAGCTTGAAAAATGAGCGGATTGCGGCTCACCGAGAACAACAGTCACCCTAGAGTAAACTAATTAGATCATACGCCTCGAATGGCACCAGGGATGCTCATTTAGCACAAAATATTCACTAAAAAGGCTACAATTTGATCAAACTAAAATACTTAATTCGATTAAGCGAATTATTTTCATTGATATCTTGACATAAGTATGCAAAAATATTTATATATCATCCAAATCATTAATTTATTTTTATCACGTTTTATCCTTTACAACATCTATAAACGAGATTACAAAGAGTCGCTCGGTTTCCTTTTATGCAATTTTTTGAAAGTATATCTTTCACATATCAGATTTTTAATCAGATGCCATATCAAAGTATTCGCGATTCTGTTTGGGTGTGGTTTATCTATTTCTCGTTAGAATGTAAATAGATCAGATTGGGGAGATGGCAAACGAGATTACTCTGATCCCGAATCCAATAAACTCAGACTGATGCCTGCTAACCGCGGTTCTTCCATGCTTATATGCTTCGAATAATCCAATAATTCACTAGTATCGCGCAAGACTGCTAGTCGTATCCTTATATTTTATACTGTTTGCGAGGTACCGGACATTACATTGAAATTGAGATTCGTTAACAGCTTATATAACGATTGGTTTAATGGAAGACCGAGAAATGCTACCGATTAACAGGGTTGAGCACGTGAATTGAAAGAAGTAACAATAAGAGAAACTATGACGCACGCGATAAATGTAAAAAATAAAGAATAAGTCTTACGTGTCTCTCTTGACATTTAAGTTTTTACTTAACGCTTTTACTACTTAAATTGAAAAAAAATTTAATTTAATTTAATTCATATTTAATTTAATTTAATTTAATTCATATTTAATTTAATTCACATACATATTTTTTCGTTGCCCTGTTGTTTCACAGACAATCGCAGCGATCGAGCCGGCTCGACGTAACCAGAGGGGTGAGTTTAAAAATATTCGCAGTTCGTCGATGAGCCATATTCCGATCGCGTGGTGATCGGATAATTGCATGTTTGATTATCGAAAACAAGAGTCGTTTGCTCGCACGTTTCCTGCCCCCTTCGTTGGTAGGTCCACCACTTCCCGTACCTTCCGCGCTCTCTCTTTCTTTCTCGCATATCTAAATTACTTCCCAAAAATCCGAAGGTGCAGGCTCACATCGTAATTTCATCTTATTGGCTCCTTGTATCTACCCGGCTATAGCGAGTAGCGTCGGGCAGGTGCGACAACTAATTTCTCGATTATCGGGACACGCGGCTGCTACTTTAACGGTAATATCGGTCGTTTCGTATCTCAACGAAATTATTTATAATATTTAACGTCTGCCTAAAATCACCGGATCGGCCGATTACGAGCATCGAAGGGCGACGATTAGGGTGCGTTCGTTTCTAAACAAATTCTCGAGGGCATGGAAAATATTCCTCCTTATTTATTTAATTTATTTACTTGGTACCGGCTAAACAATGTCGAGTTTTCGGCCCGGCAATCATAATGCGCGAAATAATCAGATGAAATCGTAAAACCAGTCTTTAAAAAATCGCGCCGATTTTTTTTTCTACAATTAAATCTCTAACTAGTGTTGCATTCAACAAACTAAATGAAAGCGATAAATTAAGTTGAGAAAATCTAATATATTTTAAACATCTTATATTAAAAAAACAACAGTGTATATATATATATATATATATATATATATATATATATATATATATATATATATAAAACAAAGATTTAGTTTGAATAAAAATTTTATAAATTTTTCTTGCGCAATTGATGCTTGTTATTTCTTTTTTTGAATGAAAAATATTTAATTGAAAAATGACATAAAATAAAAAAATGTTAAAAATGATTCTAGTTATATAATTTTCGAATAATAATTTTAATTTTCTTTTTAATTAATATAGTCGTTATTATTTAATTTTCAGCGATAGAATTCGCCGCTGTTTTGCATCTCGAATTTCACTTGTCGATGATAATCGCTTGTTCTCGATACTATGATCAGATAAATAAAAATGAATAAAAATTAGCGAATGATAAAATTGAGTCAATGAGAATAGCCGAAAAACATTTCTGTAATTAAGTCCGGCGACTGGATGCTCGCCTTTAATACCATTGTTATTATCGACACACGATCGTTACCACTTTAAGACTGAAATTAACGATCGACCGTTAAAACGATGCCCTTCCTGCATTTGCAGTCAAAAGTGAGAGCACCTGCTCACCTTGAGTGATTTCCAGCGGAGCGTAATGTGTCGCGGAGAAAGGAAGATATCGGGTATTAAACGTCGGGGACTTAAACGTCGTATTAAGTTATTTTTCCATATACTTGCGTATTAAGATAATTGTACACTAATTAAAAGTAACCGTTTCAGGTCGAACCCGAATTAGTTGAACAGACAAAAAAATTCGATCCTTTTCTGATCTCAATCCTTTGAACTTTGACACGCGAGTGCATCGCCCGACGATTGCAATAATCTGATGAATTTTTCTTCTGGATCGAAGATACATCTGCCGATACATGATCGAAGAGACAGAGAGGATTTCGACGCAGAGAGATTTAAGCGGAAGGAAATATGGAACGTCGCGAACGCGCGACGTCTTCGTGACGTTCGTAGCTTCGCGTGGTCCATCCCGCCCGGGATGGTGCACGCACGATGACGTGATCACGTGACCGTTAAAAACCTGACCTAACCGACACGCGGAGTCCGCCACGGCACGCTATCATCCGTGCCGTCACTGGTTGAATGAACCGCGAGGTGTACCTAAGTAAACGTGTAACCTCGGCGCGGCGACCCCGCGTAAATCTATCCGTTCATCCTCGCGGCCAGGAGACATGCGAGAGCTGATGAACCGTTCGTCTCCGTCCGTCGGGAGCGAACGAGAATGCGTGCCTGCGTGCGTTTTTCTCTTCCGTCCCGCACGATCCCGTCTCTTGGTTCAAGGTCTTCATGCGTAAGATGCGCGTGGACGAGACTTTTCATGACGTTGATTAATTCTTAAAAGTTACATATAGGTCATTTCGATGTTTTAACGATGGAATATCAATAAAAAAAAATATTTAAAATTTATCTTTTTCCTTTTGTTACACATGATTATTTTATACAGATGTCGAGGAATATATATGAATTTTTATAGATTTTTTTCAAGCTGTATAAAACAGCTGAAACTGTAACAAGACATTGAGATCAGAAACAGAGCAAAAAAATGTAATCTACAGGAATTAATTATCGAATTGATAATGAAAATAAAATTTTTGGGACAAGATAATTTTAATATTAATATTTATAATAATTATGTATTGTTTCATTCAAAGTGATCGAATTTCAAAAAAAAAAGATTATTAAGTTTTGCAAAATTAGTATAATTCAATATTTATTAATTACGTGAATATTATTTAATATTTATAGGCTGATTATTAATATACAGTGCGTATACGTGATATTATATTTAATAAATAATTTATAAAATTGTCACCAGTCATTTATACAATAAAAAGACAAGCATTCCTTGCTAAAAACTAATTTCTCAGATGGCGAGCTGCGATTACACACGGCAACCGGCAGATTACGACATCAATTCTAATTATTCGTATTCATCGCGAGAGAGAGATACGGATAAACATGAGGCAAAATTAAAGATCCATATGTGCGTGCGCGCGTATGTTCTCGTTACGCTATTATTTCCTACATTTATCACGTTAGCGTGTTGCAAACCGTAATTTTCCAAATGGCGTTCACGCTTCAATACATACATATATATGTTTACCGCGTTTTCCTTCGCGGCGCGTGACGGACAAACCGCAAAAGAGTGTGGGATCATCCCACATACGTTCGCGCTGCAACTGTAGCTTCTTAAGACCTCCCCTCATCGACGTCATCTATTAAAACACGATGCAACAACAATGCAACGCGCGACGTCCTCTCGTAATAAGACCCGACGCAAGAGAAAACGTCATTGTGCGTACAACGCACCGTGTCACGTAACCAACGCGTCCCGCGAATGAATGAACGGAGGGAGTTCATGCGATCCAATGAACCGTTGTCCTTCCCATCAGGAGTGCGTGCGCGTTTCTTTGGCCGATCGGTTCAAGGCCTTACATGACCACGAACGCGCCGTGCATCGCGTGATGCATCGGTATTCGGTCTTCGGTCAATAGGTTAGCATCACCGCGACGACGACTTTTACAATACGCGTGTGATTCATGTGATTCTGTCATTGAACGTCGCGCGTGCACGCTAATTACGAGCTCCTTTTCACGTCGCATTCCCTTTAAATTTTTTTTTTCATTAACGAGCGCATTTTTGGCATTTTTATCATTGTCGAATTAGACGAGTGATCAATGTTTGCTTGTATCAAATAAATCCTCTATAAATTTATTTACTGGCAAATATCGAGGAAGATTGATATAAATCTGCGAAATCGAGACAGGAGTATTGTCGACTCTTTTCGCATACGATTATCCTGTGAAAATTCGGGATAGTTTTCTTATTGTTTAATATTTTTATCATGTTCGAATTAAATGAATGATTTTGCTTGTACGAAGAAAATCCGTTATAAATTTATTCTGACAAACATCGAGGAATCAGGACCGATATAAATCTGCGAAACCGAGGCAGGAGGTTTATATATCGTCGGCCTAGGCGGTCTCTTTTCGCGTGCAATTATCCTGCGAGAATTCGGAGTAGAGGGTATCATCGTTCATACGGCGAGCGATATTCGAGATAGAGTTTTAATTGGTGGTATAAACGAATCGACACTCGTTGCTGACTAAACTATCTCGGCCGGGAATGAAGTCGCCAACCGGTGCCAAGCGACGGGGTGTCGTTACGACTCTCGTCGCTCTTCCCGGAACCGCCGTAAACGCTAAATATCCCCGGCCGGTCCCGATATATAATACGATATTAATAAAAACTGATTTTATTAGACGGTGGTCGGCCGTGGATCGACCGCGTGTGGGAAAGAAAGCGAGGTCCGGCTGGACCTCGGCTAATCGGGCGGCTGGATCGAGATCGCGATCTAGAATCAAGAGGAAGAAGGCGGTAATGTATTTACGGGGGGGTAAACGACCCCAGGGCGCGCCTTCCGAATATTTAATCTCTTATTCTCTTCTCGAGTCGAATCTCCACATCGCGAGCAATAGTTGCAATCTCGAAACTGAAGAGAAACAGATTAATTCGATTGTGAGACTGTATTCAATTTACATTGTTATTATTTTCAATTTTTTATATATTTGTAAGTAACATTATCGATATACAAGAATGCAAAATTTTAATCTTTCATTTAACGACGATATAAATAAAAAGAACAGTCTTAAGAATCTTGTCAATGATGTTCCAAATGCACAGAAAAAAGGACATTCTTGTTTTGAAAAGATATTTAGTTATTTATTTAGATATTTATTTAACATGGAAATCTTGAAATGAGATTATATTGCGTTAATTGAAGAAAAATATAATTGCCTGAATAATGGCTTACTTGAATGAAGCCATTTTATTTAGTTCAATCAAGAAAAATATATTCTTATGATTTAAGATTTAATTTTCTTGAATAGAAAGAAACAATGTTAGATAGAAAATAACATTTTTAAATCAAAGATTATAATTTTCTTAAAGTAGAATTAAATAATTATATATTCTTGAGGTGACAATTACAATAATCAAATAAGACTATAATATTGTCGAAATTTAAAATTATTAAATTCTTCTAAGAAGATTATAAATTGTTGCGTATATACGAAACAATAAACACGTTAGTTTAAGTATATAAGTTTTGATTTGACACATTTCTTTTCTGTGTGCGTATATAAATTTCTGCTTTAATAAATATATCAACCACGTTAATTTTCTTTTAAATAAAGACAGTTTAATAAAGACGGTTTTAACTTCGCGAGTCGAGAGTCGACGCCGATTTCGTAGATATGCCATACGTTTCGAGAGACAGATCGAACGGCAGATGGGACTGCCCGAGCATGATTCGATTTCGATCTCTCGATCCCATAAATATCGGGGCGAGGCAGCCCGGCCGGATAATTACGTATCGCGGCCGTATACGTGGGGCGGGGAAGAACGTGGCGCGCGTTCGATAGGCACCGATATTATGTCTATACGTAGTCGTGGCACGCTTGACCCCCTGACACCTCGGGATGATATAATAATAATTGTTGCATATCGGTAACCGCGCTCTCGCGCGGCTTCTCGCGCGAGAAACCGAAGGACTCGGGGTGGAATCACTACCCAGGGTGGCCCCGATATACACACAGGGTGGAGCACACTTAACTCGCGCTTCTCACTCGGAAGAGAGAGATACTGCCTTCGCGCGAAAAAGTTATTAAGCCCGAGGGCTGCGCGAGTCGACCTCTATGCAAGGCCGAAATCGAAGAGTTACGTTTCGAGGTATCGAGGCTGGTGAGATAATTAAAAGTACCTGACGCGATTGCTTTTTTATTGTATAATAAAACTCATTAGCTTCCTCAATTTTGTTACTATTTTTTTCATCTCTTTTTAGTAACTACGCATAACACTTGTTATTATTTTTAATTTCTTAAATATGTGATTTTATTAAAAATTATTAAAAAAATAATTTGATGATCTGCTCGTTGTTATATTCACTATTTGCATGTTTTATAATGTATTTTGTGTGTTTTAAGTGAATGCAATATTTAATATTATTGAATTATTAATCTCCATTCCTTAGTTGAATTAAATGCTAAAAAATATAATATTGAAAATAGATGCTTCTCTTCGTAAAGTAAGAAATAGTTTGAAAATTCTAAAGTTCTTCCCGAAATGACAAATGCACGACTGTTTTCCACATGCAAGAAACGGAGATGCATTCCATCAATTTAACTTCCCTCGCGAAGAAAATCCCCTCCCTCGTCAGCTGATCTCTCGTCTGAGAACAACGGAAGCTGCGTAGAGGGAAAAAAATGGGCGCTTCTAATTGTTGGCGTATCACGAAGCGAATAATAAAGTGCGGAAGGTAGAAAAAAGGAAAGAAGCAAGGGACAATCGGTCGTGTGCAGTAGAGCGATGATCGACCAAGCATGAAATACGTGGCCATTAACGGCCATAACCATTACTGATTCGACAGAATTGCGAGGTTAGCGTGGCCCGATCTCCCTTACGTGCTTTACTTACCTGTCAAGAAATTAGCATATTATCTGAGCGGTGGCTCCGCTGCCTCCGATTCTCTGGGAGAAACGCCGCGCACATTTCCTCCCCCTCCCTCTCCCTCTCATTTCTCCTTTCTTTGCCTCTTCCCTCACGCTTTTCGAAGTCTTGAGGCGCTCGCATCATTACAGTCATTAAAACGGCAATAAGCTCGGAGTAATTAAAACCTCGATAAGTTCAACCGCTTTCTATTCGTCGCGCTTTCCCGTCCGGACACGAATTCGTCAGGATCCATTTATTGCGTTAATTAACTTCCAGCATATGCAGAGCAATATTATATTCGTAATGGAGGAGAATACGGATTAATGCAAAATTAATTTTCTCATTCGTGTATCGATAGTTTTAAATTTTCGGATAATCGTGTATCAAATAATTTAATTTATTATTCCAGTTTAATACTTCTTATTTTCCTTAAATTTCCATAAAAAATATAGAGAAATATTGTTATATATTGGTATATATTTTTAATAATTAAAATCAAAAGCAATTTTTAATTTCCTTCCTAAAAATGCGAATAAAATAAACATAGTTTATTTATTTTTATATATGTCGTGACAAGTATTTTATCGCTCAAATATTTCACTGTTGAAAAAAAGAGCTTGAAAAACACCGTTTCATCACGCGATCCGAAACGATCGATTTTACGGTTTGCATCAATATCTCATCTTTTCCCATCAAACCAGTTTCGCGTTAATTTTTCAATCCGCGAACCCATTGAACTGATCGTGATCTTTAACGATCGCAGAAAAAAGGCGAACAATTCACGATCAGAATCATGTGCCGGACGTTCGAAAAGTCTCGTTGGTTCGCAAAGATCATTGCGAACCAACAATTAGGAACTTTGGCGTTTCCTTGAAACTTTGTTGTTGACTCGATCGATTGTGATCGAAACGGAAAGATTCAAACTCAAGGACCGTCAAGATAAACACCGGCAAGATAAACACAAAAGTGCGGATTATCGTAAAAAAAAAACGCAATATTTAATATATAATATAATATTTCTATACAGCCACTACCTTCGCAAAATTGTGATGCGAGATTATTGATTCTTATAAATTAATTATGGTTCATTTAGCGATTATTTTTTTCACATTTTAATGTATTCTTAATTTTTAACTATCACTTATTATATTGCATCCATAAATATATAATATATAAATAATTAATTTTATTTGTTTTAAAAAAGAAAGCTAGATTTTTCTCTCTCTCTTAATTCAATTTGTTTTATTAAAAAATTTTTTTTAATATGATGTAAAATTATTGTAAAGTTATGATTATACAATTTTAATAGGTGCACATTTTCAGAGTTAAGTAAAAAATAACACAACAATAAGTTATTTCTATTCTTCAGGTTTCGCGACGTCAAGCAATAAACCCGAAAATGTTTAACGTAAACGGACATAATTGGATCTCGGAGGAACGAAACGAAATAAAGATCACGGTAGCCTTCTTACGGCATCGCAAACTTAATGGAGTTAACCTCGGCTAACCTAAGTATAATTAAAAACAGAAAATGATCCGGGACGAATTGCTATTATTGATTTGGGGATTTTACGTCATCGTCTTTTCGAGCTTGGTAACGTCTTGTACTTTAATTTGGCAGGAACAGTATCTTTCCAGCGGTACATAAATATTTCGTGACTACTGCTTCGCAAAATTAAGATTTTATGTACTACTTTTGTGCTATCAAATAATTTAACATTTTACTTAAGGAACTGGAGATGTTTTTTTTTTAAATTATGCAACTATTCTTAATGTCCATCATTCTGAATTTCACTGAAATCAAGTAAAATCTAACAAAATATTAAAATTCGCGATGTAGCACTTATAAAATTACAATTCATTATATATATTGAAAGGGAAAATTAATTTTATTTCCGTCAATATTTGTATTTAAAAATTAAAACACAAGCTTTTCACGTTACCACTTATCGTATCTACTTTGATGACATTTGCATTAATATATATTATTATTCCTCTTTAAATTAAAGTACACACAAACGATATTTTCGAATGTCGAGCACTTATGCAAAGCAAATCCCAGAATGCATTTCATTTTCATCGGTGCTGTTTCATACGGAAGGCCAGTCGGAAGCCAGCATGCACGCGAATACCTCCACCGGCACTTATTTGGTCAACGAGCGACCTTTCAAGGATTCTCCGTGGCAATCGGCATTGCATCCATCGAGTGAGATACCAACATCGCTCTGGAATCGCATATCACTGTGTTAAAAAGTAGCATTAGGTGTGAGGTCTGGATAGCTCAATGGTCTAGAGCAGTTGCCCGGAAAGCGAAAGACTCGGGTTCGATTCCTGATCCAGCCACTTGCGCCTCACATATTTTTCTAGTCTGCGAATATTGTTTTCTAGCAATTATTCGTTAGGCTGAAAAATATGTGAATGCTCTCTCCACAGGATATGCGTCAATCCGTTGCTACGGATGGATTCTGTCGCTCGTTGATCAAATGGGCGTAAAGACACGTCCGACCTCCTCCCACATACATCCCTATCTTTCTCTGGAAAGATTAGGAAGGTTAGCATCTCGCTCGATGGATGCAATGAAATCTTGTAATTAATTACAATGGATTTTATTCCTTATAGGAATTCTAAATTGACTCATTTACTCATGCCTTCTTTAGGAAGCAATTCTAAAACTCTTATGTTGCTTACTATTTCTCCATTATGGAGTGTATAACGAGAATTTAAATTCGTTAAGATACGGCTGTAGTGTCAATAGTTGCAAAATAGGCAATATAAAACGCAATCGTGTGCCATTATTATTGCACCTATTGACACTACAGCCGTATCTTAACGAATTTAAATTTTCGTTATAACATTCCCATAATGAAGAAATAGTAAGCAACATAAGAGTTTTATTCTTTTGCTTCCTAAAGAAGGCATGAGTAAATGAGTCAATTTAGAATTCCTATAAGGAATAAAATCCTGTTTCTTTGAAAGAACTAAGATAACGTTCCTAAGATTTGCAAGTGATTTATTTATGTTTTTAGTTTCATTAATATGTGTCATTCCTTCATTTTTAAGTCTTTCAGATCCGGCTAAGTCGACTAAATTTAAAATGCCTTCTAACTTTTCTTTTTTTTCATTATGTGTAGTTATAATTTTTATGGACATCACCATATGTGAAACAATAGTAGTAGGATACGTATAAAATTCTAGCGTTGAAGAGGCAGATGCACGTTTCGGCGCAATTAACGCCACATGTAATGCGTATCATTGGCTGGTCCTCGTAAACATGAGTGCAAAAAACAATTATTAAGCGGAGATCGAAGAGAAGGTCGATTGCAAGAGGGGAATGAAACCAGGCGAGAACGAGAGGATCCTTAACGCGGAGATCCCACGGTTGTTCCTGCTCCTTTAGTTTCGGCTGCGTTAACCGGCTGCATCCTCGCAAGGATATATTAAAATATACTGCGATCATAAGAATAGAATTTATTTGGATCATCCCGATAAATTAAAGCAAATCAAACTCTTAATGTTAGCTTTAACGAGTATGTGTATCTTTTTATTTTGCCCGGATTTTTCATATCAAAATTCTATGTATTTAATTATAATTTTATTAGTTATCAATAATATTAATTATTCATATATTTAATTATACTAATATAATTAATAATGTATTAAAATATTAATTATTAATAACATCAGTAATATTAATATATAGTAATAGATATATTACTAATAATTACAATTGCCTTTTTTCTCGATAAATAAATTTTGAAATTAATTTTTTCCTTGATAAATAAATTTGCAATTATTTGCTTGATCAATTTTTTGTTCAAGAATTGTTTAAAATCGTTGATATTTGTATCTTTGATACTTAAAGATTTCATTAAATAATTCTTCAACTATGACTCGTAACGTACTCGTAATGTACAATATTACGCAAATTAGATTTATATTTGTATGCTACACTTTGCGTCATTAAATGTTCAATCCTAAAGTTTATGCATCAGGGAGATCGCATGCTACATTATTACGGGTTGAGAATCGCGTCGGCGCATTTAGCGCTAAATGCGGGATACGAATGCGGGCCCGGGACGTCAACGACGATGCAATTGCATCGATCTCGCGGCTCCCGGCGCGTGTGATTGAACAATTCCAGTTTCTCACGATTACATAGTAGAGTCAGAACGGCCGGCATCGATTTCCGCGCATCGTGCACGGTTTGCTGTCATGATGGCGCGTTTGAATAATGAAAACGGTCTCTCACTGCACAGTCGTCTGGCATATGCGGCGTCGGACGCTGTTGCAATAGCGCGATAGGAACGATAATTAGAACCATTAATTTCTGTTAGGAGAATCAGCCTAACGATCATAGAATCTCCGCCAACAAATATACATATTTCTCAATTATTTTATCGATATTAAATTACGTGTCGGAATTCGCGATCGGATCGATTGGCATAAATTTCACGGCAGCACGTGCTATTAAAAATGAGAAAAAATGGGCAAAAGATTCTTTAAATCTGTTCCATTAATTACTTCCTATGACTTGACTGCCGCAACAAGTTCTCTAATGAATCTTGAATTATTATTGACGCTAAAGTTATTCATTATTAATATCATGACGATTAAATGTATTGTGTATGTATATTAAAATATATTAAATTTCTCGAAATATAATTTAACATTCGTGTTGTGTCAATTATTCTTAAGCCGCACGATAAAAGTTTAAGACGTGGAATACAAGAGTTGCCATAAGATCCGCTCGATTTGTGCGGTGAGATCAAAGATTTAACGAAATTGGACAACGAGTACTTGTCATACACTTGACGTCCCGCGTCTTAAAATACTCAGAATCGCTAATTCGTGCCTTCTCGGTTGAGACTGCCCGTTAGTTGGCTTGTGCTGTCAACCGGGTGTCCCTAAAATAATACAGCGTGACAAAGCATCGAAATTTTTATTTGTATAGATTTTTATTTTTTATTTTTATTTGTATAGAAGCAGAAAGAAAATACTTCATTCAATGCACATAATAGCTATGATATTTTCGTTAAGAGAAAATCCATTAAAAATTTATCAAAAATTCTAGAGATAAAAAAGTATAAAAAAAAAACACATCTTGAATAATAAATATTTGTATCTAACAATTCCTCTAATCATTTTAGATAATTAGAAATAAAACCTATAATACTATAATGTAATATTTCAAATCAGGAATGCTATGATCGAAAATGAAACAGTGATTAATTGAAATGTATTTTCATTTTAACTAGAAACGACTGTAGTAAGTCAAATGGACTCTGATAAATCAATCGTTGTACCAATTAATTTTCTCAGATATATGCTATGGAACTGTATCATTCTCAACGCTTCAATCGACTGAAGAAAACTTTTCGAATTATTTGGACAACATTCATATCTATCGAAAGCTTGAGGAGACATCGTGAACGGAGCGAAAAGTTGCAGAGAACTGGAGTGGGATGAGGAGTAGATTAATACCACCACGAAATTGCATATTTATAAAATGCAAATTCTAATTGCGGTAATAGAAACGCGAAATTAACGATTGCATTTAAAACGCTACATCAACGCGTGGCACATTTTAACTCACGTAATATACCGTACGATAGATTGTGTCTCGTGCTACTCACACGGATATTTGCATTTGTATGTATGATCGTACATAAAAAATAATAACGTGGGACACACTATACCGACAGGTTTAAACCAACACACCACAGAATCGTACACATGTACGAATGACGTTGTGCCATTATATCGACGTATACACCGTCCGTTGAATAATTACATGTTCCTTATTAGTGCAATTAACGATATAATTGAATACGTGTTTCATATATATACATCATCTACTCTCACCGATTGCTTGCTCCTTCTTTCTTTTTTCCGAAAGCAATATTATCGATACCATTTTTCCCCCCAAGATCAGAATATTTTAGTGACGTACACGCTCTATTTTCCTGATTTGACAGCGCGTATGCGTTCCGCTACAATTAATGATTTTAATTAAGAATATGCTAATTTAGATAGTAAATTAGAAATCAGAACCTGCCCTGATATTTTTTAATAAAAAATAGCTTATGTAACTTATATTAGTATTTATATTATAAAATTTATTTTAGTATTAATATTATTAATATTGTATAAAAAAGGAAAAAAAATTCTATTGTAAATTACATCATAATTAATTAAAAAATTTTCTAATGTAGAAATTATCGTGTGCACTACTATAATTATATATAATTATAACAATAATTTTCGAGTTCTGCTAAAGACAGCAAACTTATTTTCTCCGAAGAAATTTTACAGTAATAGAGATCTAAGTCTCTCTTCCTTTGGAGCTTTATCTACATTCAATAATTTAATGCACGTAGCAGGTTTTTGATAACATCACCTAATTTCTTAAAACTGATACCAAATGTCAAACGATGATGCCCCGATGTCGAACGCTGTTTTTGCAAAAAATAAAAAAGATATTTTCGTCTCGCCGAGCGAACAAACGGACGACCACCTTCCTATAGGCGGGACTTGCATTTCGTGATGCTTTCATGTCAGGTACGTAAACAGTCGGTGAATGTGCGTTATAAGGGTTAGACTGGCAGTCAGTCCCGCCTACCAGGCGGAGAGAACTTTCGCACACCGGCGTATTACGTGGTCCGATACCGGAAGGAACTTTCGTTATTTTGTATGAAAACGCACCCTACACGCCGGCATCCTGCGTCTGGTCGTCATCTTTTTTTTTCGTTCCCCCTAGGGAGAAGCCGGCTCGTGTCACTCGCTGCGATGTGCGTTTCCAGGCACGGTTGGGTTCAGCGAATATTTCTTTCAAATACTGCGAGAGAAAGTCGACAAGTTTTCCCGCAAAAAACATAATTATATTAAATATTTTTGTCAAATTTAGAAATATATGTTATTGATTATTAACAATTTTGTGACGATAAAATACAATTTTAACTTTGTCTTTTCTTAATAATTTTAATTCAACATTCTCTTCTAATGTCTAAATAAAAAAACAACTGTGTACGATTAATATATTATATAATATCATTGGACAATATTTGCATATGATATAATTTCTTTAGACAATGTCTAAAAAAATTATATAATATTATTAAAAATAATTATTATTGTATAAATATGAAAATAAAATATTTCTGAAAAATTGACTAATACATTTTTGCAATAAGTTTTTTAATTTCTTATCTAAGAATACATATTTCTAAAACGCTCAAAAGAATTAAAATTGTCGCTAAGAATATCCAACGCTATTTGACATGATACGCGTAAAAAAAGCACATAAATTCGTGTATCTCCACATTATAATAATTAAAACACTATATCGCGGATGTACTTTGCATTGATTAATTGCATCACGTGTTCATTTAAACAGAAATTGGAGTTAATCGGACCGCGAGTTGCTTACGCACGTGGAGGCAATTAATTCTTACGCGCGTTAATTTACGCCGGAAGAGGTTTTTGTATTGCCTAGAGGAACGGAATGTCTGCCACTTTGTGTTCATTAACGATTTTCCGGCTTTTTTCCGGCTGCGTGCATTGCGTATCAAACAACTTGAAACCTAATTATACTTATGCATCTGAATATAGGCGTCGTGTGAGTAAACACATGGAGAGAAGCGTGTTCATCTCCCACGTGCGGTCGCCCAAGGTGTGCAATATATCTAACAGTAAATCGGAACATATCGTTTCTCCCGAGAATTATCTGATTGAAGAATCTCAATATATGTAATATCTTTCAACCATAATATATAATAATACAAATACTTTAAGAGTATTTTATTTGTAGTTATTTAAAAAATACTGTTTGTAAAATATCAATTATTCTGGTTGAAAGATGGAAATCTATGGGATTTGTTATTATTGCATTTTTTTTTAATATTTAAAAAATACAATAGTGTTTAACAAACTTCATAGATTTTTATCTACTATCATCGTTTTTGGTTTGTTGACGTCCGTTATGTAATTGCCATCAATTTAGGCATCTCACAGAAACATCGATATCGCCAACAGTCATTAAGAGAAAGAGATAACGTATCTGTTTATTAATCTGTCAATATAGATCGCGACGTTTTGCACAAAATTGGAAACGTGCAGGTGCAAGGACACTAACACGCTGCATACGTTCGTTAATTAACGTTCCCCTCGTTAACGATCGATAAGTATCTCGGCGATTAATAAGGTATATATTCCGCTTTCTTTGACGCGCCCGTATAAGCGATCGTAATTTAAGGGGAAGGAGAAGAAGCGCATGTTGCGAAAAAGTTGAAGAAGGAAAAAAAAGCAAGTGACAAGCAAGATTACGATAGTGCCGAAGGTGACAAATTAAAACGAATAACGACTAATGCAACGTATATTATATGCAAACAATATTATTATAATGAAAAATTGTCGAAAAACGCACCTTTAATTTTCTCATTTTTAAGATTAATGAGACGACTTACGAATTTTTCTCTAAGAGAGAAAGAGGATAAATTTGTTCAAGAATCTATGCACGAATGAGACGTGTATGCATTATTTAGAATGTTACATTAATTTAATAATAAATTATTATTATTCAATATTATTATACAAACTTATTGTTATTCAAAATTTTGCGAATATTAATTAGAAGAGTTCTTTTCTTTCTTTAATATTTTTATTATTACCGCAAGAATCTTACGGTTGGATGCTGACGTTTCAAAAGAGTAACATCGGATTGGTAGCTCGAAAAATGATTCGTTTCCCTATACATTTTCCCATTGGCTGAGGGACTAAGGGTGAAAGTGATCCAACAGCATTTCATCTCCCTATTGCTCAAAAAAATACACTCCCTCGAACTTTCTCCCCAAGACATTCTCTAGAAAATTCTTGCGTATCCTATTCTTATATCTCGTTACATCGCTTATAATCGCATATAATCTTTTATAATCGCACGAAACGTTTGCAGAGAAAAGCGTTCGGTTGATTCGCCACAAGTCGTTATCGCGATATTCCCCTTTGCCTCTTCTTTTTCTCTCTCTGTCTCTTTTTCTCGAGAAAACGTATTCGTATCACCAACTGGATCGCGGTAAGAGAAGCGGCAATTTCTCGCGTTCTTGCGTCTCTCGCTCGCTTTCTTCAGCCCCAGCCCCGGGTAATCCAATTCACCATTATATCCATTTCTTTTCCGCAAATGGGCGCGGCTGCGCGCTGAGTAATTCGCTACGCTTCCCTTTTTCTAGGCTTTCCCATCCCACGGGAATGCAACCGGCCTGCTACTGCCGCCGCCTCATATCGTCTTTTCACGTGGAATTGTCGCGTACTCAGCGGGGGAGGAGAGCGAGGGACCGTAGGGAACAGTTACAAAGCGTACTATAAACGTGATTAATCCGCAAGCGACCGCGTCACGAAGGCGCGCGCTGTCAGCTGACAAGGAACACTCGCGCGAGCGGATCTCTTATGATTTTAAAATGATGGAACATGGTATGTTTGTAAAGCAAGAGCAATGTTAATGATTAAAATACGTTTTCCAGGACTTGGCTAAATAAGATTAATTTTTATTATTTTTATGTAAATATTTTTCATCGTAATTAGTTAAATATATTTTTTATATTTATTAGATATATTATTATTTAATATACTATATCAAAGATTTTATATTGGGAAATTTGTCAAAACAAATATTACTTGTAACAAATATTTATAAAATTTTAATAAACTATATTATTGTGTGACATATAAATGTATATTTTCAAATCTTTGTTACATGTATCGATAAATCTTCTTTCGTTCATTGTAAAATTTTCGATAATATTGTCACTGCAGTATCTGCATCTGTCACGCATAAGATTGAGAGGCTGGAAGACATTTACAAGGTTTTTTAAAATATTCATGATACCATATGATATTACATTGAATAAATGAAACAATTGCAGCTCTAATAAAAAATAAAAAAAATATCCTCTCCCCGGCGGGGAATCGAACCCCGGTCTCCCGCGTGACAGGCGGGGATACTGACCACTATACTACCGAGGAATTCACGATGAGAGGAAGAAGATTTGTGGAATACACATAGTTGTAACAAATATTTATATAAAAATACATTTATATATCGCACAATAATATATTTTATAAAATTTCATCATATTTCTGCATCATATCTATTTTTTAATTAACTTACTTGATAAAAATATAATACGCAAGTTATATATATTATATATCTTATATCAAAGTCGTGCATTTTTATTTTAATTATGAATTTTTTTTTAATCAATTTAAAGTCGATATTTTATTAGTGACAATTGAATCGAATTTTCTTCAGAATTTATTATTAAATTTAAACGAGTTTACGTGACAAAAGAGAGCAAATGCAAGGAAGTACAAAAGTGCATTCAGAGATGAAAAATACAGTTACATATTTATACCCGGATAAAACATCTCGACATCACGGATAAATGCTAAGTGAAAAGTTGAAGAACCGCAATGCTGCTTTCGTGGGTGTAGGTGCGGATGCGATTTCCGCCAGAACCGTGCAACTCGCGTGGCGTAAATTTCTCGCACGCCGACGTGACAGACACGCGTCCAGACGAGGCGCGCGAGCCGTGTATTAATATGCGCCGACTAGGAAATAAATCCTTTTTGCCCAGAACGAGGCACGATTTCCATATCTCTGCGCGAAAAATATTTGCCGCTTCGGAGCAATAAAAAGGAGATAAACTGCGATGAGAAAGAGAGAAAGAAAGAAGGTAAAAAGAGATAAAAAGAAATAAGAAATAATTCCAAAGAAGAGAGAGAGAGGGAAAGAGAAGAGCGATTAATCTAAGAGCGATGTAGCGAAAATTATGAAAATTTCGGCGTCGTGGACGCGCCAAGATGGACGAGGACGACGTCGACGGCGAAGTAAATGCGGCGAGGAGGCGAAGGCCATTAGAATCTTTCGCAATTACCGAGCTGGATTAAATTAGTACCCCGAGGTTTCGCGTGCTCGCTAATGGCCTTAACTGTTTGTAAATGTAATCGTGGATCCTTACATATGCAAGTGCATACGCGCGCAAACGTACCGTATACGTATGCATGTATAGATTTGTGTGCGGCTGTGTGTACAGTAGATTTATACCGTGTGTATGCGCGAATGGGCGCAGATATAATAGACTACACTATTGTAGGACTCGTCCGTCCGTCGTACTGGCTATCGCGGTGATTCGTCTGCGTGAACAGTAGTTTAAGTAATGTATGAAAACAGGCCGGGTATCGTCGTTTTTTTTTAAGCCTTCCTTTTCATCTCGATCGTCTTGCTCTTTTTCTTTCATTGAAAGTCAGAACGACATTAAGGTATCTTTGATAACGTTCTTCAAAAGTACAGATGTGTATACTATTATACATTATTTTTTTTAAGTAATCAATTAACATTCTATTATAAAAATTTTTTTCTTAAAGAAACTAAGTAAAAATTTATTAAACATAGATGAAAAGATAATAGATTTATTGAACATAGATAAAAAATAATCAATTTTTGTTTTTCCTTATACTTTGATGCAAAATAATCGAGCAGGAATATATGAAATAGATAGGCTTGCAAAAATAGACTTCCATTAATGAGGACTTAGTTACCTGATTTATCACCAATGAATTTCCTCGCAGAACATTTATGATTCACAGGGAAAAATTATGCAAGATGGTTTACCTGAAACACAAAAGAAAAGAACAAGATTATTTTACCACAACGGTGAATGATGTATCAATCCTTTTATACGATAAGAATAGCCATATATTTAACTTCTCGACGTAAAACATTAAAATGCACGAACGAAAAAAAATTCTTTCATGTTCTTTATTACGAGCAAATTAGTTTTTGTGTATATATCTTAATTAATATCAATAATTAAAATTTCCTCGTAAAATTAAAATTATGGCGTGCTAATGATAACTTTGTCAGGAACGTATCGATAAAATAATACAGATGTGTTTAATGTCACGGAACCCCGTGATCGAAAATTCTGCACCGTAATGCATTGATCTTATCCTTATTCATTTAACTTGAGTACGTCCCCGCAATGAAATACGATTGATGAAAGACGCCGCCGGCTAGTCGCTGATCGCGCATGTTGTCGCGAGTGACTGCTGATACCAGAAAGACTGTATAAGTCCGTTAATAAGTCATTTAATCGGCCGAAGGCATCGCGCGTGGCGTCATTCGAATGCGTTTTCTTAAGTAAATAATACATCATCGCCCACCGACGTCCAATTTACAAAGTTTTATCGATCGTTTACACGACGAAATAAATTTTCGATAAGGAAACGAAGCATTCATCTTTATTCCTCGTACATATTTCAGATATCTTTTACAATCAAATTTCAATTACAGATAAGTGACAAGTATCAGTCGTCAATTCACGTGTATGTGTAAAAATTTATAGAAAATGAAACTGCTAATAGAAAATCACATTCAAATTTTTTTAATATCTCAAATAATTTTTTTTATGTTTGACAGATTAAATATTTCTATCTGAAATTACATTAGAATAATCTCGCTTTACAATATAATATTTGATAGTGCATTTGATGTAGCCTAGCAACGTTGTATGCAAACAATACGCAGCAATTTTAAATTGTTTAAGAGGAAGGAGAGATATAATTTTACTTAATTTGCAAATTTTCGCGTGTTAATATGCAATTAAAAAACGATTCGAATATTCAGCTTCCCGGCCTCCGTGTCACAGCGCACGAAATTTATGCATTTAATTAACTAACTCAATCCTTACATTGCCGATAACGTTAAACGTCACAGGGAGAGGGTTGGCGGAGGATAAGAAATAAGTTAGCGACTTACCACGACAGCTGATATCGCGACAGCTCACAAAAATCATATAATAAATTCTTCAATCAGCTATCGCACTGTATAATTAACAAAATTAATCGCTATTTTCCCTTAAAAGAGTGTACACGTAAATATTTCTTAAATAGATCTTTAAATATTTATTCTCTCAAAAAAAGAGAGATATAATTAAATTATATCAATTATATTTACTATTTACAAAATTGTTAAATAAAAATACTTTAAACGTTTACTTTCAAAAATCAATAGAAGAAAAAAATATTTTGTAAGATTTTATATTCTTATAATAGGAGTTAATTAAATAAGAATATTCTCTAATAATATAAAATCAAAATTAAACTCTTATTAATTTTGCTGAATCGACATGTATTGGTTAATTTATTTTCAAAGATTGGTCATTTCCTTTTCTACGCCAACATGTGACAAGATAGAAAGAGATGATGATCGAAGATGGTGAAAAAGAGAGAAAGAGAGAGAACTACTGATACCGAAGAGACTTATGTGCTCGAGCTTCACCATCGTAACCCACATCTTGACCGGAAATTAGCCGGAGAAAAATTAGCCGTGGCCGCGCGCGGCTATCGACGAAAATCACCATGGAAGGTATGCGCAATTTTTTCGTGTACGCGATTTATCATTGTCCAGACGTTTATGTAACGAGTTTTTGGGAGGCCAAAGACCGCGCGAATAAATATAAATTTGAAGATTGCCTTAATATTATCTTGCATCTTAAATTTTGTCTTTGTACATAAACGCTTAACTTGATTAATTTCTCATATAAATTTTAATTCAACCATTCTTTCTCTCTTTCTATCAATTTTTCATTACCACAATAATGCAACATAATTTCAAATATATTAAAAAGATAATAAAAATAAAATATCAAAATATTAATCAAGATAGAAAAATTTGTAAATGCGAAGAAATATACAACTTTTGATAGTTAATCTCTATCAATTTTTTCTTATCGAAACATTCAATAAAATTTTAAATATTGAAGATAATAAAAATAAAATCAATAAGATTAATCAAGAAAGAAAAATTTATAAATACGAAGAGATATACAATTTTTGACAGTTATATATACATAGCTTTATTATTGTTAAATATACCAAAGTAAAAATCTGTCTCGCTATCAAAAATTTGAACATAATTCCAAACATTGAAGATAATAAAAATATTTAGCAAGAGAGAAAAATTTGTAAGTGCGAAGAAATGCACAGCTTTGTCAAGTAACAAACAAAATCTCTCTTTCTCTTGGGTTTCTTTCTTTCTTTTTTTCTGGCGAAGTGTTTACCTAGATCGAGCCGCATTTATGATTTTGCCGTAGAAGTTGGCATAGGATGCGACTGCGGCATGGTAAAATATGGAAATACGTCAGCCCTTTAGGGCATATCTGAGATAAGCGCGTTTCTACGGTGGATATTAAGTAACATTAGGCCATTACTTTCGAGTCTGGCTCGGCGGAACTTCGCAGGGGAGTCTGACTTTAACTCGGCACGCCTCTGCAAATTGTCCGACCATTAGCGTTACATCGCGCAAAGATGAATACGTGCATACAAATATATATGCGAGTGCGCGCGCGAGCGCGCGATGCCAATGGCCGATTCGGCGCGAGTAATCTCTTTTTTCCCCTCTCGAACGAATCAAATTATCGATCGATGGAATACGTAAAAGTACGATTGGCGATGTGAGAATGAGAAGACCAACCGAGCCGACAACGATTAGAATCAACGCCGCGAGGTGTGAAATAATAGCACTCATCGTGTGACTCCGTCAAGAAAACAGCTTGTGATTTATACAGTATGATTTTCTTATACTAGATTCTACTCATCTGTTGAAGAAAAATATTAGCGTAAAGTCAAGTTTTGTTGAAATCCTATGATTCTTTTTCCTAAATTTTTTTATATCGATAAATAAATATTAAGATGCCTTGTTTGATGATAAAATTCAATTAACTTTGGAGAATAAGAAATACATGTCTTCTTCAATTAACATTAAATAAAATAGACTGTAATCTTATAATTAGTCTCTCTATATTTTTTTCTTTAACTATTAAATAAAAAATATGTATATCTGACAAAAAATTGACACAAAATTATAAAGAATTAATTACAGCTGGATATGTCATGCGATTTTTCCCTAATTTTGTATCATGACACATATGGATTGTGGATAATAGAAATTGTTTCTGAAATACGTTAGAAATAGATCGCGCAAATCGCGTAGGAAAATATCACGCGTAAATACGATCGCAAGAGGGAAGATGCTTATCTCGTCTTAAAAAAAGTAGTTTTCGCATGACGTATCGCTCATTCATGGCGTCCGGCGGTTTGCGAGTATAAATAAAAGAATAGAGTACACTCGCGCACATACACATATCTCGATATATGCACCTACCGTCTCTAATACCGTCTCAAACACGTACACGTATAGATATATGCCGATACTCTTTCGCACACATAACGGGCCATGAAAAGGCGTATGGCAGGTGGTCGTATAATAGTTTGCATATTCATTGGTTTTCTGGCTTATCGGGACCATATTATCAACGGCGTACTTAATTGACTTCAGATTCTCTCATTAGCGCCAATGGATTAATTCCGAAACTTCATTGCGACTCGACCAGGCAAGAAACGGCAATCGCGTTCCAAGAAGTACACGCGAAAAAATTAATTGAACTCGAAATTTAAAAGGAAGTCTATGTCAGAGACAAATTTTAAAGGGTAACGACACTTTTAATTCAGAAACTTTTACTTTCAAAAGTGCGCTGCAGAAAATTCCACCGTTTCCATTAAGAACCGCGCGTGGATACCAGCGTCGCGTCCGTTATATAATTTACGGTATTACGTTGGTTTTACGGTGGTTATACTTCGTAATTGCGGAACGTTGCACACAAAGACGGCGCATCCGTAAAGTTCAATGAGTCGTGATATTTATCGCCGAGAAAGAGAGAGAGATGGAGAGAGATAGAACGCAGTTTTTAAATTCTCGGGGCTTTCCACGGCGAACAACAATCACGATGATGATTCTATATCTCCTCTCCCCCCTCCCCCTTGGTAATTGACGTGCGGTATACGTGTAAAACTTGTATAGGTTGCCGCATGTACTCTCGCTCTTTTTACTTTGAGCGCGCTCTGATACCTGAGCGATCGTAGAAAATTCATCGCGGAACTTTCAAAAGCGAGTTCGTGCTTCGTCGTGCACGACGACGACAGAAAATTTCGACGTCCTACGCGTCTCTAGACTTCATAATCGAGGATGTAATTTCGAGCAGTTATAGCCAGGACAATTTACCGGGCACTTGCCGCAACGCGCCAAGTCTAGCCGATTGAAAGGAGTAAATAATACCGGACGAATGCCTCCGAGTTATTAGCGAGCTTGCGCGGGAAACTTTCCAGACTATTTTTTTCTTTCTTCAGAAGCGTAAAAGATATGTGACACGAACCGCTGGAAATTCCGACGTTCTCTGGAATACCCTTCATGCACGGGATAAGTGCATTTATTGCGATATTTTCTACTATGAATAAAATCAAATTCTATATTTGTTACGGTGTTTTTTTATTATATACTCCTGGACAAAATTATCGCATAATTTTTTTTCACTTTTTCTTTAAAATTTTTCGTTAAAATTTAAATATCAGCTTTTAAAGAAAAAGTGAAAAAAAAATTATGCATTAATTTTGTCCAAGAGTATATTTTGTTCCTAAAAGTTTTCTATTCTATCAAGATTTGCAAATAGAAAAATCATTCTTAATATATTTCAATTTTAATTTAGTGTGTTCGATTTATGCAGAAATAAGCTATAATATTTCTGCTCTCGTTTCTCATATTAAAAATTATTAATTTTCGAAACAATTTATCAAATTAATCATCTAAATAATAAAGTTTTTCATTTTTTTTCTCTTGACATATCTATGATTAAAAAAAGCTTCGATTTTGCAATTAATTGCAAAGTGGAAAATTAACAACACAATTAGAAACAGGATGTTGTGCAAGTGACACTCTTGTGGAAAGATCTTTAAAATAGGAATACTTTTGCTATACGTATACCACAGCGCGACTATCATGTTGCAACCGCGCGTCCACAGATTATTCTTAAAAGCAATCGATTTTTCTGACAGCCACTCGGTCGCAAGGAGCAAACTTGAAAGCAAAAATCAATCGCCGATATGTATAATCTCAAGAAGATTTTCTTCTCGTCCTTAGCTACTATGATTTAATCTGTTTTAAAATATATTAAAAATATAATTTCATTTCTACACTGAAAAAATTATATTCTCAACTTAAGAATATGCCACTTATCTTTAGAATATAGCGCCAAGAGGATCTCCTCTTGGCGCTTATTTTAATATATATTCTAAAGATAAGTGACATATTCTTAAGTTGAGAATACAATTTTTTCAGTGTATCAATTATCAATTAAGTACACATAATGTCTCAACGCAACAAACTACTATTTTTTTACTGTATTTTATTTTAAATCTTGAAAACAGGCTCCTATCAATCTTCCTTCTTTAATAAAAATTTAATGATGCATTACTGTTTATAATTTTCTTAATTTTCTACATTATATCTCGTTAATTGAATTTTATTACTGTATACCGTTTTTGATGTAAAATTTAATTGAAAAATTAATTAAAAATTAATCTTAAAATTTTAATATATTTTTTAAGAAAAAGTAAAATTATACATATATTGTTCCAGCAATTATTGTTGTCTTTTTGTAAATTATTTAACGATGTTATGCTATGTTATTTCGGCTATTATACATTCACGCGCTATACAAACGATCGTTTAAAACGTGCGTTAAGTTTCGTGTAAATATTAAAATGGACGAGAACCTTCACTAATGAAACGAGTATTTATTATTTATATCGCGACAATCAACAACGTACTACGCAGCAAGTTACGTTCGTGTCGAGAATGTGTCATAACTTTGGCCCGCGATGATTACAATCTAAGCTTTGTTACGTGTAATCACTACCACAATGTATCTTTGAATTATGTTTATTTTCAGATCTTAATCGGAGAGGAGTCAAAAATGTGGCTCCCAGATTAAGTTTACGCCGTATATACGGCACTATTATATTGCGCTCGTATCGTGGTAAATTCTTTCCGATAACGGCACGAAGAAGTTATATAGAAATTTGCATATCTCCTTGTACTTATTCTTTACTTCTACATTAAAATTTATTGCTCACATTTTTTCTTTTGATGAAAAATTTTGGAAAAAATAGTTATATATCACATGTTTATTAATGTGTTTCAAATTTTTTAAATAAAATATTTTTCATCGAAGAAAAATTAGCGTAAATTATATATATTAATGTATTTTTTTTTTACTAACAATGAAATACTTGATTAATTTTATAAAAGATTTCAATTTCTCCCTCTCCCTTCCTCTCTCTTTCTCTATTCTCGAAAAAAATGGAAAATATTAGTCTATATAATCTTTTCTATTTCTCGCAAGCATTTTAAGCTTTTAGGGTAAATATCTCATTTATTATTATGTCACAATTATCAACTTTACAAATTTTATACTGTCTTCTTAAATCAGTATTTTATATATTTGCCAGCCGCGGACTGATGACTAAATCGATTTGTCGATCGTCCCTGAAGCCACATGTGCGTAATATAAATTAATTACTATGTCAAGAGAGCCCATTTATCGAGCGGTCCACGAGTGGGCGGTCTTAGATCGGAGCGTATACTTAAAGTGTACTTCAAAAGTCGCACAGTTAGTCTCAATTATACTAGTACTGGCAGCTAAATTAAATTTTCAAAGACAATTGGCTAAACTGTGAATTAAAAGAAGACAAAATAATCTTAATTGTTTTTTGACCGCATATTATATCATCGATTAAATAAAATTACATAATAAGAGAAATTAGTACGCGAATCAAAAGTACCTCGTTTTCACATCATAATCTATCAGAACGACACGTTTTACAGGTGATGCGCGCGTACCAAGCTTTAAATTTTATTAGATCATTACGTCGACGATTTGCTCGCACGTGCGATATAACCGTATCTCGTTAATTAGTAGAGCGCTCGTTAGCTAGCTTCTTCAATGTACATTCTTCTCGATTATCGCAGCATTAGGATTGAACGTTTTCACATTTCGTCACGTAATAATGTAATTTGTTCCCTGAAATCCCTCGTTTATTTTTTCATTTAGATACGACCTTCGTAAACAACATATGCATTTCTAATGAATAATTTTTCAAAGAAACGATCTTAACACAAAATACTTAATTTTATTCCACGAATTTTTTTCTATCATCGTGCGTTTTCGCTGAAAAATATTTAACGACATTATAAAGGCAACGCCCATATAAATATACGAGAGCGCAGTGCTGTTTTTTTTTTGCTCGATATGTTTAATTAGCATAATTTCATGCCCGCCAGTACTGGCAGGTGGGACACGAGCGAACGGCCTCGCTTCCGGCAGGCATTCGAGGAAAGTCACTGTCGCTTCAACGCGATTTATTTAACTCAATTACGCGAAAAAATTAAACGCTAACGGCCAATGCACGAAATTGCGGAATAAGTTCGTGAAATGTAGAGAACAAAAAAAATCAAGTCTGTCGGGTTTTCTCCATCAGAAACAAAATACAGATGACAGTCGACCACGTTGAAGCACTATAATAAGATTTATCAATCTTAATGATTAATTGAATAATTACTACAAAATGCAATAAATAGTATAACAAAAATATTCTTGTGTGTTTGCAAATATCGCTTCCCAAACCTTTCTTTCTTCTTATTCTATAAATTTCAGAATTTTAAATCTTAGAGATTGTCGTAGGTTTTGAATCCTGGTGTTCAACGGGGCATAGATTGATGCTATTGTGTGCCTTCGCGCCGCATCAAAAATAGTATATCGTACGCGATTTTTTTCTCTCTTTCTCTCTCTCTCTCTGGGACATGCCGCTCACTAACATGCAAATCCCGGCGCAATCATTCTTACAAATTCGAGTTAGGTCGGGTCAGCTTGAGCCAAACTCGGCCCGCAGACGTGTAATCTGCCGAGCTAGCCACTAGGCGGGGTAATGATACGCTCGCGATCTCAGCGTGGGGGGGTATCAAGATAGTAGCGGCCGCTAGTATATCGCTATAGAGAGGTGGTACGATCGAACGCGGTGAGTACTCGGTGAGACAAGTCGGAGCTCTTCAAGACAGGGCGATCTATATTTATGTATACCTGACGCGAGAACGCTTCATCTAGATGTATAACTCGCCGCGCAAGCGGACCAATCCGTCGTATTGTATTCCACTATCATTTGCGAGTAAAACGGTCGCGGAATAGCCGCGAATCTCTCGTTCAATAATACGATTCCATCGAATGACGTTCGAGAAATACGTCGGTACTTTACGATTTCATACGCTTGCAAAAAAGAAGATATTTTAGAGAATTATATTTTTTTCTAAGAAAAAAATATACTTAATAAATTTATTATTAACAATAAGATTAATTTTGGGGGAAGGAGACTCTTTGCATTAAAATAATCTAATTATTTCATAAAAGTTAGAGCGAAGTATCATTAATGATTCTTTAACAATTATCATGGACTTTGATAAATCTACTGATTTGAGTGACTCGCGCTTTTCCTCTTGCATTCGCATTTTGCGAAAGCATTCATTCCGCCTCTTGCGAGACGTAACTAATTAAACGTCAGATGAACAGAACTCTATCTGCAACTGCGCGAGACTCTAATTGTTAATAAGTAGTGCGAAAGAGTATCTAGTGTAAATCAACGAGGATGCTGTGTTACATTGGGCGGAATTATTTTACGCTATTTGCTTCTAAACGCAGCTCGTATAAAAAATTCTTTGCAGATACGCCCTCGTATGCGTTTCCACGCGATGCACCGCGAGTTGCAGCCATTTTATCAACCATATTTGCGTTTCCAAAAGTAAATCAGATCTAAAATTATATATCTAAAACATTTGTCCAAATTATAATTTTTTTGCAATGTCTGACGTTAATAGATTTAGCGTCCAACAAGAAGCAATCAATTATTAATTAAATACTTGCGACTATCATGGAGTTGTCGCAAAAAGCAAATAAAAATTTCAAATAAGAAGATATCTATATTCAATTCATGTTATAAATACATGAATTGAATTATATTATAATATAATACGGCGTTTCATCCCTCTAAACCGTGTACTTGACATGGACTGAGAATATGCCTTTATTATGTGGTTTTCAACCTAACAAAGCATCGAGTTGATACGTGTTTGCTAAATACGAGGCGAAAATTATCTGTACGCGATTACTGTTATTATTCCTTCAATTGAAGTGTCTTTAAATCTGGGCGCGTCCCGGCAGTTTTTTAATTACTACCCGCTCGCGATGTAACGCGATTTCGAGTATGATCTTGAAAGTTAATTGTACGGACGAGAATTCGACACACAGCGTAGATAATTTTTTCTGAGATAATTTTTTTACGCGAATCGAAAGTTACTCGCTAACCGTAAGTTAGTCCGGTAATAATACCGGTTGCGGATAATATAGAGGTACAATGCGCGTCTTTTTTGCATGATGTGCATGTGTCTGTGTATGTGTGTGTATGTATAAGAGATATCGTACACGCAACTACCGTGGTAATAGTAATTAAGCCTTTGCACGAGGATGTCGCTCGTTCGATAATTTGATAGAATTAATTTCTTATCTTTTGACAAATGTCTATATGTGCGATATTTTCCCTAATATATATAATCTTTACAAATTAATATTCATTATTGTAATTTCCATATAAACTTATATTCTGGCAATTTTACATATTAAAGATTGCCTTGCAACATTTTAGTTACAAGAGAGTTAATTATATAAAATCTAACGTAATTCATGAATTAAAGTTTAATGCGAGAGAAAAGTGTGTGATTATATAAATTATTATATATTACTAACGTATTGTATCATAAATTATGGAATATATATCAACGTATTGATTATAATATGCACAATTTATATCATTAGGTATATGTTACGAAAAACAAATTACGTCAGAGTCGGAATCCTCACGAGTTAAGCTCATGTTATGTGTTTCCTTTGTAAAAAAAATAAAGTTATGCAAAATATTGTAGCTAAAGAATTTTTATAGACACGCGATTTATTTATATGATGTATTGATGCATAAAATATATACGTCGATTTTGTTATTTTTGATAGCAATTTATCTTGTACATAATACATATATATACATATATGCGATAAGAAAAATGTATAACGTTCAAATGATCATCAACAAGCTTTATAATTCACTAAAAACTAATAATAACAAAGAACAATATATCTAAACTACTTTGCAATTGACATAAATCATATGGCATAGAATCACTGTCTAATCATTACGCCTTCTCTTATTGAATCAGTCAAAGAAGTAAATAATCGAGGAAAGAGAATTTGATAATAATGAAAGATAGATTGAAGCAAAGTATGGGAAATTTTGTCATCTTAATTTTGTCAATGTCAAAGTTTCGAGATAACCATCATCATCAAATTATTCTATGATTAAAATTCGAAAGAAATCCTAGAATTTATCTCAAAGATAATAAGGAATTTAAATACTAAGTCGTTGCAATTTTGACAATTTTGAATATATTTCTGATTATATTAATGCGAATCTATTTTACGTATAAATATTCGCAGAAAAAAGTCAAGATCCTTCGACCAGAGAGCCACGTTATATTGGAAGTAGCAAAAGATTAAATGCAACTTCTGCAAGTGAACTTCTACCCCTTTAATTTCCGCAAAATAAAAGGCCGCATTCGTTTACAGTAGCAATCGCAACTCGCATCGGTGCGCGCGTTCCGGTGCTCGCTGATAACCTCGCCTTTAAACCGAAAATGGAAAGCTCGACGTAAAGCCGTAGCACAACGGAAGATGAGAAAGAAGCCAGAAAGGGGATCCGGGCTACCCTGTGTTTACACGGCGCGGCGCGCCGCCCCGTGAGCATTAGCTCTATCTTTGTACCGCCCAATCTCACGTTCCTGAAATGCAAATTCTACCGAAACGAGCGGATGGCGAAATGAAGGGATGCGGCGCGGCGACGACGGTCTAACTGTCGGTTCCCGCGACTTGTCCCGGACGCGTTGCATTCGTCGCGTTGGAAAGGAGAACAGAAGGCACCCTAATAATCGCGATATCGCGAGATGGTTGATCGTACAATATCGATTGGGGGAAAAACGCCTATATATTTATATATTCATATTTCATGAAAAAATATAATAAGTATCATATGTTAATATATACATTAAATAAAAGGGTAGAAATTAATTCAGATAAGTCATATTCATATTTCATATTTCATGGAAAAAAATGATTATTCAAAATGCCGCAGTGTAAATTACATCATAAGACATGATAACTAGATTACTTTGCAACTATTATGTCATCTTATATGTACCATATTACATCATGTGTCGACTTTCCATTTAATCCAATTTCAATACAATAATTTATAAGTTACCTTGTTAAATTATATTTGGCCGTAGAATCTTGCTTTTTATCATAATGGATTATTATATAAAATTACTATATATAATATTAAAGATTTTGATTAATTGTATATAGTGTATTACAAACAAAAATTTACTATTATTAATGATGCTCCTCTTTCAAGAAATGAGATAACACATAATTTTCAGCAAACTTATGTAAGATGTGAGAGATTTAATGGCATAAAAGCATATATTGTTTTCAAGCATATGATAGCAATCAGAAGAAATAGAATAAATCGAAATAATTAAAAGTACAAACATTTCTCGATAAACTTTTGATTATTTTTCTAATAAAAGAATTATGAAAATAGATTTCCAATAATGCATAAAGATTTAATCTAGTATCTTGGTACTTAAAATTGTATAAAGTCAATTTTCGTTTAATTTATATTCGTATCTATAAAAGCTTCAGAGAACAAAGATCTTTCGTACGATAATTTCATTAAATATTGCAAGCACTGGGAGCAGAGAGCGCCAATTTCGTTGTCCGGGGAGTAAGCCACACCCTAATAGGAAGGCGAATTCAGGATACGCCAACCATCGGGCACACAAAGTGCGACACAGGAATGAATGCTGTCACGAAAGAAGGGCAGCGATGGTACTTGAACTAATGACAGGACTGGCTAATTAGGAAGAAGTATTCGTGAGGAGTCAAGCCACGAATTGTACAATTTACGAATGAACGGAAATAAAAAACAATGCAAAAAACTGCATAAAATAATTACATTTCGTTATAAATAATCTCAGTATCGCTTTATACAAGTTCTCGCGTCTTTATATGCTTGATTTGCAATTGTTATGATATATCTATATCTGTATCGCTAAATTTTTATATCTTTAATATCATTTCATATAATTCGAATATTTTACACTGTAATAAAATTTTATATATATTACATATCCTAAAAAATTTATATTTTATAGAATATAAATTTTCAAACAAATCTTGGTAAGCCTTGATGGGCGTATTTTGAAGTATTTCTTATGTACTCCTTTCCCGTATTTCGCAGTATTCGCGTGCTTACGGTAAGGGGAGTGTTAATTCGCGAAATGACTCCTCGGTTGGGCTCGGGATATTCGATCGGCCACGTTTTTCGGATCAAAGTCGAACGCACACACGCGCTAAGCCGTCCGTCCTTCTCCGAGGCTGGCCGTATATAATTACGATCATCAAGCCCTCTATCCCCGCGGTGAGAAAAACGGACGTTTGAAAAACCAAATGACAGCCTCTGGTGACGTAATGACAATGAGGTGCCCGCCTCTGGCTGGCACCGGAAGTGCCCGCTACACCGAGAACCGAACGGCCGCGCCGGTATCATATACGCCGGCGTCTTCCTCGTGTAATGAATAAATGACTAAATTGCCGCGGAACCAGGCTAATTATCGATTTGCCTTCGGCGAATGACAAAAAGCTCCGCAAAATGGTCGAACGAACAATTCACATGGTCGCCAAAATCGATCTCCGCGTGAAATTTCTGAAACAAATATTAATATCCGAAGAAACAAAAACAGATATTTAAATTATTCAAATAAATAGAAGAATAAATGAAGATGTGTACTTTCCCGAAAAAAATATTATAATATATTTAAAATTAATTTAAGTTAAAATTAAAATTTAATTAAATTTTAATTAAAAATTAATTCTTTCAACTACAACCTTTTTTAATTTTCAAAATATATCTCGATGATTATTGAGTTTAAATTTACAGAAAAAGTATTAAATTTTGTAAAATATACAGTCCAATTAATATTATTTGAAAAATAAGATTTAGTTAAAGATAAAAATTTTCTTTCTTGCTTTAAGAAATTAGAAACAGTTTTTGTTGGAATATCGAAGCTCGTTCAAATCATTAGCAATTTAAATCACATTATTGTTACTCTTCCATAACGAATTAGCCATTTGGTAATAGCTGGCATGATTATTAGCGAAAACCGTACAACAACGCTATCCTGTCTTTCTCGTCATCTGTGAGAAGGACGCAACATAAATTACGCATAATGATACCGTCTTGGGAATTTGCAATCTAAACTCGGGACTTCTAGACTTCTTGTACACTAAATATTTGAATTTCCGGAGCACATTCTCACGATCTTTAATACATTCTTTTTTTACTTGTGCTACTCACATCTTATACATATTCTCTCGCTGGCTTTTCTAATAAAAAAAATATATATCTTATATATAATATACATTTAATCTTCTTTCATAATTGCTTTTTAAATCCAGAATTATGTATAAAATTATGAATAAAGTTTGCATTCATATTATTTAAATCAAGTTAAAAAAATATATAAACAGATACTTTATTCAAATAATGACTTAGATATTTCATTAAAACATAAAAAAAATATTTAAAATAATTTAAAAGAGGCTGTTAATGGTATGAAGATTATAATATTCATTTGATTAGCTCCTACTAATGTAACTATCATCAAAATTCCAGATTACTGTTTGTATTATATTTCGTGCAATGTCATTAAAATTAGCAAATACTCGACAGGCGAGAGTTCAACATATTCGAGTTCGTAGGGCCAACGATCGTTCTTGTTTTTTTTTTATTCCGGCGTGTGAGTTTTCGAGAAAAAAAAGAGCATATCCGAGAGAGGACTCGGACCCGCGTCAGCGATCCGAGAAGATGCGCGCCTTGACAAATCGGCACAATCCGCACAATGGGATTGGATGCCGCGCGCGCCAAACAAATCGCGGCTAATAAGAGGTTGATGTATGGTGCCGCGAACTGGAGGGGGCCAATACATAAAAATAAGATAAATTTTACACTTGGTTGGTGATGAATGGCGGGATGAATTATTGAATAGTTAAACACACAGCGCCTTACCGGGTCCGGCCAGGTCCCGAGTCCGGGCCCGGAGCCGGATAAGATACGTCGTTTACCGACCGGATCCAGGGCCGCCTCTCGCGAAACCAAGTCTCGAATTCCGGTAGATCGAAGTGCTCGATCCATCGTATCCATACGATTCTTTGTCGCGTATCTTAACAAATCAATTACGTCAAACAATTGATTCTAAAACTCTGATGTGATTTCATTTTTTTTCATGTCATATGGATCTTGCGACGCGTCATGTATCCGTCGAATAAATATGTATACAGAGATTTTAATACGTCAGTAATATTTTGTAAGATTACGAACTCGTTTCAAGTAAATACATGAATTATATGCGAGATAGCGAGGAGTAAAAGAAAGATTGCATTGTAAAACAAAATAAAGGCATTTGGCGAATATGACGTACGATAAGTAACAAGTAGGTAAGATGATGAATTATGCGATGATACTATCGTTACTTTTGCTTTCTGAGGCGGGCGATTCTACGGTTTTAATGGCTGGGAAAGCGCGTAATCGTCTTCATCGCGAAACGCCTTACCAATGTTACATTTGAAAAGGTAATGGCGCAACGGAGAGAGAGAGGAGTACTCTCTCGAGAAATATCAACAAGAGCAAAAGGCGATACATATATCTCGCAACTATTTATATTTAAATTCTTCCCCGGCAGATTGCCGCGCCGGATAACGAAATTTAAATTCCGCTCGAGAAAGTGTAACGAAATTCGTATAACTTCTTGGAGGAAGTCGACACCGAGATTGAAGTTACACGTGCTGGCGCAACGCACAATGAGTAACAACAATACGTGATAACGACGTTCCATATTCAATCTCTTAACTATGCCATCGTACAACACAAACGCTCCAACTAGAACGGCTTTATGCGATTTTCCTACCCCATTGTATATTACATGAAAAAAAATAGATACAAAAATTTTTATAATTACAAATTAGCTTAAAAATGTTTTAATTCTTATTTGCATTGTTGTATCTTTTTCCTATTCAATAATTAATTGTAAATAACATGTTACTTATTATGCAAACATTTATAGATAATGAACATTTAATTTCATTTGATAGCAAGAGTTGATATCGATTCTCGTAAAGATAGAATATTGCATCTTCGAGAGAAGACACACATGGTAGCTGATCTGTATATTTGTAAAAAAAAAACTTCTTATTAAAACACGCGCGTAAATAAAGTTATCGCTATGGACATATAACTGTATAATTTTTTATCGGACGCTGAAATTAGTTACTCGAGATTATAAAGTTCGAAAGCCACGACGTTCGACGTCTCCCTTTCTTCTGTCGCTCTCTTTTCATCTATTTTTTCATCTCTCCCTGCCCCTTTTTATCCCTCTTGTTCCTTCGGAGTTTGCCTCGAAGGCAAGGATTCTCTCTCCTTCTTTCTCTCCAAGACGTTTCGGCGCTTATTAGACTCCTCGTCGGGCGCCTCCGTTCCTGCGGCATAAATTCACCTGCGCGGTTCACTTCGTTATGGCTCTATTCACGGTAACCGCGAGGACGGATATTCCTTGCTGTGCAACCCATTCAGCAATCTTGAAACACCGAAAGGCTCGCCGATCACGAGCGAAGAACGCGTACCATCGATTGTTTAATATTTTCCGAGGAAAGAAAAATTGAGTAAAAAATGCCAATAATATCAATATTATTTTGATTTAACGTAAATTTAATTAAAATATTAAATGATTATTGAGGTATTGATATATTATTTTAATATCGATATGATATGAGATATGATTCTGATGATTGAAATATGACTCTATTTTTGTTGGAATTTCTAGATAATTCATGCGGGTTCGGCATTTCAAGAGCGATGCCACTGATACGTAATGCAGCAGCGATCACACACATGACAGGGAGCATCGTTATAATTGGATGCAAGGTGTTAATCTGTTGGGTGTGGCTGGTCACGAGAGTTATGCCAGCCACCAATAATCCTCTTGTCGTGAACGGGCTATACATATTACACACGCATCACAGGCTTGACTAACATAAGAGGGCTCTATTAAAGCGCGTACGCGTGCTATGATAAAGACAGTGGATGAGCAATAGTTTTCTTTTAATGCGAAATTATATGTGGAAAACCGACAATATGTTTTTGTGAATGACATTTATTTTGACGAATGAAATTTATAACAGAAACGTGGGTACTCGAGATACATTTTCCCCGATAAAATTATATGTTTAATCACGTATTTATGCTCACGAATGTGTACTTTGAGAAATATGTAACTATAAAGTATAAATTATTTTACACAAATTATACAGAGAGTGCAAAAACGCAAATTTTAGAACTTAATATTAGTCATTATTTATCAACATTCAATGTGAATGAAACGAGAAGAAAGCACAACTTGTAATTTATTCGCATCTTCGTGGATAAAATCGTCGTCTCTTCAAAATTTTTACTCTAGCGATTCATTGATCGTCGCGGCTAAATATCTTAGTGCCATTAATCGTTGATGGTAAAATCGATTTGCAGACCTGTTTAGCCGATAGCGTATAAAAATCTGCAACGTCTCGCGAGCACCGGTGATAGATACTTAATGGACAACGAAAATTTTTGCACGCCTCGGAGGCCTCGGCCTCAGCTTGAATGGAGCAAAGATCTCAGAAGCGGATTCATTACAAGGCTATAAACGCACGTTATAAGGCCATAAGGATGCGTGGCAATTACTTAAGAACTAATCAGCCGAAACCCGACAACGCTAGCTGTCCGTCAAAAAATCATCGACCTCAACTCGAATGGTCCTGCTGTACTCTTGCACAAGTTACGATTCATTGAGACGCTTTGCTTCTTTTTTTCCTTCATTATAATTGAAAAATAAGTCTATGTTAAGTCCTTCGTATAAAAAATATTTTATAGAAAAGCATTTTTACAAAGTCAATTTATAGAGAAGACTAGTTTTATAATATTTTTTTGCTGCTATTGATATTCAAATCTAAAAATTAAGACCATTATCCAAATTTATATTTCTGTTCAATATTATAAAGAAATTTTTTTATTGTACGTTTAAAATGTTTTAAAAAATTCCAAAATTTTTGAGTATTTTTTAATACATTTGCTATATAATGTTAAAATACATAGAAAAATATATAAAAAAGTCACGATTAAAAAACCTTGTAAGGTGTCTTGCCTCATGCACCCGCATTCGAGCTTTCACCTTTGCCAAGATCCGTTAGTCTAATTCGGCAAAAAATACGCGTCCACTCTCTCTCGTGACCATCTTTATACCAATGTCGCGTAAGAGGATCTCGAAGTCGTTAATGGATCGAGATACTAGATCGCGAGAACGAGACGGCGGCGACGGCGGAGTGCGATTTGCGTGGTTAAAGGATCGTTTGGGAGATCGCGCGAGAGGAGGAAAGGCGGAGAGGAGGAGAGGAGAGGCGAACGAGAGCGTAGAGCTGACAGTCGAACGAACGGGTCAAGATCGGGAGAGAGAGACTGACTGAAGTATAATCAGCTTTCGACTGAGTCCGCGGCCGCGATGTAATAACAGTAATCCCTCCCTGCGCCGGTAATTTGGCCGTTCGCTCAAAAACTCCAAATTATAGAAGCTGCTGTCATTAGGCCGCGGCGAGCACAACGTATGCGCAGCATCGCGCTCCGTGAACCCGCCCGCTTCCCCGAACCCGACAGAATTTTGGGGAAACTCCCGACTGCGGGTTCACGTCCGATCGTTAGCGATAAAGCTCCCTTGACGTTGACAAACCCCGCGGCCTCGACATTCCACGAGGCTTCGAACTTTGACGGTTCCACGTTCGCCGCGGGTACTTCTTGTTAGAGTTAAATAGCTGTCAAAGAGACTTGTGATGCGATTTTGAAAATAAAGGATAATTGGCAGAAGAAGAGCAAAGAGCCAAAAGCGAGAAAAATAAAATTGTAGGAAATTTTATAATGATACTAATGAGATTAATGATGATCAATATATTATATATTAAATTAATAATCGATAATTTATGATAACAACTAAACAATATTCTATTCAAGTTAAGCATGTAATAAATATATATAACTTATACTACTCAATTGGATATATTAAAAATAGTTTTATAGAGAAATCAATATTAATCTCAAATTAATAAAATTATTTAGATAAATATATATCTTGCAACGTAAACTGAAATAATATTAAAATTTTATACAATTAACGCGCTAATATCCCTTCACAATGTTATTAAATTATAAAAACTTCCCTAGCATACACAATAACACTTCGTTTTCGATAATTTATTCATTTTAGACAAAGCGATATATCGCTCGCGCGGAGAGCTGGTTCGGTCGAGGCGGATTTTGCGGAATGACACCCTAGACACGCGCGCTTGTGTATCTCTTAAAGTGCATTCGCCTAGGACCGACGGTGCCCGAGGGAAGGACTTTTCGAGCGAGGGGATCTCAAGAAGCTAAAGCAAGAAGAAACGCGAGGAACGAACCAGCCTGCGGGCATTTTCTGGATAGAGGCTACCCCCTCCCCCTCCCCCTGCCCCCGTTTCGTCCATTCCCGTACTCTCCCCTCGTATCGTATCAAAGACGACTCTCTCGAGGGGAAGGAGAATGAGAGGAAGATCACCGATCTTGCCCGTATGCCTCGAACGACCGTTTAAAACTCCATTATGGTCGTTCCGTGATCCTTGGCGCGATCACGGGGTACGCTCTTCACCGTGGAAGGTACCTTAGGTGAACTGGAAAAGGGTTCGACCGATTACTCAACGTGACACGTTGGTCCCGGAGCTACGAGGGAGGAAGAGGCCGCCTTCAATGTCGAGGTAACTGACGCCTGTCGAGCCTACGAGATGCCTGCGATCGCGATCGTCGCGATCGTATATATCCCCCTCGAATAAAAATGGACTCTTGATGCCCACAGCGGTTTTTAAAGGAACATACTAGTGGTCATTAAACTTCATAATGGTTACTAATGCTCTACATCTCGAATATATTAGAGTTGCAACAACGAGCGATCGTTTTGTACATCGTCAATGATTATAAAAACCGCCGCTGTCAAAATTGATAAGCATGATGTGAATATGATAAGCATGTGCTTATGTGTAATTTATAATAAGCATGTGTTTAAAAATGCATCAAGTATAATATTTTTGCGAAACGAAATCGTTTAACTGTGTCGATTATACTAAAATAAAATTAATCATTGGTTCATTAATAATCCTAAATAATATTCGTTATATATTTCAAAGTAAATCCCATATTATAATCCGCAATATTTCTCTTAAAAATGTATATTTATTAAAAATCATTTCCCTAAAATAAATTGCCTAAACATTCATGTAGCTTCTTTCTAAATTCGCGAAAGTTTATAAAGTAGTGATCGCTATTTTTTTCAACGTACGCGACGTAAATCACATTTTTCGTAGGTATAAGAAAGAAGGCAAAGCCGAAGAGTTCCGCGAGAGAAACGACCTTCGAAAATTAATTCAATAGATAAATCACGCCTTCTGCCTCGCGATACTTTATGAAGACATTCAAATGGACCCGCAATACAGATGCGAATGTGAAGCGGTTAAAGTTAATGGGCTACCCCGTATACGTATCAGTGGCTAGCCTTCGCACATGTTTGCCTTGAATCCCGACGAGTCGTAAAGTTACTCTCTGCACTTGGAGGCGCAACGCGACGCCGTTTTCTGCATTCGCGATCCATCGCATTTCAGGGGGAGTTAACAAGGTTGCGGAAGACGCGACATTTCGAGGAGACTCAGGCAGAGTTCTAGTCTTCCGCTTCTGCGCAATCAGCCGAGGCCGCTCCGTCTCTGTCGGCTTATTGTTAGCGGCCGACTACTCTGGGTGCATCTTCCTTTCGTGATGCATCGAATGCGTCGTGTACGCGACTCAGCAACCCCTTTCGCGATTTGCACGCATGCACGCATTCACCCACATACATATACGCGCACTCACGTGCCTACCGAGTCGCGTGCTTGCGAGCGAAAAGGAAGAAGCACCTGAAGCATACGAGATCGTCGCGAGAGGATTAAGAGCTTACCCGATTGCTGCAGATTGCTTTAATTTCTCAAGCAGTGCCCGAGTAAGACGCACAGCCGCGATGAAAAAATTCCTCGACTAACGCAATAAAATACGGTTGCAATATGCCTGCTGCTTTTTAACTCGAATCAACGACGCGAGTTTTTTGGGAAGCTCGCGAAAGCCGAGAGCTTAAGCGTTATTAAAATATAAAAAAATCGTATTTTAGGAAAAAATCTCTTGTTTGCAAAAAATTATAATGTTATACGTGAAAGAAGAAAAAATAAAATACACTTGTCATTAAAAAATTATGCATTTTTGAATGCTTCAATATTCAATAAAAATAAATATGAAATGAATATTTTTAAGCGTTCGCTGCAAGCTTAAGTATTGTTGGTCTTATCATTTACAGATTTGCTAGCATTACTTTCTAAAGCGATCAAACTACCGAAATTGCGAAACAACAGTAGAACTGGATTCCTATGTAAGTACTGTCAATCTTAATTCCATTAACGCACGCGAGCTTGATTAAAAGTAACGAAACTTTTAGGCCATCAATCTAATTCAAGCTCTCCAACTATTATCAGCATAATATAACATGAAAGATTAAAAAAAAATAAAAAAATTAAAAATTTTGATATCTCTTTATTATATTTTTAACTGCACATTCTCCATTATTCTAATATTAAAATTCTGACTTGTGAAATTTGATACTTTTCCAACCGAAACATTTAAATTAAATTGCATATAAAATATTATACATATATTATAAAAATACTGCAAAACAAGCAATTATCGATTCGCGTGATTTGTTGATCACGTGAATGCATGCATCTGTAGCTAAGAGTTTTCATTGAATTAAAAAGTTATTCGGATAATCGTGATGCATCTTGAAAAACTAAATTGGCGTGAGACAGACGATACAAAGAAGGAGCATCATATGTTTGGTTGATGCGAGAAAAATAACTCGATACACGTGGCTCTTCAAAGAACAAACAAACACGCGACCGTCTTATTCCGACTATCATTGTTAATAAATAACCGTATCTCTCGTCTGACAAATCACAAATGATCGTTCGCGGACTTCTGACTTCTATTTAATTCGCTGCATATATCCATAGGAAACAACATTTTGTAGCGACTCCTGTGCCTGCAATTTTGCCGGTCGTCAGTTGCAACATTATGAACCTAACGATGATCTTTTGTGATGCGTATCTATTACTGTGCGTCTCAAAACCTGCATTCATCGCGATATTGAATAATATTTCTTTTTGCAATAGAAATGTCACTTTAATGGCGTATACAATCTTTATATATATTTTTATCTCAAAATATATATCTTAAAAAAATTAAGAAAAAATTTGAGAAAATTTAAGAGAATGAAATCTGTTTTTAAAAATAGATCTATTAATTTCTTTAAAATTCTAAGATAAAATATAACTTTTAATATATACATCTAGAATTTAGCATACAAGATCAAACAAATGATGAAATTAAAATTAAAATTTTATTACTTTTTTTCAAAATAAAATAAAAAAGAAACAAGCCTCAATGCTAATTTAATCATTTTCTAAACGATTGAAATAATTTGCGATAATAATCAGTCATGAAATAAAGAATAAATAAGGAAATATGGTATAAGATATTTTATACAATAAAAGATTGAGAATTCAATTATATAACTGAATAAAATTTGTAATAATAGACCAAATATATAGAACTAAAATAAACAATATGAAGGTTAATAATATGAAGCTAAAAATAAATGTGTGCGCGTAAAAATACATTCAGACAGCTCACCTAAGAACATCTAGCTAAATAAATCGAAAGTATGTCTTATAATCAACCGTGAATATTGCGAGCACTTGACTTCATTCCCACTAATGCGGACTTCAGATGCATGAATTATATATGCGTTTTCTAACTGCGATACTATGGAACCTTTCAGAGCTAATTCTATAGACCGTTTTTTACATCGTTTTGATAATTTCTCAAGCGAGTAAAGAAACGTTCATCGATTAGATCACGAGAACGTTGAATTGCATCAAAGTTATATTAAATCAAGATTTGAGATTTTTGTAAAATACAGATATTTTTCCACGATTTTTATAATTTATATTAAAATCATATCTTTCTTCATCATAATAATTTATATTAATTAAGGATAAGACGTTACATTGCGTGAAATTGTTATATTTTTCTTAAGGGAGATATATTATCTATTTCTAATTATACCATTTCGTGTTTACTTGCCTAACAGCTATTTTCAATTATGCTTATAATGCGTTATAAATATAAATATCATTTTAAAAGTGAAAACTAAATTAAACTTATATTTCTGCAAAACGCGATGTCCAAAAATCCTATATCTGTATTTTCTATATTTTATATTTGCAAGATAGATATTTTTCCATTATCGAAAATTCTTCTTTGCATTGTAATATAAATTAAAGTTTAAATTATATCAATCTAATTTATATACACATGTATATACACACATACACGATAAATTTTATTATATCTCAATATATAAAAAAAACGAAAACAGCTTATATCGTTCCACGATTCGGGGATGACCGAGAATCTTGCGCAAAATACCAGTCTTCCTTCCAAGCCGCGAAAAATAACGTCGATCGTTCCTCGTCCCGACTGTCATATATATTGATTTACCGACCTTTTTCCGTTCCGACGCCGTCTCTTGGTGGCGTAGACGGTCCCCAGCTGGCTCATGGCGACGGGGTTGTTGGGGCCCGACGCCGACGTCGGGGTCGGCACCGGCGCCGAGGTGGGCGTCATCGCGGGATCAACGACGTGGGGCTGAGGGTGAGTGGCGGTCAGGGTGAGCTGCGTTCCCGGGGGATAACATGCCGCCGTCACGTAATCCGTCGGCGCGTGGGACGCGGTCGGCGGTCCACAGATCCCGGCGATCCCCGGTGTACCACCGCCCCCGCCTCCACCGCCGCCACCGCCGCCGCCGCCTCCACCGCCACCGATACCGACGACAGCACTACCACTACTACCCCCGACCACCCCCAGCCCCGCCGAGGCGGCTCTGTCCAGCGCGTACACTGTGCAGACCGTGACGCCCCTTGCCTCTAGCGACGACGCTACGTCATCCTCTGTCACTGTCGGTGCCACTACCAACCAGCTGTTGGCGCGTCGGCGAGGCACTTGCTCCTGATGACACCGCCGTACGCCGATTACGACGCGGCAGCTGCGACAGCTGTCCGCGAACTCGTCCTGCCGAGCGTCGTCGAGCGATCGCTACGCAAAGTCCTCTACGAAGGTCGCTTTGAATCGGAGAAGCGTCGTTAACGATACTAACGTACTGTCGCAAAATCCCGGATAAGACAGATTATGCAAGGGACCCTGTCGCAAAATTCACGCCCTTTTTTTTCTAAATTTCATGAGACGTCATCTGGCGTCGTCGGAAGATCCTCGCGGTTGGTCCGACTCGGCGGTCGACTCGTCGATATGATTTCCGACATTAACGTGAGATTCGCGACACGCTGTACATCGAGCAAATCCATCTCTTCACGTCGTTATCATCCACGTGTTCACTGTCACTGAAGAATCGCGGCGCGCCATTGACGAGATCGCGATCGCAAGTCATTCACTTCCCCGGTTTATCGGAGTCGACACGATGCACTATCGAGAACGTCACTACGTTCGAGAATCAGCAACACAGTCTCGGAACCTTGAGCAATAATGGCGTACGATTATCGAGAGAAGGAAACTCGCTTCATCCTTGGTTGTCAATAATCCCGGATGCTTCACGCGTTATCCTCACTGCAGATCCAGGTAAATTTTTCACTCTCACTATCCCGACGACGCTAATCCTCTCGACGCCCGATACCACTCGAGATTAATGTCATTTGCGTCGTTGCGTGACGCGGTACCTCGATATATCTACCTGGGACACTTGAGACGTCCAGAAAATCGAGACGCTTATCACATCAAACTTCCCGATTCGGTCACGTCACGTGTGCGCGAAACTGATCCGCGCGTCTTTCCCTCCCTCCAACAGTCGGAGTCGATCCCACCCTTCCTGTCTATTTGTCGCGAACGGGAGAGAGAAGGCCTCTTCCCCTACCCCGATCGCCCTCTTCACCCTCACGATCCGTCGGAGTCGACTGATACACGGATATCGTCCCAGATCTGTCAATCTATCCGCGCTATCGCTCGACGACGAGGTTGGAGAACGTGAATTTAGCGGCGAACGCGGTGCGTTTGACAGGTGGACGACGGAACCCTCGTGCGTTGACAGATTCGAGCAGGTAGGTAGCGGATCGAGCGCGGACGATGCGGTGCTCGCCTCATAGAAGCGTGTCGTGTACTGGCGGGTCTGTCGGGCGTAGCATAAGTCAGGAGAGTGTGGCATAGATCGGAGAGAGAGTGGAGGCGAGCAGGCCAAGTGGTGGTGGGCCCGGTACAAAGGAGCCGACATAGGTCGACCGACCGTCGAGCTTTTACGCACAGTGACGCAAGATCACCTGTCTAATCCCCCACCCCCGCATGCCACGCCTACGAGAGAGACGAAGGGACCAATCGGGAGGCCAGCATGGCGCTACCAGCCTAACCATGCCGCGGAAACACAAAGCGAACGATACCATCGCGCGCGCCTCTCGAGATTCCACCTACTCTTCCTTCTTCCTCCGCGTCCGCGCGTCCTCCACCCTGCACCGAGTTCGCCAACTCCTGGACGCGAGCGCCTATCTGCTCTCTCGGAGACGCAATCGAGTTCACTGAGACGCAATCGCGTACCGGATATTGAAATAATTGATATTGATCTTTATGCTGGGCTATAGAAGATGATACGCTTCGGTATGTCCTCCAAGAATGGAAACAATATTGAGGCATTTTTCCGAAACAGGTAAATACAGGTAATACTTTCGATAAAATAGAGAATGAATAAACGATAATTTATATGCAACTTATATATGTATCGCATGGATCATTTTTTTTTTCACGTATAATAGAGTATCTACTCTTGAATCATGTGTACTTTGAATTACGTGGATATCTCGTTTCTGATTTCGAATGTACGATGTTTTAACGTATGATAATTTTACTTTATCTAAAGATATTCATTCTAACGTATGCGCATATTTTCCGTACAAGATAAAATCAAAATTAATATTTCTTTGTATAAAATAAAATTTAGTAATTTCATAGAGAACGAGAAGCGACATGTAAATGAACTCACGATCTGCGCGAAAAACACGAATTAGTCGTGTTAACCATCAGAAAGACGTATATTGATGAGTTTATTATTAAAATCTAATTGAATCGAACATTGATTAAACTTGCAGACTAGTGTACGTAAATACAAGAGACATAAACAAACGAAAGCAGTACATTTGACAGCAAAAAAATACTTGAAAATTAAAATATTTGAAGTAACAACAATAATAAAATGATTTAGTATAATCTATTATAAAATAGTGATAATATTTTAAAGTGTCACATATCTCTGGAATCAGAAGATAGTCTCCTCTTAATTCAAAGCACTAGAATAGAAATCAGAAAACTACAACGTACAAATATAAAATTAACATGATCTGCAACATAAATAAAGCTTTCTAAATATAATATTATATCCTTATAAAACAGAAATAAATGAACGATACACATATATGTATCTGCACATATGACAACATGCGACGTTGCATCGTACGTTATATGAAATTATATTACGTTGGTATGAAAATTCTTTGAAACCTCTCGCACGCAAAAATATACAAAATGCTTCGCGCAACTTAAATTTAAACTTTAATGGAATGAAACTAAATGTCAGTTGTTAATCTTATTAGCAATTTATCTTGATAATCTAAATTCATATCAATGAATACATTAAATAAATTAAAATAATCACAAATATAAATTTAAGTGTGTCATCTTGATTCTTCATATTCCGTATTAACTCTCTCTCTCTTTTGTTTTTATTTATAATTTTTCTACAGTAAAATCAATGATTAAATCATGAAATTTTAATTTTAACTTAATTGTTGTATAAACGCGAATATATTTTACGAATAGAAATAGAAATAATTATAAATATAAACGGTTAATAAAGAATTATTGCTATAACAAAAATGTCAAATATAAAAAAAGTAATAACAAACTGAGTTTTGTTATTATAGTACAATATAAGAATAAATTGACGATATTTCTTCATTATTTTCTTTTTCTTTCATGTGAGAAAGAGAATTGTACTATTCTAAAAAATTATTCAACATAATTAAATTTTTTCTATTGTGTGATTATTTACTATTATTATCCTATTTCAAAATAATCGTTTTTCTCTAAAGTAATTCATTTGAATTATTATAATTCGCACAACTCACATTAACAGATAAAATAAACGTCCATAATAAAATTCTTCTTATTGCTGCAAATTTGTTGTTATTTTTTATATATTTCATAATTTTGTTATAAATCAAGCAGTTACAAACTTATTCTCTTAAACTGAATCAATGAAAATGTTACTGATTAAAGCAGTGACAAGACTTTACGAAAAATGTGAATATATTTCACTAATTTTTAGTGAAAAAAAAAAATATTCGCACTTTGTTTCCTCGTCTTATGTTTCATTGATAATTATGGCAATAAGATTTCAATGGAAAATCAGCCACTACCATTAAATAATTGATTCTTCTAACTGATTGATGAGATTTCATTGTTTTCAATGCTTTGAATAATCGTTGCTATTATATTTTCGATTTAAAAGAATATATTTATATGATATCTTTCTTTCTTGTTTGTATTCGTAAAATATTAATTGCGAAATTCTGAAACACTGTTTCGAGTATACTAGTGTTTTAAATTGACACGTACGCATTTTAATCTAAAATTCATTTTAATAAAGTTTTTTAAATCGCATCCGTAAGCACGTAATAATGCGTTTCCTTTAAACATGACACGAGCGCGAATCAATCGCATGCGTTTTGTAATCCAATTGCAGGCCACAAAATACAACAAATTGCCGGTCGCGCACGATAAGCCGAACCGGAACAATAATGTTCCGCGATCGTTGCCGATTCCGTTCTGTCCTGACGCATATATATGTATAACAATATATGTACACACACGCTCGCCCAGCGTCATGTTTCCCCTTATCTGAAGAGCTCGGCTCTTCGTGAATACTATCTGATCGCGAGACATGATCGCGATATCACCGTGGCTACGAAATGATAGCGCGATATCGACTGTATAGTAACATTACGCGATCAAAGGAAGATCAACGGTGTCTCACGGGGACCGCGACGAAGGCGATTTCTCATGCACTTGGACGTACATCGTAAACCGATATCGACAAGCCGGTTATATGCCCGAAAACGAGTTTGTCGGTGATCGAAACGCTTGGGTGACACGCAACACATATTGCGGTTGTTGGCGATATTCTGTGTTATCAGGCGATGATACATCGAATACAGATAGTTATTGTCGCGATGTTATAGAAAGATTTATTTTTTACAAGTTCCTTCGAGAACGAAAGAGAGAGAAAGAGAGAGATCAACGAAAAATATCGACAAGTCATTGAATAAAATTTGATTTGTTGTTATGAAAAGTGACAGTAGTATTTTATCGAAAAACTTTTATCGAATAATTCTATTCTTTCGCATGTTTTAATTCCTATGAAACCTACATTTTGTATTCATGTCGTTCTCCGACCGGCGGATGATGCGAGTTAAGGAGGCACGAGCTGCTGCTTGCATCACGTATGTAATTACAAATGTAGTACACATTATTCGTTGAATTAAAAGAGAGAATGATAGAGATAACTTTTTTTTAATTTATAAATATTTGAGAATTTTCTCCCTCTAAGATTTGAAGCTTTCATACAATTAATTATGATGTTACTTGATATAATTATAATAATTATAATATAATATATGTTATATTTGAACAACAGCTGATGCCAAATATTATCTATGATAAATAAAAAATGTTTTAATATAGAGCAAAGTAAATCTTAACTATTAATTTTATAATAGTATGAACTATAATATTAATTTTATTATGTTTATCTCGTTTTATTATTTTTAAATTATTCAAAATATTCACGTCAATAAAAAATTATCCTAATATATTACAATAATCTTCAATTTATTTAATTTCAATCAATATTTTTCGTTAAACATTCACGTTTTGTATTCAACTCAAGTTTTTAATCCACACATGCAATTAATTTAATTCTTATTTTAAATTGACGTTTGTGATATTTTTATATATTAAATATACTTTATATTTTATATATTAATAATTCTCAGAATTTTACAGCTTACGTTTAATGAAAGATACACAATAAGAATATTTTTCTCGTATTCTCCGATGATAATTTGCCTTTTCAGAGAGTCGCGTCTCCGACTTGCCTATTACCGAGTAACAAATACCCAGTGCAGTTTTAATAACATATTACACACCTTTTTTTACACGAAAAATCTCTTTCGCGTTAAGAACTCATTTCACGCATGTGGCTCCAGAACGCTATGCGGATGCTACCGCGCGTCGCGGCGGGACTTTCTTACACACGCGAGAATCCGACAGCAGCACTGGCTCTTTTTCCTCCGCACAGCTGACTCGTCCTCGCCTCCTCTCCTAGGTGCCCTTCGTCTCGTGTCCTTCTCTCATTCACGTATTCTGTCTCTTTCTCTCTCCTCTCCTTCGTCCACGTCACGCGAATTCGGGCACATGTAGCTTGTTTACTTCTTTTCACCGAGGAATCGGGGGATCTGACAACTTTTACTTTCCTCTCCCTATATATGCTTACATATATGCACATACATGGAAATTCTTCGCGCTACTTTTTCATATAGATATGTATATAAAAATTCGGCAAACTTCGAATAATGCATTTTCTCTCGTTTTTATGAGCCTGAAAAGTCTTACGAATGAAGAAACTGTGGCAAAAAAAGAGACGTATATATAATTTTATCGAATAATTTTATATTTTATTGTTACTGGATGATAAGCAAATCGGAGACGCGACTCTCGGAAAAAGCCATCAGAGGATTAGAGAGGAATATTCTTATTGCATATTTCTCTCTTTAGCATTAACCGTGATCTGTAATTCTGATCTTTATTCATTTAATATATAAAAATATGACACACACAAACATCAGTTTTATATTTCGTTATAAAATATTTCATAAAAAATCTTTTAATTTTTTTCTTTATCGCAAAGAAAATAATCCTCTTGATTAAAGTACTAATTATTGTCCTCGTAATTGTTGTGGATTTCGTATATATCTATATTTATAATGCATTTGTCAACTAGCTGTTCACTACGTACATTAGTCAAAGAGAATTTTAACAGATTTCATTGATTACAAAACTAAGCTTTAATTTTCAGCTGCATTTCCCCAAACAGTTTTGTTTATATAGTGTATCAAAATAAAAAAAGAGAAAGTAATCTAAACTCAATTATTCTAAAAAAATATGTAAAAATTTGCAAAATATGAAAAAGGAACATGTTTTAATCTTATTGAGTTTTTGTGAAGAAAAATATTAGTATGTTAATAATATATATATATTTGTTTTGATAAATTATAAATTGCGATAATCAAATTTAAAAGTTATAATCAAAGTGAGATATCAAAGTGAGATATAAATATTATAAATATATTAAATAACATCAATATATATATTCTAATGTTTAAAATATCGTATAAAATAATTTACGCGTTATTGTTTCATAATTAATATCAAGTATATCAAATAAAAAATGTGAGATATTTTTCGCACAAAATAATATTTAGTATATTTTAATCTATTCATAGAAAAAATTTGCATCTCCATGAAATAAATAGTATATTTTATAAATAATATTATTTATCACTAAAATAGTTAAGTACTTTTCAAGCCTGTTTTCTACATATATAACGTTGGCAAAATTGCTAAAGAAGATGTCAAAATATGTCTCGAAAAACAGTACGAGGGTATGTAGATTTTTCCAACAAGATTTCGAATAAGAAAAGGAAAATAACGTGGGATTAAACATACGCAATACGTATTGTCATTGTCATTTCTATCCTATTATTATAGATGATTTTGCAATGAAAATGAGATGTTGATTTGAAGTTATTTTTGAAAACATTCATTAAACCATTGTTACCAAATTAAGAAAAAGTAAATTTGTCTCATGCTAATAAAACATAAAATTTAATTTTAACCAATTCGATTTTACTAAAAATCATTCTTTATACGCTAAAATAATATCTCAAATAATAAAAACAGATTAAGATAGATTAAGAAAAAATTGATGAATTATAAAAATAGCAATTCATTATTTTAAATTTTTGAAAAAGATTTGATTTTTAATTGAAAGATATATAGTAGTTAAATTCATAATTAATACTTTAAAAATTTTATGCATACATTGTATACGATTACAGATTGCCAAAATATATATTTCCCTTTTGATTCTAATATAAAAAAAATCAATACACACACAAAAATCTGGAGAATTACTATATCTCTAGAAATTAGCACGTGATGTTGTAAGAATTTTTCCAGATTTTACTTGCCGCGGAAAAACTGTGAGAAGCTAGCTTACGTATTCTTTCATTGTTTTAAGAATTACAATAGCACACACATGAAAATTCATTTGTAACGTACGTATAATTCACATTTGCCTTGCTGCATCGCCCTTGCTGTGAAATATCAGATACCATCATTATATGCAAATATAATGAAAAACAGATTTCATTAAGCACTAATTCTAATGCTTTGTGGATTTTTCAAAATAGAATTCTATAGTATTGGCAGAATAATTGCTTAGTTATTGCTTTCAAGAATTTAAAATTGACTTGGAAAATTCATTTTTAATAATATAAAAGAATAGAATTCAAAAAGCTTCGAGGAATTTGTTTGATTACCTATTTATGTCATATGTTTTGCTCTCATGAATATTATAATGAGAATTTTCTATCTCGCGCAATATATTGCGAGAAATCACATGTTAAACATGTGCATTTTTCTTTGCAAGAGTAACATTTACGTATGACATTTACAACGCGTGATCTTTGGAACTGTATGTTCCTTTGGACATTGGATCCGATGTGCAGCTGTTCGACATTTGTCGATGTAAAAATCAATCTACCGTGAGGATTGCACGAGTCGAATTATTTGCACACATCACGCAGTTAATACTTATACAAACCGCATAACATAATGCATTTTAAACTTTACTTGTACAAAGGAATTCTGCAGAGAAATGAAGAAACACAAGCATATTTTAGCATAATATAAAATATTAAAATTTCATAAAATTATAAATTGAGAAAATTTAATAAAACTAAAGATTCTTTAATCATAAATTTTTGAAATAGTTTTAAAAATTTTATATACATGTACACAAGTTCTAGAAAAGTATTTTAAATAAAATTTCTGATCACGATGATATTTTATTATAACACATGTTCAATCTGTGTTAACGTAGAAAATAAAAATGATCTCTTTATTATAATATTTGAGAATATTTTCAAAAATCTTAAAATATAAATTAGAATTCCTAGGAATTGTTACATAACAAAACATCTCTTTTGTAATACATTCGCCATCTATCGGCGAGTCCTTCGACTATCCCTTCAGTATATGATGAGAAAGAGGATATCTGCCGGTAGGCCTTACACCTGCATACGATTTAATAATTTTTCATTCTTATCATTGATATATAAAAATGCTCAAAAACGATGAAAATTTCCTTTTTCAGTGGAAATTCTTTAATTACTTTAAATTTGTTCTTCCCTCAATAATATTTTCAAGGATAAAAATATTTTATAACGAATTCTTTTATGAATATATCGTATAAAGTTTCGCGGAAAGTCATCGCTTTTATCGCAACTATTTACTATTTTACATTGAACGTCTCGATAATTAAACATTATTTAAAATTCCGAAAAAGGATTTTATTATTTAATCTCAGAGATGCTTAGTATGTGAATTATAATTAAAGAATCATAAGAGAATTAGGTTCGGAAGAAATCAATTATAAACCAAGATGGAGAATCCATCATGAAATTAAAAAATCGACTGTTCACATTCCATATATATATATATATCAATGATTCCTGCATCGCGCTTGTCATTAGCTCTCGCAATCGCAGCGATCAAAGAAATAGCTCTGAAATTCCGCGAAATCAAGGGAGAGGCCATGATTGCACGTGGTTACGTTTCCGCAGACGTGGACTGGGCGATTTCTGTGCGCGGTCTTCCGGGAAACTTTTCTTTCGCGTCACCGGCAAAGGTGCGATCACGCGCGATTTACGAAAAAAAAAAGAAGAGAGAGAAGTAAAAACGGGAGAGAGGAGAAAATCGCGATCGTAGGGGGAAAGTTGAGCGGTCGTCTATCGCTATTTCGTGCCTCGGAAATAATGGGCGCGCTCGGGGATAATGGGCGAGCGTACAATAACGAAAGCGCGGCTAACAATGCAAAAGTGAGGCTTAATTAGATAAATCATTGTTTTGAAACGTGAGCCCGCAATCAGGGTCGCGACTAGCGCCCGCAATTGATGCAGCGATACCGTCGCTGCACCCGCGCGACACGGCCGCGCACTCGGCTCGTAATTGCGTGCTATGAATAATTACTTCTACACTACCTGACCCGGGGGTAGCCAACTGGGAGGCGGTACGAAATCGCGCGTACCGCGGCTCTTTTTTACATAATATTATCAGCGGAGTGCCAGCTTTTTAGATAACCGAAGCAATCACTTAGAGCCAAAGATACGGATGGTCGTACCAATATTTATATTCTTGCGATGGAAGTTAGTTGCAGAAAGTAACTCCAACAAATGTCTCGATCTAGCTATCAATTTGTTAATCTGTCATTATTAATTTTAAAGTGTCTATAAATAAAGAGAAAATTTGTAGATATTTTACATAAATTCTTCTAACTAGGACTAGCATCCTACACACGATATTCAGGGTTAAAATAGTTCATAATTTATTCCAGTGTCCATAATTTATTTATTGCGTGTGTTAAATATGAAATAATATAAATTTAAATTTGAAATTATACTTAATTTATTCTAACTTTAATCATACCTAATTGCATTTCTTTTATGGAAAGTACAAATGACTCTTGACATAAGTAAAAAATAAGATCACCTTTTTTCTCTACAAATTCAAGATAGATAAACTATTTTAATAGCGTGATTATTTGCATGATTGCGAAAGATTCTTTAGTTGCAGAACCGCGTAAAACATTTTTTTCTTAAGAAAGCATTAAAGAAATCGACTCTTCTCGACCTCTCGCCCCAAACCACCAGTCTCGTTTTCGTTTCTAAAAACGAAAAGGATATCCCGACGAAAATTCGATGGCTCGGAACCTTCGTGACGTGAAGCCACAGCGCATCGTTCCACGACCGTCAATTTTTGAACATGCATAACCCGTCCATGGGGTCTCAAAGTAACGACTAGTCCACCGCAAAAGCCGGGTTCCTTCGGATCGAAGAGAGAACTTGGCGTTCCTCTCGCGACTCGCATACAAATTAGTGCAAACAACGCCGTCGCCGCCGAATTCGTTACTTTTATTTGGCCCCGTCGCGAGGGGAATATTACGAGGTTGCCATCTCTGACTCTATGGTGGCTCACTCGGATTCGCAGTTCCACGACATGCATCGCGTGCGCGTGTCATTTACAAACGGCGCTGTCGTGTAATGCGCGATGCGCCATGAAAACGCTTTTTCCGCTGCGATCAGACAGCCCCCGCACCCCCGAGGCGTCGAAAGAAACGCGATGTCTCGTTGAATCGACAACGAACCGCTGCTGATCACGTGTTGTGATAAAATTGTTAGCTCCAATTCTATCGGTATCAATATCGTCGCACACAGAATATTACGTCCCTGCAGGGACAAAACTCTTTGCTTAAGAAAGTTCAGTTTGCAAATTGATTTCTGAAAAAATATACATCTGAGGAAAAATAAACTTTAAATTATTTTATTAGTATATTCGTAAATATATCAGAGATGTTTCAAAATAATTTTTTAATGAGATGCTTCTGTAAATTTAAAGTTATTAGATATAATTATATATTTCTAGAATTATATATATAATTTTTTTCTTGTATATAAAGAGGTAAAGAATATTTTATAATATTTTATGTGAATTTCGAGATGATTTTCTGAATTATGCCAAAATCATTAAAATATTATTATTAAAATATTACTAAACATAGTAGAATATTTCGGAAATATTCTATTATAAATATTCTACTATTATAAATTCTTACATTTTGATTCTAATAGATGAACTAATGAGCACATTAGATATTAATACATAAAGATATAATATGTTTTATAAGATTGCATAGTATGAATAATTTTTCATTTTACGCTGTAAATAGTAGCGTGTGATAATTTTCATGCCTAATTAAATACGAATAATAAATGAACGATCTCGCTATAATGCGACTACACTTTTATCTTGCTTATATGTAAATATATAAGATAAGCGTAAATAATTATGCTATAAATGATAAAACGCGACGAAAATGGTTTGCATTTTTGTTACAATAGTTTACGTATAAAATTAATTGTCACCATTATTGCATTTATTATTTTAATCATTTACTTCTTCATTAGTCACACGCTTAAATGCGATAAAAAATATTAATTTTAGATGAAATTCTTTCATTTGTGTATGTATGTGTGATATGTAGAATAAAAATAATATATTATATTTTTTGTAATTTTATATAATTCAACGAAAACATATCATATTTAGAAAGAATATCTCATGTTATAATATTTTATATTGAATCGACATATATAAATCTTTGCATTCTTTTACGCGTAGTTTAATATTAATATTATTAATATTAATTGCAAGTACATAGAAAAAAAATATATATTGATATACATTGATATATTGACAAATGAAAATTCTCGATATACCACTGACAATGAATCCAACTGTGCTTAATTAAATATGTGAATAAACTGCCAATAAATAGTAATATAAAAGAGAACGATCATAATCTCAATCTTCAAAGATCTAAAGTACCGTTTGACAAGTCAAAGTCAAAGACAAGCGCCATGTCATATGAAGCTGTACCACTGAACTTTGTCACCGCGGAACCTTTCGAATTAACAACAATAGTCGCCGACAGGTTTCTTTGTTCTCATGTGATTATTGGGGCCAATATCGGACAGTCAGAGTATTGAACTCCGCACAAGTGGCAGAATGACAAACAGCGCAATTCTTTCAAGATACCAGGAAATATTCGCAATTAATGGCGTCTGCTAATGATTGCGCACACACATAGTCATAAATATTATTTTACTTTTTTAGAAACGTGCAATCTTATAACGATAAAAAGTATAAAAAACAAAAATAATAACTCTTCCTTAGATGTTTTTCTTTAATCGTCGTAAATAAGATGTTATTCCTATTAAATAAAATCGTTCTAGTTGCAATTATATAAATTCCAACAGGCATCGTAAACACGTGAACTGCGAAATATTTAATCTACATGAGGCGTTACCTTTTCATTATTGAGAACATAGTCGTTTTTGCTCGCGATTCGCAAAGCGAATAGAGAAGAGAGAGGAGATGGTGAATAAGGTGCAGCCCCACAGTTTTCTACCTACCTACCCGTGTTACGTTTGTCTAATTAGTCTGGAACGTACATAGCGGAGCCGCAAAAATACATACCAGGCTTGCTATCGCAACGATATATGTGTGTGTATGTACGTATATACATATGTGTGTGTCGAACCGATGATTATCCCCGGCTTCCAGCGGACTGCGCGGCGCGCGTTACATTGTTATTATAATGAAACAAGGATAAATACAAGCCGCTGATCGTACGTGATCGGTGCAATTACCTTCTTATGATGATTTTCGTGGCCGAGGAGACGCGGAGCGCGCGGAGAAAAGAAAGAAAAAGAAAAAAAGAGGGAGAAAGGGAGAAAGAGAGAGAGGAACGAGGCTGGTCGCGCCAGTTCGCTCGGTCCGGAGAAATTATCAGAAATTATGAGCGAAGAAATTGGTAGTCTAGCCCGCGGTTGATTGACAGCACGGTCTGCCCGGACAACGTTCTTCCTCTCCTTTTCCATCCCCCTTGCCACCCGGTATCGCTCGATATACTTGGGCATCTCAACCGTCACTCCTACCCCCGTTTCTTCAGCCGCGTTCTTTCTCCCGATTTCCTCCCCCTCCTTCCGCCCTTCCGCTCATCGCGAAAGACAGGACTGCGCGTCTTCTTCTTCCTTTACCCCTCCTGATTGTTTTTTAAAACGGAGAGAATCTCATGATTGGAAAATATTATTGGACCCGAAGAAGTGACTCTCGAAACCGATGACGTATATCGAAAGAAACAAAGGGACCTCTGCTGAAATTGTCGTCAATCGCACATGATGACGGTGACTGGCTGCTGCTACTTGTTTGCCGACCATATTCCCGGAAGGATGGCGCGAGAATAATTTAATAATTATGTAAAACGCGCTTTGAATAAAGGGAAGATGGGAACAGGATCGTCGTCCTTGAAACAGAGAATGTAGCGCGTTGTTTTCATTGAAAGGATTCGCGATTGCGAAAGTTTGATACACCCAGAGAAAGACGTGTCACAGAGCGACGAGTATTATTTGTTTTCGATCCGACATACATTATTTCGATGAATATCGATTTTCCACCTTTCCTATTTGTGATATATAATTGTTTGATTTATAATTATAATTATTATATATATAATAATTATAATATAATAATTATAATATTATTTAAATTTAAAAAACAATATTTAATTTTCAAATTAAAATTAAATGGAGTTGCAATTCGAAGATAGTCATAATTCATTGTGAAACCGGATAAGATAAAACTCTTGCGATAATAAAATAATAGCGCATACATGATTTTTACACAACGTCTAAGATTCATTAGAAAAACATTGTAATTTTGCTGAAATTTTTGATGTTCTTAACAAGATGTTGAGAATATTGTACGTTAAAGAATACGTTCGTATAATGATCGGAAGTATCCATCACAGCGCCGACACATGTCCAAGATGGCTGCGTCTGCAACCTGGCTACAATAATTAAAGTATTTAGTGTGGCTTCCTTTCCAGCTGATGAAATCTCGCTACCTCACCACACGAGACCTTTTTCTTGGTAATAGCAAGCATATATATTTTTACGTTCATATTTTTCTTTTAAAATGTATGTTTTACTCAAAATAAAAATAGAGTAACATTGGTTTTTTATCAAATAAAATAACATTTCACAGAAATAAAATAAAATGTACAAATTAAAATATAAAAGACTCAAAGAAATATTAATATTTAAAAAATTTAGATATAAATAAACTTACAATTAGATAAAGTAAATATGCATGTTAATTTGATTACAATGTTATTGTTAGGAAAAAATACCATTATAGTTCGTGTACCTAGCAAAAGGAAAGAATGTTAATAATATTCTGATTTTTCAACAACTTATTAAAGGACGCAAGAGACGTTATACTTGTAATCGCAATTTAAGTCTACAATCAGTCGTCCCGCGTAAATCATGTTCTAAAGTTTAATAAAAGCCGTTGTATTCCAACGAATTTACGATATCGCGATTAAAGTTGTGCGGTGCCGGGACAACACGATACACGATACGTCAAACGTGTAATGCACGTTTCGCGTCCCTCTGATCGATACCGGCACTTTTCAAACTTCGCGACTCGCTATTTACAGTAAATTACTCCGGTATACCGATGATTATCGAAGAGCGTAATCGCGAAGGATTCGATTCATAAATGTCAAGGATGGAATAATATTAAAAATATTTGCATCATAAATTACGCTGATTCCAGTTTTTGCTTCTTCGCTGATATTCAAAGTGCATAACGATAAGGAAAATGCGAAAAGCATCGACAATCAAAAGAAAATCAAAAGAGAAATCGTTTCAATTCCTGCGCAATTTATGGTTACTAAAAACTTGTGTTATTAAATTTAAACTAAATTCCCAATTTTATTCAGGACAAAAATTTTAAAGAAAGTTTAATAGAGCCATAAACAATTTTTTTTAAATATAACAATTTAATATTATTTGTCCTTCATTAAAAAAAAAAACACAATTTATATAAGCTAGAATAATAATAATAATAATTTTAATTAATTTCCACATATATATAATTTCCCATCAAAAATAAATTTTATTCGTTAAATATTAAATTTAATAAGTCTTATTAAATAAAAATAATTAATTTTAAATGACAGATTATGACGCGTCTAAAAGAAATTATACTAATCTGAATATATAAGTCTATCGCAGTAGATCATTTTTCGTGTGTGAATTATTTGAAACTTGAAAGTGATGTTGGTATTTTCATGTTACATTAAGAGATTTCCAACTTTAATTTCATTCTTCAGAATATGTTATCGAACTTATTATTACGGAACACCCTACACTGATATATTCGAGACGATCTTCCCAATCATATCAATTAACTTCCCTCTCCTTGAAACAATATCACAAAAGACGCGCTGCGATGTCTTAGAAGAGATTGATCGAAAGGACGAAGCTAAGAGCAATGGGAGCAGGGGCCGCGGAACTGACCTGAAAGAAGCGCTTCTACGGAATGATTGCGCGGAATGGGACCACGGAATTCGGCGTAATTCTTTAACAACCCAATTTCACGATATAAAGGAGTCGGGACGCGCTATATAATGCCGCCTATGCTTCCTTCCAGGGAACTCTGTCCGTCGTGGCCGGACTGTTTTGTGTTTCGGGGAGGCCCAATAAAGCGCAGCGCCGACGACGGGCGGTGTCTTGATGTCTAAGGGAACACAGTGCGCCCACGGCGCTTATTAAGGCTTCGGATTTTCGTTCGACCCGTCGCTTCGTCTTGACAAGGAAATCGCTTTCAACGTGGCGGCCGATCCGTGGTCACAAATACGTATATACGAGCAAGGCGAATGAAAATTTTGTGCAAAATTTACGCGTAGGAATACAGGGAATCTCTTATACTATTTTAGATTTTTTAGAGACGCTCTTTCTCTGCAATATATATATTTTATAATCATAGCGTAAGTTATTATATCGTCGGCGTGAGATCATAACGATGAGGAAACATTCAGATGTCACGTGTTTATGGATTATGCGCTTGCGCATGTTTTAAGTGTTTAATTGTGATAAGAATAGGTGCACCTCACGCAATAGTTCGTTTCATTTCGAACGTGACTTTAATCGTATCACACACTAATTACTTATATATTCGCCCTACATTTGAAAAGTTATCCGTCATCTTGCATATTGTATGTGTGTAACATATATTTAATTGCTCTCTATGGATTTGATATAATAATGGTTCTTAGATTTACAACGTAAAGTTATATTTAATACAATAGTAAAATAATATCTCAAAAAATTTGGATATAAATTGCTGGATATACATTTCATAGTTATTATTTGCAATTTTTGACAATATTTGCTAAGCATTTTTACATTTATTTTTGATCTTTTAAACGTAGTAAAAATAAAAAATAAAATTATATGTGAGATTTTTATAAATAAAATAATTCTCTTTTAATTTTTTAACCATATGAATTTAGAGAATTAACCTAATTATTCAAATAAATTCTTTATAAAAATATAATTGAATAAAAATTAAAGTATTAATTGTATAAAATAATCTTTTGAAACATAAATATTTTGTATTATGAGGCTTTTTGGTCCAAATAAAAATAATTAGATTATATTTATATTTTAAAGTAAAAAATGTCCGCAACTAATTTTTTCAAATCGATCTTATGCCATTTATAATAACAAACGCACGATATACGTAATTCCGAAGACTGAATCTCTTTGAGAACTAGGGCAACATGATATCCGTGACACCAGTTATTAAACGTTGCAGTCTTTTCTAGCTATTAAAAGAACTCGGTTAATAATTAGTGAATTAATGATAATTATTAGCACGTGTAAGAATGGATACGGACAGCTCTATGTGAGTTTTCCCACCATGAATCGAAGACTTTCTTATGTCACATGTGCGAAAAAATACGATGCGATATTTCACAATGTCGCAAACATTCATTCTAAATAAAAATCGAATATAATTTTTTTGGATGTGACAACATTGATTTCTCTTTTACACGATCTACTTTTATTTTTGTCTTTCATTTAAGAGAATATTAAATTATATATAATGTGATCTTAGAAGCCGACGGTCTGGTGGCCGTCGGATTCGGAGGATCAAAAATATAATAAAGATTATTTAACATATATGTAAATTGTATGTTTGACATATATGGTTTTATATATTGATAGCTCTACCAAAATTTTTCGTAATTATTTTTCAATTGTCATTACTATGAAATTCAATGGCATTATAAAATCTTCTTTTATATATTCTATAGAATACACTCATTTTATAGTCGTAACAAATCTTTTAGAATCTTAATATGCACAATAAAACTGTAATTAGGTATAACATAAGATCGTAAAAAAGTTTTACAAATGTTTTCAGTAAAACGTTACAGACATCATTAAATCTTCGAGAAGACATGTTTTAAAACGTATAAACTGAAAGATGTTAGAATCACGTACTGTTAGAATTTTAAAATAAAGATATTTTCAGTGCGTAACAGCGTAATAATATGAAAAAAACTTCGATGTTACCATGTCGTATAAATTTTATATTTACTACTCTGCACGAGAAATTTTCTGCATCTTTTTTTCACGACCATTCTCATCGATAAGTCATCAGGATAGCGTGTACCATCCACAATGCACGATGTTTGCTTTACATTTGAGTTTACACAGTCAGTATACTGTAATTAAGTAGCAGTATACGTGTCAGATACACGCTGAAATCGATAAGACATGTTTAAGAGATTAATGTTAGCGCAAAATATTTTTATTCAGTAAATTTTTATAATTTCATAATATGTATATCATAATTTTATCATAAAAGAAGATATTAATATTAAGTAATTTTTTAACATAAAATAATTGCATGAAACTACTATATAACTTAATAAAAAAAAAGTTTAATAAAAAAATACCGATGTTTACAGATCGTATTTTTGTTGTTGCGATGGATAATATTTAAAGAAAAGCGTCTTAAATCAAGTTATTTGTGTTTATTTTGATGAACATTAATATCTTACAACACGAAATAATTAAATTTCAAAAAATTATATCGATTTCTAAGCAGTTGTGTGAAATTATTTATATTGAGTCACTTATAAATTAATTCTCTAAGTTCATATATTAAAAGACTGTTATTTATATTTATAATTTTCTATTATATTTATAGGAATTTATAATTCTTACTTATCAATATCATAACCGAACATTTTTATTCTCTTCGATGTAAGAAAATAAATTGACTTAACTCCTCTTTTGCAAACTATCCGCAAGATAATTTTATATATTTTACAAGAAAAAATATACAGTGATTCAAAGATGCTTATTCAATGCGAACGTACATTAATAATTGATTGATCTTTAAACGACTCTATTTTGGGAGGATGTGGATTGAGTAATTTGAAAATGTACATCGCTTTATAAATTACAAGATGAAAGAATACGCTTTGTATCGATAAATTTTCGGTCTCTTTTACTATAGTCTTTAATAAGGCGGGTAAATTTGTTGTCCCTCAATTTATTATCTTTTTATATAAGAATGAGAGTAATTTAGCCAACTGACGTAAATTTCAGTATGATTCTTTTGCCCATGTTCGCTTTATAGCTAATATCGCGTGTTTTATGTGCATGCGCTTCGAGATAACGCTATCAATGAGGTACATTGCGGTACTGCCATTGATATCATAGAAATTAATAGGTGCCACGAAGAAACCCTTTGAAGGAGATTGCGTCCCAGAAATTTTTAATGTCGTAAAAAACAGTCCTTATGCAAATTTATGGAAATTTAACAACTAAATATAACTAACTCATGCACTTATATCACTTTCTCTTGAAATTTTCAATGTCATTAAAGTACAATTTTCATCTCTATTAAGAGGAAACCAGCTGGATGATAAATATAGTATATAATAACTAATAAAAAATGCATGTTAATTTAATTATTAATATACGACTCTTAATTGCTTTATTAATTATCAAATAATTGCATATTTAATGCTGTCGGATATTATTTTTCAAAATTTTGACTTTGCGTCTATTTCGATATTGCACTTGTGTTAGATTGAAAATAATAAATAAAATCTCATATTTTTTTCCCATCTTTTCTATGATTTGATAAAACGATAACGGCTGGATATCTCACGTAATAATATTTTGTATATTTTTAATACAATATATGAAAAAAAGTATAGAGATGTAAAGGATGTCTGATCGAAACGCTTCAGTGATTTCCACATTAGCGCATCTCCTTTTTCTCTCAAGACAATGTTGGCGATCTAAATTGGATATTTAAATGGAAGAGCGGGAGGAATTGCGTATCGTGCTTCACAAGATGACCTTCATACTGCTTCGCTTGCAGAGATCCTTTCATCCCGGGTATAACTCATTATACTTACCGCCAATTTATTCATTATCGCACCTCCGTTCTATAATTCCTCTGCTTCTCCGTCTCGGTCTTTCGGCTCAAAAACGACGATTCACAACGTTATTCCCGAGAGATTTTTCTTACGTGTATGCACATACATAGAGATTCCATGGTCATCACAATAATAAAATTCCACACACGGAAAATCGACAATAGATGCGTAAAATGACTGTGGCTTTGTATGCTTTCGCAATCGCAGCAACGAGTTATCCTTTATATTCTACACAATAAAGTTAATAAACATTCCTTATATTTAAATATCGATAATATATTTAAATTTATTTATAATTATTAATTTACTCATAATTATTAATTTGGCAATATTTTTAAAAGCTTTTATGTCAAATTAATATCATAAAAATAGGATTTTAATTTCACTTTAAAATTTAGTATAAATAATAATTTAATTAAATAATAGAGAAACATGTTAAAAATAAAATGTTTACTTTATTTGTTTGATTTTTTCATAAAACGAATATAAAAACATACGCGAAAGCAATGTGTTATGTATGGTTATGATATAAATCATAATATACTCGTACAAAATGTTTTCGTATGTAATATTTGGATGTATATTAAATTACAATTTTTTAATTGCAAATAGAATTTTCTTTATTAGCATGAGTCTCCATTAATATGGTTTTACTTAACAACACTTGAGCAATATAGCTTTCTATATGTCTCAATAAAAAAAAATCACTTTCGGCAGAAAAATACGGAAAAATATATATAAAATAATATATGTGAGTAATTATAAATTAATAATTACGTAGAAAGTTTTTGATAACAATTAGTACTTTCTATTTTGAGAGATATATATATATATATATAAATTACAATATCTCTGTATAAATTTATATTGAGAATTATAATCAATTTTAAAAATTTATAAGAAGATTACAGACTCTAATATATATTTCTTGTCAAATTTATAGTACATTATCACGCGTTTGTTATCGTGAAAATCGCCTCGAATATTCTGCGGTAGCAGTATCAAAAAATTACACATTAATCAATCAAATGTCTGAAGTGAATATTTTTTTAATAGGCAAAAATTCAATGGTTAACGCATGCAACTTTATTGAAGAAAGATATTATTCATTTATGTGTTATATTTATTATGTGTCAATTTGTTTATTTATGTATCATATGATTTGAATTAGTCTGTACATACGATGCAAATTTTAGATAAAATAATTTCTTAAACTCAGCGAGATGAAAAATCGTTCTTATTACAAGTATCACGAGTCTCAAGTCACTTCACGGGTTACTTTGCAGGAATACAAAATTGCGCGTATAATCGCTCTGACTACCCGACCATTTTCAGAATATTAAAAGTGATTTGTAGCCTGAGAAAATAACAGCGACCGCCCGACAGGAGCATATTTAAATTGCATCACCGGCCGCTCATTCGAATCATCTTTACCTCGGTAATGCCGTTATTTCCTCTGATTTTTCGATGAATAAAACATGGCGACGGCGACAGCGACCGGCGGATCGGGACGCGCTCTCCTCGTCCTGACGTTTAGAATCGTCAGCCGCCACCGCCGTCGAAAATTATTCCAATCCGTGGACGCCGGTAGCTGGAATGGACCTCACGCTAGCCAGAAGAAAAACACGCTTATTCTCCCTCAACGTGGAGAGGAATGGTCGATAGATCGCTGAAGGATCGCCGCTCCTAGGCCCGATGGATGAGCAATTACTCTGAAATTACTCGGATCTACTCGCCTTTTTGGGTTTTGTTTCGGGGCGTAAATATCCCTACACGCGATCGCCATCATCGCCCAACGTTAAATTACCCGCCGATAATTAGGTTAGCCACTTATTCGAGGAAAGTCTCACAGGCAACGCCTGTCCGACCGTTCGCCATTTTACTCCTCATCGGAGCACCGGATAATGGAATGTAACGACAGTCGCATCCGCGGCGGAGAAGACTGTTACACAAAAATTGCATGAATCTTCATCGCGCAAATAGCCGTATTTTTCTCTATGGTTGCATATATTTCTTCTTTTTTGCACATTATGCAAATGAGAGAAGAAAGATAGAGAACTAAGTACATATGGAATATATAACAAGATGTAGCTGAATGAAATAGATTTCACATGTTTTCTGCTTCGCTGTCTTTCATGCAAATAATCTAAATATCTATTACATTTTATTAATTATATTTAATTTAAATTCGTTTTTAAAATATAAAGAATTCAGACTAAAAGAATTAAATATTTTGACATTTGCTGCGCTTCGATTAAACGTTTACGAAATTTAAATGTTTGCATGAGAGAAAAATTGTGAAAATTATATAAAAATGTTTGCATGAGAGGAAAATTATGAAAATTATATAATTGACTAGTTCCTTTTAATATTATTTCCTTATACTCTGCCAATGATAAATACAACAATTTTCGAGAAAATAAGCGGAGTATCGTATTTATATCAGAACAAAAAAAAGTTCTTGCTTGTGCAAATGTTTTTGTAATATATTTCAATTATACTATATATTAAAAAACATATTGCAATTATTCAAATCTCGTAACAAATCAAAGTTCGAATAAATAACTATTGCCATCTCTGTGATTAATTAAGCTTATGATAATTAATATCAGACATACATGTACGCGCGTGTGAGTATTCGTATCTTTTATATTTGTATTTAAATTGTATCGAAACAATTATATAGGTGTTGCGCAAATTCACACTTTACGGTGCGAAATCCATGTACAACTATCGTGTACAACAAAACGTAACCTCTGCGTGACCAGATAGCCTGCGTCGTCAAGGAGTTCAACTACCTATACGATGACAAGTTGGCAACGGGAATTAACGTCAGAAGTCAACAGGTACAATGTACCGGTCAATTTCTCTCTACTAAATATGCATCAATCACACGATTTACGTGATATCTTTCAGAGGTATTTATGATTCATTAATAGCTCGATTTCTTGAAAAATGCTCAAGGCTGATGTCACTATTATAATTAAAAATGTTACGTGGAAAGTCTAGTAAAATTTAACAATAATAAAACGTTGTCAAGTAAACAGTTCAATAATATTAATAAACATATCGCAATTTCATATTAATTGAAAAATCATTTCAACGTACGAAGTGTTTTGAAAAAAATTTACTATTTATCGCTATTTTTAATTTTGCTACATTTAATTTTTTTAATTTAAAAAATTTTGCTGATATTAAATGTACACATTTTTTGTAAATGAAAAATAGGTCATATATAATCGTTAAGAAATTTATTGTAATGTGTAGTTTCATATATTTTTAAACCTATAATTACACGGTGCCTGATGATATTAACGATCGCTTGAAACGACTGCAAGATTTACATTACATAAAGTAAAAGAAAATGTTGATCACGTAAGCATGACGCCTCGAAATGCGTGGTCGTCCGGCTTCTTTCGTATATGAAACATTTCATAAGGAGGCCATAATTGTCTGGGAAATTTACCGCACTGTATTTTTCATCGCGATTTCACTAATATCGATAAACAGTAATCGAATTGTTTTTGCATCGCTAACATAATAACGAGAAAAATATAAAAAGGAATCCGCGTTCGCGTAATATTTGAAATTCCTTCGTTGTTATTAATCCTTTTAATTTCTTATTTTTATTGAGAACTAGAAGAATTTGTACGGATCACTTCCACTACATCCTGTAATTTACGAGGGCATACTATAATCACGCACGTACCACATGAGATAATTAGTATTAAGTGTCGGTACATAAGAAAAGCATCATGTGAAAAATTTTAACATAGCCTTCTGATGAAGATATGGCTGCGCTAAAATCATTCATTTCCGCAAACCATTCTTTTGCAGCTGGAAGTTAAGGGCTATCTAGTGAAATATTCTTATTATTGATGCACCAAGAAAAGCAACATATCAGCTAAATTAACTGCAATGTATTATTAAATTTTAATTATAAAAACAATGCTCATGCATTGTTTGGACAATTTTTTTTTAATTTATCAAAAATCAATCAAAGTACGCTATTATAAATAATGCGACAAGAATTATGCAGAGAGAAGAACTTATTCCATCGTTTACCAAAACTTTTGTTATACGATAAATAATTATAAATATTTTCGTTTTATTTTATAATTTACATTATTTGCCATAAAAAATCAATGTCGGGCGAGTAAAGAGAAAAATATAACAATTTTAAAATGATATTAGAAAAATAACACGGTATTCCGAAGCAAAAGTATGGGAGTATGCGCGCGCGGGACGAAAAGTTAATGTAATTTATCCTATTACTGCATTTTGTCGGCAAGTCGTTACTTTATCTCATAAACCGACATTAAGAGATGGCCAATTATAGTCCGCCATGTTGAAATGACAATTACTTGTAATAATACTAAGCGCGTATAAAGTTGATCGTGAAAAGAACACTTTCAAAGCCAGTAAGAGAAAATCACTTGTGGATGCCGATAGAAATTTTTTATAAAACAAATCATAATTTTTTGCGCCAAAAATAATCATATGTTTTAATCGAAAGTCTATTATTAGTTACTATATTTATGTTTAATAGAATGTTAGTGTAAATTAAACATTTTCTGATGAAGGAAATACATTCGGATCAAAATATTAATGCAGTGTATCAGATGAATAATATTATATGTTATATACTGTCATATTTAAACTTGATTTATAGAGCATTTATAGAACAGAAAATTCCAGTTATTTCCAATTGTTTAGATTGGAAGATGATATTGTTATAATAAAATTTTCAAGAAATTAATTATTATAAGCTACAGAGAAAGAGAGAGATTACTTATAAGTAATTATTATCAAGAAACATAAATTATTGTTAAGAAATATAATTAATTTCTCTTTTTACATATATTATTTCGCATTTTGCCTTAAGAATGAATATGGTCAATGCCATGTAATATATCAACATCCATTTTCCGATAATTCGCGATAATCGGCGAACATGACACGACCGATATCACCGTATGTGGACGCGTTTTTCATGTATTTCTCCGATTACCGAACGAGAACTCGGCATACATACATATATATGTATATATCCGGCGACCGCAATTTACGACTTGGAAGGTTGCGCGCGAGAACGGATTAGCATCTGGGAAACTTTGTGTCACGTACGCTCTTTTTTTTATTTAGCTTCGCCGCCGATGCATAAAAGAGGTTCATTTTTTTTCATATCGCGAATCAAGATAGCTGGTGTCTAAAGCGCAAAGCTCCACAAGCCCACGGGCGCTCGCGTACTTTACACTCGGCAATTTAAGTGCACGTGCGCGGTGTAAATATGTGTGTGTGTGTGTGTGTGTATACACACACACACACACACACACGCGGTTGGCGGCATATCCCGCGTGTGCTTAAATCGTGATAATATCCGCGGCGTATATGTCACAAGTGTATAAAGTTAACAATGCTTAATAATGCACGGGGCCGGCCGGGCCGATCCGCGGTATCGATAACTGTCAGCCCGTTTAATGTCACTTTCAAATATCGATAACGGGGAGGGGGGGGGGGAGGAGGAGGAAACCTAACAACTGCATATTCCCACGTATGTATGTGTGTTGTTGAAAAATTTTTATCGGTCGCACGACACACCGTATCACGCGCACGAAATATCGGCATTCGTTCGTCACAACACACGCCGGACGCGCAACACGTTTTTATTATGCTAAACCGCGTACCGCGGACTTTATTACCGGCTTCTCCCCCTCCCCGCCCCCTCTCTGTGTCCCTCTAATTCTACCGTTGAAACGACAGTGTCGTAACAGTAAATCCGCAGGCCTGTTAATCACGCGTCTACGGCTATCGATTCTGGGTGCTGTAACGACCCATCGACTGAATAACGCGTCGACGATAATCCATCGCGGTCGCAATAAATACCGGCAATTACGGACTCGCGGTGAAATTACAATATTTTCCCTCCTCGCGTGTTGGTATCGCGGTCCTTTATCTCTATGCGTTGAAATGACAATTCGCGAGGACGATATCGGTGATGCAAATGCTCCGTTTGCGTTTTACGTCAAACGTCAACGAGGGGACTCGTCTCTTCCTAAAGTTTCCCATAAACGTGACAAATGTGAAAATGTGAAAAATTGGCGTGCAACGCCAATAAAGATAATATATATAATATATAATATGAAATCGATATCGTAGAAATATTTAGATGCTAGTTACAGCTGTGTTTAATTTATGTCATACTTGACACCTTTCTAAAAATATAATGATCGATTTCGGCTAAGATATGATATATACACAGAAAAAAAATAAGCGTCAAATCAAAACTTATATACTTAAACTAACGCGTTCATTGTTTCGTATATACGCAACAATTTATAATCTTCTTAGAAGAATTTAATAATTTTAAATTTCAACAATATTATGTCTTATTTTAATATTGTAATTGTCACTACAAGAATATATAATTATTTAATTCTATTTAAAGAAAATTATAATCTTTGATTTAAAAATGTTATTTTTTATCTAACATTGTTTCTTTTCCATTCAAGAAAATTAAATCTTAAATCATAAGAATATATTTTTCTTGATTGAACTATATAAAATGGCTTCATTCAAGCAATTATTCAAGCAATTATATTTTTCTTTAATTAACGCAATATAATTTCATTTCAAGATTTTCATGTTAAAATTAAATATATTTTCAAAACAAGAATATCCTTTTTTTCTGTGTATGCAGAGAAAATTCAACCACGGAACTCTCATATTATTTATCGATAATAAAAAGAAATAGCGCTCTAAACATCCGAAGAGATCGATTCGCATCGATACAAGCTCTGCCGAGGATAATCGTGAAAACTGAAGCTATTCTAGCATCTCGCAGAAGCCATCTCGAGCAACACCCCTTTGGTATTCTTCGTTCCGAAGGATGGTTAACGCGGATCGTTGGTAGCGACCCTGGCGACCCCCGACAGGCTGCGAAAGTGCGGGTTCGGTGGAAAAGGCTTAAAAAAAAGGACGGAAAAAAAAATCGAGAAAACACGAACGCGAGCGCACACACGCGACCAAGATGGCGTCGCGCGGTTGTTCGATATATGTATATATATATATGTATATATATACGATGTAGAGACAGGATACGCGAGGGAGAGACGCGAGAGCGCGCGGAGCAGGAATGGAAGCCGCAAAAGGAGAATGGGGATAATTGCGCGCGAGGCAATGCACGAGGCTCCTCCCCTTATTCAGGCCTAAAGCCTGCAACTGCAAGTGCCAAGCTGCTCACTTTGCGGTGCGCACACATGACACGTTCGGCCGCTCGCGACGCGCATCCCGCAGCGTTGATGCCGCGCGCTCCGCCTTTGCGCTTATCGCTTACTCTCTCTTGTGCGAATGCGTTTGTTGCACGTGTGAATGTATACTGTGTACGAATGTCCCGTATGTGCGTGCTCCCGTATGTTTGTACTCGACGATGGCCAGGACTCTCTCCCTGGAAATCTGACTCATTCGACGACGTTCGTTGCATATGTCTATCGATCCATTTTTTCTCTCCTTTCACATTTGACGGATTTCGGGGAAAAAAATTCGAGAGACGAAAAATAAACGATCCTTCTCCTCCCCCTCTCTCATGCTTCGCGTCTCTCTCTCCCTTGAGCGACTGACGTTTGATGTTTGACGAATGACGTTGTGCAAGAATGGATTAATGGATTAATAATATTTTCATTGAATTGAGAAATGAGATAGAGAAACTTATATAACGAACGCGACAATATTTTGAATTTTATATGTCTTTAATTTAATTTACTCAAAACTACTTGGTAAATTTTTTCATATTATGATAATAAATTAAGCGTTTAATAAATTTGGGTAGAAACCACCATGGTCCTAACTAACATTAAATTCGTACGAATAAATAGTAACAATAGTGACGACATTAACATTTTTCTCAAACTATAGGAATTGGAAAGCATAATCTTTTCAAAATCTAATGAGAGAAAATATGACTTATATAACGAAAGATAATATCTATATAACGAGAGAATCTTAAATATCAAAATCTTTTAAAATCATCTGCGTAATAATAATAAAAAGTTAAATGCATTTGAAAAAATATGACATTCAATAATTGAATGTAATAATCAAAATGTCATTGCTTTAAAATACCATCGGGAATTATTTTAGACAAAAGAACAGATAATTTACAATTTCTATTTGTGCAAAGCATGCTTCAAGTATGAGATTTACTAAATTCTTTATCAATAATATTAAAAGAGAATTTTATTTGAAAGTGCGAAAAAAATTGTAAGACATACAAAACGCTGAATAAAAATTGCTGCTATAAAATCTACTATTAAAATTTACACGCTGCTTGCACAAACAGTTCTTCTTGTATGATTATTTTCATAATTGAAGTATATTCTTTGACGAGATAAAAGTCTTTAAGACTAAAGTCGTGAAATTCTAGGAATATGAATCGGAGGCGTGCCGGGTTATAAATTCAGCGCTTTCGCCTCCATTACGAGAAATATATATGTACATACGTCGGTTATTTCCATAAAAAAAACATCAAGCATAAAAAAATGTATAGATGTAGTAACGAGAGATTATACTGCCGGATTTAATATTTATGAATATACTTACAATTAGTTATCACTATAACGACTCACGACTGTAATGGCTGTGTAGAATTTCATGCAAGATATAACACATAAACGCAATAAAAAAATTTTTAAATTTATGTAAATATTACATGTATAATGTATACATAATATATATTATACATATATTTACATAAATTTAAAAATTTTTCTATTGCGTTTACGTGTGTTATATCTTGCATGAAATTCTACACATAGCTATTACAGTCGTGGATCGCTGATAATGATAATTAAGTCACATTTATAAATATTAAAAATTCGGCGATATAATATCTCTCATTACTATAATACATTTTTATACTTGGTATTTTTCTTAAGGAAATAACCAATGTATGTATGTATATATATACATATTTCTCGTACTAAAGGCGAATGCGCTGAATTCATATCCCGGCACGTCTCCGATTCTTATCCCTAAAATTTATTTATTTATTAATAATATGAACCAGATTTAAAAGTCATCATTTCTATTATAGCTTTAAGATATTGTTTAAACTTCTAGATAAAACGATTGTTATACAATATCTTTAATTCTAATTTTACATGAAAGTGACTGTATCATGATAGTGTTATATATGTATATGTTATTGCACAGCACGTATAGATATGAGATTAAATAGTAAAGGATATTTTACTATATAAATTCTTACAAAACTGATATAAAATGTATTATTTTATTTTAATTGCATGAATGGTATCAATTAGTTACAACTCATATTTAAAATGATAATGATAAAATCTAATATGCTTTTAAAAATAAATAAATGCAATAAAACTGCAAAATATTGTATTAAAAATCGTTTGTCTAATTTGATTTATATAATATTAATTTTTAACAAAAAACTCACCATTTATGTATTCGTCCAAACCTTTTGTTTCATCATTTGACCAATACCACATGTCTTATCCTTCTGCATGTTTTATTCTTCCAGATCCTTGCAGCAATTACTATAAAAGAAGAAGCAAACTTTAATTAAAATGTTGCATTTTCTTCATTTATTATGTTTTTTATTATTTTAAACAATCAGTTATATTTGTTTTTAATATAACATTATTATTGATATGATTATGTCATTATAACATATATATAAATTTATTAAAAATAGCTATTACACAAGCATACAAATAATTAAATAATAATTGTAAAATAAGCAAAATAAAATTATGAATTATGAAATTATAAATTAAAAGAGACATAGGAAATCTGATCTTTTATTCCAATGATAAATTTAACTGAAAGTTTTAATCCATATAATATTTTATATTTCAAATTTTTCTGTTATATTTCATATTTGCGAAGACAATATTCCTCTAAATTATTATTGTTTTATTTATATATTTATTACATATTATGTAAATTATGTTTTCTAATCGATATTATATACACACATACAATAACAGAAGTATACATGTATTGATAATTAAATTTCTTCAATTAACTATAAAATGGACTTACCGATAATTCGGTAGATGTTTTGTTTCGGTAAATGTTCGGTAGGTGATTGTAGATCACTGTACCTATAAAAAATAATGAAATAAATTAAAATAAGCAGATTATTAGATTTTGATATCGAGAATGTTATTGATGAATATTATGTATCTTGCATTGTATATTTATATATTTATTTATTATATAAATTATGTTTTCTAATCGATATTATATACAACAATAAAAATATACATATATCGATAATTAAACTTCTTCAATAACTGCAAAGTGGAACTTACCGATAATTCGGTAGATGTTTGCTCGTAGATCGTTATAAAAAATAACGAAATAAATGCAGCGGGTTAGATTTTGGGTAACGATGATCGTACGGCGTTTCATGGTATTCACTGCACTCAAGGTTAATCGAGTTAAATTTGACTAATTCGACGAGCGGCGACGACAAATAATACGAAACACGACACTCCCGATTAAACACACTCGCGACTTCCGATATTTCATCACGAATACGCGATATCGACGATAAATATATACGCTGAAGAACACGGATTGAGGAATAAACGGTCGCGGACCGTTGGAGAAATTGGCGATTCGAAAAATTATTATCGGCTACGTCACTTCAACATCACGTGATGTGCACGTAATTAATATGGCGGGGATGCACCGTGCGCATACTTCACACCACTCGTTGCACTTAGGATTAATCGAACTAGATCTTCCGCTGATTTTAACGTTAATACGAGCTGCAAGCGACGATGGACATATGTACGAATAATGCGACGATTCCTTCATCGCTCCCGATATATTGATGCGAATATATCGATCGATGAAATACGCGTAAAACGACAGATCGACGAGAGAGAAAGAACCCGGCACGTTAACAATTCGCGACAATTCACTCCGAAATTTGATACGAGTGACAAGTATGACGTAGGATGCATACAACTTCATGCGGTTAAGGTTATCGAAGGACACTTGCCTTTTGGCATCGATATTGAGCGCCATTGAGGATACTCGGCGCGAAATATCACGGCTCTCGTTGATATATTGTTCGTTGCTCTCGATATATTTGATTATTTTCGCGATTGACGCGGTACCGATACGAGAAACGAGCGTAAAGCCGCTCGACAAGCGCGGGACTCGCGACGAGTAACTTTTCGAATGTCACGTGACACGACGTCACGTGACGTCACGTGACGTCACATGACGTCACATGACGTAGCAACATGGCGGAGCTGCGCAGTAGACGGAGCCCACTCGGCGATGCGTAATTTCGTCCTCGTTGCTCGTCGATGGTCGAACAAGGATGGATATTGGAGTCTTCGAGTGAAACGGAGTGATATTATGTTCTTGTGCGCGTGTTTCGAGTGCACTCGCCTCCATTCGACGCACGTGTCGTTATCTGCAGGACGGATGACGAAGTATCGAGGTTAGTTTACCCGCGGAACATTTTCTCATCTTTGCTATTTACCGACCAGACGATCAATTTTAGTGGATTTGAGGGGGAAGTTTCGGATATCTCAAAATTCAATTTTGACAGTTCGGCATAAGTTGTTTTTATTTGAAGTGCGGATACAACGTAACCAGCACGGATCGCGTTCCGGTGGATGACATTCTTTCCGAACCTTTTTATTTTAGGTATCACGATTATATATATGCTAAATGATTGATATTTAGCAGCGAAATCAATGATAAAGCGTCATACTTGGAGAGAAAGAGCTTTCGTTAACACATAACCTTATCCGATTTTGTTAAAGTGATAGTCATGCCATTAAATGCTTTTAACACGATTTTTTTTTTACGATACGTAATATGTAAGTAAAAAATATCTAAATAATGATGCAGTGATAACACCTAACCTTCGTATCTCTCCTCATGTCACGTTTGTCATGTTAGTCACGTCTATTATTATGTTTGACCTCGATATGTTTGTCACGTTTGTCACGATTGTTAGAAAATATTAAAAATTCTAAATATTTATTATTCATAAAATATTTATTAGTCATAAAATATTTTCTATATATATTTGTTATTTATAGAATAGCTCATTTTGTTTCAGTTCTAAAGAAGAGATTAATTTAAGACAATGTTCGAGTGGGCATACGATGGTATAAATGGCTCCATACCGCGCAATGTCGGTCCAGAATGCGCAAATTACTTAAGTCTGAAGCGAAGGATAATAGAAACGCTGCTTATATCTGTATTTATTATATCCTGCATCGTATGGGGCTTAAAACATGTAACGTTACCAAAGAAATTGGCCTATGTCGGCGAAGACCGTGTAGGCAGGCGAGTCTTGCTAATTATAATGTCGTTAGTCCTGGGAATGGAGATTGGTTTTAAGTTTACTAGCAGGACTGTTATATATTTGTTAAATCCATGTCATATTACAACAATGTTACAGGTAAGCTTGATTTACTGTTTCAACTTTAGTGTTAAAGTAATTCGGTGCTTACTGGATGTTGAATTGAATTTTTTTGCTAATACATTTGTTTTGTTGCGATATAGTTGTATCTGCTGGCTGCGGATCCTAGTCCGACAGTAACTGCTATCTTTAGGATTCATTTGAATCTATTGAATGGACCAGTATTGGCATACTTGTTCCCAGAAACAGAATCTAGAATTGTAAGTTATGATTATATCGAGCAAATAATAATATCGAGCAAAATACAATTTTTATTGATAAAAATATATGTTCTTTTTTTTAGATATTTGCAGACAAATCAATGTATTATATTCAACATGGTTTGATGTTAGTAATACCATATTACTTGTTAAAAATTGGAGGTAATTATCTATATTTAAATACAAACAATAATGACAATCTATGTCTAATTCATTCATAGTCATCTTTTATATCATATTTCATCTTCCTGCTATTTTAAGAACAATAATTTTAAACATTACTGTTTTACTGTTTTAATTATAGGTGTATATAACGTCGAGCCTTTTTCTGATATGAGCTGGTCGATCCTCAGTTTTGGGCTCAATGCAGGATATCACTTTTGGATTCTTCAATGTGTTGCCTTGGTTTGTATGACTTCTTATTTGAATATTATAGACTTAATTTTTTTTTAATCTTTTTTTAAATATAATATTTTTTTGCGTAGCCTGTACAAGTGAATCTTAGCCACATGTTATGCGCAGCCATTTTGGATCCATTTGAAGGTCAAAATTATCGAATATGGGCAGTAACTCATCAATCGATATTATGTCCCATACTATCTAAACTGTTTAGTTATGGATCCAACTTTTTCTTAACCAAGTTTCCACCAACAAGAGTTAAGCCATCATTAGAATGCACAATTCCAAAAAAAAATCATACACATGAACAAAGTGAGAAATTACATGAAGACTCTAATACCTCAGGAAATGGTCATACACATTTTGATTAGTTTCATGGCAGAAAATGTTATATAAAGGTATATAAAACTTCACCTTCATCAAGTGAGTATTAATTATAAGTACATATCTACAAATATTTTTTTTATTGTAATATTTTAAAAGTGATATGAGAATATATATAATTTTGTGATATCTTCTCATATTGCAATATGCATTTGCATTATTAACTGTGCCGATAATAGTATTTACGCTCATATATATATGTAGGGGGATACATAGAAATATTAGATTTTTCTTCTTTTGCAGGCTAATAATATTTATAATTATATCTATTATAACTTCTTTAAAAACATCGTTTATATTAAAATTACTAAAAAAAGAGAGGAAAATTAACTTTCATAAATTTAACTTTTCATTATAAACTAAACATTTAAACAATAATTAATATATTCCCACTATAGATTTTTTTTTTATTGAATTTAAGTCCAGTAAACTCAATACAAAAGAGATATCTAACAGATAATTTGATCTTAGTACAATTATTAAGTGTGTTTGTTTTAATTTATTAGTCCATCAGATACCGATCCATAAATAATCATGAAATATAAATTTCTGTCTAAATGCTTATTATGTTTAATGCTGTGCATAGAATCTTATTGTCAGAGATAGTATGAGGCTTAAACTGACGTTCAATAGCAAAAATCATACATAGGCAATCTTAAAAATTGCACTACCTTTTATTAGAAAAGTGCACTATAAATCATTTCATACATTTTTATATTCATTTTCGCTATGTGAAATAAGAAAAAAATGTTCAAATAACGAAACTGCAATATTATATCTATTCTATATAACAGGCAAGCTAAATTCGAGATTTCATGATGAACCTCCTTAGTAACATGATCTGAAATGTGTTAAGATAATAATTATCCTACCTACAACACGTGATTATCATAAATAAACAAAAAAAATTTTATTTAAATTTGTTAATAATCGATATTATTAATGTTGTATTACTAATATTATATTATCAATTATTTTAAAAGTGTAATACTACTTTTTATTTTTATCATTTTCTTTCAATTTTTAGTTTCTGCAAGTATTTTTTAAAATTGTCATAATTAATTGCATTTCACATGGAGACAAACATTGTCTAATCATGTTCTCGAAACTGTCAAAACTTTGAATGATCATTATTAACCGTGAAGGTTTATAATTAAAGGTTTATAATACTGCCTTACTAATACTAAGAAAGGCAAATCGTGAAGTCTCCTAAACTTTCATAGTTTAAAAATATATATAATGTAGCATAGTATTTTGGCAGCACACATTGTTTAATTAATAATAATCCAGAAGCCATAAAGAATTGACAAGACAATTTGTAACACATTTATGTGGCAAATACAATGCTTTTATTTTAATAAATCCATGACTCTATTTGTGAAACTGGTCATGTATATAAAAATATTTTTATATGACCATTTCTACAATTTAATTCTTTACTATATGCATATATAAAAATATATTTGCATCACTAATTAGTGCAAATATGTAACATAGTGAGAAAATTTTAGAATGTGCTTTTTGCAGTATAGCACATTATGTCATAAAGAAAGTAGGAATAAAATACAGATATAAAATAAAAATATATAGTTAATATTATTTTGTACTTAAATACTATACACACACAAATTATAAATTAATCCTAGTATAACACATGCAAATTATAAATTAATCTTTTAAAGTAAACAGAAATTGAAACTATTTTGAATAACATAGAAATGTGAAATATATTATCTATATTTTAGATACTTTCAAATAAAACAGTTTATGTTTGTTGCTCATGTAGAATTAAATAAAAATGCATAAAAACTCCATAATTTCAGTAAGCTGCCATTAAAGAAATAATCTTATTTTTCGACGAATATTACTTATTTTACAGCTTGATATAGCATTGAATTTATATTATGGTATTAAAAATGATATTGATAATAATAATGTTATATATAGCAACACTATAGTATTGACTTACGAATGATATGAAAATAACTAACATATATTATTATGATACATTATATAATGTACCATATCATAACAATAATCTTACTGTTATAATTTAATTTACGAAATATTAATATACACGTGTATCAAATGCAAGAATTTGAATATTATTGTGTAAAAATTATGATTTTATCTTTAATTCAAAGATTAATGTCACTTGTGATATATTTTATTATGTGATATCCTAAAAAGATTTCTATATAATTAAATTCTAATATTTAGATTACAAAATCGCTATGTTAGTTGTTTTCATATCATTCATAAGTTAATACTATAGTGTTGCTGACATTATTATTATCATTTTATCAATATTATAACATAAATGTTATATCAAGCTGTAAAATGAGTAATATTCGTAAAATAAGATTATTTTTTTAATGGCAGCTTACTGAAATTGTGGAGATTTTATGCATTTTTATTTAATTCTTTATGAGTAACAAACATAAGCTGTTTTATTTGAGAAAGCAATCTATCTAAGATATAGATAATATATTTCACATTTTTATGTTATTCATAATAGTTTCAATTTCTGTTTAGTTTAAAAGATTAATCAAAAGTTTTATTATTATTTAATAGTATTTTTCCTTTGTTAGTTAGAGAAACTAGTCGATAGTATAATTTTTATATAATTGCTATATAATAACGCGAGGAAATACATATATTGTGGATAGTATACAAAAAGGATTATCTTTAAAAACTTTATATTGCAAAATATAATATTACTCAATTGACATCCACTTTTATAATGATAGAAGAAATATTGCATATATTATGAAAAAAATATATATAATTGGAATGAAGGTAATTAGTTAATTTACATATTTACATAAGTAAATATATTTTGTTAATATTCTCTATTTTTTATGGAATTTTTTCTATTGAATGATAATAAAGATTTTTATTCAAGGATAATAATTTAAAGAGATTTAAAGAGATTTAAAGAGATAGATCATGTAATAAATATGATATTAATTATTGATATTTAATTTTTTGTTTAATTTATGTTTCCCCAATGTGTAAGATTTGTCAAACTATAGACTACAATTAAGATGAATTTTGTGAGAAAAATTCTCTTTGTACACGCTTAGTAAAGTATATCTTATTTGTGTGTTTGTATAATTTTTCTCTTAATACAATATTATTCTCACTTAATATAATAATTATATATCAAATAAGTATAATAGGGAATCAAACTAAGAAAAAGAGAGATATATATATAATGTAAAATATGTATAATAGATTCAAATATTTCGTACCAAGAGTTTAATTCCTTAGAATCACATAGATATATGGTATAATGATAATTCTAATAGATATTACTATTTAGAAATCACAAATGTGATTATATATTTTTTTATTTAATAAATTTCTAATATGTTTGACATTTTTTTGAGCCAAATAAAATAAGCAGTTTCGTTGTTTGTATAATTTGTATAATTATTTTAAGAATAATTCCACGCATATAATAATATATGTAATATGCAACGCGCGCACACACATATACACAGGATATCCCACCCATAAGCGTGTCCTTTAATTAAAAAAAATCATAACAGATCATAACAAATATATTAAAGTAAACGAATATAATAATGTATAATTGGTAGAATTATTTTATAAATTACATAAGTTTTATGTCAATTTAAAAATTGACAAGCAATCTATATCTTTTCATTTTTGTTTCGTATAGTTTGCTTTCAATTTCTGTACATTAATTTTGTAATTAGATGACTGTGCATTAAGTTATAATAATGCACAGTCATCTAATGCAGAAAGATGGGATACTCTGTGTACATACATATATTTATATATTATTATATATTTTTATTAAATTTTCAAATATCTGCGAGTGCACCCATTTATTGATATTATAATTTAGATATATTTCTTGCAATTATAATCAAGAGTAAATTTCTCGTCAGTTTTAGCCTCATTTGTATTGTACTAACAGTATTGTACGAATGCCTGGCTTGTATAAAATGCGCCGCCAGAATGTAAATTGTTCACGATTTTATATATCGTATACTTCGCGTGCGTATTGCCTTTATACAAAATGCTGTACAAAAAAATACGCAATTATAAGTCTTATTCCTATCATAGAACATACAATCTGTAAATAATATTAAAGTCGAATACTACTTGGAATAATGTTCTGGCGATTTTATTGTACGTTTCATGACGATTTAATTGCATACGAATAAAGGGGGAAATTTTGCGATGCAATGCAAATGCGAAAGCCCGAAAAAAATTGCGAATTGAAATTTTTTCCAATAGAACGTTTAGCCGAGATCAATCGTAATAAAAATATAACGATTTGTACTGTAATGTACATGCGTATTTTAAAAAAATTCAAAAGAAAATTCCTTTCATCGCCCAAAACAATAATCGAGTTAATAACAGGTAGAGAAGAGCTTTTAACACTTAACTTCAATATTTATAAAGGCAAACTCTCTCTTGATGTAGTGCCATTGTGAATTCTCGAATTCACAAATTAATAATCAGGTATTGCAGGAGAGATATCTGAGATAAGTATACATAATACTATTACTATTATTTGCATTCAAATTGTAAAAATATTGTAAGATTTTGGATAAAATGAATAAAGGAATTGTCTGGATTTAGCTATAACTTTTATCTAGATTAAGAAAATAATACATTAAGATATATAATCTCCATAATGGTGGATTGGATATAAACAATATAAAGAAAATACAACGAAATATTTAGGAGATAAAGAAGAATAAAAGATAAGAATATTGGAATATAACATGATGAACGACAATCAATAGGTACATATGAAATAAAGTTTATTTCCCAAATATTTATAATTACTATGTACACGATTCTGTACAAAATTTTAGAAAAACTAATTCACGAATACTACATACAGCAAACGCAATCATCATAATAAATATGTACATTATAAATAATTCTTACTGATCATACCTAGTTCATTCTAAAATCTCATCGGTATTCAATCTTTTATATTAAAAACAGCACATTATTTATAAATACAGACTTAATACAGATTGTAATATACAATCTTTCATATTTATATCTATTTATATATGTATTTATCAACGTAAAATTTTCTAGACGATGAATGAAAAGGACAGATTTTAAAATTTTATGCAATTTTATGCAAGTATTTCTCTTGTGCATTCATTTATCCACAATAGTGGCATAAAAATTTATACAGCATATACATGGTAAAATGAGGTTGACTGGCAACATAGAGCCTAATATATGTAGAGTCTAAATGAGATCGCATTAATGCAATATGTAAGAATATTAAATGTTTAAAATACGAGAAAAAAATGCATTAGATAATGCTATATAATTATTGAATAATTTCTTTCTTTTTTCGCTTTTTTTTTTTAAAGAGAAATTAAAGTAGTATGTATTGTTATATGAAGATTTGGAGATTCGCATTCATTCCGTTCCAAAAAAGAAAAAAATTGTAAAATCTAGTTTTCTATTTAGGACGAATAATTTTTAGTGTGCTTATTGAATGAGGCCTTGCCTGAAAACCCGTTCTTTGTTTAATTTTAAGATGCTACATAACTATTTTTCGCAATTTGTTCTTGTACAAAAAATAATATAGCTATACTCAATGAACACTTTAAGTGGGACACCCTGTAATTCTATTATGTGAAGAATTGTCATTGAAAATTTTTTTCTGGTTTGATTATAATACAAAGAAAATAAGGAATAAATTGCAAAATTTCTATATTAGTTTTTTCTATATGTATATATGTAAACAATCAATCAATCATAATTAAATCAAACAGCAAAGAAATATGTTAATTTTAATTTTTACAGAAAAATTTTCGTATCATTTTTTTGTTACTAACAATATTTCATTCTCAATATATTATCAATATACTGTTATACTTAAAGTAATCAAAAAGAAAATGACCATTTTAGAAGAATACAATGAGTTCATTTGTTCTTACTGTCTAGCAATAAAAAATAAAAGATTGCAAAGTTGTAACGAGTGTCCTGAGATTAATATATATCATAAAGAGAAATGCCAAAAAATTGGAATGTCTTTATAAATATTATTTATGGCAATAACATAATATTATTATGGCAATAACGAATTAAAATAACGAAGTCGTTTTAAAAATAAAAATTTATAAAATTATTAAAGTATCATTCATTGTACTTTTCTGCATAATTAAATATAAATAATAATAAATAATAATAAATAATACTCTGCATGGAGGTATTAAGTATGATAAATATATTACTCATATATACATGTATGCTAAAGATTATTGATAACTCCCACAAATTTGAATTATAGCATTATTCATATAATCACATCATTTTAAAAAATATTTAAGTAAATATTACTATTTAATAAGTATTACTGAAACATTTTTAAACAATTATTTAAGAATTATTTAAACAATTATTTAAGAACTAATATTACTTAAAGCCTCCATGTGTAGATACATACACACATACAATAATCAAAATCACTCAATTTGACTATTCAAACAAACCAAGCCATTGTATGTACTGGATGATAAACTTTGCAGTCTAAATAAAATAAAATGTCTATTATTTACAATTATTGACCAAGTAATCTAGCAGGCACACATTCTCTGTAAAGAATATTGTACAGTTTGTAGTCATGTGCTCTGTTCTACTTAAACGTAGACAATGTCAATATAGTGCAGAAAACTTGGCATTAAGAATGCATTGTACAGCCTCAATTGTGAGCTTTTTGAGGATATGTTTTTCTCAAATGTAATGTGTTAGCCATCCAATGGTGGTCCTAAGTATACCATAGACACTTCTGTGTTTCCATAAACCGCTGATACTGATGGATATAATCTCTTATCTGGTAACCCTGTTTATTAAACCAACTTATAGAAGTGCACATATATTTCTATTTTAAGAATAAATGAAATATTCTTGAAGAAAAATAGAGAGGAAACGACAATTTCAAACTATGAATAAGAATAGAGTAATAAATTATAATCAATTTGCAGAAAAAAATGTAGGAAAACAAAAAAGTCATACCTCTGAAAGCTACACCCAGAAATTCATAATTCTTCTCGAAAGACAATGTATTATCGTCACAATCTAAAATTACTCTAATTCTCTCTCCAACCTGTAAATGAAATAGGAATATTTTTGAAAGAAGAAATATTTTTAAAGATTTGCTTTTATATTATAAAAAACACTAATATGCATATAAATGTAAAAATACAATGATAAATTATTAATTTACTTATATAAATAGGCATATATTTTGTAAATATAAATACCTGATACTTTGGAGCATTGTTGAGTAAAGGATAATTTCCCTGTGGATCTCCATTATGCAACAAGTGATTATCAACAAGATTCCAGCCCCAGGAGTGTTCATCAGAGCCAAGTAATGCTACATATCCATGACACAACAGAGGTGCTTCTTTAGTGGCTATTCCTATTACTGCTACTGTTCCTAAAGGTCCTTCCCAGATAACTTCCCAAGCATGACGTCCATGTCGGAAACCTATTTTGCCTCTACACGCATCCGTACTTTGCGCTACAGGATTTCTGTAAAGATATCAAGCAACTGGTGCGAGACATTTTGGATATCGTATTTCTCAGATTATTTTGTACTTTTAATATATATATATATATATATTATTATAATTTTTACTATAGCTTTAGAAAATTGCATTATATATATTTACACTAGCAATATATATTTGCTAAATCAGTTAGGAATAAGAAAAGAAAATTCAAAAATATTTCCTGAGTAAAACTTAACTAACTACAGTTCACATAAAAGAAAGTCCAGAGAAGTTAATTTTCCTCCACATAACTATATTTATTCCAATTGAGGACTGATTTATGTATAAGAGGCAATATTAAATTATGGCCAGTTAAAGATTGTTTTCAATGTGAAAACGTGGGAGACGCTCTTGACGATTAAGGATACGATTAAGATAACGTCCTGGACCAACCTGTGCAGGGTGAATCCGTTGGGTTTTATGTAAATATTCCGCGAACAGTCGTTCGGATTCCACGCATGATAAAACGCACGGAGCTTCGATTTGTACGTTGGAACTGACGACAACAAATCGGAACTGAGTGCCTCCTGCGCCAATTTTCTTATACAGTGCATCCGCCACACGTCATTGTTCTCATCATTAAGAAACCGGTACCATCGTTTGCACACCAGCGAGCAATTTCTCAACGTGTGCAGATCCAGATACGAGAATATCACTTCTAAAACATGATCAGATGCTCGCAGTGCTATATCGTCCATTTTGCCGGGTCTGTTTTAGGAGAGGAGCATAAACACACACATGCACACGGAAAACACTGCTCGTGCGTCAGAAACTATGCGCATGCAACAATGCGTTCGGAAATCCTACCCGTGGGGTAGAGTGACATTTAACCGACCAATCGGGATCGAGAAATGTTTGCTCCTTTTGTCCTGATTGATCGAGTGGATGTTACTTTACCCTGCGAGTAAGATTTCCGAATGTACTCTAGACAGGCACAGCCTGATATTTCGATTCTAGGGAATTTATCGAAACGCAGTGTATATCGAACGATACGCAAATTATAAAAGTACATCGTCACTCGTCGAATGAATAAGATTAAACTTGGATTTTTTTAACAACAATTTTAATTTATGATTCGAAAACGATATATTTGCGCTTGTTTATTCATTATCTGACTCTTCTTCTAATGTATTTATCACTTCCGAAATTGCAAAACATATTATTATATGAAAATTTGTTATTATATGAAAATTTGTTTTATCTTTACGTAAGATTAAATCCGCAAAAATATCTGAATTTATTCTAATACACGCAAAATTAACAACAGTTTTTTCTCGGCAAATGGAAAAACAGCTCACATATATTTTAAATAAATATATATATTTCGATTTATGAAAATATTTATACAAAATAAATATGATTCACAAAATGTACATATACCCGATTACTTGTAACACGTTTACATCACAAAATCAAAGCCTTTACATATACATTTTTGCTGGTCGAATCAAGACTTGGCGGGCACTTTTTTCGGCGGACCACCAAGTCGTTTTGTCAATTGAATGATTCTTTCCGCTTCACGAATACCGCTGAGCCTTGCACCATGCACGGTACTATAATGTCCTGGTATAGTAGCCTCACCCGCGAATAAAAGTATAGGCGGTACCGATTCACACGAATCTAGGAAACATGATATTGTATATGCGTGAGATGCTGAAGAGAACTGCTATGATCTAAATTATTAATAATATTTGACAATTGTCGATTTCAAAATTAAAAATTGAAAATTATGTATGTATCTCGACCAGAATATTAAGAATTATTTAGCTAGGTGTTCGCGAGTGAAACTTGAAATACCTGGTAATGGACTAGCCAAATCACATTGATGACCAATGGTGCTATCCATCGCCATGTAACTGTAAGCCCCAGAAAAATATTGATCCATGCACCATTTGGTCCTGAGAATGTTGGCTGGATAAGGTAAGGTGGAATCGCCGGTGAATTGACGAAGAAGCGTCGTCATCGATTCTACTATTTCTTCGTCGGAACATAGTTCCATGTCCATCGCTTCGCGTCCACATACCCAGGCACATAACACATGCTGAGAATTCAGCAATTCTTCTACGCTCACCACGCCTAAACGTTGAATAAATTATCATCTTGATTATATATTCTTTTAAGTTCTTCTAATATGACTGCAACGTTCAAATATTAATTAATAATATAATAATCATAAGAAACAACAACCTTTCACCCAATCATATCTATCCGCTAACTCTTCAGCGGACCAAGCCAAATTGATGCCACCCTCGCGCCAGACCCAGAAGGGCCTCGCGTATTCCAGGAAGATTTTGTTAACGTGCCCGTAGCCAAGCTTGTTGATCGCTTCGACTTTTTCGGCAGGTAATCCGGGTAAAAATAATTTCGCGTGCTGATGCTTTAGAACTCCGAGCGAAACGGTCACGATGACATAATCAGCGGGAAATTCCTCGCCATCGCGACATTTTATGATGGCCCGAGGGCACGCTTCATTCACTGTACCCCATCGAATGCAACTAACTGGCTTGCAATACCTTAACAAAATTTTTCTTTTAGAAAAAATTTTAAAAAGCCAGATGTCTACAAAACTATTTTCTGTAAAAGTACTTTTTTATATAGAAATTTATATAATTATTTTGTGTGTATGTGTATTAATATATAAAATAGTATATTAGGATAATGTTATAGATATTAATATATAAAATATTAAAGAGCAGGACATGTTGAAAATGTGCTCGGCAAAATGTTATGCCGAATAATGAAGCTTTTTATCTAATTTTTTAACTTCATGGCGTATTTTTCTTCGTGAAATAGATGTATTTTGATGAAACAAAAGATTAGATGCAATTGCCATTGAATCTTTTATACAAACTTGATGCAAGCACTAGGTAGATTTCGTAGCAGGGGAGCCAGCACTCCCACGTATCCTAAGGGCACTCTAATATTGCCACCGGGAATCTCGATATAGCTGCCGAATTGATCAGCTGAGACGAGCGAAAGATCATCTCCGCATCGACACCTTAAACAATTCGTCATACCGTACATCACTCTCGCAGCATCATATCTGCAAGTCAAGTGTCGTTCACATTATAATTTTAGAAGAAAAATATAGTTGAATCATAATTAATTATGCAGCGATGTGTAGTAGCTACATTTTTGCAAAAGTGCATTAAATCAAATTCATTTTTTGTCATTAAAACACAAAAATGCAAATAATTTTTCATAAAATAATGTTTGTGTATGACTAAACATATATATGATTTATTTCATTTACATATTTGTAAAATGTTAACAATTTAAAACAATGTTAATTAATTATAGGCAACTAATTTAAGTATTATTATTATTACATATAAAGTAACCACAATTTATTACAAGCGAATAATAACTTGTGTATTCTTTTAGAGAAAGTTGCCTGAATATATTTAAAATAAGTTATATCTAGTTATATAGTTTTATATGAGCGTTTTTATTATTTTTATAAAGTTTAATACCTATATATAGTTTTATTATTTTATTTTTATTATTATTTTTATTAAAAAAGAATTACAAAAAAGTTTATAAAATTTACATAAACTGCATTCTGTATCTTCTAATCAATTGATAATAAAACTTATCTATTATCCATTCGCCTGATTACTCTAATAAAATCTTTACTTCGCAGCTTAGAAAGCTTGCGAGTGACCTGGGCAACTGTACCGTTGCTCCTCCGGAAAGTTCTGCAGCTCCTGCTGAATTCTGATTCCCATAAAATTCAGCAACGTACCATGGGCACGGCCGCAGCCAAGGGCGAAAAGAGCCGCCGCTTGCTGCTCGATTTGCCGGAAAGTATGATACGCTGTGATGCTGACCGGAAGATCGATGGCTCTGCCATCACTGGTACAAAAGAGTCCGCGACTAGGATCCGGTCTGGAGAGCGGCGACTTCAGAAGACCTTCTTGCGCCGCCAAAGTAAATACCGGATTTGCCACGCAACCACCCTCAATCCATGTGGCACCCATTTCCGCCACCACATCGCCCAACCAGCAAGAATGGATTCGACCACCCGGTCTGAAATTAAAAGCAAATTCAACCAACTCTCGTAAAAATAAGTTAACAAAAATAAGATCTCATGATAATACGAATTGATTATATTTAAATATTGAGGTAACTAACAGAATGTTTAAAATGACTTCAAAAAACATATTATGTATATATTATATATGTGTGTGCTTTTATAATTTAATGTTAAGTTTAATTTTAATTTTTGGTTTCTACCTATCTGTCGCTTCTAAAATTGTAAAATTGTGAAAACCGCATTGAGCCAATCGATGCGCTGCTGATAATCCGGCCATACCAGCGCCTATGATAACTATACTTGGTTCTGGTTTGCACGGATCTATCACACATGGATTCAATTGACATGTTTCTAATTTTGTAGATTTTGTACATTTTGATATATCCTTTTTACTTCCTTCACCTTTATCCGATGAGAATAATCTGCAACGTAAGATTTTTTTGTAACATGATTTAATTTGCAAGTATTTGATAGGTATTAGTTTAGTTAATAAAATTTAATTTAATTTTTTAATTAACGTCACAAATTTTCAATAAATCACAAAATTAATAGTAAAAGTAAAAGTAATACATTTTAGAGAAAGTATAGAGTAAAAGTAATACATTTTAGAGAAGTATAGAGAAGAAATATTATATCATTCTGCATACCTTGTAAGAAATCGCTGCAACTTCCAGGATGATACCCTGGATCGCGAAAGCATTTCATTGATTGTAATTTATTAAAATCAATGGATTTATTGTAAAAAATATTCAATTTTTAAATTTAGATTTATAAAGGTAGATTGCTATGAAAAAGACATGTCATTTGCAAACAAAGAACTTCGGCCATTCTGACCGTCTACTGTTGTTCTTTTTTACGATTCGATAATCGAACTATAATAAAATCGAGATATAAAATAATATTAATGAATATCATATGATAATATGGTATTATTTATAGTATGAATTCCAGTAAATCAGAGTACTATTCAATTACATTTTATCTATTGTGAATATAATATTTATTATAATTTAAACTAAAAAGACTTAATTTTGTTACATTTAAAATTTGCGAAATTTTAAAATAGAGAGCAAACAAAAATGCCAAAACATTTTTCTTTTTTCAAATTTATTTATCAAAAGTATTTATTTTCCTCTTTTTAGTTTAAATTATAATAAATATTACATACACAGTTACTTTTTAATCTTTCAATTTTATAATAGCATTTATTACGAATAGTGCATGATTTTGACTTTGACTGAATCGTACTTCTCTCCTGTTCTTTATCCCTTACGCTTTATGATATAATAAAGTGCATTTTTAATGATTTTCATATATCTTCATAGATTCTCACACTTTTTACACTCAAATATAATCTTGCATCATGAGTAACAATCGATTGAATGACTAATAATTAATTTCTAATGTATTAATTTGCATTTTGCTCTATATCGATAAAAATAAAAGATTTGGAATCACGTTTATGCGCGCGTTATAAAAAAATATCAATAATCTGGAGCAAGAACTGACACCCCATTACGTAATTCAAAAAATACAAAAAAACAGAAGGTAGGAAATATTACACAGCGCAAATTTCGGTCATCTTTTTAATCTATTTTCAACGTGATATTAATATTATACGTTAGAAAAAATATTAGACAATAACATATGAAATTATATAAATCAGATGCAGATAGCATTGTAATATCTGCATGTCGATTATGAAACGATTTATATAATTTCATATTATTGTCTAATATTGTTTAATGAGTAATATAATGATACGCCGTTAAATTTCTTTTCTAGATACGATCACGATCAACATCGAAAATTATTTATTATATAACTATATGATTTATTAACTTTTATAAATAACACATAATTAATATCTATATACATATCGCGACGAAAATTCTCGAATCGCATTTAATAGTAATTTATTCATTTAATCAACTAAGACTCATATATATATATATATATATATATATATATAGTAACAGAAATCTAAAATAATAAATTATTATTTCGATATGAAATCGATTTTTACGAGCAGAAATTATTTCTTTAATATTTATAGATATTTATAGAGTCGAATATAATATGTCTGCGATATTTTATCGTTTTATTTTTCAATCGCATTGAAATATAATTCGAATTGTGAGAACGCGCAATAAAGCAATTGAATCGTGGATCTAAACAATTAACATAATGAAAGGCTCTATATATCAATCTTTTAATAAATAATCATATAATTAAAAAATCTATATAATCTAAAATACTTCTATATACTTTAATATATCCCATGTATATATGTATATATGTATATGTTAGAATACATACGTAAAATATTTCGATGACGAACAAACAATAACACCGACCTTGGCGGCGTAAACAATAGCGCGCTAATGTTTATATGCCATAGCCTTGAAAAATGTTTCGGTAAAAAAATAATAATAACACGGTCTTTCGACCTAATTCGTTCGGCTCTATTATTATTCGCGCGTCGACACTCAAAGAGTAAAGTAGTGGTATACAAGACGCTCAGTTAAATCCTTTTCTAAACGCGATCGCGATCAATATCGAAAAATTATTTGCTGTGTTAAAATATGTAAAATATAATATAATATAATATGATATAATATAATATAAATATGTATTGTTTACGTCAAGGTCGGTATTATTGTCTGTCCGTCATCGAAATATTTTACGTACTTTAACATATTTATATTATATTATATTATAATATAAAATATAATATAATACAATATATTTCGATATGACGAACGGACAATAACACGGTGTTCGGCCTTGACGATGTAAACAATAGCGCGCTAGTCATACGGCTTGGTATTATTCATAAAGCGACACTCAAGCAGTAAAGATCGTAGTGCGAAATACGTATATTCTTATATGTTTATGTGCCACAGTCTTGAAAAATGTTTCGGTAAAAAAATAATAATAACACGGTCTTTCGATCTAATTCGTTCGGCTCTATTATTATTCGCGCGTCGACACTCAAAGAGTAAAGTAGTGGTATACAAGACGCTCCGTTAAATCCTTTTCTAAACGCGATCGCGATCAATATCGAAAAATTATTTGCTGTATTAAAATACGTAAAATATAATATAATATAATATAATATAATATAAATATGTATTGTTTACGCCAAGGTCGATATTATTGTCTGTTCGTCATCGAAATATTTTACGTACTTTAACATATTTATATTATATTATATTATAATATAAAATATAATATAATATAATACAATATATTTCGATATGACGAACGGACAATAACACGGTGTTCGGCCTTGATGATGTAAACAATAGCGCGCTAGTCATACGGCTTGGTATTATTCATAAAGCGACACTCAAGCAGTAAAGATCGTAGTGCGAAATACGTATATTCTTATATGTTTATGTGCCACAGTCTTGAAAAATGTTTCGGTAAAAAAATAATAATAACACGGTCTTTCGATCTAATTCGTTCGGCTCTATTATTATTCGCGCGTCGACACTCAAAGAGTAAAGTAGTGGTACAAGACGCTCCGTTAAATCCTTTTCTAGACGCGATCCCGATCAATATCGAAAAATTATTTGCTGTGTTAAAATATGTAAAATATAATATAATATAATATGATATAATATAATATAAATATGTATTGTTTACGTCAAGGTCGGTATTATTGTCTGTCCGTCATCGAAATATTTTACGTACTTTAACATATTTATATTATATTATATTATAATATAAAATATAATACAATATAATACAATATATTTCGATATGACGAACGAACAATAACACGGCGTTCGGCCTTAACGATGTAAACAATAGCGCGCTAGTCGTACGACGTACGGCCTTCGTATTATTCATAAAGCGACACTCGAGCAGTAAAGATCGTAGTGCGAAATACGTCGTATATTCTTAAATTAATTATTAATTAAACGATTATTGTATCATGACTTTCAATTATATTAAACTTTCGACTATAATTCGTATTAATATACATGTATTGCATATATATATATATATATATATATATATATATATATATATATATATCAATAATGAAAACAACATTTGTAATGAATTAGTATTTAATTTGATCTCATATAATCGTCGAGCGAATCGTATTTCTCTATCCCTTATACGATATATTAAAGTGCGTCTCTCGTAATTATTCCGCGATCGGGAGTGCCGTGCAAAATGTCTCGCGATCGTTTCTATATATGACTAAATATAATTAATTGTTTGTTCGCGAGTGAATATGAGTGCTATGAGGAAACAGCAAAGGATGAAGAAGAAAGGAGAAGGACATCTGGAAAAGTATCGGACAGTCAGAAAGCAGTGAAAGAGCCTGAAGCAGCCAGAGAGATATACGGTGAGTAATTTATAAAAATTATTTATTATTTATATATATTATTTTGAAAATAGATATATTGCTTATTATTTTTTCATTTTCTCAATAGTATATATAATTCGCTCTAAAAACCACATGATATAATGCATGTATAAAATATTCCAGGTTTTATTTTAACACATTTAAAGTATTTATAATAAAGCATTTATAATATTTTTGTTATTAATTAATACTTTTATATATAAATATTTTAATATTTCATAAAATATTTTTAAAATAATATAATTATTAAAATATTTCATATATGAAAATTAACACATACTCTCTTTATTATTACTCTCTTTATAATTATATTTTCCAAAAATTTATAATAAAAAATACATTTTTTCGTTAGTTTTATATTTAAAGTATTAATATCAAAGATAAATCTTTTTTAAAAGATAAAAAAATTGATCGCGCGTAATAATTAGTTTTACAAAATGAATTATTTTGAGTTTTATAAAGAATAGATCTATAAAAGTATTAATTGATTATATTTGTATTTAATTTTTGACGTATTGATTTAAAAATAGAAGTGTGTGACAAGAATTAAAATTATAAATTATGGTTTTATTGTGATCTTTATAAGAATAATTATTTCTTTAACGATACTTAAAGATTAAGTATGTATTTTATTCGATGTTTTATCATTCAACTTTTTAACAATCTAAATACAATTTATATTATATAATAATTACAACAAATCGATTAATATACATTCTTGATAAACATATTTCTTCGATTATGCTGATCGAGATGCTCTGTGTAATGTTCCTTGTAGTCATTATTTACAAACAATTAGCGGTAGCAAACAGTTCGAATAATTAATTAACTTCACAGTTAAGGATTTATAAATGTGTCAAAGTGGTTATTTATTTACTGAACTAAATATTTCGCACAATTTATTCATTATCAAAGTAGAAATCAAAGCGACGAAAATAGATAATTATTAACTAATATCTCATTGTAATACATTTACAAGTAATAATTATTTTTATTATGATTCTCACATGTACATTTCTTATATTCAAATATAATCTTGCATAATAATAGATCAAATGACTAATAATTAATTTCTGATACAATATTTTAAATGAATTTGAATTGTGATATGTATATCGTATAATTTTATAATATATTTTATAATTTATTCTTTAATTAAAAGATGAATTAATCGGCACTTGAAGCTTGGTTTTTAAAAACATATCTGTATCTTTTTCTTTTTTAATCGAGAAAAAAGAGAGATGCTATAGATAATTTTTCGATTATAAAATAAATTTCACACAAATTATACATTATATTATAAATGTATATAATCCACCCCTCTTTGGGTACACCTTGACGCGGTGGGGTGGCTCAGTACTTGGATGGTGCCTTGAGGTTTATTTTAAATTTTTTTATTTAGGATAAACCTCAAGGAGCCTGAAGGGGAAGCTAAGTACCCAGCACAGCATTGCCACGAGTCGCACAATGGCTCATATGTGGCATTTAATGCGTTGGACGCTTATTGCGTCGTCGACTTTCCGTCGTCGGTGCCGTCAACGTGTCGCGGACGGCGGCGTCTCGTTATCGCGTTTTCGCGTTTAGCTTTCTCGCGTCATCGCGTTTTCGCGCTTCCGCGTTGGACATTTTCGTATAAATCCCAATTTCATTATTTTTAACGAGTCTCTACTTCCGATGCCAACTAACTAGGATTTCGAGTTTGCACACATTGCTATGCAACGTACACTCGTGCTTCGTGCTTCGTCAAGTGATTCGGCTCGAATTAGTTAGAAGTCGATCGATTGTTCGGAATGGTCGTTAATGGGTTCCTTCTCTTTGCTCGTCTACAGCCACACGCACTGCGTGTGTTAACCCTGTCGAGGAGTCGAGTGGATTCCCCTAGGCACGATTTTCGCTCGGTAAAAGGGGTTGCCTCCCCATTTTCTAAATTGCTGAATGTTAGCATTTAAAAAATGTGGGTATCCTCTTCTTTTGCCGTCTACCAGCCTGGTGTAGCCATATCCTGCATTGCGGGAAACTTCGTGTTCCGGGCGAAGCACCTGAAATCGTGCTTAGCGGGTCCAGGTTCGGTACGAGATAGGATAATTATGCGCGAAAAAGAGTTGATGAACTTCATTTTCCTCTATTTCCGTCAATCGTTTCGTCTTCTTTCCGGTTTGGGCTTAGTCCTTGCTCGTTGTATCGTTGCATTCCTGACCTGTTGGCTCAAAGCTGATTCTCATAAGTGAAATGGGATTTTCACTCGTACCGAAACCGGGAGTGCCGTTCAAAGTATATACATATTAAGTATATACATCGCGCGACCAAATAGAAAATTTTTTATCGCATCGAAATAGTGCGGAAACCGTTTAGTATCGCGCGTAAAAGTGCGAAAATAGCGATATAAAAATATCGCTCGTGAATGCGGGAGTGCCGTTAAGTATCGCGCGTCTAACTGAGAGGAGGAGGAGGCCTAGGAGAGGCATCAGGCTCCGGCAGAGCAACCTTCTGGTAAGCAATTTATTTATTTGTAATTATATATTAAATATTAAATATATTTATTATAATTTAAATTGAACAATTAATCGCGTAATTTGATTTTTTATTTATATGATTTAAATAAGAGAGAATTGAAGAAAAAGATTTTTAAATAAAAGCTATAATCTTGTAAAGGTATAACATTATTAAAGAATTATTAATAATGTGGTTTTTTTCTAAAATTTATATAATTATTTTATTAATCTGCTTATTATTATATGGATCGAATATAAAATTCAATATATACAATAATAATTTTTTGAAATATTAATTATTTTGGACGTTATTACAATTTGGATTTTCTATTTGTATGTTATAGATGCAACAACCCAGATGATCTGAGAGGAGGAGCAGGCCTAGGAAAGGCATCCTGCACCAGCGGAACAACCCGATGGTGAATATTATTATTTATATTAATTTTATATAAATAAATTAATTAATTTGATTTATATGAATGATTTAAACATAAAAAAATTGGGCAAAATTTTATAATAATTCTTTCTATAAAAGTTTCTACTTAAAAAAAATTAATTACTTATAAAATTATTTCATATTTATACATCTATTTATAATTGCGTGCATCGGATATAAAATTCAATGAGTCCAATAATAATTTCTTAAAATATTAATTATTTTGAACATTGATATAATTTGCATTTTATATTTGTATGTTACAGACAACGTAGCTTCAATATCAACTCCGCTGTTGCGCATCAGTGCCGGTAAGTAACAACCTTTTATTTTGAAGCAAAGGATTTGTAAATGCATGAAGAAATCCGTTGCTTCTAACTCTCGGTTGGCGGGATAATACGCGTGTAAAAATTAAAGTAAAAGAAAAAATATTTTTAAAATAACAATAGATATAGACATACATGAAATATTTATTTCCATTATATATATCGGCCTTTATAAAACGGTCTTTTTAAAAATAGATTTTTAATTTCTAAATATTTAATCTAAAAGATAAAGATATTTATAAGCAACCCGCCGACCGAGAGTTAAAATGCATGCTAATTATTTTATATATGCATGATAATTTATATTTTGCGATTTCTGACGACTGAATGACGTACGTTAAAATGCGATCGTAATATCGTACGATCGTAAATAAATTATTAGTCGTCAAAATGAATATGGCCAGAAGTAGAGATAACTGGCTTGAAAAATACATATCAATATTGGCAATATTGACCAAAGGATATGTTGCGCGGCTAAGGCTTCCTAAATTTTATCGCGAATTTCCGGTTAGGGCTCCTTAAATTTCTCATTATCGCGGATTTCTAATTAGGGTTCCCCAAATTTCACCTGATCGTGAATTTCTGCTGGTGTAAGCCAGCAAGTAGGGCGGCTAGGGCCGTTAGGTCTTTGTTAGGTCTGTTAAGACTATTAAGTCTGTTAGGGCTGCTAGGACTGTTAGGTTTGTTAAGGCTATTAGGGCATATAAAAATTAAATTTATTTTCAAGAAAAGAAACAACAAAAATATGTTATTTTTAGGGGTCTGTATTAGGCTTGTTAGGGCTATTAGGTCTGTTAGGGTTGTTAGGACTGTTAGATCTGTTAGGGCTATTAGGGCATATAAAAATTAAATTCATTTTCAGGAAAAAAACCATAAAAATATGTTATTTTTGGGGGTATTTTTATATATATAATTTATTTTATGTAAAATTAAATAAATTATATATAAAGAATTGAAATTAATTACAAAAAAAACTATAAATAAAAATAAAAAAATTAATGTATGGAAAATGTAAAAAATGTAACTTAAATACATAATGTACATTTAAGTTGCATTTTATTATACGTATAACATGTATTAAATTTAATATTTTATTTTTTGTAAATTGTATTAATATTTTATTTTATCACTACTAAAAATTGTATTTTCTTAAGAATTATACAATTTTAAATTCAAATGTGAATGTTATTAGTATCTAATATGATAATATTGATTTGATAAAATATTGAGAGAAAAAAGTAATTCAATCTAAATAATTTTTTTTCTAACTTATTTGAATCTATATACATTGATTATCATTGAATAATCATTTCAAATAATAAAAATTTTGCAATTTTCTTATGTTGAGAACTTGATACTAATAGCATCAATTATTAAATTGTATCTAACATTATAATTATATCTATAAATTGTAATTACATTATTTTTTATTTTTCATAATTTTCTTTGCAATTGTATATAAATTATATTCTAGTTGTAATAATGTAAAAGAAATCTATTGTACATTACACGAAATTAGATGAATACGTACAATAACAAAATTTGTTTAATTAACATATTTGATATATTTTATTTGAATATTTGTATTGCAAAATTATTCAAATATTTGGATAGCTTATTTTTTATACCAAAAGATTATTAATAAATTCGAGAAACTTTGGTAATCGCGCAATTACCGTAAAACAATTCTTTTACATAATATAAAGATTATTAAATAAAAGTGAATCAAGAAAAACACGATGTTAACCCAATAATTAGATATTAACTTTTTACTCGTAAAATTTGTCGCGCTTTTAATATTATAGAAACACAAGTATATTCGAAAATAAAATATTGCGAAATATTAAACATTATCGATCACGCGGAAATTAAAATCTGTAAAACAAAATAATTTTCTTTGATTATCGTTTTTAATTAAATGTATTTCGAGAATTTCACATCGCGTTAAATATTTATTGATTACGGTTTATTGATTTACGATTTTATAATAAATTATATTGCAAACAATTGCGTTCTTTTCACGTTTTTGGACGTGATCGCTGTCTCGGCGAAGAAGCCTTATCGCTGTCCCTCATGTCAGGTGGACGCTAGCAAATGCACGGTTTGTACTGGCGAAGAGTCGAAACGATCTTCATTGCGGAGAGTTATTTCTCGTCGGTTTTTGTGGGATCTATCCGCAACGCTTAGTTCGGTGCCTCATTGAAAATTGGAAGTTTCCGTTACAGAGTAGGAATTAAACCCAGGTTTTCTTAGCGGTTCCTGGAAACAATGTTTTTGGCAGTGATTTAACGACAATCACCGTACGTTGTTTGAAATCGAATCACAAAATTCATTAAATATACTTTGAGAGAAGATATATTTTCTCTTTTTGTTAAAAATGTTCTTCCATTAATATCCTTCTATTAATATCAATATTATTTTAATAATGAAAATATTTAATAATAATTCAAAAATGGATATAATAGATAAAATTTACTTTTTCAAATATAAATTTAATTTAATAAGTTTTTGCGCAAACTTTTTTGTGCAAAATTTTTATTATTTGAAAAATTATGGTTACAAACAAGTATATTTTATTAATTAATTTTGAATTAATTTAATTTTGGTTTCTTTTAAGAAATCACTTGCAGGCTCTGGACGTTCCACTATCTCAGTATATTACGTTTATTTTAGATAAGACGAGTGTATATGTATATATAATAAAATACATGTGCGCAAATTGTGATATATTTGCAAAAACCCTTTTTTTGTATTATTCTTAATAATATATTAGGATGATGCATGATATAACATAAAATGTGTGAGTAATTAAAAAATTCGAGACAAATCGAATGGGTACTCTGATATCAGTAAGATGCCTGCAAATTATTATTACGTGTTAACTGTTAAATGCAACAGTAAAATTAATTTCTTGATAATCTTTTATTTGATGTTGCTAAATAATATTCAAATTGATTTTTTTTTAAATCTCGCTGTTATCGGATTTGATTTGTCTCGAGCACATTTGGTACCCTAAAGTTATTACTATTCACACATTTAATCAAGCAACAATAAAAGCGCATGTATTTCATTTTTCCTAAATATACTCGATTGTAACATGTATATAAAAATCATTATATCCAGTCATTTTTTAATAAAAAAAGATATTTCTTAAAATGGAAGAATTGTTTTTTTTCACGCGAATTTTAATCTCATATATTGAAAATGATAATAAGAGTAACAGTCGTTAATTCGCTGCCGAAATCACTGTTATCGGGAGCAATCAGGAAGATCGGGGATTCATTTCTTCCTGTAGCGGGACTTCTGGTGTTTAATGAATCACTTAACTTTTCATTGTGGATCGATTTCGCGAAATCCGAAATAGAAGAAATAAGACAAGTTGAAGTCGCTTTCCACTTTTAGGATCGTTCTTCTCTCTGTCAGATATTAACCAGCGTGTCACTCGGCAGAGGGATTTTGATCTGGTTTAATCGTTGGGCCAGTTATCCTTCATTGAACGTGGTGATAACGCGATTATTTTAAGAATTATTAGAGTTTAGCCTGTTTGCAATTGTCCGTGAAACAAGATTGTATATTTTACTTTTAATCACACAATTTTTTTTACATAAAATTGTATATGAAAATAAATCAAGCATTAAATTCTGCATTCGCGTTTGATTTTTTACGTATATTATAATGCAGATTCCTCGTATACTGTAATTGCAGATCATATGAAATGCGCCTCTAATGTTGCAATATTTTTATTATCACATAAAACGATAATAATTATATTGCATGTGCGCACGTTGTGTCGCGATTATTATAAAAATTATATGGATTGTAATTAAATATTACTATTACTGTCAATTTATTTATTTGTCATGTACATTCGTAAAATTTAAATCGCGATTTTTTTTCTCATTTAATTGTTGGGTAACATCGAAGTTTAGTTTATCTTTTCGCGATAATATTTCTTTTTTAATATTTCTTTTAGAAAACCTTACAAAATGTATTAAAATTCCGGGTACTCTTTCTTATTAAAAAAACATAATCGATAAATTTATGAATGATTTTTTTGGTTGCGATAGATTATCAGTTCTACGCTATTCTCAAAATTTCTAATCAATTTTACATTGTACGTATTTCGGATATATTCGTGTAATATGATAAAATAATTTATGTATGTATTCTATATAACAATTTTGTGTATCATATTACGTATAATGTATTTTTTATTATTGTTATAATTATGTATATTATATACTATATATTTCCAACAAGAGATTTTATGTATTAATAATTTTATGTGTTAGTAGTAATGTAAAACTTTGTACTTTAAAAATTTTATATATTATGTATTATACACACACACACACACATATATTTTGTTATTGTTATAATTATGTATTATATGTACTATGTATTTTCAATTTAATTGTATTTGATTATATATTAAATCAAATTGTATAATTTATATTTTTTAATTCTTTATATTATACTCCGCGTGTATAAAATATTGCATTTTATAAAATATCTTCAGAATGAAATATTATGCAATAAATCGATTTTTATTCAAGATTGATTCTATTGTAATGTTATAAATAACTTTTACACATAGTTTTGTTATAATTTTCATAATATAATTTTAATAGTATAATTTGATGCATAATATTTTATTATAATAATATGTAAGTCCACACACAAGTGCGTTAATGCTCTCAACATCAAATTATCCATATTATTAAAAGTATTTGGATAAATTCGAATATATTTATTTGATGTTGATAGCATCACCAATTAATAAATATAACTATAATTATAATATATATCTTATAATATATTTTTATTTGATTGCAAGTTATATGTAATTATACACTACAATATTTTGTACAATTATATAGTATATATTTTATAAATTCTTTGTATTATATTTTCTATTTGGAAAATTTGAAAAATCTACCTACACCACCTAGACCCTTTTAAAAGAAAATAAAAATAAAATAAAAAAATTTTTCCTCCTCATTGTATCTCCACCTTAAGGGTGAGGAGGTTTGCGTATTCTTATGATCCTAAGAGCTATGCCGGCGGTAACATAATTACCAGTAGGGTCACCCATGCCGGAAAGGTCGAAGGGAAAGAGTCAGACTAAGAGAGATACAATAATTGTGTGTGTGTGTGTGTGTGTGCATATATATATATATATATATATATATATATATATATATATGTATACATATATATATATAATTGTATAATTTATATTTTTTAATTCTTTATATTGTACTCTATATAATATATATTCATATATATATATATATATATATATATATATATATATATATATGTATACATATATATATATAATTGTATAATTTATATTTTTTAATTCTTTATATTGTACTCTATATAATATATATTCATATATATATATATATATATATATATATATATATATATGAATATATATTATATAAATATTTTTTTGAAAAAGGGAGAATAATCAAGAAAAGAGAGAAAAGGAGAACAGAGTGAAACATGAGATAAACTTGTCTCTTAAGAATGCTTGAGGACGAATGGCCACAGAAGAAATTCCGATGGACTTCATAAGAAGAAAGAAGTGCGACAAGAGTTCTTACGATCTTGTGACGAGGGAATACGACAGTTCATTACAATCCGAGGACTAGAAGAAGAGGATGCGTTGAATAGGAATGCATGGTAATTACGAATAAAAAGATAGCTTGCAGTAGTATAAAATTCGTTCATAATAGTAATATTTTGTAATTACTATGTTATATTTTACTACTATGTTATATTTTATAATTTAATACAGTGTATTATATAGAGCATTAAGTATCAAAATTATGCCTATGAAAACTGTAATAAAATAACAAAAATATTTACTATAAACATTTGAACTTTCTTTATATTTTATATGAAGCAAGAATTTGAAATATTTTGCAAAATGTGTATTTTTCGAGCATCTTAATGCTTTATATAATTCTTATAGATTCTTCGGGAGATTTATGATTAATTTAATTTTAAGATTTAAGAAATTTACCCTTATAAATAGTAAATATTCTATGTTATTTATTGTTGTAAATTACTGAAGAGATATCCAAATTTATTATTTATTATTATAATTATTAATATATTTAAAAAAGAAAATTTTAAAAATTCCAATTGAAAGTATAAAAGGAAATGTAACATTTTATAAATCCATTATTTTTAAAATAGCTAGGCTAAGATCTTTATTTTAATTAAGCTTTTGTATACTTTCATATACTTTATTAAAATATTGTATAGTGATGGTTTTTTGAATACTATTCTGGAATGGATAAAAAAAACTGGAGATATATAATACAACATTAAGCGTTATAAATTTGAAATAAAAATATGCAAGTTTCTCAGATGAAATTTTTGGGTAAAATTCTTGAGATTAATTATATTGTTTTTGATATGTTTTGCGAAATTTCCTTTATGGAAAAATTTAGATTTTCTATTTTCGTCGCAATATCATTCGGCGATTTCGCAATGCATTCGACTGATTCTTGATAAGGTTCGCTTTGTAAAATTTCATTTGTCTGACTACTTATTTCGTTCCACGAGAAAACGATATCCTCTTCTCGACATAATCGAGAACAAACAACAAATCGGGCGATAAGTTTTTCTTGATATGTACCGGCGATGAGATAAACTTGTCTCCTAGCTGTTAGACGATCTAATAGTTTTTTTGTCAAACTGTTGTCACCCTAAAATAAGAGTAATTTTCTTGCAAAAATTTTCGTAATAATTCAAATAATATAAGTTTATTATAAAAATTATAATAATGTTATCAAAAAAAGATATTTAACTATCATGATATAATTGTGTGTATATGAATTATGTGAATTAATTAGTTATTTCTCAAAAACCGATTAATTTTAAAATAATTTTTCAATTCATGATTTTTAATGAAAAATCAGTGATTCAATTAATTAAAATTACCTTGATACGGAAACAGACGAGACCCATAACTGCGTCCGTAACAATTTCGAATCTATTGTCTGATCTGAGATATTTCTCAAAAAGCTGTGCTAATTTGATAGTATGTCTAATGTGCTTTCGAAGTCCTTCCACTCCATAAAGTCGCATGACGAACCACAATTTTAAGGATCGGAATCGGCGACCCAAAGGAATCCCCCAATTCTGTAAAAGATTCAAGAATGAAAAATATATTTATATTAATATAAAAAGTAGTCTATTTCTGAAGAAAACATATTTTCTATATATAAGCACAGTATACAAAATCTTACTCTGTAATCGGGTGCGAGTCCTTCTTTATCGTGAGCTAGATATATTCTGTCCACACTAAACGCTTCTATAAGTCGTCTCGAATCTTTAACCCTAAAAGCAATAAAAAAATATAGAATAATAATATATTAATTTTATATAATAAAATATATTAACTTACTTTGTACATCATAATAAAATGCTAATTTCACTCAAAATTTTTTATTTTAATTTTACTTTAACAAATTTAAAATGTGCTTTTATTTTCAATTTCAAAATTTGCAAATGTTGTCTTTTTTAAATCTTAATATTACATTATATACATATATGTAATATTTATATATATGTATATATATATATATATATAAAATTTCTTAAATTAAATTTCTATTAAAGTTTATACAAATTTAACTAAAAATTAAAAATTAGTAATTTATTTACTAAAAAGAAGTGTGATAGAGAACTCTATATAAAGATTTAAGAAGTCTTTTTCAGATATGTGTATAATGTATATAATACTTTATTACATATATATAATTATATTATACATATAAATAATGTAATTGAGAGACTATAATACACACCACATTACTGAAGCGTCGAAATTGGTGAGCAACCATTTGTGAGCATTTACATTAAATGAATCTGCATATTGAACACCGGACATTAAATGACGAAACTCCGGACAAATAAATGCTGCACCTATAGCAATGTAATTGAGAAAAATTTTTGTTAGAATATTTTTTTATAATCAATACAAACAATCAATCTTAACTTAATAATTAATTGAATAGAACACTTAATTCTCTTTCTCATTAATAATATTTTACCAATGATTTGAAATGATTGTAATGTATTAGATGTATCGAGTATAAATATATGTGGATGCTAATAAGAAAAAGATGTAAGAAAAACATTGTCGCGAGCATTTACCTGCATAAGCAGCATCTATATGAAGCCAGATATTATATTCTTTGCATATAGGTCCTATCTCATCAAGCTTATCAAAAGCACAAGTGCCAGTAGTTCCTAAAGTAGCAACGACGTAACATGGAATAAGGCCTTTCTCCAAATCATCCTGTATCGCTTTCTTCAAAGTTTCACTACGTAGAGAGCACTTGTTGTCCACTGGCAACAGCCTTATTAGCATTGATCCTAAAATTCCTGCCTTTTCCACCGAAGAATTCGACTGATCTAGAATTTTGCAGAGAAATATGAATAAATCGAAATTAAATTACTATTATTTAATAATAAATATGTTGATAAACGATTTTAAAGTACAAACTAAAAATGTTCAATTAAAATTGATCATAAAAATTTTATAGGATAGTGGAATATTTACTAGAAGTATATGCGACTAATTTAGTCTTAATGATATCCTCGTTCAGTTCTGGATGAAGAATTTTCATTTGTCGCGTTGTATATTCTTTCGCGGCCAATAGACATATGAATGTACATTCACTTGCTGATCCCTGTAAAATTAATAAACTTAATAAAATAATTAATCACAAATGTATATCCAAGGGACAAATTCAATTAACTATATTATAATATTTTTATTAAAATACTTTTATTACAATACATTAAAGTTAACAGAAAAATATTACAAGTCATCCAAAAATGTCTTGTAACTTTTGTATTATAATGTTTTTTTATATTTAACAATCAAAATATGGCAAATAATTTATTGAAAAATATTAAATAAATTATATTACAGTTATTAAAAATTATTAAATTCATTTGAGTTTAATATATATTCAATCTGGTGATGTGTATAACGACTTATAGATTTAAGAATGATCCTTATTTAGAATATGCGAAAAGTTTTCGTTTTAAATCCTGGATCAGCCTATTTTTTCGTAATATGCATCGTTAAAATTTAAAAAACTAAATTCCTTTATATATATGGTAGATTAAAAATATCAATCTAATTTAATTTGTTTATCCAGGATCTTGTTACTTTCATTGTGAACTACTAATGTGCATAATCTATATGTAATACATATGTATTATTTCTATATCGCGATTACCTGTATGACTCCTCCGCCTGTTCCATTGCTATGGTTCAAAAATTCATTAGGCAATCCTAATAGTTTACCAAGCCAATTACACGTGATAACTTCGAGTTCCGTACAAGCTGGAGATGCTATCCAGCTGAAGCCGATACAGCTAATCGCGCTACTTAAAATTTCGGCTACAATAGCCGGATAAGAATTAGCTGTTGGATAGAATGCATGAAAATGCGGCGAATTCCAATGCGTTACCTGCACAAAAATAAAAATAAAAATAAAAATGATAAAATTATTTTTTTTCTCATTATGACGGAAAATATCAGAAGAAATAAATACCATATGTTATTTTAATAATTATCATTTGATAGAAATTAAATAGAAATAATAATTTAATAGAAATAGAAAATTTATGTATTACTTAAAACAATTAGATTATGAGAAATAGAAAGAGATAAAGAGAAGGAATATATTTATTTTTATTATATTATAATTTAAAGAAAGAATATATAACGAACACACAAAAAACACTAAAAACTAAATATTTATCTTAAATTTATTCAGTTTATTGTGATTTTTATTTATACACAAATATGTTAGAAGAAATTATTTTTTTCTAATTAACATACTATTGTATTGAAATATTTTTACAATTAAAGAAAAATAGGAAACTAATTAAAAAATAATTAAAGAAAAGTAGAAGTTTAAAAACTTACACCTGGCATAATATATTGCTCCATATCATCAAGCACTTTTTGCCAGCTTTCGGAATATTCCGGTGCTGCTTCTGGCAACAATTTTTGCAAATACCCTGGTTCTACATCAGGTAGTACGTTTCTATTTCTCAAAGTCAAATTGTAATCGGCAACAAAGTCGATTGTCGCCTTGGCAAATTCCACAAATTCTGGTGTGTCCATATTTTATAAATTGCAGAATCATGCAGTATTAAATTCGCAGTAAACCACTGACATCTGAATAGACGGAGCCTTTTGAGATAACTTATAAAGGAAGGAGTGTATGAACTTCGATTAATTCCGTCAACGTTCGATTATATTCGGTACAATTTTATATGATGATTCCATTGACATCACCGATTCTCAACCAGATCTTCACAGAAATATTTAAAGAGTGTTTATTTATTCAGATGTCAATGCTGTAAACAGGAAAACTGAAAAAATGTTTATTTGAATTCAATTATTTTAAATGGAAACAAATAATTAAAGCGATAATAATAGGGAAGGCTTGTTTAAGACTAAGAATAACGCAGGTGGTATAGCGTGTTTTATAAATCTATAAATCTTTAAAAAGAAAAACAATTGATTAAAGGAAAAACAATTGATTAAAGTAATAAAGTTTTAACTTTTAATTTTTTTCACTAAAACTTTAAGTAATTAATTAATAAATTTACATATAGAGCGTGGCTAGAATGTAATGTAGGCAGATTACATAAATGATTTATACGATACGTATGGTTTTATAATAACTGTTAATATTACTTCATTTTGGCTTAAACTTCTTTATCATAATATATGCAATTTTTAAAATTTTAGAGATATGTAATGCCATATAAATACATACACATCTCTCTTTCCAATATAAAACTTTTATAAATATTGTCCCTAGTTAACGAAACAGGAAATTGCAAATAAGAAAATCGCAAATAAAAGTAATTTTTATTTTTTATATAAGTTAGTATATATATTATAAACACACAAAATGTTTTATAGAATGATTTTCTAAGAAAAGGATTCTTCATATAAAACGTAAAAATCTTTTCATAAAACTTTGTTTTGTTTTTATTTTAAGCAATAGAATTTTTAGCATTAAATTTTATATATTTTAAAAGTATTTTATAATATTCTTAATATCTCTAAATATTTTTGCTCTTAACGCTCGTTGAGAATATTTATTTCACTTTTATTTATATAAATTATTGTTAAATTCGTACCTATATGATATTACGCGTAATATATCGAAGACAACAATGAATATTTCACTTTGTGTGCGAATAACACTTTTATAAACATTGTCGTTTAAGCAGCAATTTTTCACTCAAATTTGAAATTCGTATCTCGTTGAATTGAACACATTTAACACGCAAGACTTCAAAGATAAATCCGTACGATATTTCAGACGGACGTGCGAACCGGTCGACGATTCAATGGTCTTTTCAGTCGGATACTGTCCCCTAACGTTAAATACCGCCACTCAGAAAACTTTCACTTGCTTTCTCCATAATTAGACGAAATTATTGATGCTTTTGCTGACCGCAAAAGAAATTTTTTTTAATGTTCTGAAAGCAATCTTGCGGTCAACTAATATATTCTTTTTTTATTTGAACGATTCTTGTGCATAAACTGTTAATTTATATTATAGTTTAATTATTCCCAATAAACACATGATGGAATATTAAACATTTATTAAACGTAAAGTTAGTATAAATGTGATATAAGTATATCAGATAAACGTTTTAATTTTTATGGTTTTTATACAATCGTATAATATACGATAATGATATCCGTTTTTATTACATTTGCATAAAATAAAACGGATTTTATGCGTTGAAAAATATTATATAAGAATACAAAAAGAACCGTTTAATTTCTAGAATGTATCTGCGTCTATTTTATTTCTTAAAATAGTATATTTATATAATCGAAGAAACGTTTATTGAAAACGTATATAATTTATGAGAAAAATCTCATTTATAAATGTTTACAAAATTCTATTCTATAAATTCTATTCTATCAAATTCTATTCTATAATCTAAGTCTTTAAAACGTTAATAAATTGTTGCACGAATAATATATACACACCTGATTTTACAACTAAAATATTATACGACTAATAAACATATTTTATTATTATATATATTTGACCATATTTTGAGTTAAATATATATAATAATAAAATGTTTATTAATCGTATAATATTTTAGTTGTAAAATCAGGTGTGTATATATTATTCGTGCAACAATTATTATTTATTAACATTTTATAGACTTAGATTATCCCATTTATAGAATAGAATTTTGTAAACATTTATAAATGAGATTTTTCTCATAAATTATATACGTTTTCAATAAACGTTTCTTCGACATCTTACATAAATATACTATTTTAAGAAATAAAATAGACGCAGATACATTCTAGAAATAAAACGTTTTTTTTCGTATTCTTATATAAATTTTTCAACGCATAAAATCCGTATTATTTTTTGCAAACGTAATAAAAACGGATATCATTATCGTATATTATACGATTGTATAAAAACCATAAAAATGATACATTTTCAACATTTATAATCAGTGCCGTGCCTAGGTAGTTTAGCGCCCGGGGCGAGCTAGTTCTTTAGCGCCCTTTGAATAAAAGTGACGTCAAAAAATAAGTGCGCATTTGTTCGGATTTATGAAGGAAATAAAAGAATATAAGTTTATAATAATTTATATAATTTTAAAGTACAAAGCTGAACAGTAATAATCACAACGACAATCATGATTGCAGACATGAACGAGCAACAATGTAAGTTACATTTCTTCAGAGGCGCATATATTAGCGACGTCGTTTCAAGTGCACCGCGCTCGGATATTATAGCGATAACAACGCATCGCACACATACAAAATATTTTTTATATTATCACAATATTGTAATGCATATTAGCTTTCAAAATTTCATCTGCACTTGCCCTTCAAAATTTGCGCCCTGGGCAAGGGCCCCGCTCGCCCCTGTCTTGGCACGGCACTGTTTATAATAATTACACGAACTTCCTTTTATAAACGTATCAAGATATATATATGTATTGCATTATATATACAAAAATTATCTCTATACTTATTATATTATAGTAAACAATCAAGTTTTGAAGTAAATTAGTCTATAATAATACTAATTTTTTTATTAATTAAATAACATATCTAAAAAATAAAAGAAAATTACGATTGAAATTTGTTATTATTTTATTTTATATTTAGTGACATATATTCTTTGCACTAAATCTCATTACTTTTATTATTATTGTAGCTATACAAGGTGTCCCATTTTAACTTACACAGCACAATATTTCGGAAACTAAGATTTATCGACAAAAATGTTTCAAACAAAAGTTATAATGTTTCAAAATATCTTTTTACTGATTTTATTACTTTGATCTTGGGTAGAGTTGTTAAAGTCAGGGCAAAATTATCTTAAATTTTTAAATGGAATCATATTTTTTTAATGTAAATTGATTACCCTATCCAAGGTCAAAGTGATAAGATCAATAAATAGATATTTTTAAATCCTACAACTTTTGTTTGAAACATTTTCTTCGATGAAGCTTAATCTTCGAGATATTTTGTTGTGTAAGTTAAAATGGGACAACCTGTATAATTGTATGTAATACGTTTATTTAAAAAAAAATCATTTAAAAGTATAATAAAGATAACGTATTTTAAATAGTCATTGCAATACATATTTTAAATAGTAATTAGAATACGTATTTTAAATAGTCATTGCAATACATATTTTAAATAGTCATTACAATACGTATTTTAAATAGTCATTACAATACGTATTTTAAATAGTCATTGTAATAGTCATTGTTGTATAAGTTTATATAGGTACTCGTAATTCGTAAAAATTATGTATTCATAAAACGTAGTTTATTAGTTTATCAAATACGATTTTAATTGGTTTGAGAATAGCATTAAAAAACGAATAAATATAGTTTATGACAACGTATATCAGTCGGACATCACAATTAAAATTATACGCAATTGATAGACGTTAAATCTATCACATTTAGACCTCCCGTAAATACTTGATTTAAACGTATAATATACCATTATGTGTTTATTAGGTTGTTAATTTACTAATTGTTACATAATATATTTGATGATAATATTTAATTCATTTTTTAAAATAATGTGACTGTTTAAATACGATGCTTATAATTGTAATTGGCGATTATTTATTGAGCATAATCATATGAATTGTTTTGTCAAAATATGATGAATAATGTAAGAAACAACATTCGTTTTGTTTTCAAAACTATAATAATCGAAGTAAGTTAATTTTTAACAAAAATCAAGGAAGCAATAGTATAATGCAAAAAGTAAGAGTTTTTGGGCTCGTCCGGGATTTGAACCCGGGACCTCTCGCACCCGAAGCGAGAATCATACCCCTAGACCAACGAGCCGCATGAAAAATTTTTTCCTTTTGATCCTCGACATGATCATTATATCACTTTAAAGCACTTATAAAAAATTAATATTATAAAAAAATTTAATACAGAGATGTAACCATTCAAAATTATGCATGCGTATGATGTTGGCTACTTAATTCGTATTTTATTTTTAAAATTCTTTTGAAAGGAAGGCATTGTATAAAAATAATAAGATTTTATATTATATTAAATATGTAATAATATATTTCGTTTCTTATTTTTTGTTAATAAATAAGAGACTTTTAAAATGAGTTTACAGACAGATGCATTTTAATCCTTCTATAGTTGTATATAACCACATAAGTAATATAATCAAGAAATTATTTTTAAGAATTCTGGATGACCATCGTTATGAAAGTAAGAAATTTATCGTGGCTCGTTGGTCTAGGGGTATGATTCTCGCTTAGGGTGCGAGAGGTCCCGGGTTCAAATCCCGGACGAGCCCAATCTTTTGTTATTTTAAACGATTTTTTATAATCATTGTGGTTTTCAATTTTGCGATTGAAGATATATTTTACATTTTATATAATTGAAGTTTATAAGTTCTCTCCAGTTTTAGTGCTATATAATAGCATCACATTGTGTAAATTTAATTTATATTACGCTCAAGTAATTAACAAATATTGCATGGTGTATTTGTATTGCTTTTAACTTATTTGAAAAAAACTAATATATTTATATTCTTCTTAATGATATTTTTATTTAAACATTAAAATTATAATCAATACAAATAATATTTAAAGGCAAAAGTTAATTTGTATTAGTATGGTACAAATAGAAAGTAAGACAGCAATACAAATAGAAAGCAGAGAAAGATGTGACACTTTCAAGTTTCCTCTTTAAGACTCTGCTCGTGTGACTATTAAAAATTTCTTATTAAATAACTATAAGTAAAAAAAAATAATAAATGTATACTATGAAACTTAATTTATTTGGAATTATATTGGGCTATCATATGATTAAAGATATAATGAGAAAGTGATATATATCTAATAAATAGATCTAATAAATAGTTAAAATTTTGAAAAATAATTACTAATTATATGGTCTCTTATTTGTACATGTTTAATATTTTAATTATTTAAAAAATAGAGTAAAATAATATTTCTTAAAATAAAAAATAATCACTCCGCAAACTTTACTGCGAATGAGGCCCCGGAGGGATTCGAACCCTCGATCTCCTGTTTACTAGACAGGCGCTTTAACCAACTAAGCCACGGCGCCTGTGTGTAAGGGAGTAATATTAATAAGTAGATAAACTTGCACAGCATAATATTTGCATAATTGGCATATTTAAATTTCTAAATAATTGTATATTTAGATATCAATATCCTGAATTTTCTGTTGCATTACTTTCAATAAATCTTTTAAATAAAAATAATTAATATATTTACTTATGAAAATATCAATAAATACATTGTTATTAGAATTAAATTCAAAAAATATTCTTTTTTATTGTTCTTGCTTTTTTCTTTTATTGTAATGATTTGTTAGGTGTGACAGGAAGCAAAAATTTTGGAGGCGCCGGGTATCGATCCCGGTACCTCTCGCATGCTAAGCGAGCGCTCTACCATCTGAGCTACGCCCCCTTCGATGATAACGCCTGTAAAAATGAATATTTGAATAGATATTCAATGTGTCGTATATACATTTTTGTCAAATATAAAAATACTAAAGATTAATCTAAAAGAAGATTTGCATGAATATTTAAATAAGACAATAGCTCAAAGAAGTGATTAAAAAGATTAAGAAATTGACAATTTATAATTTATAGAACATGAAAAAGAATAAAAATTCTTATTTAATTATATCTTTATTAAAAAAAGGACAATGCACAAAGAGAAAGATATTTATTTTTAATATTTATACTTTTAAAATAATTGCAAAGACTATATATAAATTGCAAGAGAAGGAAATACATGAGATACAGTAAGTCATCTGGGGAGACAAACCGGTCGAACGAGTCATGTGCTTTTGGGCACGTCATCTGTAATATTAGCGCTGACCACTAGGTGGCTAAATTTTCGCGTAAGTAGAAATCATCTTCGTATGCTATAAGAGACCGAGGCTGAGCACACTTCGTTACTCTGGTTTCCCTTCAATTCACGCATAAATCTTTCGCCTTTTACTAAAGATTTCCGTGGAGGGGAACAATTGATGAGTCTATAGACCAATTTTTTGTGTACCCAACGCAAGTTGGGTCGTAAGGTAATTTCAAACAGAAAATATTCTCATGGATTTCTTACTTCTACACTATTAAAGTCTGAAGAAAAGAAATTCAAATATTCTTTCTCCCTTGATTTTTAGGTATCTTTGTTTACTAAAAAATTCACGAGCTGCATTTGTGAAGTCGATTCTCTGTAATTTGTTTGAGTGATGTTACGATTAAGAAAAGTAGGCTAAAAGTGAATGTTGAACTAAAAAAGTAGCAGATTCTATATATTTTCATTATATGTAAAAAACAATTATTACTTTCGATTAACGCGCATGTAATGGCAGCAATCTAGAATTGTTCACGAACTAAAACGGATTCAGAAACATATAGATACTTCAAGGTAGGCGAGAGACGTAGACTTTTTAAATGAAAAATTTAATAAATATATTTAAAATTCCTGTTGAATTAAATTCCTACATTTATAAATTTTTAAAGAAAAAATTGTTTATATATTGAATTTGTTATAGAGATACGATTTTTTTTCTTGCTATGTTATATACATAAAATCAATAATTAATGATAGATACTTTCCAACTCTTTAACTGCGGCACACTTCAAGTGATAACGATCAGCTGTAGTAATAGTCGCGAGTCGGTCGTGTGAGATGCATGTGTGTAATATTCGTATAAAAATTACTTTTACATATTATATTCAGTTTCAATCTTTTTCTCTCAAGACGCTGATATTCAGCATTAATTGTTGGTAAGCAATGTTTAACAATAAAGACATTATATGAATGATTATTTTCTCAAATATAATCATTCTTCGCAGCTAAAGAGTTAATCGTATCTTGAATATTTTTTATTACGATTTTATATTTGATATTGGATTATTAAATGAAGAATGCAAGACAGGAGATTGTAAAATTATTTAAATTATTTTATAAGTATTTTTATTTCCTGTTCAACCGATCGGTACACGAATTTTGTAATGTAATTACCTGCTTGCTACTAGATGGCAGTAGTGTGTCAGTTTTTCGTACAAATCTCAGTTCTTTCGCAAGGCACAGTATTAAATTAACAACAGTGAGACGCAGTTGTTTTTGTCAGAAATATACATATTGTTGTAGCAGCTGCGACTTCCTTGCATAAAGGTATTTTCAGTCATTTGTCATATTATCTTTTAGTACTTTAAATTCACATTTTATCAATCTTTTTCGAGATATGAAATGGCTGTATAAATTTATAAAGAATTTGAGCGCGCGATCACACTTTCTGTCCCCCATTGCAATACATAGTTTAATATTTAGAAAGATCATACGGAAATCATAAGGGAATTAATTGGACAAATACGTAAAGAAGGAAATTTTTAACTTCCTGAAAATCGAGATACACGATTCATCGATGATAATGCAAGCGCAAGAATTAACGGGAATCGCGCGAATGTTTTGGTTAGAAATATGCAAGGCCGCTACTAGATGGCAGTAGTGTGTCAGTTTTTCGTACAAATCTCAGTTCTTTCGTAAAGCACAGTATTAAATTAACAATAGTAAGACGCGGTTGTTTTCGACAGAAATATACATTTTGTTGTAGCAGCTGCGACTTCCTTGCATAAAGGTATTTTCAGTTATTTGTCATATTACTTTGTAGTACTTTGAGTTCACATTTTATCAATCTCTTTCGAGATATAGAAAAATGGCTGTATAAATTTATAAAGAATTCGCGCGCGCGATCCCACTTTTTGTCCTCCATTGCAATAGTTTATAATATTTAGAAAGATCATACACGATAAGGGAATTAATTTGACAAATACGTAAAGAAGGAAATTTTTATCTTCCTGAAAAATCGAGATGCGCGATTCATCGATGATAATGCAAGCGCAGGAACGGGAATCGCGCGATTGTTTTGGTTAGAAAGATGCGAGGACGCGCAAGGATGTTGCTCGCGGAGCTTCCGATGTCTCTAACAGCGGGGGGTCTCCCTCGATTGAAAAAGGGACAGCCGATAACGGCGCGAAGGGTAGATGAAATGGAGGTTCGTTTACCCCCCGGCATGGAAGAGTCACCCCGTCCTCATCGATCCTCATCCTCTCCGCCTTCTCTCCTTTCCCCAATATTTTCCTCATCCTTTCCCTCGACTATTGTCGCTGCTCTTCCATCCCTTCGTCTCCCTCCGCTGTCTCTCTCTCTCTCTCTCTCTCTCTCTCTCTCTCTCTCTCTCTCTCTCTCTCTCTCTCACTCATCGCGCCCTCCCCTCCTGTTCCCTAACGTTCGCCCTTTAAGCCTTCGCTTACGCGTTTCTTCCCATCCTCTCTCCCTCTCCCTCCACCCCCGTACTCTTTCCTTTCCGCTGCCTTGTCGGCCTCGCGAAGAAGTTCACTTTCGCGAAAAAAAGGGAAAAAGGCGCGAAAAATCGATGCGTGACGTCGATTGGCCACACACCGCCGGGCTTGTGCCAACATTCGTCCGCGGCGCGCTCATGGGCGTGGCTTAAAGATGAGCTCTCGCTGTGTCATCGCTTATATTGATCCTATACCACTTGGTGTGTACATACGCAGTGCTCACCGACACGCTGCACCCACACGAGAGACGCATGGTGCGCGAGCCTCGCATGCGTATGTATGTACGTGGGCGCGATGCGTCCGCAGACGCGATCGCGAACGGTGCATATCGCGGCACCTGCAGCGCGTGCATTATGTGTGCGAGATGTATACAGGGTGGCTTGGAAAAGATGGGGATCGATCCTCTTGTCTGATGTAATCTTGATGACTTTTATGTTAAGTGTCAAATTTTTATTATCTTGCGAAAGAATTTCAAATCTCCGGTTCCTAGTAAATACTTTGTTCTTCTTTTATATATATATATATATATATAAATGTGGTAATTGATACGCGATACATTTTGTCTACTTCAATCTGAAGGATTGAATTCACTGGAATTGTATTTGAAACAGTTTTAATATAAATAACGAGATATGATGTCAATTATATATGAGATTAACATTTAAAAAACGAGAAGAGAAACATTAAATAGGAATGTTAAATTGTGTAGCATTTTTGCTAAAGAATCTCAAGTTTTGTTTTATTAAATCTTATTAATTTTTCTACTTAATTCTCATTTTTTTTTAAATCACCCTGTATACGCGCAACACGATCCATGTGCACGTATATGTACATTGTAGTTACGTGTGAAGAAATAGCAAATACATATAAAATAACATTCGCATGTTTTGCATAATGGACATGTGAGCATGTGTCGAAACTTTACAAAAAAAAGAAATTGCGCTAATTTAATTCCTAGGAAAGAGATTCTTATGCGAATTTCACGCGTATTTCTTCATGATGCGAATGCATTTGCAATAAATTCTCGAAAGCAACTGGCGAGAGCCATGTTTTGTCTGAGCTTATAACTATAAAAATAGAAAAATGCATTTATAAAGATACTTTCTTAATTTATTCAAAAGATTTTTTTATATAATTAATACATGTCTCGATAATTAATAAATTAATAATTCTTTATAAAATTATGTAATAGTCAGAAACACATAATCTAAATAGAAATTTTGTTATTTATCAATTGACTACTTATCGTGATTATTGTTTTTATTATGGTAGTATATTTTGTGCATAATAATAATCAAATAATCAAATAATATTTTAAAAAATAGAATAGTGGTGAAAAGGTATGCTAATAATGCAAAAAGAGATCTTCTAGTGCATAAATCTTTGATTGAATTCTGAATTATCGAATTGCGGAATTTCGAGGTCGATAGAACCGAAGGCTGTGCAAGAGAAATTCGTGATTAATTTATCTAGATACCCGCGTCATAATGGATGACATATACATTTAGGTTAATGGTGCCAGCTGGTTTGATGCCAGATAGATATATCGTAAGAATTACGCGAGGGTAAGAGAGCTCTCCGGTTATTTTAAATAGCTCTGCATAATCGCGACGAATATGGCAAACATATGTTTATTGCTTGATTGCTTGATAAATTAGTATTATTAGTGATTAGAATTTTCTCCCTGTTAACGCTTTCGAAAATAATTTTAATAAAAAGACTTAGATTTATTTAAATTGTGTTCATGTATTTATAATCATAATTTTTAACTCAATATAAATTAATAAAAAATATATTTTTTATATACATATCATCATCTTTCACACATATACATCATATTTTATGTGTATATGTATATTTCATATTTAGTTAATTAAAAGTTTTATCAATAAATACATGTATTGACATATTAAGAAATTTACTATAAAATAAATTTTGTTAATCAAATATATTCACACGATTTTTCAATCAAAAGTAAACATGTAAAATTTTTAGCTTGTTTTACATATGTAGATATGTGCACATATACGTCTATATTCATAAATAATTTGATCGACGACAATCTAATTTCGACGCTTTTAATGACGAAAGGTTCTTTGATGACATTTATTCTATTTCTACTGAAAAGGCAAATATCATTTAAATATACTTTCCGATTATCGATCCGATTCATTAACTAACTAATGGAATGTTAAATATGATTAAAATAAAATTCGTCATTTATAAATAGCGATGCTATAGAAAGAGCTGTGTAAGAATATTTAGTATTTGCTCAATAATTCTAAACCAATAATTTTTATTTTACAATGACGTAATAAAGAAAATCTGAAAAATAACGATGAGTTAGGCTATTAGATATTGTTGTAAATATGTTATAAATGTATTATATTATTTTTGATGTAACTTTTGATGTAACTTTTGATGTAACTTTTTTTCTTTTATGCTCGAACTTTCGCGTTCCCCTTTTCATTTGTCTGCAATAGAAAAATAGTAATTTTTTTATAAATTTGTTTTGAAGTCTATTCATATTTTTTCTATCTCATCATCGTATATAAATGAAAAAAATAATCCTTCAATCGTTGCTTTATTGATCAATTATTATATATATTAAAGCAATAGCACATAAATAATAGAAAATAATTAATTATCGCTTAACATTATGCAGAAGAAAGTTTGATCGCTTCTCAGAATTATGCATAAGACTATCTCTCGTCTGCGTAGGATGAATAAAATTTTCGTACCGCTCGTCGGTGTATTTAAACGCAATGTGCAATCGACTTCGGAGGCGGGCGGGCGCGGAATAAAACAAGGATGGGATGAGTTATATGCCGTAACCGTTTTGATGGATTAATTCGCAAACTGAACGGAAGGTTGCGTAGACCGATTTCGACGTTACCCGTTTTATTTTTCTCGTTAAGCCAACAAGCATTGAAAAATGCGCTGCTGATTCTGCGAGCTGCTTTTCGATTTAAAAACATTGTAAAATATATTAGTAGACGCGAGTCTGTTTGTCGTTTGTGTAAGATTTAATAAAATACAGTAATATAATAATAGTCACATTTTCATTGACAGCTATTATTGTAAGAGAAAAGTGAATGCGCTTTTGTATAGAAATAATTTTAGCTTTCCTCTGGAGAATAAAAATGATTTTCAATATTGGAATAAACGTTGTATAATTTATATTGACATATCAGAAAAAGCATATTTCAATACGTGATGATTTTTATTTCTTTTTTTCTTTTTTATAATTGCTTTAATTTTAACTAATTGATAAGATATTGTAAAATATGATTTTCTACTGTATATTATTCATAATGGAAAGCTTTCAAATTATATAGATTGATCGCTAAAGTTTTGTCGAAATCTGTAGATTATGCAAGTAAATTAATGAAAATTTCACACAGCGACAATTTACTTGAATTAATAACTTATCAGCAAATCCATTATCCAAAATAATGCATTCTCAGGAATGTTCGTCATTTATAATGTAGCTTTTTGTCGCTATTTCTAGAATGATATGTAAATCTAGTAAAATCAAAGAAGTAAATGTCATCAATTTATAAATATATTTACACAATAAAAATACACAAATTTAAAGAAAGAAATATTTTAATAATTCTATTTTAATAATAATGAAACACATACATTTTGTGATCTTAATTTTAACAATAGATTCTGTGACAAACCTAGAGATGAAAAATATAAATTAAACCTAGTTGTATATTTTCTAATTTTTTTTAAATATAACTAACTTGAAGACTTACATTTCGAGATATTGCATTCTATTGGAAAATGGGACATTTTATCGACACACTCAGGAAGCCTGGTGCGCGAATGATCTCGACCATGTGTGCCTTAGTCACGCTGACATATGGCAAAGTCATGAAGCTACTAGGTGGTCCGCAGTATATTACTCTACCTGTCGCCATGCATGCTCGCGAGGGAGAAGGGGATAGCTCTCATAACTATTTGTATGACAACAAAGGCCGTTTTTGCTCTATACTAGAAGAATGCCTACTATTTCAGACGATATTATTCAGTGCATTGAGAACCTAGAGATATGAATATTACAAGATATATTTATCTTTAAGAACGTACATAACTTGAGATCTATACATCTATATCATTTTATTATCTTGTGTGTTTTATCATCTCGGTAAATGTAGTATAGGCGTCATTTTACCGGTTTTTTTTTTTTAGTTTATATCATTCAAATTATTTCGAAATACATATTTTATTGTGTGTAAAAAATTGATTTTTATATCAGTATATTTGAATGCAATATCAGAGTACCAGTATAGTATCAGCATAATGCTAATGTAATGTCAGTGCACTTTGTATTTTTCACTGAATTTCGCGGATCGAATAACAACAAAAATATCATACATTGCAATATACAAAAATATGAGTATATAGAAAAATTAGTCAGGTGATTCCTATGAACATTTACCATTGTTTCTAATATGTTTGTAATAATTGTCGTTTTCTTTTTTTAAGTAGGACTTGAAAATTATATTTATCAGATATAATTAATAAATATCAAAATTACAATAAAAATAATTTATTTAAAATACAATAGAAATAGGCAAGCAAAGAACATATCTTCAATCGGGGGTATAGCTCAGTGGTAGAGCATTCGACTGCAGATCGAGAGGTCCCCGGTTCAAACCCGGGTGCCCCCTCAAGTTTTTTTTTGTATCTACTTTGAATTTTTTTTTAGTTTATTATATTATATTTTTCTTTTATATTTATTCTATTAAAAGAAAATCTAATACAAACTTCATCTAAAATTAGCCCAAGTATTGCCTAAGAAAATGATAATGAATCGCTATTCAGACTGTTACAATGTGATTTGAGATAATAGACAAGTTTTAGTCTGAATTTCATTGAACAAATTAAAGGAAAAAAAATTGTTTGACAGTAGATTATCAATTTAAATTTAAATCTTTAGAAATTCAGTGGCTTGAATAATGAATTTAGATATTTTTTGAGGAATATTAACATCTTATTTTTTTTAACCGAAATTATCAATCGATTGAGTTATATTTAAAAGAAATTTTGTTAGCATTGGAAAAAATGACAATTAAGAGATAATACATAATCATGTCTTCTTTGCATCTGATCCAGCGAATTTAAATGATTACACATTCTAATCGATTGATAATTCCTATCGAAAGAATACAAGATGCGACCTCAAGAAATATACATATATTATTGAAATAAGCTATTTAAATATCAAGTTCACGGATTTCCCTAATTTCTGAAAGAAGCAATAAACGGAAACGTTGAAAGAGCGATGGAGGATAAAGCGCGGTAACATGGCATACCACCATAAAGATCTGACAAGAGAATAGAGAGCCATCGGTTAATCCGCAAGACTGTCCGCGAAAGATGAATGTTCGATGTACGAACCACCTGCTTTGACGGTGAGCGTTAAATCCGTAAAACCCCACTAAATATTCGCCGAATCCGTGAAATGCCCGCAGTGCACGCTTGGGGCGATCAGGCCAATTGGCAGGCCGCCAAATGAAATGTATATCCGAGATAAATCTCCCTATCTCGACATCGTACGGGTTTTCGGAGTACGCAGCCCCTTATTTAAGGAATATTATAATGCGTAAAGTCCATGCTGGATCATTTGACATATCATATATTTGTTATAATTTGAACATTTTTGTGAAGAAACAGTTATATCTTTTCTTCTTGCTTCTTCTCCAATATAAAAATTAATTATTGGAAAAAATATATATATTTACAGTGATATATCGAAATCTACAAATATTAACACATAATAATGTAGTAATGATCTTTCAATTATGCGTGATCGAATCTAGTAATTTATAATAATAATGCAGCGGCAACTTGCCCGAAGAAACTCGGGATTGCGTAAGTCAAATGACAGATGGGATCGTGCTAATCCACCATTATCGTTAGCAATGATCGTCAGCTCGATCCTGAATACAGTCCTTTTGTATTCGCGAGGTTTAGGGATCGACACTGTAATCGGGTTCAATGCTTCCAGCAATCGTATGAATCACAAGATAGATTCCGTGCGGTGGATCTTGTTATAAATAAAGTAAAAAACTATTGATTGAAATATCTATCTTCCAGTTTAGGAACGTGCATTCTGTTTACATCATTTTATTTCATTCGAAAACCTAAGCGCAGATTTTTATTTTATATTTGAAAGGATTTTTTGAAAAAATAGATGAATATTTTTAAAAGCTCGTCCTCAATCGTCTTTCTCCGATATAATTATTATAATATTTACGAGGGATAAAACTGACTCAAATGCATTAACAAAAAAATTAAAATTATTTTTTTCTAGTTTAATTATTCTCGATTATCAAGTTCTTTTCTTTTAATGATTTTTTCGAAAAGATATCGAATTAATTTATATTTTGCCTTATAATATTATGTCCACTTTTTCAATTATTATATTGTATATCAAATAAATCAAAATGAAAGAATCAGATTTTTTAACTTCTCTTAATAAAAGAGAGATATACATTTATTTTATCATGCAGTGCATTTCTAAACTTCCTGCTTGAGAAGCAGTGGACTGAGAATTGTAGAATAGAGATCAATACGAACGATGATCCTCCGCGGCTTACCACGTAGTGTAGGATCAAACATTGGCGTCCTTGCTTTAGCCAGCGACCTGGCAGTAACAAAGGGTCCATGTCCCTGAGGGGCTTCTGCGTTTTGTCCTCGGAGGATCGTCAGTTTTACCCTCGTCAATATCCAGGGGGTTGAACGTTTAAATTATTCATAAACATAGTCAAGTGATTTGTAAAATATGACTTACTATTGCTCTCGACAAGTTTCTCGCTCTTAATTCGATTTGCGTTCTCGTCCAGATCCTTATGACACATTCTTTAAAAAAAAATTTTTAAATAAATATTTTATATATAAATATATATAATAAAGGAGAGAAAAATACATAAACAATATCAAATAATATTTTTTAGAAAAGCAATTTATTTTTTATCAAATAGATTACAATTTGCGCATAGTTATACATATAATTAAAGTATTTTTTTAATTTTTTAATTTGAGAATTTCAATTACCATTTTGCGTATAAATGATGAAAGATAAAATTTCTAAAAAATGTAAAATTTTTAATTTTTTACTGAACATTATATTAATAGTGTATATCATGTTATATCATTGGATATATTTTTTACTATCGTTGGTGTAAAAGATATGGAATGATATATTTGAAGAGTTACCGATACATCGTAAATTAATCTAATATATATAATATCATATCAACTGAATAAAAATAGATCTAAATAAATATGAATCTACATTTTAATTAATTATATTGCTTTTTCATCATATACATACTTATTATTTTACATATTATACAATATTAATTAAATGAAGTTAAAAATTAAATAACGTCAGTATACAAACATCGTAATAATAATTGAACATAAATAAGAGTCAATATTAATAATAAATCATATTAAGCGCGTGACATATTGAGTTTCATTTATTTTTATTTGCAACATCAATTATTGCATATAAATTTGTTTACTTTTTATTATATACTTGCACGAGTGTGCCTGTTTAAAATATACAAAAATTAATATTAATTTTTACATATTATTATATTAATTTTTTTATATTTTAAACAGGCGCACTCGTGCAAGTGTATAATAAAAAATAAACAAATTTATATGCAATAATTTATGTTGCAAATAAAAATAAATGAAACTCAATATATCACGCGCTTAATATGATTTATTATTAATTGACTTATTTATGTTCAATTATTATTACGATGTTTGTATACTGACGTTTAATTTTTAACTTTATTTAATATATATCATATTAATATGGTATTTAACTGCCAGTATTTACATTTCATTTTTAACGACGCACTTTGTGCGGGTACAACCCCGTGCAGAGCTGACATCGTATCAGTTAAGCCACCCCTAGCTAGCTAGTGATCTAATTTAATTGACACCATAATAGCGAGCCTGTACGGCCGTTAGACTCTTCGGGGCATGGTCTTCGTGTCGAGGGATGAAAATATAAGGGCGGTTAGCCGGGGCGAGACGCATGGGGCGAAGACAATTGAATTTCATGGGGGTTTGGTCGCTTAACCAGTTAATTGGTTTGTTCATGTTACTCAAAGTGTATAACTTTTCTCGCCGTGGCGCCGTGCTTGATCACTTCCACCAGGCCACAGTCCACCGGGTGTACTCGATACTTTCAAATTGTATAACAATTGTACCTGGGGACAAAAATTTGACAGAACAACTCATTATTTGTCGTGCAAAATTTTAACATTTAACATTGTATTAATAGATCATACTTCTCGTTCTATTAAAATTCACCTCTAAGATTAAGATGTTAAAAATGTAATTTTTAATACATCATTCAATGTGAAATGAAGGTAGACATGAAGGAATCATGTGCTCATTAATGACTAGAAAATAATTTCCCGAAAGAATTAAAAATTATATAAATATTTCTCTCCCAGCCGACTTTGTAAGGATTTTTCTTCCCTCTTTTTTAGATTCGACGGAATACCATGGTAGTTTTCTGAGCACCGAGAGTGAAAGAGCCGTATTTGCTGGAGCGATTACATCCGTCCACGAGAAAACTCCGCTTCTGCGAAATGCCGGCGAGGTAAATGAATTCCGTTTTTCCCGTTGGTCTTCCACAAGAGAGAAACCGTGGCCCTTTACGACGCTTTCATGAGAAGTGAATATTTAACTTTACGTCTTGCGGGTTAAAAATGCTGACCCGCAGCGTGCGCGGCAGAGGTTTAAGAAAGTTGCCGAACCACAGCGATAAAAGATAACGGCTTATAAAACTTCCCAAAGTTTCACCCAAGTAGAGTACACGCGGGCTTGCGCAGCGAAATTGTTTTCTCAATTAAAAAGTTCTTAAGACTGGTTAAGAAATAAGGAATTTTTTATCCATAAAGGTGGATAAGGGAGAGAAAAAAAAATGTCGCGTCAATTTCTCTCGGTTGATTCGAATAAATAAATATTAGGTACATTTAACTGAAACATAGACTGCTTTATGAAACGATATCTTAATTCACGTTTCAATATCTTTAATAGAATATAAATTATTTTCATGCATATCATTGTGTTATATTTGTGTAATCCGTGAAAATAGATGCAATAGCAAAGTGAAAGTAATTCGTTTATGTGAAAAGAAAAATAAAATAAGGATATTTTTTCATAATTTTATAAGATGCATTCATTTATCAATGCTTTTCGTTTGATTTATTATTTGCTAGACATGGTTTCTCTTAAAACGCTATTCTACTTTTTATATAGTTTAAAATAATGTCAGAATAGAAAAGAGTATAAAAAGATTCCATACATTAAACTCTCCCTTAAATGTTAATGCAATACAAGAAAGAGCTTATCAGTTAGTAATCTCAAGCAATGCTGTATCCTATTCAATCACAGTAATATTGAAATTGTTTTATATCGAGTGTAATAAAAATACGATATCGAGTATCATTATGTATAATTTTAGATAAAATATTTATGAACTTATTTGTTTACAATTGCAATAGATAAGAAAGCTTCGAAAGGGCTCGATTTCATCTTTAATCTTCTGTTTACTAGACAGCTAACGCTTTAATGAACTAAATCCCGCTATGTCTGTATATTTAAGTTACGTACATCTTCAATCAATGAAATAGAAACGATATATCATTTAATACAACAAAACGATGAACGTTTCTAGTTGTTCTGATTAATCTTAATTAATTTGTGAAAAAAAAACAGCTTATATCAATAATTCTTTTTAAAAGCAGAAAGAGGTAACATTGCGTCGTAAATTGATAAAATGCATAAATTATAAGTCCATGTATGTTAATTTTTACATTACCTTTTAAATCTACATTTTTTTAAATTGCCCTTTATTATTAAAACCGATTAATAATAAAATACCGCGTAAATGGAACCGAATATCGTATCTCGACATGTCACAATTGAAAATTTAACGCGGCTAGAAATCAAGCTAGAAGTCGCCGAATTTCTCTGCAATCGTGATGAAGAGATTCGCGAGCGCCGACGAGAGAATTGCCTGATATGGATGTCAAAGGGAATACAATATGGCGTCGCTTCGCAGAGCACACCCAGTGTCTGATTAACGATTACATTATTTCGATCTAATGACCTCCAATCTGGCGCTCGTTCGGCTTCTGCAATATTAAAGATGGAATTAATGAAGTCGCGGCCGGGAGACCTCGGTTTATTAGCTTTTAATAAAGAAAGCTCGTAAGAAAGAGAAGGAAAAAGAGAGAGAGAGTTTTCGCCAAAGCGTTGAGAAGAGAAGAAACCCTCGCGGCTGTACCTTTAATCTGTTCCTTAGTCGCGCTAGTTTCCTTTGATCTTCGCTGAAAGTTCGCCCGGAGCAGTTCGGCGCGCATAAACAGGACTCGTTCCGGTTAAAAAGTCAAATAAGACCGGATTAAAGTGCGTTAATCAAAAAGCTTCTTTCTCGGATATCACGACCAAGAACTCTCGAAGACGTTACGAATTATGTATCAAAAGGTGCGCTCTATTACATGGCAGCAGTTATATAACTACTGCCAATTTCATATGATTGCGTCGGCGAGTGAAAGAAGGATGATGTTGTAGTCCTCGAAATTTCGTTGAAGATATAAAGATAATATTTTTCACGACAATAGCGACAGAGAGAGATACATATGTATTTACACGAAGTTAGTTAAATAGATGTGTCGAGGTAGGAAGAAGCGAAAGTAGAGAGGACGAGAGAGCGATATGGAATACGTTCTCTCTCGTTCTCTCTCTCGGATGCAAACGAACTGAAGGGGAGAAGACTGCGGAAGAACAGGGGAAAAAGAAACAACGCTGTAGATAGGTAGACAGAGGAGAAGAATGCCGATGGTGGCATCGTAAATTCCTGCGAACAGCCCCGCGTAAAATATAGAAGTGGCTACGTTCTGCATATGTCATCCGTGCTCTTTCTCGCCCATCGCTCGCGCGCACGTGTTAACGCAAAGAAAGAGAGATAAAAAGAGAGAAAGAGAGAGAGAGAGAGACGAGGGAGGAGAAGACGCGTGATACCGGGGGCTTGGGGGGGAAAAGCGGCGCGAGGAGAGGGAGGAAAGAGGCGCGAAAAGGAGCGCGGGGTGCAAATCGCGGAAACGTTTGGCGCGCAAAAGAGAGCACATGCTCAATGGGAGGGTGGAGGATATGGTATGTATGCGGCTGCACCGACGAAGCCGGTATTGGAGAGGACAGAACAAGATGGGCCACGCGAGAACGTGGTATCAGACGGAGGGTGGGAGGGACGGATGGATGGGTGGATGGATGGATGGACGGACGCGCGGAAAACGCGCACGAATTTGTTTGCTCTTTTTCGACGAGGAGAGGCAGCCGGCTCGTATCGATTCGGCGCCCCGTTGTCATTCGTGTATTAACGCTCGTAGCACCGCTCGTAGAATTATTCGGGATAAAATTCGGGAATTTAAGCACGCGGGATATCTTTCCTCGCGATGTCTGCAATTTCGGAGATGCATGGGGATCAATGTCAATCAAACCGAGAGAATTCCGGGTGAAATTTACGTGATTCTAATTTTCTACCTGATCTACTTATGATTTTCTAAATTTAGAAGAGAATTTAAAGATCTCTGGAGGGTTCTAATTTGAAAATTTCGCGATTTAAATTATAAAGAGCGCAATCAGAACGATTCGATGATTAAGATCTTAATACGGTTTTCCTGTCTAGAATGCTATGATTTATTATGATTTTTAGTTTGAATGTTAATGCAGAAATTTTTGCGTCAAAATTGTATTTACATGAAAAACTAACATATTTACAACAATTAAAGAAAGTAATTTGTAGATAATTAATAATAACAAAATAATAACAAATAATAACAAAATTATACGGAAGAGATAGATCACATACATAAATGAAGTACAAAAATATTATATTTTTTATCTTATAATGTACAACATTACTCAGGAAATTTTCACAAAAATAAAAAAATGAAACATTGTTTATAACAATAGCTTTTACATAAAAAAATAATTTCTAACATCATTATTTTCTAAGTCACAAGTTTCAGATTTCCTGTATTTCATAGAGTTTAAAATAAAAAAACAAATGATAAGACTCACAATATTTTTTTTATCATGAAATCATGGAATAACATTGTTTTTCACGCTAAGTCACAGATAACGATAATCAAGCGGACCACCAGAGATTAACGCGTTGCAAGATTTCCTTGAATGTTTCTCTTGACGTATAGGACTATTACCATTTTTCTTCCATTCTCTAATCGCGTACGGTTCACAGGCTTGGGTTGACTTGAAAAAATGTAGAGCACGTTGACGTGAGAGCCAGGGAAGAAGAGACGAGAGGATATCGAACCGGCGAGGCCAGAGAGGCGGAGTTGCCCCGCCGGGTTACCATGGGAACGTGACACTCTCTTTCGGGCTTTTCGAGCTTTTCGAGCTTTTCGTGCCGTTCGTTCTCGCGTTAACCATCGCACGTTATCCGTTTCCGTTTTGCAACGCGCCCCGATATCCAGGTATCGCGCGATTCCCTCTTCGCGTACTTGGGAAAAAGGTTAATCACCGCGCACGACTTGTTTTGCAGCGAGAATCTCTACCGACAAACTGTTATGCAACTTCTTCGAAGCAAAATATGTTTGCTGTTATGTTATTTATTATTTATATCAAAACTCTTATTATATGCATAAAAGTCTTTGATAGGATTAATAAACCCTATTATTGAAAAAAATTGAACTTACTAAAGATGTATATATTTTTTTATTTAGAGATATTTATTTATGATTCATTGAAAATATATGTGAATTTGTAGAATTAAAAATGACGATAATATCTCAATTAAACTTATATTACTGCGAAAAATTATTTGTTTTATATTTTGATAAAATAATAATATTTATTTAAAAAGAAATAATATTATTTTCTTTCATATAAGGATATCGCATCGATAAACATGCAGAGTAAGTGTTATTTCAACGGTTACTTGTGCAAATTCAATCTCTAATACATCAAAATGATTTCTTTTAAAGAGACAAGAATTATTATCGTAAAATCGAGTTAAAAAAGTGAAAAATATCCACGCGTATCAATTATAAGATTAATAAAGTAGCCAATAATTTGGCCGATAATTGTAATAATTTATATTACATCTCCACATAATTTATCTCGAAAAAATTAAATTAGGAAGTATTATCAAATTTATTTTATTTTACAACTGTTGAAGCAACAAGATAAATTCAAAAAGAACGCGCGGATAAAACAATTATTATACCAACATATTTTTCTCGATCTACATATTCCATTTTATTCCTGCACTCCCCCTCTCGTCAAATTAAATTAAATTTCAATATTTACAGTAGTGGGGAATGCGAACTGCAATAAGGTCCGCTGCAAGCTATGAATTTTATACAACCGGATTAAACGTTTTCGAGTGTACCGTCGTTTACTTGGTTAGTTCGTGATTCATGAAATCATGTACGACATGACCAGAAGGGAGGGTTAAGGGTTAAGATCCATAATACACGTCCGGAATTACGCGCGGGTGACTTTGAAGCCGGTCGCGCGAAACGCGACGAAAGTCCTCGATGTCTCTTTCCTACTTTCTCTCTCTTTCTCCCTCGATGACGCGAGAGTCTGCGACTGTTACGTTGGTCCGAGGTCGAGAAATGTAGCAGGTTTAATTTCGTTGAGTGCACCCAACGACCGATCCGGTCGCCCCCGCGTGTCCGCCCCCGCGGGTGCGAACACACGCGTGCACACACGAGAGAGTTAAGCGAATGGGAGCGACACGTGGGTGTACGTTATAACAATCCTTATGCATGTATACGTGCACGCTGCATCGTTTATACCATAGGATGTCTCGGAATTTTCGCAATCGTAATTTTAACTACAAATCCTTGCATCAGTTCAGAACGAAGTTTTTCCTAATTAATATCGCGAATATGATTGAAAGTGAAAAAGAATTTTTGACAACTTTTGATTAAATAATAATATACCTATTCATTTCCTAGCACATTTACTTAAAATCAACTTTCCTTCCTCAGAATTTTAAATGAAATGGCACACGTATATCTTTAATAAAATTTCAATAAATGATAAATGATAAATGATTCTTTCAAAAATTTCTTTAACGCACATACGTATTCTCTTTCTCAGTGTTAAATAATTTCGTAACTGACAGCGTACAAAAACAATTGCGAGTTTTTTTTTTATTATCATCTTATAATTTAATATCTAGGAAAGATGCGCGAACCCCTAGGTGCACGCTGCATCGTTTATACCACAGGATGTCTCGGAATTTTCGCAATCGTAATTTTAACTACAAATCCTTGCATCAGTTCAGGACGAAGTTTTTCTTAATTAATATCGTAAATATGATTGAAAGTGAAAAAGAACTTTTGACAACCTTTGATTAAATAATAATATACCTATTCATTTCCTAGCACATTTACTTAAAATCGACTTTCCTTCCTCAGAATTTTAAATAAAATGGCACACGCATATCATTAATAAAATTTCAATAAATGATAAATGATTCTTTCAAAAATTCCTTTAACGCACACACGTATTTTCTTTCTCAGTGTTAAATAATTCCGTGACTGACAGCATACAAAAACAATTGCGAGTTTTTTTTATTCTCATCTTATAATTTAATATCTAGGAAAGATACGCGAACCCCTAGATGCACGCCGCTTATGTGTTTACATCTGAGTACCATATACGTGCATTTGTGGCAAGATAAATTTATATGAACGTACTGACTGAGTACATATGGAAAGTCATGAACTCTCGCCGTGCGTTAATATATATGAATACGCAAGAATGAACATAGTAGGTGTGGGATCAAGTGTACTACGCACAGAGTACGCAACATACATATAAACAATTCGTAAATGCTTCGAGCTGCAACCAAAACAACATGTATATTGCATGTTTAATGAGCTTTACTCCTACAGTCAAAAATCGATTAATTTTATACAGACTGTGTCAATATAATTAAATACGCATCATATGGTATACTCTTTTAATTTAATGTAGAAAAGTATTATGGTGTGAAAATGAAGGAATCCATAACTTCCATGTATCGTAAACATATAATTTGATCTTTATCATTTATCGTTTTCGCGCAATTTTCCGCGCGAAAAATCAGTTAAAATCGCGCGAAGCTCCCGCGCAGCTTGTATGCGGTTTCCGGCAACGAGAATAAAAGGCAAGAGAGTCCAGGTCCACGGCCAAGTTGGACAACATACAGAGAATGTCCCGTAGCACTGATTCACCTAGGTACAATAAAAATATATCTCGCTCTCTACACAGCGTTCCGAGCACAGAATCAACCCCTGTCGAGGGGCTGTAGTGGGGGGTGGCGGCGGCGGCCGCGACGGCGACGACGGTGGTGGCTTAAACCACCCCGTACACGCCCGACGCTCGAGGGGTAGGTTGGACTTGGGTTGGCCGACCAGCCCGTGGCCGCCATTATTGACCATCGGTCTTGATTAGCGCTTGATACTATCCCGTCCGGTTTTCTTTTACGGAACCTTCGACGTGTCCGCGGAAGTCCGGGCCTTTTTCTCGCGCCATCCATGTCAGTCCCTTCTCCCCCTTCGCATGTTATTAATAATACGCTACGGCAGTGTGATTTATTGTCCACGCTAGAGGCACGTAACTGGGTTAAAGAATTGCTCGGATATTTCATTATAAAGATTGCATTATTCCATAAAACGCGTTAATTATGGATTTGGAATAATGAGAAAAGTAGATTAAAAATTGTAGACTTCATTTTTTTAACTTTGACACATGTTTCTTAAGAATAAAAATTTTCTAACTTGTAATAGAAAATTTTAATTTCTTAAACGGTATTTAAAATAATGTAAAAATCTCTTTAATATTAATTTGAAATATGATTTTGATTATGAATTTGGATATGAAAATCTAGAAATAAATACGATATAAAATTCGCAATTTTTATCTTTTGAACGTAATTCTCCTGAGATATACTATTATTTATACAACGATAGTTAAATATTTTCGTAACATCAGTGCGTGAGAAATGGAAATTAATGCTTTAATATTAAATCCAATGTAGCCAGCTTTCCCATAAAAATTGATGCAATAATATAATCTTTTAATTTCATGTTTATTATTTGAGCACCGGTATAAGTTAAAAGTTTAATTACTTTTCCCATAAATGAATTTTACGCAGCACTTCTACTTGAATGATTGTTTATATAAACTCAAAATTTTAAGATACGCAATTTTTATAATATCGATTAATAATAATTTCAATGTAACTAAGACACATAATTTGCATATTGATGCCCATATGCATTGATGTGTTGAACTTGCAAGCTATTGAGGGGGAAACCACTAGACTCTCATCTTTATAAAGTAAAGTGTCATAACCTGTAGGGTTATAACCACCTCTTTCCCTTTTCTCCTTCTATCTTCAAGTTTACAGCAATTTTCATATAGAAAACTTGTAAAAGGTTCATATTGATGACCCCGCTATAAACGTCGCGCTCGTATGTGCGTCGTCGATCTCACTCCCTATCGTCTCGTTTATATCGCAAAATCCGTATGCGGAAATAAAATATATTCTCGACAAAAATAAAATACAGGAATAGAAGTCTAAAAGCAGCATTACACACTTTTCGGATTTTTCTCGAGAGTGATTAAATATTAACTTTTAGATATAATAATGCGATTAAAATGATATTAATGTAATATATCAAATTGAATTATTTCTATAGAAAACCACATATGTGTGAGCTATCTGTATGTGTTAACATTGAAATTATTTTCAGTAATAACTGTAAGTGAAATTGATATGAATAATTACTAAGTTAAATAATCACAGAATCAATTTTTTAATCGATCGACATACATTATTTTACTTTTTGATAAAAAGAAATATTATATATGTATATTCACACAAGTCAAATTAAAGCTATTCAAATCAGTTTAATATTTTTCAACTGTTACAAAATATTACTACAATACGTCAAGTGAATAAATAATGATACGTAAAATGTATCTTTGAACTGTTACATAATACCTATTATAATACGTAAAATGAATTGTTATACGTAAAAGGACCTTTAAATGCTCTAAAATTTCTGAAATTGTATTTTATTTATTCTACATGTAGTTTGTACTAATTTGCACAAAGCCAACTAATTTGAAGAATCAATATTTATTAATTTATATGAAATAAATTTATATATATCTGTTTTTTTATAAACTTTAGTTATAAAATATGATCAAAGATATTCCAAAATGCATATTAATTATAAAGATCTTCAAGATCTTTTCTGCATCTATATTTTTTATACCTCTTGTGTTAATTTTCAAGATCGTTTGCAATCGTATATCGGTCAACTTTGGTCACTTACAATTTTTTTCCAACGCGCTATAAGCACAGTCCATTCCTCGCGCTCGATCGGGAAAGCTCCGCTGCGGCTCGTATCGTAAACCATCTCGAAATCTTGCGCGGGATCCTCGTACGTATCTCGAATATGCGTTCCCCACGCACGAAGCGAACGAAGGGGATGTGGGTTGCGTGCACGGGGCGCAGGCGTGCGCCGAGACTCCCCCACCGGACGATCCCCTCTTTTGAGATGGTGTCGGAGCCGACGGCGGCGGCGGTCTCGGTGGTGGCCGAGGACGGTAGGTAGGGTGGCAACCTCTCCTTCGATAGCTGCGTACGCGATTTCGGACGATACGTCCGGTGCGCGACCACCTCCACCTTCCGGTGGCGTCCTTCGTGCCCTCCGAGCGCCCGGTTGCTTCCGACCGGTGTGCTTACGTCAGGCCGAAGTCGAAGCCGGCTCCATAGTACTCTGGCACCTGCTAATCAAATAGTACATTCCACGATCGCGTCGACGCACGTCGCAAAGTCAAAGAATCTGTGCCTACTGTGCTGAGTTTCTCGAAGAAACTTCTCCGGATATAAGAGCCTCGTGTCGAACACCGATCTCGCCGATTGACTTGCCATCACTTCTCTCAAAATTGAAAGAACACTGGAAAGAAGCGTACGTTGGATGACCGAGTTTATTATTGAAAGATTAATTTTAATAATATCTGATTGTGTTTCACGAGAGAAAACATTCGCAGATTTTTGAAGAATATTATTGTGCACCCAGCATCCGCAGGATTTTATCAGTGAGTGATTAAGTCAAGATGTGAAGACATCCCTGTGTTTCTAACTCTAACACTTCAAGATTTTAAGATCATCGAACAACAATCATACAAAGTGGAAAACGTCGTTCAAGACTTCAAGAATATCAAACAGCTCAAAATCTTTACGAACCTCGATCGCAGAGGTCCCTCCATTTCCAGCGCCTCCGCGGCTAGTCGCAAGATGCGAAGCTACGGGCGAGGACGATCGACGACAGTCATCGACGAGAGTCATCGAACGCGCTCGTAGACGGCCCGGACCATCGCGAGGAAGGAGGGGAAGGGGATCGGATCCGATGAGAAGGAAAAAACGGTCGGGACAACGCGGCAGGTCGAAGATCGCGATCAGGAGGCCGGTGGAATTCGGCGTTTCTTATCGGCGGCCGGCGAGGTTGACCGCATATTCGGTCCGAATCGCCGAACCGGGAGATCGGCAACCGGCTAGATCGCTCGCGAGCCGTCGCGTTTTTCTCCGACGCGTCGGGCGGTCGGACGATTCACGTCGTGCAGGACGCGAGATTTACATCGACACGCGCGTAAAAAGCACCGTCCCGCTACCGATCGCAGCCGCAGACAACGATATCGATCCGGGGGAGGAGGATCGGACTCCCGTTTAAGAGAGCCTCGGGAACGTCTCGAGTGTTATCAACTCTACGATCGAAAGAAAATTTTAGCCTCTTCGTAGAATACCAATCGGGATTACCGAGGATATTTCTGGTGCGAATGGCTGAAAGGAGATCGGAGAGGTACCCGAATAAGAAGTGGATGCGGTCGTGAAAAGCTTCGATATGAATGGAATAAAAAACGAGTGACTTTAAAATGATTAGAAAGTAGGCAAGACGCTGTTGGCGCAAAAATACAGTGGAAATTAGGCAATTTTGTAGACATTTTAGTAAAAGAAAAATATAGTATATATATTGATACTTAATGTTAAAGTCAGTATCTCGTTGTTAAACGGTAGAAATTACATAAAGTACAGACAAGAATTCTCATTCATTAAATCGTTAATTCTATTTCAATTTTAAGCATAATAATTCCGCTTTTCGAAACATTTTGCGAGATTAGAACAGACATCACTGTTACGTCTTGCGCGTACCTTGTTTTGCAAACTTGGAGAAACGTCAGCGTCGTTTATCAAGACGAAGTTAAAGGGTAAACAATATCGATGCGAAATCGCGATTCGGCGGATTCGAGAGAGATCGGCGCGATCGGTGCCGCGTATTCAAGGTTACGGTCAAGATAAACGAGATCTCGCAAGTGGTCTGATAAGCGGGTCCCCCGACGAGTGCGTGGCTAGCTTCAGGCCCTGGAAGGCGCACAGTCCGTCGGCGATTTCCGGTTTGATCGAAAACATTGCGACTCGTGCTCGAGAAAGGCGACGTAAACTTTGCGCGATTGAAAACGTCGTCAGAGAGTTGCAGAGCAACAGTAGAGATTCGAATCAGTTAAAGGAGGTGACGTGAACGCGAGAAGAAATACAGGAGGAAGTGACATAGACTTGGCGCGATTCAGATACGAATTTTTCAATTAATCGACTCAGTTTACTCATTGGTGTTGATTGTAACATGTGATCGTTCGCGTTTCGTCGACAATAGCAAGCACAAATAATCTAAGATCCAATTATAAAAAATAGAGAACGGCCACTTTGCTGAATAATTTATAATGTTGTGACTAGCGATTAAACGATGAATGTTTGACATGTCGAATATATCGAGGTTGAGGATTAGAAAGACTCGACGTGCAAAAGACCGGAAAATCGCATATGCTTGTCGAGCGTGAATCGTTTCATTGACAATAAGCGGCTTGTGCGGTAGCGTTGGTGGAACTATTTACAAACGACTCATTCAAGTCTCGTGCAATGAGCTCATAAACAAGTCGCGAGCGCAAAGAGCGTATCTGGTACAAAAGATGTTTCATGATCTCTTCATCTAATAATCATCGAATAATCGCGGGAATTTCATTAAGAGACTGATCGCAATTCACAGGGACTCTTCGAGTCAACGAATGATAGTTCGGTGATTGAGTGAGCGAAGTTAATCTTAAAAACTAAACAATATTTGTGTATAATTTGTTCAAGGGCAACTTTCCATGATTATCAAAGTTTTATGCTAGAGATAATAATTTTAGAGAAATTGTTTGCGCGAGAGTGTCATGAGAGCTTTCCCAGTATATGTGTTAGTATCAACGATGGAGATGATAAATAGGAACAAATCAGTGAGTTTCCGAAGCATCTTCAATGATCTTGTCACGACGCTAAATCGTCAACTTCGGCGGAACTCGTTTGACAGCGCGTAAAATAGTTTTCTATTAAATAAACGCTGCTTGTGTCTGGGGAACGATCTCGCTCTTGGAAGTATCTTATACATCAAGTGAGCTCGGTAACTTTATGAGACGTTCGAAATCAGTACATCGCGCAAGTTTGAATCACGCTGGAAGACACAAACAGCGAATCTTTGAAAGAAACGTGCGGCTTCTTATCGTCGTTCCATCCGCAGCATGGCAGCCGAAGTCACTTCCTTTAATTCGAGGAGATAATACGGAAACTTAATTACAATATTTCACTCTTGGCGAGGAAAGAGAAAGTGCCTTGCTGCACGACTGTACTTCGTAATTCGTGAAAGTTCTTCACCCCAAGAAATCCCGCAATAATAACAAGACTCTTCTTCATGTAATCCACATTGATGCTTACATCTCTGCCGAACCCAGGGATAATTCGAGGAAAAGAACCGTTCGACGCTCGCATGAGTTCTCTCTTAAACTGGAAACTGATGAACCACCTCTCAATTACCTTGGACGATCAGCGAGCTTCCCGTTGTCGACAGCCGCTGTTTCACAGCCGATTGCGCGTCGCAGCTCGATAGAAACCGCGGGCGACGATCTCGCCATCCGCGAGAAGACGGGGACGTAGGTGGACGTAGGGCGACGAGGACCTCGTCGCCGGGAATTGCTGTTGACGCGATTGCACGACCTCGTTCTTAGACTGGAGCTGTACCTGCCGTACGCACCGCTGCCGGGGGGCGGCGGGATCCTCCCGGCGGTGAGTGGCAGCGGTGCCTCCGGCGGCTGTCGTCCGGTGCTGCTCGGCGGCGTCGACCTGTCGATGTCGGCGGCGGTGCAGCCGCCGGTCGCCGCGACGCTCCCGACGAGCCTGACCGGCAGCGGCCCGATCGCGGCCCACAATTCCCTGCACCATACATCCGGCGGCCTGGCCCTGCCGCTGGGGGCCGCGGCGGGCCCCCCGGTGATGATGCCGCGTCCTCCGCCGGCGATGCCGCCGCTCGGGCCCGCGACGCTGCCGTCGGCTCATCAGGACGAGGACCTGGCCGACGCGGCGCCCAATCAGGACGTCCTTCTGGCGCTCCTCGCGAGGAACAAGAATCTGGAAGGTGAGTGACTGACAATGACAGTGGCATGCGACTAGAAAAGAGAGTCTGCGTCGAGAAGAGGCTTTTCTTCAGCGAAGTTGTACGACGAATGTGGCGAATTAATTTGCGAATCTCTTGATTGAGTTACGCTTCTTAAATAATAAATCCAGAAGAGATGAAAAAAGCGACGCTTCGATGGGAAAGTTTTGTCTCTTTTTTAGGAATTTAAAAAAAAATCTTTTCAGGGAGATAAATAAGGTTGCGATGTGAACGCAAAAATTCTATAAATTAGCAAAGATAATTAAAAATTTCTATTTTTCTCTGGTTGGAATAATTACTTTGCAGCTGAAGAAGAGGCTTATTTAAATTGCTTGAACGACAAAATTTATTACTCTGTTGTTCATATGTTAAATATCTTATTAAAGTGTGCAGAAAATGGTACACAAAGATTTTCTAAAAGAGGAATATAAAAGGAAGAAGTGATAAAATGGAAGCTTGTAAAATGTAATTATTAAACGCTTAGAGTTTTATATAATTTGTTAATCATGAAACGCGACGTATCAGTAAATTGATAGACTGATACCTGCAAATCAGGTATTATCAGAGATTATTTTCATGTAGAGAATCAAGATTATACTAATGTAACTTATGCAACGCATATATATAGAGAGGTGGGAAATTATACTATAAGGAAAATACATTTTCATTTCTTCGAGCACAAAAATTTTCACTTTTTTAACATAAAAGCACATCTATTTTATAAAAACAGAGCGATACATTAAAGAAATCAGCCGGCAGAATGATGTATCGTTGCAGATACATGTTATATATGACACTCTCTTTTTCAGAAGTTACCTCGTAAAATTATTATCAAGTCAATTATTCAACTTGTTGACGCTTAGGAAACGTAATTCCGACATTTTTCCATTTAGTTAAAATGACTATAAGTTTAAAATTTTGCATCATAATATATGCAAAAGTAAAATGTACGTGAAAAGAAACATACAATTTGAGATTTACATATGATATGAAAATACTATGTATTAAAATAATTCTAATAATTATTTTAATGTACATATTATTGTTGCATAATACTTTATTGACAGATAAACACTTATCTTTACGATATGTACAATTGAGCATATCTGAAAAGCACTTTTGTAAAAGTAAACTTATTCTCTTTTTACGACTCTCATATTAAACATGAAACATAAATATCAAATGCCTTGCCAATACAAACATCAGACTCCATTTAATTATTATCGCTCGGGTTTTCGTTACGTTCACTGACTTGGAAACGTATTTGCGACATTTATTTTCGAAATGCAAGTGGCAATCGCGATGGCAATTGTATCGGGGACAATTTACACGTTGAAACACTATGATTAACGACGAAATTAGTAACGAGATGGTTGACATTTATGCCAATTGTCGATCGAAACTCGATCGCAATTTCGCTCCTTTCGTTTATGGTATCTCTCTCTTTCGTTTGATATAATGTTCGCTTTCAATGACGTTTGATATATCTCGTAATATCAGCTTAACTTGAAATTTTCACTTGAACGGTGACCACTTCTCGATAATGTCTTTCCATTAACGATCGATAAGATTAATGTCTATCTAAAGAGCCACTATCGTCATTCGTGCCACTGTCTTATTCTGTCAATACTATAACGTTGTAATTTCCGGAGCTGGACGAGATATACATGTTTTAGCACAATATTATTAAATATTTATTGTATATTATTATATACTCGAAGATCCATGGTGCTAAAGATATAAATATATAACGTGTTTGCGCTCCTATTCTCTCTCTCGATATATTATTTTTGTCTTATTAGAGTTAATATTACTAGATGTTTTATTTAAATCATGGAATCATCGTCTACATGTAATATTAGAATACAGTATATGAGGCTTAATTAATTTCGCGAAACGTGCGAAAAAATATATTTTTTATTTATATTAAAATAATTAACTATGGGAAAGATGAAAAATCGATTTAATCGATCTGCAGTTGCCAAGTTGCCTAGATTATAATGTTATAAACCTTATCGAATACGCCATTCAACTCTGTTTCATGTTTATATACATATTTATTAATTTTTTTTATTTATAAATCGCAAAAAATTGCTTAATATATTTGCTTAAAATATTTCCGAAAGAAATTTTCCAATTATTTCATTAGAAATTTATATATAAAAATCCGTTTTTTTACAATGTCAATTGAATACTGCTTTTTAACGCTGCTTCTTGATGCAAAAAATATGTGTTTATCTTAGAAATATTTAAATTCATACTTTATCGCGTGTTATACTTCAGATAATCAAGCAAAAGTTAAGGTTAATTATCAGATAAAGAATAATTTTATTTGTTCTTATATTTCTCTCAAAAATTTTTATTTATTTATAATTTAAAAATTATTTTGATATTTCAACACACATATACATTCCTAAAAACAATGCATTTGAAAATTAATTTAATCAAAATATTAAAAAAATGAGCGATATACAATATCCTATATAATGAAAGATAATTTAAAACGGACATGTATATTTTTGCTTTCAAATATAAATACAAAATATAAGTATCGGAATATCGATATAATAAATGTTGATGTATCGCTCTTAGATTTTTGACGTTCATTCGATTCTTACTCTCGTCGCATCTTAATCATAATCTTGCTTGCCATTTTCATTCTTCTCGTTCGTCGCCACGCGCACTGCGACTTGTCCTCTGAGTTATTCATCCAGTCGATCTCGGTGAGTGGAGCAAGGTCGAAGGCTTCCTAAATTATGAACATTCGCGGCCGGCGAAGACGATCTCGTGGTTATGCAACACAGAGTCGACGACCGATTTTCCGAATGAATATTCACGAAGGATCGCGTGAGTTTAACGATAATTAAGTTTACTACCCCGTAAACAGAGATTCGTGACCCCGTAACCCTTTTAAATTCCAATACGAGTCACATTTTCCGTTTGCTACAGACTTATGAACGAGATCCGCAACTGTATTGGAATTCTTTTGATTATTAATTCAAGTGCTTAGCTCAGAGTTTCTCAACATCGTGAACATTTTTTCCCACGATTATACTTATAAGCAATAATCATTTTTTATCAATTACATTAAATAATAAAATTTATATATCTGTATATTTTAACATTATTAAAATTCACATTGATATCAAGTATGATATATTTATTAATTTTAACATAAGTTTTTGTAGAATTTCGACCAAGTTGAATTGAAAATCTATCCACAAGACAAATATATGCAAGGCGTGCTTTTCTAGTCTACAAAAGATTCAAATTCTACGATCCGCTCCTAAAACTGTTATATAATGTTGCACGTAGCATTAAATATGACCGATCTTGAGATTGATAGGAACTGATTGACTTGTCTCGAAAAGATCGCGTGCAATGTCATCTTTAAATTTAGTCAGATCGATGATTAGCATAATAATCACGATGCGAGGATTAATATCCATCATGACAGAATGAATACAGGCGGACCGGAGAACCGATCAACTTCTGGCCGGCTAAGCGTTTCTGGGTAATAAAGAGAGCGTAATAGTTCGCGGCTCCGCTTTTGTTAAAAGGGCGCGGCGAGGGTGGCGGATATTTTAATAAGGTAAGTGCTGCAAGGCCGGTTGCTATGCCATTGGGGCGGTTTAATCATGTAATGTGTTCGGAGGCTCGGCCGTCCCGCAATCGATATACGGTATTGCTTCGGGCACGACGCGGCGCGTTACGTACGACGGGCTTAAATCCTACAACTAAACCAACCTGGAACTAAACCTAGTCGTGTAAGCCGCGTTAAATCTCCTCGCCGAGGGCTTCGCAAGGAGAGGATCTTGGTTTTCGCAGCTCACTGCTCTTGCAAATTGACCGTTATCGAGGCAAGACTCGCTGCACGTTTTATGTCACTCGCAATCCCCTATGACCGATTAATCGTATGGATGTGATTTTACTTTCACGTGTAGCGATGTAGACTTCCTATCAAAGCTTTTGCACAAGAATGAAGCAAATGAAGCAATTTATCAAATTTATGTTATAATAGAATATTTGCTTTACTGTATATTTGCATCGAATCGTTGTCAATTAATTTTAATTGATTTTTTGTTTCTGTTTAATCGCAGTTTTAGAAAGAAACATGGAATCAGTTAAACAATAATGCAATTTTAATAACTTTAATGAAATAAATTAAAAAGAGCAGAACTGAAGAAAAAAAACAGTAGAGATTTTCGACATCTTCTAATGACGGAATATTTGCCAAGAATCCTCTGAAAAATTTGACGAATAATTTCATCATTTAAATTGCATATTATCTGGTACACACGAGGAGAGGAGAAAAAAATCGCAAAATAAAAAGTCCTTTTCCTTCTTATCTTTCTTTTTATGGAAAGACTGTCAGAGAATCGTACGTTGACAAGGGGCGAGAAGCTCCAATGACGACGTCAACCAACCCCCGAGCGAAATGGTAACCATAGGAAACGGTGGCTCATAGCGAATGGTCGGGATGGGGATGAAAAGAAAATGGCAGACCACGGTTTACGGGGTAGCGCGTGGTATTCACGTGCGCAGGGGTGGAGAGAAGTCGGTGGGAAAATGAGGATGAAGGTCGGTACCTTTGTTGCCGACGACGGATCGGCTTTGGCACTCTAAAAGGGCCGAGAACCTTAAGGTTCCTACCCCCTATAATAGCGCACACTAAGGTATCTACGCACGCGCGCTCAGATACGCGTGCACTCGCGACATACATTCGCGATCGTGTGCGTTTTCTTCGTATATATACGTATATGTGTGTGTGGTTGTGCGCAAGAAACGTTTCTCCGAGCACTTCGCGGTCGCCAAAGCCGATGATTGGACGAGTTGATCGTATTACGCGGCTGGGAGAAGCTCTTCCCCTGGGACTTAAATTCCTCGCGTCACTTTACGGTGTCTACAGAGCACGGTTTTTATATTTTTTTTTTCTCACGGAGACGAAGCGTGATGTCTTCGCTTATTTAAATTTTACGTTCTAGGTTTTCTAGATATTTTTATAAATCCTTCTTATCGCGATGGATAGACTCGATTATATGATCGCATAATTAAAGTATCTTGACAAATGAGTAGACTCGATATTACGATCGCGTAATTAAAGTATCTTGACAATTCTGTTAACAAATCTCGCATCAATCTCTTTTAATTAGTTTACTTGGACAGCAGCCTCGATTGTTAAAAGTTGCTTGACGTACACTTTAATTAGGAAAGTACAGAAGAGTAAAGATGATATTCGTACATCGATTATCTCTCGCGATATTCCGGAAAAAAAATATCGGTAACCCTTTTCACGTGCTGTAATCGCGGCAATATCTTTTCCCTGCCTACATTTTTCGTGAAAAAAAGTTGTCTGAGGGGGAGGAGAAAATTGCTCCCCAAGTTGAAAGTTTCTGCGGTAACGGCTGCTTCGCTATCTTTTTTTTATGACTCTAGTATGAAACCGCCAGATCAGGAAGGCACCGGGCCGAACACTTCCTATATTTTCTTTCGTTTCCTTCACACAATTTCGCCCCGAGTGACCACTCGCCGTGATAGATCGGTCTGGTAACATCGTTAACTATCGGTTATCGGCCTTTTATTGCCAACCCGTGTCTCATAAGTCATAATTTGATCGCACCCGCAGAATGAGAGAGAATAAGAATGATGAGAGGCACTTGTATATTCTTTTTTGTATTCATATTAAATTTAATTTAACAAATTAATTTTCTTTAATTAATTATCTTTAATTAATCTTTAATTAAGTATGCAATACATAATATTCACAATTATTTTATCTTCTAATTGTTAAAGTTACATATTAAAATGTCACTTGCCAAATCGATAAGCACGTCACAAGCAGGAAACAAAAGGAAAGGTCGACAGCGTACAATGTTTCTCCCTGCTGAAAAACAATTCCCGAGTACTAAAGACACACGCGTGTTCCGTCACCCGCATCGGATTACCGCATCTCACCCTGGGGAGTATTACGGCATTACGATTTTTTTATAGCGCGTGGCTAACCCGAGGTCAACCCATTTCCGGTTTGGAGTACCAGCTAATCGAGTTTTGATCGATAGCTATCTTTTTTTCGAACAAAAAAAGAGAGCATTTAAAGATAGTCGTGGGATCATTGTACCGTATCGTAATATGACATCATCTTTTCACATAGGAAGGCAAAAATATTTTTTGCTTATTTAAGAAAAAAAAAGAGAAAAGATATATTCCGAGGAAATTGTGTAATTTTTGAGACAAGAGAGATAAAAAAACTATTAAACATATTTTTATTTGATTTTCCATATTTTTTATCCATTATTTTATTATTATTATCATATTTACATATTTAAACTATTAACATATTATTGTATTTGAACAATAAGTGCATTTAATTATTTATTTTCGACAGTAGAAATTAGAAATTCAATTAAATTCTTTATTTTATTTAGATTGATTCACATCAAAATTTAATCAATATATTTATAGACACCTATTTTATCAGAATAAATGTCTACTAGGAAAACGCAGTTTGAATTAGAACATCTTTATCTGTTATGTCAATGAAGTAGTTACGTCAAGATAAGAATTATTAAAGTATGTATGTCACTGATTGTGAACGGGCAGAGAGAAGTGAACGATTCTTGATAAGATTAAAAACTTTTCTTTTTTTTTTTCGAAACATATCTTTACACAAAGTCTACCTACTTTCTATCGAGATGAGTAGCCGATATTGCGATAACTCAATACTAACAATGTCAAATGATTATCAATGATTACGTTTCACTCTTTTACGTTTCATACTCTCGTAATATGTACTATAAAACTTTATATTAAGTTAAGACTTTATATTAAGTTAACTTATCTTGCAAAAATTTATTTAAATTTTATTATCTTTTGATAATCGAAAGAATTTAATATGTAATAAAAAAATTCGTTAATATAATACAATAATCAAAATTCTGTATTTTTTCCTTGAATTTATTTATAATAGAAAATTTTTAATATATATTTCTTTCAATTTTTTACAAGGCTATATATAAATTAAAATTTTCTCAAAAATAATACTTATTTTAATAATATTTATTATTTAAATATAGAATGTTTCATCGCTCTCTCTTATATAATATTTACAGATGTATTGCAAATATTTTCATTAAACTGTAACCTTTTTCATTTCTCCATCTGACATTTAAAAGTCCTTTTTATTTTCTTTCAGTAGAATGCTTGAAGCCAGCTATTATTTCGTTATAACTGCCTCCAAGCACACACGAGGAAAATAAAAAAGCCATTTCTTTGCAAAAAATAAGATCTTTATTAGAAGCTCATGCACTTTTTCTTACATAAACTATCGCATTATTTACGTAAAAAAAAAAAAAAAATTGTCGAACATTTCCAGCACATATACTTTCGAGTTTAGCGATTCAGACAAAGCATTTTGGATATAAGCGGTGTGTAATCCGAACTGTTACACGGCAAACTCCGGGATTGAGTTAGCGTATATACGTGGGAACGCAGACTCGGAGCCTCGGGGTTGTTTTCCTTGGAGGCGTGCTTGCCGATCGCCTATCGCGTGGGGTAGGTTTTTCCATGGAGCGTTACATACACAAAGAGAAAGAGAGAAAGGTGGTGCTCACTTCAACGGCGCCACGTGACTCTTACGGGACAAAGTTCTTCTGTTTGTCGAGAGCGTAATCACATACTCTCTCTCTCTCTCTCTTTCTCTCGCCCATTCTCTCTTTACAATGAACTATTGCTTTCCCTGCCGTTGTTGCCACTGGGAGTTTACGCGATCGGAGATTAAGTGGTTCCTGATGGGAACTAAATGATGTTTAAGCTGCGTTAATGTAACCTTACGATTATGTCACCGGCAAAGTTGCCATAGATTCAAGAGGACAAAACGGGATATGTCTCACATTTTACTTGAAAAAATATTTAGACATGTAAGCTGAAAATAGGCTTACATTTGACCTAGATTATCATAACTTTTTCAGGTAAAAAAATAATTGGTAATATAGACAAATTACTGTCTCAAGATACTCGAATATTATAAATTATATCTATAGATTTTAATGTGTGTGTAGATTAGTACTTTTATAATTATTAAAAAATGTTGTATCTTATCAATTACTCGTTAACTTTACATAATGCATGTTATGAAACATTTCTTATATATGTATTTTTCGTGTGAGCTTCCGAAAAGTATCGAAATCATATGGTTCGATTAATTCGCGCACAGGTAAGGTTTGATCGATATAATTTAATTAAAAGTTGCCATATTACACATTAGAAATGATACGTTATGTTATATCAAAAAAAATTCCAAGTTAATCTCGATTTTATCTATCGTCATTATAAAACTACGAAATTAAAAGTTGTAACATTTTCTCTTGTATACAGCCAGAAAAAAGTGGAAACTTTCTAAGAGAAAAAATTACCTTGCTTCTGCTTGTGTAAATTATCCCTCCGAGAGTGTTCGAAAACTCTCGTATTATGCGCAAAGAATTCTCATTAATTTCATTTTTCGTAAATTGCTCTCTTTTTACAACTCAATTTTGAGTGTATACGAGATTCCTAAAAAGGGAATAATAATTTTCTCTCATTTTAATTTGATAACGATCTCTCTCTCTTTTTCTCTGATAGTGAAATGTTAACTGCTGTTGCTGGTTCTAAAATTCGATTCAAAACTGCGCGAAACGAGATATATATATATTAAAATCATTATATTGTGGTTTTAATGGTCAACATGTATAGTCTCGCAATATAAACATGTAATATGACTGAGAACCAGCAAGTGAAGTTTGTGGATATTTTTGCGGATTTATTGCGTTTATTTTGTTACGATACCCGGTTGACAAGGTGAAACAAATCCGTGCTTATCGATATTTTCCGGAAATCATTATCAGTTCAATCGAGTTCAAATCGATCAACAAATAAAAAGTTTCAGATTTTTAATTCGATAATATTTTTAGATAATATATATTTTTATATGATATATTGATATATTAATACATCAAAGATAATATATCTATTAATACTTTTATATTTAAAAAAAAAATAAAGCAGAAAAATCTATACATGAATAATTGGATTAAATAATGCAAATTATTGTTTTTTATTTATTTGAATACCTAAATTAATGTTTATTAACATTTGTTACGTAATATTCGTAACAAAGTTTTAATATTAATATTTCAATAGAATATATAATTTGGCAATTTTGTTATTTTATTCTGTTTCTCAAATAATCCACACGCTCGGATATTTAAATATTCTTCATTTATGATTAACTAAAATAAATATTAACGTAAAATGGGTATAAATTGTATATATGCACAACTTTCAAGTGCAAAAATGTATAATTATTGTACAAAATGCGATATATGATTACTCTTTGCGTGAGAATCATGAGATAATTGGCAAAGATAATTGTTTTATGCCTGATATATTCACATGGACATTACATTACGATAAAAATTATCACACACGCGAATAATCTAATTCGCGTCTGAAGAGAAGCGACGAATCGCTATATCGCGTCGCGACCAAGTGTAATGTATGTCGTGCAAAATATCTGAGAACTTGCTCGTAATAGTGGCGAGTTAAATTATTTATCGGCGTGAGGTATGAGAGAAAGTGTCGGCAGGTTGAAATATTAGTGACACAATGTTCCATAAAAAAGTTATGGCGCCTACAACCGAGATACGAGCGACGTGTACACAGCCTTGCGTCGACGTGCAAATTTCTCGAAATAAAAGTCTTGCAATTGTAACAGCAAATCTTAAGACGGCCTTTGATTTTCATAGAACATTTCTTTTAATAATATATACGTGTGCATGTGCGTGCGACAAAGTGCAGTTTGTACGTATAACATCTAAAATAATTACATTTTAGATCCAATACAGAAGCTTATTGAAAATTGATTGAATGATTTTTTTTTTAAAGCTTGTCGTAATTTCAAATTAAAGTGAGTAATATTTTTTGAGTTTTCTCAACGATATTTTTATTTTTATTTTCTTACAAGTGCTTCAAAATTGCATTTTATTTTAAATTTATTATTTTTAATTAAAATTTTAGAGGGAAAATATTTTTGGGTTCATTAGTCAAAATTTAATCTGTTTACATTTTGTTTTCTTTTGTTTTAGAACGGAGGATCAAAACACCAAGCCGTTTTATCAAGGAAGAATGTGAGTGCTTTTTTTTATTTTTCTTCTTTGCCTTTTACGGTGAATTTTTTTATTTATTTGACTGCGTGAATTTAATTTTGACGTTATAAAACAAGTCAATCTCATACCGATTATTACATTGTTTCTGTTAGAAGAAATAAATGTAAAGGCAAGATCTCTGTAATATCAAAACTTGAATATATATTATACTAAAATTATATCGCTTTTATCTAAATATCAAAGACAATTGTTTCATGGGGAAGGGATAACATTGAAAATTAGGCGAAAGAAACTGCAGGAAAATCTAAGAGTCAATTTGTAAACGAGAAAGCTCGAATGATGGTATCAATCCTTGAAGTAGTCCTGTTGCGAAAAGGGTCACTACGAAACACTCGACTCTGTCCCATATGTTATCCAGAACATGTTCAACTTGGATCTCCGCTGCGACAGTTGGTCGCAGGACACTATTGTCGATTATAAGTTACATCTCGAGAGTTTTATTGTCCATCGACATCGATAGCGTCGTCTACTTCAAAGTATAACATGTACTTATCCTGAATGCGGGCGATCATATGCGCCTATTTTTATTCAAGATATGCGTACAAAAATATAGATACCAGAAAGAGGCTTTACTTTTCGGCAGTTTGATTTAAAAAATATTGGTATCTGATCGCATGCTCATTTTTAAAATGAAAAAGAAGTTAAAAAAAGAGGCATTTCGCCTGCTTGATTCAATATGCAAAAGTAGAGAAAAGTAACAGTCGCGCTTGCGAAGTAATCCTTCATCCTGCGGAGAAACACGCGCGTGTCAATCCCTCCCCGTCCTCGACATACAGGGTGGTACATATTCATCGGAGCACATGGCACGACGAGAGAGCGAGCGGGGCACCAGTTGTCCCGGCACGTTCCTGACACGTGGCCGGTCACGTGGCTGTACTGACGAGTGGATTGTTCATTCCGACGTCGCTTGTGCACCGATGTACGAGGATCGCCTTCCCGCTGGGTTTGTTGCCGATTTTCGTGGGCTGCCCGTTAATTGGAAAGAATCGATTAGATGGCTTCGCGGCGGACTTTACAGCTTGCTCGAACGACCTTTGGCGGTAGACTTTTTTTTAAAGGGAAGGAGAAGAGAACTTTAAAAAATATACAATTTAAATTACTCTATTTTTATTTTCATTTATTATCTATATTTCTCTTTTTTAATTTAACATTCACAGTTTAATAAAATACGCAAAAATTGAGAATTCGATATCATAGTTGCGTCTAGTCGTCGCGCCAAGTTATTTTAGCTTAACAAGTTACATAGATAGTAAAAAAGTGTTTACGTCGAATCGATAATGCTTATTGGTCAGGGTCCATTAGGATAATTGTATGCTCGCATCGTTTCTCTTCGTTGTATCTATAGCTGTCTATCTATCTATCTATCCCTGCACTTCTGTTCCCCGCAACCGACTTTTTTCGACAACCCTATAGCCTTCCGCGATGCCGACGATAACATTGTGATCAAGAAATCATTAGTAGAGAAACAATATATTGATACGTGAAGCAACTTATCAAATACATTAATAAGGATTAGAAAGAATTATAGAAGAATTAGATTATTGAGAAAATGGAATCTATAAAAGTAATTATATGATACACCAATAATGTGATAAAAAAATAATTTAGTTATAGAGAGAGAGAACAATAATTTCAAATTATCTTTAAAATAATCCTAAGGAAGGAAAATCACATTCAAAATATTATTTCCACAAACACTTTAAATTTTCACAGATTTAATTTCCTTTTTTTTTCATTTTCTGTTCTCTGTATCCTTTTATGAGCTGATGCTTTTTGGATAAAGTCACTCGTAACAGTTCGTGGGAAACAACATGTCCACATATAATCGGCGCAATGTTTCGCGTAAACGATATCGTAGTAAAATCGTAATCGATCACGGCCATTACCTCGCGGTTTTGTCAACGTACGGCTATTGTAGACGAAATAGTTGTCCCTTGGAGAACAATACTTGACGCCGACCGGCACTCCTACGCTCGCCAGAGTGATCCTCCCACACGATCGTCCGTGGCACGCATTGCAAATCACGCGTAGATTTATGGTGACGTCGAATCGAACGATTCCGTAGCCTAGTTCCCATGCTCCCGTCGCGTAATCGTCCGTGAATGTCCGCTAAGTGAAATAAACCAGTGATCAACGTGAAGGTGCACCTCGCTTTTCCTTTCGTTAGTAAATTATCATTCAGAGATTTCAACAATCTCTTAACATATTTAAAAATCTTCTCATCTTTTTCTTATACAGGTATTATACACAATCACAATCGATTATTACAATAAATATTATTAAACTGCACATCATAGTTAAAAAAAAAGAATTTTATTTTAATTAAATTTTAATAGCATTTTTGATATAAAATGAACATCTTTATTCAAGATAAAAACAATAATATGTAAAAAAACAATTAACGAAATTAACTTTATGTTACGTTAATCGTTATCTGATATTATCACGCGCGTTCGTTTCTCATGGTACGGGCCTCTGCACCTCGTTGTTGATTATTTAGGCGGAAAAGGAACCGCCCATGCTTTTACCACGAAGTGAATAGACCGTAGAGGAGGCGCTAAATACGACAAAACCATGACATCCGGTGTGCACGAGTCGACACGTGACCTTCTCAATGCTCTTATGCCAAGTGCTCGTCGAGGCAGCTCGAGCACTATTCAGAACATTGTATTACCACGTGTAACGTGTATTATTCGCGCTTTTTTTCCTCTCACCTTAGTCGACAGCACATAAATGCAACTTTTCAAATTATAATATTCTCAATGTACTTGAATATCATATGCAAATATGATAAAAACGGGATTATATAAATAATGCTACTGGTACAATTACAATAGTAGTAAATATTTATATAATGGATAAAAATAGATTCATTTGACATTTTTAGATTTTAGATGTTTAACTAAAAAATTTATAATTAATTTTTTAAATTGAAATATAAATTAAATAATGCTTTTTTGACATATAGTAAATATGAGCATATCTGATATTTACTGTATCTCAAAAATATATGACATTAAATATGATATTTTTCCCATATTAATGTGTGATATCATTTATTTGTTTATTTACGTACATGTTACGTACTTTGTTTATTTACGTCAACGTACAATAAACACTAATTTCGTGATATTTTCGCCAGATAATTTATTATATATTTCGCAGGCAAGATATGTTGCGTGATTGATTTATCATGAAAATAACCCGCAGATATTTCAATTCGAGCACTACCCGTATATTTCAATTAAGCTCGTAAACAAATATGCATCGTTTTTGGCTCTTATTATGGAATCGTTTATCATAAACTCTAATAATGGTTGTCATAAATTTAACTTAAGAAGACTGTCAAATCATGTTTTTCAAGATATATTAATATTGAATACAATATATATGTGTCTTATGAGAGTGGTCGAGATAAATAATAAAGAAGATATATTTTTAATTGACAAAACAATATTCGATGAGAGATAAGAATTTTTTCATTATAAATTATTTGCTTCATACAAAATAAAGATGAAATTTTTCGCGTTTTAAGCAATTGAGAGCATTTAATTGATACTTCAGCAAACATGAAGCATGAGAAATGTTCTTATATTTTGAAATTTTATTTGTGACAACATCACGAATGTAATATTTCAATATTTTTAGTACTTTATTTATATCTGTAAATTATAGATAATAAAGCAAAAGTGGATAATAATTGTCGATTGAAGGAATTCTTCAACAATCTCGTCTACTCTCGTTATGGACGAGCAATCACCACGCTCGTCATCGGGTTTAGGCAGAAGTCAACGCATCACAGAGGAAATCTGTGAAGAAGAAAAACATATCGTCCCCTAATAGCCCTCATTGACAACCATAGCAAAGACGCGGCACGGTTTTGGGGTAGCGCCCTGTTTTCATTTCAATTTCTACCCCTTGGTACCCAACCCCCCGTCAACGGCCAGATGGTGTACGAGGCGGCTCTTTCTCTCTCTTTCTTTTTCTGTTGGTTCGATCCTGTATATCCTGCGCGCTTGTATTCATGCCTCTCTGGTTCTTTCACTTCCTCCTCCTCCTTCTCCTTCGTCATCGCTCTAGCTGACTATGAGAGATCGCTATGATTGAACATGTCAATGTTTGGTTTGGCTTATACCAGTGCCTGTAATGCGGTTAACGCATCGGCTCGCTTTCGAGGGTTCGCGACATTCTTCTCGCATCCTTCGTGGTTCACGCAAAAATTTTTTAAGAAAAATATTTTGTATATTTTGTCACGTTCACATGAGTTTCTTCTCAGATTTTTCATACAATTGTTGCTAAAAATATAATTTAATCATACTATTAATTATTAATTATTTTGTTTAAAGTCTATTCAAATAGTTATTTTAAATAGCAAAAATTTGATAGAGAGAAAATTGTTTTTGCTTTCTACTAAGTTTTTGGATATATTGTTATAAAATTTCTATTTAATTCACCTTATGTTATATATTTTCTTTTTCTCTTTTAAATTAAATTATAATTTTAAAAAATAAATGAGAATTAAAATAATTAAAATAATTTAAATGCTTGCAGTTCATTTTTCATTTAAGCATTTTAAATTTTATTATTCGATAGGGAAGGAAAAATACTAGTTTATATAAATCCTATAGTTTGCAAGCACAATAAGTTTACCTAAATCCGCCAAGGACACTTGGGAAGGCCCCTGTCAATCGAATTACCGAGTTCCGCATCGTGTACGGGAAAACAAACCAATGGTATATTACAGGGAGAGGATGAATGAAGTGTTTAAATTTAGACGAATGAAATAATAAGATCAAACGGTAAACACGCAGCCACGGATGAAAGGTACCGCATGCAAACAGAAGCTCGCGCTAGCGAGGGTGTGCTCGATCGTACAGGCGCTTTCTGAAAATACATATCGCGATCCTCCGGGGAACGTCGCAGCCGCAGTGCTTCATATATCGATTGCAGAGAGGCAGGTTATCTCTTTTGTTTACTCGCTTCTCTTTCTCTCTTTCTCTGTGTAATGGCAGAATGGAGAGCTTTGGTAAACAAACACAACGCGCTAAATAATATCCAAACTGGCCAGCAGGAATAAAATTTTAAAGCGTCCCTTTTGCCGTAGGCACGGTGGAAAAATAGGGGCGCTTTTCCGATTTATATTTATATGATATCATATTTGAATAAAATAGAATATAAATTTTGTACATATATACACAAGCGAGATGCTCTCTTGTGCACAGCGTGTTGGTGTGCAATTAAATTCGTTTAATAAACGTTTATTTAAAAAAGCGCTTCAATAACAATCGATCGATTAAATTAATTTCCCTGGTGGGAAAAGGCATTATAATAACGTTTCGTTATAATTTTGTATATTTATAATATACGTGCCGTGCATTCTGGATATAAGTGGAAGCTATTTATATATGCATATTATTAATAAAACGATAAAGAAATTATAGCGAATATTTAAAACGTGTGATTACGAAATTAATTGATACAAAAAAATAAAAAAAAATTTCAGAAAATAAAAATATATTAATATATAATAAAAAACGTATATTCGATTAACAATAAGTTTAAGCCTATACATATACTACTGGATGGGCTTACAAAAGTATCATATATGCATATTATTAATAAAACGGTAAATAAATTACAGCGAATATTTAAAACATGTGATTACGAAATTAATTGATATAAAAAAATAAAAAGAAATTTCAGAAAATAAAAATATATTAATATATAATGAAAAACGTATATTCGATTAACAATAAGTTTAAGCCTACTACTGGATGGGCTTACAAAAGTATCTTTTTTCGGGAACTATGATAATAAATGGACCGGGATAAAAACTCTGAAAAATCTGTCTGGATCCTAGTCTCTCCTTCGCGTGGGCGGCGAAAAATCACGCGGAAGGATTTCGACGGCGCCGCGATTGAAAGTCATCCCGTTAATTACCGGGAAGGAGGCCGACAAATCATCGCCGGGAGCCGACCGCAAACCCCATAATTGCGGGCCTTATGGTTTCACCGGTGGCACGAGTCGCTTCCGCAGCTGACCCCAGACAGCCAGCCAGTCAGTCAGTCAGTCGACTGGTCTATATCGGGAACGCAATATCCCGGAACACCCGCGGACCGTGGAAGCCATAATATGGAGCAAACGCTCGTCGGGCGCGCGGAACGGAGTGATTCACCAAAATGCACGACAGATGCGCGATCATGAAAGATAGCGGATAGCGACGCCACGCTGCCTCGGAAGTAGCCCGATAACTTCTCGAAGCCCGCACGAGGACCGTGTTTTTACACGAGGCGATCCTCGATGATGTCCGTTAACCCCGTTGGCCCCCGCCTGATGTTACCTGAAGGGATACGATTTTCGAGAGGGATGAGAGATGATAGAGTTGGTTACGACGAGTTTATAAAAAAAATATGCATGACGTGTTTAATATATTATTACATGTGTAATAAATGATATGAAATGCTTTAATAACACATTAATGGATATCTGAATACGTAGGATATTAAAGCGACATAAAACATAAATGTGAACACAGTAATCTGGAACTCAATTCACGCAAAAATGTTTTGTTATTCATGTATAGACTCTATAATTGGAAAAATTATTTGTGTATGTGAAATATATTAAATAAATAACACAGAGAAAGAAAGAGAGAGAAAGAGAGATTTCATTATTTATGCAAATAATGTTTAATTCACACAATGAAATTTCTGAATTTATAGCAGCAGGTAACATTTTTATTAAACCGCGATTTTAGCGTAAAAAAAGAGACATTTAAATATTCATGTCAAGAGATTTCTTAATTATAATACATACATAATTATAATACAATATTGTGTATAAGGATATCCTTTTATATCTGATCAATATATTTAAAATTAATTATGATAAATAGAATCTTTGATTGGAATTAACTTTGAACTAGAAATTAATTTCTGATAAAAAATATAAGATAAATAATATCTTATAAGAAATCATATTATATGTTTTCAATTATATCATCACTCGTTATATTTTCGTAGAATGTGCATACCGCGTACTTGGAAATAAAGGAAACGCACATAATCATACGTGACAAGTGATGTTCGCGAAAAGAGAAAGAGAGAACAAAGTCAGATCCCCCGCTTTTCGACGGGGCTATCCCCGAAGGGGAGACTTACCCCTGTCGTATTCACGATACACCCACGCACAATGAACGTCCCTAATAGGTACACGCAGCCCCTGATTAGAATCTAGGAGGCTCCGTTTTGCGCGGGAGACACCGCTGACTTTTATGGATGGTCGAGTATGTTCGGTCGGATGCCGAATTCGAATGCCTCCTTTGTTCTATCGCGAGGAATGGATTCTGCGAATGATTAAATTCGACTCGCTGCGCGGAGATCCTTAAATCTAGAATCAGTCTGACAAAAGTTGGAAAAAAGTAGAACGTAATTAAATTATTCGCATGGGTAGCAATAAATGGGTTGTAATAAAAACTGTGCGATGGGAACAATTTTGAAACAATCTTACATTATGATATAATTAGAATCTTTAAAATTTGAGGAATTATTTAAATAACAGTCACCGAAAATTTTTCGATATTTATTATACTCATTAAATGCAAAATTTTTATCACAATATATTTCATTATGTTTGTCTATATAATTCTAGGAAGTATTTATGTTACGCCATAAGATTTTTCGCAGGTAATACGACACGGTTCTTGCGTGTTCGATTTTATTTATGCAACAAGTTAAAGAGCGATGTTATGTGTAGATTGATCAGATTCTAATCGATATGGGCTGCACGAAGACTGCTTATCTGTAATTATTGTAATCGATTGTAATGTATGATTTATAGCACACGTGGCCCAATGCATGCAATGACATTCTGCATGTGTCGCGACACGCTAAATTAAAAATATTCCGTTTGATACATGTATACTTTTATGTGTTTATGAATATTTTTATTGCTATCACAAATTTTCGAATAGAATTATAATCTCCAATTAATTTCTCTACTAGACTTTAATTTTTAGACTTTTCTCTAATAGACTTTAATTTTTAGACTTTTCTCTAATAGACTTTAATTTTTAGACTAGAACTTTTTTTTAAGAAATGTATGTATCTATTACAATGATTAATTTTAAAATTTTAAAATCTGCGTGCGAAAAAAATATGACAGAAAATTCACCCCTTGACAGATGTAATCAATAGATTTATATACGAGAATACATATCCATAAAAGAGTAATTTTTTATTCAAATGTAAAATCTCTATACAAATTCGAGATTATTTAATTTTATTTGTGATTATTATCCTTTACCTTCCTTAAGCCTCGCGATTAGCACAAAAGGAAATCCGTAGAGCGCATCGCGACGGCGTGGAATAACGTGACGATGTACAAATGTACACGCACGCATGCACGCATGCTTCGGATTATGGCTTGTACACGTACGACTCGACATTAAGTCCTCATGGGACGTTATTAGCGTAGCTATGATGTGGCGTGGTGCAAATAAAGCGCGCGGCTCGAAGCCCGAAAGCATTATGCTTGATTACTCAACCTGCCGAGGCATGGACGCCCACGGATACCGACCAAATTGTTAGACATCTGTAAAAAGGAAAAATGGAACACGCGAGACTTTAATATACACAGCGATATAGCGTAATAGTAAAAACGTGTGTATATAGATAATGAACATATAGGAAAAAAGATATATAAATATTTTGAATATTTTCGTTGTCTTTTTTAAAATATGAATATATATCTCTAAAGATATATGAATTCTCTCTGTTCTTTTAGTTTGTGTTCCATTTTTTTAAATTACCCTACCATTTAGATTTATGTTATGTAATAATATACAGATTAAAATATATAATAATTATGTCATGAATTATTATATATGTCACAGATTAAAATATATAATAATTAAGATTAGAAATTAATCTTATTATTTTTATAATTATTTATAATTAAAATAAATTTTATAATTATTTTTATAATTTAGGAATTTACAAATATATATGGATACAATCACGATAAATTAGAAGACTATATTTTTTACTATGCAACGTTCTGAGAATTAAATTTTTTTATTGCGATATATATGTGTATGAGAGAGAAAAGAGAGAGAGAGAGAGAAATTTAACGTACCGAATTTAACTCTTATAAATCGGATATTGTAACGTCATCAATTCAATTCTGTATCTTCTATTCTATTCGTGAGAGGATTTTGCTGGAATTAATTCGCGACTTCCGCGAGTATCGCCGATAACGATCTACCCTAACGAGAGGCAAAATTTCATTATTAAATTCGGATCTCCGCCCGATTCGATTCTTTCGAGAATTGGCACGAGATCGTCGAGCGTGAGAACCTGCATCTCCCTTCGATATCAGGGAGAATGATCTGGATTTTATCAAACCGCGACGTCCCGCGGGAGAACTTTTCTTGGTCGCTCCCTTAATTACTACGATTTACCGCGATAATTGGACCAGCTCACCGCGATTCACCAGAAACAAACTATTGTTGTTAAAAATTTGCTGAAATTTTTTACAGCAAAAACTCTATCGATCATTAGGAAAAGATTTGCAGATAGCGATTTTAATGTCTTTCTTTTCTTAAGTAATACAGTTTACCCTTTGACATTTGAAGACAAGTCAATACAAAGAATAAATTCTTTACAAACAAAGCTATTTTCTTCCTCTAAATCATAGTTTGTATCAATTTGTATCAATAAATTCTTTACGAACAAAGCTATTTTCTTTCTCTAAATCATAATTTGTATCAATTTTATTTGAAGAAACACTTGCTACACTGTCTCCCAGGAGAATCGGCGAACAGTTTTTTTTTTCGAGGAACCTGCGAGACTCGATCAGTGACAGAATGTGCGTCACGCGTGCAACATTTATCAATGTCGAGGACCCAGGACTCGAGAAGACCGAGCGAGGAAACGCGCTCTCTGATTCCATTCTCATCCTCCCTGGCTACTTGTTCGCCGTTAGTCCGACACGTGACCGGATAATTGTATCCATTGATCCCTCGCGATCGATAGCACTCGAAGGCTCATCCCCGCAGGTTTTCAACACACATCGCAGTAACAGGTGGAGCTTGAAATGATTTTCGCGATGTGACTTCGTAAAATCTCAATGAAACGACCTCGGTGAGGGCTTCTCTTTTAAGGGCTCACATAATTGTAGATACAAAAAGTCTCTAATCTTTATTAATTCTGTTTCAAATTATATTTTTAATTAAAAGAATAAGAATCAAATTTAAATTTTTCTAAAAACATAAATGTAACACATGATTTTTCTTTACTTGCTTTTTAAATTTACATGAATCTAACGATCAAGCTCATATTTCTAGAATATCTTTTTATAGAATACATATACTATAACAATATACATTTGTGACAATTCGATTATTCCTTTTGAAAAATGTTTCCTATAAAAATACATTTTAGAAATGTAAGTTTGCATACAAACTGATGTTTATGTAAACTATTGGAGAGAATTATAAGCTTAGAGCTCTTTGTATGCACGCGCGAAGTAACAAATGTATACTTTGAACGTATATAATGATCGAAATCGGGAAATCCAAGTCACGTATAAGCTCGTTCTGACTAATCTTAAACAAATAACGGCGCGTGTGCGCCGATAATGATCGTTATCCTCGGATTCTATCGGCGCACGACGTATTCACTACGTGACCGCCGGGTAAATGAAAGGATGATGATATAAACGATATCCGTGCGATTGCTTTTATCCCTGCAAAATTGTGTTTGTTTCGCTTTGTACTATTCCCATGATCAATGTTCATTTCAGAACTATATCTCAACAGCAAACAAACTGTTCAATCTCTCAATCGAATACGATACATCAATGATAAAACAACGCAATAGATGCAGTTTAATTTCCTTGATAAACATTAAAGTAAAAGATTTCTGTATTATATTGTAACAAAAAAATTGATAAAATGAGGTTGAAAAGTATTGTCAATTATAATTGACCAATCATCAGTTAAAGATGTACGTTGATTATGTCATTTAATTAATTAACGTTATTGAAAAAATATAGAAGTATTGATTTGATGAAATTTTGAATTTTATAAAACAAAATGTATAAAACATACAAGCGCAATTAGGCCTAGTTTAGCTTTACGCATCGAAAATAACATCAGACAGAACACAAGATAGAACCCTTATATTACAAAAGAAGGAGAGTTAATGTATTTATGAAGAAACTTCACAAGAGGGATGTTTCTCGCTGTTTTTCACCGCGCATATCATATGTTCTCGCGAATCTTTCGCTCGAGAATTCAGCAGAACGCACAAGAATAGATTTTGCCTTCGGTCTTTCGGCTTGGCAGAGACGTTTGACAGCAGCAGCCGATGAGGGTGAGCTGGAAAGAGCACTGTCAACGCTCGTAAAAGCTAGCACGCATGTCTCCGGACACGTGCACGTCGATGTGAGCGCCGGTTCTTTCTACCTACCTACCTACCTACCTACCTAGCTACCCACCGACCCGGCAGAAGTCTCGTGCCTCGCTGATTTCCCGAGGGAATTCCGGGGGATGGTACGCCTCGGGAGTCCCTGAAACACGCGGGGCCAGGCCGGCTACTCCTCCGCACGCGGCGCACGATATTCCCGATTATTACCGCGATTCACTGATTTCACCCCTCGCACGCCTCTATTTTTCAAGCTATAAGCATCTGATACGGTCGAGTAAGACACGAGTCTTTTTAAGCTTCTTCTTCAAATTATCGTTAACGCATTCGGCTGCTCTGACGAGAAATAATTAATTTTATGAAAATAATGTCACTTATCATTGTGATATTATTTCAATTTTAGTTTGTTATTGGATTTTAATTTTAATGTCATTTAATGTCATTTAATTAAATAATGTTATTTAAAAAAATGTGGAAATATTGATTTGATGAAATTGAATTTTATAAAAGAAAATGTATAAAACACACAAGCACAGTTAGATCTAGTTTAACTTTACGTATCGAAGATAACATCAGACAGAATATAAGACAGACCCTTATATTACAAAAAAAGGAGAGTTAATTTTAATTAGAAATTATACTCTCCCGTAATTAAAATGCGTGCCAGTAATTTTTGAATTCTGAGAAATGCAAGAATTTTTCAGGACCTACGCGCTTGATCTGAAGAATAATTTACGAAACTTTTGCATGATTCAAGGTCGCGTGCGACGCGTGATGGAGACAAAGAGCCGGCGAGTACGCGAATTAAGAATTTACCGTGAAATCTTTGTCCTTTAAGAAACTGCTCAAGAGCTTTGGCGTAAAAATTAAAGCGTCGAGCGAACTCTTGCACCCCGCAATAAAACGCCAGCTCGGACGCGAATTTAATCGTGAGAGACGGCGTCCAAGTTAGCTCTCATTGGCACCCATGGGTGCCATCATCATCGGGCGCATGTCAAGTGCGGCGCAAGACTATGAACAACGACGACAACACGGACACAATAGTTCCCGCAAGCGAGTTGTCCTCTCTCCGCCGATTTCTCTCTCTTTCGCTCTCTATGTCTCCCTTTTTCTATCTTGTTTTCGCTCGACCTCGACTCCTGGCATGGAAGGCCCCGCGGGGCTTCCATGGCGCAATATGCTAGCGCGTACATCGGATACTCTTGGGTTTGGCGTTTGCCATGCCGTTCTCATAATTCCCAGGCGAATTCCCTCAGCTGGTTACTTGTCTCTTGGGACACACGCCGGTGATATAATGTGAGAATCGAAACGAATTCGTCGTTCACGCGCCTCGCGCGACGCGACTTTCTTTCGCGGAGTGAAGACTCGTAAGGGGATGTCTCACACCGAATCTCGACGAAGATGATGGCCGTGATTCATGCTTTTAATACTAGAATCGAGAGGGTTTTTTATTTAAAATCTTGCCATATTTTTATGGTCAAATTTTATAACAAAATTGATCACGTTGGATTAAATATTAAAATTAAATTTTATTTTAGAGCTTTAAAAAGATTACGCGTATTTGATAAGTAAAGCATTTGATAAGTAAAGTCTAAAGATGATGCATTCTTCTATGTTTTTTAAGCATAGAGATAGTAACAGAATTTCTCGAAAAAGCATTAAACTGGAATACTGAAAAATTATACTAAAATTTTTTTTTATGAGAGAAAGATTTAAGAGATATAATCGTACATATTATGATATTCATATATGATATTTAATATGTTTATTGCGATAAAAAGGACGTCAATCGATATATTTTTCACATTTAAAGGAAACATAATTTGCAGTTTAATAAAATTAACGTAACAGATATTTTGATGTACATAAAAACAAAAATAATCTTTACACATAAGACACTGTATCTCTAGATTTTTATAAATTATTTTAATATATATGTGATATATATATATCACAAATAATTTATTGTTTTAAGAACATGTAAACTCAGGACATGTAAATTCAGGAAAAGTGAAAAGAACTTTTTGCATTAAAGATATATAGTTATGATGAAATCTCGTGAAACCGTGTTTAGAAAGAGAATAGTTAAGTAAAGTTTTAATTTTGAAATGAGAACATACATGTAACTACAATTGTTTCATGCGCATAAAAGTAAACTCGTAAAAGCAGCTGCGCGTTCGGTGAGCCGAGAAAAATAAATTAATAACATCCCGCTAGACGTCGAGCACCTTGCGACCTTTTGATTTCCGGCTGTGTTAACCTTTTCCGGAAATAACGTGTCTACGTAGAAACGACGACGTCGCGTTCCGCTTACGAATCCCGGCGCGAATGATTCGTCAATCGGGAAGGACAAAGGCAAAATAATAGAGGTATTAAAGACATCTGTCCCTTTTTCCGGCACCGAAAATTAAATCAGCATACCGTGAAGAAACATAAAAACAATTGTCGCCATTGATTAAATGAAATGGCACAAGGGATTAATGAATCAAATAAGTGAAAAATGTCAAAAATGTCAAAAATGAAGGTGAAAAAGAATATATTAAGCTTCCTTGATTTGAGAAATTATTCTTCTTTTTTTATATCTTATTACACGGTATATTATTTTAATTGCGATAATAAATAATTTGAATGATTTTAAAGCTATATCTTTTTATAAACTATAAGTGAAAAAAATATATATATTCGGATATATCGAAAGAGAAAGAAAGAAACAATAAAAGACAAAATTTTAACGTTTCTTATTAAGGATATTTTAATGTATAACGCGAATTAATATTCTTCAAAGCGCATCGCTTACATTCGTTTGCATTTTCCATCATATCAGTTCGGAGATTCCGTCTCGTCCAAACGAGCGTGTAACAAGAAGCCACTTGGCCCGAGTCGCGGTAATAGATTAAACCCATCTTCGACTCACCCCCGACGTGGCTCTCCTCCTCCCCCCGTCCGGTGCGAGAGCAGTATATTGTCCCCTTAACACCCGCGTCCCCGGTAGTTTCGCTTTAGTTCACTTGACCCTACTTGTCTCATCCGGGGTCTGGTGGAGCAGCCCGTTTCCACCCTCGGATCCACGACTCTCTTCTCCGCCCCATTGGCCCTCTGTCTTCTCTCTGGGCCCCTCCTGTGCCCGTTATCTCCCTTCATCTCGCCCTCACGCGCGCTCGGTATCACTCGGTACGGTATCCGAGAGAGCGTGTATTCCTCTTTTTCTATCCGCGCCGCTTTACTTACTCTGATGCACCGAAGGGTGTGAGCGCGTTGTGTCGCTATCGACGACAGAGTTTCTCAAATGGGACTAGCGAAAATACTTTCGATTTGTAAAAGCAAGAAGAATTTAGAAATTAAAACGAATGAAGAAAAGATTCTTTAATAAATAAATAATTTCGAAGTTGCATCACCTTTGTTTTTGACTCAAAAATTACTGATATTTTTAGAAAAGAAAAATTGACTTTAATTTAATTAAAAAATCCATAAAAGATAAAACCCAGACTATCTGTTAATCCTTCCAGAATCACATATATATATATATATGTTTGTTTTTGGAACATCGAATGAAGAGACATGGCCGATCCTTATCTCTTCATCTCTTGCGTTGCTTTAGACTCACAAAGACTTTGAGAGACACTGCTTCGGAAGAGGCCACCTCCAGTCGTCCCGATGCTTCCTTCGTGTGTGCTTTAATACGGCACGGGTCTGCAGCAGGGTGCGGCAAAGAGTCCACGCAATTTCCTTAATGTACTTGCTAAATGTTCTAACCCGCAGTACATATACCGAGTAGCGTTATACGAAGGTGCGGATGTACACGTAACGTGCGTGCACGTGTATATATACATTAGCAGATATCTCTACACTAACACACGTTATTACGCCGTGTGATCGTGAATTACTACGATTCGCGAAAGTAGGCTAAGCGAACAGTAGTAAAAATGCCTATCACGATTGAAATGGGGCGTCATCGATTATACGTCATCGACTTTTTTCTTAGAGATTATAATTCTTGCGCGACGAAATCGATTATTTCAGATATTCAGACTATATTTTTTAATTTAATAATTTTTTTGTAAATAGAATATAATATTTGTTTAATAAAATGCCACATATCAGCTAAAAAGAATTGTTACTCAATCAAACTTTATATCAAACTTCTAAAATGAATTTTGTTTCTTGTACATGAATTTTTTAAGTCTTCTAATTTTAAAACGAATTTTTCAGTTTATAATTTTTTAATTTATTTTTTAATTTTTAGTTTATAAAATTTAGGAAATTCTTACGCAGCTAGAATTTTTTCGCATAAATCTTGTTCGAGTTTATCGATGTACCGATACGATTCCATGTAATTTGCAAACGTCATACGGACCCCACAGCGTATCAGCGAAAGTGATCGATTCGCCGGCGAATCGCCCAGGTACGTCCTTTTTTTCCCTACGAGAGGAGCACGCGGATGAAATGTTTAATGGGGTAGCTAATGTCCCCATATGCGCGAGTCAAAGCACGCGCGCGCGTGTGTATTCACGACACGCAATGGGCGGTGCGCATAAATAATGCGTGCGGGGGACCATCCTGCCCGCGCGGGGAAACCCTCATTTACTCTATACGGCACTTGTTTTATCTGTATCTTTATAAACTTCGTTGCTCCGATAACGCGATGATTGACTATGATAGCCGATGGCGTCTTGATTCGCTTTCTCTCGCGCGCGATTAATTATTTGCCGGAGTGATTTTAAGGTAAAATAGAAGAAATGATCAGAGTTTAATGTATAATAAATTTCATATATAATATTATATATATGGTGCTCTCGTAAAATAAAAATAAAAGACAATAAGAAATTTGTCGAAACAAGAGTTGCTCCGATTTCTCTCAGGGAAGAGCATCTCGTATACATTTTTTTATCGAAGGATCGTGATCCGCAACACGTATTACGCGGCTCCGCGGACACATTGTGCGTATTTTATACGTATTTGCACAATTTCTGACGATTCCGCGCGCGCATGAATGGGCCAACTGTTTATGAAAGTAGAAGGGACGTCGGAATAACACGACTCGGTTGCCGTTTTATCGGTCGGAAGATATTGGATTTATTAATATCGTTGGTTAGGCACACCTCGGATTCGTTTTATTGCCGGCCGGAATCACCCTCGATACGCGCACTCGGCGATGCCGTGGATTCTGTATTCATGAGCAGAGTTTTCGAAACCCCAGCCACAAAATTCGACGCACAAATCACCAGATTGCTCTCGAGTTAATCAACGTTAAGATAAGAATATCGTATGATTACTTAATTCTGGAATTATCAATTGACATTAATGAGGATTAATATTTCGAATCAATCATAAAATCATCAATATTAATAATATCGAATAATAATGAAATTATTATTTAACATTAAATTTTAGTTAATTAGAATCTATTGTCATGAATATCATTTTCCATTAATTTTAACTTAGCTAATTCCGGTTACATCAAATCCAAGTATCTGTTTTCATGTCCGGATCAATTTTATCCTTTGATCACATACATTTTTTTTGCGTGAGTTTGTACCTGCCAGGTACGAACTTCAATCCGAGTAGAGAAGGGGAGGTCTCAGCACTGCAAATGCAATGAGCGAATGCGCATCCGTACATCACTTAAGCCTATTTAATCGTCGAAGCACGTTCAAAAGAGAGAGAGAGACAGAGAGAGAGAGAGAGACAGAGACCTCGCTCGAGGATGACAATGGTGACAGCTTTGCGAGGGGCTTTTCGCAGGGTTTGAGGCAGGAGAAAGCCGGGAGAGGTGGCTACGATTGTCCCACTATGTCGGCGCACCCACGCGAGAGTTCTCTTTCATCCTGCTCCTGCTTTCCTCCTTCGTCGGGTGTGGATACGCGCGCCCTGAATACGTGCACCTACGGCGATTCACTCTTCCTCGACGCCGGCACAATGGCACATCTGGTACCGACTCGCGTATATTGGCTGCACTTGGTCCGAGGTAGCAAAACTTTGCCTGGCGTTCGGAGTTGGACCCCCGTTTCCAGATTTGAAATAGGACGCTTGAAATGCGCGTCCTGCTTTCCGCGAAAATATTAGCCATAAAGAAGTACATCGAAATATATAAAGTAAAACTTTTTACGATTTTATTTTCCTCTTTCGGCGTTTTTCTCCTTCCTGCCGACATGAATAATTGAAATATTCTTAAAAGTAAGATACTCTTTTCACGTCTTCCTTGCACAAATATGTGCAACAATTTGTAAAAGTGTGGAATAGCCATTTCTTTTCATAGCATGCGGTAAACTTTAGTAAGAATATGAAAAAGGATTTCTTTCACCCTTAGAAATTTTTATTTTGTACTTTCGTGCTGTGTAAATTATAATGTTGAAGAATAATTTTTTGTATTATATAATATACTGATTAATAATATAAAAAAAGAGATACGCATTTGTTTTAAATTAATCTTTTTCGACTTTTTTAAATTATTGGTATGTGTTAGCGATATATTGTACATGTCAGCGGTATATAAGAAAAAAAAATTTATTTTTTTTTTAAATTAATAAAAAATATAGTTTTATTTATTATTTTATTCATATTATACTATTCTAATAACTTTTAAAAACTAATTTTTCCAAATTTAAAAAATTATTTGAAATTTTTCTTTAATTTAGAATCTATTTTACTTTACATTTACTTTGTGTTTTCTACTATGAAAAATACACAGATATTAATATTGATAAAAAGAGACATGAGATATAAGATGAGATAAATGATATATTATATATTTATAATATATCTCAATTAATTTAATTACCGTATGTGCATATTTCTAATAGAAATGTTCACCCAAATAAAATACATTTATAAAAAAATATTGCCTTTTTGGCATGCAAATTTTATAGCGACGGCTCGTCAAAAGGATCGCGAATACGTATCGCCGTTTCTTGTGTGTTGCGTTGGAAGAGGAATAAAAAACCATATGCGTAAATGGGGCAGAACGTGCGGCATAAATTCAAATCTATTTACGCGCGGCAAGGGTGGCGTAATTTATCGCCCGCCAACGTAATGGAAACGCCCATAGAGAAAGAGATCTCTCCGGTGCAAATTCGATTATATGCAGTCGTATCCCCCCAAGTTGGACTACCTTCGCGGGTCTTCTCCCACCTCATCCTACCAATCTCTCCTCATCCGGCTTGGAGCAAGTTAAATTAAAAAACGTGCCTCGTATATATGGGTCTTTATATTTCATAGCGGTCACTTGTCCGACCGCTGTTTGCTAATTATGTGCTCAGGTCCGTGACAATTGGTTCCAGCTGATATTTCCTAAAGGGATGTATTTTATAAATATATATTTTGTGTGCAAAATAAATGACAGAAGGGCAAACTAAGATATATGCTTTCTACATATATGTATATTTGTTACATCGAATTAAAAAATGATCGCTCTGACACTTCGCTCTCAGGAGCTTTCTTTCCTAAGGGTGTGAAACTTTACATCGATAAATGTCGCGTGAATTAAGATGAGCGAAACGAGCGAGTTCGAGGTGTCTTCCACCCTTGTTGAGCTTACGCTACCCGCCTGCAGCCTCCCCGCGGTGACGCTTTTTACGATGACGGACGACTCCTGGAGGCGTGTCGACGTGTGTGCGACGGAGCCGACAAAGGGTGGGTTCGCGTGATCGAAGCCCGGGTGGAAGGACGCCCACGGAAGTCACGGGGTCGCGCAATCGCAAAGACACGCTCTCGTACCATCGCCGATTTCGCATGAGGATCGTCGTCGAAATCAAGAGTTCGCGTTCGATTCGTGAGAGGGAACAGTAATTGCGTCCACGACGATATCGCCGGCAATAAGATTACTTTTCGCAGTCGTGTCTTTCTTCGGATGTGACAAGATATTTGGAATTTCTCGTACGAAACTTTTCTAGATAAATCTGTTTTGCAAAGTTCTTTAAGTAGAGACATTCGGAAGAATTTCAATTGTGATTGAGACGGAGAGAAAATCTTCAATTTTATGTATCTTACAAGATAGCTAACATTTATAGTTCAAATTACACAAAATATAACATGTTAAATATTATATCAGAAGATGCAAACCTTAAAAAAGAAATGATACATATTTATTTATCCTTATAAGATTAATTTTATCTATATAAAAATTTATTTATGAGATTAATTTTATGTCTAAACATTTTTTAATGATGTTTTAATAATTTTTTATATAATGAATTGAAAATTGAAAATTGAAAATTTATATGATGAATTGAAAATAATTATATATGACTCAAAATTTTTCTGTCGAGCTTACAATTTGAATCTTCTGTTAAAAATTACAACAAATTTAAAGTCTATTCTACATAGAATACACTATTCGAACCTCCTTCACAATCGAAATATTTTATGCCCCGCGTGATGTGATACATATTTAACGTATTTACAGTGGGTGCGGAACTTGATATAAAAGTCAGGCAGTCCTGACATTCATTTATCGCGTGGCTTACTTTCGGCGATACACCCTTTTGGCGATACGTATGCATGACAGATTTTATGGGCATCAACTGTGCGCGCATAGAGAACATCGTGCCATCTGTTATTTCGTGGTCAGGTGGAAAATTTAATGATCGTCGCGATGCGTTAGAAAAATATTGCGCACATCGATCAAAGTCTTTATGCGCGTCGACTTCCGTCGATATATCTGAATGCGTAAAATGTGCGTATATATACAATACATGTATCTGCCTCACGGAAAAACTCATGAAAGCGATCGATTAAAGTGGTTGCGCCAAATATTTTTTTAGCAAAAATTGATCTATCGCCCTGAAAAGGAGGCTAAAACGCGAACGAAAATAGAGGAAATAAATATATAACATATAAATATAATAATCCGAATATATAGAGCTTAAATGAATAGATTTAGCAAGTTAATAATAAATTTTAAATAGAGAAAGATAATAATATATCTACTAAATTACAATATTTGTAGTAAAATATAGATATGTGCTAAATTAAACGAGAAGTGAATTAATATCGCAAATATTTTATACGAAATCATTATGTATGAGAAACATATACATATATGCATGAAGAATAACTCAATAATAATATCAATTATCTATATTTTTAACGACAATACAGATTCTTTACAAGACAATTTATTTTATAAGTAATTTTTCAACATAATTTCTCTTGCTTTTCGCGGCTGATCCATCGAACTATTAATCGAAGAATTAAATGCTCGAAGGGATTAATCAATTGAAAGTAAACCGAGAAAAAGGACTTCGTCCTTCCATATTCACAGTTGCAGTTTTCAAAATCTCTATATGCGTTTGTATACAATCGATTTGTACGGTCGAAAATGCACGAGCGATCGTTAAGAGGAGATCGTAAAAAGGAAGAAATAAAATGAGAAGAGCGGAAGAGAGAGAGATATATATATCTCGCGAATGATCTCAAGATTATAAAATGGCGTCCCTCATCCCCGTGATCGTTCTTAATTTCGCTGGATTCCTTTTGTGTCCTGTCGTCCTCCTTCCCTCCTCCGCGCCTCCTTTTCTCTCCCTTCTTCCTTTTTACTCCCAGCCGCTATCCTTACTTACTGCCGGCTCCTCTCGTTGCTTACCGAATCGAAGGGAACCAGCAGCCCGGGCTCAAAGGAACTCTCGAGGGATGATTCGTGAATTCTTTTGCGCGACGATTCCAATGAATACAGCCGCCGCGATGCATCGATAATCTGCGACGGACCAGCAGCGTCGAGTTATTAAGCGACACAACATATTTTCAGGAATTTTCAATACCCGACACAAGAGAATGAGGCTTTCCCCAGACTGTCATCTTACTATAAATCTGTTTGCTTGCAATAAACGATAAATATATTATACGATTTTCCATATCATTCATATTAAAACAATGTCACGTGACGTCGTAAATGTCAGTCTCTCTTCGTAGACGGTATATTTTCAAGAATTTTTAATTAAACGAAATTAGATTTCGCTCATTTTATGATACTATTTATGAATCACGCTTATGAAAGATCTAACGATAAATAATTACGAAAGTACATAACGTATTTTTCAATATCGCTAATATGCTCGTATCGCTTCGGAATGGAAATAAATAGTTCAGGAAAGCGAGCATGTATCGGTCTTTTGCGTATCAACCTAAATGCTAGGTACCAGAAATCACCCCCTCGGAAACATACAATCTAACTTTCAACAACGCGCGAATAAAAAACACGCAAAACATGTGCAAAAAAAATCGGCTTGCATCCAACAGCGGCATCTGACAGCATCTTCGGTCTCGCGTCCGAAAGGATTAAATATCGCCCTCCACCGTCAGCGACCGACGATGATGGTCGGCCTCGTCTCTCTCCCTCTCTCTCTCTTTCCCTCTCTCTTTCTTCCCTCCAAGATCCTCATCCCTTCGCGCAACGAGGGTGACTTCGGCGCACCAGAGTCGAATGGCGTGCGCCATATTAGAGGCGGTCGGGTGTCTCTCCAATCGGCACCCACGCCAGCATCCGGTGGGTGCCTCTGCACCCAATAATCCAGGCATTCGCCCCACCGATCGGCCGCCACACCCATGAATATCACGTGCGCACGAGCAACATCATCGCCAGCAAGGCAGTCGAGCGCGTACCCTTGCACTGTACTCGTCATATCGCAGATCTGTTTTTCACTTTCCTGCAAGTGATACCGTTCAAGGGAGCATTGCTCCGATAAGATAAAGTTTATTCGTTTTTTTGCATCTTCGAGTCGTTAACAAGCTCGTAGAGCGCACGTTCGACGTCACCCAGAATTATATCCAAGAGATGATGTACTTGAAGAGCTCTTATTTCAACGAGCTTCGAGCAATTCGTAGGTCCGAAGTATCTGACCGAGAAACTAGTTGCACGATAGATATGGCTGGTGACTCTGCGGAATTTGTAATCAATAATTTTTGAAGGAAAATCCCAATGAAATGTGTCTTCATCTATTCCACGCAAGGAAAGTTACTCCGAAAGTCGTTCCTACGATTGAAGGCTCGAAGCTTTTTCTCCGCTGCCCACATCTCGGAGATAAATCTACAAAGATGCCGTCTTGTTCGACGCAGTGCCTTTAGGAGATATCGGACATCTCGATAAAAAGAATCACGATATTGCGGGAAAGCGCACGATATCAGCCTCGCAGCGCGATTCGTTCGCCGAGAGGTCGCGAATGCGGTAGATAATATACAGCAGGGAGTGCGACTGTGCAAGCTGAGCAAGTGGCAACAGTTATGACCAAGATCAGACTGGAGTTGTTGGGATGCGAGGCTCTTCCTCTGGAAGGGATGTACCGATCGCAGCGGCACAACGTTCTAACGCCGCAGAGTAGCCCGGAGTCACGCAACGTTCGCCAAGAACAGCGCAATGGCTCGGATCTCGACAGTGTCGGTTCCACGATATCACACGGCATGTATCCCTTAGATCAGCCCGCCATTGATCTCGATCGTCTGCGTCACCTCCCGGCGATCCTTCACCGTAAGTGCCGACGAACAAGTTCCGAGTGATAAAAGTTCTAAGAAATTCTCCGATATTTCTCTAATTGTTCTTTTCTTCTAATTGCTTAGGTCTATTTTCGGTGTTAGAGATACACTTAGAAGGAATGGACATTACGTCGAGATCACGTAGCAGTTCAATATTCTTGATTTTGAACATATTTGGGTGCTAAGATATGATAGTTATTATATGTCTGTTACCTGAAAGTGTGTCGAAAGAATCGAATATCTCTAAAATTTATCTGCCTTTTAGAGGGTCTTTTTTTCCTCTTCTCGTTAGATAGATAAAATAATGAATATTTGGAAAATAGATACGTGCATCGCTAATGCTCGGCTGCACCTGTATATTATCGTGAATATTTTGAAAATAATATCAGAAATAATTATATATTTACATGATTTTTAAGTCTGGAATTTACGAAATAAACTCTGAATACGCACACATACATTAACAGCATACATTAATTTTATAGATTTAGTAATTTTTATGTTAATTTTAAATTTCTACGCTGTGCGAAACAATTTGTATTCGGATTCGAAAATTGTCATTCTTTATTCAGCCTTTGGAAGAATATTAATGTTGCGGCAATATTGATTTAATTGTTACTTTTTAATACTGGCATTATTTCAGATACTACTGAGATATTATATAATATACTGCGATTAAGATTGACTATGTATTTCAATTTAATGTGTGTTCAATTTAAAGTGTGTCTCGCACACATGCGTGATAAAATATATATTATTTTAAATTGTATTAATTATATATTAAAATAAATTAAAAACTAAACAGAGTTATCGCATCATATGACAGATTTCTAAAATCATTTGAAGATTTTCTTTTTAGCAAAATATCGAAGCAATCATCATTTTTTACAAGTTTCCAATTTTTACCATCATATATCTTTGTAACTAAATCTTAAATTAAAATTCTATTAAATTTTACCAGAAATTGAAGAATATAGTTTTGATAAACTTTTCATTCAATAAAGTTGTGTTTGCGGAAAGCTCTTCTTTTTTTGAATCACTTATTATTTGAAAATAATTAATGCCTCGATATTTTCATCATTATCTATGTGTGTTATATAATTCTTATATTATTATTATTTTATAATTCTTTTCTTATATTTAAGCTATGCTATCATAATTAATATCTTATACTACACTTTTCGTTGCGCTTTGTATTAGAAACTTTGTTTATTCATCGTCTCGATCTATATGTTACAGCTACGATACCAAAATGCGGTGGATGCCAGGAAGTTATTTTGGACAAATACGTTTTAAGGGTTCTTGAGAGATGTTGGCACGCAAGATGCCTTACGTGTCGGGATTGTGGTGCCAGGTTGACCGACAAATGTTTCGCGAGAAACGGCCACGTGTTCTGCAAAGATGACTTCTTCAAGTAAGCACCAATAATCGTTATCACAAATTTAACCGCATAAATTAAGTGCAAATATTATTTATATTCTGTGAATTAGTTTCGCAAAATTCTGTCCATATTTCAATAACATCGATTGCATTACCATTATGCAATATTTGATTATTGCAATTAGCAGATAATTATTCTCTTTTCAAATAATTATTTTAATTATTTTCCGTGCGCATCATGAATTTACAATATATTTAACGTATTTATAAAAACTCTATCTTTATATGTTAAAAGATTATTTATCACAAATCATCCAAAATATTTTTCGCAATTCATTAGTCATTAATTCATCTCCTAGTTATAATCATTGATTATATCAAGAAAATGATTTAACCTCGATATAGAATTATCAAAGAAAGAAATACAAAATTTTCTCTTTTTTTCTTTCATTCGATACTATTTGTTTGACTTATCCTCTTATCGATAATAGCGAAGTATATATGACAAGACATAGAAAAAAATATTATTTTTCAAAATACATATATCGAGTATACCGATATCGATTTCCTGTCGAGAGGGTGTTTTTTTTCGTAAAATGAAGTGTCATTTTTTCCTTATTTATTCGAAGTTAAATCGGCTTTCTCTTATTCTTTTTCATATCTTTGTCAATGTTTCATTTTCAACCTTATTATAGGATTATTCTTCATAATTGCATTCCAACATTAAAATGACAATAAAATAAAATTAATGTAGATTGTCGTAGATTACAATAAGCAGGAATATGATTCTGTAATATATAATCGCTATCGCTGTGCCGTATCCGCATCCGATTATCTTTAACGCGATTTGAGGAATCGCGATAAAGCTGCGCCAACCGTATAGTTTTGTCATTAATGTGTGAATGTAATGTGAAAATATTGTATGTTGTTGGTGTGGCAGGCGTTTCGGGACGAAATGCGCGGGCTGCGGCCAAGGCTTGGCGCCTTCGCAGGTGGTCCGAAGGGCGCAGGAGTTGGTTTATCACCTGACGTGTTTCTCATGCGCTCTTTGCTCTCGGCAACTGGACACCGGCGACGAGTTTTATCTCATGGAAGACAGGAAACTCGTCTGCAAACCTGATTACGAGCAGGCCAAAGCGAAAGGTGATATAATCTTTATGTAACTCTTTGAATATTTCTTTTCTTAGCGAATTTAACTCTCTTACTATCGAGGTGCAATTTTATTTCATTTTGACAATTTATAGCAGTATTTATCATCGATTTAATCTTAAGTATCTTTTGTTGTCAATTTGTAAATTATCTTACGTACCTTACAATACATGAGACAGTAATGAAAATTAGAATGGGATGTAGAATATTATTTGAATACAATAAAATTGAATTTAGGATAATTTCATGATAATAAAGTACGGTAAAGTATAAATAACATAAAGACATTTGAATATATATGTACATAACATTTTCTATATAAGATATATAAATATTACAAATATTTAAATATTTTTATATTATTTATATTCAACTTATGTTATTTATACATAACTATTAAATTATTAATGATTGATTAATTAAAAATCGCATAAAAGATAACACAATACATAACTCAATCGGATTCTAGAATTGGCAGATGGAGGAAGTATAGACGGTGATCAACCTAATAAAAGGCCGCGAACAACTATCACGGCAAAGCAGCTCGAAACTCTCAAGCTGGCGTATAACACCAGTCCTAAACCAGCAAGGCACGTGCGAGAACAGCTGTCTCAAGACACAGGCCTCGATATGCGCGTCGTTCAAGTCTGGTTTCAAAATAGGTAAGAAAAATTGAATAGCATTTACAAAATTTTTCACAAGCTCTTCCCGAGACATTTCTAATCAAACTAGGCATGTGTTCAATACAATATATATGAGAATAAAAATGGCAAAGAATAGAATGGAAAAAGAATTAAATAAAAAAATTTTATGAAGAGAAAATTAATGCTGACGAAATCATTAAAGTAAAAGCATTCTGATTCATCACCAGGATTCTGCATTAACGTGGCTTCTAATACGGTTTCCGAAGCCATTCGCGAAAGCAATCGAGAGATTCAAAAATGTCGAAAGACATTCGAATTCATATATTATATCTCTTTTAACGTAAAAATATTAAATAGTCCAATTAACAATTATATATTAATAAATGACGTAAATGAAACAGAAATATCGTATTTTTAATTTTCCAGATTATAAATCTAGAATAAAAAAAAGAGAACGAGAGATTGTAATAATAAAATTGATGCTACAAATATCGTTAATTTTAGATTCCACGACCATTGATATTTCGCAAGCACTGTTACTTTCTAACCGTGGATTTCCCTCTCTTATCGCTCAAGTGGCACTACGTGATATTATAGACAAAGTAACGTAACAAAGTTGTGGAAAAATGGTTTATCTTAAAAATGTTTTATCTTAAAAAGAGGATCGTAGATCGCCGACCTCCGTCGATTATCAGATAGAAATAGTGTTAGAAAGCGGCCGTGAAAATATAACATGAAGGATAAGTAAATAAGACTTCTATCAATGGCTGTAGATAAATATGTATACTATATAACACGTAATATATACGCAAGCTTATAAAATGCACATGTGTAGTGCAATTTTTCAGCGAATTCGAGTCAATATATAACGTAACGCGAGATTAATGTCCGCCTCCTGCTTTGAGACAGATAAGATACATTTTTTTCAGTACATTTTTAGCGAAGCGATAATGGTGAATAGATCTTCTACGAGATGCTAGAGATATGTGAAAGTACTTATCATAAATATACTCATGTAATACAATGAATAAAAGCCACTTATCGTTTCAGAATTTATTCTTTTTCCTGATTATATCGGTGCTGGGTATCATCTACTGTACGCGTGATATTAAAACGCGATGGGAAAAAATTCTGATATAAAAAATTTTATATTAACAATTTTCTGATGTAAATTCTCGTCCTTTTTAATAGCATAGAATCCATTATACCATTATATCAAGAATGAATTACTACATTACAACATTACCATTACAATACTAAATATTTCTAAAAATATATAAGAATAAATATCAACGTGATTTTGCAAAATATCATAAAACTATAAATTATGTAATTTGGAGCTTATCAATTTGTTTACAGCAAAATTTTTTAAAGCAATGAAGTGAAGTCCTTATTAATTACTTATCTATAAAGATCGTTATTAATCACTTAATCTTTGTTATAATCTCCATAGGAGGGCAAAAGAAAAGAGGCTAAAAAAAGATGCCGGTAGAACAAGATGGTCTCAATACTTCCGTAGTATGAAGAGCGGTGCTGGCGGTCATTCGCCTAGACACGATAAGCTCCTTGATAAAGACGAGCTGAAGGTAGACCTCGACTCCACCTTTGGCCATCACGGTGAGTTGCATTATTGTTCTATTATTCTTTCTAAAATAAGAAGATAATAAATATACTCTCATACAATATTATACATTAAAGTGTTACAATTCTTCTCGATTATAAATATTATTCCATAATTAATGATTTTTTTCATACTGATGAAATATCGTAACAAAAATTTTGTACTGCAAGTGTGGAACAATTTTAAAAAGAGATTAATTTCAATTCTAGTTAACTTCACAAATATATGGATTTTAATCAAATAATATGAAACTTAATTAAAAAGAATAGAAAATTAAATGTAAGAAAAATGATAATATTTGTGATAATATTCAGTCTTTTGAAATATGTGAGAAAGAGAAACAGTCCGTAAAATTATTGCATTACATGCAATTTGAGAGCTATATTATTAATGAAACTCGCGAAATAATTATATATAAAGTTATTTCTAATAATCACATCAGTTGCTTTCGAAGTAATCCAGACAAGCGATGTATTATGTGCGCGCGGTATTCGTTCTCGAATAAGTACAGGTAATAGCAGGCATAAATTCAATGGCCCGCAATCTTCCTGAAATCTCGGACACGGTAAGCCGGCAGTTAGCCTCTGCGATCTCCTGAATATTTGAGAAGATCGTCTTCCCCTCGGATAACAGGCATCTGGGTACTGGGAAGCCCAGACAATGGATGCCGGTCGTTGGCAACTCGACTTTCGACTTCCACAAAGTTACGGCGTTAAAAGACGATTTTCTCATTACGAATAGATAGTTCATCGAAACATAAAAGCACACTCATTTCAGTCAATCTTTATCCAACATTCTAATTCAGATATCGCTGTATTTGATTTATATATATTTTTCCAATATTTTTTTAGAGTATTTTTAAAATTTTCTTTTTTATTTAATTTTCTGATCCGAAATCTTAGAAATGAAACGATTTGTTTGCAGACTTGAGCAATGACAGCTATGGAACGGTGGTCAACATGGGCCTGGACGGCGAGGGCGCAAGTCCAGGCGGCGGTGGAAACGGGGCCGGGGGTGGACCGCCCCGCGGATATCTGGGAGCAACGACACCTCCGTATCTCTCGACGTCTAGATCGCCGTCCTTACCGCCCCAGTTCCCGTATCCACCGGACGCTGGGCTCTCGGTATACACTACTCTCGGTAAGTTTAAAAAAAATATATATATGAATTATTAATAAATATTCTAATAGGATACGCGTACATTGGTGTAAAAAATCATTTATCAATTTTCACGATTAATTCATCGGATAGAACTTTTAACTACATATTAATTAAATTTCTACTTTTGATTCTTTCTTAGCTATGATGCGTCCGATTTTTCCTCCTTCGATGGATATTCTTCTCTTTATATAAAAAAATTTTATGCTCTTTTTAATTCCTGCAATATTTCGAATTGTTCAAATCACTGAATTTTCTCAGCTTCCTCAACTTCCTCTAGTCTAGTGGTCAATATACTCGGATTAAGATAGAATGAAACTCAAGCTTAAACTATTCCTGCTCGTATCGCAAGTTTACGACTGACGGAAAACGTATGATTCCAGGGGGACCGGGCGGCATGGTGCCAGGACCAGCGTCTGATCTGAGTAACGAGTCGAGCGGCGGTGGTGGCGGTGGAGGCGGTGGCGGAGGAAGTGGCGGTAACAGCGGTACCGGCGGTTATCCTGATTTTCCGCCGTCGCCGGATTCCTGGCTTGGTGAGCCACCGCCCCCGCACGCGCACCATCATTCTCATTCCCATTACGCCACATAACCCGCCAAAACCGCGCGTCGCCAAATACCGTATAGAATAACGTGCTGTCGGCGCGGGGCGTACGTCTGAAATCGACGACGCCGTCGTCATCTTCGAGGAAAGTCGAAGAGCGCTCATCTTTTCCGATATTTCCTTAAAAAATGAAAAATGGAAGATTTTGCAAATTTTAAAAATCTAGGATATGAACGTATTGGATAAAAGTCTGAGTCTATTTTAAGTGTCTTTGATGCAGGATTTATACATGAAAGATCTAAAAGCGAAAGCGCGGTGATAATTTTTGTTCTTCACTAAATATAAATGAACTTCTTAGTAACATATTTGACATTTTTATGGTTTTTTGAAATATTTTGCATTGCATTTTGTATTGATAATATCATTATATCCTGGAATAAATTCTTTTTTCAATTAAAAAGGAATTATCTTTAAAATAGATATCTTCATTTTTCAGAGAGATTTCACTTATAGTATTAATTATTCTATAATATAATTATATGTATATATTTATCGAATATTTTCTTAATTTATTGCAAAAATATAAATAATTTTTATAAAACCTACAATAAAAAATTTATATATATAAATAATTATATATATAAATATTTCAATGAGAGATTTGTCACTTGAAGTGAAAATAGACATCACTCTTCGCTTTTGGATCTTTCATATTTTCACTTTCATTCAATTGATAGAATGGATTTGAATTAATGAATTGTTGATTGAAATTTTTTGAAAACTGTAATATGACGTTCAAGAGAAGATTCATTGAAGATCACTCTCGATGAAGATATCGTCTTCAACGACGACGGAATATGATGTTCGCACGACTCGAGTCCACGAGTTATTCTACATCGGTATTTTACACCGTCCCTTCTCATACGATTTCCCGTCATCGACGCCGTGTAACGTTACATTTATGACACACGTACGATTCGCAATTCGATACTACGATTAATCTGAATATATTTATGTACAAGTTCCTCGTTTCTTGGTATTACGGAGTTTGATTGTCGAGTAATAAATAGGAAGTAGTGTTAAACGTGTCCCCGGATTGTTCGATAGGGATCGATTTGTCACGATTCGGTGAACAGAATCCGATTCAGCGATCGTTAATAATTTCTAGGTATCACTTTCCATCAATTCATCAATCTCGTTTAATTTTGAATGGAACAAAGAATAGAAAAGAGATTTTATAACATGGACATTTTCGCGATACCAAGATATTGATATACGATGCACTCTCATCGATAATCGGTCCAGCGAGATGAATTCACATTATCATGAACGTGATCATTCCACTGCCTCTGACATGAGCTCGATTTTCATGCTACAGCTTTTCGAGAACACCAGAATAACTGTATAAATTCATAATATTAATATATATGTATTAATTCATAATCTTAACTGTAAATATTCGTAATTAGTTAATGTATTAATATGTACATATATGTCTTATTTCCTTTTGCTATCTCAAAGATGTTTAGAAATATGTGCGTAACCTCAGAGTGAATGTAGAGATAATATAAATTTTTCACAAGATTTTTCACAAGACATTATATCTTGTTGATTTGTTATTGTTGAAGAAAGGAAATAAAAAAAAAACTCTGAGATACACTCAATCGAAATAAAACGATTTGTTTCGTTATTTAGGTGATCTCTCAACAAGAATTGAATCTTGAAAATCGGGCGTCGGAGGTGTGTGATTCACCTTGCTTGCGTGTGACGCTAGAATCTTGAAATGTGTATTGTAAATTCGAATTAGACCGATGGGAAAAGCTGAGCCAATTCAAAATGTTCGATTTCAGTTATTCTTTCTTAATTACAGTTGTAAAAAAATTTTGAAGTCGTTTTATTTCAACCTGAAAACTATCTACTTGATATATTTAAATGTGTAAAGCAATTTTGCTTTATTAAATTTTCTGCCTTACTCTTTTTTTTTTACAGAAACTATTAAAAATCGAGCAATTTGAATTGAGAACTTTCTCTAGAGTTGAAGCTGCGTAAAATCATCGACGAGCAAAAGCCGCAACGTAAATATATTACGTTGAACGAGTTGTTGACGTGATTACGAAAGTTTTTTCAAACGTATGTTGTTCATGCTATCTATTCAAGGCTGCATTTAAACTATTACTGTATCTGTGAAAAATTTGAGAAGTCAATGCAAAGCCACAGAGATCGTATAATCTTAAAAAATTACACGATCTTTGACTTATGCATTCTGCGTTGCTACTTTTGTATGCCGATTTATGCAGTCAATCAACGATCAAAATTATAACTTCGAACTACACCTCGCTCGTCGATATATTACGAGGTCACATAAAACCGTCGATTAATAGTATTTTATAAATGACAGAGAAAAAATCGGGAGAGAAATCAGTTAGTCTCGATTCGAGTAAATCAATATGTTGATAATCAAAACAGGAAAGAGAAATGTGTGACTCGATCCTCTTGAATGTACGATAAATGCTAAAAGTAACGCATGATAGTAATATGAGGCTTGCTTGGATTAACTTCAAGACTTGATTGCTTTTCCTCTTCATCTGTTATATTAATATCTTCAATGATTAATTAAATCATGATAAAAAGAGAATATTTCTTACACATTATATAGTATTATAATATTTTTGTTAATTATATTAATTCTTGAGAAAATATATCAAAAGAGAATCACTGCGCGTGATAATCCTTGAAGAGAAAAAAAGATTGCACATTTGTGTCATAAAATTGTTTCAAAAGATTATTAATATTATTTCTTATTTAAATTCTGTGACAAAAACAATATTTATAACAAATGCATGTAGAAAATATAAATGGAGTAACAAGAAAATGTGATTTCTTGAATTCATATGCCTCATATTGCTATTAAATGACGTGCTTGCGTACAATATGAGCGGTAGTAGCAGCAGAAGAGACAGAAAGAGAGAGAACGTCACTATAGAATTGTATATAATATGCATAAATATCGTTCCCAACCCTCTCTCCTCTTTTCTGTCTCCCTATCATGCTCTCTTTGTCTTTTCTCTTACCTGCCCTTTAAACGTACGTTTTACATAACAGCGGATTACACGATTATCGCGAAGGGGAGGAAACGGTAAAGAGAAGTATATTAGACTCGTAAAAGAGAGATTAATGTTGTACAGTATAAGAATCGTATTTCTTTCCGCTCCTCGTCGGGTATGCGGCCGAAGAAGTTCGCATGTCTGGCAGAGTTCGTAAACTTCACATCACTATGAGTTATTACGGATCTTTATATTATTATCTAGTCATGGAGTGATAATAAAAATTCTATCATAATCTTACGTCATGCGTGGCTTTATTTCCACACTCCAAGATATATCGTGATATATTAAATGTGAAATTAAATTGCTTGGAGATAGATAATAAAATACGAAGGACAAAGATTGAAAAATATAAAACAAAAATTCGAGACATTAAATTAACGTAATTAACTATCCGTGTCACATTCCACACTATGTATGTATCATGAATACGCATTTGTGATTGGTACACAAATTCTTAAATATCAATGGCACTTTATTAAGTGGTGGTATTATGTACAGATGCTACATAATGATACACACATGCAGTAATTATATATATATATATATACACACACATACGCGTATTTCTGTTATTCATAAAGCAAAATACGTCAATGAACGAAGACTGACTTTAAGGCTGATGCGATTTGCGCAATCATCAGCACTTAGAGCTTTTTCCATGGAAAGAAAATCTACAAAAATGCCTCTTTCTCATTACGTCTATATAAAATATATACAAATCTCAATATACATCTTTTTCGTTTATATATATAAATATATATTTTTTTTTGTAATGAAAATAGCATGTTTCGTTTGTATGAAAATATTCCTCACTTAGAAATCTTTTCGTTTAGAAATTTTGTAATATATCTAGGAATATCGTAATCTTTTGTACCGATATGTATTGATCATTCTCTCATCTCATCAAAACGAGAAGAAGAGATAAATGAGAAACAGATAAAACACGATATTACATTTGCATGAATAAATAGTTAATCTACGAGAACACAATTCAACAAGTAACAATTATACTTATTTTTTTTTGTTCTTTATGCAATATTTCTCGATCTGTCAGTCTGCAATCTCTATTAATTGTCTGAAGGTTCATCAAATGTCCTCGTTTTTTTCAGGACATTTCTAGTAATCATGAGCTGCTTTATTATTGCCTTTTCAACATTTTTTTTATTCTTGTTTGAAGTTGATAAGTGCTCAAATGTGTCCTCTAGCGCTCTCCTAGTTTTCATCAGTTTTCGTTTTAACGCTTCATTTTCTTGTTTCAAAGTTTCTACCTCATCAAGACCTAAGAATAAAAAAATTACAAAACAATTTAAAATTAATTTAAAAAAATAATTTTAAATTATATATATTAATATAAAAATATATTATATTATATATTAATAAAATTTTTTACATAAATAATATTTCAAAACGCACCTTCTATTGGTAATGGACTTTCACTGTTTGTATCTCGAGCTCTGTGATTACCATTCCCACTATCTTCATCGCTTAATAAGTTAGTCATAGATTCTGTGATCTTTAATGTGTCTTTTAAAGGCCTTATTGTGGTAACCGCAGCATCACTTTCTATTCCTAAATCTGGCGAACAGCTGGACTTACTACGTCCTCCAAGCGTATAATAATTTGTCGATTGCCAACTTGAATGTTGCAAGTTCTGCAATAAATTATGAAAATCAAAATTTGAATCTTGCGATCACACATAATCATAAAAGTTGAAAGTTTTAAACAAGGGAACGCAACATTTATTATAATATATGTAACTTTCAATCACATACATGCATCTTTCTACTGAAATTATAACAAATTTATTATAATAATGCAAAAATCATGACTATAAATTATATGTAATAATATGTACGTATATATTTAATTTAACGTACAATCATAATGTACAAATCACAAACATTATTAGCATGCACAGTATTCTAATTAAGAGAATTAAATAAGAAAATTCTCTTGTATTATACATGACTAGTATCAAATGCAGTGTCTAATTATGCCGAAGAATAATTATGCCGTGCAATTATTGTTATCAGTTAACAGTGTGAAATAATACTGAGAAGTTTTTACATGCCGCATATTTCAAATTTAAAAGTATTTATATTACATTTTTAATTTTTGCAATATAAATGAAACTAAAGATTAAACATTTACACAATTAAGAAATTTGGAAACAACTAACGTTATATTGATATTCATGTAGAATATCGCAGGTTTGCTTGAGCGTGGTGTCTGTGGGTATAGACGACACGCCGCTCGAGCTCGGTGCCGAATCGCTAGCCTCGCACACTGCCATGTGTCTTCTGAACTCTTTATTCGTTGCCTCGAGCTCTTGCACTCTTGCTTGGTGCGAATCATTAATCTGATTGAGATCAAATATCTGTACGACGATGATATTATATGTTAGTATATTCTCGCGCACGCACATACATACAGGAAGGGGAAAGGGAGGATTATTTTTATAACTCCAGCCTCATTTACCTCTTTGCTGAATTTATCGTGTAGTGATCGAACAGTCACGTCATACCGATTCTCCATTTTTCTTATTTCTTGCTCAAGTCTTAATTTGTCATTTGTCAACTTCGTATTCTCCACGAGTATCTGACTGTGCGAAAGGGTGAGATGATCTAGATCTTTTCTTAAAGTGGATATGGTAGTTTTGGCAGTTTCGTTTTCTTCTTCCAGTCGTTTAATTCCTACTCGCATCTGAAATAAATAATCGGATAATTAAATTTATGTCCAAGTTTTTACAATTAGTATAAGAAAATAGGTTTCATACCGATTCGTTCTCCTTGTTAAGAATTAATAGAGTTTCCGTGGTCTTTTTCTCGTTTTCTTTATATTGCAAAAATTCAGCTTTTTGTTTTGTCATTTCGTTTGCCATTTGCTCAACGTCATTGATCTTTTTCTCCATTTGCGTTTTGCGAAAGCTATTCTGTTTGCTTTCCTTTCTTAACACATGAAACTCGTGTATTCTTTTTTCCAAGGAAGCTTGTAACTTTTCACAGAACTTTTGAGATTTCTCCAATTTTGTAATGAATAGAGTTAACTTTTCATCAATTGCCTGTAAACAAATTCAATTTCTGAATTCTAAATTTAATAAATCATGAATTTATAAATTCTAACAAGAATAGCAAAATCGAAAAACGTAAATTATTTCACAATCTTTAATTAAAAATTAATATTATAAACCATATTAATATATATAACTAAGCAATCTAAATATAGATATACTCACACAATCGAAAGAGACTTTTGTAACTAGATCATTCCTTAGAGCACTAAGTTCAGAATACAGCATGTTATTCGTTTCTTTTAGTTCTTGTATTTGGTAGCTCGTGTCCAAATCATTTAGATCGTTTTGATAAGTCTTGTAGTAAGGCACATAGTCTGCGGAGTCTTCAGAATCGCTGCAGGCCTTCGTGTACTTTGTAAATCTGGATCGGCTCGGATTCTTGTATTGCATTTCCTGCAGACCAATTCTAGCCATAGAGACGGTTCGATCGGGTTCAGAAAACGTCTCAGAATCTGACTGCGAAGCCTGATTCTTCGCTGTCTCCGCAATGTTTTCGGATCGACTTCTTCTCACGGAACCATCCGTTCTGTCATTCGCTATCACACTGTCCTGCATAGTCATGCCTTCCAGAGCGCGCACGAAATCGTTCGACAGTATCTTGGAGCTAAGTAGAACATCTAGCACAATCTTCTTGTGTTCATTACCAATGGTGTCCGCGCGATCAGCGCTCTGCAGCATCTCTTTCATGAACTTCACCAGATCCTTCAGATGCGTACGCAGCAGCTCGCAGTATTTTTTCGCCCGCTCCGTTTCGTTACCACAACCATCGATTTCCGCAGCGATATCAGGCTTCGCTACGAGTTTCAGCCATTTCAAGTAGTCCACTTCCTTTTCCAGATCGTTTCGCTGACTCGTCAATCTCTGAATGTATTCGCCTAACGTCTTCATATTTACCGTTTCATTCCCGTTGATGTAATTAAGTTGGACAGTTTCGTCTGCAATGTTTACTTTGATACCGATTTCGTTCAGCTCGCGAATTAAATTTGTCAGCTGTGAATTATCGACTTCCTGGACAGTTTCAGATTTATTACGACTCCTATCATGGCCGTATGATGCCGTCATGTGGTTGTGTAGTTTGGCAATTTCCTTATTTTTGCTCCAGAGCTCTGTATTGACCAGTTTTTGAAGATTCTGAGTCGTCATCTGCAACTCCTTCGTCAGCTGTTCAATCTTGCGGTTTTTCTCCTCAATCTCGACGTTTCGTTGATCCAACTGCTCGAGTAATTCATCCCTTCGCGGAGTATCATTGTGACAATCGGTAGTAGTGACTTCATTAACACTATTCATCTCGACATGTTTCAGCTTATCGAGTTCGGCGATTTTGTCTTTCAACTCTTTCGTAATAATCTGCTTCTCTGCCTCCAGAATTTCGATTCTTTGCACCTTATCTTGAAAACGTTCTTCAAGTTCCTGCACAATAAAAAAATTTAATTAATTTAATTTCCACAAAAATAAATTGTATTATTAAATAACTATTATTTTAAATATGTTTATGATATGTCTTATTTATAATATGTTTATGACATATAAGTCTTATTTATAAAACGCAAATAAATAATATAATTATGATAAATTGAAAAAATTTGTTTGTTCTAGGAGTAAACTTGGAGTTTTAAATATATACATACACATAAATTTTATATTTTTTATAAGTTACTTAAAAGAGGAAAAGAATCCTTAAAACAACAAAATTATAAAATATTAATAAATAGTAATCATTGAATGTTTTTAAATGTGTTTATTATCACGATTATACGAACATAAATATATAATTTTTAAATATTATTAATAAATCTTGTCGTATACGCAGTCTATATGCTTTTTAGATTATTTATAATGCATCATCTCTGACCAAGTATTCAATTAATATGATTTCCATTTAGAATATCGCAAACATTGTATAGTACATATATTTAATTATACTTTGCTTTTTATTTCATTATTTGAATAATTATACAAATCATCATATATACATTGAAAAAAAATATAGATGATGCAACAATTAACAAAATATGATTAGCAAACATTCAATTAAAAAAAAAATAGATATATAAGATATATCTTTCAATTATTATGTTGATTATTATTTAATATTTATGTGCAAAATATTAAGTATTTTATTATTTTATTATACATGTGAATATTTCATGCAAAATATCATAATATGAATTCTAAATTATATTTGCACTATACCTCAAACTGAATTTGCGTCTGTTCTTCCTGTTTTTCCAAAAGACTTTTTTCAGCTTTTATTGTCTCGATTTGGTCCCGCAGGTCATTGATCTTGCTTTCCATTTCTTCGAAACGTTGCTGCAAGCATAAAGTATCGTTCCACGTCAATAAAACTCAAAACATTAGAGATTCATTAAAGACACTTTATTAGAACATATAATTTTGATTACAGTAAAATATCAAAATTCAATATATATAATATATGAGAAGCGGGATTTCTAAGAAGTGGTAAAAAGATTTAATTGCAAAGATGTTACATGCAAGATATTTTATACAGGGAGATTTTTATACATGGGAATGATTATATATTCGTCAATTTTTCGTTTTCTTATTATACCAACATCGCGGCGGTACGAGTGTGACAATCGCCGGCCCCTAAAAGGAAAATGTTTTTTGTAATCTTTTCTTGTTTACTACAAAAAATATGTCATTCCAAAACATATATAAGTCCTGGGTAAGAATATATATATTTTATACATACATTCTCAATCGTATGAAATATAACGGTATAAATTTTGTTCCAATAAAAAAAATTTATTTTAAATTAATTTAAAAAAGTATACATATAAATACATATAGAAAATCTAACAGATAAGAAATACGTAATTCCATTAAAACAATTTTAATAGAATGGACTTTTAATCGTTTTTAAATTTTCAATTAATATGATTTCCATTTAGAATATTGAATATCAATTTAGAATATTTTTTAATGGATTGGACTTTTAATCGTTTTAAAATTTTATGATAAAAGCTGACGAAATTTGTGTATTAGTAACAAATTTATATAGCTTTAAAAAAAAAATTTGGAGATTAATAATTTTCATTTTTTAAAATCATTGACTTAAGATAGCTTAATTCATACAACATAAGCAATATAATTGCAGTATAATTTATTCTTTTAAAATATATTATGCTATAATTATGTTATAATTTTCTAAATTAATTTATCGATCTCAATAATTATTGACATTTTAACACAAATCATCTTTTGATTTTAATCTGCAACATTTAGAGCTAATACTGTAAAGAGGGAGCCCAGTAGAGTTAAGCAAAGCCAGTATAGTCTCTTAATGGGAATACCGAGAAGGACAACACTCGACAACATTATACCTACCTCCATCCGGATTGAGGCGCACAGACAAGAGAACATATTTAGTTGTTGAATTTTTTTAACTTTAAAATCGAAGCAACAATACAGGCAACGATCGATTAGATACTCTACGTCAATGCTAGTGTGATCAGCGCTGGTGAATATCTTTTTTCGACAAGATTATGCCGATACCTACGCGTCTAATTTAAACTTTGAATAGCACCTTATGACCGTAATCAGTTACCAAATCCACAATAAAATTATTAATAATTTTTTAAAAATATTTCTAGTTGAATTTAAAAAATATGTAATTTTTTCTATTTTCACAAATTTTTCTCGACTATCGTTCTCTGATTTATTCGACGCACGGCAATTTGCGATTTCCTCGCTGTGTCAGTCAAGGGTTATCGCGTGCTATTTCCGGAGCATGTGCGAGTCGTTCTCGTGGTATCTCGTAAAGAGAGTTGGAAGATCGGTGACGGATCTATCACGTTATTGCACGTGATGCTGTGTATATTCGTGTAATATTGTTCGTTCGATGCTACCGCGGATGCGGCGGCTGAGATCGGTCGAGATGAGTTTTCGTATGAAGACTGCCGCGTATCGCGACATGTAGACCGTAAGAAGCTGCGAGAAGAGGCGGCGGTCTCTATTAATAGACGACGACCGCGTCTTCTGCACACGGTATTCCCAAGATACCAGGGCGCTTTACGGCTCGAAGATCTCTCACTAGCTGGGCTCCTTAAAAAACTTTATAACATTGACAAGCAAACACCATAAATCAAGATGTAGAAAATTTTATAAAATGAAAGTAAAAGGAGAAGTTTAAATTATAAAAAAAATATATCATGCAAAGGGATAATAAGAAATAAGAAAAATTTAAAAAAAAGTAATTTAATTCTTATTTAGATATTTAATAATTAAATATTTAATAATAATAAAGCAATAATTCTTTCGTTTCTTTTTTTTATGAATATTAATAATAGATGAAAATTAGTCCAATGATATTTTTACATTAGTTTTCAATTTATAGTAAAAAAAAGTTTATACTATAACATTCACATTATTTAATATTTTATTTAATAAATTGGATATTGGATATTTAACTAGACAATGTAGCTCATAAATAGCTAAGAAATATTCGTAAAATTCTCTATATGGATATATCAAAAAATATATAATTATAATACGGAATTGCAACATCATTAAATTCTTTAAAAAGGAACGCAATAGGCGTAACCTGAGCGAAAATGGAGAAACAAAGTGAAGACAAGAAGAATTCAAGCAAGTATCTCTTAGCATAAGTCTTGAAACTAATAAGTTTTGAGATTCAAACGAGATTTAAGCAGTGAGTAATAAGTGAATAATAAGAATCCGCGACAGCTTTGATAATTATGATAAACACGATTTTGTGAATTAAATAAACTAAAATTTACTATTAGAAAATAAAAAATATGATGTGGTTTTAATATTATAATTGGAGCATGCATAATGATGAAATTGAAGAAAATGTTTGAGGAAAACTAAAACTGCAACTAAAAATTCATACAAATCGGATTTTGAGCAATGATCGAAATTAAATAAAAAAAAAAATAACTAATATGTTTCAGGTACATTATTTCACTATGTAATTTACTAATAATACTTAATTTAAATACATTTTGGCAAAACAATCAAACTTCTTACAAATATAATTATAAAATTTTATAAAGAATTTTTTATATTCTTTTATGCTTTTATGCAAAGTTTAAAAAACTTTCGACGATTTCTATCAATAGGTTCAATAAAATGTTGAAAAATACATAAAATATTCAATAAACAGTAAATCAAATAACGCAATTTTAACTAAAGATTTACTATAATAATATAAAAAATCTGAACACATATATAATTTACATTTTTTTAGAAAAATTTGTATATCCAGAAAATTTTATCCTCCATATAATAAATACGCACAAATTATGTCTTGATATAAAAAATTTCATTATTTGTTATAAAAAAAACTGTCATAGAAATAATAAAATAAAAATTAATTGTAATATTTAGATACAAAGTTAAAATATAAATGAACTATAAATAAACTTGTAAAAATTTTAAAATTTTATAAAATTATATAAATGTACAAAAAATTCTTCTTTAAATGTGAATATATAATCTATTACATGCGTTCTGAATTATCAATAAGTAAATTGCGAATAAACGATAAAAAAATATGCATTATTAAAATTTATCTAGCACACGGCACAAAATGTATTGTGTATTTGATAAAAAATAATTAAAGTAATAATTAAATTACAAAGATAATTCATAACAAAATGTTTACAGAATAAGTCTTACGTTAGAAGAAAGCGATAAAAGTACTAAAAATCATGCAATGTGACAGAAAACAGAAAGTAAAAAAGTAGAAATAGAAATTAGGTATAAAATTTGTGGTCCTGAAAGAAATAGAGAAGACTTTTTTTTAAAAAGCTGTCTAATCATGCTTCTTGTTGAGCAAAGTGCATCTCTACGCTTCAAGATTACGCATATTTTAAAATAACACATATACAACATTGGATTTTTTATTTGCAATATTTTACATTATTTGCAATATGTATTACAAATAATGTAAAACCTTTATCAATTATTGAATATGCGAAACGTAGAGATTGGCAAACAAGAACAAGAAGAAAAATAATTTGCAATATTGACCTGTTCGCTGGAATCGTTTTCGGAGTTGCTCGCATTCTTGACGTCGAGATCTTTCAAGGAAACGGGATCGTGGCTGTTTCTTCTTTTACGCAATTCCGTTTCCAGTTCCAGGATCCTTTGTTCTTTACGAGAATATATATCTTGGATTTGTTGCTCGCGTTCAACGAAACCTTGTATCGCCCTAATGGCTTTCTCGTATTCGCCTTCTAGTTTCTTCAATTTCTGTTCTGAAATTTCCATCTGCTTCTGAGCATTGCATAATTTTAATATCATTTGTTTTCTGGTGTCCTCTTGCCGTTTTAATTCGTTATCCCGCTCTTCCAATTCCTGTAATTCGAATTTTTTTGATAAACCAGATTATCTTATTGCGTAAAACTAATAATGAAAAAGAGAAGAGAGAGAAATCTAATTAACCTTGATCAATTGCCTAATCTCGTTGCCATCTCCGCCTAAAGATGAATTCAAACTCGCTGTGTTTTCTTTTGTATTCGATTCATGATCATAAGCATTATATTTAGTTATGTTCTGCCCCACAAACAGCGGTAAATCGGTGGTTCCCAGCGAAGTTACAGCCGAAGGACTATTAGGCGGCGAACGCTTACCATAGTTTTCGCACTGCAAAATATAAAAAACGGAAAATTATAATAGAAAATAAATAAGAAAATAACTTTAAAATATAAGTAAGCTTGATAAGCTTAAATTTCTCTCTGAAATTGCATATTTAATGTAACTATTATATTTTATTTGTAAGATTATATTTATTATATAAAACTATGTTTATTAAAACTGTTAGTAAAGTTAAAAATTAAAGAGAAAGATATTTGATGATTAAATATGACGGTAGTTGTTATAAAAAAACATCGGTAACGTTAAGTATACAATGAATCTTAAAATAATAAATGTCTTTGTCTCAAAACTTATTAAAAATCTCCTCCATAATAAACTTCATACTGTAATAAAAATTTTATATCATTTAACAAAAAAGCGAAGATCGATTTACCTGTGATAATAGCGTACGATGCTTATTGTTGATTTCTGCGAGGGCATCATCGCGAGTTTTCACAGATGTCCTCAATTGAATGATCTGCTTTTTCCTTTTTTCGGATACTTGCTTGATCTCCTCATACATGCGATTCTTTTCCTCCAACAACGAATTTTTCTGTTTTAACAGTCTGTCTCGTTCACTGAGATCGTCTTTGCATTGTTGTACAACGGAATCCTTCTTAAGTAATTCCTCCTTTAACTCCTTTACTTCTTCGCGCAGTTTCTCAGTGCTTCGTACTCGATCACAGTCCTGCTTCTCTCGCAGTTGCGTCTGCATATCCAGCTGTTCCCTGAACTGGTCCCTTTCGTTCTCAAGTTCTTCCGCCCAGTAGCGTTCCTCTTCCAAAGTGACGGTTGTCTGTTTCACCTAAATCACATCGGAAATATCATATAAATAATCACAATTCTTTTTTGTGTAAGCATCATAAGCATATTTTTGCGCAAATTATCATTTTTAGTCAGAAACGAAATTATTTACAGTTATGAAGAAGAAATGTTTAATTTCTTTAACTCTGTATTATCTTTACTTTTCTCAGTTTTTTGTTCCGTGCCGTATTCGAAGCTACTGTATTAATGAAACGATACGAGATACAACTTCGACATTACATTAAATATTAAGATAAATGAATAAATAAAAAAATATGTTTATATATCTAACTGATAAATTTGTTAGACTTAGTAAAAAAAGAAATTTCCAAAAAATAAATTTTTTTAAAAAAGCCATTGTTTGAAGACAAATATGCTAACTTCTTTTGAGATTATTCACAGCGAGAACAGAAAAATATCATTATTATTAAAATAAATTTTACTGATGATTGTGCATAAAAGAATCTTTAGAGAAATGTTTATATAAAATTTCAAACTAATCATTAATTTATTTTATTCAACAAAACTAATTCAATTAAACTTATTCATCTATTTTTCACAATGTAAAATATTACGTTTTTTTTTAAAAGTAATTTATCTATCTAAAAATGTTATTTACAGAAATATATTTCTTAATAAAGTAATAATTATATGTGACATTAATATTTTGTATCATCAGCAAATAATTTCTTCATTAATTTATAACTATAAATTAATAAAGAATTTTTATATTATGATATATTAAATTTTTCTACGTATAAATAATAAATTTTGCAAAAATGGGGCGTTAATTGTCATTAATATTATTTCTATATGAACATACCTCTGCTTCGAGAGAAGCCACTAGTTCTTCCATCTGTCTCAATTTTTCCGCATTTTTCAACGCCTGTTCTGGAGTGATACCGAATGTTTCTTTGTAATATGTGGATGCATCTAAATCCCCTTCACGCTGTTCTGCTTCTGTAATAGCACAGAAAAATTTATATATAATAGATGCAAAATATAAATGCATATGACAGAAAACAAATTTGTACATATATATTTGTACGTGTACACATATTGCATTATAAAATAAAAATCTTTAAGCATTTTAATAATCATAGTGTAGACGTTAAAGAAGAATATGTAAGCAAGCAAAAAAATATGATATAGAGCGACGAGGTAGTTAATGATGGAATGGTTATTTGTTGAAAGAAAGATTTTTTAGGATCGAATCCGGTAGAATCTCGATATTTATTCTCTGTTCGGGAAAAGCTTATAATAGAATAAATAAAATAAATTGATATTTACCTCTTTCAAGCTTGGCTACTTTTTCTCGCTCTGTTTCAAGTAACTGTTGATATTGCTCTCGAGTCGCTGCTTTTTGCTCCTCATATAATTTAAAAGCTGTAGCTGCTTGATTGAGAAGAACTTGCTTTTCCATTAATTCCTTCCTTAGTTTTTCCAACTCATCCTAAAGATCATCATTTCATCATTGATAAAAAATTCAATAAGTCATTAAAATAATAAAATTTCAATAATTAATGTCACTCCTTTTTCCGAGGTGACAGTTAGGTCCATGCTAGAGCTGTTGTCTAATATCACTTGTCGCAATCTCGTTCGCGATAGCAATCTCAATTAAGAATATTAATAGAATTATTTTACAAAGCACAATCAACTCAGTTATTTATTTTCTTTTCGATCATTCTATTCTAGAGACTATCTATATTTTTACATAAATAAAACTCGATGTTATACGTTGTTATACCAACCTTTAATTCTACGTTCGTCTTGATTATATCTTCATCAGAAGAGCTGATGCCACTTCTTGTAGGATTTTTTTCCTCCAGGAAATAAATTCGCAATTTTAGTTGAAAATTTTCCTTCTTCAAGCTGCTCAACTCGTCCTCGTATTCTTTCATAGTCCTACCATAACCCACTCCACCACCACCACCCCCAGTGCCTCCTCCTCCACTACCTCCCGATCGCGCCATCGTCGCACTGTCCTCGGGAATATTTTCACCATATACTCGCGTGTTTCCACCTGAAACAGATAGCATTCATATTAGCTTAAATATTAGCTTCAAACTCGCTAATTGTTTACAAATATCATATAATAAAATAAATGCGCGCAATTCAATAAATTTTATCATTTAATTTGTCGATAGATATAACGAACTCTTATTTTTAAGGAAAAAGAGAAAAGAGAGAGAAGACACATCATACACATTGTACATTCAATATTATTATAACATTATTCTAGTTCTACGAAAATTAAATAAAAATCAAAGTAAAATAAGATTTGCATTATTACTCGAATGCTTTAATTCATTTACTCTACGATTTATATATTTTTCGATACAAGGGTTAAGTATTAATTAGATAAGTAATGACTTAATTATCAATTATTTATACAATACAAAATATTGCTAAAAAAATTTCTTTTTCTATTTAATTGCATCGGCAACAAGTATCCACGTGTGATATTTTAAAAGAGAGTAACGTGACAAAATCACGTGCAAAACTGACAAGAAGTAATCGTAAGTTCACCGTCAAATTAAATTTTCTTCCTGTCACTCGAATAATCCAATTTCCAAATCTAACCGCATCATTTCCGACACACGCTGATAGAATCTGTATGAATTTTGAACAACCGCGATATGCCGTACGTGCCTCGTTAAACCCGAAATTAATCATCTTGAAATACTCGATTTTCCTCGATTTCGCTCGATGTGTCTCAAATAGAACGATACAAATAAAAGAATATCGTTCAGATACTTTCAACATCTAAATTTTTATAAGAGAATATTCCGCAGACTTTTATATATTATTACAATTATTATACTATATTTTACGATAAAATCCTTTTCCTATAGATACTAATTAATTTAAATATTAATTATTTTCATTATTTATAATTATTATTATATATTATATATTATCTGTATATTACATGTATATTATATATCATGTACCTCTTTACACAAATTTACTTTTAAATTTTATGTACCTATTCTTATAAGACGGTGCAAAAAATTCCTATAAGCATGTCCTATTTTTAGAATAAGTCTTTATAGAAACATATGTCGGATCAATCAATCTATTCTCAGCTTCTCTAGGCAAATGTAAGCAGTGCCAAATCCACCTTGCAAGATCGGACACGGCGCCGTCGTCACACATGCATCTTTAAATTAAATTATTTTAGCGCATCAATGAGCGCCAAAAAGATGCTGTCTCTTATATAATATATAAACATTCCAGAATAATCTGTCGCATATATAAATATTGAACGATATTTTTTCGTTTCACGTTTAAGTTCAATTAAAATTGTAAATTATAAATCATTTATATATCATATTTAATCTCTTTCAATATTATACAACACATTTATTTAATTATAAATCATTTATACATCATATATCATAATTCATTCATGTATTATATTTTCTATGGGAAAATAAGAAAGAGAGAAGAACATTATTATATTTCTATACTTATATATAATGTTTAATATAATATTTAGAATTAATTCAAGACAAATCCAATATGCTTCAAATGGAAAATAATAAATTTGTACTATTTATTCTACTTTCAAAATAATTGATATAATAATTAGATACAAAAGTTTTTATAGATTAGGTAGTTACGAGGATTGGTAAACTAATGGTGATGTAAATGTGTTGTATAATATTGAAAGAATTAATGGTTAGTTCCTTTTCACACTCTTTTTCAAAAGATTCTATTGTAGACTCTTTATAGAGTTATGAGTTAAGGTCATTTGTCACTTGCCAGCAATTACTGACAAACAGAAAGCAAACAATCTCAATGTGCAAATTATTGTGGCGATGTTTATAGAACTTAATCGTATCAATTATTTAATAATCTAATTATAATTATTAAAAATCACAATTGCAAAATCTTATCACTTATCAATACTCAGTACAGTCTTTTTGATCTATTAATTCAATTTTTATTAATTTAATTTAATAATATATACATACATAAGTGGAAGATTGTAAATCTTTAAGAATTTTCTCACTGGATATGTTTTTGATCCCTATGGGCTCGTCTTCGAGGTTTCTCCAGAAGAGAAAAGGACTCGACTGCGACCTACCACATCCCATTCTACGAAGAACGCGTTTTTGAAGTCGCTACATTTTTAAACATCCGTACGAAATCGCGAAAGGGAACACTAAATAAGATACACCGAGCTAAAGAAGACCTCGCACGAGACGCCTGCACAAATATTAACTGCGACACAGAATAACACGTAGTGTCGAGAAGACACGAGGCTATACTTGTGGTTAAAATTATGTTCTAAGCGCGCACGTAACGTTACATATATGCACATATTTTCTAAAGGTCGAATCCACAATTATATCCACAATTTCCGAATAATTGTTTCTTTTTAAAAGATATTATTGCAGGCTCTTTATAGAGAGTTATGAGTTACGGTCGTTTATCACTTGCCAGCAATTGCTGACAAATAGAAAGCAAACAATCTTAATGCAAGTTGTCGTTGAGATGTTTATAAACTAACCATATAACTTAATCGTATCAATTATTTAATATAATCTATTGTTAAAAATAATCTGGTTTCTGAAAAGGATCAAAAATCCTTCTTTTAAGAACGCAAAAAATATCGAATTGCCTTTATAATTGATCAATTCTTAAAGATTTAACATTTCGTCAACAGAACTTTATTATTTATTCTTCTAGTGGATACAAATTGACGACAATACAAACAAACTTTAGCAAGGAACATACATACACACACATAAATTATTATATCCTTGTGAGAGAGATCACAAGATTTATATAATTCCATTAAAAAATAAACAAATAAAATAAAATTCTTGAAAATTATTATTATAAGATTACAAAGAAGTGAATTTTAATTATATATTACACTTTATGTATAAAAGCTTTCATACTTTACTATTAATTGTAATAATATTTTTTAAATCATGATATCTAAAAGACTTCGCTCATAAGTTGAAAATAAAAAAAAGTCAACCTTGCAAACAAATATGTTAAGGTATGCAAAGCGGTTTCAAATACGGTTTATACAGTAAATTTGCGACAAGCCTATTTAAGTAATGCAGAGCTTAGAAATGATGCTACTTAGAAATGATTATTCCCGTGGAACACGAGTGATTCATCTCGCCTAATTAACGATCTACACGTTCTGCATATCCTTCGTACCCAAAATGTCATACTGTCACATGAAATAAATCTATCCGTCACGAAGTCATTCTAGCTATATCACATTTTCTTCTTTCGACACAGTCATCATCAGGGCCATTGTTAGAAATATTAAATTCTTATATTGTCATTAACAGATGAGAAATCACAATCACGTGTTATTGTATATAATCTATATACAAATTAGATAAAAGATAATGAGATATAAAACAAATATTTTTTAGCTAAATTATACTACCTTTATAAAAATACGAGGGGTAAACCGCTGAGGGCATTGCCGTGTACAGATTTGAGGCATTACTGGGCATTGCTTGGGCATTACTTGGGCATTATTAGGTTTTATTGAAGTATTAATGCGTATTATGGACGTTATTAAAGTATTATTAAGTCTTTTCTTCCAAATAATAATTTTAAATTTATTAAAATTTAAATTATTAAATTTTAAAAATTTAGCAGTAATGCCCAGGAATTGGGCATTAATAGGCATTAGTGTACATAATTTTGATCAGCGGTTTACCCCTCGTAAAAATATTAATTATTATTTTTGACATAATCTTTCTCCAACCATGATGAGTGAAAACAATTATCTGTTGGCAATCTTTTCTAGTTTTACATATAATAATAAAATCTCGAATTAAAGTTCTTTAGAATCCAATTGATATTAATTAGAAAAATCAAACTCTTGGAATGCTAAATAAATTTTTAAATGAGATATTATTACATATCCTAAAATACATAATATTATCTTATAATGTTCCTACATTTCGATAAATACACTATATATAAATACAAATATGTATTTACATGGCATCTTTCCAAAAAAATTTATTCTACAACATTGTTCGTTCATGTATCGTGTAGAATAAAACGAAAAAAGAATAAATTTTTGCAAACTTCTTTTCTCCAAAAAGTGAAACACATTTTACGAGAACGAAGACTTCATTATCGGCGCAAAGTTAATGTCGTTGTAACGTTAGGAACGTGAGTTCTCGCTTCTGAACTCTGTCATCGGCGAAGATCATCACTAACACACATCACGTGTCGTAACAGCCGACATGAAGAGCCCGGGAAGCTCAAGAAAGCGAAGAAGAAAAAGACATCGAGACGCGAAAGCTTTGTGCGCGCACCAGAACAAATCTATTTCCTGTCCGATTGCGACTTCGTCCGACGATGTTCTCGTTCTTGCGCGCAATTTTCGGCAGAAATGCAACTGCAATATCGATTCGCGCCAGCGAGGAGACCGCGAAGCAAGCGAGCTCGCGTATTTATAGATGACACATTTAGGCCAGAACGGTTTCAACTATCTTTATTTTGGCAGGTCAGCCTCCGCCTCGCGAGCTCCCACTCATCACTCTCTCCAGATCACCAATCTGGCTAGTCTGACCGACAATTAAAACCTCACCACCGGTCAGAGATGAACGCTGCTCTCAATTTCGCTTCGACAAGAATTTCTGAGAATGAATGCATTACGTCTCTTCACTTTTGTTAGCCAATTATTAGTATTCTCTTAAGCTAGTTATTAGCCATTAGGAAGATACTAATAATTAGCTAACTAATTCTACGACACTACTAATCGCTGGAAATTTAAAAAATAATATAATTACAAAATATCTAATCCAACGATAGAAAAATAATATTTTTCTCGATTTATTTAAATAAAACAATGTCTTATTTTTTAAACAAAATCTTCAAGATCTAAAGAATCAAAAACAAAAAAATTTTTTGCGAATCTTGGAAGCTAATTCTTAAAAATATTTTTTTTAATTAAATTATATATTATATTTTTTATGTTTCTGCGATTCTTTAGATTTTGAAGGTCTTGTTTAAAAAATAACATATTGTTTCATTTAAATAAATTGTTCAAAGTTGTGCTTATTGAACGAGATTTATATCTAATAAAACAATTGGCGCAAAAACAATAGGCGCTTATATAAGTGAATCACCTCCATATATTACTGTCATCCGCGCGCAAAACAGTTTCTTATTAAGCATCTTTGAACTTTGAATGTATGGCACTTGCCTCGGATAGAGCATGCAAGACTGAAGATGAAATTTTAGCTCACTCGTGTGTCTCTGGGTAACAAGAAGCTAGCTAATAATTCTTGTGATTTGGATTAGAAACAAAAAATTTCGCCATTTATTTCGGGAGCCCGACTGGTAGACCGCGATTCCATCTAGTACTCCTAACACACAGATCTAGTACTCCTAACTACACATTTGCTTATTAGTATAATATAATTATATAATGCAAAATTAATTTTGTTTCAGTCAAAAAAAATAATTATGTATTCTTCTTTGACGTATTGAAAGTGTAATTTCTGGAATAAGCATTTGCAGCAAATACATTAAATTAAAAAATTCGATATATAAAATATTAGAAAATTCGTACAAAGTATGACATCTTTTAGAATATAAAATAAAAAATTAGAAAAAATCATTGGAAAGAATATTTCAATTTGAGATTATTTCCAGTGATTAAACATTTCGATCTTTTAATACTATTTAATACTATTTGTAGATATGTATCGCAACTTAAATCATTTGTATTATTGTTATAAAATATATGAAATTATTCTCAAATGATGCTGGGAATGAAGTTGAGAGCCGTCAAAGCTACTTGATCCAACCGTCTAGCATCATTTAAAACAAAGTTTGATGGTTCCTAAGAATCCTCTTAATGCTAACACATATTTTCAATCTTCTACATTCATAAACTTCAGAAATAACATTTGTACTTCTTATATAAATTGTAGAATACAACAAAAAATATAAAATTTTTTATAAATTATTAAATTATATTAAATATTCCATAATGAAAAATTGTTCACGCATAATATATAAATATAAAAATGAGTGTAAACAATTTTCTTAAATTATATAAATATAAAAAAATGCAACAATCTCTACGAAATAAACTGCAAATAAATAACGAAATTATATTTCTTTTGTGTTACAAAAATAAATACGCGTTATTACTGCGTCGTTGGTGCGGCTCCCCTACTCTATCGACAAACGAGCTTCTGGACCCCCGAAATAAATGCTCGCTTCCTGTAATACGAGATCGCGGCAGACACTTTTCAGACGATACAAACAATCCTGACCGGATTAGAAGGCGCGGCACTAACGTTAATTGCGTCCACCCTCTATACGCTATTTCGTTTGCGATGTGTGACCAACCTACCCATGACCTTGACCATTTTACCACTTTAGACCCCATCGAGAATCTGAATCAAAGTGCGGATGTGTCCCAATTGCCATTCAAACGTTGCTAAATCGATGACGTGGATGGCGAGTGGTGAAATTTGGATCAGACAGTCATGGCACTCTTTTGTATATTTAAATCTGGAAAAATTCAAACTAAATTTTGGACCGATCTATCAATCTTCGTATGCAAAATTTTTCAAGATATAATTTTTCGTTCATTTTAAACAATTTTCAAGGATATTCTTGCAATTTCAAAAATGCGCAAGATATTTTTTTCGTGTCATCTATTAATAAAAGTTTCCGAAATCCTCTTGGATTAGATTCGCGAACGAGATAACGGAAGCGTAAAAGTTGGCAGACGTATTACGATGGTCCAGCGCAGACGCAGGACCTATACTCGTCGACGACGCTCGGCGTCGTCTCGCTAGAGTAAAACCACGAGCAAGAAAGTTCGTTGGCCCCACGAGCGGCCTCAGAGATACAATTAGGCGTCACGTACGTTTTCTCGTACTACTAATCAAGTACCTCCGTGTAATAAAGTCGCACAATCGACTGCAACGACGCAGATAACAGCGGAAAATGAAGATCGTGTGAATGGGAGTAACGAGCCACGTGCCGGTCCTCCTACGCGTTTTCGCGACCTCTAAAAGTGCATACATAAGAAACGAACAACAAATGCAAATGTTAGCTGCTAGGATCGAAAAAATATACACGTCATCGTGAATATGAAATTAATTTCCAACATAAATAACTAAATAAAACATTCTCTCTTTTACTAAACTTTAATTAGACTTTTTTTATAAAAATATTCATTCTCAATTGACAAGATGTCTCATTTTAAAAACAAGAGTAATAGTGCGAAAGATAATTTTCCACCAGGATTCATCATCTCGTACCATCAAAAAACAAAAATACGTCTGATACTCTTGTACAGATATAAATATCTCTAAAGATAGATTAATTTTTATATCAATTGCGATAAAAAACGATGATCAACTAGAAACAGCATAACTGATACAGCTAACAGCATCACAGTTGCGTGTTGCAGTCCTACAGCTGTAATTGAAATAGAAGCGATAGGGGGTTCAATTACTTAAGGGAAATAACCAATAAACGTGGGCACGCACAAGGGAAAGGTTACTATATCGAGCCACCTTATTAGAGTTTGCAATATCGATGACGACTTATTCGAGTGGCGACTCGATCCATCGAGATATCTGCCAATACAAGATGTAATCGTCGCTACACAAGGTCGTAAATACGAGTAATCGTTCGCAACATATGATCTTCCGCCTCGCCTTCGCTTTTATAGAGCGTAAAATTATATCCGGCCATTCTTAGGAACGACTTCCCTGGCAAAAGAAATATTAATTGTACTATATACGTATCATTGAAAAGAAATTCGAGAAAAAATGAAAGATTTAAAATAACTTAAATTTTCCTTAACAAATTCTTAATTATTTTTCCTGCCTATTTATTTGTAGCATTTATTCGAAAATTAAGTTGTAATTTTAAATTATCATTTAATCTTAAATATTAATATATGATTCATATACATTATATAGCTGCTATTACTAATTAGTGTGGTAGGAAACCACATGTAAGTAACCAATATAATTACTCACCATTTGTCAATGGCATAGTTTGACTCATTGTGATGTCCTGCAATGGCATATTATTGGTACTGCAACAAAGTAAAATTTAAAAATTAATTATAATATTAATAGACTGTTAATATAAGATAATTTTAAAATTTCGATCATGAGATAAATAAATCTTATTATATTAATTAAATTATAAAATATTTTGTTAATGTTTAAAGAGAAAAATAATAACAAATGATGAATGTGAGTAGTTGTTCGAAATACAATTAAAAATTTATGAAGGTATGTGGCGGGAAATAGCCAGGACAAAATTAGATAAAACGTTCGAAAAGAATCAAAGAAACGTCGAATGTTCTATTTTCAGGAATCCAATGGCATGTTTCAAACCAAAAAATATAACACAATGCCAACTTTGACACGTGAGCTGGCAATGATTTACAGGAATACAACGAATGTAAAGTTATGTGTGTATACTTGCCAATATCATAAATAGCACATCATCACTATAATTTTTTTTTCCTGAAAATCGTATTCGAAATAAAAATTATAATAAAAATTCGTCTAGGCTCTAATAATTGTAATTAGCAATCAATAACGGATAAGTCTTAATCTTTTTCATAGTTTACGTGATTTCAAAATATATTTGAATTATATAATTATATTAAATTTATATATATATATATATTAATTGTAACAATCATTTTTTAATGGAATTTTTCCGTAAATCTATTTTTTAAATATTAAATTTAAAAAAATATATAATTAATAATTAACATTATATTATAATAATAAATAATTAATATAATATCACTGTAATATATTTTTTTGTAATTAATATTTATTACTTGATTGCCACAAGAAATATATATATATTTATTTATTTGTTTCTCGTGGCAATTGATACACATAATAAATATTAATTTTATCAATAATGCGAAACTCGATATTATTATAATAAATAATATAATTCATAAGAAATACTTCAATTGCAAATACAAAATACAAAATGCTTCTACCGAAATTTTCTACCGAAATTATTGCTTATGCAACAATTTTGATTTGATTTAAACATCTAAATAACAAGCCATTTTCGTAATAGTCGCAGAATCGAGTCCATTATACGAAATTAATCGTTTATGCAGAATTTATTCCGTCCGGGTCGAAACTCTGCTTAGAAGTCATTACTGATGTAGTTTAAGGGAGCGCTCGCTATATGTATGAGAGTTCACATACACAGGTTTACATATTAATTCGCTGCGTGGCCGAGCTGTCTCAGGCAATGAGAAAGAGACGAAGAGATTTCCAGTAAAGTTTTATTTAGATTTCACGCAAATCCTATTCCGGTTCCTCCTCCATGGGACGCTGCAACGCGAAATGAGTAATTAATTTGCGCCTCTGTTTTATGCTATTCCGTACGAGTCATGCCGCAATTTCGACGAGTTCTAAGTCGATGCGCGACGATCTTCCAGAAAGATATACGAGATATTCTAAAACTATCTTTTTTGGATATCCTATAAAGAAAATTAAGGAGAAGATGACGACTGAATTACTGAAAACTAAGAATTTTGAATTATAGCTCTCAAACAAGTGTAATATGAAATTCTTCCTTCAAGTCAACAAAAAAGTAGAAATTATAGAAAAATTATAAATTATAGAGATTTTAGAAAAATTTTCTATAATTATAAAACGGAAAATAAAAGCATTTTTAGTATTAAAAGTTAATAAAATAGAAATTGCTTAAAACTTGTTAGAAATCTTTATTAAGAAAAATCGATTCTCCAAATTATTTAAAGAAAAATTATATTCCAATTATTCCATAAGAATTTTATTGTAAGAGCAATATTTTATTTTACTGTAAGTTTGTAATCTCTAAATAAAATGTTATTCGCGTAAACAGCAAGGAACAAATTCAGATAGCAACTTATAATAATATAGGTGTGGAACGTAAGTAAGCACACATGGTGAACGGTGACTCAGAATCCACAAATGATTCATGTATATTCGACAATTTTGAAAAAGTTTATGGTATTATTCAAAGTTACTAAATATTATTTAAATTTATGAATTAAAAGGATCAAACTTTGTTGAATAAATAAATGTCAAAATTTTTCCAGAAAAATGCTGAAAATACGCGATTTCTTTTCTTTAGTAGCTTTATGGCAAACTTTTTAATCTTGAAAGATAACACAGTTATACAACCTATCTTCAGATGATTCAAGTCTGATCTGGGATATCTCATAACTCTTGGATAACTCTTGGATGTTATTCAAATATGTACAGAAAGAATCATAATCGAAAAAAAAGTATACTATTCATAAAAAATAATAAAATAATTTTTCTAGTAATAAAAGTTTTCCAGTTACCCTAATATAAAAAACTAAATAAAATACATATCAAGCGTAAAATAATAGATAGTGCAAATGCAAATAATTTAGAATTATTTTCCATGATAATTTTATTTTTAAATTTTAATTCTAATAGTGCAATGGGACCCCAAGTATTTTTTATTTTAAATAAAAAAGTTCTTAGCAATTTTTTATAAAGTTAATTATCGATTAAAACATTAACAGCGTTATTTAAATATGAATTTGCACATTAATTAAGTAACATCTGTAGATTCTTAATAATAACCTTAACCTTGACCTACGCAAAAATTTATACAGCTCCTCAGGAATCAAAATGGTATCCAGGAACATAGATTCTTTCGCATAATATATCTATCTGAATCTCGTAAGCTAGAAATAGACACGCCATGGAAGACATTCGCAAATCATAACCCGTGGAATCTCTATGTAAAGAGTATCGTGTTTCATAGTAAAGACGATTTTCTACAAGAAATATACGGTCGTAACATAAAAGCAACAAAATGTATATTCTCCTGAAGTAAAATGTGTGTCCTAGACTTAAAATGTTTAAAAAGTCTTGTATATTTTTATCAAAATATAAATATTGCAAATCAAATTAAATACGAGCGATAAATGCAAGTATAACATACGCAATTGATTAATTTAATTAAATTGATTGAAAAATGCTGTATTATTATTATTAATTCATGCTGTATTATTATTTCATATATGTAGATGTGCACAAATAAAAATGTATAAATTATATACAATATCGATTATTATTATTGCATTAACACTTTTGAACAGATTGCAATATTAAGAAATTAATTTGCACATGGTATGCTCGCAAAAGTCGCTGTAGCGGTCTACAATCTTCAGTTATAATTAGAAAACATATGGCAGACATAAAGAAGGCTAATGCTATAATTTCATATATTATCGTTACATAAGGATTCGAATATACATTTTGTACAAATGGAACATGTGTCTAACGTCGTTTGTAATTCGAGCTCACATTACTTTCTTCGAAAATCAAAATCATTTTATGCACGAAAAAGTAATATTATTGTACATATTAAAATTCAATAAAACGTCATTTAATTGTTTTTAAAATTAGTCCTAATACTGAAGAAAATTAAACGATAAAATATATAATAAAATAATAAAATATATAAGAAAATAGAAAGTAAAGTAAAAAGTAAAATATACAGTAAAATTTTCAAAAGAACAGAGAAATTTTACTGTACAAGAACAGAGAACTCGAGAATATTTCTCTCTTCTTTCTCTTTGATTTGAAACATTATAAATACTAAATTATACTTTAGAAAGTGCATTTGCAACCGTGATAATATAAACAGCCAACAAAATATAAATTGACAAAAAAATCGCAAGCGAGTAACAGTGCGAATGTAAGTAGAAAAACATGATTATCGAACGACGTAATGTCCGAGCTATCTGGCCTGTAAAATAAGAAACGAATCGGTTTTGCACGCCGCGGAATTTCTCAGGAAAACAAAGCATTAATTACCCAAGTGAGTGCCAAGCTCGAGAATAGTCCGATCTTCTTCGGACCTTTCTTATCGTTAAACGATCATAAAGACGACGGATCGTCCGCCAACAATAGCTCCGCCAGCAATTTAACCGAACAAATAAGAGCATATACTACGTAGGACGTTTCGGGGGTCTACCGTCATTCCGTTCATTTATGAGTTCCTTGCTCCGGAATTCTTTATGGTTACTTGCTGTAAGTAATTCCTCTTTTCTCGCGAAAATCATTTATACAAATTCTTTAATAAATAATTTAATAATTAAATCTCAAGTTAAAATTGTATACAAATAACATAACACATTTATTCAAAATTACCTGAAGAATATTATCCATTTACGTATAATGTTTTTCAGTTAAAGAAATAAAAATATATAATTTTTATATAGTTTTATTTTATTAAAATTGAAACCTTTTGCTACCGAAGCTTTCAATCAATGATACATAATTAAATTCTGTAAAATTGATTCAAGACTTTGATCTATTTCTGATTCAATATTTATATATAATTTAAAATCTTCTGTTCTCTTCCCTCTTTTTAATGCACTCAATTTTTTTAATTACTTGACAGATATCTAATCTATTATTTTATAGATGGATATTTAAATTATTTTTAATGACATTTATCACAAAAAGTCCAAACTGTGACCTATTAAATGATTAGTCCTGACATTTTGACAGATTAATAATTGAGTTCAACGTGCTCGAACTGCAAATATAGGAAAGACACGTGCAGGAGCGTCGGCTTTTCGGCTTTATTCCTATACATCTGACACTGTTATATTAAGCGCTACCCTTATGCCAGGTTTAACCAATCCCGATACGGACTTCTCAGAATCTTACGTCGAGGATGCGCGTGTCGGACAACGTTAAAGGGCCCCAAAGACGAATGCAAGATGCGCATTATGCGATAACGTGGCATTAAACGCGAGTTTGTATGTACATTTAACTCGTCATGACTACGCATGATATAATATGATTCATTTACATGTATGTCGTATGATATGTTGCGAGGTGATTCAACTTCATAGATGATTTTACATTATTTCCAAAGATTGAAATAATTTTCCATCTGTTGAAGTTTAATTTTAAGATGATTCTTTCATATTTTCTTGCTATTTATTGTTATTAGAATTGTAATTATATTACAGTAAACATTTATATATTCTTTTATCAAATTTTAAACGAATATAATTTCAAAATTTTGCATATTTTTTGAATTGTTTTAATTGATAACAATGAAATTAATATTTGCAATAAAAATAAAAATTAAGAGTTAGGAGAAAATATATTTTCGCGATATATTAAAAATATTTAAAACATAATAACATATTATTCAAGAAATGACTAGCAGTCTATAATATTTTATTAAATATAATTCAAACAAAGAACACATATCGTTGTTTGTAAGTTCGAGATATAAGGAGGCACTCTGATGAAGGGGGCATTAGTTGCTGCTATCATCTGGCAAGAGATGATGGATGTAGCAAGTAATCAATATAACAGTCGGATGTGCAGCAGCAACCACATGGACTGAAACGTATATGCGTCTTAACTCTTTTTTGATGATAATGAAGCTTGATAAATAACGCATTATAAAAAAATATATTATGATTTAATTAAATCGACTCCTGCTAATTAATAAAAAAAATATATACATGCATACTTTTAGAAATACATCGAAAAGTAAAATAAAAACACATTGAAATATATTTAATCAGACATGTGTTTATCAACATTGTAAGTAAATAATATATCTTTAATAATATTTAATAAAAATTTTTAAAACTTTTCTGATTAAATAATAAATAATAATGTATTAGTTACACAGACAAACAAAATAAATATCTGCTTGTAATTTCCTCTTAAGATTTGATGAATTTTTGTAATTAAAAAGTTATGAAATTTATTCAAACAACAGACTGAGTGACGTCTTTATACATGAGACAATTTGAGCATTTACTAGGTTGCAATATGTGACACCACCATATAGATGTCAGACGAGCAAAGTTTCCTCAATTAACGGTTCGTTAAACGAATTGACCGAGCAGTTAAATAATTAGCTGGATCCTGACAGGAGAGCCTTATTTGCAATACATACGATGTAGTATGCAAACGTACACTGTTCGCATTGTATCAATGATTGCATAATTCTTTATTTAATTATATATTAAGATTTAAAAAGAATATAAATATATAGAGATGTCAATTTTTTGATGTAAAAATAAATTACATATAAATAAAACTGGCTAATTTTTTTATAGTCAATAAAGATATAATAATAAAATAATGACTAACATTATAAAGTCACATATTACGAAAATATTAATGAAAAAAATGTGATTATATGTAATATTATGAAAATATCATTAGTGGAAAAAATGTGCACATATATTTAATATAAACTATTAAGCTATTATGATGTGCACTATTAATTTTTAAAAGATTATGGAATTATGTTATAATAGACACCTGCTAAATGTTCCGTAATATGCATGCTTTTTAAAAGACATGCGATAAAGAGCACAAAGAGAAGGCAAACGAGATCTCGTCATTAACCTTTTTTGTGCTGCATTAGCTATTTTAACATTAAAGCAATATATTCGAAAATTACATGCGCGTCATTTCCGATACCATGTACAGTTTTAACATTTTTTAAATATTATACATTAAACAAGTTTTTAAAAAACTTTAATTCAATGCTTCGAGAAACATTCTAACGGGACAAAAAATTTAGGAATTTATTAGAGCGAAAAAATGTACGATTGTTCAAAACTGAAGTTGTTTCTCGTGACAAACACAAAATTTTGAATTATACATTTTTATAGCTTAACAATAAATATTTAATTTAATTAGAATTACAATTTTAATAATAATTTCCTAAAACTTTTCGGTTTTTTCATCTTTAATATTCCTTTTAATTTTTTTTAATTTTAATTTTTTCCACCCTAAATAATTCTTAATTGGATATTCAGTCAAATTTTCCATAAAAATCGGAAAATATATATCGATCACATGTTATAGTGATAATTCTATAGCGTAAATAAAAGTTATCAATTGCCAAGTTGAACAATAATATAAAGATTTTTTATAGTGCTTGGCACTCTAAGATTCAAAATCAACGAATAAATTAATTAGATCAATCCTTCCACCATATATACGGTACTCACTTTCGAAAAGGACTGTAAGAACCCCAGGCGCTAGCCCTCGTGGACGGCACATTTTGATTCTGGGTCGAATATCTACAACCGCCGAGAAGCATCCCGCAGCGATTCTGGCTTTTTTGACAACACAATCGCGAGATGAAAACACGTGATTCGTTCACAAACTCCGCTAACCCTCGGCACTACAAAGATTTACTATAACGTTCGACTCTCTGAGAGTTCCAAAGCAAGATAAAATACGTACAATCGATCTGTTCTCCCCGCAAGAAATAGTTTTGTCCCTCTTAAAACACGCAAACGATAATAATAATTATAACAGTATCCTCGAGAGATCAGGTCCTCGCGAACAACGATGAATCTTCGTCCTTAATAATCCTCGGGGTTGCACTCGCGTTTTCGTGAAATAAAAGCATGGCCACGGTTAAAAAAAAATCCGAAAGACCCCGGGTCCCGCTCTCATGCTGGGCGGTGACGTTAGCGCGAACGTACTATGCTCCTCTGCGTAGCTGGACCGATCAATGGAGTTGACTCTCGCTTAAAGATGACGCGTCAGATAATTCCACGGTCGTTATCGAATCTCGTCGAAGATCTCGATCGTTCATCGCGCTAAAACGAGGCTCATTCGAGCTGGCGATGTTCACGTCAGATTCAAACGATTCGCGATAACGCGACGAAGATAACAGACAACTGATGTGGTTAGTGTCCTTATCACGATGAGTTTTTGGAAAAAAAGCTTTCAGCTTCCTGCCGACGACCTCACAAAAGGGATGTAATCTCTCTCAGTCTCTCTGTTTCTATCAACGATGAAAAATGCGTGCTATCTCGTCTCGGTGATATGACGTTTCGCGACGCGGGGGCGAGAACCTCGTCGTCAAGCGCGATTCGTCGCACGCAGAATCCTACGTCGATTTCACAATTTGTTTATCCGGGCGTCGCGGTCGTCGCGGATGCTGTGACGCACCGTGGGATCACGTTTCGTGAAACGTTACCTACGTATCGCGCGACGCACCAAAGACGACTGACGAAAGACGGCAACGCGAGTCGAGCAGAAATAGAGGGACGGCGACCGCGGCGCGGGGGGGAGGGGTGACAAGGCAGACGCAAGGGATGCGCTGTGTCAACCAGAGCGTAACTATAGAGAGGAGAAGAAAAAGGGGGAAGGGCTGCAGGCATCTCTACTCCCTGGAGCGAGATCCAAGAACAGAAGCAAAAAAATGTAGCAAATGCGAAAACTTGAAAAAAAAATAAATAAATAAAATGCATTTCTTGAACATCGTAAATACAAATCCTAATAATTATTCTTCCGCATATTTTTCTCAACATATTTATTTTTAATATTTATTAAAAATAATTTTTAATATTATGTTTAAGCTATTATTTAAATTTTGCAATAATATTCAAAAATATCTTATAAATATATTTTTAAAAATAGCTTTCTTTTTCATTAGTAAATGTTTTCTAAATATTTGTAATTTAAGAGTATAATATTCTCTCTTCTGAATTTATATGATTTATAAGCTTGCTAAATTTAAATAATATTTCTATAATAAAAAGCTATACATAAAAAAATATTCACTTGATATTCAGTCAATATTTTTCCCAAATAATTATTTTATGTAAGCTCTATTTTTCCCTTTCTTCTTCTCTCTTTCCTATCTTTAAAAAAAATTCATTATATTTTATTCATATATATTTTAAAAAATATATTAATATAAGATATTTTAAATATATTTTATTGTATATAAATATATATTATTTATATATTTTCTACAAAAATAATAAATCACAAATCTACTAAAAAATAAGTTTACACTTTGATTTTTCGTTAAATATGCAGCTAGATCGAAAAAAATCAACTTGAATTGTTCCACGATTAAATAAAGATTTTTAAATATCAGACAAAAATATAAACCGACAAAAATATAAATTTTATATTTTTATAAAAATATAAAAATATAAAATATCTACTTTCGCTGGCTTTCTCGTTTTCTTCCTTATCAACAGACATGTAAATCAGCACGCGATAGTCAATGTATAAACGTCACTGTACCCTCAGATCAAAGAGCAGAAGGGGAAAAGAGAACTGGTAAAAAGGGAAAAACACATGGAAAAGAAGAGAAGGGAAAGCAAGGAGGGCGGGCCAACAGTGAATGACAAAAACAGAAACGAGGAGCACGGAAATACTAAAGACACAGGAAACGGATTAAATATCGAGGATTCGATATTTTTCAGTCAATTTCGCGACAATTTCTTAAAACAAGAACGTAATATCAACGTCAATGTAAATTCAATGTCCTATATTGAAAAATAAAATAAGTGAATTATATATAAAAAATGTTACATGCGCTTTTCACCCGATGAAAGATTTTCAAACTTACGATTCGATCTTCATTTTTTTTTATGAGGTATTTAATTACGAAAATATTTAACATCGTCACGTGCATTTAAGGGACTTCTTTCTTGTCGACTTTTATCACTTATGTGCAGAGAAATTGATACGGCAAACGAGATTGATGTATAAGAGATATGATCTTTAACCCTAAGAAAAGATAATCACTGTTAATGCAAACAGCAAGTGAATTCATGATCTTTGTGGAATCTATGTTGCGAAATTACATAACATAACGTTGTTTGCATACCGTTTACGTTTTCAATATATAATCTGTTTTATATTTGCCTCAGGAATGTATCATTTTCGAAATTGAAAAGTAGTGTCGTTTCATATCTTGATTTTAACGGATTGTTTTTGATCTATTTTATACATATATGTAGATTGAAAACCAACTTCAAGAATATAATTACTTCGAGATTGAAAACCAATTTCGAGAATGAAATTATTTTAATTCTATGTTAATATAAAAAAAGATAGATTTAAACAACTTATAAAATGACAGATATATATATCATAAGTTTTTTAAATCTTCTTTTTATATTTTAACATAAAATTAAAATAATTTCATTCTCGAAATTGGTTTTCAATCTCGAAATAATTATATTCTTGAAGTTGGTTTTCAATCTACATATATATATATATAAAGTATATCAAAAACAATCCATTAAAATCAAGATATAAAACGACACTATGCTAAAGCTAAACCATGTAAACATGAAACAAATGACGACGTAATCGAACATGCATTTTGCCTTGAGTTTTTACAACGTAGATTCCTTGTACACTTGAACAAAAGCAGATATCATTTCAACGTCGAAATACATATCTATTTATATTTACGAATACAGACCTCCCACACACACACACATACGCGTGTGGAGAGATGCCTGACGTACAGAGATCGCAGAAGGGGATCGCGTGCATGTGGCGTATCGTTGACGTAGGGGATAGAGTATCGAATTGAGGAGATTTACTCACATCTCGAGTTCCATCGTCCTCGCGAATGAAGACATCATCGTTTCCTCGAAATCCGCCATTGTTCTCACACTCTCACTGCATTCCTTGGCGCGTATTTTTCGCGAGGCGAAATTTGAGCGAGACGCACGAAACGCGAGCGTGCACGTCGTTACTTTTCAAAACGAGGCTTCGCGATGCGACCGTCGTGCGCGCTCCTGGTCAGCTGATTCCCATTGGCTGCGTCGTCTAGGTACATATGTCATTGGGCCTGTTCTTTTTAGCTGCACTGCTGCACTAGTGCAATTAGTTAGAGTGAAAGAGAGTATGTTTGTCTCTTTCTAACTTATTGCACTAGTGCAGCAGTGTAGCTAAAAAGAACAGACCCATTGTACCGTCTGCGCAGGTCTGCCAACAGTGTCGAGCCGAAATGTCACTGCGGACCAGTGGTTCTCATAAGAGAACATTTTCGGATTACAATGGCTGCGTTCAGCAGGAAAAGCTGCTTTGCAACTGTTGTAAAATTCGTGAATCTGATTGGTGTGTGCTCTTAGATCCAGTCAAAATTAAGAGCATACACCAATCAGGCTCACGAATTTTACAACAGTTGCAAAGCAGCTTTTTCTGCTGAACGCAGCCAATATTCTGTTTTGCTGCAAATCAAAAGAAGCCTCCCTTTGAGTACCTGTAAATTAGTTACGAAAAATATAATAAAATAAAATTATATTATTCTCTTGAAAATGATTAAAGATAGATAGTTCTCTTTTTGAAATTTTTATAATAAAATACGAAATACAAACCTTTTATGAGAAACAGAATAAGCTGCCGGTCTCTCATTTTTTTTGTTGAAAATAATTTTTCTGGAACATTTTTTTATATATTACTAAAGGAAGAAATATCTCTTATAAAAATATTTCTAAATCATTTAAATTATTTAAGCTTGTTAGACATACTAACATTGCAGGAGTTATAATCGATACGATTTCGATTTAATGATGTTGATATTATTTTTATTATCCAGAATATGCAAGAATGAATTTCACAGATATGATCGAAAACTCCACGAAATAATATCGATCCTCATTACTAAATATTTGATATCTGTAGAAAAATAAAATAATTTTTCTCAGAAAAGATTATTAATAAATTTATCTGTTGCGTCAAAAAATGAAGATTAGATGACGAAAGTACGCACAAATCGTTATTAAATAATGTTCTACTGATAGAATAGATAAATTTGAATAAATAAACTTTTTTATATTATTATCAGAAAGCAGTTTGAGAAGCTCTGACCTCTGGCTTAAAATTTACATATATCGTGTAAGCAACCGGCGATATGACAGTTGAGAGTATTCGTTGACAAATGGTTGGTTATGTTCACAGATAGGGCAGCTGTTACGTATAACAATATTATATAGTTCTAATATTCACGAATGCAACGATAAATCTTGATAGTGCAATACTTTTTGCTGCAATTCGAGGTGAAAAATATTTATATACGTAGAAAATTAAATATATATATTGTAAGTCTCTTGTGCGTGAGTTTCATGGAAATGATCTTCATGACTATCCAGATGTGTCTAATATATTTCTATTTTTCAGTTCTATTGAAACTGACAATCGTTTTGGATTGAACGAGAAATAACATCTGAATTGTTATAAAAATTATTTCCGATTGTGTGCGAAGCAGTCTTTAGTGTTTGCCTGAAATGGAGGATGCACAAGAAGAGGTTAGACGAGAATATTTTTTCATACCATTGAATACAGAATTTTGATTAAAATATTGATCACACAGCTATCAAACGATTGAAATTAATATATAAACCCTATTATGACTTAATTTTTGCTTTAAAAGTACAATAGATAGTGTTCTTAATTGAGATTTTAACTTGTGAATGAATGAATCTTTTCTTAAGGGATTAATTTTAAAATGATTCATTTTTATTATAACTATATATTTAATGTTTATAAAAAAAATATCAAAATATATTCTTTTATATTTAAATAAATTTCAAGTATATTTTATATCACTATATTATATATATAACTTATTGCTTTGTGTAAAACATTTTATGATTCATTATTTTAGTTACAATTTGTGGTAGATGATGTAAGCAATATTATTAAAGAAGCAATTGAGGTATCAATAGGAGGCAATGCATATCAGCATAACAAAGTTAATCAATGGACCTCCAATGTTGTAGAGGCATGTTTAGGCAATCTTACAAAATTACAGAAGGCTTACAAATATATTGGTATGTAATACAAACTAATCATTATAATTAAAAAAATCAAAATATCATCTATTTCATAATATATTAAGGTCTCACTGGAACATATTTTAAAGCAATATTCCAAGAAAAAAAATAATTATATACTATTTGATTAATCGCTAATTTGTTCAAAAATATTAAAAATTTGTAAATATAAAAACAAAATTTCATCCAAACATCTCATCATTAAAAATAAATTTTACAGTAACTTGTACAATCATGCAAAAAAATGGAGCTGGTCTTCATACCGCAAGCTCATGTTACTGGGATAATGCTACAGATGGAAGTTGCACAGTACGCTGGGAAAATAAAACTATGTATTGCATTGTGTCTGTTTTTGGGCTGGCTCTTTAGGTTTATTTATCCACACAAAATGTAATTCTGTGCTTGAAAATAATTTAATAATTTCGTAGATATGAGATGTAACAATACTACTTTCAAAAATAAAATGTTATAGTTCTAATCAACTTAATATTTTTGCACAAATTTGCAGAAATTGAAGCTAAAAGTAGAACACAAATAATTGTGCTATTTAAATATAGTTAAAGCAATGATTAATATGATATAAATAGAATTAAGTACATATATATATACATATATACATATATATATATATATATATATATATATATATATATATGTATATATATATATATGTATATATAATGTATATGTATGGAAATAAATGCAAGAAAATTAATATTAATTAAATATTTAATTTTCTTAAATTTGCTTTTATATTTAAGAAATGATTCTTTTCATCTATACATTGTAACTTTTATGAAATAAATAAAAAAAGACATCAATTATAATTTTTATACTCTTATTGCACAAGATAATTGTGCATGTTATATAAAATAAAACTATGTATTATACAGCAAATAGTCTGAAATTTTATATAAAATGTTCTTAAAGAACTTGTTTAGTAAAATAAGCTTATAATAAGTCGTTTTTGATGTTTTTTTTTAAATCTTTTTTTCAAATGACTTCATAATTTGAATGTAAACTTAATCAAATGACATATTTTGATGTCCGTCTCTGTTTATTTATTAATAATAAAATAATTTTCATTAATTTTTTAAAATTGCACAGTTCTCTAAAAACACTTTATAATATTAAATTACTTGTGTATGTAAATATAAATAAATAATAAGAAATAAGTGAATCTTGTTAAATTCTTCGCATTAAGATCATATCGTCAAAATGATATAAAACAAAAATTTGCATTGATCTTGCTATCAAAATGGCAGGTAAATAAACATTATTTATTTAAAAAGAATGACGATTTTTTTTATATATGTGCGAATGAATCAACAAGTCGAGTCTAGTATAATTTATAACTCTGTAGTCTGAGGTAGACTTTCATTGTCACTTAAAGCAGTATTTAGTAAATGCAATTCGTCGTCTAGAAGAACTAGATTATAATTTAATCTACTGCCGAATTCATCATCAATATATATATCCTCGGTCAAATATTGACTGCCTGGCATATTCTGTAACAAAAATAAAGTTTGCTTACTTAGTGCATAAGAAGTTATTTGTTTTCAAATATTAAAAACAAAGTGTATATTCTAATATAAATTTTAAACGTAGTTTTTATCTCTCTTTATAATGACTTGTGTATAATATTTAGAATTATATTTACTCTTTGGCAAGTAATTTTTGGAATAGACATTATTAAAGTATTCAATCTTGCAGGTAAAGAACGTCTTCTTGGTGAATCTTTTATTATAATACTATTCGCGATAGTATCTACATTGACATATTTCATCTCATGTGTGTTTGTAGAATCTACTTTAGTTTGTTGCGGATTTGATGTAATCTTATTTGTAATGGCCACATTATTTTGATCAGTTTTTTGAAAATTAGTCGATTGTTGTTCTCGTGTTGATATTTGAGATTCATTTGATGTTTTCGTAGTTGTGGAACTGAATGTGTCATTTTTTATGAAAGCTTGATTGAAAATTTCTTCATGTCTTATGGCGGCTTCGATATTATTTTCTGTGTTTTTAATATTATCTATCTCTAAGAAATTGCTGTTGCTAGGCGTCCATTTTTCCTTAACTGTGATGTTTTGGTTGTTATCATATGTTGTTTCATACAGGTTGAATACTGTTTTGAATTCTTGTTTGTTAGTCCAATCGAGTTCGGGATTATGAATTTTTGATGGTGTTACCAAATGCACTATTTCTGTAGCACGATCAAGCGCATCCTTCAAATTTTGTATGGATTTATTTGAAAAAGTTGGAACTTTTGTTGATACATAATCACTTTTTACATTTAAGGGTGGCTCTTTATTATCTTTGGTATAATCACCTTTAATGAAAATAGATAATAACTAATTTATGTTGTTAAAATAATGGTAAAAACATACATTAAAGTATTATAATGGTAAAAACATACATTAAAGTATTATATAAAATATATTTTAATATAAAATTTGGGAAAAAGCAAATATACATTTCAATGTACCTTTTTCCTTAAACTCAACAGTATATGTAGCATCAGTATTTGTCAAGTCTGTTTTGGAATATTGTGCTTTATCATCGTCAGTGATAGGGGTATCATTATAATTTGATTGTTGTAGCAATGATAAATCCTAAAAATATAAAATTGAGAAATAATACGATTAACATAAAAAACGTATGGTAAGATAATGATAATGTAAAATAAATATCTGCATACTTCTGTCTGCTCTTTACTGTCGCGAGCCATTCGTGATAAACAAATTTCCTTTTCTTTCCTCCATAGTGTCGATTCGTAAAAACTTTTAGCATCTGAATGTAAAACCCGAGGTTGTATTATTGCATGCTTAATACTTGCAGGCATGCTTGGATATGGTGTCTATTACGGAATAGTAAAATAAAGAGATGGTATATTATATACTAATATATTATATTATAAATATATTATAATACATTATGAGTATTAAATTATTAAAAGACTATATATTATGTGTTTATATTAAATATACATTTATTTTTAATGTCAAATTTTTATATCATGAAGTTGTAGAATAAAATAGAAATAAACTTCAAAAATATTGATTTATATATTACTAACAAATTAAGTGCAATTTTATTTCAGAGAAGAAAATACCTTTCGTTGAGACATGTATGACGATTTCGGAGTAGTCCCATTATATTCATTAGGTGACTTATTACATTTAGGTTCTAAAGTAATTGTGTGATTAGCTGGTTTACATGTTATACAATTGGGACTTCTTTCTTCTGATAATAATGTACTTGTAGCTTTTGGATCTACATGTTCAAAATTACGAGTTTAATTAAAATGCTATAAATTGCTTTGAAGTAAAGAATTCAGAAGTAAGCTAAATCGAATTTGTTTGATTTTTTAAATTATACATAATAAATTAAAAAATAATATTAAGATTTGAAAAAGCATTTATATAAATATATATACAAGAAAGAAAAACAAAAGAATTTAAGTCACATATGTTAAATATATATATTTTTCTTGTTTTAATAAAATATTTGATATATATAAATATTTGTTATTTATATATTTTAACTATATTATAAAATGTAATATACAAAAATGTACAAAAAAATTTTAACAAATTTGTAAAGTATTTGAAAATTTATAATATAAAGATATATTATAAATATTATGGAAGTATAAATATAAAAGTATATATGCTACATATTTATGTATTGATCACTTACTTGAATAAGAAGATAACATTGAATCGTTTCCAAAAAAGAAATCTTCTCTTTTACTGGCTATTAGTTCTTTCAATCGTTTTATATTAGCTCGTGCGTCATTTACCTCGTCCATATTGTACATCATATCTGAAATTTCTGTGCAACGAGTGCAAGGAGTGGCAGCTGTTACTTTAATCATAGAACTCACGATGCTATCATCAACAAATTCATCTGTGTTTTTAACATTATTTTTAGAATCTAAATCCTCATTGTATTTTTTCTTAAACTTGAGAAATTGATTGGAGGAGGGTTTTGTCTCTATCATGGGGCAATGCGATTTGGCAATTGGTTTTTTGCTCAACGCCTTATTTTGTATAGGAAACACACTAAAAGTCTTTTTATGTAATGCATTATTATCATCATACAAAAGATCATTATTGTTGTTTCCTTCACATTTACTCATATATATGCTATTCTTTTCTTCTTCTTCATATATCATCTGAAAATAGCAATTCTGAATAATAACAAATACATCTTGATAGATTATTATTCAAAGAATCAATAAGCATGAAAAGTTGTGCAAATTTTAAAAGATTATGTTGTATATGTTGTGTAAATTTACCAGTAGCCTATGAAGTCTCCTTCCAATTTTATCCATGTCCAATGTCATTTTCGTCTCATCTGGATGTAATCCAGTTTCTAATAAATCATGAAGAATTGGTGGAACATTTTGCAAACTCACCATAATATCATGTTTGCGTATCATGAAATGTCGTTCTACATTGCGATTATATCCATTCCGTGGCACACATCCTATCAAACAGTCAAAATTAAATAATTATTATTGAAATTGCTATAAAATCAATATTTTATTTCTTTGTGATACACAATGATTGCAACTTTAATAGATTCTTATAAAAATATGGAAAGCATTATTTTTATATAAGTAGAAGATTATAATAACATATATTTACCTGTGCACATTTCCCAAAGTAACAACATCAAGCCATAAACATCGATTTTTTTATTATGATATTCTCCATAACAAATTCCTGGTGGTTCCCATTTCAAGTTCTCTAATCGCAAATATTTTTCGTATTCGCGAAATTGATAACTCTGTAAAGGAAATAATAGATGCTCTATTGTAAGAAGGAACAGTACTAAAAATTAATAATATTGAATTATATACAATAATCATATACTTTATTTTAAAAAGAAAAAGTTTAAACAAGAAATTGCGATATAAAACCGCAAAAAATCTGCAATATAAATTGCTAAATTTTTAGATTATTCAAAGTTAGTATATAATGGATGATATAATAGAAAATAAATATAAAATAAAAAAAAAGAAACATCTACCTGAAAGGTGAAAAAATATAATTAATTTAAATTTTAATATATATAATGCAATTACTCGCGGGAATTATAATATTTTTTCCTTTCTATGTTTTTTTTGCGATAAAATATTAACATGTGATTCTATGACATGACATCCTATAATTATATCGTAAAAAATAATCTATCATATTTAATTGCAATTATGATTTAAGCGAGTTCCGCATTCTAGACTACACATGCGATTAGCATCGATACGGTACAGCGAATTTATTCAGAAACGAACATTTTGTCGAAAACAATGCCAGTCGTTTCCGTGGGTGTGTCATAGAATCACGGATATGACGTGATCCGTTTTTTATAGTCTACCTTGGTATTTTCTTTGTAACGTTTTTTAAATTGATCACTTTTCACAAATTCCTAAAAATACGATCGTCGAGACTAATAAGATAAGAATCAGAAATATACGTATTTATTGTTTTGAACATGTTATAGAAAATAATAAAAAATTACTTAGATTATGTATATTAAATCGTTAAACATATTATGTATATAAAGAGAACTTATTCTACATACAAGTCCCATTTCTACAGCCATTTCCCATCCACCAAGTTTGACATTGTTGTTGGAGGTAAAGTAAACACAACGCGAACTGACTGCTGTGTGTATATATCCGCGCATATGGCAATATTTTAATATATCCGCCAATTTCATGCCGACTTGCATGATTACTTGTGTATTCAGTCGTTCGCCTCGCTCATGTATATAATTATATAATGTGCAGTCGACAGATTCGAATATGGAAACAAGCTCCTGCGTAATTGTATGAGTTGTTCCCATCAATAACAGTATATTAGGGTGGCGAATTTCCCTGATGATCAAAAATTGTGATTATATAATTACGAAGGATATCTCGATTATATTGTCAAAATGAATACTACATTAATTATATAATTTTAATAAATTTTGTACAAAACAAATAAATATTGCCTTTATATACATCGAAAAATAAACATTTAAAAATTACGGGAAAAAATCTTTTTTTTTTCATAAAATATAATCTTTAAAATTAAAAAAAGAAACGAACATTGTCTAACAATCTATCAGATTTGTAAGTTGCAATTTTATTGTGTTAAAAAACTTTAATATTGATTATATTTTTCATAATTAATACAGAGATAGAGTATTCCTTACCTAAGAACTTCTACCTCTCTCTTTATTGCTTCTTGACATGATGGAAAGATACTTCTCTTCAGCGTCACTTTCATATTGTGCCATTCTGCGGACACTAGTTCGAGAAATTGACTTTCAGTGCCCACCATACTTCCGATTTCGAATATTTCCGAAGCCTGTATATGTGGTACACCTGATATAAATTGCGATTGTTCCTGTGATTTTTCATTGCCTTTTTTAGACGATTGGTCGGCGTTTTGTTCTTTAGGACGATAAATAATCCAGCCCGGGTCACTGATGTCTCCGTTCGGTGTGTGGCAGCTACTTGTAAATTGTTGTAATAGATTTCGATAATATTCACTGTAAAAAAACGTCTTACAATAACTATCACTTGTTTACAAATTTATTCTTATTTTCTCTTATTCTTCTAAATATTTTCTATTAAAAATCATTTAAAATCCATGTTATTCTTATAAAATGTTCGATAGTTTGTTTAATGAACGATAAAAAATATGCATTTAAAGGTTGTCGAAATTTCAATAAAACTTCTCACAGATAAAAAATAAATAAGCATTGCTATATATATATTAAACACTATACATGTTAATCAAATTCTATTTTTCATTTAAAAAATTATTTAATTACGATTAGATTGCCATGTAAATGTCTTAAATTACTATTGTCTCAATGTCTATGATCATTTTCATTTTAATATAGTGGTACAAATTATTGCAATAATAAAAATAATAATATAATCTCATACATATTGTCAATTTTAATTCATATATAATTAAATAATTAAGCACTATAGTAATAATTCAAAAGTGAAAATTTTCATCAAAATTAAATATAATTATATTGTCGTGCAGATTCGTTCGCGGAGACAATAGTTTTTGTAGTATAAATAGATTTATCGAAAATTACCGAACAATATTGGATACATTATTCATAATTAATTTTTATATTATTATATTATTATTTTTTCGTAACAAGACAAAAATGAAACAACTGCTCGTAGAAGAGGAACAAAGAAGCGCACACTGAATATGATTATCCGCACAACTGAGGGAACAAAATGCTCGTAGTAATGACCATAGTATAAGCACCACTATATCGCGTTATGCAAACGCATAACCGACTTTGCAATTTTCAGATACATCGAGCGTTACGTCGTAAATATACGTAGACAAATTTGGCGAATATTTGTGTAACGCTCCTTATCTTACCGAGAAATGAAAATCTTATTTTTTTACATGTAATTATGATATTAAAATTGTGATAATAAAATATAAAGGATATATAAAAGATGAAAAGAACAATTTTTAACTTAAAAAAGAGTTTTCTACAACCTAAAATAAATCCGAAAAGAAACCATTTGAAAAAAAACAAAGAATGTAAGAATTATATGTAAATTAAAAGTGATTTAAGGTGATATATTGAAAGAGATTATAAAAAAAATTTAAGAAAAATTATGAAATAACAATATAAAAATTAACAGTTTGAAGGATTTATAGAACCAAATATTATATTTTTGGCACATTTTCAAGAAGATTGAATTAATGAAAAATGATTAAAATTAATTAAAATAGAGTCAATCAAATACATATAAGAAAAATCATAATATTCACGCATTATATATTTTCAAAATAAAATTTTTAATAAACTCCGCTTTTTAATTACTATGATAAGAATCATTAGTAGCTGCTGAGATATGTAGCTTATGTGATAAATTCACCTGAGATTTCGAGGAATTGCCCTAACTTCGGTCCTAAATTCGAGATTTTCCATGACTGCAGAAAAGCGAACTAATATTTAGCGTTCTCTTGAAGATTTTTGCGTAATAATGTACAATAAATGCTATACAATGTTGAAGTAACGTTAATAGAGTGAACGTAAGTTAATGGAAATGACATTACATTTCGTATAAAATAAAGTTTTGCGAAAATGTACTGTATGAAAACACAATAATCAATTTAGATATCAGTATTAATACGTTTATATATATCTTTTATCCTTTTACTTTGCTAAACCACTTGTTCACTCTAACCTACTTATTCAAGTAAATATTAAAATGTATGCGTAGTATTTAACCTATTATCGTATAGAGACCGCTCTATTTCAGTGGCGCGATTCAAATTCGAACCTTCGAGCTTCTGAGCTTTCCCGAGTCGTGGCGCTGCAAGCGCAAAAAAAAGCGCGAAAATTTAGAAAATGTTCGAAGTGACATTAGAGACAGCCACTTCGATTAAAGTCCAATTAAACATAATTAACAGTTTTAATTTATCAAGTAATATAATTGCAGTGTTGTTAATACATGTAATTATTGATTTTGTGGTGTTCGACAAGAAAATGGAAAGAAATATTACATTACGTAATAATTTTAATTATGTTCCTTAGATACAAGATTATTAAAATTCGATTATAAATTATGCGATTTGCAAATGTAAAAAACAAAACACAGTAATGTAATTATTGAAAAGGAATTGCTAAAAGTATTACGCACACAAAAATCTCTTTTACTTTGACTTCCTTTAATAGTTTAAAAAGATAGGAGTCATCGAAAATCGGAAAGTAACATAGCACATCATCGTTGATTAGAAATCAATTAATTATCTCTACATGTGAAGTTTTATAATATACATTCTAATTATTATACCAATAATTATAAGCGAATACTTACTTGCTGCCTTGCAATGTAGACTGTACACCCCTCTCCGATCGCGCAGTTCTGAAAAAGAATGACAGCTCTAAGATTTCTGAATATTTAGCATTCTTAATCGTATCTTCGAATATACAATCTTTCTTATCATGAATAATAAAGTATTTTCAACTCTGTCGATTTTTTTTATATATTATCGAAATCTCAGATTGCTTTCTTATTTATTTCTTATAATTGTGTATTTTTCACAATATAAAAATATAAGTTATTCGTATTATTGTTTAAAAACTTTTTCAAACAGTTATAATCATTAGTTTCGCTACTTGTGAAGAAAATTGCTTTTAGCAGAAAAATATTGCTAAAGTTATTCGATTACTAAAAATGTTTCAAACAAATTATTTTCAATTTTTATTAATTTCATTATTTAATGTTTCTTTTCTTTCCCTTCTTGTCGTTTCATCGGCCAATATAAAAAATTAGAAATTACTGTCATAATATATGTATCTTTTTGTCGAATACAAGACATTAATAATCCATACTGCATAGCATAAACTTTTTTTACGGAATATATTATAACATATATTGTTAAATTATATTATTATTAATTATATTATTATTAATAATATATTTAATAATATATGACTATTATATATATTTAATATACATATATGTATGTGTGATATGTTATTATCATAATATTATGTGTATGATTATCAGAATTTTGACAAAAATATATAGATATGTAATTTATCCTAATATTATAACAACAAAATATCTAATTAATATATATCCCATTAATCAAGTTATACATGTTTATGATTAACACACTTTTAATTGAAAAAAAATTTGAATCTGCTGCACTACAAAAGAACCGTTATTAGTTTCTATTTTTCTATTCATATAAACATAATAGTAATAAACTCATTTTAACTATCTCATATTTCATGGATTTTATTTATAACCGAACCAATTAATATATTTTTAGTTTCTTTCAATAAAATACACTTCGATATTACATAAATTTTAGTAAGAAGTTTTGATAAACTTGAGAGTTGATATCACTTACTTTTTGGCCCATTTGAACGGCAATAGTTTCTTCATAATGCACAATTCGCGGAGCAATGTATCGTGATAGCTGGTGATACCACACTGACTTTTAAATTAGGTTTGTCAATCTTAAGGTCCTTGATTTCAACCTTAAACAGGACACGAAAATCATCAAATCTATTCTGTTTGTAAATAATTTCATCAATTTTCACATACATATACGATATTTATACTTGGTACAATGGGAATGGATGTGTAGTATTATTGTTTAGAATATAAGATAGAGAGAAGAAAATAATGAAATGTGTCGATATTTTTTAAGAATCTTATCTATCTCTTCTCAGATCTTTTTATTTCGTAGATGCTATTTAAAATTATCAAATTTTTCTTAATAAAAAAAATTAATTTAACATTTTTAAGAAAAAAATCCAAAATTTAAATTATTTAATATGATAATTAAATTGATAATTAAATTATTTAAATTATAAAATATAATATATAATCAAAAGATATTTTAGATAATAGATGCCAGTTTTCCAAGTTTCTTCTAATGAAAAAAGATTGTATATTCAGAGATACTATTTATTGCATATCCATCACGATCATTTAAAAGTATATATATAATTCATTTCCACGATTAATTATCGTTTAATTAAAATATACATGCTTGTTCTGATAATACTAGCATATTTATCAATGAAATCATAATTTATTAGTAAATACTTTTATACATATATCATTTAAGACAGATTTTATGATTTTTATGGTTATTAAACATTTATCATATTTTTGAGATTAAATTGTATTATTTGCATACTTCAGTAGACAAAATAATAACTTTAAAATTTGCATGATATGATACGATTTAGGTTGTAACATTAATCTCGCTTTTGATTTTGTGTTCGCTCTAAAAAACACAGAAAGCGAGCTTAAATGAATATATTTCGATAAGAACTAAAATGCCTTAATTAGAGAAGGAAATAAAAGATATAAAAAATACTTTTTATAAAAATAATTAACAAAATTTTAATTAACGAAATGTCACGCACTCGATTTTTTTCATTCATTTGCATGTCAAACAGCTGATTTATGCAGTTTTTGCATTAGACTTCTATTCTTAATTCCTATATACGATTGCAATGGAGACAGAACATATACAGTACAATTAGAGTATACATGTACATATATGTATAATAAATATATAAACTCGTAAGTCAATTAAGTGTTCGCTAACAATAAGTCAAGTACTGACCTGGCCTATGTCTGCATAAACATACTTATTACGACTGACATTAATTATTGAGCGACGACATTATTCAATTAAAAAGTAACAATCTTGATATGATAAATTGAGTTGAGAATTACATATTAATTAATCTTAAAATATACGATTAATTAATTTAAATAATTAATTTAAATATATGGATAATTTTCACAATATTTTGACTCTTTAATCAACGTATAATCTATGTTAAATGTATCAAGCAAGTACAAATAATCTATTGTTAAAATTAAGGTCAATTGTATTCTAGAAAGACAGTTTTTTTTTGTGTACCGGTAAATTTCAATAAAAGAGATGATAATCTCGGTGCTCATGAATTTCAATGGATTTTTTTGTCATCTTTGCCCAATAGGATAATGATCATTCATTCAGCATCTCAGTCAGTGCACAGATAATAGTTTTATAAATACCAATTTTATAGTAATTTTTAAGTGAAATTTTATAACGGCACGGACTAAGTACGATAAATATACAGTCTCGTGTGGCTCGACTTAAGGAGGAGATAATGGCAGTCATTACAAACCGCGAATACATAGGCCAGGTTGAAACATCTAGTTTAACGGTATGATGCCCCCGGTGCCTAAACTCCTGGGGGGGCATCCGACCGCTATTCTTTCGGCCGTAATTAGCTCGTGTCTTCGATACGCTCGAACTTTTCGGAACATTTTCACGGAATGGAAAGTAGATCTCTTCTCCGCGTCGCAGAGAAACTCGGAAGCAAATCGCAGAGTCTCTTTCTCGTAGCTGCATGCTCTTCCGCTTATGTTATTCAAATTGAATCATATATATATAATCATATATAAGCGCAATTTCTTACATAAGTGCAGCTCTTGCGCTTGCATACATCGATCAAGAAGGAGCTGATATCGATTAATTATCTTTATGTAAGCTTGTAATTAAGATGTCTATCGTGATATATTTCTCTGCGTCCAATGGCAACTGGTAATGAATATATTAATTCATTTTGTAACTGCATTTCTTAAGTGGTACTTATCGAGCTCGCTTCTGCAGGAAAAAAGTTGCATAAATGCATAATAAACAAAATGCCAAAAATTCGTTATAAAAAAGATATTTTAATGAACATAAGCGTAATTATTATCTCATTGAAGTGATATCTATCAGACTATTTCACTCAAAAAAAAAATATTTGTTGCTTATTTGATTATTATATACTATTATATACTTGCTTTATTATGCTACTTGGTATGTTGAAGAAAATTTTGATATTTATTAGACATGAAAATATAACTATTGTTTAAAGAATAATAGTATATAATCATTTATATAAAAATATTTTGAAATTAATTACATTTAATTACATCAAATTAATTACATTTTTTAATCAAAATATATTTTACTTATACTTTTGTTAAAATTTAAAAAATTATATATATATATATATTTTTAATTTCATATGACAGCACACACATCTCGCGTGATAAGAAATTCAAATAAATGTCAATGAGAAGTTGCATAATATTCGTTGTAATAAATTAAACAAATATTTTTTTGTTTGATGTCAACACATTGAAACACTACCAATATAGCTAACATTATATTTAATGTTATCGTATTATATTTAATGTACAGAATAATTTTTTGAAGCTCTTTTCTTTATCTCTATCTTTATTTGTTTGATACAAATGTCCTCGACCTTCACCTCATATATACCGAATGGTATAAACACACTTTCCGTTTTCTTAAGTTAAGAGATTGTCCAAACTGCTAAATATGTATGAAAATATAATATTAGAAATAATAATATATATAATATATTAGAAATAGAGTAATATATAACAAAAAGTTTTATTAAGTATTATTAACGATACATATCTGAATTCTATCTAAATTATATGGCATAGTTTATGATTAAAAATATAGTAAATAGATGTTAAAAACAACTAACACACATACACATATATATATTAAAAATCAAAATTGAAATAATTTTATTCGCGACGCTCTAAAAAATTTTAACACATAGTGAACTTATATCTTGCAATATAATATTATTTTCACACATTTATGAACATTTCAATATTATCTTGAGATATAACCATATTTGGATGAGATAAATTTACTACAGAAAACAATTTTTATCCTGTGCTACAACTAAAAACTTCAGTTATACAAATACTAATAGAGCAAAGATGTAATTTGGGAAAATAATTAATTCAATTAAAAATATAGGCGTTAAAAATAAATAAATTAAATATAAATTAAAATAAATTAAATATAAATTTGAGTAATTAAACTGAAAGATTGAAAAGTACATGAATCTTCATATATTTCTTCCTCCAGCATCTTATCGATATCTTTTCCAATTTTCAATTCAAAATAAATAATAACAACTTACTTGAACCATTTGGCTATTTTACACACACCCATGTTGTACAATAGTCGATCGATATTTTCAATATAAAATCACAGCAGGTTGATTGACGTCGACGAATACTGCGATATAACGCGAGAATTGCCGAGAGTGCGGCACGATCCGCTTCCTTTTCACGACTAAACTGCGAAATTGTGGTAGCAATGTACACGGACGGCTACTTCGGTCCTGACAATTCCGATGGGCGTTGTTCTAGGCAGTGCTGTTTATTCGCCCATCATTTCCGCTCCATTCCTTCATACTGTTATTTTCAATTGTTTGGCTAACATGTACTGTTATTTTCAATCATTTAGCTATGCTAAAATAGCCCAAATAAATTATAGAAAGAACAAATTATTTATCAAAATACATTGTCCAATTCGCGGCCCAAGTACCTACAAATAATTATGAAGAATTAAAGCACAAAATTGTACAAAGGATTGCATTTTGCAAGTGGTTTACAACTTCCAAAACTTTAAAATAAATCTTAAATTTTTTATGTAAAAGAATATTTAATAATAGGAAAAGTTTTTTTATTACAATGCGATAAATGATGCATTAATAACTCAATTAGCAATCCTTGGTTTTTTTTTAAATACAATGTAATACAAAACAAAATGAATAAAGAAAAAGTAAGCAAACACACACACATACATACATACATACATATATATGTATATGCACACTTTTTAATTTTATTAAATTTTATATATATATATATATATATATATATATATATATATATTTAATAAAATTCTGATATTAATTGCAACATTAGTTTAATTTTACGAAATTTCGAGTATCTGACAATACTGTTCAAAAACAAGATATTAAGTAATTAATATAATGTAGTTAATAATAATTAAATGAGATTTGTTGCTTATTTAATAAATGATTAATCTTTCTGGATAGTCATTCAGTTGACATGCGACAAAGAGTGCAAATGTATGTCTCGCAATAATTTGAGATAGTCGGGAAGCTGAATTCTTAGACAGTAATTACACAATTCTGAAACTAGCAAGCTTTGTACAGAATCTTCGTGCGTAACGAAGTGTTCTGATACCGCATCCGGAATCTACGAAGTGGCACGCCTTTTTTCATCAGCTTGAAAGTATATCTCATGAGAGCATACCGACACAATCGGTGCGATGACTGATAACATGTAATTGCGAGCAGTCGGCGGCAGTACAAACATAAAATCGCACTATTGTGTGTGGGACGTACTGTATTTTGTGACTCGAGAGCAAGGGCAAGATGCGATGTCAATTTTATCTTTACAATGTAATTGTCTCCACAATTCTGAATATATTTAACTTTGCTTATAATATTTCGTTAAATTTGATAATTAGATGAAATTTGATTTCTATTGGACAACAAATAATAGATTTGTCCTTATAACAATATTCTTGTTAAAACATTTAAGTAATTATTCAAAAAGCTAATTAAGCAAGTTTTTTAGTTTAACTGCTTCTTTATTATCTTTATTTTTATAACATAATTTATAACATGCACACAATTTATGTAGCGCTTAAATATTTTAACTTTGACAACGAATTTGCGCAGATTATTTCAGAAATCGTGCACTTTGTTTAAATTAAACTAAAAAATGATTGTTTCAATATTTAAAGAAATAATTACAATAATAATTTAATATTAAAAATTTAGAATTGTTACGAATTAAAATACAAGAGAATAATGACAAAAAATTCTTATAATCTAATTTATATACTAATTTTAAACATAATTACTTTGAATATTTTCATGATAATAAATTTTATAGAAAATAGATAACAATTTCTGATTTTGCACTAAGAAAAAATACTGACTTTAGATTTACAAAATATATACATATGTATATATACAAATTGCACGAATTCTAAGTTACCCTATGAAAATGATCTATAGAGAATGACTTTGCTGATCGCTGAGAATCTTTTATGTGAGATAAGTAGTTATAGAGACACATTTTTTTATCATGAGATTATACAATAATTTAGCAAGATACTACAAGAATAAAATATTTAATATTAAAGGCATTGCAAAAAAATAATTTTTATCCCTAATATTTTCTTGCTAATTTTTATTATCAGTAAGATAACTTTTGATGCTTATTATCAGTAAGAATGCAAAAAATACCGATTTTATTCGGCTCGCTTTTCTATCATTAATAATAATTGCTTTATATATAAATTATTTATGTAAATAATTTATATATAAAATAACATTATTATAGATTCAACGCATAAAATATTACCTTATCATTAGAATAAATATTAATATGAAGATAGGCAACTATAAGACAATCCGACAATAATCAATATTATTATTATACACATGTGAAGACCAGATAATATCGCTGCTTTCACAATTCTTTATATTGCACCACCGATTTTCTATTAGGGCGCTTTCATCTCTTGTTTCACGCAAAATTTAAATGCCTCCCAACCCTCATTACGTTGTTGAGACTATAACAAATCGAATTATTTCATATTAGTGATTACATTTTTACATATTCTAAATTCATCCAAAAGTATATATTTGGTGCCTGAAAAACGGCAACCATTCGTACAGTGTTGTTTTCGTACAGTATTCAAAATTTTTCAAAAGTTATTACATATATTTCTGTAAAATATTATAAATTTTTAAAATATATCTAAATTCATTGTTTACCTTGAAGCCTCTATGTAATCGATCTTTCATAATTGCTATAAACTCTTTATAGGAAAGTTGGCCATCTCCGTCTACATCGAACAGCGCAAAGACTGTATCAATTATGTGAGTCGAAAGCATTGATCCTGTACATATTTTTACGGCCCGTTGAAATTCATCTAAACAAGATTATATTCAAAAAATGTTTCAGAAAATTCATTTAAAAAATCTCAATTTGTGTTTAATTTAATATAAATAAGTATGTCCAATGTATTTCATAATGAATATTTCTAATATCTTGTAATCGTTTTATATTTTAATTTTTTACCTTTTGATATAGGATGATCGGCTAATGTGTACATTCGCATCGCTATAGAAAAATCATCTAGGTTGTTCAAAAACTGATAAAAGCGTCGGAATTCCTCGAATGTGATACCAATATGCAAGTCCGCTCGATCCAACATTTTGTCCAAGTATTTATCGTACCTATGCATTTAATTATTTAACTTATTTTATGCAATTTCTAACTTTTAATTAAAAAATACAAGTAACAAAGTATTTAAATAAAATTTTTAATAGCGCTTAGCTTGATTTAAGAAAGAAAAGTATATAACGTATATGACATTCAATAGAATAAAAAAATGCTAACATATATATGTATATAATTAAAATATTCTTTTTATATCTTTAAAGTAAATTTTTAAAGTAAATAAAGTTTTTATAATTATTCAATTTACTCGTCAGGTTCGAGATATGTATATCGTAATAAAATCTTAGCGAAATCCAATTCGTTAATCGTATTGTGTCCTTTGCTAAATTCATGAAATTCCAGTTCTAATATTTCATGCTGCAAGTTCTCCATGAAGTGTTTGAAATCATCATATCTCAATTCATTTGTACCATCTTTGCCAAAGAAATGTACCATCAATGTAGTATCCACAGCATGACGTCGCTGTAATCCCTATATCACATAACGTGATTATTAATTTTCATAAATAAATGTGTTTATCAAGAAACTCTTATTAATTTAAATATAAAAATTGTGTTGTCTGAATTTCTCGAATTAAAATATTCTTTAAGATGTAAAAATTTTCTAATTTATAAATATATTCAAATTGTAAAATATAATTCTATAATTTATATTGTACATATTATTTTTTTTAATAATCAAAAAGTGTGAATTATCATCCGAACAAAATTAAAAAAAAAATTTAATCTACATTTTTATAAGGAAATTAGTTTAACGTTTTCAGTCTCGATTAGTGAATTTACTAATTCTCTCTCTTTTTCTTTTATTTATTCTATGACATCTTATCTTTATCTCGTGTATAAAGATAAATAATATCATGATGATACCTGATCGTCGTCGATAAATTGACCTTGAATTTCTTCCGGTGTTTTCTGACGTTCCTGTAATTGTTCCAATTCCTCTTTAGTTTCGCATCCATGACGACCCCTCCATGCGTGACTAAATATCTTTTCCATCTGTATTGAAGATAAAAATATGAAAAAAAGTAATTGCTATCGCGAAAAAATACGAGATGTTACTTAGATATATTTTTTATTAATCAACATATTACATGCTAAAATAATACAAAGACAGTGTGAAACAGCATGATTCAGCGTCCAGAGTTAGTGCATCTGAAATATGCAAATAGTGTTAGTATAGCAATTATTAATAGAACACAGATAGGCTGATAAGTTGCATATTAACATATTTAATGCGAATATTGACAAGATTTAAGATAGATCGATGATGATTATATTGATATGAACAGTGATATTTGATTATGTTTAATCAATATGCATACACCAAGAAAATTATTTACATTATATATAAATAATTATATATATTCCTAAAAAAATATACTGCTTACATTCTATAAATAGATTAATAATTCAAACGCAATTTGTTTAATACTTTATTATTTATTTTAAAACTTGTCATTTTTCTTTTATTGCATTTTTTATTCTGTTTATGTAAATGTTATACAATCTTTCAATTGTTATAATTCTTAAAGAAAAAGAATAAAAATATAAATAATAAAAAGAAATCTTAAATAAATGTAAAATGTAAAATAATAAAAAATTATTGCATAGAGAGATACCTAAAATTAAATATTATGTACATTAATTGTTTATAATATTATTATTATATTGTTTATAATATTATATAGATTAATTGTTTAAATATATAACAGATTTACAATTCTTCGTTGACTTACATAAGAATTTGAGGTAATTTCGTTTGATTTAATCGGATGAGTTTCGCGAAGTTTTGCCTTGCACGGATTCTCTTCACCGGGAGTAATTATGGCACGTACCTAATTTTTCGAAATAAATAAGAAAGCATTAGTTAAAAAAAATAATGCTAATTAAAATTGTAATAAAATAAAAATATTAATCAAAATTATAACAAAAATGTTTGTATAGTCAAAAATAATAAATTATAAATACAATTAATAATAGTAAACAAAAATAAAAATTAATAATGAATACTATATATCTGTAATACATGATTACTTATAGTGAAGTACAACATTTTTTCTAAAAATGTATTTGAAATATGATAGATCGTAAAAATTTTATCAATAAATTCTGAAAAAAATAAATTATTTTAAAATCGACATGTATAAAGTATTCTGAAAAAATCAATTAGTATTTACACACATATTGCATGCAACTATAATATATATATTATTTTTATAAAATTTAAAGCACTTTCTATGCGAAATAAATCAAACAGTAAATGGAATATCAAATTATAATCGCTAAATAATTTTATAATTAAAATAGCCTTAATGGCATTTCCATTGTGTCGATTTTCTAACCGAACAACCGATTAATCAATTAACTTTTGACACCGCCCTGATTGAAAAAAAAAATTGATTAAAACTCACTGCACGTTTCGTCAGCTCATCAAGATCTCGTTCCTTTATCCACCTGCCACCGAGTAAACGACGAATCTGTGAGAATGATAAAAAACTCTCTATTTTAAATCGGTAATTAGTATAAAAGTTTCTTAGTGGTTGAAGTTCTTCCTTGTTGGTAAGTGTCCCTTCTTGTTAGTGTAAACTGCAAATAAGTTTTTATTCGATGAAAACTTACTTTTTGCATTTTTGAGAAAGGACATTTCCGAGCATTTGAAGAGAGATATCTTCTTCTCTTCTAACATTAGATCTTTAGAACTTTAAATCTTGAATACAGTTGCTACAGTCGCGTAGCATGTTTATATCAAACAATGTAAACTTTGCAATTGTGGCAGTAGAGAGTAGAGCATAGACATTTACAAGTTTACTATATCCGAAATTTATATCATTAAATGAAACTTAGAAAAAATAAATTAAATGAGAAATAAAGTATTAAATAAATACTTGTCGTAAAATATTCATTCAGAATAGTTATTATATAATGTGCATTGCTATTAATAAATAATTTTACGTTTTTACTGAAAAAAATATATAATTTTACGTAAAATAATCTAATAATTTCCAAAAGAAATTTTTCTTCGTTAAGCTGCTATCAAAATCGTGCAAACTGCAGTAATTTCAAGCTTTATTTTGCGAAGTAAAATAAGAAAAAATAACAAACACATTTTTATTAATAACTTTAGTATTCTATGTCATTCTATCTACAATATTGTATTCCCTAGGTTTCTACAAGCAATCATTCAAGCATGCACATATACGATATGACTATCTTACCACGAGGAACTCAGTTTTGTCAACTCTTTCGTTTCCATCAGTGTCGAACATGTTGAAGGCGATGTGGAAACCAGTGTTCGGCTCTACAACGAGATCGATTATCGCGGTAAATTTATAGCATATAGCATTATATGGAGATGCTCAATATCAACAAAGCCATTTTGTAACGCGTAATATTTACATAAAATACTACTTTAAATTTTCTTCTGTGAACGAAAAAAAAAACAAAAAAAAACAAGTTTATGTGTAAGTTCCGATACAAAATATTAGAAATAATCTGCATTGCATCTTTATTTTATTTATCAATTTTTGAAATTTTTAAAACAAAATATTGATGCATCAAAATATTTTTTAAATTATAAAATTGTAAAATCTAGAATTAAATCTAGAATTAAACTTCTAATTTATATGCAACTAATAATGTGATATTTCTTATTTAATTTTAAAAACTTTTATTTTAATAAAATTTTATCTTAAAATTATATAACTACATAAATATGTAGAATTTAATATTAAAATTTAATATTAAAAAAGAATATTTCATTTAAGCATTTTAAGCATTTAAATCACAATTTATCTTATAAATATGTTTACAGCTATTGACAAGAAACTTACTCGTCAGAATAGACAGAAGAAACAAGTACTCCGTGTAAGAAATAATTCCTGAAAGTAGAAACGTTAACAATTTAAAATTGCAAAGTAATCTAATAAGTTTTAAAAAAGATTGTGTATCTATTTTATTTAAAATAAGTAATAGTATTTTTTCATATATACTTATTATAATTTCTACGTTAAATTAATATACCGAATTTTACTGTTGGACTAAATATGTTTCTGTAATAAATAAATTTAGGCAATATCACACGATTCGCCTCTATGTCCTGTAAATTTCTTCCTAATTTCTTCGAACTATTCCTTCATTTTTCCGCTTTAAGTATAATCCGCTTTAAGTATAACGCGATTTACACAGATTTACTAATAAGAATACTAAACGTGTTTACGACATCTAGTACCGAATACAAGACATTAGTGTCGAAACGTTAGACACGGCTTACAAGATCCCAGATATTTTTGAGAAAGTTATCGCCCTCGAGAAGAATCAATAATTTAAAATTTAATAGCAAAAGCGAGATCCGTGGACGCACCTTAAATTCTGATCTTAAATATATTCTCTTATGGCGCAGTTTTAGCTCTCTCGCATATGTATTATAACAAAAGGGCTACTTTACAGATCATAGCCACCTCATAAAACCTCTTGATGATTCTGAAACCGAAGAAAACTTAACGGTCAAAAGAAAATTAAGAAAACAGCAGTGTTGACAAATCCAGTGGTAATATCCTATGCATGTAAATCTGTTATTTCGTTTCTGCTAACGTGCCATAAATACTTTTGTCATCAGAAATATATATTTGTAGAATTAATAATAAAGCAAGATGATATATATAATGACGTAATTATTTAAATATATTAATAATACTTTTCATTTTTTTATATCTTATATTTTTTTATTATATATCGAATAATATTGAATATACAAATTTTAATTTTTAAATTTAGTTTAAGATTTATGATATATGAATTTTTATATAAAATTTGTATACATTTTTTTATTAATTACTTGTAAAAGAAAATGAAAGGTCAGTATATTTTATATCGACTTTTGAAACATTTTCTATATATTTTAATTATATATTATTTATATATATTTTATCTCGCTTTATTACTCTTATAAAGACTCTTATAAAGGCTTACAAAATTATTTAATAGGAAAATTAGGCAACCAATTCTATTTTTAAAATAGACATTTTGAGTATTGAAATGTAAGAAATTATGATTTATGATATTCGCGTAATATCGCGATTATTCTACCTCGAAACGATGGGTGAAATAACTATGAATGATTGACAAATCCCTTAACATATCGTTAACACGATGCGACGTGGCGGTTCGATAGCTTGTAATTTCCTTAAGTCGTCCTTAATTGTAACGACCCTGCGAACGTATGCGAAAATCTTTAAAAATGGTCCACGGACTCGTTTTATCTGCGCTCGTGGAATTTCTCCTTGCATGCATACGAAAAAGAGGAAGAGGAAAAAAGTAGAGCGTCATACGGAGACGAGGAACTCGTTATTATTAAAGGGAGGTGTGAAACTGGCCGTGTCGCCAGTTCCGTCATCGGCCCGTCTGCTGATTATTTGCATTTCCATTAGCGCGACAAACGTGCATTGCACGCATAAAAAGCACGCGGAAACGCATTAAACTAATGATACGGCTCTGCGTCTGCCACGACAAGTATTGCGTGGGTGGCGAAAACTTACTTATCGAACAAGTATGAGCCATAAAATACAGGTTGCGATCGCGATCATGTTGATAGTCGTATTTATCGCCCGCATTTCGTCGAATCTTTTTCTCTCGTCGTATCGCATACTTTGCTAGAAAGCTCTCAGGTGCGAATAGTGACACCTGAAGCTTGCACATTTATCGTATCTTGCGAGCGTGAATTATCCCGTAGTTAGAACGAGAGGCTTATTTATTGATGTGCCACAAGTACGAAATAATTCTTACACGTATAATAAATTTGAATTAAAATAAAAATATCTGAGATAAATATTTATAATTTTTCTAAGTCCAAACAAATTTTTAAAAATACGCATATTTTATAAATTGCATGAATACTTTATTTCCATTTTGCACGATTATTATTCGCTATTACTATACATATGTGCTAAATATATATTTGTAAACGCTTACCTTTGTCTCGTAAATTTCGGAACATGTACGTGCTTCCATGGTGTAGTGAGGAAGTTGTGTTTCTCATCACATCGAGTTCCTGATCGGTCAACACGCGTCTCTTTAACCTCGCTAAAAATAGAGATACTTATGCGTCAAGAAACGTTTATTGAACATAATGATTGAATATTGCATCTTTAATAAGGATTTGTTCCAGAAAGCATATATTAAAGAGATGCTACAAATTTTCGGAAGTGACATAAGCTTTGTTTTACAGTTCGAATAAAGTAAAATAAATTGGCAACGTCAAGAATAAATAAAAAATTTAAAATTTTTTTGTGTAGAAAAAAAGATTATTTCTCTCTCCAAAAAATATATTAAAAATAAATATATATATATATATATATATATATATTTTTTTTTTAAATAGTGAGAAATGATATGAACGAATTATTTTGAAACTCTCTTCTCTATTAATTTTTTTTTCATTCCGTATCTTTATAACTAAACTGATAAAATTCTATTTTATAATATAATTCATTATTATATATGTATTAAAATGTAATGTTTATTACGTACGTCGAGGTTCAGCATCAATGACACTGTCAAGAAAATCCTGCGGAGTCATGTATAATTGACCATCGTATGACACTGATGCGAACTTTATGAATCTTCTCTCCCTCGTTGTCAGCCTTACCGCTTTATGAAAGTCATCTTCTCTCTGCAACAACAAATGTTGCAATGCCTTTTTAATTTACAAAGAACAAATAGGAAAATATAATAAGAAATTGAAACATGATGCAAAAATTTCAATTATCCAATTATCATGTGTACGATAAATCTACAACATATATTCTTCTTATAAGAAATAAAAAATAAATTTGAGCGTTTCTAAGTAATTTTCAAGATTTGATTTGAACAATAATATTATGGTTTACATCTTTACATATTATAATCTAAACTATTTCTAACTTTTATTACTTAATTTCTCCAAGAAAATAGAGAAAAGCAAATAATTTGCTTAACTATTAATCAATATGTCAAGAACAAACATGATAGCGCACATGTGAATTTCTCCCAATCGCATGCAAGGTGCACGTGCATTAAATATGAACGTATAAATTCACGTTGATATTTTTCATACTCGTATCAGTACGATTTCTCTTTACTTTATTTAAATGAACAGACCAAGATCACAGTTATATGCTGTAGCAGTGGTGATCAAATTTTCCCTAATTATATGATATTTATTTTATATTTTAAAACTGTTTTATAAAATTTATAATAAGATTTTAGATCAGACAAATATTAAATCTTAATTTTATAATCCATAACAAATTTTGCGTGTTATATTATTTTAAAGTTATCTCTAATGTTATATTATATATTAACTTTGAGAATTCCTGCATCAGTTTGAGATTAGATTTACGCAGTGGAGTTATAATTTCCAATGTTAAGGAGATTATCTAATCACAAACGCGGTGACGACAGATAGATACGATGCAGATTCTATCTAGGCCATTTTATATCTAAAGCACGTTGCATTACGAGAATGGTTAAGCCGATAGTAATCTGCATACAGTAATTTATGTAGTTATATTTAGCGTACGCTTTCCATTTAATTTATTTTAAATTATTTATATTAATTTATTGAGTTTATCGCTTCGAACAATTTTATATTGTTGTATTCGTTGGTTTGACGTTTGGTGACATGTTTTCGTGATAAATAATAATTATTACTTAGGCTGTTCTATTGCTATATATATATATTATTGAATATTAATGGCTATTAAGATTATTAAAAATTATGAAAATAGTTTAATTGTGAAAATTATGAAAACATTTTGAATTTTAATTAAATATATATTTAACTATTTTTTAAAATCTGATTTCAATATATATAATTAGACTAAAAAATAATTTCAAAATATAATATTTAATATAAAAAATTGATTATTCCATACTATTTTTTAAGAGAATAAATAAAAACACATCGAGTTCTGTCCATACTCTCTCTTGTCGATTTAAATATGAATTAAAATTCAAACAATTCGCTGACAAGGCCGACGAGATAGGCAAGATATAACATCATTTTAATTTACATTTTTAATTCCCTCGCGTTTCCGAGGAATAGCGCGTGCTGTCATTTTGTTCAACAACAAGTTAACTGTAGGTTAGTGACAGATATATTTTTATGGCGCATTCAAAAATGAAGAAATAAAATGAAAATACGAGAGTGTCGAATTGAGTATCTTTCATTCAATTACAGATTCTTAAGCTTAAATTCGCATGAATGAAGATGTATTTTTAATATCATCATTTTGCTATTAATTTAATACGTAAATTATTACAAAATTAATTCATTTTTTTATTTAATAAAACACAATAATTCAACTACAATCAAATTGATATATATAATTAATCACAGTACAAGAGAAAGTATGATATTGATTACCAAATAAAATAGTGTAATTTTTAATTACATTTATATATTATATTTTACTTAAATATTATATTATAAATAAAAAAAAAATATATGTCATACTTTTTTATTTTTTTTTTCATTTTATAAAATTTATCAATTTTTGCATTTTTATGCACATGCAGAAAAACAAGATAATAATCCTTTATTCATCAACCGTGCGTTTTAATATAGTGTAAGGGAAAAAATAATCCTGAAATCGTATCCTGTTTAAGATTAAAGGAACGGCGTTTGGTCTTAAATCAACAGAAATTAGCTAAATGATAGCGCGTAACACTCCGTAGATAGAACTATAATACCATGAAATATGACTGAAAAACGTACACGAAAACTGCAAGTGGCGAACAAAGCTTCGCTTGCGAATGCAATTCGAGTCGTGCCGCCCCGGTGGGCGGTGGTGTGTCGTACTGTCTATAATTTAAAGAGAGATTAAATTACAAATGAGCTTCCACGGGTGCCATTCGCGCTCGGCGCTTTCGCGTTCTTGTTTTAATAAACGCTTAAGAATGCCTTGAGGGTGGATGGCGAAAAAAGAGAGAGCTCGCTCGGTTGGAGCTTCTCGAATTTCCGTTTCCCGGCGCTTCTTTTTGTTGGTCCCTCATTGTATGGGCGCTCACCTACTTTGTCGGCAGAATTCTTTATTCCTGTGTATCTTACTCGGTTATATATACTGTGACATATTTAGATCTTGTAATCTAAATAAAAATATAGATAATTCTATTTATAGATTCCTCTATCATCCCCTCAATTTACGTGTTTGGAAAAAATTGTAGAATAAATTTGTGATGAGAAACTAGAGCATTTTTAATCAGCAATCTTTCTTACAACACCAAGTCATTTAAATTCGCCTTTATTTGGCTGCACATGTAGCCTTATATATTGTACATAATGTATGTTACTACGTAAGTTGTAGTTAAGTGTCAAACGATATGCTGTCGCGAGATTCGCTTAACGACGTGAATTTGCGATCCTGTCCGATCAAATTGAATCGTTCAGACCAGGAAGCATCACGTTGCAGGGAACTCATTGCACCAAGAAGCCATCAAAGTTACTCACCTCTCATCACTTAAATTATCGTTATATTCAGGTGACCGGTTATCTTGCAAACATACCAGATTATACGGATTTTATTTATTCGCAAATAATGGAGTATTGTTGGCCGGTATAGCAGCTTGGGCTTCCGTATAAGATGATCTCTTAAATGATATATTCATATCCTTCACAGTCATCTATTGTCATTTTCAATCTTGAGATCCATCATAAATTTTCGATATTTTAACAAACAGGAAGTGAATGGAATTGACGAATAAAAAAATGATAAAATGTTAAAATATTCAAGAAAAAAACGATTATTGAATTTATATTAATTTTTTGATGTTTGTAACAAAGAAACATTTGTACCAATTATTACTTATATTCTTGTTTAATTTTTAAAAATGCAATTTGCAATTTCAGATTTTTTCTTTCTTTTAGTGATTTTTAAAAACAGTTTAAATATTTCACAGCCATCTCAGAATCGCGTATTCTCGGCAAGTTATGTTTGTCATTCGATGCATTTCCATAAGTGCCATTGTAACCAGATATTCCTTCGAGTGGATCAGGTGTCCTTTCGCAAAGTTGATTCTAAATAAATCATGTTTCTCATTGTGATAAAAAATGCAACTATAAAGGTTTGCATTTATAATAATGATTTTCTTTCGCTGAGAGAGACCAAAATAATCTATTCTATAAGTCTCCTTAAAATCGCTCAGTAAATTAAGCACGCAAATTATGTTGTTTAGAATTAATTAATAATGCAAATAATTGAATAAATTATTTTAGAACAACAATTTATAATATTATAGAAGATTTATAATATATTATAGGTAATTTTTATACTATAGATGGTTCTACTTTATTAATATTGTGTTAATCTTTTTCATGATACCATTTTTTTTTAATCCAGACACGTGTCAGTTTTAAAAAATAATCTATGTAACCGAAAAGTTTCAGGGTCCTTTATTTCGTAATCTCGCAAAATCTATTTGAAGCAGTGATGGGACCAAAACGAGGCGAGGATATTTCCACGACCATAAATCGATTCTTTCTCTCCTTTATAAATCCATGGGACCGGCAATTTATGAGGTACCAAGCGCCGTTAGACTTAATCTCCTCCAGAAGATTCAAGAAACACATCATTTGACCGCCTACTCGCTCTTACAAATTAATACATGCCAGAATAATAAAATAAATTTTATTGTTAAAAGAAAACTATCATGTCTGTTGTACTTTGAGAAAGAATGATCAGAATTTAAAAAAATTTATTTGCCAATTATAGTTACATGGAAAACTTTGCAATTTTCTTGTTCAAAAATTGCCCTTGGTGAATTTTTAAGAAAATATATTTATATTCTTACCGGATTTTATCAAAATGTCTGTTTTTATTTTATGCATTTATCAATATTTATTCAATACAATATTCATTAATATTCATGCAATCAGATTCTTTCTCCCTATATAAGCAAAAAAAGCTTAAGCAAAAATGATGGCAAATTCTATAATCCATTAAATCTCATTGCTTGTTATTCTCGCATATCTTAATACAATTAATTTCTCGAAGATTAGAACTCAATTGGTGTGGCATCAGTACATTTGAGGCCATTATCGATGTCCAGAGCGATATTTTGCAAATGCATCAGCGTGTTTTTCCCCCGGTGATGACGCTCGTTCTTCTGGCACGGAAATAAGACGCAACGATGAGGGCAAAAAGTGATCGCGTTGATTTAAGTTAAATCGCGCTCGATCAATATTCCAAACAGGTGACGTCCTCCCTTATGTTCGTCTCGTCGTGACGCGAAGGTAACTAACGTCTGTTGGGATACGTCTTTGCGTGTTTATCAGGATTTCGCTGGGCGTTAGGTTGGCATGTTAGCGGTGTCATGGGTAATGACAGGCGCGGTGAACATTATGCTAAGTGCGAAAGACCGAGTTCTTTTCGTCCTCTTGGATCTTTTTGCCATCTCCTCTCTCTTTTTTTCTTTTCCCTTTCGCTCGTTGCCCTCCTCCCGCCAATCATCAACGAGCACCACGGTGATTAAGGTCCTTTCCATCTAAGGCCCGTAAAACAGCCCGTCGAACCCTCTTTCCCTTTACCGGTTTCTCATCTCCGGAAGATCTCTCCTTTTCGCACTCTCCTTCCTCCCTTGTGGCTACTTAGTTTTCAATAAAGAAGCACGCGACGTAGAAACAATTTCCTCGAAGTTGTTTCGCCTCGTTCTCGGCTTAAATCGATAGCAACGGCGATAGGCATCGATGTTGAGAATCGCGAGAACAGGCGCCGGCTGTCGATTTTTGCGTAGATGGGTGTTAAACGGAGGCGTCAGCGTGCGAGAGGAGAAAATGCGGTAGACCTTGAAGTGCAAGGCTTTTTCTCTGCTCAATTCTATACAGCGGGCAGACGATACGCCAGATAAAGGAAATTTTACGATACATCTTCCTCAGCATCCAAATTTAAAATAATTTAAGGATTATAAAAAATTTATTTTTTTCTATATAAAACAATAATAGAAATTTCGATAAGTTATTATGCATTTATATGGTGATCATTGGATCAAATATGTTTCTCTTTACTCATATATAATACGAAGAATTTAATTTATTCAAAATTTATTGTATTCATAATAAACGCAATAAATTGAAGATCTATCAACACATAAATGTGAAATAATAACATTGATAATTATATCGAAGCAATGACACAGTCTGATAAAAGATAGTTGTCTTAATAAAGATATTATTTAAGAAAACAATTTAATTAAAAGAATAATAATGAACAATTTCTTTATATATCGAATATTTTTACATCAGCAATAAATAATTGTATTAAAAAAAATATATATTCTAAGCTATTTCTATTTGTCTCTAAATAAATATAATTTTTAATATTTTCAATATTTAACCACAAGTTATTAATTTTAAATTTTTACGTGTCTACAAGTTATACATATGTAAGCTCACATGTAGATTTATATCGTTTACGCAACGATAAATATTTGATCGATTTCAATTTTAGTTATTTTTGCAATAAACTATCTTTCTAAACTTTCTTATACTTGCTATGTAACATCATTACCATTTGTAATCTAGCTATAATATACAAATTTGTAAAATGTTTAATTTAAATAACGGGTTGCTCGAAATATTTGTACGTAGGCGATAATTCGAGTTAGTGAATCCACGGTCGTGCGTAAAATGTGCGTACATGTAATTCATATCTTATATCCATGAATGCATTTACACAAAATTAAGATTATCGAAATGTATCGACACGTACTTGTATCATATCGAAAAATTTCTCTCTCTTTCTAAACTTTAAAAAAATGTTTTATTCTTCAAATAAATATTTTAAATATTTCTTAATAATATTAAAGTGTAACTAAAGTAATATATACTATTCTTTGATTTCTAATTGGTATGTTTTTCAAAAATATATCTGATTGAGAGATCTGGAAGTAATATTCCATTCATTTTACAGTCAAGATTATGTTCATTGATATTAAATGTTATTAAGTGACTCGCATGCTAAGGGTGGTTCAACGTAAGAGCCCCTGTGGCCTAATGGATAAGGCATCGGTCTCCTAAACCGGGGATTGTGGGTTCGAGTCCCACCAGGGGTACATTTTTTCTTTTTACATTTAACCACCCTTAAATTACAAATGTTTCATCAATACACAGATACGTCTTTTGTTTATTTCATCTGCAAAAATATTATGTATTAAATCGTAACAATAAAACATTTAAAAAACATATTAAGAAATAACAAAGAAGCATATAAGTCTATAAAAGTATGTAATTTTCTATAAAATTATCTGTAAAATATAATTTTATATAAAATTATATAATTTTCTATAATATAATCTATAATTTTCTATAAAGTATCTATAAAAGTCTATAATTAATACAATTTTTTCAATATCGATTTGATGCAAAAGGTTGCATGATTATTTGCAATCATTTTCATACAAAAATATGCATTCGTACACGATAATCGAATGATGCAAAATATTAATTTATCACAAAGCAACTTCTCAAAAAGAACTTGAAAATGACGCTAAGATTATTCGAAAGATTATTTCAATGGTTGAAAGAATGGTTATATATGAAGACTATAGTATCAATCGAAATCTGATAAAACCTTTGTTCACCTTTTGATGGACGTGAATCGATTTCCGCGCGTATCTTTCGTATATCTGTCGCAAGGATTTAAAGAAGAAAGAAATCTAATAATAAGGATACGAGTCCATCATTAGATTACAGTTTATTGCTTCTGCTCGAGATATTTAAATTAAATTATAGCCGCATAAATGTAGGCTGGGTGGTCCGAGTGATTCTAATGCGAAGGGCATCCTTCTATCCTGCTCGGTTTAATCGGTCACGAAGACATTTTGAAGGGTTGTTCATGGACTTGATTTTCCGCCTTGCGATAAAATCGATCCTTCCAATTCACAGAATAAGATAGTAGTTATATTATCAGTCCTGAAGAGATCTCAATGTGTCCGAAGAGACTTGTAGTGGTCTACTTTATTGGATATTCGACAAAGATGGGTAGGAATTCCTTAATATATGCCACAGTTTAAATGTTATGTGGTGGTTTAATTCTAAATTTTTCTTACTTAAAAAAAATTAAAAAATGTCGTTTAAAAAATTTAAGCAAAAAAATGTAAAACTTTTTATGATATTAACATTTATTTATAAACTAGAATTATATTTTTAATAGTGCTTCAACGAAAATTTATAAATAAATTTTTTCTTTAAATTCCACGTGTTACATTATTCAAGGATAACGAATACATAAAGTAATCCTTCCTCTTTCCTCTCGATCTTCGTCTTTCCTTCGCGTAAATTATCGCTCATACTATCCCTCTGCAAATCGAGTGAACACGTTCTAGTTTTGGCACACGAGGCCGACAGACGAGAGAATTATCGTTGGTCCCTCGTTTATTACTGACGCGCGTTTATCGCAATCGCTTTCTCTATTTCCGGAATCATGTTAAGGCGCTACCCGCATCGATAGCAGAGATCGTTCGTCTCTCTCATCTGCAGGAGAGAGCTGCGCGTCGAATCTCCGATCCGACACGGAGGCACGCCGAGAAAATAAACGGCACGGTCTCGAATCTCGTGCGAATAACGCGATAACGATTGCCGGGTTCGCGCGATACCACAAGAAGAAGGTGGGTCACGTGATTTGTGGTCGTGCGAGAGAGGATCTCGTCGCAGGGGAGAGACGTTTGGGGGATGCCAGTTATGTGTTGCATACTGATGCACCAGTGTGTGCAGTCAGATCCGTATCTGCAGTACAGGCTATGTACTACAAGTCTGCTTGTGCCAAGCGGATCGGACACACCATCGATTTCTTGGGGGAAATAAACCTGTTTCTCGTCTTAGGGAGAGACATTTTCTACGGTAATTCGGCAAGTTCTGTCTTTACACGTTGATGAAAGCATTAAAATGTCACAAACATGCATTCGATATATTATCGAAACAATTCACAACATATAAAATGTTATGGGAAAAATTTCTAATTGAATTTGTGACAAAGATTCTTGATGAAATATTAATTTTAATAAAAATCATATTTGCTATTCTTTAAATTTTAATTAAATAATATATTTCATCATTCTATTAAAACTAAAATTAGAAAGTTTCTTTTACAATAAAGCTTTTTTATTTTAAATTAAAAATTAAGAGATTTTGTAAAATTTAATTCGTAAAACTTTAATTTAAGGATGTACTAAGACTAAATAAATGCAAATATAAGTCTTAAATTAAGAAAATAAAAATAGCAATTTATTCTAATCGTTATTGTATTCATGTAATGTATGTGATTTAATAATTATATTCATCTTTTATAATATAAATAATTATTTGGTCTCTTTTTAATATGTTGTAAAATATAAAATTTTCAAAATATGCATATACATATATAGGAAGGTGTTATCTCTCGTATTGCGAGTGTAGAAAAATTTTACCATCATTCGGGAGCGTTGTCAGGTTGCGTGTTACGTGCGAACTACCCTGAAATTATCGCGCGGCGCTCTGTGATTAACTGATTCGGCATTTTTCTCGTGGCCGTGCGTTTCGCCCACGTCCTTTTCAACTTTTGAACCAATCTTAACCGCCCATAGTCAAAATGATTGACAGTGAACAAATTATCGGGTTCTCTTACAAAATGTGTGAATACAATAAGACTGAAGAATTTATTTCCTTCTCATATTAATCGTTAATCTCTTTTGTCTCCCGATATAAATTATGATTAAACAATAATGAAAGATAGAAAAACAGCATATAATTTATTATAAAATATAACTGAAAAAATCCACAATTATTATTAATACTACAAGTGTCAAGCTTTAATTTTTTAAATGTATGTTTTATAAAAACATATGTTGCAAATATTGATAAAAAGTCCATATAGTTAAAATTTAAAAATCTTATCTGCAATATCAAATTATAATAACCGAAAATATTCATTATAATATTATAAATAAATAATTTATAATTATAATATTATTATAATTATTTATATTATTTTAATTATTTATATTTATAATTATAATATTATAAATGACTTGTTGATATGAAATTTGCATAACGCAAGTATTGGCAACAGAATTTACACAGAATCTATGGTTATCTCGACAGGCCGCTTTTCATCATATAATCCTAAAACGAGGCCCGGCGATGATTGCTAAAATCATTATTTATTACTCGCTATACCGCGCACTTATAGACCGTCGTACATGTAAACCAAAAATGATAAAAAAAAAAAGAACGAACGGGAGAAGAGCGCGATTGTTGCCTGTGGCCCCGAAGGCAGTTCCTAAATCATAATCCCCTGAAAATATTCAATTACACCGGCATTGTTTCGTCGTTGATGCATAGCGCGGTAACACGCAACGTGCACCGGCTCCACCTTCGCACGCATCCACTTACGTGCGATACAAAGCACGTGTGATAGTCGTCCATGTGTGCGTGATGCGTGAGCACGGGATACCCCACACCCCGATGGAACGTCGCCCACACTGCTATTGGTCCATTAGTCAAATAATGAGTACCTAACGCGCCACGTCCCACGCGCTAACGCTAATTTCATGGTGGTTTAGGAAGCGTTAATTAATTTAGACGAATCACCGTGCACGTTCATTAGCATTAACTCATCGCCGTGATGATGGTACGACGTAGGTCACGTTGTAGCGTGCGATTCGACGACGAGACTTGGTGTACAGTCGTCGATGCGGTAGGCCGATTGTATCGCAAGATAGAACTGTCACGAAGACAATAGCATATTTCGTTTGTATGTTTATTAAATATTATGCATATCGATGCAATCGGAAATCGGTAGTGTAACATTATAAAAAAACGATTGTAAAAATTTCTAGAAATTCAGAAAAATTCTAGAAATAAAATATAATTATTTTTTACTTAATTTTGTGTGCGAAAATTCTTTCATTTACTAAATTTTCATACTAAACATTTTTTTGTGAAATTTTGTAATATTTAAATTTAAAATATAATACCGAAATCACACATCTCGAATATAATATACATACATATATATATTTAAAATAAAATAATGATAAAAAATGTGTGTATTAAAAATATACTAAAATTTATAAAACTATTTCCAATTTAAAATAATAATTTTATGTCAAGCACTGATATATATCCAGAATTAACAGTATTGAAAGTATCACGGTCAATAGTTCTTCAATAATTTGCGATTTTCTATGCTATTGCCTCAAACATAAAAAGCTTTATATCCTCGCAATGGCAGGCATCCAAAAATTCGGTCAACGCTATTATTATTATAGGATAGGTTAAGTGCATTTATAGTGCAGTTAGTTCCAGTTTAAAGATCTATAATGTGTGTTTTGATACAAGGGAAACGTTATGTCTCAAATACCCGTTACGATAATGTATATACAAACTTAAACATATGTTATTAGTTCAAACTACATGAAAATAATTAAATCGAGATAAGAATATATAATAACGAATTTATTAATATTCTGAAATTTTATATAATGCAAAGAGAATGAAATTAATAAGATAATTCTATTAAAGAAATATAGAATTATCAATTATTACATCTAGAAGTTGTGTATTTTTTCGATTATAATTTTCATCGATTTTCCCTTTGGAAAAAATGTCCAAAAATTAAATGTATGTATTTTTCATAGACACATTTGAGCACGTCTCAATTGAAAATGTCTTTGAATAACTGCTGCTACAGGTAGCTTGACACACGATGTGCGCGAATTGATTATGAATGTGAAAAACGATCGAACATATAAAGTCCATTCACGCCCACATTGACGTCTACCCACGCGATTGATACTATCATGATAATCAGACTACATTCACGTGTCACCGTGTCGGCGTTCTTATCCCGTACCTTATCGCCAGATTATCATTTAGTATCGCATTGTGCACGCTCGAGGGCAATAGCGAAATATTTTAACCGAGTCGTCTGTAACGAGTGAATTTTTAAAAGTGCAAAAATTTATTTTACAAATTGTGAACAATCATATCAGAAAGTAGAATTAATGGAATATGTGAGATATGCTATGATTAAACTAAAATAAAAAATCGACATTTAATATACTGTAATTGTGTATATTAAAAAAATATATATATAAAATTACATAATATATATAATTCTAAATTAATTAAGTTATAGTGTGTAATTCTGAATTAATCTTAATTAATCTTAATTCAGAACAATTAAAAAAAATAAATCCTATAGAAATTGGATTTAATTCAACAATTTTCACGTGTTTATAAGAATTTTATTTATTCTCGTAAACATAATCTATTTTTTTTCTGATATGACTGAAAACTTTCCACGTTAATTATCCTTCCTGCTCTCGACTTCCCTCAAGGGATCAACAAGCTGAATAGTATCGGATAGCATCGTATTGGATGCAACATGTGCACACACGTGCATGTCCTGACGATTCTTCGAGGTCCTTAATCGTGGCGTCGAAGCTCCGATCTGATTTATCGTTTATCGTCGATAATACCTACGAAGGTGTACGCGGCCAATCGATCACTCTTTCGCGTTCGAATTATTCGAGGTACATGAACGGTGTTGCCGCGCATGTCAGAAGGGAGAAAGATTGCATAAATGTGTACATAAACATTGACATGAATAATGGCGCGTAACTTTTACAAAGCAATCTTAAAAATGAGTGTGTAATTGGTGCTTTAAGGCAAAGATGAATCGCTCATATAAATACGTACAGTAGTTTCTTTTGAAAGAGCGGCATTAATATTTTGTAAATTTATTTGCACCTTTAGGATAAAAAAATTAGCACTTTTAATATTAAATATATTTAAAAATTCATATTTTATGCTTAATATTATATTTAATTATCTTTTTCTTATCAATATTTTATATATTATAAATAAAGCAAATATAATTTTTTTTTAAATTATATAATTCTTGAAATTAGAAATAGTTGGAAATAAAAATTAATTAATTATATAAAATAGAAATAGAAATTCAATTACTAAATTAAATAAAATATTATTATTTTACTGAATCACAAGTGGATTTATTAAAATCTTCATATATAAATTCAGTTCAAAATTTCAAAAATTGCTTCTAAGTTATTAATTAATAAATTAAAAGAGTAGCAGTAATAGCTTGAGACATATTCTATAAATTAAATCATATAATTTAAAAATAAAATAAAACATACTTTATATTCTAATAAATAAGTCCAATGATCCAATTAGTGTAAAGTGCATCGATCAAAAGAAAAGAATTGAAAGCATTGATCCAATTACGGACTAATATTCGGACATGTAAATTTTTTTCATTAGAAAAAAACATTTCTGATCGGAGTTATGTTATACGCTCTGATCTTCCCACACATATATGTCCTGCAGGAGTCCCCCTTATAATGAATCTTGGTTCAAAAGGACTCGTGAATATTGTCGATAGGAGCATCTCGATGGAAGGTAATAATAGAAGAAGATCAGGTCCATTAGTTACCGCAAACCGCTCGTCAAACAAGCCCTTGCATACGTAATGCGCGGTGATAACGTCATGTCGTATTTTATAATAATGATGTGACATATTGAATGACGTATTTTTCACTTTTCGTATCTAATATAAAATTTTTATTTCCCGAAATTTTAATAATCTGTTTTGAGCTATATATATATATATATATATATATATATATATATATATATATATTAAATTGCATTATAAAAAATGTATTTTGGTTATTCATTATTTTTTATTTTCCAACTTATTTGAACAAATTACTTTACTAAATACATTTTGTTTTAACGTTATTTTTAATGTTTTTCGTACTTTATTCAATATGCTTAATTATAAAGTACGATAATATTAATTAAGAAATTTAAGAACATTAATATGAAATTTAGAATAAAATAATCATCGAATGTGATTTATTTAATTGCATTTTTAATTTAAATTTAATTAAATGAATATTCAGTAAATTAAAAAAAATTCTATGCACTAAAATATATGAAAAATGCAATGCGTATTCGTATTCATATCTTGCTCCACTATTTCGTATACTTCATATGTCTAACAATATATGATGATATAGTATAGTACGCATCCGCATTTCTGATGCCAATCGTTCTTTTTACATTGCACCAGCCTACGCACTTGAATAAAGGTAACAGAAACGATGGATACCGTGGTTGAAGCTTATTTTTGCTCAACTGATCAACTGGTTTCGTAAATATATAATGTGTATAGCCAGTGTACTTTATCTACTACGTACATACATGTTTATGTACACATGATTGCAATCGCGTTGTTAGTAAAATAACAACGATGGTATACTATAAATGTCCTCAAATAAATCATAGAACGTGATGTGTAGTAGTTTGCAACATTCGATAAATTAAAATTTGATTTAAATTTGGATTAAAAAAATGATTTCTCATTTAATAAATATTATTCTAACTTGTTATAATTTCCGTCATGAATTATTTTATTTAGTAAGAAAGATATAATTAGTATTTAAAAAGATATCCTTTCTCTCTTTCATAATATTGTATAATTTAATTTAAAGGAACATAGAAATGCAGAAACTATAAATTAAATGTATATAATGTCATTCTTACTACAAGTAAATAATATAAATTTATGTTTCTACAGTTAAATTAAACTGATACAAAATATTCGTATTAAAAAAACAATTTTACCTAAGTCTATTTATTATAAAATTTGCCATTTAGATTATTCATCACTGTTTTCATTTATAAGAAAATATTTAATTTGCAGGAATTCTCTATATTTGTATCATTTAGATGAAATTGATTTAAGTTACTGTTATGTTTACGCGATTTTCATTATTTTCGTCATTTATTATATGTTTTAATGACTTTGTATACGCGAGATAAATGATCGCGAGAAATAATGTAGATATCTTGCATAAATTATATACGGACGTACGACATTTCACCTAGCAAAATACTCTGGCAATCCTGCGGACGTCCTATTCTCGCCGAATTCTTGGCAGCGATGCGGTCAAAGAATATCTTCGAGATTCTCGTACAAGTCAGCGAGATGACGGGACACGTTTGTGTCATAACCGATTATCGAACGCGTGTATCACGAAAGTGTATCCGTGCGTGAATAATTACTATGTTTCGTATTTTTGGATAAAAAAAGATATTGACATTATATCACAATTTCCTAATTAGATTAAAAAGAAATGAGTCGCAAGATGAGAAAATATAAAAAAGATTTCTCTACTGGATATTCTTTTCAAGAGAATAATAAGCATAATAATTGTAAAGCATAATAAAGCATAATAAAATAATAAAGCACGATAATTAATGATAATATTAATAATTAAAAAATTATTTAATATATCATATAAATTATTACTTAACATTAACTTATTTTTTGAAAATTTTTTCAATTTTTATAATTATATTGTATTCTTACATATTTAGCTTATAATATTTTTATAAGTTGTCAGAAATAAATATCCGTGACATTGTATGATTCAATTTTTCTTACTAAATTGTACATTAATTTTTCGTTAAAAACTGTATACATAATAAATCTACACTAAATCTACACTATATTAAACTTTAAAAAAAATCTATTTTATTAGTATTTTCTAAAAAGTATATTATTTGCATTAATCATATTTTAATATTAAGCGTGTAAAACTTTTGAGAGATATTCTGTCAAATTGCCTCACATAAATAATATAAAACTGTCAAAAATATTCGATCCGACTTTCCCATGCTTTTCACGTGGTAATTGATGGATACATGTGCTACAAGGTACGGAAAGGAAGCAGTTTAGAGATACATCGCATTCTCAGATTAGGGTGTCTCGTGATTAAGGACCGTGTGCATCTGCATTTGCGGACACAAACTGTGGCGCAAAACGCCTGTCATTTATCTATCTCGTTTTATAAGGCAAGATAAAGAATGTCTCTAGAAAAAAGACATCCGACATGTTCTCGAAATCATCGTATGATCGATGAAACACGTATGTTAGTGTCTAACTTGCGAGTATAGATGATAGGATGATTAAGAAATTTCCTGTTGAAAAAAATTTCAAAGTAATATGCGATTGAAGGCTCGACATTAGGCTGTGTGACTGCATCATATTTTTAAAATTATTTAAAAATTGGAAAAAGTAAACGAACTGAATAATACATAATTATGGAAGTTTTATATAATATTGAGATCGATATTGATAGAAATCAGTAGTATTATTTGAAGTGATTTCTTAATTAATATTTCATATTAAAAAAGTTATTTCAGTTAATTTTAAATTATTCAATTTATGTTTAATTATACTACAAGAATTGAAAATTTAATTATATAAAATTAAGAGAGAAAGAAAAATATTGATTATTTATTCTGAATTTATTTCTTGAGAAATATCTTTTTTAGAGACATATATAATAAATATATTTATCATTTACATGAAAATTTAATGCATTTTTTCTAAATATATGTAATGTTTTTTAACGATGCTGTGTAAAAAAAAAGTTATCGAAACATAATTTTACGGTAATTCTCTCGTTTACAGTTGACTTTATGGGAGAATCCCGGGATTTTCAGGCTAATAGAGACGTTGAAAGATCGAACCTGGTTAAACCACAGTCATATCGACTGTGTGATCGTTCGGAGGGCGTGGCGCCGGTACACTTGAAGATCGTTTGACACAAAAGCTGATCCGCTTCCTCCGGGCCATGTTATTAACTTAACATACCTACACGTTCGGTCTCTCACGACCGAAGATCGAGCGAGATCAATCGCGAGCACCTTCATCGCCGACGCCCCCAAAACTTCTTTTAAAACGCGCCGAAGAATTCGCTCTCTCTCTTTCTCTCTTCATCTTACTTTCTCTTATCTTATTCGCCTGCGGATGATTTGCTATCATCAACGATATTGGAGAATATTTTGAATAATTCAAACACATATATGCAAGGAGAAAGAGAGATACTTTAGTTAACATTCTTATGAAAGGAAAAATAAATAAGAGAAAAAAAGAGAGATACAAAATTACATGTATATATTTTAATATCTACTTATATATACAGTATAAATAAAATGATTGGCGCGTATATATTAAGATTTAAATAATTTTAATTTTTTTCCTGTATAATATTTGATTATTTATTTTTTAATTGTTAATCGAATATATGAATATATGAGCATAAATATCAATATACGAAAAAATTCGATTTATTATTTGTCATTTTGTATAAAAATCGTAATCACAATAATATATTAAAATAATCATTTGCAAATATTCAAGTATTACTGAATATAATCAGTATGTTCTTAAAAATATTTCGCCACTTCGAACTTAAAAAGAAAATTTAATGGATATAAGATAAAAATAACGGACATAAATTTACTTGGCTTAATATTGGACTGAAAATGACTGTTGATTTTTTTATCTATACGAATTTTATTCGTGAGTTAAGTGGCATTGTGAAAATGTAACGGTATAAACGGTTCATTCCAAAATATTTTTAAAATAAATAACTATATTTTAAATTATTTTATAATTTTTTAATTATTTTATTCAAAATATTTTTAAAATAAATAACTATTTTTTCAATTATTTTATTAAAAATTAAATAGAATATTTTATATCTTATTTAAAGATTAAATAAATGTATATATGTTCTTTGTATTTGATAAAAAAAATAGAATGATTAAAATTGTAGCAAGAAGAATAGATCTGTTATTAATTTTTATGACAATAATTTGTCATTTTATTTTCAAATAAAGAATCCAGACATATTAAATAATTTTATTTATAAATTAAAACATATATACACTGACTGAATAATAGAATTGTCTATATTTTATTAACAAATAAAGAGAAAAAAAAATAAATCTCATCTATAAATCTGCCAGCTTTAAAAACCTCAATGAATTCAATACGTTAGTACGTACCGTTCTCGTGTAACGTTCATTACATAATACCGTTCATTCACGCGCACGTGGGTGCCCAGTCCACGTGACTTTCATGACTGGCCATTCAACTTCGCGCCACTGCATAGAGTCTGAGCATCAAGATCGTCATAATCGTTGCCGATAGAATCTATTGCATGTTTAAGGTCTATTCTACAATGAGTCATTCCAAAATATTTTTAAAATAACCATTTTTTCAAATATTTTATTAAAAATTAAATAGAATATTTTATATCTAATTTTAAAATAAAATAAATATATATATTTTCTTTGAATTTGATAAAAAAAATAGAACGATTAAAACTATAAAAAGAATAGACCTATTATTAATTATTATGACAATAATTTGTCATTTTATTTTCAAATAAAGAATCCAGACATATATTAAATAATTTTACTTACAAATTAAAACATATATACACTGATTAAACAATAGAATTGTCTATATTTTATTAACAAATAGAGGAAAAAATAAATTAATCGTTAGTCCTAAGTAAATTGACCAATCACAGTCGATTATTTTATTTTCGAAATAACCGATTGTGATTGGTCAATTTGCTTACGACTAAGCCTAATATTACATTTGTCGTACAAATTTTTTACATATTAATTGGCTGCGGGATAGAAAATTTCTAAAGATTCAAAAAATTACTATCCCGCAGCCAATCAAAAAATTTGTGCTTAAAAAATGTGTCGTACGACAAATGTAATATTAGGCTAACGACTCATTATGGAACAGACCTAACACGTAAAAGATGAGACTATACTTGTATCAATCATTATGCGTTAACTTCGACTTATGTTTACGACTTCTGTAGGCAACAATTATGACAATATTGATGCTCGGGGCCCTTATCGCGTATGATGACGCGGGATTTTAGCTACCCGGCTGTCATAAATATACATATATACACTTACACATACCTTGCGAGATTTCAAGGCATGCACCACTTTCGGTCGTAGACACTGCTGCGCCAACAGGAACGTGACGGAAGCGGTGATCAGCAGCTCGGCACCATTTCGGAATCTCTTGTAGTCACTGTCAACACGCCGGGACGAGTACGATCGCGTAAAACTGCGAAAATATCGCGCGGACGACGAAATGCGCCGCGACACACAAGCTACCGTCGCCATTTTCAATACACTCCACCGGCGCATGCTTCGTTTCGTTTCGTGACGTCACAGCTTCTCCCGCTACCAGGCCAGTGCAGCCGTCGACAATTTTCGCGCCCGGAAACAAACAGCGCGAGAAATGCCTAGATTTAATCTTGTTTTTTAACCTTCTTTTTACTAAATATACTTGGTACTTCTCGCCGGTTTAATTATAATTTTTCATAAGGAAGTTATTTCAATTTCTCCGTAATTTTTAAGATCAATATAAATTTTTTTTTGTCGATGACACACGCATGGCACATCAGTGTGAATGCTGACGTTGTTTTGACAGTTGGTAACAAAATAGCGGCATCGAGCGCGAGACAGATCTAAATTGAGACGCATTTAATTAATGAATCAGTTATAATTAGAATAATATTTTAATAATTAAAACTGCGTATAAATATTGCGTTTGTGTGACTATCGATAATTTATTAAAATCTTTGCTGCATGTTAGTATTTCAAGATACCGAATATCGAACTTCGCGCGCTTTTCCCGCACTATTTTCTTGCCATAATTAACGTGAAGCTGCTAACGTCACTTCGGAGGTCATTGCAAGCACGAGACGGATCGACTCTGAATCTCGACTTTTAATTGAGGTAAATATAAGTGGAATAACGATAATAAGTATTATATTTTGATGATTTTTGAGCGCGTAGTGTATATACATAAATCTGACGTGTGACGTATCATTTCGAGGTCAAACATTGTTGTCGTTCGCGCGGTAACATTCCAACAGGTGGGCGACGCGACGTTGGGGGGGGGGGGATGCTCCGTACGTTACGTGTTACTTTTCGAGACGCAATCACGAGAAGTACTATAAATCAGGTGAATAATTAATAAATATCATTTCACGCGATTAACAAGTGATTCGTGAATTACGAGAATATCGAAACGGCGACTTGATTTGAAGGAAATATTTCGCTTCATTCGCGTGAAGGAGGCATCGATCTGTGACGTCACTTCAGTGTCGGTAACGAACGTCGCGAACGCGAGACGGATCGACTCTGAATCGCGACGCTTTTAATTGGCGAATAAACCATAATAAATATCATATTTTAATAATTTTCGAGTGCGTAGTGTATATTAGTTTGACGTGTGACGTCATTGTTATGCGAGGTCAAACATTGTTGTCATTCGCGCGGAACATTCCAACAGGTGCGCGACGCGACGTGCTCCGTACATCACGTATTAATTTTCGAGACGCAATCACGAGAAGTACTATAAATCAGGTGAATAATTAATAAATATCATTTCACGCGATTAACAAGTGATTCGTGAATTACGAGAATATCGAAACGGCGACTTGATTCGAAGGAAATATTTTTCGCGCTTCATTCGCGCGAAGGAGGCATCGATCTGAAGCTGCTGACGCTGTGACGTCACTTCCGTGTTGGTAACGAACGTCGCGAACGCGAGACGGATCGACTCTGAATCGCGACGCTTTTAATTGGCGAATAAACCGTAATAAGTATCATATTTTAATAATTTTCGAGTGCGTAATGTATATTAGTTCGACGTGTGACGTCACATTGTTATGCGAGGTCAAACATTGTTGTCATTCGCGCGATGATCGAGTGAACGTGAAGGTGAATGGTGTGGCATTTTCGAGACGCGATCGTGAAAAGTATCACGTCGAATTCAATTATAATGTGTAAGTGATTAATTAGTGATTAGAATATCCGGGCAATTATCTAAATCGATTAAATGATTAAATATGTCGCGATGACGGCGTTTGCCGGAGAAAATATTTCGTGTGTTTTATTTATCGATGCGTTAGGAGAATTTATATATAAATCATTGCCTCGCACATATTTACATCAATTGTAATGTATTAAAATCATGTTTTAATAATTTACGATCGCGTGGCGTGTAAATACGATGTTCGCGTGATCATCGATGATTTATTAAAACCTCTGCTATTTTCGCGTGCATGAACTTATCTTGAGATACCGTTCGCTTTTCCCGAGATAATTAAATGTGCGTCGTCTACTATTAAACTCGGAAATGCCACGCGCTCATCAATTATATCCGGGTGTGATTAGTGCGCGTACGGAATTAATTGTTTTGCGAGTGCGCGCTTAATTGTAATTATTCGTTTGTTTGCCAATAAGGAACGACAAGGATGAACAGAGAAAAAGAGCCAAGGCAGCATTAGACGACGCTGGAGCCAGCATGAGGTGAATAATTTATTATTTATTTCTCATTATTTTTTTGTAAAAAATTCAATACAATAAAAGTTTTAATGCGCGCAATAATTATTTCTCGAGATATTAAATAAAACTTGGATATATTTGCTTTAATCTAGATTAAATAGATATTTTTTCTGTCTTTTATAGATCAACTCTATTATACGCTGTACTACTGCATACAACTCAGTGTGTTCTGTGTACCACCTGTTTACAACCTGTGTGCTATATAACTCAGCCGTTGCTCATCTATCGTACTGTGAGTTTAAACTATTTTTTATTTTAATTATGAAGTAATGGATTTGTGAAAATTTTTTATCAAATATATATATATATATATACATATTTATATACACATATATATAATTTATCTAAGATGACAAATATTAGAATCGAACCAAACAATTTAAAGTATTTTTCTAATAATTATTAATATATAACAGTTTGTTTTTCAGTTTGCAATAATAATAAATACAACAGCAAAATATTATTTATTATTTGTTTCAATAAATTACTTGATGTTAAGAATTATTATTTATTTAGAAATCATATTAAAAATAATAAAAATTATATTAGAAATATTAAAAATTAAATTTATAAGAATATAGAAATATTATTAACATATATATGCTTCACAAATCCATTGTGCCTTAAAATGGACAGATTAGGATAAATTGAATTAAATATTTAATTCTGGAACATATGAGACTATCTGTCACGTCAATGTATATACAAAAATACATACATATAAATAATTGATAAATTAGATATTATTTTCATCTATGCATTACTTTAATCAGTTTGATTATTTATACTATAAGAAATACTTTTATAATTTAAATAATGAGTATAAATATGAGTATTTGAGTATGATTCATATAAAATTATGATCAATAATAAAATAATTTTTGTTAAAAAGATGTTTTTATATTTTTTCATATGCATACAAATTTAAAGAAAAAAGATATTATTATATTAGACTTTGAATCAAAATTATTCTATATATTTAGAGAGAGATAGAATTTAAAAAAATATAAGAACGCTATGAAGATATGATATATCAATAATATTATTTTGATAAATTTTTTCAAACACATTTTATAATTATTTAAAAATATATAAAAATTATTTAAGATTATATTTTAATTTATTAAATTTTAGAATTTAATACTTATTCAAATTACGAAAAAGGAGAAAGAAGTAACATTAAAATACAAGATTGATATATATATATATTTCTAAAATATAAATTTTCATATTTTAATTTTTTGGTATTCTCTCATTTCATGAAGATTTATAAAATACTTATAGAATACAATTACACTTAAATATTTACAGAATATTGATAGAAAAAAATACTGATATATTTAGCTACATGATTTTATTTTATCTTCTCCTTATTTTCTTTTTCAAATATTTTTTCGATAGTATTGGAAGTCTATGTGTGTTTTTGGTCTTCTTATTTTTCTCCAGAATTAAATATTATATAAACTAACACATGAAAAAGAACAATATACATATACATATAACAATATACATATACATATAACAATATACATATATATATATATATATATATATAGCAGAGGAATTCTAATGTACATACGCGAACACAAATAATGAAAAAACAGAAAATATTTTATAATCAAAACGTATTTGAAATAATCTATTTGATGAAAACGCATTAAGTATTAATAATTTTGTTTTAATTTTATGCTATTTTTATTTCAATTTTGCATAATCTGTCCATTCATATTTATTGACAAATTAATATTCATATGAAATAATATAAAATAATATGAAAGAACAAGTATATGTTTAGTCGCGAAGCAGATAGATTTTCTGCATAAATTATTTTGGAAATACAATTTTTTAAGATTTTATATCAAATATATAATATAAAAAACGATGCAGGATTAATTTGAAGATTAATTAAATTGATTCACATTTTCACGTCTGTTCTTTATATTATTGAAAAGATAATTTGAATTGAAGCAGATCATAAAAGATATTATATACGTGGATTTTGAAAATCTTATATCACGAAGTAATATCTCGAAAATTCACAGGATATTTTATTTAGAGTGATTAGATTCATAAAAAAGACAAATTAAAGATATTAATAATTTGATGCGGATAAAGTTTTCCAACATGATGTAAAAATGTTTTTAAAACAATTCCTAGCTTTATAAATTAACAAATTAATTTTTAAAAGCCAATTTTAGTTAATTTTTTAGATCTATTTATTTTTAGCAGTGTCGAATAGCGGTATCTCCTAATTAATAATATTATTCGAAATATATGGGAGTAACTAATGATTTTATAGTTTATTCAGATGAGAACTCGATCTGTCCTTCGCAAGATAATTTCTCCTTCGAGGCATATTGTAATCACGGATTAATTATGATTACGCTGGATGCAAAATAAGTTCAAATAAATGTGGCTTGTCGTGTAACAATCTTGCGCTGCGTCATTATGAAAAAAAACAAGGACCCAATTATTTTCCCTTCCTCCCCCATTCTATTCGCTTCTTTTACCTTATGTGTTCATCTACTATTTTTCGTATTTTTAATCAAACAGTACCTCTACATCCGCGACGGATAATCTGATATTCGTAGCATATTTGCAAGGAGAAATTATCTTCCGCGAATAACTCCATATTATCATTCTGCTCAATCATCTGCTGCTGCGCATTCTAACTTATGCCTCCAACTGCTTCTTACTAAAGCCGAATAAAATTAGCAAATTATAAACATGATATGAGTTAGTCATACGAAAAATAACTTGAAATCATTAATTGCGAGCAATAAAAATAATACAAATTATTTATAGTTAATATTATACTTAATTAAATATTTAATAAAAATTATTTGATAGAATTATAATCAAATTTTGCACACATATACAGTATATATGTAAATAGATTAAAATTTTTTGGGAATAATTTTATGCGAAAGAGAAACATACTTGACTATTATTTCATTTGCCATATTGAAAAATGAAAATTTTTATCTTTTACAAATTTTAATTATCTTAAAATTTGCACAAGTAGAAAAAGTAGGAAATTATTTTTAACTAATTGATGCATTTGTGATAATGAAATCTATAATGTTTTAAAGTAGAAACACGATTTTATAAAATAAGATATCAGATTTATAAAAAATAGTACGAGACTAATTTGGATAACAAAGAATTAACTTAGCTGACTCACAAATTGTCATCGTGACGCGTTTGCATGTTCCTTGTACGTGTTGAAAAGATAGGAATAGAACTAAAGAGGGTCGTGCAGACGAAGGACGTTATGTAACAAGACGCTTCTTCACCCACGTCCCGACACCGCGTGACGCAACGCGAAAAGAGTTTGTCGAGTGGCGCGTGTGCTAAAATTACGCAGGCTAATATATGCATCGGTGTTACGTTCTTAATGCGTATCGACTGCCGTTGAGCCTTTCTTGGATTCCTTGTCTGTCTTAAAACAATACATTTTTGGCAAATTTTTTCTGATAATTTCTGATAATAATATGTAATAAACAGAATATAATAGCGTAAGCTGTATGTGTATATAAAAGAAGAGAGAGATTCTAACATATAATATATAAAATTATTTTTATTTAAATATTAAGTGATTTTTGTTTCTCTCATACATCTAAAATAAAATTTAAATAAAAATTAAAAATTATTTTAAAATATTTTCGAAATATATACATATATACATGTAATTCTTAATCCGCGAACCATGAACATTTTCTCGGAGCAAAAATTATTTTTCCTTTTCAATTATTACAATCGGCTGAGCAGATATATAACATATAAAGCTTTTTATATTTATTTAATTAAAATTTGTATGGCATATTAAATTCTGATTATAAGGAAAATGCCTTATCACTTTTTAAATTTTGGATAATATACATATATCCAAAATCCAAAGTGATAAGGCATTTTCCATATAATCAGAATTTAATATGCCATACAAATTTTAAATAAATATAAAAAGCTTTATACATTATATATCTGCTTAGCCGATTGAAAAGGGAAAATAATTTTTGCTCCGAGAATCCAAGAAAATGTTCATGGTTCGCGGATTAAGGAAATACCCGGAAAGTGCAACAAGCTCGCTTGGACAGGATAAAAATTCACTTGACTTCATGCCGCAGCTGCCTCGTCGAGTGAAATAACCGGCAATGTGAGCATGCACCGAAGTTTAAACCGCTTCGCGTAACATGAGTGCAACGAAGTGCACAACGAGTTTACTGGAGATGTCCAGCAACTTCTTGTTGTTGCAAGCGAAGTATTACACTTTCTGGGAGACTGTCACAAGTCAAAGAAAATAAAATATCTTCTAGAAATTTTGGATTTTTAATAAAACTTTCCAATAAAACTGAAGAACAATTTATATCTCCGCAAATTTATATTTTATTAAATTTTATATTTTATGGAATATTTATTATTCTTGTTATTAATAAATATCTATGCATAATTTAAATAAGTAGCAAAACTGAAAATGAGAAATTCTTTTTATTAATAGATCCATTTTCAAAATTATGTAAAACATAAATTTTCGGAGATAAGATCGGCTTTCAATTTAATTATAACGTTATACTTTTTGATATCCTATAGAGTCAGAAAAAATTGAGCGTAAGAGAATCGCCTCAAGATATTTAGGATTATAGATTCCAATTTAAGGCCTGTATAAAACACCTTAGTATCCACCAGTGCGTATCTTCACTAATTTGAATAATCAAACCCGATATATAGTTGATAAATGTGTAAAGGATATAGCGAATCGAAAATTTTTAATGATAGTAATGATATTGATAACAACTATGGAAAGGTATCATCGGCACTACTTCATTTAATAAGTGAAGCAGTTAGAGTGCGGATAAAGTGAAGCAGTCTCATACACCTGTGCATTATATGTCTATCTTTAAAGTTTGATACGGATATAAGTACAGCTTAGAGTTAGAAATGTTGAAAATACTGCAGGGTAGAGTCGATTATGATAAATGTCTGTGATAATGAGTAAATCGTGGCAACTTTACGCGTAAAACGCGTGCAAAATCCTTAATCACAACCTGTTTGACTCGATGAGCGAGGAAACTTATGCATTAACACGTATTTGTATCATTATAAATACATTCTGATGAAAGTTAAAATTCTTTCATGTGCATTGTGATTTGATATAGAAATTATTTTAATATCTTTAGTCTATTGTAAACGATCTCACAACAAAATTTGAGATAGAATTTTATAGCTAAAAAAAATTTTATGTATCGTATAATACAAAATATATACATTTAAATATATACGCACAAATATTTTAAAATGTATTTTACGCATAACGTTATAAGAGATATATTATAAAATTATAAACAAAATTCTCTGTCTTAAATTTTGTAACAAATTGTAAATTGTCTACAATAGATTAAAATATTTCTCAATGAAAATATTAATTATTTAAGAAAAATATTGCTATACATAGGATAAAATATATATTAATATTTATATTTTAATATTAATATATATTTTATCCGGTGTATATTAATATATATTAAATACTAATATTAATATTTACCATGTATTGTCATAAAAATAATGAAAAACACAAATAGACTAACGTGCAATTTTTTGCATTTAGAAAATTTTCAAAAAATTTAATCTTTAACTTTATTTGTCTTTTTAATTAGATCTAAAATCTTCTTTAATATATATATCGTTTTTACGCAAAATTTTATTAAATTACATAAAAAAAAAGGATCACAAATGTAGCTAAAAATGAAGATTCTATGAATTTATTTATGGAATCAATTATATGATTAAACAACGGTACCTATTCCTATGTAAAGCATATAGTTTCATTCGCGAGTCGAGAGTTTAAGGCAGAATGTATTCATTGAAGAATGTTAATTATAAATTAAGAAACGTGTTTTGCAGGGCAAAGATCGAATTACGGTTATATCGATAGAGATGATTAGGATCATGATCCATAATTACAAATGGCTAAGTAAAAAATTGACAGTATTCAGAAGAATGTATACGCGAATAATTTCATAAAATCTTATTACTGATGCATTTTTTTCAGCGTCGCAAACATTTTCAAATTAATACGAAAAGTTGCATGTTAGTACAATATATGTGCTTATATACACATATATACATCTATCAGAATTTATTAGACTATTTATAATTAAGATAAGATATAATAGAATCCCATCTATAGATTTATGTGTTATATATGATACAAAAAACATTTAGAAAGAATATAAAATACAAAATATACATACAGAAATATATACATACACAAAATATATACATACAGAATATGCAATTATTATGAAATTATGAACAGATACACTTGTCTTGAATTTTCTTGCCGATTATAAATAAGCAGATTTAATCTAAAGCAGATTTAATATAACATGTCTCTCAATCAACATTTTATAATAAATATTTAAAAGGTAAATTTTTGCAAATATTGAAATTTATAATATAAATTATATGAAATATTTTTATGCTTAGAATTTTAATGTGCAAAACTAAAATATAGCATTAGAAGTTTAACTTGGGAAAAAGTTATGTTCTAACGGTGGTACATTTTTATACGGAAAATATTAAAAGATAATTATTTGAAGGACATACAGGAATTACGTAAATACAGGGTAGCGGACAATGCACCGCAATTTACGTATTTTTCCCGTGCACACAGCGACTTTTATGTTATCGTGGCATCGATCATTAATTATAGTACGGGACAACAATGGGAGAAGATGTAGACAACAAAAGAGGGCATGAGTCCCGCTCTATATTCTACATGCTTCCATATTTCTGCATACTTGCAAGCTACACATGTATATGTACGCGGGCTTAATAGTTTCCGGCGTGTGTTTTATACTTATTTACGTCACGAAGATGCCGATAAGCCGCTTATTTTACATTAAGAGCAATGACATATAATGATATGCTTGTAATATAACTATTTTACTATAATAACGAAAATATTTATACGTGTTATATCTATGCCATTCAGTAAGCACGCATAAAACATATTAAATAACATATTGTACGTAATGTTTCCACGAGGAATTTTATGACAGTTTGAAATATTCCGACAGTGTTTGCATTGATAAGTTTGATATACATCCTTACGTATACTTACCCGTCAATGTTTCGCAAACTCTTGTACCAACCATTTCGTTGCCAGCATAGTGATTATAAATTCATATCCATAAATAAATTCATAAATTTCCTGATTAAGATTTATTAATTGAAAAGAAAATTTATTGTTTCTCGTATTGACGTCAATTTTCAATGTTGAAAGTGCGTTACAATTGCATATTTTTTATATACGTTTGAAAATTTTTAATGCATATAAAAATTAATAACTGTAATTTATAACTTCTGAAATTTTATTTAAATGGAATTCTCAATGTAAAAGATTTTTGAATATTATTATTGTAAATTATGACATATAATAATAATATTTACTTGATCGAGACTAAAATAAATTCTGGAGGATAAGTCACGAATATAATAGAGAAAGTGAAGAAGGTAGAATTATTTAAATAAATATATAATTGCCTAATTGTTAAAAAAAAATAGTATGGAATTTATATCTAGAAATGTATATGATTATTATATATGATGAGGTATATATTAAGACTTAATAATAACGCAACGTTTATATATTCAATAATATTTCTTTTATTATTTCTAAAAATTATATGGCGACGATATGGTGGGGTCCTGCATCTAAGAAGTGAGAGAGAAAATGGGGAGTGTATTCATGAGAATTGCTTGGATTTATAATCAGAAATTTATTCTATCGGTTTGTTGATCATATTTTATTATATGCTCTTGTCCCTTCTCTCTCTCTCCTTCTTCTTATCCTTTTTCGCGAAAATGACGCTAAGAAATGTATTTCCCTGAAAATGGGATAGAAAAGAAAAGAGGTCGTGGAGAATTTCGAATTACATGGTAATATCGAAAATTCATGGGATATTTTGCTTAGAAAACAAATCGTTCTGGGACTGTACTATTTTAGGTATTTCGTTTGTTTTACATTTCGCAGATGAAAAATTTCATCAGCACGGTCTCTTTTATCATTTTATTAATTAAATACTCGTTTATAATCTTAATAGAACGTTTCAGTCTATGAGAAAATTAAATATATATTTCAAAAAAAAAAAGAATGGCAGTGCTAGACTGGTTCCGTTTCAATCTTTGAATCTGGAATCATGCTGACGATGCGCGATCGTGTTTGCGTTATTTTATTCCATTATTTTATTATTAATAATTAACTGCATTAATTATTCCATATAACATTGTTTAGAGATATAATGTTAGCTTAGATTTTTTCAACTAAAATCAAAAATATCATTTTATATGTATTAAGTTCCATGCTAGTTTTCTTCAATTTTTCGTTTGCATTGTGTAGAATAGTTCTAAAACATTTTTATTATTTTGGATTTAAGCGACATGGATGAGAGTTAAATATTTATAATGTCATAAAAATATATTGTCTCTCTATTATTCTCTATTATTCTCTCATCTTTAAAATTATGAAGAATCTGGAAATATATAATTACATATATAAGGACAGCATAATGATATCCTTGCAACTTAGAAAGTTCTTCTATCCATGTCGCTAATTAACCGTCTTGATAAGCATCACGTTCGCGCATCCATGTGCATCTTTCCAAATTTTACAAACTTTATCTCTTTGTTAAATTCGTACAGTCTATAAGCACTAACTCGTAAGTCTTTTATCCCGTCAAACGTTTATTATTTCATTCGCCAGAACTTGTATACGTTTATTTTATTGAGACAATTTAGAATCTGTTGAAAATATCAATGATTCCGTATTGAAATGCAAGACAATAATCAGAGAAAAACCTTTCTCTTCTGCCATAAAAGTTTGTCAAATATAAGAACAAGAAAATATCGTATGCTTTACGATAACATATTTATTCCGCAAAAAAATTTAGTCTCATAACTGAAGAGTCCATTATCATTTTTATATAGGATGTAACAATAAGACAATGCAAATTATTTATATAATAATCTTATTGTTTTATGCTATAAATTTCAAAGATTTTAATTATAATCCTAATAAAATTTCGTGCGTATTCTGAAAATATTGAATGATTTGGCAAATAAAACAAAAAGAGCATCGGATAGTTCCATTATCATTACACTTTTTGTTACACTCTGCATATATGTATATGTACATAGTATACTGAATTTAAACGAAGAACACACGTTGTTACGACGCGAAGTGGTCTAATTTCAGTTCTGGCGGAAGCAGTAGTTCACTTTGCCAGTGACTATTATCAAATGTGCGACATGAACTCTCTGCCATGCATGGAAAATCAACTTGCTTTGAAATAGAACATTTGAATATTAGCGTGAAATTATAGACGACCACCTGTCGCATTTTATTCAATAAATTACTGAAATGGTTTCTCTCTTGGAACAGAAATACGACATTATCATGTATTTTCAACGGATTCTACAAGACAAACACAACGCACGTAAAACACATGATCGATGATTGATGAATAATGATCGTAAACTTATGTACACTGGATTCAACTGTTTACAATAAATAAGTCTTTAATAAATATACCACTATATTAATAGATCGCTTCTACAAAAAAGAAAAAAAATCGCAGTGAGATTGAGGTTTTTTTCACAGATACATCTATCTAGATTCGATGAAACTCTTAATTAGAAAAACAAGGAGTCATGATGATGTTTCGTTTATTTGACAATGAGTAACTAATCTCTTCGAACGGCATTCGATAATCGAATAATTTTCATAAAAATTCAAATTGTATCGGGAATCATCAACATAAATGAGCGCAGTATCATTATTAGACTCGTTATCAATCAATTCCATTTCGAAATTTCTTTTGACTATATATTTTTTGAAGATAACATTAAAGCTAATTTCATGAAATTGAACTAATAAAGAGTTAAAACTTACATATTTAGCAGAAATTTACACAAGTGTACGGAGAATAATTCTGTTAAATATTTGTTTCGTTACAGATCTGTTCTAGTTTACAATTAAATCAATTACTTGCTCACGATAATATTTTGATTCTTTGATTAAATCTTAATTATATATGGCAAATTTTGATTATAATATGATGGAAATAATTTAATATAATGGAAATTATTATTGAGACTTTCTAATTTTTACATACTGTCAAGCATCTTGAAACGAATTGCGAAAATAAAATTGAGGTGCGAGGAACAATGGTCGAGTAAATAAAATTCGAGAAATCGGCACGTACAATTTGCGATCTGATCTCCTTGGTACAATAAGAAAAATCGATGTGTCACTTCGCTTCGTTATAAATACTGAGATTACATTGAACAAATTTACTTTATACGGTTCGGTACGGTAAATTTTAATACATATAATTTTATATTTATATACACGTCACTGGTAAAGGTATCGCGTTTTATTGCGAAATCAAAAGTTTAAACTCACAATTTGACTAATTGCTCGTAGAAATTTAGCATTTAAACGTAAATAGCTGGGCTCGTCCTTTTTATATATCCTACAATTTGTATATAATTTATACTAATAAAAAAATTATTTCGTTACGAAACATTACATTAAGCGTAATCGGAAACATTCGCTTAATTTCATATGAGAAGCGTAATTTACGAAACTATTAATTTTTTTTTATTGAATAGTTCATTTTCTTAATTAGATTCGATTTCTATTACCGTCTCGAAAACAATTGCATTTCGCGCTCGAATTGATTTTATCCGCCTACATCTTTTCCTTCAAATCGCTTATTGTCTTGCGCTGCCCCTCCCGTCCCCTCGTTCGCTAAAATATTATTAATTTCTTATACTTATGCGCTAATCGCGCTAATTAGGACGTAGTTTTTGCCAGTAATATATTATACAAGAAGCTTCTTCTATGTAACGATGTACACGGCGAGACGAGAGCGGTTCATAACAAATTAAAAGAAAGAATAATTATCATTTTGTTCAGCATCTATCTAATATAAATATAATTTTGAACAACATTTTAATTCGATAATATTATCTGCAAATATTATGCTAATTGGCACAAATATTAACACACACATGCTTCGCTTTTAAATTTTTTATGTTCATTTGCTTCTATTTGCTGTCATTATATATTACATTCTTCTAAATTTTTTATTTACATAGTTTATTCGATCGGATTTATTTCATACTCGTGTCTATGTTAGATGAGAGGCAGTTACATAGATTAAAAATACGTACCTAAATTGTCATGTTAGAAATATGCTCTGTAATTATTAAAACTATCGAAGATCATTTTTTTTAATGTTGAAATATCTAAAGACATGGATTATCATTATTTTCATTAAACTATTTATTTTGAAAATATTGTGAAATTATAAATTATATTTTTTTTAAATATGTATATATATTTTTTCAAAATATATACATAACTCGATTATAAAATATTTTGAAATAATATACAGTGCTTTTTTCAGCATTTTACAAACAAATTTTATTTATAAATAAATTTCGTTTAATTACTAGAGATTCTTTAAAATTAAATATATTTTTATTTTAAAGAGAAATATCGGTCTCTCAAAAAATCCACAAACAAAAGAAACTAAAAATTGCACATTATATAAATTTATATAATAAAAGAGTTGTAATCAGGGAATATTTGTTTCTAAAATCGAATGAAGATTACGGAAACTATGTAAAAGAGATGTGCAATTAACTCATTCGCCATGCCCGTGTACGAGCTTCGTGACTTGTTTTGCCGCCGAGAGGGAAGTGTTTTGAAATTAAAGTCGTATTTCATGCTCATTATCCGGCCGTTTGATACTCTCGATCCGTTGCGACCGGTAATTATCCCTTTTCGGATAATAAGCGTAAGAAACACTCTTTAGTCAGCACGCTCTCGTCTCTGCCTGAACAAGCGAGACTAACTTTTCGCTTCTATCAATGTTAATCGAATCTTAAACCGTCTCTCTCACCACGTAAATCGCGAGGATCGACATAGAAACGATTTCTGTGAACAAATTTTATCATAAATCTTTAACTTTAGCAATAAAATGCTTTTTGTCTGATGAAATGCATTATCCATAAATATTGAGACCTTTTTTAAAATTTAGTAATAATAATAAGTAACTTTATTATTAAATTACCGATAATTTTTTCGCGTTTTATATTTCCGTACAAAATTTTCATTATTTTTATTTTGTCTTTTTAACTGTTTCTCATATATTTAAAAAAAATAATTTTTTCTATACAGAATATATAGAAAAATATTTAGATTCTCTTGGTATTAGAGTTAAGGTACGAGAGTTAAGAGAAACTAAAACGAAAAAACACAAAGTATTTTATAATAAGTTCTATAAATTTATATAACAAAACTAAAATCTCGTTTTTATACATATTCTTTAATCATGTCTGATAAAAAAAGAACACATACATAATAAGTTAAAAATATTATTAGAAGCGAATTTTTTTATTCAGATTATAGAAATTTTAATCATTTTCATTCTCTAATAGAAAAGATATTTTTAATAATCCACTTAATTAAATTTTTAAATTTTATATATGTAAAATGTAAAATTTATTATTTATCAAAATATTTTTAAACACGAAGTCATAATTTCACTGAAGCCGCAACCACATCGGTCCCCTTATATCGCGAGTATTGAAACTTCGGCACGATATCATACGCCACGTGTACACTTGTCGTATACGAAAGTGGAGTAAGTTGTAGTACGTATAGAGTGATTTCTATATACACATAGTTTACAATGACATTCGCAGATATCCTCCTACCGTTCGAAAAAATGAGAACGTCATATTGCCAATCGCTTTATAAGAAATTTTGTAGTCGTTCTCGGGATTGTCTCGATCATACTAGAACCATTGACATCCTACTCGTCCTGTCTGAATGTCGTTTCCGCAATCGACTCTACCATTTCGGTCGTAAATTCGCTCGTGACGGTTGAGAGCGATTCCTCATCAACGAGCGAAAAGTTCGACAATGAATTTGTAGAGTTTTCGGCCGACTGCCAGAGCAAGGATGAAGAGGAGGGAACTGGCGAAGATATAGGAAGTTGAGGAAAAGATGTGGCATACCACGCGCTCGTGGTTTCAGGAACTTTGGTGGTCGACGGGAGATTTATCTCGCTCATCGGCGTCGATTTCGCTCGACCCAGCGAACTCGAAAACGACTTTCCTTTCCTAAGCGAGCTCATCGGTCTCGTGACATGATTCCTCGAAGACGGCAACGGTTTCCTACGGCCAGATGACGGCGAATTCGACCTTCTGGCGGAGGAGGGAGCGGTTGACACACCAAGAGGAGACGGCAACGAGGATGATATGGCTGTCGAGACCTGCTGCTCTTCGCTGGTGGGCGTTGTTAGCGGCAAAAAGGTCTGGACTGTGCCAGACTCGTACTGCTTCCGGGACGACGGGACCATCGCTTTCCCTCTGCTCGGTGGACCCTTCCTCTTCGTCTTTTTCCCGTCCGTCAAATCAGGCTTTTTACTTTGATTATCGGCGATGTTGACGTTTGGCTTTTTCGCGTTTGATGTTGATGCTTTGTTCTTACCGTTGTTGAGATTTCCGCCGCTGCCGCCGCCGTCGCCGCCGTCTATCCGCGACTTCCGCTTCTTCGCCGGTACCGAAAGAGCCTGACGTCTGCAGGCTTCCTCGCTGGCCGCCCCCTCGCAGGATCTTTTAGATTCTGGGGTGGTGATGTTGCTCATCTCCGAAGACGCGTCGATGTCCGGTGTGGGACTCGTGGTAGATTCCTCGACGACTCGGCACTGGGGACCAGGCTGCTCGTCCGGTCTACACCGTCGCTTTCGCTTCTTCCTCTTCTTTCGTTTACGGCATCTGAAGATGTCCCTGCCGTCCTTCTCTTGGGGCGGCAGAATGGGACAGATGGATTGTTGCGCCATGTTATCGCCATGTGACAGACGACGATGATGTCGATGGCGCACGTTGTGTTGTGCGCCCAACATCCGCCTGTGAAGAGCTTCTACTTGATCAAACGGAGCCACCTTCGTCAACACCCGGGCGAAGGCCGATTGTTTACCCAGGTGATGACCTCTAGTTTGTACTTTCCTTGAGCTGCCGTTGCGATTCAAGCCAAGATACAGCGTCTTTTTTGTCGTGGACCAGCGTGCCGAGCTGTAAGTGTTGTAATTATGTTGCTCCAAGGTTTCATTGAAGATGCAGTCGTTTGTAAATTCGCGCTGAAACAAAAAACAAAATAGTATCTTTGTAAAAAGCGAGCGTTGAAAGATTCTTAGTAAAATTAATGGAAATTATTGACAAGTTCATCAAATTCGTAAAATTTTTTCTATTTTATGATTCTCTCATTTAGGAAAAATTTATGGACTTATGAAACTGTTTGGCTTTATTTCTAACATTATTTAAAAGTTACTATGATTATTTTCTCGATTCATTATCTCTGCTGCGAATGTATTCGTACTTTCTAGTTTGTACTTATCTATATTTAAACCAAAATATAGATAAGATTTTTTCGTGATAAACAAATATAGGAAGCAAATTGGATATTATTAAATATACTTGGAAAAAATAATTTTTAAATATATAAATTTCATGTACATAAACTCAAAAATAAACCTTTTATTTTAAAATTATATAAATTAAATATCATAACATATATATTAGATATCACATAAACAAGTCAGTTGCTTTTTAATAATTTTGATAGTTTTAAAGAATATTAATTAAAACGATGATACTGGAAAAGAAACATTTATTCTTGAAAAGAGATTATTTCAAAAATTAATTTAAAACTTATATTTTATATCTTATAAGGTAACATTTTCTCGGAGATATATTTTCGAAAACATCTACAATTTTATTAGATATTATTAATTATATTACAAGAACATAAATATTTTCCTAAAAATATTTTTTTTATTTGTATGTTGTTTTAGTTGCCATCTCAATTAAGCTCTCGGGTAGGGCGCTGTGTATATCATGATGTAGACTCTCTACTTTGTTTCCTTGAGGTATAGGCAATAATGAACGATGCACACTTGTGCAAAATGAGGTTAACGCCAGTTAAAGCGCTAATTTTCTAGCAGAGTATTGAGGATAATGCGAAATCGACTGACATACTAATGATGATATACGATAGACATTATATTTTACTGGTTTCACGATTTCTGTTTTGTGATAACTTGTAGAACGGAAATGATAATATTCTTGACAGAATATTATATTATTTATCAGTTTAATTGCGCAAAGATGGGTGGTCCCAGCTTTCTCATCCTATTACAATGCGTCACGGGCCTTGCATTCATATATATTTTAAGGAATCGAAAAGGACTATAAACAGTTATTTAATATTGCGAAAATACAATACTTAATTAATTAATTTTTGCAATAAATATGTTCGTAATTAATTGATCTATTAAGTGGTATTAATTTGGAAAATTAACTTATATTTTTAATAATAAGTTGATAAATAAGAAAGAAATGTTATAAACGTTCGCCAGAATTCTTTTTGAAACGGAGTTTAAAGTTATTTAAGGAAGAGAACTAGAAACCTTTTATTTTAGAATTAAAAAAAAAATTTTTTTATAAAAAAAAGCTTTTCGTAGGTTAAATAACAACTCCTTTAAAGATGATTGCAAGTTTAGTAGATTATTTGGCTACAATAACTCGAGTAATTTTGGCAGCTATTTTAACGATAGCGGAAGTACAGTGCAGATGCCAAGAATAATGCACACTGCTATAATGTATGCAAAAATGTAGGTGAAATATTTGGAAGGATATCAAAATGTCATTTGATAAACTGAATTTGGGAGAAAAAAAGTTAAATTTCGTTGCGATTGAAGTGTGACGGAGCTGCAAATCAACATTTTTCTCTAATCTTTTTTAAATCAATATTTTTTACAGATAGTTTTATTCTCTTCTTATCATTTATAAACTTTTTAATCAAACTAAATTTTATTGAAGAAAATATGATTAAAAAAATACTATAGAAAAAAAAACAGATTTGAGAGAAATTGCACAAAACTATACATCTTTTACTAGTTTCGTTATACAGAATGTATTATCAAAGGTTGTTGGTGTTTGATTCACGGATCATTAAATATCTGTTACCGGGTTATCAATTATTCTCTTAGCAAAAGAAAATAGTATAGCGACGATGGCCGGTCAATGAGATGCAGAGGACAAAAATAAAGAAACATGTAATCAATTGCATATCTCTTCTGGTTCCTCGAGGCGATTATTATTTAATATATTTTTAATACATGTTTATCAGGGTGCATCTGTATTAATCAATGCTTTTTTTAGACATACTACGACTTTTGAGTCTAACTAGTTTTTGGCTTAACTATCATATAATAAAAACGTAATGAAGATATTTATTTAAGAGATATTACTTGGAAAATATTATTTGAGGGAGAATTCTTGGAATATTTCCATTTTCATTTTCATAATTATATTAAACTTTACTTACTCATTATCGTCGTTATTGATATTATTATCGATTACACTTGCAGAGCATTAGACACGAATCTATTTATTTTTCTATTAAAGCGCGTCTTAGCGTCACGATACACACTATTCTTTCTACCATCATTATAATTAAATCGCTTTTTATGCAGTGTAAATTATTAACACAAGCAGATACCGGTTTTTGCGTCGTTCAAATGATTGCGTGGCTCGCTCGCAAGAACGGATAAGTGAAATTTCGTCAATGATTGGTGAATTAACCGCATTCTCGCGAAAATAATTTAGTCGCTAATGATTGCGAATAATGTGGCTTTTTCCGCGGCAGAATTAAAATTAAATCGTTCATGCTTATATCACGCGCACTTATTGAAGAATCTGCGTAACTACCATTTCATACGCGGTTCTATTTTAGTCTTCTAGAACAAGAAAGCGCTTCCGTGCACTTCTGCACGCATCTGTGACTCCAATGATTGAAGACACTGCTTGTCACGAGGAGGAAGAGTCGGTCAGCTGTTAGCACACTGACCGCTGAAACTCGGTATTCAAATCTCACATTAAACAATACTACGTATTGACTTTCTCTCAATTATCACTTTCTCATAACGTTCGGACATTAATAATGTCTGGCTTATATATGAATGATAATGTGTTTGATTGAGTTAAACCGTTGTTATTTTGCACTCAACTTACTTATTACGTAAACTTTACAACATTCATAATTCTCATGACGCAAACTTCATAAATTCATTTGTAAACAAAAAATAGTTTATTTAGTTATGTAATAGTTTATTATGTTATTGTTTTAGTATGTAATTATTTTAATTTAAACTTTTAGATTTTTATTTTGGTTTTATCTTAGAAAAATATATTTTAATGCTAATTTATAACTTAAAAAATACATTTTATTAATAGTACAAATATTAAAAATAAATATTTTATAAATTTCAATTTAAAATCCATAAAAGTTATTTCATTTCGTATTTTAATACAACGATGTTCTTCAAAAGATGTAATTTGAAAGCGTAAGCAATAAATGCTTTTGTGTTTCATTCCGTGCAATTAACGAGGTGCAATCGAGTTGATGATAATAATTAGGGTCGTCATGATAACGAATTGCGGATAATACTTTATCGCGTAATTACGGAGCTGAAAAACATTGAGTGTGTGTGCATATTTGCACGTACATGTGGAACCAGTTGTTGGAAGAGCCTTAGAAGTGCTGCCGATCATTCTTTATATTGTTTGATAATGGAAGGGGGTGGGACGCTTTATTAATATATAGAGAAAATTTTTTTAAAGCAAGACTAATATGCTATATTAAATTATTTGTTATGCTCATGAATCGTAATAATTAAATACAAATTATATCCGTGTACGCAAATAATTAGCTTTTATTAGTAAGAAAAAATATTGAAATTTGATAAATATCGAAATTAAATTTGAAAAACAATCTTTTGAATTTTTTTAACTCTTAATTGCTTTTTTTAATATGTCACGTAAATATTTATTAGTGTGCACGTAATATTTCGTCAGTTTTCATAAATTTTTATCAATTTTCTTAAATTGTTCCTTACATTTTTTAAACAGATGAATCAGATACAAATTTTGTATGCCATGAAACTATATTCAATATTTTTTTAAATAACTTTTATTATATATAAAATATTTTTGCATTAATTTCAAACATATTAAAATACTTTTTAAAATTAATGAGTTAATTTAATTTTATATTTGTAATAAATCAATACGATTAAATTTTAAAATGTCTTGTTTAATTTTCTTTTTTTTTATGAGATAGTAAATATCTTCACATTTTTTTCTTTAGCCAAAACGATTAGAGATCATCGGTGGATATAAATATGGCATTGCGTATGTGGGTTTTAAGCGGTTTTGGTAAAGGAACCGTTGGGATAAAATTTATTTCGGTCTTATAATCGCGTCACGGTAATTTGTTACATATCGATAAAAGAAATGCGTTACATTTAATCCAATTATCGAATTAATTGCGTTATTAAATGCTGATCTTCAAAAAGACTATAAGGCATCGCGCGTTAATAATCATAAATCATTGGATTAAATCTTTCATTTCGATTATACGTTGTAGTTGTCACACATATTTGCGATATTATCGGATTTACATTTTCACGAACGATTTTTGAGTTAATAGTGTGACATTTATCATTCTGGGACCTTTCCTCTTATAATTTCCGTGCAAGAACATGACATTCTTCTCATTTTTTTCGACTTGGCACAAGCTAATATACTAATGCTAATGCTAATATACTAATATACTAATTGCTATTATTTTATAACGAATTATGAATTATTGTTTGATATTCGAATAATAGTTGACAGAATAGTAATTTCAAAAATATCAATAAAAATTACTATCATATACACTCTATCTGATTTTCTTATTATTTTCTTTTTTCTTGATATGTGCGTATATTTTAATCACTTTTTTTCCATTTATTCTGAGACGCGAGATCTATCGTTTATCTTTATGATTAATGTGATCATTTACCAGTTGCATTGCTCTATGCATGAAAAGGCGGTGCTATAAAATGATAGAATCGAAAACATATGTACATACATATGTCGTATGCATGTTGCACGTTAAACGTCAGACGTTGCGATCGTAATTTTGTTTAGCAGAAAATCCAAGTTGTAAAGATCAATGTGTGTGTGTATGCACGCTCTCCTCGATTCCCAATATATATCAAATAGACGCTAGTCTATAACTAGAAAGGGAGATCAAATAGCTAGTCGAAAGAAAGATTTGTATTTCCAAGAAAAAGAGACGGATCCCGGATCTTTTCTCTCGCGCGTGACAAACAAGATTTTGTCCCATTGAAAATATGTTTGAAACGGAGCGAATTTATCACACGGCCGATATACGTTTTTATTGCGATATAATCGATTTACAATGTTACGGGGAACAAAATTCTCGAGAGGGAACGACTCACGGAATCGTATAGACAGGTTGGTGATCCCTGATGTGAAAGTTAAGCGCAAAACGATGTTTGTTCTCTTCTCGATAAAGCCGCTAATTTTGATAAAGAATTTTTTTTGGTCGTCGTCGTCGTCGTCGTTTCTCGAGACGCGTCGCGAGATATCGTTCGGTTGTATATTCAAACGAGCGGATTTACGGCCTTGGTATTTGGATCTGTGGTCGCGAGCTGACTTGGCGGTGGGATCTCTCCAGTCACGCAGTGTATGTCTCGTTTCGACGACGCCAGAAGAAAAATCGTAAAGTACGCGAAATACGGCGTTAATGTCTATCACGCGAGATGTATTACCGAAGGAAGCGCCAGTGGTTCTTTAACGAGCGGCGTCGAGAGAGAGAGAGTAATCTTCTTTCCGTCAAATTGTCTTCTTAATCCCGACCGGCGACCGAGGTAATCGTTTTTTTTCTGGCGTCACGTGCCAGACACAAGGAAGACTCTGACGAGTATCCTGCTGCGAGATGTTGGAAATAAAATTCGCGTGTAATGCATAAAGGAGACTACAAAGAATATCACGTTCATTTCTGAGTAGTATTAAATACACATCAGAATGACATAATTTATATTGACGTGACAATGTTGTAATAAAAAAGAAATTTTACATGTGTGTGACATATCATGGTAAAAATAAATTGTGAAATTTTCGTGTTTGAAAAATAGAGTAATTGATATTTAAAATGGAATAATAATAATATTCTAGAGATAAGATTAATTTGATGATTACTATATATTTATTAAATATTGGCCATTTTTATCATTTCAATAAATAAATTTCGATTCATTTTCGATAAATTTTCGAAACCTCGAGATTGTAGCTTTTATAACACGAAGCCTATCGATTTGTATGTTTGCCACATTTTGAGCAGCACAAAACGTTTCGATACCATCCGGTTTCCATCACGAGTACCATTTCAAGTCGACCGATATTCACGATCCCATTCGCGCGACGATTCCCGCGGTCGTAAAAATCGGGAGAATTCTTATAGGACGAAAATTTGAAAATCTCGAGGAGGGAGCAAGGGTTATAGCCGCGAGCGTTCTCGGGGCAGGTTCCGCCTCCGTAGAATTATTTAGATATGCTTTCAAACGCCCACCAGTCACCCACAAGCCGCCAGTTGGCGCCGTCATTGTGAGAGGATCCCCGAGTTCGTTCTTTTGGTCCGAAATGAGATGGAACTCGAGAGCGAGTCTGTCTCAGACTGTGTCTGTCCCTTCTGCTCTTCCCCGCGTTCCGCCATCCGACACGGACCTATGCGCGGCGCATAAACGGCCGTCTATCATAATATTTGTGCTCGTGTCGGCGACTTGAATTATGTTGTAACGACTAGTCACGAGGAGAAGACGATCCGAGAGAAAGAGTTGCGTGTAACAGTATTCGTATGCGTGTATTAAAAGGGCGAGAGAGGCAAATGTGGCCTCGTGGGTGCGCGCACGGGCCTGATGTACGACGGGATCGGACGTGGGGACGTAGCACCGTGTCCGATTTTAACGAGAATCCACCCAGATTGGATGCTGATAAAATATCGAACGGAGAACTTCATCTCGAGTTGGAAGCGCGAGAAGGTCGAGAAGAACGATTCTCACGGATTAACCCTTTGATTATCTTGATAAATCAAACGAGATTTCAACGGATCTCGAATATGAACCATATCATATCCCATTTGTTTTTGTTTTATTTGCGTATTTCGAAATTCAGAATTTGAGTGGTAAAACACTTTCTTTACGTTGGAATAAATTTTTGGAATAATATAATTCTTGATTTGAAAAAAAAAAATTATACAGAATAAATTGAATTTTGGGATTATCACCTATCGATGTATCTAATATTTACTCTACTTGAGATAATATTTCTAAAAGTAATGATCTTATAGATAAAAGAAAATATCTAATTTGAGATATAATTTATGAATTTAGATTCATCTTCGTTACACACATGTTTTATGTTATATAAGACATAGTCGAAGATAGATACGTCCTACTAACCTAAACCTGTTTTTGGAAATATATGACCACAGAGATATGAAACTCTTATTTATTATTTCATCTGCATCGTTTTTAACTTAGCACTTAGAAATATTTCTGTTTGATAATTATTTAGACGAAATTAATTTACCATTAAATTTTATTAGCATCCATGCTAATAAAACTTATTTAAACTATCAATAGACATTATAACGTAGAATGACAATTTTCAAAATTAATTTAATTTTTAAAAATTCTTTTTTTTATATTTTTTACTATAAAAAATTAAGATTTAATTACATATATATATATGTGTGTGTGTGTGTGTGTGTGTGTGTGTGTGTGTGTCTCGTATTTATAAATGTACCTAAATATTATCCAAACATTCTTTAATGATAATATTTTTTATTCTATTAATTTCCACAATTATATAAAAATGACGAATATTTTCTTAAAAGTAGATATAATTTTATTCTTGGAATTCTCAAGTTTTAAGCAGGGTGGCATCTAACAAATTTCCGTAAACTAAACAGATCTATCTCAGGCGTTTTGTAATTCGTTAAATCATTAAAAAATACTATGAAAACATCTCCGTGTGAGGGCTTAATAAAACTCTCCTTTCGGAATATCTAGAAAATTTATTCACCGATGACACAACTGACAGACAAGGCGAGAAACATCAGTTCTCCATTGGCCGATTGTCACGCGAGAGCCGCACATGTGCGCTGAAATCGTAAAAAAAGGTTGCTTTGCGGCGAGAAAAAAAGTTGAGAATTGACTCACCCCGGGATCAACAAGTCTGAAGTCGCCTGGGTGTATTTATGTGCGACACCCTGTTTCTCGATAAGGCCGGCGGCTAATTAAACCTGAAGGCCGGCGAGCTACGAGAAACAACCCCCCGCTGTTGTTTGACGTCGAAAATGAGGGTCGAGGATTGTTTTCGAGACTTCGAACCACGCTTTCAATGCTAAATGCGATCACCTTAGCACTTTTATCTCACATACACTGTATGTGATTATCGTATTAAGAAATTTAGAATAATCATTTATGTTAAAATTAGAATTAGAAATTCAAATAATTATAAATTATAATTGTATAATATATATAAATTGAGAAAATGACTATTTTTGCTAAATTAGATAAATTTTGAAAGAAACAAAACCTTACAAAAGAACATATCTATATTAATATAAAATAGGAGATAAATAAGATGCATTTTCTTAGTCTATACTAAAATTAATAGATGTATTATTTCATCAACAATGGAATTATTTATCTTCAAATTCCCTTTTTTACATTATGCGTTGCGGATAACCGAATACTAATAGTAAAATTCAAACCAGACGGGAATAAAATCTTTAGCGAGCTTTATCGCTATTTATTCGGCTCGTTTGATTTTATTGAATCGTGAGTCGTCCAGAACCGCGGCGAGAAGGCAGACTCGAATTGCTTTGAGTATTCACCGAACCGCTATAACCGCTCGTGCTTATCTCCGGCTTGGCTCGCTTCGCCCGCGTGTTAATTTATGTACATCTACTATCTATCGCGATGGATAAAGGTTGGTCTGGAATCGCGTCTCATCAAGGGAGACCCTGCGGCAGCACTATTTATCGATTGCGTGGGCGGCCGGCTCGCCTCGTTACGCTCATATCTTTGCCCTCTTCTCCGCTACTTCGATGTAGAGCTTCTTTAGAGAAGGGTAAATATTGATGAAATTGACAAGCAATTCCGTATCAAGTGAATGTATCGGTCGTGGGAATCATTACGATACCGGAATTCGTGAATCAGAATTATTTCCACGGAAATTTTATTAGCGAAAAGTCAGCATTAAACTGGATGAACAAATAATAGAATGTTGAATATTTAGTTTTGTTTTTTTTTATTTCCGATATTGATATATATTTATCTAAGATAACAAATTACTAATAAAAAAATATATTTATATGTTTTTACAAAATTTTTTACATTAACTGAGGTTAAGGTATTTTATTAATATATATTAGTTCTTTTAAATACAACAATATAGTAATTTATAGGCTGTCCTAGATTCTGATCTTTAGTTGATGAATAGAATAAAATTTATTTTAAATTATATAAGATCAGTATTTTGTAAAAAAATTAACAATTTTATATAATCATCATATTAGTACTATATTACAAATATATATACAAATATAATTTCTAATATTAAAATAATATTGTGCTACATGCACTTGATTTTATTTGCAATAAGATACATTCAATCCAATCGAGAGTCGTTGAAATGTAAAAATAAATGACGCTGTCTGATGTTCGCACTTCCCTTTTTGCACTACCTCCAGGTACTATCATGCGTTTCATGGCATTTTCTTTAGCGAATAGCTGGTTGAGATTGAACTGAAGCCTCAGGGTGAACGAATTATGGGTTCGTAGAGAAAATAGTTTAACGATAATTCATTTTCGAAAATTTCAATATAATTGGTAGAATTCTAGCTCTTTCAACAAACAGTTCAAAATTTAAATTTTAAAAACAGTTATAACGATTAAGCATAACAAATATTTATATATTTTTAATTTTCTTTATTGAATATCTCCGTTAATTAGTTCTCTTATAAACTTATAAATAGAAAATTAATATATATCAAATTTATCAAGTTTCAAAAAGTTGTAAAAAAAAAACAACATATAACAGTTGCACACATTTTGTACAAATAACAGTGTTCAATAATGTTTCTTTAATATAATACTCTGGCAATATTCTCGCAAATAAATGTTTACAGTGGAGAATCGCTGTATCGAGCGCATGGCAATCGAATACCGGTCAAATTATGACTTGAATGGAGGAAAATGGTTGTTCGTGTTCGATACCGACGCCAAACATTTGCATCGTCGTGGGAACGATGGCATAATCCGATTTAAAGTCTCACTGCAGGTTATTTTATGACATCGATAAGTATCTTTGTGCTCGAAGCGGGACATGATTTCAAAGAGGAAGTAGATAAGAGCATCGCAGGTGAAACATTATTTCACATAGAATTTTATGCGAATACATCATGTAAATTAATACGTAGCCCAGTCTCACTTTAAAATTTGAAGACAACACATTTTCACAAAATTTTATCATAAAAATTTATGTTCGCCATTTATGAAAACTTCAATTTATGCTGTTTATAAGAGCCATCTTTTTGCTTTTTATTGATTATTTGTCTTATTTTTCTAAAATGTTTGTATTATATTCTTGCATATCACGAGAGGAAATTGCGTTTCTCTTATCAAAATTTCTAGTCTAAAAGCAAAGGTCAGTAGATTCGAAAACGGCATGAGAAACGTGATTCACATATACATACACAAGTGTCTCGAAAATAATCACCCGTTTGCGCAACTAAATTTCGTTTATCTCTTATCCGAGTAATCTTCGCGACGCGATTTCCATATCCCTCCTATTTCCGTTTGCCAAGATGCGCCTTTGAAGCTGTGCAGGCGAAAGAGAATTCTCAAAAATTCCACGGGATACAAATTAAGTATTTAAGATAATTAGCCGGGCCCCGCGCGCTTCATTTCTTGTGGAAATCGACCGCAACCTCGCGGGCGCCGATGCTATCTTGCTACGATGCAATCTATTTCCCGACAACTTCCTGAATCGAATGCAAACGATTTGATTTACATAGATACACTTAGGTTGAAGTCTGATCAATTCACTATTTTTAAACAAGCAAAATTATTTAATAATTTCAAATTAAACATTGCTTTTTATTAAATAAAAAATAAGCTAATTAATAATTAACATAAAAGTCTTTTTTTTGTTGCAAATTAATAAACTAATATGAATCATATATAAAATTATCAGGAAATAATTTTATAACATCTATATTTAATTTAACAACATTTTATAACATTTAGACCTAACAACAACATGAAAATTGTAATCTTTTCTTATAACGAAAGCAACCATTGCCTTATATCATATTAAACAGACTTTGATTTAAGTGTTTTTAGATTTACACGCACGAATCGCCTCGTAGTTATTTTCAACTATCCGTTTGCTTAAACAATAACCATCGAGCTGTCTTTGCAGAGAAACGAAGCATGACGTTTCCGTAAATTAATCCTTCCAGCGAAAAAGGAGTGTTTACAGCTAATGCCCTTAATTCTCCGTCAGTTGTAATACATTAAAATAAAGAATTATATTTTTTGCATGTAAATTAATTAATTTATTATTGAAATAAATTAAAAATCAAATGAAATTGAATACATAAAAGATTTTAAAAGCAATCATGCTGTAAACACTTTTATTTTTAATTTAGATGATGTAAATATATCTGACATGATTATTTTTTTAATTAACGCTCTGTGCTATTTGTTAGATAAAGAAGTATTATTACTATCGGCTTATTATTCGTAAAAATGAAAAAATGATAAAATAATATTTAGAAATCATTTAAGCAAATATTCAAATCGCGTAAGTCGCTAAACTTTATGTAACGATTATGCATGGATTTTGAAAAGATTTTATCAACAAAAATGCAAGATGATCACCGGGCCAATTTACTGTCAATTTTCGTACAGTATAATTTAGCGTAACGTAATTTCTCCACTACAATTTGCACGAAAGCCACTCATGACTAAATTGAGGTAAAATCAGGGCAAAATCCTCTTTTTAATAAAACTGTATGGGCGAAGAATTTTTGTTATCCAATCTTTTGAAGGGGATTTAATATTTATTTTGATTTAGTAAATATCTGAATAATAGTGAAAGTATTACAAGTATACACAAGAGATACTTTTAGAAATATTAAAAAGTCCAGAAAATATATTTAGCAATATTAGAAATTAATATGTGTGCTGATATTCGAACGAAAATAGTTCTTTTTATAAAAAAGTTTATGAATCATTTATTTTTTTATTCTTCTATTTATAAGTGTAAAAACTTAGAAAAGTAAGAAGAAAATGTATACAAAGATTTACATCGTATTCATGAATATTGAATTAATGAATTTTTCATCTCGTTAAGAAAGAATTTGAAGTATTTATCAAGATGCCGCTACCTTCATTCAGACATTATTTTCTTGTTCTACTTCTTTCTCATAAAGTGCAAATAGATGGAGATTGCAACAAGAATACCTTTGTTAAATCATACCTAATTGCGCTGTTATTTTTATTAATTCATCTTATTGCGAGATAGAATTTATTTTTTCGCGCATGTAACCGATGAGAAGCGCGAGATAATTTTGCGCTGAAGTTCTGAACACAAACTTCATCTCGTTTATCAACAAGAAGTTGAAATATCGCAATCCTTCACGCAATCTACAAAGTAAGCGCATCGTAGATTTATTTACTGGGAAATATATTCTTTTTTTTATCATGTATATGTAATGTCGAATGCATTGAGGCATTTTGTAATTCACAATAATAAAATAGTTTGATATCTTTTTTTAAAATTGATTAAACTCAATTATCTGCCTTATTTGTATTGGCTTTTCTGATACAATTAATTTAAAAACATTTGTATAAATTACAAATACATATATATATAATTACAAAACTTCTTTAAAAAATTGAAGTGGCAATCAATTTTAAAAATGGTTACTTAAATGATTTCAAATAACAAGATAACAATATATAAAAGAATTATAAGTGCGTAAAAAAATTATTTTTATTATTTATGCTTTGATTAAGATATTAATGGATCTAGAGATGCTTCTTATACAGAAGCATCTCTAGATCTATTAATATCGTAATCATATGATGTATAATCTTCCAATATAGAAAATCGACTACAATTCGAATAGGTGTAATCAAACTTTCTGATAGTTGCATATTGCAATGATAGTTGCGATATTTTTTTGGCAATGACAGATCGACTGTCATTCAGCAATATTACTGTATGTTCGCAAACATCCTTCGTTCTCGGAAAATCAGAAAGAGAGGGAGAATATCTCCTTTTTCTGTAATGATACGTCACATTTACTCGTACTTGCTTGCCTATTTGCCATAACCATTTTCCACCAAGAATTTAAAACGAGAAGTAAATTCAAAGTGGTAGGTGCCGGATAGCTAGATTACTGGAGAATCGCCTAAGTGCTAGCCAATTACAAGACGTCTTGGATTTGAATTCAGAGTACAGTGGTAGTCCGCATTTCTTTGAAAACTCGTCGGCTTTTTTTCCGCGACGCTTTTCCGCTATTCTTGAGGCTGCTGTCTGAAAACTAATCCCGATAATCGCAGAAAGATATGCACGTATTATAAGTGCTTTAATATGTTTTGGTCATTAAGTATTCTTATCTGATCATGTTATAATAATAATCATGTACAATTGATAAAAGTAATGAACCGTCCATCAAAACTGGCTTCAGTAAGTAAAATACTATTATACGAATTATGCATTTCATTTATATGAATAAGTAATTATATATGGCCGTATACTTTTTGAAGATTAAGATATAAGATTTCATTAAATTAAACTTAAATTAAGTAAAAAGCAAAAATTTTATCTATTTCTAGAATTTATTTTGTCAAACTTGTAATTTCTTAAATTTTGAAAATTATCATTATTATAAATCTAAATGTTGATGACATTATATAGATATGAATTTTTTGTAAAAGGAAATTATTACATAATGTTGTGTAGCTCTTCCAATCTTACAAAAGAAGGAAATCTTATTTAAATTAACTGTAATTAATTACAACATTCAATTATCTAGTGAAATGTCGTATCTCTAAAATGTAAATCAATATCGAGTAGGAAATTGCGATTTTATCGATCACGGATGAGCAATTTCTTATCCAATGTGCTAACGCGTCTCTAAAAGAGCGCAATTATAAATGTCCAATCATTTATTGGCCGTTTATTACCTCATACTTTCCAGCGTCTAAAAAGATAGGTCTGATGAGATCGAATCGGGCGACATCGTCGTGCCTCTCGCATTATCGAGTGATCTTCGAGAGACCCGCAGGGGTGAATCAAAGTAAAGATGGCTCTGATGCATGTAAAGTGCAAGATGCAAACCTGTACTCTTACGCGAAAAAGAGATCGATCGATTTAACACTCGCGAGGAGGCGCGATGGAAAGAACCACTAAATTCAAAGAGAAAAGAGTACAAAGAATTGGAAATATAATTCCAAGTAAATCGAAATAACGAATCTTGTTTTTTTTGTTTTCTAAATAAGAACGTATTAGGTTTCGGAATTGCTATAAAAATATAATATAAAAAATATTACAAATATATTTATTTTCCAATTAATGCGTTATACACTATTTGAGATCTAATCTGCGTCTCCTGCTTTTAATTTAATGTTTTTCTTAGTTTGAAAATTAGATTTTATTAAAGTGATGCTTAAGATATCGATCATTATTTTGCAAACAATCTCATATATATAATGTAATGTAATGTCAGAGAGCATGCACGTTTATATTGCATGAAAATATATTCAAACTTCAGCCGAAAAAAGCGTGTGAACGGCCGTAAGGACGAAGAATACCAAATACCAAGGCAACATTTAAAATTATAAACACGCGATATATGGCGCCTATAATTGTGGTTACGCCATCAAAGGTACCGACCTTGCATCCATCTAGATTGGGATTTTTTTCGGGATCGGCCTCGTGAAGGAAAGAATGTCCGCACCGCGCGAGAGAGTTCGTTTAACTTTCAAATTGACCCCGATTTAAACCGCAAAAGGATGCCTTGTCGGCATCGTTTGGTAGACACGACTCTTCGGCGGATCCAATTTGCCGGTGAGGTGTGAAGCGATGTTTCGGTCGTTCTGACTAGAGGAGGAGGAAAGTGGATGTGTAAGTTGCCTTGAGGATGTACAGTGATGCCGAAATTATTCATAAGGGCAAAAACTTTTATAAAAGACGCAACGGCCTCATTTTTAATAAAGACTATGATTACTGAAGTATCTTATTTTGTTGTATTTTACAGTGACAGTTTAATATAATTTTTTTATAAAGTTATATATATATATATTTTTTTTAATATTCTGAATATTTTTTTTATTTGATTGTTTTTAACTAATTATTTAATTAATAATTTGTTTAATTGTTTTTTAACTTATAATTAAAAAATTTTAATTATTTATGATTATTTTATATCACTGCAGAATATATATATATACAAGTTGTGAAGAGTTTAGAAATTAAAAATTTATACTGATTATTAATCGTGAATATATAAATCGAGTTACGTCTTTGTTTAATGCTCGTTACTCCTCACGCAAGAAAAAGAAATCATAATAGGATGGCTATAATGACTTCAATTAGGATCTTCATACGCGCAAACATCGAGTATACTTCAAAATTCCGTTCGTTGCTTTTTGCTGCATAAATCTTGAAATTTATCCCTACTGGATTAACGATTACGGCGATCAAACGAGTTTGACGCGAGCGAGCACGTGTTCGACTCAACGAATGCAATGATGTTGACGACGATAACGAGATCTCGTGATGTCTTTCGAAAAACCTTCGGATCTCTTCTCGACCTAATGTAACATACATATTTGCGAGGACTTCCTTCGCGTTCCATTTACATCCGCTGGTAGGTTTCAAGTTAGACCGATAATCAGACAACCAGCCGGCTTTCTCGGGCTACCCGTTCGTGCTTCACGCTTCCGATTAACCGCCGAGTGTTTCGCATTCCGCGGGTTGCTTCTTTTGCTGCTTCATCCGGCACGATGGCGAAGCAGTTCTCAAACTACGTCTCGCTGCTCGAATTTTAATACTGATGTACATGTAAGATTAACATGATTGAAAATGATATTTGTGGATACAATCTATGGATTAAATATTTATTAGTGTTCATTAATGAGACATTTTAATTTTGATCGCTGTTTTTATATATCTCATAAAAATGGCTAAATAATCAAAGAAATTGTAAAATAAAATAATAACAGTTTGCAATTAATAAAATAAAATAAAATAAAATAAGAACAGGATGCAATTAATGCAATTAATTCGACTGAGTTTGTTCTTTCACAATTATACTGTTTTCGCAAAGTATATTATTGATACTTCAAGTGTCAACTTGTAATTTCCAGTGTTATGATCTCTTTGGAAATCACAATGGGAAGGAATGTAAAAAATATTTGTTAAGACTCGAATAAAAATAACATAAAAAATTCAACGCTAGATTCTATGCTAGATGTGAACATGCGTGCACCGAAAAAATGAATCTAAGGAGAACTACGAGATTTCCTTTATCCTTTAATTATCTAGCGCCTGGAGCAGTGTAAACAGGAAATAAAGCCGATCAACCTAATCATAGTTAAGATATGCCTGGGATGTCGGTAGATACGCCCGGTATAAATGAAACGATACGTCATTTACAGGCATACTGAAACGAAACATCGATCTTTAGAATTGAAAATTACTTATTATGTCGGATCGCTTTGCAATAAAATTGAAACTGATTGGCGATTCTTGAGATCAAATGAAATTACTTTCGTCTCACATACAACGAAATTAGCGTCGAATGTCGGAACACAAATACGTGAAACATCTTAACAGTTGTACATTTTCATATGACAAATAATTAATTCTACAAAAAAGTATAATAAAATTATGAGAATTTTCTATAATAATTTTTACATTATGAGAATTTTAATTTCAAATATGCTTATTAATTTTTAATTCGAAATTTTTAACAAATCTTTTTAAATCTTAAAAATTTGAAACATGAAAATATAAAATATTCCATAATGTAAAATTTTATTTTGTATTTGAAGTTAGTTTTTCAAAATTTTTAACAATTAATTTCACTCTTTATGTTTTGTAACAATGAAGCATCATTTCTCTCTTAATTTAGTCCCAAATACATATAATTGAGATAAAGTTCACGATTTCTCAAATACCGTAAGGAAAGAGTGGCTAATTATATAAAAATATCGGCGATTTAATGTCACATCCGATATTCCAAGCATGAACGTCTTTCTATCTGTAATTTTCTTAGATTGCCATCATATAATTTTTGGTATAATTAGTCAATTTTAATTCACATCGTGCACCTTAATCAATTTATAACTTTTGAAGTGTTTTCGAAGATAGAATGCATATTCCTTCCGCCACTATTGACAATTTTTTTTAAGCTCTAATCTAAGTGGTCTGGCGTGTATCATATATTTTATATTCATGAAGTCCTATGGGCTGTAATTAAGTTAGAATTTTACAGTTGATTGAGCAATTGAAAGTTTTTCTCGAGTTTTTGTCGATCCGCGGGAGAACCCACAGAGTATATCGATAATCAGTATCGGACAGAATTTATGACCGGAAAATATATGATTTAATAAAGGGTTTCTCTCTCTACGTATTTTCATATCTAAAATATATATCATTCATAATAATAAATATAATATAAATAATAATAAAGTAATCGATAATCTAGCTAATTGTAAATTATAATTATTAATGTGAAACTAGACTTTCCTTTAAAAAAAAATTAATTTTTTAAATATGACAATCTGTTAAAATGAAATTTCCGACTTAGCCTATTTTGTTCGAAGCAAAATGTATTTCGTTTTCGGGATTTTTTGTATTAATTCGCAATTTTTATTACAATTTTGATATAATATCAAGTCGACATAAATAGAAATAAAGACGCTTGATGCTTACGAGGAGAGCTTTGTAATTAAGTTAGAGTTTTACGTTCAAACTACCGTCGGCGTATGTCGATATGGAAGCGAACGAAGCTTTCGTGCGCTTATTAACATCAAATTACAATCGCCAGGGGTATGATTATAACACGATTCTTCTTGGCATGTTCGAAAGAACGAGTGTGCGGAGAACAGGTTGATTATAAGCAGTCATCGATCGAGAAGCACATTTTTCATTGGCTCTCGTTACTCCTTCTGTTTATCCTTACGAGCGCGTGTACTTCGATCATAAGATCAGGTTGCATCCAAAGAGATATAATAGGAAGTATTTTGAAAGCCGAAGAATAATGCATATCGAGAAAACAACACGCCTATATAATGTATTTAATAAGAATTTAATATATAAATATAATAGAATTAATTAATTAATAATAATATTATGTAAAATTTATTTTAAAAGATTGGGAGAAAAAGAAAATTTGCTTAAAGCACTACTTCCTAAAGCATTGAAATCACTATATAAAATATGACGCTCCACTATCTTTCTTCCTCATAAATGCAACATTTTTTATTTAAAAAAAAATTAAATATTGATGGCTTTATTTGTAATGCGCTTGAGAGACAATAAGAAATATAATTTAATGTTGAATTTTTTTCGTAGCATATATTATACTTTCCATTTATATTTGATTTTGTGCGACAGTTTTCTGTATTTCACATACATTGACACGAAAAATAAACTCTTCATGCATCCGCGTTAAATAAAAATAAATAAGTTTTTTTTTTAAAAAGAGTTTACTTACCGAACCGTAAAGTAGACCGCAGGAGTCCATGCAGAGGTAAAGACAGGTCGCTACGCCTTGAATCTTTAATTGACCTCTCGATACAGATATCCTTTGAAAAATCGCTGAAAAAGATAATAATTATCATTAATTTCCTTAAATTTTTTACAAGATTTATTTATTACGACAATAAATGATTTGATCGTTGGACGGTACATGTTTCTCGAATACAAATATAAAATCCAACGGCATAATCGGACGGGGAAAGGAACAGGTTCTCTGAATGTTTTAATCCGTGGAGTCTTTTTCTCTCTAATGATCCAATCTTGGGTGCGATGAATACGTATTTTCAGCCGACTCATGCCGTAATTCATGACGTTTATCTCGAGCGTCAATGTCCATCGAATAGCTCGATGGTGTTGTCTTGGTATGATGAATGAAGTTGCAGCGCAAAATTGCAACTGCGGCCATGCGGAGACATGTAACATGGGCGCACTCGGTATTTATACTATCGATAAAGCTCGATCGAGAATTATTTGTCGCGGCGCCGGGCGCGGTTGCCCCAGAGGAAGGCCTGTTTTTAACGTCCATTTGACGTAGATCTCACCACGCGAACGCGTATCTCGCATAGTATCCCCGTATAACGTGATCGGTAAGTGAAATGAGTTATCGGGAATAATAATCGATCTTTTGAAGCCCGTCCCGAACTCTTGTACCCGCGAAGAGAAACGCAGGAGTGCGTTCGGCTCGATGACCGGTTACAACTCTGTACTGGATATAATGCGCTTACAGTGTAATCATCTTAATTTCTCAAAGCTCCTACACAACACGCTGGGCGCGTATTAAATATGTGCGTGACACGATCTAGCGTATGGATCATAGAGGCGAACGCGATTGCGTATCTAAACGCGGGGTCCGGTAAACGAAATGAATTATCGGGAACGAGCCTCGATTCTCTTCTTACTTTGTTTTTCTTTGTTTCAGGATTTCTCGGGAAGGAGAGGCATGCATAGTGTTCAATCTGCGGCAAGGGTCGGCCGCACTACTCATCTCGTGGAATACGACACTGGTCGATACACTGGACGGAATACGTGCTCGCATATACAAAAAGGTAATAACTTTAATTCCTCGATAGTTTCCGGGGTATGTGCAGCACACGTAACGCCAAGCGTGAGTAATATTAAAGACGTGCGTGACAATCTCACATCGCAAAACGAACGCAACCGCGGGTACCTCACCACCTGTAGCGCGGTGCGCGCTAAATACAGGGTGTTCAACGCGGTAATTCATTGCTTGGTCTCTTAATTTCTCTCTTAATCTGTTCTCTTCTCGCCCGATGATGCAAAATGATGGGACGGATACGTGCAGTACGTGCACGCATAATTAAAGTGTGATGAGTGGAGTAGCGAGGTTCATATTCGACCTGCTGCGAGTTCAATTTTGATTATAGAAAAGTGAAATGACGCTTTTTACATGAAAAAATATATTAATAACACATTTATAGGATATTCATGAATTTATAGCATATAATTCATAATCTTTTATGTTTAATGAAGCTTTTGTTAATTTAAAAGAGGTATAGAAAATATTTTAAATTCTTGTTTTGAAATTTTTTTAAAAAATATTTGATATTAAGATACTATAATTCATGAAATAATCTTTAAAGAATATAAATAAATAATCTTCAAAAATCGAGATAAATTAATAAATCTAAAAATTACAATTCGATCTATTTAATTTCCTGCAATTTAAAAATGAATATTTAGAATCAACTTGATTTGACGAGAAGCAGCGCAGGTTGATTTTAAATGGATGATTGGCCAAACTGGCTTAAGTGTCTCCAGCATATTTGCCTCCCTTCGTTCATCCAACATGTTGCTGTCATCGCGATTAAATATGCGTCGCGAAGATGTATCGGCGTGTTAGTCGCGTCATTTACTACGGTTTGTGCATGAAGGCGTAAATCTCGTGCATACTTGCGATTTTTTGCAAAGTACGCACTTCTACAATGACTATCGCCGTCAAACGCATTGACCGCACAATGAATGTCAATGAGTCGTTTAAACAGAATTATATAGAATATCTTAGGATTAGCAGGAGAGAATCACGAACGGATATTATTTATTACAAAATGTGTGGAGTTAAATTTTATCGATTAAAGTCAAAAGATTGATTATCTGAAATTTAGTTATTAAAGTGTCACTGCACTTTCTTGATTTTATATTAATATTTAATTTGAATGGAGCATCCTTGTTTACAGATAATTTTCTTAGAATTGTCTTCGAAATCTACTGTTTTTCTGACGTTTACAACGATTATTTATTTAGCGTTAATTACGTAATTTTGGCTTACAGCTTCTAATCAACGATCAAAAAATTTAAATCTCGTGTCTGCAGAGATTTTGGTCTCTGCATGTTTATCACAACATGTACTAGTCAAGAATAGAATTCTATACGACCGGGAAGCTATCGATTAAATGTAAGTTGCCATCTTAGAAAATCGATGATGATAATATATGAGATTGGTATTCGCGGATACGTCATTCAAAGTGTACAAGATGTTTCGATTCTTGCGCATACGTGATCATTTACCGACCAGTTTATAAAGACGTGTGAGTATATGATAAAGGGAGAGTTTAATGCAGCCAGAACCGGCAATCTCGCGGAGAAGACGATGTCATAAAGTAATAGTAATGCATATTGCTATAATATCTTCGTAATCGTTTAGTCTCTCATTTAGCGATTAATAAGATATAATTAAATGATAACGGCACGGTTTATGACAAAGTGATGCATCCAACATGTTTAATGATTTAGTGATATTTTTGAGAGATTAGTTTACGAAAAATTCAATTAACGATGAAACTGATGTAAAAGCAGATCCAAAAATTCTCAGAGCTAAATAAGATCGCGTGCCGCGTTGCAACGTTATGGTTTCAGTTAGCGTGTCAAAAAAAAGCTATTAAGCGAACTGTAGCAATAGTAACATGCAATATCGAATCCGTACAGAATTACATGAAAAATAATAAAAGCTAGGCGCAAGATAATAATTAATATCACGGTGGCATGCGGAATTACATATAAATAGGATAATTTTCATGTTTCAAAATATACGTTTCCCTTTACGATCGTTACATGTAATACATAATTGCGATCAATTGAGAAATAATTATACCTTAATTACACCTAATCTTATCTTGGTCTTGAAACAAACTACTATTGACGTTAATACTTATATTTTAACACTTTCTGCTCTTTCTTCGTCGATTTTAATTACGTTATGAATTTAATTATTATTTCATTTATTAATAAAATTTTCTATATATCTTTCTCCTCTTTTCTCGGTATTTATATACTTATCTTTCCGTTTTATATTATTATTTAATGATAACATTTACTATTTAATCGAATTAACATTAAATATAAATAAATAGGCTATCATTTATTTTCAAAGAGATAAAACTCATGTTGAATAAACATATAATGTATGACGTGATTGTAACTCGTTATTCGTTATATAGGAAGAGCTAAGATATATGTTAATATATGCTACACACAATTTAAGAGAAGCGAAGAGACGATCAGAAGAGAGATAGTAAGAACCATTTGGCGTGTAAGGCGAATATCGCGGTGTCGCATACGAGCATCAATTTCTAATTTGGCGCTTTACACGAATTTATTCTTTTCAGTTTTACAAGCCTGAGCTCGTACCGCATATACGATCGTAGATTAATTTATCATCCAAACGCTAGCACGAGTTTACGACGTCGTTGCGATATAAACTCGCGATTCACGACAATAAGCCTTATACATCGACAAGCCGTACAGCAAACTGGCGGTCTTATCAGGATATTTATAATTTATTCGAATTGCCATACACGCAAAAAATTTGCACACTAGCGCGCAGTGACTTTCATTTCCGGGAAGCATAGAAACGTCTATGGAAATCGATTTATTCGCTGATCCGTACCGATTGCTAGAACCCATCCATTATTGGCATCAACGCGATATCGCGATACACTTTGCAAACAAGCCTCGTAGATTAATAATACTTGGAAAACGATCGCTCACATTTAACTCTTTCAAGAATCAATGGGATATGTGACTCAAGGAACAGTTGTATCAATTGAGCGAATTATGGAATATTGTTCCTATTTTCAGAAGAAAGAAAGAAAAAATTTTTTATTAAATATCTCAAATCAGAATATTTTATTGTAGTAATTTTCTAAAGTTTTCTAGAGTTTCCAAAAAAGTTCAATAATAATATTTTTTTTATCTTAAAATAATTGTCTATTATTTTCATGTATAAGATAATTTTGCATTTCATATAACAAATATATATGAGTCAAGGATTTAAGTCATTTTTTTATATTTCATCTTTTACTCATATAATTTCTTCTTTAAAGAAAATCAAATACATTTTTCTCTATATCCCAATACATATAGTAGACTCAGTATTTCTTTTCGGACAAAATTTCGTGTTAACCTTTCCGATTCGCGAATTGCTAATTTTATTGCTAATTTTGTTGCTAATTTTAGAATTTCAATGTAACATTAGAGACCCGATGTGATTTATGTCTTCAGCCAATGCATCGCGATGTCGAAATAAATTATTAGCATTATATAAATTTGATTCGAGAAACAAGTTAGAAGCCATTTCGCGTGCATTGTCGTACTTGTCAGATGTTTCAATCTGCTGCTTTTAAGTGATATTAAATTATTGACATATAGTATTAGAATAAGGATATAATAATCCTCGTAATAAACATCTTTGTAAATTTTGCAGATGCAACTAAATAGGAAATTGAAATGTTACGATACAGCGATGGATAAAAAACGAATAACAAAAATTGACAATCACTTTCTAAAAATAATCATTTTATATTAAATCCAATGATAAAATTGAGGAACATCATCAATTTTTTCCTAAAAACGTGAAGTAAAATGTATTATCCTCGCAATATATATGTAAGCAATATATTTACTATTTTTAAGTGTTAAATTTTTTTATATATAATATATACCGCGTATTTGACATAATCTGATAATTGAAAGATACAACTCCTTTTATTTATTAACACATATACTCGTGTTTTGACGCGCTTAAGAGCGCGATGATCGATCACGTATTCGACGCGATAAGTCGCCAGTAAAATACGCGCGTGTTGGTAATAATGAATATACTCAGATTTACAAATGTAGCACGTCGTAGTAAACGGTTAACGAGCTCTTGAGTTAACGACCGTCAACACTCTAATTGAGTGTTCGCCCTTTTTCACACATACTACAACAACTATTGACTACCGTGTCATTCTCCGTGCATTGCGGATGTAAAACCTTTTTTTTTTAAAGGGAAAATGAAAGGAATCTCTTTCCAATATCTCAGATCTCAAAATCGCGTGCGAATTTGTACTTGCTGTCATTTTAATACGTGCGTTAGTCATTAATAATTTTTTTCATACGATATCTCTGTAATTAAATCTTTTTATCAAGTACTTGTTCTTATCTTTTCATCTTCTTTTAATTTATTCAACGTGAACGGCAATATAAGCGTACGTGTCGATTTGCACGGCACGCAATGTCACTGCGTAGGCGTGCAATGCGTTATATATACATGTATTTCGAGCATCTGAATCAGTCTGGCAAGAAACGCTAGACGTGTCTGTGCGCGAACTTTCTGTCCTTTATTAATACATTCTAAGAACTGCTGACTGTTGCACCCGACAAGGCCAAATGTGCTCGTATCATCACGTAATATTGTTTGTCTACGTGATACGAGGCACGCATCTCTCGCATGAGTAATGAAATGAAAGTGGCTAATATAATTGTACATATTCAGCAAATTGATTCTGATAATGCAAATATCTACGGAATGTTTCAAAAGTCATTCGAAACCGTGCTTTAAATTCGGCTGAAGTTTCCGAGTCGTTGAGAGAAAAATGTTCCTCGGAGAATTTTTAATCATTTTTTTGCATCAAAATTTTATATTTGTTTAATCTCGCGGTAAATTGTAACTTGGTGAATCATTTGTATCAGTCCAGTATTTGCGTAATCGCCATATATTCTTGCATTACAGTAAATTTCTAGATTTCTAAATTATCCGGACACGTAAATTATTCACGAAAACACGAATAGCATTAGTCGCGTCGCATTTTTCGGTGGTCAAGTTACTTTCTTAGCAGCGGCACCATACGAGATTGGAATCGATGAAAGGAGAAACGGTAGGATTTATCACGGCGGTGGATAAAATTTACGCCCATCTGATTAAAAATCCCAAACGCGCATCCACCGCCGCGCGGTCGAATCTTGAGGCATATCTCGTGGCAAATTAGTGTGGATCTCTTGTGAGCCGGATTAAGGAACTAAAAAGCTTTAACGAGAACAAATAAGCGTGACACATAAATAGGTGGACGCGTCGGTCATCCCATCTCGTTTAAAATCATCACCTTTATCTTTGCCGCGACTACATCGCGATTAAGATATCATTACAAGTAAGAATTAAAAGTTAATTATTTATGTGCAGTAGACGAGAAAGAGACGCCTTCGAAAAAAATGATTGCAATGATAAATTTGCATCTCACGGTAAGTTAAAATAACAGATGATTTATTTACTCAAAAATAATATTATATATCGTCGCATCATAAAACAATTATTTAATAAAATAAATTATTTAATTGCGAGTTAGGTACATTTTTGCTAATCTTTCATTTATATCTTCATTTATTTCCTTGTTAATAATAAATTCGTTCATGTTATAACGAAAGAATGTTTCATGAAGAGAATCGGTAAGCCATAGCAAACTTGGATAACAAGAAGCAAAAGAACGCTCATCGCAGAAAAAATATACAAAAAGTACAATGTACGCGAATGAAAAGGCAGGTGTTGTAAAGCCCGCGTGAACATCCGCGTGCCTTCCTAACGTATCTCGTTTATGTTGGAGATACCGAGAACGATGCTTGCTAACGGAATATGCATCAAACATTCGTAAATATTATGGCATCCGGCGGCGGAAAGGCCGAAATTATTTTGGACACATTAAAATGCTAATCTTAGTTCCTCAAACTTATCAGGCATACATACATCATTGCGATAACGCTGAGCAAGCCGCGCGCCGAATCATAATTCAATAAAATATTCTCTAATACAAATATTTATTCCAGTAGTCGCATTTTTCACTCAGCAATATATCGTCAATTTTTTAAATTTGTTATTGTTGAATTTGTTATTATTAAATAATAGTTACAATAGTTTCATTAGGTGTTATTTTTTCAGAGTTTTATTGAATTTAAATAATATTATTTAAAAATTGGAAACAAATGGGAAATTGAATAATGTTTCTTTTTTATTTTATTCTATTTTAAATTAATTTTTTTATATTATATTTTTCTTTTAATTAAAATCAGAATAAATTAAATTTGAAGAATGATGTCTTTGAAAGATGTATGAGTATCATAAAGTCATTCTAGAAGTTATGTGCTACTTTTTATGTTCTATTTTCGTACATTATCTCAAAAGCACAAAGTATCATTATAGCTTCTGATTGTCACGCGATTCAAGAAAAGGAATTACGGAAACTATCAAGAGAGAGAGAGAGAGAGGCTACTAACCCGATGATTATGTCACGTGGATTAGTTTCAGATCGGCATCGCCCTTCACAGGGTACCGAAAATAGAAACTACGTAGACCGTTGATGTTGTTGCATGCACTCTGCCATAATAAACTGTAACTTCTTGCGCGTATACACTGTACTCGTTTAATTCCGATAACTCGACGGTCGATCGAGCCAATATATATTTTTACTTTTCATTTTCACGAGCCTTATATTTTTCATCATAATCATTGCTCTAGTTTACATTCCGTTGTTTTGAGAATAGACATTTTTTAAATTTTTCTACTCGAAGTGCACGAGAAGTTGCTATTTCTGGTGCATATTTACATAAGTTATACCATAAACTTAGCATCGCGTGTTTCGATGTAATAGTTTAATTTAATTTAATTTTGAAACGAATTAAATGGAATTTTCTCGTTCATTCTGCTTATAAATTAATTGATCAATCATTTGAATTTCATCAAGTTTGTATTATAAGTTCAATGGGTTCCTTTGAGAGCTTCAAAAACTTCAAACATACTTCCGGCTGTACGCGTTAATCGCTGTCAGCGATTAATAGTGTGATGCTGGCGTAATTTGAGAAATGCCTGTAATTCGAGTACTCTTTTAAACCCGGAAATCGAATAAAGCTCTCATTCATTGACAATTTAGGAAAGTTAGGACTAAAGTAACAGCTGGAACAACGCCAGATTGAATCATTGTGTGAATGTACAGATTCACTTCACTCAATTTCTTAGCATTAAAGACAATTGTATCAAATAGTCATACAAAGAGTATCTTTCCTTGGAAATTGTTTATTTATTCTCAACACTTTCTTTATGTAATTGTACATTATTTTCAATTTTGTGTACACATAGTTATTTTTAGATAATAAAATAAATTTTCCGAGAATACAATGACACTAATATTAGACATTCAATGAAATTCTTGGCGAACAATCGTGCTAGACTTTCAGAGAAGACGTTTCTAAATATACTTTAATGTATGTATTATCGAAGGAAAAATATATATCGCCAGTATACGCATGCACAACTGTCTTGAAAATTTAATTTCGCTGGTGGAAGCGCGCTTTGCCTCGAAGGGACGGTCGTATAAAGGGAGGGCTAAGACGAGAAAGACGCGAAAGTGCGGCAAGACTAAAATGACACAAAGGTGTAGCGCGGAGAAACGGTATGCGGTACACCGCGACGGGCCATTCGGTGATAAATCGTCGTTCGTGGTCTCTTTGCTCGAGTAATTTGCGCCGCTAAATGGTCACCGGCAGACATAACTCGTCCGGGATGGAGGAGGCGCCTGCAGAAACAACAGCGACGTGTGGAACACGCGTCCCTCGTTATGTAAATCGGACACAATCCTCGGGTATATCCAGAAATCGGGGAGTTGCAAAAACAAGACACACGAATGTTCCCGAAACGTAAAAATCCCGAACGGGTTATGCTTCATCATCGGAAAGTACAAGTGTTTTGTATCGCCATTAAGAGAGTCATGTATTTATCTTTATATGTATATCTGAGTAGCGTATAAAATCTTAATGCATTTTTTATCTTTACGCAACGAAAGCAAACTAAAAGAACTCGATTCCTTGATCATTTATTTTTATTATTGTATAAAAATATTTTTTAATGACGCTATTTATCAAAAATTATAAATTTGATAATTTAATAAAATATATTAATAATTTAATAAAATTATAATATATTAATAATTTAATAAATTTAATAAAATATATTAATAAATAAATATAATAATTTAATAAAATATATATTAATTAATATATAAAATATATTTATAATATTTATATTTATTACATTTAATATATTAAAGAATTTTTTAAAATAAGTGTTAATTGCGTGTATAATTACGTGATAAAAACGACAAACAATTTCTATATTAATCAAAATACTTGGTGATTTACGAAAGATGAGAAAACGAATGCTTATCCTTTTCCTCCAGGAATACCGCGTCTGTTCCGTTGACTCTTTTTCCGGCGTTATATAGTCCATCAACGCTGTGAGGCTTCAAAGGTACAGGAAGTCAGTGACTGTGGTCTGTTTAATGTACACATTTTACCAGTAATTTGTGTCATTAGCCACCTTAACTCACCGGATGATGTTTGCACGTTTTCGCGGTAAAAAACATAAAGAGACTAAGGAGATTTGATCCTGAATACTGAGGCCAGTGCAAAAATATCGGATTTTTCCGGACATTGCTGTTCCCTAAATCCTGCGTCAGACGCTCTCGCGACTTCTATAATTGAGTTTCGCGTACACGACGATAGTCGTTTTCTCGCCTTATGAGTGGTCTTTCTTTTTCTTCCCTCGCTTTCTCTCCGCATATATTACTCCGCTTTTAATTTTATTAACTCTGTCTTGTTTCTTGTATTGTATGCAACAAACGCCGCTATCTTTTACGTTTATTGCGGATGTTGCGACAGATCTATCGTGCCTTTGGATTTATTAGATTTTTAAAGCGTCATTTTATCTCCTTCCTTTTTGTCTCATTATTTATAGGTTCATAAAATTTATCTATATCAAGATAGAGCGCAAATGTAATGAATATTTTTTTGAATAGGTGTTTAGATTTATTAAACTTAACCGTTTGTATTTTTAAATTTAATAAGTTTAATTGACAAAGAATATTTTGTCGCGATTGATATGATTGTAAAATAAATTCATCTCTCTTTCGTCGCGATATTGTGAACTATCAACGATAAATCCTTCGAAAATTGTCTCTTATTATTATTATTGCTAGAGATTAGATATAGTAGTTACAAGCAACTGTTAAAGAATTTACTTGCATATCAGACAAATCTTAACGTAATCAATCGCTCATGTATAATAGATTAGATGTATATTTATTATATAATTTAACAATATATTATTTTTGCGCATCAATAATAACCTGCAGATTTAATAATTTTTTTTCTGCGATAGGTAATATTATATCGATTAGCATTCCGTGGTTACTCATCTCAATTTGTATCACTAAACGTTCCTCGGCTTTTTTCAATAACAACTTAAACACATTAATTCTCCATCCTCTCTTTCTCTCTCTTCCCTTGATATGTAAATCGATCGAGGTTCGATTGGACACGTAGTAGGACCGTCGCTTAGGCAGAATCTATAAAAATTCCAAACATCTTATTTCTTCCTTGAAAACGGTGAATACAAGGATCTGAAGCACAGTAGGCGGTCTTGATGCCCGGCCAAGACTAATAACGCCGAAAAGACAAAAAGGATCCCTAGCGGTACTTCTGTAGAAAGTTGGAAGGCGAGAAAGAAGCTTGAAGAGTCAAGCAAAAATCAAAAGTAGTCTTGCGATAAGAATGGCAAAAGCAACGCGTATCCCTTGAAGAAAATTGGTAGAGAAAATATAGACTATCTTAAATATAGACTATTAATTGATAGGCAATTAAATATCTCAATTTTATCATTTTCATTTCATTCATCAACAATTTTATAAAATAATAATATGTACGTGTTATAGAAACATGTTAAAAAACTGATATAAATATTCGATATTTAAAAAAAATTTTTTAAAATATTTTTTTTTATTTTTGATCATCACGTATTCACGCATCTATTGAGAAATCCATTACTAATCGGAAAGTATGGACGATCAAAGAGATTCGGAAAATCGCACACGAAATCTTTGGCTTGACTGAGCTGATACTTCTCGAAAGTGGGCCTGTTGTTATGGATAAAGGGACAGAGCCCCATAATAAACTCTGATTTAGATGGCGTATCAATGCGCGCTGACCGCGCTTATGACACATGGCGCTCGCTTATTATTCGTATCCTCTCCGCGTTCCTGAACGAAGCCGTGAGGTGCGGAAAAAGAGAAAGAAGAAATCTGTGGGATTATCGTGAGGTCCGGCGACCGCGATCGTGAAACCGAAGACGAGCAATTACTCGGGCGAGACTGGTCCGACAGTTCGGCCTCTCTAATTAAAGGAAGGCAGCGAAAGAAACGCATCGCCGCGTGACGATCGCTAATCGATACAATGGTCTCGCGGAATGACAAGTGATGAAAGCGGCGACTAGTCCGCCGATGATCATCTTTACTTGATTAGCGAGATTTAGATCATCGGATGATATTCTATGAACGCGATTATATTAGAGAAATTAAGATAGATGATCATCTTAATTAATTGCATCATTTCATGTATTTCTAATATTATTTACTTTATGGATGATATATTTATGAATGTCATAAATATAATTATTTTATTATATAATATATTACAATTAATATAACTTTTATAAATAATAATTAATGATAATTAACTTTTTTTGTTTTAAACATTGACATACATAAAGTTAACTAAAATACAAAGGTTTATGATATTTTTATAACGTTGCAATATCGCGATTAAGATTGTTTTTATAGATTATTTACTAAATTAAAAAGACTATAAAAGATAAAGATAAAAAAATTTTTAAAAGGATCTTTAAAAGGATCTTTTCTATATTAATAATACATATATTAATAATTTAAGCTTGATATTCTATATATAATATATTGAGCAATTTAAAAATAACTTTCATAATTATATAATTTCCATGCATATGATATCTATTTTATATTTAAATATATAAAATATATAAAACTGTTGAATTTATAATTAATTATTTTAAAATTTTTAATTATATTATAATTTTTAATTCTATTATTTACTTTATTAAATTATATTATTATTTATTATATTATTATTATTATTTTATTACTATTATTATATTATTATTATTATTTTCATATCGCTAAAATATGATTATGGGAAATGCTTCTCATAAGACGAGAAATACTCATAAATAATCAGACATCGCGCAATTGAATAGTCGCGGAAGGAACGTACACGGTTGGAGGTGGATTATGACATTATCGGAATAATCGATGGGCGCAGTTTGCTACGTCGCGCCGCAATAGGCGGCGATCTTTTATACGATTGCTGATTTATGAGCAAACCACGCGCTCGTATTCTTCCCTTTTGTACACGAGTTATACTTTCGATGTTTTGTACGAAGAGAAATTATGCACAGTCATTCACATAACGACAAGAGACAAGAATTACATGCGATCGCCACCTTCTCGTTTATATCAAAATAAATTTTTTTCTTAAATTAGAATATTATAATTGTATAACGAATATCACGTCTTTATTTTCAATTTTATCTTTATTCTCAATTTTCATCTAGAAATTTTAATAATTAAATTGTTGTTATTTACGAATCACTATTCAATTATAAAAAAATATATTTTTATAATACTTTTGATATCATACTTTATTATATTTTATATTATTGATAACGTTTTTTCTTTATTATTATTGCGTATGAAAATGGTTTACGATATCGACAAAAACATTAAATTATGGAAAGAAATTCTTCTTTGCGTATGTATAAGAATCATCTTACAATCTCTTAATTCGATGCCAACGGCAGTTAATCGATTTACTTTTTTCGTCCATCAACTTATAACTCTATTAGTCACAGAATATAATAACGGGTCATTTAAAGAATGAATAATAGCAGCTATTCAAAATGCGCCTACATGTATGCTTTCTGAATATGGCCCAATTTATTATAATGAAGACTCATAGCAGATTATCTATCTACTTGCTTAAGGGTACGATCAAAATACTCTTGCAAGGATTTTCTAATGCAAAAAATTTTTTTATCACTTTGATGTGTTCATTAAGTATCATAGACAAGTATTATAGACAAAAAAAAAGTATATCTTGAAAGTAGATAATGCATATCGTCAGTTACAAATAATATCGTCCTACAGAAAGTATATATTAAATTCGAGAAAAATGATACAGATTTAAACAAAGATTTCAAATTAAATTAATAAGACTTTATGAATCAATCATGAAAAATTTGAAATCTATTATGATTAAAAGATCATTACAAAATTACAGAAAATTTCAATAAAAAAAATTGAAAATTAAAATTAAAATGTTCGAAAGATAGTTCATTTTTTAATGAGATTTTCAATTTTGAAAATAATTGAACACAAACACAAGAACAGGAATCAAATTATTCTTATGTCTCTTCTTCTACGTAACACTACTTATAATAAGTTTACCGATATCGCGCGTGCAACTTCGAAACATAACGAGCAGTTTATTATCGACCATTATTATAGCCTATTTACATATTGAAGTATAGGCTCATATACTGAGAATAATTGTTTCATTGTGCTCGAGGCATGCTCTCACAGCTAACAACTTGCGAAATGCGCGTGTGAGGATATTTATTGTTTTTTGTTAAATTTCAAAATGCTCGTTATTGGAATCATCGTAAACCATGTGTTATAACAAGTTTATGTGACTTAAGATCTTATTTGAATTCTGCGTTTCCTTTGTAAATTAACAGGATGTTGTTATTTGTTACACAATTATAGAAATTCCTTATTTATTAACAAAATTATTATCTATTATAAAACATTGTTTTATAAATTAAAATGCTATATAAAATTTTTAAAAATATTATACAAATATTAGTCACGAAACATCTGATCATTGTATACATATGTATAATATTCTAACGTTTCTTCCAACATAAATGTCTTATTAAAGTTATTTGAAGAGTTAAATCAAAATTAATATTTAATAATCTCATTTTTAAATTCTTTAAATATTGACATAAAGCCGAATGTAAAATAAATAACTCTGATCATCTGCTAGTATTTGGACATTTTTCCCCGAAATATTCTTGGAAGATAAGTATAGATATATGATGAACGGGGTTAACGATCGTCGAGAAGTCATAAAGTTGAAAGAAATGATGCTCTCGCATCTAGTCTATCGTTTCTTTTTTAGTAAGAATATAATAAGTATAAAAACAAACGATGGAGTTGGCCCTTTTTCCGCTTCTCTCGTCAAAACGACAAAACTGAAGCGTACTAATCAGTTCGAAAAATTAATAATCAAGGCTAATATTATTCAAGTTCGATGCATCGATAATGCGTTTAGTTCCAGCCTGATATCTCGATTAAAAAATCGTGAAGTGCATTCGCGCTTCGTCGTTCTCGTTCAATCGATCTGCAGTGGTTGGCGATTTTTAATAAATTATTAATTATGGCCATATCTACCCACGCAGATAACTCATTACGCTGAAAACTGTCGCTGATTAGTTAATTCTTGTTTGACGAGCTCTCGAGCTCGCTTGAACGAGAGTAACTACTTTGATTTATGCATAGTTGAAGATACGCTTGCGCCTGAAATGAGCGTGAGGAGAGGGAAAAGAGTTGACAAGATGTGCTTTGATGTTTATCGTCCATCATAGAAATTCAATTAATGCTGTCTGATCTGACGAGCATAATTTATTAAGCAGAGTATTCTGAATAAATAATATAAGCAAACCATCGGCTAAATATCAGATATTTTAAGAAAAAATGATTAATACCTATATAAAATAAAAAAAGATGTAAACAGTATAAATTATATAATTTTAATTATTAGATTTTATCAACAACATCGATTTACATATATCGTGTCAAAAGCCAATGATGTAAAGACCAGTTTTGTTTCAATTATATATACGAATCGACTCGTAAATTTAGGCGAAAACGTGGTTCTTTTAGTTATCTGTTTATAGCGAATACAACAAGAGAGTGTCCGCATATAAGATATTCTTAAAAAGGAGTTAAGATTTATCATTTTTTTATACATAGTTAAAACTTCGAAGTAGCCTAGATGTTACCTGGGTATAATTTGTCAGATCATTGCGGATGTTACGACATAATAAAAAGAAAAAAATATAATAGAGCAGTAATGTATCGTATAAATCGATAATTGGAAGATAATGCAACAAATTCTGTAGCTTTTTTTTAATTCTATAGATTTTTAATGGGAGGACAATACTGTAACCCTCATTTTATGGATATCGGTTTTCTTAATTTTTTTGGAAAGCAACGATCTTTGGAGAAAGGTCTATGAAAGAGTATCCAATTGGGAGATTGATTGTTCTTTTGTGATCTTAGATTCTTCGACAGATGTTAGTGATGCTCTTTCAAAAATGGGCGGTCTCAATTTCTTATCGTATCCGCAAATCGATATTCTAAAAAAATTAAAAATAAAGAAAATTTATCTATATTTCCGAAAACACACGCACGCACAGCTATACTTCATGTCAATTGTGCATTAAATATATAGAATATTTCAGTTTTCAACACTGTAAATGATATTTAATTTAAAAAAAATGAAATTTTAATTCAATTTAAATTTTAAATTTGCTAAAAATTATATATAATTATTTTTTTGTTAGAAAAAAATATATTCAAAACATCTTGCAATACGTTTTTTTTAATATTTCAATATTAATTCTATTTAAAGCTCCACACAAAGTAAAATCTGCTTGTATTTTATGATATCGCATTCGAAGCAAAGCATTTTCATAATGGACCTAAATGCATCATGAACCAAGTTTTTGCATGAAAATGACTCAATGGCTTCATATGATTTTCTTGCACGAGGAAAAGCTATAGGGTCTTATGACTGATCGATTGCGGTTTTCGTTGCGGTTGCATCAATTTACTATTTCTGCATTTCTCATGCTGTATATGTGCACATCTTTGGAGAGCACCTGCAGAAATATTGCAGAAAGAATAGCAAGACATTTGCTGATGCAACGAATCTATCGAGCAGTTGCACTGCAAAATGCTTAAATTATTTATAGCAATAAATTGGAGGAATTTTTTGATAGTTTAACATTCCAACTGTGTAAAATGTGGATTTCTAGTAGTATAAAGAAGTATATTTCAGTGGATGAAAAGAAGTATATTCCAGTAGATGAAAAGAATATTCTGTATTTTCCATGCAAGGTATTCCCCGTTTATAACTCTTGCTGTGCAAGAAAAAAATAGCCATGCGCGGCCGCGCAGATGAGCAACAGGTTATTCTTACGTGATGCATCGCACACATGCAGTCGAGGGATGAACGCGTGCGTAGAAGGCACAAAAATATCACTCAAGTCCACCCACGAAACCTCTGAAGAATCTAATAACCTTGACCGCACTTCGTGTGTATGACATCAGAAATGCAAAAATTAATGCGCGAGGCGTTACATCATATTTTTTGTTTATCGAATTATATTTTTTATTGTTATATTTTTGCCTGATTTGTTTTTGGCAAAAGTAATTGTTGTCTTGCATTGAAATTTTAATATATAAATATATTAATATAATAGTAATGTAATAATAATTATAAATATTGATTACAAAACAAAAATATGGAACAATATCTAAGATTAGTTAAAATGATATAAATCATTTCAAGATAAAATTTAAATTTGTATCTTTATCGAGTCTTTATAGACATGAATATGACGTATTCAGTGAGCGTTTTTATTAGATCTCTTTATTTATTTCTCAAGCTGCATGTGTGTGTGTGAACGTTAAATTGTCTAGTATCTCTATAGACATTGACATTGATAACTTATCATCGCCATATTCAATGACAAGAATTACTGTGACTGAAAGTGGAACGAACAATGTATAATATTTGAATTAATCGAAGTCAACGGAAAAAAGCGAAATCTTTCTCATATATATGAACGCATGGAGTAAACATCGTAAAATGATTCATTTTTTTAAATGAATCTCCCCTCCCGAAGATGAACGTTTTTACAAAACGAAAAGATACCATTGTCGCCGTCAATGATTAACTCTTCCTTGTATAAATTATTTAATTTCTCCAGATATCACTTCGTTATACCAAACCGATTTGCTCATTACAAACCGCTCCTTATCGTCTGACTTAATAGCAGATAAAGTCTCATGTCAACGAACGCATCCGTTGTCCACTCTTGTCCGCTCGAAGATGCTCGTGTGAATTATAATTTGACGGGTTAATTATTATTTTGAAGATTATACGTTTTACTGTACACAAATAATGTTATGTGAAAATTGATATATGATTTTAATTGACATATGATTTTATTAATAATATGATTTTTTTATCTAATTCTCTTACAAATCTAATTTTTCCGTTTCTAGCTTTTTCAAAAATATAATGAATATTAATATGTTATATTAATTATCACAAGCAATTATATTTTATATTATATTTATAGTTATATATATTATTTTATAAAAATCGCTTTCAAAAAAAAACAACACATTCTATTTTTTTTTCTAATAAATCTCTCTTTTTATAGGGAGGCTTAAAGAGGGATAGTCAAAGAGGTTATCGATATTTTTTTGCGTAGGCGTGGAAGAAGCGCCTCCCTAATTATCACGAGGTACATAAGTATACATTATGTCAACGGGAACGAGTCAAAATTTATGGTGCATTTGCTTAAGAGAAAAAAAGAAAGAGGAAAAGAGAGAGAGAAAGAACCAGGTATAACTTATCGGAAATATGTAAATTGAAAAGAGCAACGCGCGTGGGTATTAGGCAAAGAATCATGGATCGTTTGTTTAATCGCGATCCTATGGTGGAGGATAGGAGAACGAGAAGAATCAGGAGGGGGTTGGTCGGACGGCTTAATCTTCGTAATGAATGGCTCCCACGGGCCACAATGATCGGTGCACGTCCTTAATTATTTATTTTTAATATCCGGATAACCGATCGCTCGTGCGCGCGCTTTATTGCGGTCGGAGAGGCCGTATTAATAGCTCGATAGAGATTCAACGTGACGATGCATGATCTCTTGGTGCTGACACTGGATCTCTTCTCGATGGTAGAAAGAAGAAGGAGGAAAGCGAAAGAAAGATCTACGATAAGCAGGTACCTTCGGTGCGATATCGTATCGATCACACGACGAAAAAAAAAGTGAAACTAGTCTGATGTTCGGGAAATAATATATTTCGATTAACAGATTTCTATATTCTGGTACTATTGGATCAGAATAACCGATAGAGAGATGTCACTGTTGAAAAATAAGTATGTTTCTTTGTTTGAAAATATTTTACATATTTTCTCTCTCTCTTAATCTCATGAAATTTCTTCATTCTTTAATTTTAAAACGTATAATTAATTACTATTAATTTTTTGTAATAATCACAAAGAAAAATATGAAAGAAAAATTGATGCTTGAAATTATTTACATTATCAAAATTCTTTAAAATGTAAAAGAATTAAATTTCTTATTTTTTTTTGTATTTTTCAGGATATTTCGTTAAAATTTGAATAAGAGTTCTCTCTTTTCTCTCTTCTAAATAATTTGTTATTATTATTTATTATTATTAGAAATTATATCGAAATGAATATGCGGTAATAGATATGCATTTCTTCTATATAATTTAAATATTTTTTATGACAAAAGTAAAAATAAAGGTATATTTAAATTCTTTCTTTCATTTTTTCCCTGTTACAATAATTTTTCCGTATAAGAATTTTCGATCACCATAAGAATAAATTTGATCTTTCTATGACTTGCAAGACTAAATGTCTGTCTCATTCTACTCTTGATATATTTCATTGATATTTCCTACTTCTTCTCGAATGAATTTGAATAACGAGATACACAAATTGATTAAGCAGTAAAAAGCAATGAACTTTTGCGCGAATCACGACTTATGTACATTCAGATGTAGTTGCCGGAAATAGTATCTCATTTGTCTTTTGTCTCAGCCACATCGCTCTGTGTGATTTATATTTAGCAGATCACTATTTCGGTGCACTCTGTAGACCTCATTACCATCTTCTGATGCGTTTCATCATAAGACGGGTAGCAATTCCGTGAATCAGTAGGAGAAACGATTGCGTAATAATATTAAGTTTCACAATATTGATACATTAATTTTTTGGTAAAAGGGAAAAGCACATTGTATTAATTAAATAATTTTTTCAACAAGAAACTAATATTTACTTTATCATGAAAAATTATTTACAATACTAAAAATATGTGTAAAAATATATAAAAAAGTTTAATAATATATAAAAATTTTCACGCATATTCTTTTAAAAATGTGTAAAAAGGGCATAAAAGATAGTGAGAATATAAAAAATATTCTATTGCATAAAATAGATTAACAATCGAGAATAGTAATGATACGTATCATGAATCACATTTACGTATGACAGGTAATTAACGAAAGTTTTAATTTATATTGATGTGAATGTACGAATGCATTTACATCCCGCATCATCAGTTATTGCGAGAAGAATGTATACACGTTTGAATAACTCTGTGAGTTATTACACTGGCTTAGCTACTTTCAGTAGGCAAACATTGACTCGCAGTAGTGTCGAAGTACCGCAAACTATGATTTATGCAGCTCTGTAAGAAGTTCATAACAAATTTTAGTATCTCTTACAAAGATTACGTGCCTTTCAGTTATATAAATTTAAATCAAAATTTATAATTAAACAAAATAAATCAAGATTAAATTTATGGAAATATCACATTGTTGAATATTATTTACATATTATGTAATTATCATGTGATAATTACATCTTATATTATTTTTATATTATTCTGGAATATTTATCTTATTATCTTATATTATTTTATATTATTCCGGAATAATTGCATATTTGAAAAATTATTCGAAAATATAAAAATAATAGTTAAAATCTGAATATATTGGAAATTTTTTAAATGCTTTAAAATGAATTTATTTTTTGTCACATCTGATTGAATATTATTGATTATCATCTTGTGATTTTAGTAAATAGAACTTGAAATAAATAGCATAAATTTTATATGCCTTTTCTTAGTTCATTCGCATAAGCGTAATGTATGTAAGACGAGCTGATTGATGATTAGGAATTTGTATTAGATTGTAATTAAGATGTTCGCCAGTAATTGCGGAAAGCATCAATGACACGTAGCTGTGAGAAATGATGAGAAATGTCATTGTAAAGTTTATCAATTTATCTGTTCGGACCGGAGATTGCATTTCTACCTGTATATATTTATCGCTCTATTAACTTGCATGCATATTCTTGCAATCAAGCGAATCAATGCGCATGTGATACGGAAATATCAAACGCAATTAGCCCGCGAGGGATGACTATAGCGCAAATCTAAAGTATCATTCGTATAAGCTTTACATTATATAATTGAATTTTATACATATCAATGCAAAGAATATCGAAATTAATTTTCATTTGCCTTTTAGATAGTTTAATCATATGGTTGTGTTGTATCATTTAATTTAGAAAACTTTGCCATCACAAAAGGCATCAGATATTGCAATGAACGTTAGTCTTTTTCTGTACAGAGATTTAAATGACATGACTCATAATACTAATTAATTGAATTACGTCGTTTATCCTGTTAAGAGATACGTCTTAAAATTTTAAATCCTAAGTTTGAATGATAATTTCAAATCTCAATATCGAATATTTTAAATCTTAACATTGTCAATAAATTATTTAACTAATTATCGTCTTATTGTCATCAATAATCCGCCTTATAAAATGCAAATGAATATGAAATTACATACGTAAAGAAAAATAGCTATTATTCTTGTCTTATCGACAATTATCTAAAAATTCGATACTATTTTTATTTATACAGCATGAAAATATATTTTTTTTATCGATCTAAAAATTTCGAAGCTATTTCGCATGAAATTCAATTCGCATATCTCGACTTCCGCCCCAAGTTTTGCGAGACGTCACAATATTTCTCTTTCTGTTCAGAAATCGAAAACTGTTTATTTTATCAAAGTTAAAATTCTTTCTTCTTCATCTGTCAGAGAAAAAAGCTGAAATTTGTCACGTGAAAAATCTTTACTATTTTTAAATATTCGTATAAAAAACATTTAGCATGTAACCCGTATAAAAGACATTATTTAAAATTAAACACAAAATTACATAATGCTGACTATAAAAAATACAGTCGTTAATTTTTAAAAACTTGCTACTAGACTAATTTTTATTCTAGAAGGGAAGTAAAGAGATTGTCTGCTTATGGAGTCTGCTCAATGGAATATTAGAAATTATAAATTGTATGGATAATTTTGTTGTGAAATTAAAAATCTTTTAATTTATTAGAGTTTCAGCGGTTTTAATCCACGCATAAAATCAATGTTCCGATGTACGGCTTAACGTGTGTTTGATTTTATGTATGTGTGAATTCGCAGTGGTGGTTTCGACTGCTTCAATTCTATTCTAAGTTGACCTATAGAGGAACGGTTCCTTTCTTAGTACGAAACTCGGTCTCGGATTCACGTCGTGTCGCCGACTCTTCATTTTCTGGGTGGTCGCAATAGTTGGTTTTTTTTTGCTTAGGTCATCTCGTTAGTGTCTGTGATACTAATTGTAAGTTTGAGTAAATATTTATATATTCAGAAAAAACGCGCTATTTATTAATTCTGACATATTTAAAATTGAATTAAAAAATTGAACATTGAAGTAAAAAATTGAATTTTATTAAAAATTCTTAATTTTAATTTTTAAATTTCTTCCATGAAAAAATGCAATACATATACAGAAACAAGATATTATACATATTAATTATACATACAGAATAATATATATTAATTATATATATTAATTAATACATATGCAGAAACAAGATATTATATATATATTAATATACATATCAATGATATCACATATCTTTCTTTAAGAATTATATATGAACTTGAAAAAATTATTAAAAATATTAAATATATGGGAAAAAATTAAAGAATATAAAGATTATTTTTATAAAAAGAACAATAGAAGTTTCGTTATTTATAATGAAGATTTATGAAGATATGTTTTAGAAATAATGCGATTGCCAATGAAATGCTTTAATAATAGTTGCGGAATATTTTTCAAGGGCGTGAGACTAATAATGTTTTATGGGAACAAGATTAATGATAATAGTGGAATAAACGATGAGATCATTGGAAGTGTGCCAGTTTATGAAGAAGTATTTGCGCAACACGTTTAAATTATATTTGCTGATTTGATAAACAGAATTTATGGAAATATGTATTTAATAGAGGATATTTTTATATCTTTTGATTATCATTTTTTACTAAAACGTGTTAATTACTCTGATCAGTAGAAAGATGAAAGATACATCATAAATCATAAGCAGCTTAATATAAATAATAAATAATTTCGTAACAGCACTTTACTTGAATCTGTTATTGATGAGATCATAAATTAAACAATAACGCTCGGCGATTTCTTCACAAGCGTCAACAGTCCGTTGCACAATAAAATCATTAAATTGTTCAAGGATATTCGTGTATTGTATCAGACGTCATTAACTAGATCTGGCCAAAGCCAGATATTTCAACGCCACGTAGTAAAATGCCTGGTTACCCAAGATATACGAAGAATTAAATGCTAAGAATTAATGGCTACATATATCAAACCTACGTAGAATGAATAAACAAAAGAGTTAATTCAAACAATCTCGGTGTTGGATACAACATGATTTCGCTCGGTGGTGCCTTACAATGAATGAAACGCAACGTCAAGGCGAAGTCAACGAAACTGAGAGTGGATGAGTTTCGCTTTTCGCTGCCAAACGCGTCCCTCCTCACGTAATGATTCTTTCGAGTTCAATGACTTCGGAGATTGAAGATCACGATTAGATAACATCGCGAAATTGGACTGAGCATGCTGCTGCAATCGTGCAGGCAATCGAATCGGACGCCCTGGCGTGATTTTACTTGCGGCGCGATCGCGTAAAACTCGAATTCACGCTTGGTATCGCGCGGATTTGACTAATTATTTGACGCGTTCGTGTGAAAAATTAATTGTCACCGATTTGTAAATCGGCGACAATTATACGCCAACGGGTGCTTTTTGCGTTAATTTAGTTCCTTCACGAGAAACCTGAACTATTATGAGCAACCGGTTTGATTTCTCGCTCGCATTCTTGCGTCAGTCGAGTAGGTATAATTATCGAAATGATAATTTCTTCTCCTTTGTTTCGTGACACATTACGGCTCTACGATTGATTCGTTGTATAGGAATTTTTAACTGTGTATATATAAGAAAAAAATATACATATTTTATTTAAAACATAATAAAAATTTCATCGCGTGTTTCCGCGGAAGCAGCGTGAGTTGTTTACGTCTCAATATCGATAAACTATCATTGATGCAACGCATACTTTATGATACTCATAAAATCTTATGATCTAGGGGGAATAACGAGGGGTGTTTCTACGTCAATTACTTGCGATTCATGATCCATGTACCGAACAAAAAATAATAAATGATGCGATCGATTGATTTTAAATCAGTTTTCAAATTTAAACTCAATTTTATAATTATACATATATATGAAATTTCAATCAAATTTATGAGAATGGAAATTGATGATTGGTGTCAATAATTTTGATCGGTACAACAATATTTATAATATTATTTAACTTTGATTCAATCCTTATGTATTCGATAAACTCAGTCGAAACTTTGTTCATCTTTTGACAGCTCGCGACTGATGATGGTTGGATAAACGTGACGAGCGATTTCAGAAGCCATCAATCAGGACCACCGTGACTCTCGACTTCCTCGGCGCCGAAGAGTCTCCAATCTCTTCCTGATCGCACTTGTCAAATAGGCGGAGGAAAGGGGAAAGCATCGAAAAGTTCACGACACATTACAAGTAAGTTGTGGCGTTAAGGGAGGTGCTTAGTGCGATACTTTCTTCGATTATTGTTCACTTTCTTGGTATACGATCAAAAACGCGAGTTAAAAGTATAGTAAGTAAAATCGATAATGTCTCGACGTAGTATAATTAATTAGGAAGGTAAATGTCGTTTTCATGAGTTGCACTTATTTTGCAACTATTTTTTTATACAAATGCAAATTAAATTTTGAAAAACATTTTTTAATATTTTTTTTGTACTAAAAAGGCTTCAGTGTGTAAGCAAAATTCGATATCAGTCTATGAAATCACGCGAGGGTCATCAGAGTTGAAGAGTTATGTGAGGCATTTAAGCACTTTCTTTTACGCGATGCCAGTCTTGATTATTTTACCCTTCGAGCTGCGTCAAGATCTCAATAATAATGTGTGATATTATGTAGGCGCGAGCTAAACGAGATAAAATATCAGATATGACTGTGACACCAATATGATTCAATGCCGCGAACGTTCGCAGATATAGATCTTGTTTTCTTGCTTCTTTCTCTCTTCCTCTATTTTTGATCTTCTATCTTCTTTTCTTTTTTTCTTTGTTTTCCCACTTGTTGATCTCTGGTGCCCCCTGACATCGGAGGCCTCCTGCGGGGCAGTCAGTTACGCCACTCTCTTTCTGGTCCCGACGTATCCTCGACTGACTGACAGAAACCGAGAGCTTATGACGTGTGGTCATCTTCTCGAGGATAGGTTGGACGTATGATGTTGAGAATGCGGTTAAAATATCTCGAAGGCGTCGTGCGGAAACAATATCATAAAATATTTTTAGACGCCAGCGAGAAAGATGGCTCGTTTCATCGATGGCGCGTAATTTTATCTTGGCGGCGTATTTTTCATACGTTAACTCGTTTCTTGACAGGTTCAACGATCGATGATGAGTAAGTCATATTTAAGGAAACGGTTTGATAGTTTTTCGAAATATCAATAAATGACAGTTCTTCAAAATATCAGTAAATATTAACTGAAGATATTAAATAGATAAATAGATTAAATAGATTAAATAAATAAAATAAATAAAATAAACCGCTTTATATAAAAAAATATAAGAAATATAAAAATACAAGAATATAAAAAACTAATATTTTTATATAATAGATAATTTTTCGAAATTGTAACAATTTTACTTATTGTTTTTAAATTTACATTATGTCAAGAGTTTTCATTTTTATTTTCTATTTATAATTTTATCATGAAGAGGAGAAAAAAAGAGTGCATTTTAATTTCTCTCATTTCTTTCTTGTATGGCATAAGATGTTTACAGAGGAGATCGCGGACGTTATAACGCACCTTCTGGTCTCGCGAGAAGTTCAACATTTCGTCCGTCATCTCGATCGCGAACGCACAACTAGGTAGTTTAACGCATGAAACAAATGTCACCGGAGTAACGCGACCGGCGCGAAACGTGAAATTGCGGCGAAATAAAAATGCCCCGTCCTTGCTCGGGGCGATTCCAGTTCGACGCACCTGTCTCGGGCATAATCGTTGGCTTTAAGCGATCGCGCCACGTTCCACCAGGTACGTAGACCCGCGGTAAATAGGCACTTCTTGTTGTCTAGCGCAACTGCCCCGGAGGGATTCTCGCTATACCTTCTCTTTTCGCTCTGTCTCCTTAATCGCCTCCGCCGCGTGCATCCTCGACCGCCGAGCGAGCGAGCGAGCGAATCCATCCGGAACGACGCTCGGCGTCGTGCACTATCCGGTCGACTCCACTTAAGTGCATTAAGAGTAGAAAGAGAGAAACCCTAAGGACTACCTAGGAGACTAATGAATTGCTGCTCGCGAACGACTGTTAAATGTTACTGCGTCGACCTGAGTAAAGAACAGTGAAATGCAGGCTTCGTTAAACAAAAATGCGAGAGTGACAACTCACTCCAAAACTGAAGTAAAAATTCAATTAGAGAACGAAATAAATTTATTTTTCATATGCAAAATTGGCGAAAAACGGATATTTAAATTTAAATAACAAAAGATGGAAGTACTTTTTCGCTACAAGTGGCGAAACTCAATCAACATAAATTCTAATTTAATAGTAAAAAATTAAAAAATATAAAATATAAAAAATATAAATATAATATAATATAATATAATAAAAATATAATAAAATAAAATAAATATAATATAATAAAATAAAATATAATAAATATAAAAAATTCTAACAAATATGATCGAAGATCGACTTCAGATTTTTGGAGAAATAAAATCGCGCTACGTGTATCCATTTTTCTGCCGATTCTAGGGCAATCATAAGGACTTTTTTCGTCACATACTACATTACGCGTCGCTGTAATATCGTCACGGCCGCGCTTAGGAGCTGTAAAACTAATTATCCGCGACGGAAGAAAGAAAGGGCGTTCCGTGGACGTAACGCGAATTCTTTGTTCTTTGCGGCTATCTCGACGACCTAAGAATTCAGCTGATGGCGGGATGAAGGTGCGGATTGTAGACGAATAAAGGATCCGCCATGTCGTTTACGCAATAATTGATTTGACGGCTTCGAGAAGAGGAGTGCGCAAGTACCATCGCTAAAAGTGCCATTAGCGGCACGAGAATAAACTGCGCAAGCTTGTCTTAAAAATAAATTAGAAAAGTCAGATTTATTATTAAATAGAAAAAAAAGATGGAAAAGAAAGAAAGAAGTGTAATTTTGAGAAAGATGCTAAATCTAAAAAAAGAAAAATCACGAATTTAAAGTTTGCGCTTAAAAGTTTTTAAATTAATTATATATAAAATGACAAAATTTGTGGAATAGGTTTGACGTTTTAGGATCATAAACGACATCCAGATTTAATTTTACGATTAATAAATTCTTATCATGATTAGTAGGTATATGAGTCTCTCTCAAAAATTAGTACAATGATACATCCTGAGAAAATAAAAAAGATTGCAAGTAGAAATATTAGTTTCAAGAACTATCGTATTTACTTTTCTCTATCTTTTACAAAATATTAGTAATACATTAAGCATTTATTTCGTCATATAAAAATATATTAAATTATGTTTATCAATTTGTTAAATATTTGTTTATAATTGAATCGGCTTATACCTCGAATTATTATTAAAGTATACAGCAATCTTTCTTATCTCAAAAAAATTAAAAGAATTTATCCCTTGTTAGAAGCCAGATTTACTTACATTAGAACTTGCAATGAACTCTCTAATCTATTGTTAAAAGTGATTTTCAAAGGAAGATGAGATAGTCTCGTTGAGCATTTTATTGATAAAATCCAGGAGAAAGAAAAGAGAGAAAAAAATCTTTCCATAGTTCGGGTAGGCCGAGGGCGCATAAAATAGACACAAAGCACCGCCGAGGAAGAATCAATGAGACGCGATGGAATAGATCTCTCGATGTGGGCGGTATCTTTGAGCAAACGAAGGGTCCGTCGAGGTAGCTCGCGACATGCATCATCATCCTTCTGTCCTCCCTCTCCCCTTTTTCTTCAAGAGTCGATAAACCCCCGGCCACTCTCCTAATCAGACCGCGGGGTTCATTGAGGCTCATCTTCTGCGTTGCGTTATCCCCTTTATTGCCGGATGATCTATCGCGGTAATATTGAAAAATGACCGTCTTCTTCTCTCCCGCCGTTGACGACAGATCCGGAGGTACGTAATGTACTACGAGTCCCTCAAATTGTGGGGATCGCCGGGGCTTTTCGAGAGGGGATTACAAAAAGCGATGGTCCAGCATCCCGTTCCGGCGACGTACAAAGAGAAGGGAAAGGCTTAAATGTGAAGCGATCATCTCGGGCGACGCGACGGGGATTGTCGATAATTGAACGAGATGATAAGTCGTGAGATACGCTATCGTTTTCATCTTCCATGGGATTTATTACATTGTTTACCGATTATCGAGACGCGGCATCTATTAATTTCATCCTTGATCGGTGAGTGATGTTGAATTAAATGTAATCCGGAGGAATTACGCATTAAGATGCGGTTTATGTCACGAACTGGATTTTAACCTACATTAACTCGAGAATACCAATATTAAATAGAAATTAAATAGAAATTCGATCAGTATCATTTTTCGGAATTATATTTAATTTCATAATTTCGCCTTTCGTAATAAGAAAGTACCATCTTATAATTAAGAATAGTAATGTAATTTTGATAGTTTTTATATCTACAAGCTATAAATATAACAATATTTTGTGTGAACCTGTATCTAAAATATGCAATATTTGTTAGTTTAATTGATCGCTTTAATATGTTGAAATATTTATTCAGTTATAGATCTTATAATTCCTTGATTAGTTTGATTAAAAATAGAATATTTTATCACGTAAGAAAATTTGATATAAAAAATGTAAAAAATTTGCATTGACACATAATTTATTTTTATTTCCAAACTAAAAATGATGTATTCTTTTTAATCAAAATTTTTTCAAAGAAATCTAATCTTAGCTATTAAAAAAGGACTTTAGTAAACAAAAATTTTTATCTTTTAATTAAAAAATACCAGATGCAAGTCGGCGGGCTGCGTGAAAGTTAGAAATATTATACCGTTAAAATGAATGCTACAAGCAATAGTGTCAGGGCAATTATATCAGACAGTAACAACAAAACGTCTCGCAAAGCGTGTATAAATTATCGGCGCCTGCGGACATGTCAGAACAGCAAGAATGTAAAGATCCCGTGCCGATTATTCCACCTCGAAGATGTTTATCGAGAGTATCACGTAAGTTCTTCCTGTCAACCGCAATTGAACGCTATAGATGATAAAATAGAAGAGAGCGCAAAAGGTATGCGGTAGATTGACACAGGCTGATGCGAACGAAGATTGAAAGGTGCACGAATATCATGCTTCTCTGCGTATATTGCGTTGAAATGTTATGATTTATCTCGCGAAAAGCTAAATGCAGTTTGACGTAAAATACAAAACTGATGAATGCAAATTAAACGTTATAAATAAATAAGGCTTTCTCGACGAAATTATCGACCTTGCTTTTTTTTTAGCATCAATTTTTAATAATTAATATCAACAATTATTTTTGGAATATTATATCTTTGAATTAAAACTTTGGAATCAGTGATTTATTCCGCATACAAGATACTTCAGGTACTAGTAATTTTCCTATTGTTCATGGATATCGGTGTCGACTGTAAATGACTATCGATTACGTTTTCGAGACGACACGTACTTTCGAGTAAACCGCAGGTTTCTCGCGGTTTCTCTCGGGCCTTATTTAACTGAAGATGAGATTATGCGGAGGAGAGGCGGGCCGTGTCGGTCGTAAAAACTGCGAAAGCAGACACGTGCGCTGCTAGAAGACACGAAGGTGGAATACAACACACGCTCGCCCAGGAAGCCGAGAGGTCGTTAAGTAATTTCCTAACAGGATTACACGATATAGAGATTACGAGGGCGCGAGTTCTAGCCTCAGCCTTGGGTGACGAACCGATTCCAGGATAATAAAAAAAGAACACAATATCCTCTGCATCTTGAAACGCAATATTTATGTTATTTCGAGGTGTCTTCCAACGCAACTAATGATCTACGCAAACTTGATTCCAGAGATTTTATTGATATCATGCAAATTTTTGATAAGAATTGGTAGCGAAAGTTACTCCAAAATCTATTTTGGAGTAACTTTCGCTTAACATTTCTCTCTGTTTCTAAATGTGCGACTTTAATTGAAAGTTAGGGGAGAATTGAATCTTGATTCCCATATCGCTTTAGATCACTTCAATTCTTCGAAACGAATGAAGGTTTCTAATCTTGAGAGAGGGACAAGATGAATGTAACTCGTTAGTAACGATGTTTTATGTAGAACATATAAGAAGCTTAAAAGTTTCACAGAAAACCTTCGGGAAGGACACATGATTTTATATCTAATTATGAATTGTAGCTGATGAATAATTTTTGAGAAACGTTTAATAAAACTGAACACATAGATTTACTAAAAGAAAGCAATATAAGACTCAAAAGTTGAAAAGAAAAAGTTAAAATTCTGTCACCGATTAAAGGCTTATTGCAAGAAGAAGACTATTAATATTAAAAAAATAGAAATATAAAAACTACGTGTGTGAGCAAAATATTTATTTTAAAAAGTATGAAGAGAAGAAATACTCTCTATTTCTTTATAATTTATTTCTAAAATTTATTTGTTACAAATGATGCCTGCGGCCTTCCCTACAATTATTAGTCTCGGTAAGGGCTCCCTTTTTCAGGGAGAAATAAATTTCCACGAATGCGACACTTATAGTTCTTTTTATGCCAAGTCTTCAATTACACGAGAAACATAATAATTTTGCGGTTCGGTGACATTGCGTAATTAACGCGCGCGTTCCGTCGCGAGCGCATTTAATGAACACGTTCGCGTCGCGAGCGTAAACGCGGATCGGGCGTCCAGGAAGAGGAAGAAACCGAGTAAACAGGCATCTCTTAACGTGCACGCATACAATTTCGCGAGCTACGCAATCCACGTTGCATACGTGAGCTCGTTTTCACGACGTCGCCCAGCACGTGTCTAGCCGCGAAAGATAAACGATCGACCGAGTGATATATGCATATCGGTTAATCAGATTCTCACGCCGTGCGACCGGAAATTCAAGCTTCGCTCTCGATCGTTTTGTCGTTACCGCGACATAATCGCGCCGCCGTTAATAAATCTCTCGAGAGATATTTCTGCACAAATTAAAAAAGGCGTCCCAGTCGTTCGTTTCGCGATGCAACATTCAATCGGCATGGCACGACGATTATACATCGAGAATGATGAATCACATCGAACGCGGTAGGTCGATGATGTCGGGATATGCGGTGCACGGTAGCTGTAGGATTAGATATACATTTCTCGCGATCTCATTTTAGATGTAATTCATATCGAGAATGGTTACGCATTTATTGGTCGCTTAAGAAATACTCTATACAAAGGATTATTGTAATAAGAGCACATGATATACACATGAATATTATAAGTAATTTAATTATAAATTATCATATACATGTATAATAAATTCTTTCTATAGAGATGAATGAAATATAAATTAATTATTAAATTCGCTTATGAACAAGCGTAGAAATTATTTTTTTAAAAACTTACTAAGTTTGATTCAGATGTGTGCGAAATTTCAGGATACATGAGATAATTGTTACGTTAAATTTAATTGAGAATTTTTTTCGTAATTTTATAATACTTACTATTTCCTATTATTTTTATAATATTTTATATTTAGTTTGGCAAGATTGACGCAATTTTCCTTACGTCACACGATAATATAAATCATATTTCAAGAAATTTCCTTGGAATTATTCTTTTCTGCGCCTTTACTGATCTAATTTTTTTTCCTCGAATACTGAGACTCGATCTCGTCGAGAGTATCGACCGCCACCAGCTATTCTCGACTAAATTTAAAATAAACGAGCCACTATAACAATAACATACAATAGACAAGATGTGGTAACGTTCCACGTGCGTGAGTAAAAAGCGAGAGAAAGAGAGAGGCGAAGCGATGCGATAATATGCGGGGCTCTCACATCACGTGCCTTCGGCGCCCACGTGCTGAGAGATATAACAGTGACGAACGTCTCTCCTCTGGTATGTACTCGCGATAATCTTCCGTATTAACGCGACTACACGTTTACTCCTGATAAGAGAATCACGAATGAGTTTTACGAATGTACCGCGAGGGCTTTGCACACGCATTTCATATCTAGGTGTTTGACGTGCATTGTCATGATAACAGGATTACAAGTAAGATATCACGCGACTTTTAAGTAATTAATAACATAACATGATTTTGACAATTTTTTATTAGTAGATAAGGTTATAAAGTATATAATTAAAAAAGCAATATTATATTGCTTCTGGATTCTCATTTCAAGTATGATTAGAAATAGTTGTAAATGTTCTTTTTTGTTAGAATAAAAAATTATTCTAGATTAATTTGAGATTATTTGACAAGATATTTATCAAATTTAATAGGAACCTTAATGACATTGCATTGTATCGTTTTTACTTTTCAAGATTTGCAGAAAATACAAGTGCTTAGTGAAGTGCATCGCAAGAAAATAAAATTTATTTCGAGATAGATACTTGGGAGATAGAATCGAAAAGATGAGTAGATTATAATCTCAAGTATGTTTACACATAACTTATTAATACTAGAAAAAAATACAATTATAATTAAACACTAGTTGCGCGATAACATTTTTTATCTTAGAAATACATCGCGTTTATTGATTTATAATTAATGATAGAGTCGCTTAATTAAATATTCGAGTAATGAATGGGATTTCTTTTTTAAACAAAATTTATGCTCTTCTGAGCAATTATTAAAATCTTGCGGCGGCAAGACTCAAAAGCCAAATCCAACCCAATAAAAATGAGATAACGCTCGCGAGGTTAAATCCGTCTTTTAATCGCAAGTCGATGTTTTTCAAGATTCAATGCGTTGAGCCTCGACGATCCGCTCTTCGATGATCCGTGAAAAATTCAAAACACCTATTTTGTATGACTAAGACGAATTTATGATCGCTCTCTTTCGGGGATATAATTAGACGAATTTTTCGATGAAAAAACTGTACTGATCATATATAGAAAGATAATCGGTATAAAATACTATGCATATTTATGAGTTGCTGGCTAGAGATAAATGTTGACCACTTTATTTAGAAGAGAGAGAGAGAGAGAGAATAGCTCACATATAAAATTATAAAAAATCACATATAAAGGAAAAATATATATATAAGATTTTATATAAGAATATGTACGCATTCTCTCTGCACTATATTAATTTATATCCAATTTTCTGTTTATCATAATTATATGTTGCTAACAACCTTTAGAAGTATGACTATCTAAATTCAAAACAATATATCGGTTTATCTGTATTCGAATTCAAAGTTTCTTTATATATCAGATAATCTACGTCATATCTTGATGATAAATCAGTTCTTTAACTTTTTTTTAACGAAAAAGAATTAAAATATATTTTCTTTGTTCATTTATATATTATTTATATATTATTTATATTATCTATTATTTCAAATACGAAATAAATATTAACTTCTACTATTTTTATATTGATAAAATAACTTTTTTAATGAAATATTTTATTTTTCTAATTGTAAGTAAAATTATATATATAGTAATACACGCACGCGGGCGCACGCATGCACGCACTAGATTAAAACATTGCAACAATTTTGAATATAGATAGTCTTACAGAGAAATTATGAGAAATTTTCATTATAACTATCTCCGGCCGGTCATTGACATATATTTCTCGTTAAAAGGTAACGTGTATATACATGTGTGCACCAAAAATACGAGAGATAGATATGTAGCAAAAGTTCGTTGTCTCGTCTGCTGTCATATGGAATTATGCCAAGAAGAGAAGGTGTCTATGGCAAACCTTCAAGAACGTTTCTCGATTAACTCTTAGCAATATTAATAAAAATTATAATTGAATGTACTTTCTTCTCCTCTCTTCGCAATTATAATAAAAGCTTATTTACATTATATATTTGTAATTCACATAGAAAGCGAACAATTTAAAAAATTATACACATTTGCGCGAACACATTTTCTAAGCTTTCATATTTTTTATATTTTATTTTTTGTCAAATATAAAAACTTATCTAATCCTACACTTATATTTTGTTATTCCTATGTTTATAGTAATGATTTAGCAACTATGAAATTTCTCTTCAATTGCTTTAGAGCTACTATTTTGGCGTTATTACATTATATTTAATCTATAATTCATCAAAATTGCAAAACAAACACATTGTTTGAATGAACAACGTACACATAGATATGCGTATGATTAATTAATTCCGACTTCTATTTAAATAAACAGTCTAGCCTTCCTCGTACAAGCGTGCGATCGCTTATACGAGCACTACTATTTTTATACAGTCGAAGTTGAGCGAGACGTATGAAGAGCAAGATGAAGAAAGAGGAAAGAATCAAAACAGCGAAACGTAGAGGCAATAAACAGATGTTCGAAAGTATATGCGTATAAGCTAAAATAAAAAAACGATGTACAAGGGTTGTCCCATAAGTTAGAATCTTTTGTAAATCTAGAGAAGGAGATAACAACAATACGAATGTATGTTGCTATAAATTTCAGTACATATATCTCAATGTAAAAAAACAATGAATGAAGATAAAGAGAAAGAAACACACTAAAAAAGGTGGGATTTATTACAATATTCTATATATATGTAATTTTTTCACAAATTAAAAATTATTTTGCAGATGTAAATAATAAATAAAATTGCAATAAAATAAAATTAGATACGTTGTTTATTAATGAATGAATTTATGCACATTTTGAGGAGGAGGAGGCTCAAGAAAAAAAAAGAAGTAAATAATGTGGTTTATTCGATTGAACGAATATACGAAAGGCGTTTGATTTATTTCGCAAACGATAACGACTCGGTTGAGATATCTCGCACGCACGCACGCACATACGAATGTGCAAAAAAGCGAGGAAGGATCTAATGAGATATGAACTGAAAGAATTGAATGTTTAAATAAATTTCCAACGCACGTCGGATTACCAATAATTAATTAGCGATTAGAGTAGCGCAAAAATATTGTGCCATTGCTAATGGTGGATCATTATCTACCGATTACAAAATGCACATCATCGACGTGAGGATTACTAATGTGAGAAATATTAATTAGTAATAATTAATTATCGTTCGCGGCGAAAGAAGCGCTAAGAAGTCGGAGCCGACCATTAATCTTGCCGAGTGAACGAAAGAAGGAGGGAGAGAGAGAGAAAGAGAGAAAAAAAGCTGTAAAATATGGAGCCACCGAGACGTTATATAGGTGTTAGCTTATTCACGGGGATTAATGAAATTGCTTTACAGTGCGTCGCAAATTTTACGCGGTTTCCGCCGATTCTCTATTTGTACCATTTGCGCAATTACGATCCGCGCGAATTCCGCTCGTAGTAAAATGGAAGATGAGGAAGAGAGAATATGACGGCGAATATTATTATCTACGATTAATGGTTTTTATGCCGCCAAGGGTACGCATTATTGTCGCGCGTTTACTGGAAAATCATTAATTTTCTCTCTCTCTCTCTTTCCTTTCTTCCTTTAAATTATACTTTGCACGGATGTTTCTCTAGAAGAGATCAAGATTATATTGCAACTAAATTAATATGATATCTAAAGTAGTGAATTACATGAGAATTATCATTTATTATTGCCGAGATTTATTATTATCTATTTTATTATTGTATTTTAGAATGAGATAAATTCCCCATCATCTTAGAAGTCATAAGCTTTTTTGCTTCTAGACTCATAATCATGTTTTTTCAAAGACGTATAAGATTCTTATTGACGTATAATATTCTTATTGTAATTGTCATTATAAGTACATTAATACATGTGAATTACCTATGTATAATATTACAACATTTCAAAAATTATGACTTATAAAAATCAATTGATATTAATAATGCCGGGCAAAAATCTCCAGTGTACTATTTATCGGCATAATAATAAGTTATCGGATTATGGTAATCAAAAAGTGAACAAAACGTTAGGCAATAATAATAAAATGAACCGCCAAGCTGCTGTTACGCATGTGCAAAGGCGTATATCCGTATCGCAGTCACGATACTTAAACGCAATGGTTCCCAAATTATAAAGTTCTAAATGTCTACAAGCAAGTTTGATCTTTTATATAATTTTTGAAAATTAATAATAATACTTTTAAGTTTATTTATGTAATTAAAATTATTCTAAAAACATAAACTTACATTTAATCACAAATTTTAGGGAGTTAAAAGATATTTTATATTTTATATAGCGACAATTTTAAATATTTTAGATCAAAAAGGACTCAATGAACATATTTTACAATGAAAAATAAGCTTTTTCATTAGAGCTTTTTGATATAAGGAATTTGAGAACCACTGGTTTTCCTGTTCAAAGCAGATACCAGCATCGTTGTGTTATCTATTTTATAATCCGTCGTCACAGTTTCTACGACAATTCCGTAAGCGTTTTCCTTGCTTCCAGTTATATCTATGATATATTGAATTGATAGCAAGAATATTGCGTTTTAAGGACGTATTTTCTTTAGAATCAAGTCTTTAACGGTCAACCTTTTTGCCCAGAAAGGATGAGTTTTAATTCTTTATACGATTCTTACTTCATAAAGCTAGATCTTATCGAAATACTTGCATAAATTTGCGAAATATTCTTGGAATGTTTACTCTATTTAATCAAAGATTCGTCGAAATTTTTTTTATTTAGAAAATATATGATACATCGCTGTAAAGATGAGGGCGACAATTAACGATTAAGAACCGTGCGTTAAATTTACGTCGCAAGAGTATAGTTCGCACAATCTCTCTTCACATCTTCATACATTTCTAACGTTGGGATCCAGGTTGTTGGGGATGAGTATCATCGACGTTTAATGCATGGCTGTCAGTGGTCTCGCGGATAAATCGGTGCGTATATCGATTTATCCGCGAGAGATTCGCGGATATCTTTATCCGTTGGACGAAATTGCGCTCATATAAACTAGACGTTGGTGAGATAAGATCAGGCGTAATCTCTACTTATCGATAGATGTTGCTGATACCGAACGCAGAAAAAAAATCCCTCGCTGCCACAGGCCTCGTCGGCGAATTATGTCATTATAGAGATGAAAGATGCCAAGCAAAAGTTCCCAGAGCAAAACCACCGATAAATCACGATCGTACGGAAACGATAGGCAATAACTTGCGATCTAAAGCCGATAAAGTTGTTTTGATAGATCCGATAAATCGTAGCTATGATATGATAATGATAGCAATTAAAAAGAAGCGCAGATTAAAAAATGCAAATCTATTCTTTTTTCGATTCGAAAATAAAATCACTCGAATCAAAGGATAATCTGCACATAAGAGATTCTTTTAAATTTTAGTATTTATTTAATATTTATTAGATTATATCAGTTCATTTAAATTACAGATATCTAAAGGGAGTTTAATCTTAAAATATGTTTTAATATAATTTAATTTAATATAATTTAATATATTTTAATATAATAAATATAAATTAATAAATGCTCGAATTTAAAAAAAAAATAATTATTCATAAATGATACAAATTATCTTTTAATTCGAAATATAAAATATATGAATATGCGACATATATAAAATTCTATCGCGACGAAAGGTCATCTAAAGTTTTAAAATATAATAAAATGTATATATTCTATAGGTACACAAGCTGCTAGAAAATATAGCAATTATTAGCAGAGAAAGATATCTTGCGTAGGCATTTTTTTAGCGCGTACGTTTTTAACACACGTAATATCGAGGCTGCGGGGCTGCTATTATCGGCGTATATGTATGTATGTATACTCACGTTTGTCGGTCAGTAATTAGCGGGATCGTTAGTTTCTTGCGCCGTAGAAAAACGATGACAGTCGCGGGGCGATCAAAGGGCTCAACGATCGCATGAGGAGGTAATCGCGAGCGAGTCGCTCTTCGCTAGAGTCGGGGAGCTTCCGTGCTTACGAGTTTCCCTTAACGCGCGCAACAACGGGACGTGCCTTATAACACACCGGTGGTGGATGCACATCGAAATTCACCTCGTCAGATGATAGTCGTCAAATAGTTTTTAATCGCACTTGAAGGGATACGAGCGCGGTGTAATTCTGACGTACGTTACAATGTAACGCATGGTACTTTTGTAACAGGCAGGCAAAAGATGGAGATTGAAGAGGATACGATGGAATAAGTGAAACTTCCCGCGCCGCGATACAAGAGCTTTCTCGCGATGAGGGGCGTTATGATTATACTCAAAGTATCAATCGTCCAGAATAATGAACCGTAATGGTGCTGTCGACGGGTATGATTTAATGCCTTTTATTAAGTGGCGCAAGTATCAATCGCGAAAATCGTTCACCACTTGGGGAAAAATCGCCATTAAATAGCGAGAGAAATAGCGCCTCTGAAAGTGCTTACAAAGTTCCCTTTTACGAGAAATTATAGAGTCTCGCTTTGTTTTACCATGTACGTATCATCATTTTTCAGCGATGTTTTTTCGACTGATTATCACTAGAATTAAATTCTCAATTGCTAGTTTTGCTCGCTATTAATATAGCGGGAATTTAATATTTCATGCAAAGCGATCTCTAATTTATTTAATCTGAGAAGGATATAAATTTTGCGCTCGTTTCTTTGACCTTTTTGCAGCGAGGGATTTTTGTTCTCGTGAAAATTAAAAAAAAAAGAAGAAAGAAAACTGTATACCTATACTTATCGTCTCGACATTTATGTTCGCTCGGTGATTTTCTTCGACACAATAGGAACCGACAAAAGATGCTTGTCGGACGGACAAATCTGAAGTATATACAGCCGGTTCGCCCAATGTGGGGCTTTCTAAGGATCCGTCTGACACGCGTCGATCCTTCGTGCACGAGTATCACGGGAATTGGACGTGAAGGGCTCAATATGTCGAAATTAATGCATCCGACCATCATCTCGAGCGCACGACGAAAATCAATCAAGTCCATTAGGACGGGTTCCTATGCACGGAGGTGCATAATTCCGATACGGAGTATATTTACAACGCGATACGGCGTCCGCTGCGTTGTATCGCATCACCCGTTACATCATTAATGAGGATTTAGCGTGACGCGTTATCGATTACGGAATTAATGATTTCGTTACACGAATAATAGATAATCGATCTCTTATGCACTTTCCTCTTTCTAAATCATCACCGATAATAATTTCTAGGTGATTCAAAGGATGATGGATATTAGGTGGTCCCGATTAAACCATATGATTGATACTTTTATGTATTAAGTCTGATATATTAGATTTTCTTCAAACTTCCGATACGATCATCTATATTTTCTGATAAAATAATGTTTAATAATATTTAAAAAAAAGTTTCGATTAATTATTAATTAAGCTTTTTCGATTAATTCTGAATAATCTTCGTCTAGACAATGTTTTAATATTCATAGTTTAATTTTTAATATATGCTAAGATTAAAAAAGAGAAAATGAAAAAGTGTAAAGAGAGAAATCATAGAGAAGACTCGAAGAAAATCAAACAATTTTTTAGATTCAGTCTGCATAATAAATTACTAAAAAGTTATCTTCATTTATATATTAAATAAATTAAATTTAAGCAAAGCAAATTGCTTAAATTACATTCTTTATTTCTTAAAATTTACAATTATTTTTGAGTTTATATTATTATTGAATGGATTAACTGCATATGCATCGGTGCATTCACTACTAAAATATAAATGCATTTTTTAAATAACGTTTCTATTAGTATTATTGAATATTAATTATTATAATTTCAGTAATACACGATACCAATCAAATTTTTATATGCTAATAAATGTTTAACGAATCATTCTTGAATTTATTATGGAGGTGATTAATGTGCAAATAGTAAATTAAACCAATAATTAGTGCTTTCCGGTAACTTTTTCGCGATGATCAATAACAAGCGAAAAAGTTATACTTGGAATCATTTATCATCGACAGGCTCGTTTGATTCAGCTTCGAGATTCTCATTCGTTACAATCCGACGTAGAGATCTTGCACGCTAATCTGCATAACCGAAACGATAATTAATGCACGATAATTATTTTCACGCAAAACTTAACGTCGATCGAAGATGTTTATTATTTCACTTCACGTGACGAGTGGACGATCGTGTAATTACGAGCTGTCGATTACCCGAGCATTCGAGGTACAATTTTAACGCTACGTACATGTCAGAATACGCGTTTTCTGATGCTAAAGCAGCGATTATCGAATGATTGCCGGTTCGTTAATTTGTACACGCGTAGAATCCCATCGGGTAATTTGGGCATCTAATCAGCCGATCGTATTTCTTACTAATTAGTCGCGTCGAGATAAATCTGGCGCCTTCCGGTGCGAGAGTTCGTGTTGCGATTGGATACAATCGCGAATTTACCGTTAATCAAGATAGCTTTCGTCGCACAAGTGAAATATCTCGCTCTCATGCGAGTAGGCATACGTGGGGGCTTCAGTCGCTCGGGTGTAACAGCTGATAACGTAGGCGGAACCGGCGTCCGTCGTTCGCGCAATACATATCGCAAGCGTTTAGCGATAAATGAAAAGTAACGTAATTGCACAGTAATTATTGCAGCAATCTGAAAGATTGATCCAGCAACGCGAGTATCTCGATTAGGTATCTCGCCAATTTTCCGTTGAAGCTCGCGAATCGTCGCGGTTTGTTAATCATGCGTATGATATTATTATATTCTAATATTCTATCTTCGCATCTCTCTCTCTCTCTGAACTTCCCGTTGGCGGCATTACTCGTGTATGTACATTAAATTACTTAATAGCAATTTCACGGCAATCTTCTCGCACGCGATAGTCATATCAGTTCCAGATAAGAAGTCAGATATATAGATTCGCGAACATCTTTATTACATATGCTTTATCTCGCGTTACACATTTGCGGCTCGGGATTTTATTCCGTCATTTTTGAAGAGCGGGATGTAAAATGAATATTATTAATTATGATGTTAAGAAATTTTATTATTGTAATTTTATACGCTCTCATATCGTCTCTTTCGCGCCCTCAAAAAAAAAGAGCGATCAAGAAATTATATCCGCTTACGAGATAAAACAGCACGTGATCGATTAAACGGCCGCGTCAGCATTTCTTCAACGTTCGTTTGAGTTACCTACGTCCGGGATATTTCAATTAAAAGCATCGGGTTAATCAACCGCCCAGCATGCTACGTGTGCCATTGGGAGCTAAGTGCTATGCAACTGCAGGGGTTCCGGAGTTTTACTCGTGTCGGTCTCAAATCTATAGTTGTCCTTAACCCTTTTTCGTTCTCTCACATTCTCCCTTCATTTCTTTGTAAAAATGTTAATTTAGCTCTTTTTGAATACTGCTTTTAACATCACGCGAATAGCTTCATTTCATTTTTTTATATTTTTATTTATATCTATTCATTTTCAAATAAGAATAATAAATCAAATCAAATCATAATAATAAATAATAATAATAAATAAAATGTGAAGCAATGCTCTTTCTGCATATCATAAAAATAGCAATCAATCGTAAATAAAAATCATTAATTTTGTTTACGGAAAATTTATTACCTTTTATGGAATATTTATTTTTGGAATTTACATGCGAAATTTTACGTCTAAATTTTATGTCTAGTACATATATAGATTACAAATTTTATATTATATATATAATATAATATAAAATTATAATTATGGCGAGATTGTATCAATGAAATAATTTATTGGTGTAATTTATATTAAAATATCCAATTAAGATTTAATCGCGCGCGAAAAAATTTTGCAAGAAATTAGATTCGTTAATTATACATATAATTTCAGCTTTTATATTCTGGATAACATTTATAGCAAAAAAGTTCCGCTTATATCTCGTTAACATTGCTGCGACTTGCGGCATGTAAAAGGAAATACGTTAAAAGTGCGCGATCTGCTTCTGACGAAAATATATCCGAGTTGGAAGAGGCGGATACTAATTTCGCGAGTTAGCGCACGCATTCGACGCAGCGTGATATAGATTTTTAGTTTGCAATTTCGTGTCGTGTTTGTTCGTTTTGCGGACTCGGGGCCAAAAAGACGACGTCGCGATGAAATTTATCGCGTATTAATTGCACGCAACCGCGTCGTCGGTCATAATTACGTTCGACGTTTCGAATCGGGTGGTCTGTTTGCGGTTTACGACCGTAACAAGGAAGTGCGGGAGACACGCGAGAGAGCGCAGTCTCCCTTTCTTGGTCCGACGACCAGCACTTGAACCTGAACGAAATGGAAAAAAAAAAACTACTGGTCATTCTTATGATACCAAATCGAGTCGTTCTTGCACGAATAAGGTATCGCGAAAAGTAGTTTTCTCTCTCTCTCTCTCTCTCTCTCTCTCTCTCTCTCAAGAAGATTGCAATGATTACAATGTTACAATTATTGCTCCAGTAGATAAGACATAAAATGTGATTTATTATAGAAGATTGTAAGAATAAAGAATTATAACATTTCCTCTTTCGTCAAACAGAATTTTACAGACTCAGTTTTAATGTATCTCTAATTTCCGTTTACACTTTATTGTATTATTCGAATGTCCTTGAATAGTTTATAAATTTTTATCTATTAATATATAAAACGCGCAGTTTTGTAAATGACATCATGAGAAATATACGAGCAGCATCGATACGCGATGATTTCAAGATAAATATCTTCCTTAGTTTAATCTTATTGTGGAATCGTCTGAAGTATCGATTTATTGCTGAAAAGATTTGCATATGAGAGAAATACGCATTCCACGAAATCGATTGATTAAAATTGATTTAGCGGTAGGTGCTGGCTCTTCCCGTTAATCATCGGGTTCATTGCGACTTTTTAAGGGAATCATTTATTATCGTTATCCTTCAGTTACTAATGAAGCGGATAAACGTCGTACAAATCATGAATGAGGAATCTCAATTTTTCAATGATTCACAAGCTTATTTAAAGATTTTTGAAACCGAAAGCTTGTTTCGATTATATTTCTCACAGAAAAATTGTTTGTAGTACGCACACTATTAATGCAATATATGTCGTATCTATTTCGCTTTTTAAGGAAATTCCTAATTTTATTAATTTAATATTCCGATGGCGTACGCGTGTTTCTTGCGTAAATTATTCTGTCATCTATGTTAACTCAATATTCATGTCAATCATGTCTATCATACTTATGTCTATCATATATTTATGTCATTCTCAGAAAGGAAATTTTTATCTCGATTAAGTTATTAAATTATATAACATAACTATATGTGAAAATTATTCGTATTAAAAGCCTTTTTCGAAAATTATTTTATTCTTGTTATTTTCTATGAATTTTATTATTAAAGTTTTAATCAAATATATAATTTTAAGTTTTAAATTGAAAATTATAATCTAAATTTAGAAAATAATTAAAGAATAAAAATTAAAAACACAAAGAATAAAATAAGAATGACATAAATAAATAAATACATTTTTTCGCTATTTACTTTGAGTGAAACAATAAGATTCCCATTATTCAGATGTGTGATTTTTCAGTTGAATGTGTATAAGATTTCTCTGCATTATTAAAATTATAAATTCTTATCATGATAATGCAAATTTTTTAATTAATTTAAAATATTATTTGCCTTTTCGATTTAAAGTAAAAGTGATCAAAGCTATCACATTGATAATTTTTTCATAATTTTAAGAATAATGAGTTTTGGATCAATGAAATAATTTTCTTGTTGCGATATTCATTACTTTCAAGTTCGTAAAACGGATGGTAGCTCTCGCATCGGATGCGTAATTGACGAGATATATAATTATGCGACGTGTATATAATTATGTGACATGTATTCTCGCGTAGACGAGCTATTTTGATATTCTATGTTTTGCTCGTACTTAACAAGCGCTATAAATAGATCGTCGGCGACAAAGTCCATCTGAAAATATTTTATTTTTTTACAAATACTTAGAATATTTCTATTAACATAAACCATGTAATATCTGATGAAACCAAATTTAACCCATTCAATATCAAAACACATAGAGAAAGAAAGATTATATGTATTTTTTATTGTGCATGCATGAATGTTATATCGCACATAATAAAATAATTCAAAAAGATAATTAAGAATCGATTTGACTTATTAAGAGCTGCGATAAAGCCATAATAAAGAATCCACTTGATTTATGTATACGGTTTGCTGGATAAGCGCGATTTTCGGTGCATATTTTTCAATCTTAGAGGAAGGAGTTGTGTTTATTGATAAGCAGATTCGTCACTATATCTTGATATTACGATGGCGATTGATCTTTCGCGAAAAGGATATCGAGACGTCGAAGACATTAAATGGACCTCTTTTGTACGTGCAACCCGCGCCATTAGCTTTTGTGCTCCCTTATTAATAGTTTCGCCGCACACCTTTTGCTCTTACATAGCTTCTCAGTCCTGTCTAGCCGACGGGCTGAACTTGACCACCCGCGATATGTTGGCGAAGTCTATAAAAGAATAGCAGCGATAGCCAGCGTGGTGAATTTTTAATGCTGAGTAAGATAATTGAATGTTACTTTGGGAATTTCTACTTTGAAAATTTAACGAAATATATGCGATGAATGAGATATTACGATAGAACAAAAAAAAACATCTGTGATATATATATTTTTTTAAATTCTTTAAATTAAATTTTTTGTTAACATAATATTAATAAAATAATAAATTTCTAATGATATTTTATTTTCAATAGAGCTCTTTGATCCGCAGTTAAAGACTGCAATAATTTCACAAGAAAGATGCATTATTCAATTAATATGTCAACAAGAATAAATTTCTTCGTTATAATATAAATGAATGATACTAATATTACAGATTTTCATTTAATAATATATCAGTAAATAGATAATTACAATTATATTGATAAAATTTTTAATTTGCGTTATATAAACATTTCCACTTTTTAAATCTGTATTTAACATTATTATTAATATATTTAATATTATATATATATATATATATATATATATATATATATGTTACATAAATTCCTAAATAATTTAAGAATAATCAGAAAAAATAGATGTAAAATCACATATGTAAAATATATTCAATGATATCTGATTTCCTAAAATATGCGATATTGAAATATTCAATTAAAAAGTGAATCTCGAGAATTGATTTATAAGCCAAAAATCGCAAGATTGAAACAGGAATAAAAATAAAATATGCACAGTGTGTAGCTTTGTACTAAGGTTACATATATTTTCAAGTATTTATCATCAGCCACAATAATTCAGAATTCCGCCAAATCAAGTGCGAGATTTCCATTCTTTAAGCTGTACTCGCTTAAGGATCCGATCCTTAATATAGCCAATGTAACTCGGTTAATCGAGACTTTAAGTGCTCGTTAATTATTACATACTTATATCTTCTTAAATCGAGTTCGAAGAAAGGTGTCATTAATCTTGTTCACGCTAACACAGAATTCTATATTATTTGCATTATCGTTCCTCATTTCTATCGAGGATTCTTCAAAGTTTCAAGATAGCCACTTTAACCGGTTCTTGTTTATATAGCGTATGCAAATCTATGATGTCATTTGCTCGCAAAATAATGTTTGAAAACATCGCGAATAATGAACTTTTAAGTAATGTTGCTCATTTAATTATGACACGGAAGTACAAAATTAACAGAAGAGAGGAAAAATTTTACCTTGCAACGCATGTTAGAGACACGCATGCCATGTATGCAATGTCTAATTACCTAATAACACTATACAAATTTGTAATTTCCATTAAACAGTGAAAATAATTACCTCCCTAGTCATTAAAAACTCGTTAACAGTTAGATATTTCTCCTCTAGAGTTAAATTTCTGTTGCACTCTGACATTCATAAACCTCATCAAATGCTAGCTTTAGATTTTGTTTTTAGGAAAACATTGTTGAAAGCACGAATTAATGATAATTTAATTATAATTTAAGGAAAAAGATACAGTTTCTTCTAATCTTGTCGAAATTTTATTACATGTCGCGCTTATTAAAGTAGATCGCGATGTTAATACTCTCATTATCATTCACAAAGTTGCGTGAATGAATCGAAAAGTTTATCCAATGCCAATGTGGGTCACGATTTTGCAACAAGTATTTCCGACACTTCGCTTAATTATCCCATCTTCTTCGATAATAATTTATCTGAAGCACTGGATCTCTTTGATCCGCTTCCGTCATTATCAAATTTAAGCGACAGATTTATTGCTACTCTTATGTTTTTCCGTTTTCTTGATATTTGGCTGTTATTAGCAAAAGTTGAAGCATTCAAGACGAGATACGAGATAATAGTATTTGTACACTTAAATCATTTCTCTCGATCGAATTAAATTAAAGCTTAAATTAAATTAAAGTTTGCTTAATTTTATTTGCATTATTGGAGGCTTTCGCGTGCATTATTTGCCGCAACGAATCAGTTTAACTTTCCTAGGAATATATATATATATATATATAAAAGAAAACAGTGCGAAAATGAGAGAGATGTGTGCCACATCACGTGCACATTCCGCGACGCTGCCGTAATCGAAATGTTGATGACATTTGTGTCGAATATCTTTAGACGAGCTTTTTTCAGTCACTGAAAGTAAAGCAAAGTCTTAGCTTTGAAACGTTTACGGGGAATATTCTCTTAATACAATAATCTAGAGAAGAAATTTTCTTATTTCTTGAAAGTATTTTATAAAATTCGATACTTGATAAATTATACACGTCGATTTTGACAATTCGCGATATAATGAATCTTCCTTTTTTTATTTCTACATTTACGTCTTATTTTTATGTACGGTAGCGAACTCTCTCTGGGACTATAAAATTCTCTAAATTATTCATTGCTATTTTCATAATTTTAAGCAAGATTCAAATGCAGAATAGAAACATGTTTTACAGTTATATCGCGCTTTTCGATCAACACATTTATTTCGAATTCTTTTCTCGTTTCTTCCTGTTATTATCCGATAACAGTCGATGAATATTTATTCGTCGGTCAATTACATTTTGTTCATTATTGATTGCGACGTATTGCAGATAACATCGTCGTATTATCGTCAAAAAATACACGTACACGAATCCACAAACGAGAAAATCGTCCGCTTACTCGGTTCGCTTCGCGCGTCGATTATCCGATCGCGGATGCTATCGGCATTCCTAGCTGAAGCCTCTCTTGGCAGGGAAGACGAACGAATCTAGAAACGAGATTCTCCGGTTGAATTCCTCGATGATTGTTCCGGCGGAGCGACGTCGCGGTCTGATCGCACGGAATGTATAACTCCAATTATCCGGGGCTGAGATTAAAGTAGTCGCACCATTACCGAGGACACTCCTTGTCGTCGTCGTCGTCGTCGTCGTCGTCGTCGAGCATGACGTTTTGGGTAACTTCCAAGCGATGATACTCGTCGTTCCGGCCACTTTAGGCGCACGTACGTACGTGTGTACTCACGCAGCGCACGCATTACGCAAAGAAGGCAATTAGGCGGTAAACAGTGGACGTGCGGCGGAACCAGATGTTTCATTGATTTGCCCGGCAAATGATGCACGAGAACGGTGCTGGCGAAGAGGAATGGATGCCTATTAGGATAGCTTATGGTGGCCAGGCCGTTGCCGGTTGCGCGATTTATGTAAATGACGATTGCCGATCGTATGTACGCGCGCGAATAATTAAGGTGGACGAAAACGCGTCACGATGTCGTATTTATATACATTCGATGCTCTCTGGCATTTTATTCAAAAACACGACTGTATATCTGCATGTATCTCTCGCGAATTCCCGATGGAAATTTTAAAATTTTATTATTGTAACCTGTAATCGTAAATTTTGATCGCGCCCGATACTGGCATATTTTACAAATTTTACATTTTTTAATATGTTTTTTGATATGTAAATTTTATTGTCGCGGTACTGATGTGCGATAATTTTAATTATGACAAATATTGGTGAGAAAATTGAGATATTTAATTAGTTTCTGCAATTTTAAGATTTTTTCGAATCTTTTCGAATCTTTATGATAACGAATTGTTTAAAAGAGGCTTGGCTGTTTTGTCGCTGAGGTTACAGTTATCACAGTTCAGGCGAACGCTAATTTTATACTCGATTAATGACACATATGTCACAGTTTTATCATCAAGATATCAGTTCTACGAAAATAATTTTTTATAGTATGTGCTATTACATACAATATTATATAATATCTTATATTTGATTATTTATATATTTATAATTATGCATCACAGAATTTAAAACATGAAATTAAAAAACATAAATAATTTTGTCTACAAAATTACTTAAAATGTACTATTACTTTTACGTGAATTATACAAAATTATTAATGTTATTGTTTCTTAACATATAATATGCAATAACGCAATTAATGATCAGAAATAAATCTACTTGAAAAATAATATTTATCTTCGTAAATATTTTTTTTCTTCGAAATTTGAATTATATAATAACACCATAGTTTCCAATATATGTATATAACTTTCTTATTTTTCATCTTGTTATATCAAATATAATCTAATGTATTTTCTTAATTAATTATGAGTATGACATAGTGTCATTTATTACCAGTACAGAATGTACGGAAAACTTTGGACAGTTCTATTAAAGTTTCCCCATTAGCAGAACTTCATTCAAAGTTTATAGTTAAACTTTAGATAGACTTTACTTACACGTGTTCTCTCCCGTTAACCCAATTTCATTCTGTATGTACCCATGAATAAACAAATGCACGAGATTACAAATAGAATAGCATTTCTTAGCGGTTAAACGAGTAAAGTTTCAGCAAAGGTCAGTGTGGTCTAGTTACGGTATTCTTAGATCGTCTGTCTTCTCGATCTAGTCGTACAGTAGTCTTCGTTTCGTCAGTATTTTTTACACTAAATACTTTCAATATCAAAGTAGCCTCAGTCGATTTAACTAACATTAACTTAGTCTAAATAAATTTTAATCGAGTCTATATTAAAAGTTTTAGTAATAGAGAAAGGAGGAAAAAATAGATTATCACAATACATACATATTTCACGATTTTTTTAAATAGAGATAAACATTCATATACAGATATATTCATATATATTCATATATACAATAGATTATTATTTAAACTGTCTGATAAATATACTTCTAGTTTTTATCATGTTAGAGTCAAAATCGTTTACATGAAATGCGATGAATTAAGGTGCATCAAATTGAATTTGTTCAATCATCCGCAAGACATTATTGATATGCACTTGAAATAGTATTGTAGCTTTATCGGTTTCATTTTTCGGAGCAGGAATGAATGATAGGAATATTTTTTATCGAGTAAACAATTTAGGACGAATATGGAATATCAGTTAAACAACAGCTGACACAATATCAATTGTTTGGCTTACTTTGCGGAATTTTCGACAATCTAAATAGAGCGTTGAAACGCGTTAAATGCTCAGATAAAGTCATCGCGTAGCGATAAAAGACACGATGAACTAGAACGCCGATAAAAAATTGAACGACTGCTAGTATCGAGTGTCGAAAGACTTCTCAATATCGAATGAATATCGTGAATGGACACTGGATATCGTATAAAATTAGCATCGAATAGTCAGTAGTCCGACGCAGTCCAAGGATAATGTTTGATTACACATTCATTAATCATAGGCGGCACGAGTCTCTTGAACGATGATAATGAAATTCTACACCCGTCAAAGAATCGACGTGATTAAAAAAATCGATTGCAGGTGTCGAGTCTAATTAAAGATGTTGGATGAAAAAAGAAAGAGAAAGAGAGAAACGAGAAAGTGTTTCCGTTGTTACGTATATCATCGATTAATCTGCTGCGAATGAATCGAAAGCACAATGAAATGAAGGAGATACATCATTTAAAATATTTTTAAAATATATTATTGCAATTTATAATAGTCATATAAATCATTCATTGACATAAAAATAATTATAACTTTTTCTTCATTTGTTATATTATTGAAAATGAAGAAGACATGGTTTAAAATAAAAATTCATTAATAAGTATTGATAATTATCATTAATTGTTTAAATTTATCAAAAAAGATACCAGTTTGATATAAATACGAAGCAAAACTAAACTTCTTATTCATGGCTACAAAATTCGTAAAAATAAGCTTATTTTGGATGATCTATAGTTGTATGTGTATTACAATATATGGCATATTAAATTGTAGATAAATACCTTGAATTTCATCATAAATTATAGATTATTTAACGTGACCTTTAAAACTTGAAGATGGCGGTTAGCATTCTCGATTCTTTTAAATAAAATAACATTCTTCGTAAATTTAATGATAGGGAATAGATACGATCAGCTGATTGCTTAAACATTTGTCCGACAATTTTAGACAACAATATAATTGAACGTTCAAAATAGAATTTATCAGAATACAACGAAAATAATCAGAATATTAATTTTAAAGCTTAATAATTTAATATAAACAATAAATCCTCCTCCTCCCCTCTTTCTTTCTCTCTCTTTCGTGACATTATTCTAATGCCGATTGAGATTTTAACTTTATAACATAATTTACTATAACGTAACATTTTATTCAAGGTCTTGTTTGGCTTACTACTTTCTCTCAGAGTCGGTGAAGATATTTACTTGTTATATTATTCAAATGCGAATTAGAATATATTATTCAAATGCGAATTAGAATATATTATTCAAATGCGAATTAGAATATATTAATGAACTGCTTAAATTCTTCAATAATTAATGAGAGAATACTCACTATAATCGGAGGAATCATCATTGGAGCCGTTCACCGCGCCATCCGGCAGGATTTGTAGGTGACGATTCCTAACGTACATCTGTATCTTTCGCGAGGACCCGGTGATGTGCGAGAGATTGGCCGATCTTTCGGCGCGGGTGCCCGCGTCACCGGTCAGATCGATCGATCTTGCACTCACTGCACTAATAATCGCGCCGATCCCCAGAACACTCGCGGTCGGTCTCGCACTGAACTTAATCACACCCGACAAGCCGAGTCCGCATCGCCCGAAGGCGACGAGGAAGAGAAGAAAGGCCAGTTGAAGGAACGAGCGGACGCGGTACGCGCGCCTGTTTCTGATCCTCTTCCTGTCCTGGTCGAGCCTTTCGATCCGCTCCCTCTCCTGCTTCGCCGAGCGTTCATCGAGTCCTCCCGAATCGCGGTTCGATCGCGCGTTCTCATCCGGTCGCGTGTCGTTAAATTGCTCGTCGAGAAATCCCTCATCATCCTCCCCGAAGGATCGCTGCTTCGAGCGAGTACACGAACGGTGACTAGAGAGAAGAGAATTTTCTTCCGTTATCCTCGTCCTTCCCGGACAATCGGTTTGACACTGATATCGGATATCGAGATTCTTCCTATCGCAGACCGCGGACCGCGGCCTCGTCTGGGATCGATCTTGGAGACTTCGACGCCCTGCAATCGAATCCGCTATCGCGGGGTCAGGCTGTCTTGTCCCGACGTCGCGTAGCCGCGATTCCACTCGCTCTTTCTCCTCGCTCTCCTGTGACTTCCACGTGATCGGGAGACAAACATTCTCGATTATGCGCGGGAATTCCCTCGACGCGAAGTACGCTAGAAATCCGTCTCCTCTTCGTCTTCGACGCGAGGACTGCGATGACGCGTGATCCGTCGCTGATGGAATCGTCTCTTCCTGGTCACTGATTCTCGGGATCCTCGTGGATGAACCGAGCACGGACAGCGATTTTTCGTTATGATAATTTGTCGTCGGCTGCACCTCTCTCGCGTAAATCTCGATTTGTCGTCGATCCTTCAGGGCTCTCCTTCTCGCCTCGCTCGGTCCTCGGTCTTCATCGATCCTGGGAAGTCTCGTGAAAATCGACACGTGAATCGACGTCGCAGTCGGGCGGTCGGCACGGGAATTACAGTGCAGCACCCAATGCCCGCCCGTGTCAACCTCAGCGGGCATGACGGTCTCATCCGACACTTCTCTCTTTGCTCTCCTCCACCTTAGCCGCGTTGTAATCGTCTCTCGCAGGATTTACTGCCGATCGTCGCAACTTTCACTCTTGCGTCTTTCGCGCAAGAGCGCGAAGACCACCCTCGCTTTTTTCCACCGGTGCTCCGAGATCGTTGTCTTCGTTATCGCCCTCCTCGTTGTCGTTAATACAGTATCGCTGAGGGCCGCGCGCGCTGCCAGCTGACATCACAGCCGATTTCCAGTCACTTCCGTCCTCTGAAGACAGTGTCTCGGGGAGATGTTAACCGCGAAGAATGAAGATTCTGATGAAGATACTGTCGGTTTGTCCATGCATCGCGTTTTCGACACTCTCGCATTATTGCTGCTATCGCCGGACACGCGTCAGGATCAAACTGACCGGTCAGAATCGGTATCCCAGGGCAATCTATCGCCGATAAGGAATTAATGAATCGCGAGGTGACATCAGGTTCACGGTGCTATCTCAGTTTTGACGATATAAACAGATCGAAAAATAGATTGTGCGTTTCGTAAGAGAATGTATCGAGGATACCCGATACACTGCGAATGATCCTGGTAGTGAATTGATTCGATCGGCTTTCGACGATGATGATCGGCGTGGCCGATCCTCTTTTAAACGGTTTTTTTCACAGTATGCAGGTTGACGTTAACGGTTACTTTCGACGACCTCGCTCGGTCCTCGTCTCTTCCTCCCTTTCTCTCTCTTTCGTCTTCTCTCGTCTCTTCCTCTCCTTCTCTCTCTTTCGTTCGTCTTCCTTCTCTCTCCGCGTTGCTATTAATCGGCGAGAGTCGATACGCGTTACCTCGCACCGCCTTAACGGGTTTCTTTCTCTCTCTCTCTCTCTCTCTCGTTCTCTTTTTTTCTGCGGATCCTTTCCGCTGATCTGTCTCACCGATTTCCGTTTTTCCGGATTTCGCGTATCCTTCCGAAGTCGCAATCAATCATGGAATAATCCTCTCGCAAAAAATCGGCGCTAGTAGATCCCCACGCACTAACACTTCTTCACGATTAGTTATCACCATTCACGCAGAAAGAATATAAACCCTCCCCCTCTCTTAATCGACATCTCTCGCGATAGAATACTTCTGTCGCAAACTTGCACTAATTCACATGACAGGAAGGGAACAAGATTCGAAATTGACTTGTAAAATTGATCGCGCGTGTTCCGACAAACGCCGTTAAAAATGCTCCGAAAATATCCCAAGATCATCGATAAGGTAGACCATTCGCCATCGATCTTTTCCAGTTTCGAAGGGGATATACGAACGACGATCCGACGTTCGCGCGAGGCAGGACCGGGAGCCGGGCCGCCGGACCACGCGTACCACGCACGCAATTGTCACACGGGGGTCGCGGCCGCGCGCGCGCGCGGGGTTATCTCGCAGGGTCGGATGATGCCGGTGCGGCGTCCGAGAAACTACTGAACGAGTGCCGCGGTTCTCTTCCCCGGCTCGCCGGGTTCAGGCACGCTCCTCGGTTCGCTCTCGTAGAGAGACCGAACCGGCGCGGCGGCGGCAACGGCGGCGGCCCGGCGGCGGCGGCGGCGACGGCGGCGGCGGTGGAGGCAGCAGCCGAGAGTGAAACCACCAACACTATACTACCAGTGGGACACACGACTCGGCTGGCTCTACTCACACGTGCCCGTCGTAGCAGCATCCGTTCCATCCCATCCCGCGCTCGCCGGCTGAAAGAGCCGGCCGGTTAGTCGGTAGCCGCGGCTGTCACTGTCGTTGACGTCCTCGTCGTCGTCGTCGTCGTCGTCGTCGTCGTCGTTGCGTCTCGTTTTGTCGCGTCGAGATCGTCGTCGCCGTCGTCCCGTTCCGCTTGGTATCCCCGTGTCCGCTTCCGTCCCATTCCACGGCAGCGCACAGCACGCGACAGATCTGGACGCTCGCTCTGGACGTATGTCGCTACCGCGCCAGCCTCACCACCATGACCACCACCATCGGAGCCACCACTACCATCGCCACCACCACGCGCCGCAGCTTTTTCTATCCCCTCTTCTTCTCTCACGGGCTGCTGGATGGAATCTCCTCTTCTTCTTCTTCCGCGTTAAAAGACCTATCGCTGTCTCCGTCTTGTTCTTCTTCTTCCTCTCGGCAGCTTCACTTGTCCCGACTTCTTCTCCCGGTTATCTTTCTCCTCTTCTTTCGCTCTTCCTCGTTTTTTCCTCCTCGATCGCGGATCGTCCTTTAATTCACCTGATCTATCCCAGGTCTATCGCGGTGAACAACGTGTTCTCTATTTTTCTTTCTCCGCGTACAAATCGCGGAATAAGAGAGCGATCAGGAGCCGTTGTTGCGGGAAGAAAAGAACGATCGGTGACAAGGGCCGTGAAGAACGTGCGCGAACACCTGCGAAGAACCTCAAGAAGTAAATAGCGCGATCGTTAGAATTTCTCCGCGATTTCTTCTTATCCTCTTTCCTTCTTTTTATATTTTCTCTGCCGTCGTCCCTCATATGCACTTCCTTTTAGGAGGGTGGTTTTTAATGTTTCTTTTACATTGACCGACATACGGATGCGATAATACAATCGGATGCTGTCGCTATCGCTACTCGTTTTCTTCGGTTGCGTCTTCTTCCCATTTCTCCCTTATTCGGAATCGAAGGTTGTCCGGTATGTTTGATGTTTCTGCAAATGCAAAGTAAATCATTATATGTTCAATTAAAATTAAAATTAATGAATCAATTTTTAATATTAAGAATGATTATTTAATTACAATGATTGCCCCCGATATTTTTTTCTCTCATAATTTCAGGCTATCAAAGTGACTTATGACTTATGTTAAATTAAATTGCTTCGCGTGAAAGCTCGCACTCGATTGACAGATCGATCCGATATATATCAATTCTTTTCTTATTCGAAGGAAACCTGTCGACGCATTCCAGAAGTGGATTTATTTGTGCTTGTTCGTTACATCGGAAGAGAATGGAGAGAAACCTCTAACCATGTAATGCGATGAACGCATTTCCAATGCTCACGTCTTCTACACACTGAAAAAATTGTATTCTCATCTTAAGAATATGTCACTTATCTTTATAATATATTTTATTAAATAAGCGCCAAGAGGATCCTCTTAATTTAAGAGGAAAATTTTCTAAAGAGATATTCTTATATTAAATATTCTTACTAAATATTCTTAACAGATAAAAATATATATTTAATAGGATGCTTTTTTATTATTTAATATTTGAGTTGCGGCGCAAAAGTCGCAAATTAAGAATATATTCTTATTCATTAAGAATATTTATTGAAAGGACTTATAAAGTATACATTTCAAGAATACAATTTTTTCGGTACATTTATAGTTACAGTGGTTATATGTTCTTCGTGTGCATGATATGCCTGAAAATATCGGAAGACGGGAATATAAAGTGTAAGCCATCAGAATGACTAGATGTTCTCGTAGATTCATGATTAAACTAGAATCAAAGTTCTTCCGATATTCGTAAAAGAATTTCGTCATCATGATTTATTGCGATTTTTTATTTTTTAACATACACATATATTTAACATACCTGTATATGTGGCAATAAAATTCCAGTTCACTCAATAACTTTTAAAATATTTTATATTATATAATACAAGAGATACAAAACACAGGATTTTGTTACCTATTTGCATCTTTGATTTATAAAAAAATGTTTAATGATCTTGAAATTATTGATACTTATTGAGATAGTTTTTCCAATTCATTTTGTCCATATTAGGTATAATTTAATAATTTAATAATATAATAATTTAATAAAAAAAATAAAATTTAGTAAATTTAATAAAAATTTTAAAATAAAAAGTTTATTTATAAACTTTTAATATTTTTTTTATTTTAAAATTTTAATTAAATTTACTAAATTTTATTTTTTGTATTAAATTATTAAATTATTATTAATTATTATTAAATTATTATATCGGTATCTGAAATATTTTATAGATTTTTATGTATCTGAGATATCTCGAGAAACAGTGTTTTTTTGGGGGATAGAAAGAGGGAGAGCTTTCTATTCTGGTGGTCCGATTACACAATTAGTCGCTTTGCGATTCAGTTGTTAGGCTTTGAACACGACGCGGTAAGTCATTTGAAATCGTTCTTACCATTGCTCATAAATACGAGAAGATACGAAAGGCGTCCAAATAGCGGAAAAAATGAAATAAACGAGCCCCAAGTGACCTGCGACAGAAAATTTTCCAAGAAATATATCGAAGATTAAGACACTAACATTTTTCCATCTCTATTCTGACATTTTAAATATCACATAGCGTTTCCTCAACATTGGAGCACATTTTTTTTAAATCGAAATAAAGCGGCAAATAAAAGTACAAGAATAATGACACATATATACACATAAATAATAGATATAATAAATAATTTTACTCTACGCTTCTCTTTTAATTTCCATTAAGTTCCTCTTTAATTTTAAATCGTTTAATTGACAGGACATTTAATATTGACTTTATTAAAAAAATGAAATATGTTTGCCGATTGGACAAGAAAATTTACGAAGAAATCATAAAAATTTTATTATAAATACATAAGAAATATTCGTGCAATTGATTTCTTAATTGTTTCTAAATAAGTTAAGCATCATGGGAATTTGAAGTTAATGATATCGAGTTACTCATAAAAATGTATGGATTTGACAAATCTTTCAAAGGTAAATTGAACAATAAAAAAATTCTTTAATTCTGTCAAGAATTCTTTAAAAAAATTATCAGAGACTAAGTGATACATTGATATGCGTTTTCCTTGTTCCTAGAACAATTTAGAAAAATGATAGATAAAATTTCTGTAAAAACTTGAAAAATGCAAGAGTTTCGAAAGTCGCAAATTTAAAAAATAATCGACTGTGATTGTCAATTTGTTTACGACTAACGACTAATAACTTACTGTAGACTGGGCATATTAAAAAAAAACCTCTTCGAGACTTTTGTCGCACAAATTCATGCTTATTAGCTTAGAATGATATGTGAAAGTGACGATTATTAGAATTTATTAAGTTGCAATTTATATGTCAGATAAAATTAAGATGAACCATGTAAATCTTTTTACATAATATATGCATAATAGCGAGAATTGAATGTTATATCAAACACTAATAGATAGATAGCGCAATTTTTTGTTCTCTTAATAAGTATTAATGATTGCTGTTGCTCTCTAGAAAGTCATTGATCGCAGCTGCGCAAATACCAATGAAAGCCAGTCTGGATGCTGTATGGGGGAGAGGAGAGATAGGTAAATGAAATGGAGAGATAAGTGAAATATAGTGCAATAAATTTATTTATTTATCAATCTTAGACAGAGCTAAAACGACAGACACGTGTTGTTCTTAAAATCATATTAGGACGTACAAACAATACTTCCGCGTACAAATTATGTTGAGATATAAAACACGAAAAGTTTCAAGTAAATTTCAGCTGATAAAATTTCAGATTATAGTTTAATCACAAAAATTTAACATTGGGAAGCTGAAAGTTATTAAAAAAAGTAGCTCTGAGTAGGTTTTATCTTGGGCATGATATTGTTGAAAAGATACCACACTCTCCCTCTAATATTTACAAAATGATACAACTAATTTATGTGCATAAGAGCATGTAAATTATGGAAAAAACCTCTTGTCCAGGTTCTCTACTAGATAAAGTACAATACATTTTAAGCTCGTATATAGATATGATGGAACTCGGAAGCAAAAGTAATTCGCCCAACGTGGGGCTCGAACCCACGACCCTGAGATTAAGAGTCTCATGCTCTACCGACTGAGCTAGCCGGGCTTGTTACACCTGGTTACAAAAGCAAGTTTATTAACAAAATAAATTTAAGATAAATTATCAAGTCTTATCTATATCAAAATCTAGATATTACATCTTAAGAGCTTGAATAACTTAGTGATAAAAGCAGCATAGAAATAAATTCTCTTACAAACCATAAATATTGAACATGAAATGGGCTGAATATGAAATCCAATCGATCGATATTATTATCTATAAAATTATTATACATATCTATAAATAGGATATGGAATAGTTATCATAGGATTGTTATCGTATAATTATCTGTGATGACGAGAGATATCTCTTATTGAACACATCTATTTTTAAAGATATGATCTGTCAAGCTGTTAATTAATCGACCAGAGTTTATTATCAAAACCTATTTCTTTATCTCCAGAATAAAATATCATTGAAATATGGGTTGACTCACAGCAGAATTATCGATTTACTAATATCTGAAAAATCGTGCTAATAATGCTACAGATATCATAAATCGTATTTGCAACAGTAATCTATTATTTCATAGAATTAATTAATCAATTTAACATTATATAAAATATTTTAACATTTAATATATTTAATACCATTAAATAAATGATAAATTATATATAAATCTAAATATTAAATAAATCAAATAATCATTACCATTCAATTTCTAGATGGGACACAAATATGTTGTTTTTAATGATTCATTTATGTCACAAAAGAATATTTTGTTTTCGAAAAATTCGTGATGCATCGAAAATGTACGAGAATCAGTCGCTTATACGAATTTTCCGAGATATAGAATATATATTTCTATGTGTCGCGTTTTCTTTCGACAGATCATTCTACGCGACCATTTAATTAGAGGGGCGTCATTGCTTTTGTATTTATACATTATAACGAGCCCGAGGGTTTTTCGCTGGGATGATATTATAATCATCGGCGCTAACGGACGTTCGAATACAAGGGCATGATCAGGCCGCAGCAAAAGAATAAGTCACGAGGGGGACAGACAAATGCAATGGCGTGGTACCCAATTTATGCAAATGAAATGTTAATACACAACTGGTTCCACTTGTAAAAATATCTTTCGACTCAATCTTTTTAACATATTCATATGTATAATTATAATTTTTAAATATATTATATACTATTAATATAATTATTATAATTTTTTATATTTAAAATATTTTGTGAAATCTTGAGTGTATATTTTTCAACTATTCTTGTAAATTAAGTTATAATGTATATATATATATATATATATATATATATATATATATATATATATATATATATATATTACATATGTCATATGCTTAGAACAATTACAAGCAAAAAAAATAAATAAAATATAAATAAAATATAATAATAAATAAAATAATAAATATAATAATAAATATAATAAATATAATAATAAATAAAATAATAAATATAATAATAAATAAAACGATAATTTATAATTCAAGAATAGTTGAGAGATATACACACAAGATTTCGCAAAATATTGTAAATATAAAAAATTTCCAATGTGCGTAATTTTAAATTTAATAAATTTAATTCTAAATAAATTCTTACGACATTAGTCGAAAGGTATTAATCGCACAAACGAGCGACGCAAACCGTATACAAGCAGTTTTTGTACAAGTGTGCTGTACAGCTATAAACCTTTACGATCAAGTTTTATGGGAGTGCTAAGTGTTAATTAAATCTCGTCCACAGTTTTCGCGCAATCGTTTTTCCGGCGAGAATAATTCAGTGACGTTCACGAGGGCTTCTGCGCCAATGAAGGGTGCCGGGATTTTATAGTTTAATAATAGAGCGGTGCGCGGGTATAGAGAGTGTTTGCTTATCGCATCCCTGATTTCCAGCCGAAGACACGACGCCGTCGTACGCGGTTTATAGGAGAGGATGGACGAGCGAGTCGAGAAAGAGATAGACGAAGAGAATGAGGGAATATGATAGAAGAGGAGAGCAAGGTCGAAATAAAATGCAACAAAAAGAAAACATCAATATGCATGTGTGTGTGTGTGTGTGTGTGTGTGTGTGTGTGCAATGGAGGCGATGGGGTGGGTGTTCTACTCATCCCCCGGATGCGAATATATATAATCGAAGGATAATTTGAGCCGGTGGGCATTTTGTGGGTATTTCGTTCACTAGGCATACCCTGCTTTGTAATCGATAGCTTAGAATTAGAGAAGCCTATGATATTTTTATTAATATTTTACGACATCGACAACATGCACGTAAATAAATAACGTTTTAAATAAAATTCTATTTGAGATATTTCTATATCTTTATGATAATTAATTCACTGTATTTCTAAATATATTGATTACTCATACTGATATAAATCTAACAAAGCATAATATATATCGTAAATAACAGAATAAATACATTTAATAAATAAGTACAAAATAACATGACATTATGTATTGCTCTTGAGGTTATGCGCTTTTCTTATAGTTTTTTAATAAAAAGAAGCAATATATGTTTGTGAGTTTTCATAATTAGATGGTGATGTAGCGATGCATATTCAACGTAATGCACGCGCACTAATAAATCTATTTTTCAGCATTTGTAATTAGGACTTATTTTCACAAGATAAAGATAAATGCAGTAGCGACGAGCTGGCAATAAAATTTTCTTAATGTAACACGCATGCATATTAATATCGACCCATGCATATTAATATATTTATGCGTAAATTGCGGATTATTGAATGATAATTTTAACAATTATGTCAGTTATTTTTAATTAGATTTTTATGAATTTTCCATGATGAATTTATTTTAAAAATTAAAAAAATGAGCAAATATATTGATTAAATAATTTTAAATAGTTTTACATATTTCGATGAAATTAGATTATATCATAAAAGTACATCTTGGATTGCTCATTAAAAATATTTTCATTATCCGAATTTTGAAGAAATTTCATGATCACGTTTTTAATAAAGTAATTTCGCTTTCGCAAGTTCATATGAATCATATACTATCACTAAGCATACCAGACATTGTTTCCAGACGCTGGATAAGCGTTGTTGTTGATTGAAAATCCTGATTAAACGAGGAAGACAAGCAGGGTGCAATCCGAGAAAGATAAAAAGAGGCGCCCTTCGTGAACGGTTGCCGAGGGCTTCTTGCCGTAAGTGGTTAAAAGTTCCTTCGTATAGACGTAGACTACGTAGGGGTAAGCGTATGTACGTAAGAGCGAGGTGGATGAGCGTAATTCAATGTGCTCCAGGCGCGATTTTTATTTCTATTCGCTCGTAATAAACGATTATCGTAATAACAGTGATTACGCGGTCGGTTCACCTGCGCGACTTTGAAGTCGGAACGGGGCATGCATGCCCGAGTAAGAAGATTAACCCCTTAACTGATTATCCTCGCCTGATTTTTTTGATAAGGGACCGTCGGCCCCGTTTCCTACACAAGGCAAATATCCCGGCACAATTTAAACGATCCAATGTTTTACGGCCACTTTCGTTCACGTGTCTTTAGACGTTTCAGTACCTGTGGATACACCTTTAGAAAAAAGTGTAATTTAGTACAATTTTTTTTATGTAAAGTAATTTCTTACTTTTTACATAAAGTAATATCTTTTTACCTTTTATCTAAATAAATTAATTTCCTTACTGGAAATTTTATAAATTAAAACATGTACAGAGAGAGAGAGAGAGAGAGAGAGAGAGAGAGAGAGAGAGAATCTACGCTCGAATATTTTATTGTTTAATATAGTAACATATTTTTATGAATCTTTTTATCAAAATTTCTATTTTTAATTAGAATTTCTTACAAACTGCTTTGAGTGATCTGTACTATTTACACGTTCTCGTTAACAGGATTTTTTGATAACTTCTCTGAGTGTCACTTGTGCTACTTTCGTTTTCTGATCGATGTACGTGTCAAAAGCTTTTAGAGAAAGCAATTCATTATCTGTTCAGGTTCTTCCTCGAATTTGCATATCGCTATAAGGATTATAAAGCGAAGATGAGGCAATTTCTTATTATTGACTGATGTAAGATAAGATCTATGGAATTTTAAGCGTGTGCTTCGATTAAACATCGGCAATTATTAAAAAGAGGGAAACGAGGATAATTTATGTCTTAATGCATAGTGTGAAAAAAATGAAACTTAAAAAAAAAACAAATAAAAGAAAAATTTGTGCCGCGAATTATGCAATAAAGATTCATGCAGATATTTATAGTAGAGTTTGTATTTATCGGAGACAAATTTCGCAATTTTAGTGACCTCGCGTGTAAGAAATAACTCTCTCTTATGGCCTTTTCGTGTCGTTCGTATCGATTGTTTATGATCACTTTAGATAATTATGCCGATCCCGCGTATAATCCTTAATTCACCCTTAAATTTCTCTTTCATGCGCGATGTGCATTCCCGATTCTGGAATAAAGCCATTAATAGTTAAGATCACGCATCGCAGATCAATGCTTTATGGTTATCGACCCTTAATTATGGTCATCATAATGGGAGGGCTTCGTGCTTCGGCTCGATTTACGCGATTGTGGTGCTACTTGGAAATCATCATTTCAAAATGATCAAACGCCCGTAGCACGAATCCATCTTGAATATTTTTTTTCTCGCGTGTTTCTTTTTTCGTAAGTTTGTCGCAATACGTTTCCGAGAAAAATGTTTCACATACATAATACAAATATTTTCTAACAAAGAACATATATAACACAAAATATTTCTTGAAATCTGCATGCTTTGCGCGTAAGAAGAAATCACGAAATTTTTATTTTATTAAAATTATCTTATTATTATATTATATTATTTATTTTATTTAAATTATTATTTTTTTAATTCTATTTTATTTGATATTTTTAAATTTTATTTTATTTTTTTATTAATTTTTTCTTTCTTTTACTAAGTATTTAACCTCTTTAAGAAATATGAAGTTTTTAGAAGAACGTGCCACGTGTCAATTGCTCTGACAAGTCACAAAATTAATTTGATTATATCCAGCTTGCGTATGCGAGTTTACACTGTTACGCACGAGTCGATCCTATTGAATAGAACCGGGGTGTCATAAAGAAGCAGGTTGTCGCGCGCCTTTGAAAAGATCCTAAAAGGGGTGGCCTCGGTTCTACACCACCAGTCCTCGAGTCCCCGGGAAGCTCGGATACCCAACGTGTCCCATAAACGCCACACAGGTCGAAATCAGATATTGTTCGGTCCTCGGCTTCCCTCGCGACCTATGATGGATGAAACCGATCGGTCAATCGGGTTGACCGGCTAACACTGTGTCGTTATGACCGCGGGTGGCGCAAGAATTTCCGAATTAGCTTTTCGGGATTTAAATTATATCTCGTTATTGGTTCTCGTCCTCGTTTCATTTGAATTGACTGGATAACGAACAGTTCTGAAAGTATAATAAAGTATGTATAGAGTTATAAATTGACATGTGCGGATAGAGTGCAGGATTTTTTGCACTTTAATAAATTTGTATCTTTTAAATATTTTTTTGAATATTTCTGATGATAAATACTATAGTAAATTTAATATTATATACACATATTGATAAATAGAAACTTTTAAGAATTTCTTTATTTGCAGTTTAGTTACACACGACACACACATTTTCTCCACAATTTTTTCCGGATCAATACGAAATCCTGCCGATCTTCGAATCTACAAAAATGTCTTGCGTCAGATAAAATCAGTCTCTCGGATCTTAAAATCTGGAAGAATATCGCCCCAGTCGCCTCTAAATGCGGTTCAATTCGGCATTCCGGGATAGGTATAGAATTTCCCAGGATAAAAGGGCATCAGAACTCCGAAGTCGCCGAAGGGGAGTGACCCATACGATCGCTACGAAGAAACAATTCCCGTGCCAACCCCTTCGTCTGTGATTAATGTATGCAAAGATAGCACGTTCGGGACCGAGCTCACGTATTAGTTTCAGGAAGAGATGGGAGAGGACGAAAGAAAGAGGGAAAAGGAGGTCGAAGGGCGAGAAGGGAGGAGAAAATAAAACGCTCATCCGACCCACTCATTATAAATGCCCCTGTGTGTCTATTGTCGGGACACGCTAGGTGTGCTTCTCGGGTGTCTGTAAACTCTTTTCGGGGGAAGATTGCAGGAAAACAAAGAGAGAGAGACATGGTAAGCCGTAGGGCGCCTCACGATGTGCATCGAGCCCGATTTTTCGAGGACGATAGATGCAGTTCGTCGATAAGGATCATGTACACCGATTTCTCGGATCAACGCTCGTAAGTCCGTCCGCTTACTGGCATAATCTCTGTAACAGGTAATCGAACGATCTTTGATTGAGTTCTGAACTGAACAGTGTATTTAATACGTTTAACGTTAAATATATGATACGCGATAAAAATATCTCTCTTAATGTTTTCTTTCCACGATATGTTGTTTTCGATACTAATCTCCTCGTCTGCAGTATTTTGCTTTGTTCGGTACCTTGAAATTTATTACTGCTTCATTAAGAAAACGCGAATGTCTTATAAAATATTTTTCTTTCTTTCTTCCAATAATTTTCCAATATTACATTTTAAATATTGCATGACATCTTTATAATCTCTTTTTATTTAAAATTATTTTCAACAGCAGTTAATCCTTGGAAAACAGATTAACGTACTTTGATAAAGAAAAGCTATCAAGCTAAAATCATTTTTATTTATATATACATATAATTAGCTTCAAAAAATCTTAAAAAAAATTGTATAAAAATAAAATAAATATCTAATTTCTTAGCTTTAATTTTATATTCCACGAGTAGTTTTCTATTTTCCAAAGACTTTTAAGAGCCTGTAAATTCCAATGCGGAGATCACGTCGCTGTCCAAATACAATCTCGGTTCAACGGTCCGCGCTGAGATTGATTAATTGAAGGTTACGTGGTCCAGAGCGTTAAGTGGTTCACCGAAATCTTCCTACGGGCTCTTGACATCGGGAGCAGCAGCGGCACAGGAGAAGAAGGAGGACCGTGCGCGTGAAATTAAAGCCGGTCTCGCGGCGGTGGACAAAAAGAAAAAAGGCGGAGAGAAGAATGCGACCTCCGCCGGTTACCGCTCTTTCGTGTCAAAACACGACACTAATGCATCATTAAAAGAACGCGTCCCTAACCCGATGGTCTCTCGACGTAGCGCCGGCCACGGAGTCACCCTCCACCATCGATCGGCTTACGTTTCCCCCTCGACTTATGCGAGCGCACGTTACGCTCTGCGCCGGATTTAGGGTTCTTTCAACGACGAGCCGTTGAACTTGGGATTTATTGGGACGATTCGTTAGGAAAGTTTATCTCGCGAGAATTACGAGATGCGCTCGTTAAGCGTAGCACTCCTTATGACATGACGCCGATTGATTACTGATCGAACATATCGGAGATTTATGTCAAACAAGTAACAAGGAATCTCGAGGTAATAATAACGACAAAATATTAATAATAATATGAGGCAATATGAGGCATCATTGCTGCGATCAGGTTGGTCTTTCGCGGGTATTGATGATAAATGATGCTCGAGAACTATAAGCATTTATTTAAATGATCATGACGCATGTTGCTACCAATTTGCAAGGGCAATAGTCATCCTACGGCAATGAATCATAGTATTCTGAACTTGTAGTCATATATCTCTATCGATCAAGTTGATTTTCGAAATGTCGGTCTGTTTAATAATTATAGCTCTCGCTATTCATGATAATCATTTCCTTTATAATCGTACAATAATTAAGTCATGATACAAATTTGGACTTTAATAAACACATCAAAACGCAGCTTATTAATAAAAATAAAATATTGCATATTTTAATAATACACAAGATTAAGTAACATTTTTATCACTTCAAAGAGTTTTAATGTGTATGTGCATAACTGAGGAACGCAATAAAGTTACCATCGTTCAATGAGGCCTCGAGATAACTCGCATGCGGGCGTGGGTTAAAGATATTAAATAAGCGAGACGAGGCGCGCATTTTTGCGGAGGCTGGACCCGGCACAGTCCGAGGGCTTAAATGACAAATTGATGCGCCGTTAAATTGGAGGGCGAGGCCATTGCAGGTAGATGCATTCGGAGATACACACTCGTAATTTCTAGGTACACCCGGGACCGCTTCGAGAGCCAGGCCCCGCCGAATTTGCGTTGCCGCGGGCCGCGGATCGTTGTTGTACGTCGCAGTTTCTAAATTAGGCTCAACTCGCGCTGATTGGACACCGGAGAGAGCGTCCTTGTCTCGATTCTCACCGACTGATCGGCGATTTATCGCGAACCGATCGACGATTATTAAAGTCAAGTGCGTCCAACATCAGTGCTCGTAACATGCGATTTGCATGTTTCAGACATGTAGCCACCCACCTCGTTTGTACGCTTCATCTTGAAGCCGCTAATTTATGATTAATCATTTCGCACATGCAGCATTTCACAATTGCTTTAATATTACTCTCCATTATTATATTCAGTTATTGGCATATTTTTCGGGCAACAATCGCTTCGTTTTTTCTAAATTAACTTCTGCTTTCTTTGCTTAAGAGCATTATTTTAATATTTACATCGTGAAGTCTTCTAAATTAATTTAGAATTTATTAAAATTAATTTTTTTCTTTTAAAAGTGTATTAAATTGTCGATTATGTGTCGATTAGAGATTATGTGTAAATTATTTGATTTAATAATGAGAACATAAATTAATTAATTGATAAAATTATTTGTCTTGGCAAAAGTATAATCAAAGAAAAATAAAAATGATTGATACTTAATATATAAAGACAATAATATCTTCCTCTGTCTGCTCTTTTAATTAAAAAAAACGAAAAAATAAAGCGTTCACGTGCAAAATACAAATGATTCTATCAGTGATAAATAATCATGATTTTTCTCTATAAACGGCATAAATAGAAGTAGATTCTTCAATTATCTTATAAAATATGGAAATTTGACCATTATATCTCTCTAACTTGTTTATGCAGATTAAGTAAATCAAATTTAATCGTCCGTCAGCATTTTAATAATGTTCATTGAGCATTCGCTTGAGCGAGATTTTATCGCCATTCGATCGGCGGTTATTGAAATCGAGTACGTGCGTACGTTGAAAATTACCCCGCTACATGTTGTTAAATTATGTACTAAAGTGCGTAAGATTTTGCAAGTAGCAAAATATCCGGCGCAACAGGTTTTCATTTTACTTAAATCAATATTCCTCAAGAGCAACATACGCTATACTATATAAGGGTGTTTAGTATCTATGTATATATATAAATTATTTATCGCATCACAATCAATAGATTATAAATATAAAGAATATTTTAAGAAATAATATAAAACTTCTTATTATATAAAATATATAATAATGACAATAATTAATTTTATTATTAATAAATTTGTTTAATAAATGACAACTAAAGCTAAAAAATAGAAACCAATCATAATTGAATAAAATTAAAAAATGAAAAAATATAGCAGATGCCAAAATGTTTAATGAAAAATTACTATTATACATTTTTTTATCATAATATATTTATTTTAATTAACACATTTGATGATTTAATGAATTTTTAATCAGTTCGAAGTGTTTTAAACGTTTTCTTGATTTATTTAATTAACGTCTATTATGCAGAAATTAAAAAAATTTTACGATAATTTTGAGACAGCAACATGAAAGCGATTACGACGTTCATCGATAAGCTTCTGGTATTCCAGCATTAGTGATTTTTAATGACGCTATAAAAACGTCATGCAATCTTCTATCAACGATCGAGGATCGCCTTCCTCAACAATTTGCCTTTTTTTTTTATTTTTTTATGTCACCGTTTTAATCCACCGCGCGAAATTACGGCGCAATGTTGCTTGTCGGCGCTTTTGCTTCTCGAGGAGCAGCGGCTAAGAATAGCGATCCGCGGAATGAGCTGATCCCGTTCAATTCATACGCGCGTTAAATCCAATGGAAACCGCATTAGACCGGGTGTAATGACATCTGGTCGAGAGACGTCGTGAAACCCAGCCGGTCCCATCATCGCGACGTTCTTAGGGTCGTCAGTTAATCCCAACTACACAGCTAAACTCTATGTATAGGGTGCTCAATGTTCAGTTCCTCGAGAAAAATTGTTTGCAAGCGAGCTTCCGTGAATAAACCTAAATACTTGTAGCTCATTTTGCTTTGACCGAATATTTGATTTCTCTTTTATAGAAAAAGATATTAAATTTGTTATCAAATTTATCTTATCTTATAAAAAATGTACGTAGCTTAAATACGCGGAAATAATGAGTATTAATAGTTTAATATGTGTGTGGCTGATCCCGGTGCACTTTTCAATAGTTAACGAATGGCCGAGCAATTGTTCACATCTGTATAAAGTGAGTTAACGCATAAGAGCTATTGATCAATTGTGGTTTATTTTTTGGCTGGCCTGTACGTTCCTCTTAATGCGTTCGGCGAATTTATCGTGCGGGTATCCTTTATATTATCAACGCGCGGAAGCAAGAAGGGCAATCGAGAGGGATGATCGTCGATGACATGTTCTCTCGCGCCAAGTGATTCACGAGGTAGAAATTAATGAGTAGCAATAAGATAATTGGCATATGTCATACATTAAATCAGTACTAATCAGAAGAAACGTTAATTAATGAATTTACAGGAAAGATTTTTGCTTTTAATGTTAAAATATCTAACAATGTCTTACAAATTTAATTAAATGGCTCCATTTGATGGAACTGAATAATTTTATACAATCAGTATTAAGAGATCACGCATTTCTCTGCTCGCAAACAAAATAATTTGCGCCATATATGCATTGATAATATATAAGTTAATATACTATTTATTTACTTTATGGATGAAATAAAAGTAAGGTCATTTTTCTCTCTCTTTCTTAAACACTTTCAAATCAGATATTCTTACACATCATAAGACAATATTCCGCAAATGCATGCAAATGCAAGTTTCTTATCCATCGGAATGCGATCCAAACCTATCGAACGTTTAAATTAATGTTAGATAAACGAGCGATACATGCGAAGAATGTCTTCTTATAAACTGAATCGCAGTTACTTGATAATTCAATTTATCGAAGGTCTTCCAGCTTTAAACATGTTCTCATGCTTATTATTCGTATAAAATTTTTCTTAATATAATTTTTATTAATATATTTTCTTAGTATGTTTAAAGAGACTTAAAATATTATATAAAATCTCTTTATAATTTAAAAAAGAAATTATTTTGAAATAATTGTATAATTCTGCTAATCTAAATTTTTTAACGCAAATTTAAATCCGCTGAGAATTCTAATAATTATTTTATTTTATTATCTCATATGAAAAATCTCTTATTTCTTCTTCTTTTATATAAAAGAAAGCTTAAGTCTGAGACGGTCTAAATTATCGTTCACATTATGAAAAGTCATGTTTTCGTTCTTGGGTTCAAGATGATGATTTTTGAGTTAGATGGGACGAAGAAACAGTGGGGGACATACACGATCTCGGATATTAGTGAAAGTTATGTGCGTAGGGGATGCTGTGCGCCCTGTGACATGATAGGATCGTAAAGTACCTCGACATCGGTCCGTTTTCTCCGCCTTAAATATTAAAATGCAAAACTACTATCTCGCATGATATTTACTCACGACGAATGAGACTTGCGCTATGTAGCCTCTTCGCGCATTAATCTTACATCTGCTATAATTTTTTGCACCTAAATATGTTTTCATCAAAAGAAAAAGCCTGCACGAAACCGCAGATTGATATTAGCAAATTTTTCGCGAAAAGAAAAATTAATTTAAATAATAAATATTATTAAATAATAAAATCAATTTAATGATTTTGTAAATAAATTAATTTTAGGGAAATATACAAAATTACATTTGTAAAATTTTAATAAAAAACATTATATTTTTTTATAATTGATATTCCATCGCGATATAAAAAAATATTCTCTTTTCAATTAGAGGAACATGGCACATTAACCGTGATATTAAATGCACGTGCATGCAATTATACATATTTAATTAGCAATTGACGTAAATTCGCACAACGACGCGTGTTCGGTATCGATAACGATAAGAATCTGGCCGATGTCTCTGCTAATTAAATAAAGACGTGATCGCATAGTGGGTTTCACTTTTGTGAGACCGCTGGTAAGGATTCACCGTGCTACGCCAAATCAGGATGTGCAACTTTTCGCGATTTGGATTTTTTCAGCATTTTAATTCGAGCACTGAATATATTATTAAGCGCGAATGCATCCAAGATGATTATCTAAATTTATTCTCACAAATAGTTTACCGACATTTATTTTATATGAAACAGCAGTTATTAATAATTACTTTTTTTATAATATGAGATAATTAAGAGACTAATGAGACTATCAAATTGCAATTATTATTAAGTAAACAAACAATAAATGTAATGGACACACGATTTGCATTTATTAAATTGATCTGCAAAATTTTTAGCTATTTATAACAATCTCTTTATATTCAATTAGTTATATTGAAAAACATTTCAAGGAAGAAGAGAAAAGTATATTTTGTTTAATTTCTTTTTATAGACAATATATTTCATCAACAAATAGACACATACCAATCATTGGAAAGCTAGATCATAAAATATATATAAAATGAAACGAAACCATTACATTATATTCTCTATCCAATTTTTAGCTTCTAAACTTTGGATTTTAAACGACTAGCATCATTTTTTACTTACTCATTTTTAAAAAAACAAAGATAGACCTTTTTCTTCGAGCAAAACCCTCTTTATCAAATTTTCCTTTCTCTTTTAAGCTTGCATCACGCCAAAATTCTCGCGGTTGGCGGGGCTTATCGAGCCACGGCGCATGTAAATTTATTCCGTTGAAGTGTGACGGTGCGAGACGCGTGTATATCGTGCAGGGAGAGCACCGTCTTGCCGCCTCCACATAAGTTATGTACGTGGCCCGCCCGGTCGGCCGTCCACCCGCCGTCGTGGTTTCTCTCGGCCTCTGCCGAGATGGTAAACGTCCGGACCACTTTCGCTCTCTCCGGCGTCCGGAAAGGAATAATTTCGATCTTGGCCCCGTCGAGACTTTGCGTGTCCCGTCACGTCAGGACTCGAATACCGATGCCTTTTGTTCGTTCCCTTTTTTTCGACACTTGCTTATTAAGAAGAAGCACCGCGTGTGGTGCACGCGAGAATAAGAGGATCCTCTTTATTCATTGCAACAATGTGGATTATTAACATAGCAATTTAATCACCGAGTGCGGGATAGTTAACAGAATCGTTTGGCTCATGCGACTAAATATTGTTTCATGAAATCAGAAAGATATACATGTATGGAATAATAAATTATTAGGATGATTGGAAGATGAAAAATATTCGTCATTTTAATGAAATCAATAAGAAATGGAATAGTGTGAACACTTTGCTGGATATGATTACAGAAATATCCAGATTATTCTATTTTAATTTAACTATATCTTATCTTTATTAAAGTTAAGACACTAAAATATATATTGTTTAGGAAAGGTGTTTTTTATCGCATTGTATTTTGATTATTTTTAAAATTCTCACAGTTTATATATATTGGAATTGTCATGCCAATTAATGTTCCCGTCATATGCTGTATGTGCCGACATGTAGTAATTATTACAATCAAGATACTCGTGCACAGACTTAATCATCTACACTCACCCACCCATCCTTAACCACCCGGAAGCGAATAGCGTATTTTTATTTCTACACTCCTTCTACATTAGTTACGATTATATACAAGGTGTTCCGAGCATTTTGCATCTTTTTATCCCAATAATATTAACTAAAAAGATTTTAATAAATTCGTTTACTTTGAAAAGAAAAATAACCGCATACTCTTATTTCATTATCTCATTATGTCAACAATTATTTTGAATTTAATAAAAATACGCTATCTTTCTTCAATTTGCAATTATATTTTCTCTCTTTACAAAAATCAGATAATTCTTTATCTATCAAAAAATCAATTTTAAATTTTAATTATCGCCTATAAAATTTGTATTGTTTATTAATGATTAGTTCCTCTGAAAACTTCATTGAAAAATATTTACTTTTTCAATCAATGTAATAACTTATTCAATTTTAATATTTTTCTATTGCTCGCTGGACTAGAAGGACATATATCTTGTAGTCTTTCGCGACTTGTGTGAAAAAGTGCGCAATATTGGGAACACCCCATATATACAAGAAGCCTCCGAGCAGAAAGATCTTCAATATCATAATCGTGAGCAGTGAAGATGGTGTTAATGCGGACCCCCGTAGTTAACGCGAACCCCGCCGGGGTAATGCTTCGGCGTGGAACTGAAATCCGGTTGAGTGGCTTCTTTGTACGTAACTCTCGCCTCTCATTTGATATCATTTTTTATTAAACTTTTTGAGAGGACGAGATATGTAATAATGCGGTCCCCCGCTGCGGTAACACGCCCATTCCCGTACGCGTAATTCTCGATCGCGACTTTTGTCTAAATTTCTACGAGCGCAGTGAATCTTCCGAAGATCGTGATTTAATAATACGGATTAAAGAGAGAATCCAAAGAAAAAAAAATATAATTTTTTAATAGGACGTTTTTCAAAATAAAATTTAAAATAATTTGTGTTCTTAATTTATAATTTTAATAATTTAATAAAATCTGTTAAAATATTTTTTAATTAATAACTTTATTAACTCTTGATGTGAAGATTAGCACTATCTTCAAGTGTCTTAAATATTTTCAAAAAGACTTGATATGTAGGCTCTCTTTGATTTAAGGTGCTCAGCTGTTTCGACGCTCGGTGAGCGACAGACAACTTGTTTTCTTCATTAGGACTGAGCAGGGGGAGATTTAACGAAGAAGAACTACGACATCGCTGTTTTATATCGGTGCTACGCTCGTTGTTACCTCATTTTAGGCGCACGTCGCGTTTACATGTCACGCGCGGTAGATAAAATCCTGCTGCGCGCGCTCCGAAGACATTAGCCGAGGTGTTATCTTGCTCCTTTTTTTTTCTCTCCTCTCCCCGTAGGCGTTTATCGTGCATCGCATACCGTACAGAAGACATGGTATAACTGGAGGGGAGTTATGCGTCCCTCGCAACAATATCTGTGAGAGTCTCTCTCTCTCCTTTCCTTTATCTCTCGTGCAACTTTAAGCTCTTGGCGGCTTTTCTTCGTCATCGATTTTCTTGGATTATTTCTTTTATTAGTTATCTGAGGTCACGGGTGTTGCGCGCTTTCGAGACGAGCTGCCGAGGTTCAGTAGCGTTAAACGCGATATCGCGATGCAAAACGCATCGCGACAGTACTACGTAGGTGACGAAAAAAAAGCGAGTAGGAGGTAAAATTTTTTTCGGTGGAATTGTTGATTTCTGACCTCTATGTTCCTCTCGTACCGGAAGTGGCGCACGGATCCGCCGACGAAATCCGAGATATCGAAGGGCTCTCGTTGAGTATCCTGTGTAGATCCGGAGGCTCGATACGAGGAATTTATTGGTACTGCATAGGCGCTGAATAAACGTCGCGCGCGATCCGCTTCGAATTAAACTAGTTTACTAATGGCACCAGCGAAACCAGTCACAACGGCATGTGTATAATGCGGTTGTGAAACCACGTTGCTAGTATCTTTATGTGTAAGGGAGTAAGGGAGTAAGGGAGATTCCTTTAAAAAACAATCTTGATCATAATCTTTTTAGAGAGAAAAATTCGCCTTACTTGAAATATTAACGAAAAATTATATTTTATGTTTGTCGCTATTTTTTAATTATTCTCCTCTATATATTTGTACAAAGTATAATAAAAACAATGCATATAACCAAAGTAATGATTTGAAGCTGAACTTGTTGATAAAACATCGAATAAATTATTAATAATTATAATAAAACGCGATAGACCTATTTAAATAAGTAGAAGATATTTAAATAAGTCTTGAAAATTATTAAAAACAAATAACAAAAATGTATTAGCAAGATATGATAATACATATGTATGCGATAAAATAAAGTAATAGCGATATCAATATAGGCTAACATTTACTATGGAATGATAAAGAAAAATAATAATGACACAGTAATAATGCTAATGTTCTGATAGATGAACCTAATTTGAAATAAAGTAATAGGTTGACGAGAAGGATCGAAAAAAATCGGACTCTAAAAAGTAGAAAAAGCGATGACCGTAAACATCGTAATGGAACACGAAAAAATGCAGACAGGTATTTTATAATGCGTACTATCGAATATAATTGGTGTAAAAACAGACAAATCTCTAACGATGATAATTAGATTTTGCTTATTAAGCGGTTGCCCTGCCACATTCCAGACCGCATTACGTAATAGTGACTCGACAGGTGCAAAATATCAAAGGCAATCGATAAAAATAGCAAAGTTACAATTAATAAAGCATTAATGAATTGTAATCGATGCCGACAACATAATTATGAAATGAATTGAACTTCTACAATGTAAGCTTTATTCAGTATAAATTTAACATAAAAATGGAATCAAATTAAAATTATTTTTCCGAGCAAAAACTGCTCGAAAGAAAGAAATTCTAAATTTCATTTTTGAGAAATTATCGATGAGAACAAATAAATGCTACAAAAATAGAGACTAATCTTAAGAGTGAAACTAAGAAATGAATAAATGAAAAATACTTTTGATTCCGATCGCGGCGGATCCATCGACAGGAGATTGATACGCAAAAAATTGGGATGTTAATTGCATGCAAACGCGCACTTGAGCGTTCAACGTATAGATACGACTATTGATTCGCTCTTGAATTTCGTCACCGCCGTGCAAAAGCGTGCATTAAGTACGCGCGGAGATGTGCATGCCTTGCAAATATCTGTGTGTAATATCTGTATTTAATACCGGTTTTCCGCGTCCAAGCACGCAGCGGTGGAACATCGCGACTTTCAGTTATCCGAGAGCTCTTGACCTTGCGACTGATCAGATAACGATATCTCCGTTAATACGAGCTATCGGGATTATTCACATTCCAATTCAGTTCAACGGCTTCCGAATGAATTGGAGGACTTAGGGGGCTATAGAGGAACTGGTCGCGTGACGATAGGTCTATCGACAAACTTCGTTTTCGCCGATTGATCGCGATGCCAAGATTGCGAATGACATTTTATGAATTATGAATACATATTTACCGAAGATGTTTTATGAATATATACATACGTAATAGACATTTTTCTATTTTTTTTAGTTTAAGTATTAACATTAGACGCCAGTAGAGAAATGAGATTATAACAATTAAATAATAATTTTAACAGTAATTATTAAACAATAATTATCATTTATTACTGCATTTTGTGAATTAGAATTTAATTTTTCTTTAATTAAGGAAAATAACAAAAATTAATATTGCTAATTATAATTGTATAATATTTTATTTTTAACAAGATAAATAAATAAATTAATAAGATTTTTAACAAGATAAATAAATAAATATTTAAAACTTAGTTTCTTCTCTAATTAAATTAATATTCTAATACGATTTCATACAATGTTTCCTAGTTTGCGTTCAATATAATGCATCAGATTAAATTTTTGCTCCTTGAATAATACCGATCAGATTTGTATTTTTGAGAGATTGGCAAATATAATTTAAAAGACTTGTGAATGAATAAAAGGTATTTATATATTTTTTAAATGATTTAAGGCAGAGAAGATTTTCTGGAAGTTTTGTGTCAAATTTAATTTAATTATTCTTTACTCTTTCATCGCTATTATTTCATAAAATCGCTCCACCTGACTTATTTCCGGCATGATTGTACATCCATAACACTATTAAGTCTCTTTAATTTCACATAAATCATATTCACATAAATCAAGATCAATAAAACGCAACGCGAGTACTTAAAAGAACTGCTAATAGATAACAAATCATAATATGATAAATTGAAAGATTTGATTAATAAATAGAATATTTCTTATTTGAACATTTGCAATAATCTTTACTAATCGTATTGAAGATTATTTCATTATTAATTTAATTTTATTTAAGTTTAAGTATTTAAATTTAATTATTTAATTAAATAAGTTTTATGCAATTATTTTAACACTTAAAATAATTAAATTTGAAATTAATTACTAAAACATAAATTAAATTAAAACTAAATTAATTACATAAAAACATAAGAAAAAGTTAAAGAGAGAAATTAAAATTGGTTTACAGCTCTAATTAAAATTTGCTTGAAATTAATCATAACAAGCAAACGTCCTAATAATTATCTCGCTCGTTTCTCGGCAATGAAATAAGACCTTGCATTAATCGACGTAAATGAATTAAAAATTAAGAAACCGTCACACGACATAAGACATTTATGCGCAGTGCGCGGTATATAAACACGTACCTCCGTATTTCTGTCGGTTTTATCCGTGGGATACTCAAAAAAAGTGCTTTGTCTGTCTTTCTATCTCTTTGTATCTCTTTCTATGCATGATGACCGTGATGAACGATAATAGTCTCTCGTCAATGCTCGCTCATTAATTGATAATTATGCACACGAGAACGTGATGCCGCTGAAATCACGAGTCATAGCCTCTCAAACGCCTTGATATTGCGTATCTTGCTCGCGTCAAACTTCGATACTCGAAGCACTAGTCATGCGATTGGGGAACAATGCACCTGAATCATTCGATGGCTAGTCCTAGAAATGATACCAAGCGTGAGTCGGAAATCATAATTACGCGGTAACAATTGTGGGAACCAGTGCACCAACAAAGGAAGGCATAATAAAGGCCTAATAACAGACAGTTTCGATTTTCTGATGGAATCGGCGGAAAAATTAATAACGTAATTTTACAAAAAAATGATTTGACGAAACTAATGATGATGTACAAATGACAATTCTTAACAATCGGTATTATAGCATACATATGTATTTCCTTGGATCCGTTGTTATTGGAAGAAAAATTAATTTTATACTCAGAAACAAAAATCGATGGTTTAAATTTAAAATCGAGGATTTACATTTGTTAATAAAAAAAGAATTATTTACCTAAAAGAGATATACACAAAAAATATAGAATTTATTTAAAAAATTAGTTTTAAAATCCATGAAAGAAGATTTTTTGTTAAATAATCTTACAAATTTTAAATAAAATGTATTTATAATTAAAAATATATAAATGATAGCGCACGTTAATTTTTCCATCTCATTTAATCAAGACAGATGTTTATTTCATTACATACATCGTTATCTCAAATCAATTTTTTTAGAATGGGTTATAATACCAAAATATTGATGTGTGTATCGGAATAATTAAATACTTTTCAAAATTCGATATCAATTTCTGAACTATTAATTCCCTGTCATGACTACTTTCGTGAATTATAATTGTCATTAATGTTTGTACTGCATATGATTATTTCGTATAAATTTTTTTAAATTGGCTTATAATCATATTTAAGAGATATTTCGATATTTATGTGTATATCAGATTGCTTTTATAATTTAATACTTTGTATAATTTAACATCGATTTCTGAAATATTGATATCATAGTTTGGTACTTTTTTTAAATAAGTGTTATCTAAAATATATTCATGCATATAAAAGATACTCGTAATTCAATATTTTTCGCCTATTAATTTAATACATCAGTTTCTGAAATATTAATTCTAGTGTTATCTAATCTTATCTGACATATTAGATGGACATGATATTGTGCGTAAACTATACGCCTTTCTCTTTAATGGATCACGCGCTAATAATCCCACCTAAAGTGTTCGCACGCGCAATTCTCCCTCCTTCATTCTCGGAGCATGTCGCCGCTCTGATTGTCGTAATATCGCTTCTGATTACTCCCTCCGTGCATGTCGTCAATGAGTAAATTACGCCATCGTATTTCGTTCGAATTGCACGTACGCCAAGTTCTACGTACGAGAGACTGCCGATATACGTGTATTTTTCTGTCAATGTTAAATATTTTTAGACCTGTATACTTGACAAATGAGAAGTTAATTAACTAATAGATCTCTGTATATATCAAAGTCGACAGCATCATGAAAGATATAAATATCGTGCACGAAAAGAAATATTGTACGTCACATATGCGAGACTCGAACACATAAGCATCAATTTACAGCATCGCTTACTGGTTCCATATTTCTTCATTTTCTTTCACTGATCTCGCTGTATCGACTCAATATGGATCATGTCCCATCGTGGGACCATTAACTACACCTCAGTGATGGATAAGATATAGTCAAGTGGCGGCTGTCTGTCACGTGTAGACATCACTAAAAGGTGGTCATTAATCGTTAATCACGTGGAGCCTCTACATCGTGGCCGATAATGATAGTTTCTTTTGCTTTCTCGAGCTCGGAACAGGTGGATCGTCTTACAAAGTACTCATCCATATCGCCGATCGATGGTCGAGTTTTTACGAGAACTGTTAAGATAGACACGCGGCCAGTTCACGCATATGCAATCATTGCATTTTCGTGAATCGCGAATTCCCATTAAATGCGAATACAATTTAAACCTTATGTCTCGAAATTATTTTTATTAGGAAAGAAATCTTTTTATTTTTCGTACATATAAATAAATATAAATATTTCACTTTGCTTCCTTAAACATTTCCTCATCATTTTCGAGATGTGGGATATTTTTTGGAAATTATTTTTATTAGATTATTTTATTAGATTATTTTTATTAGACTGTTTAGCGCATTTTTATAAAAAAATTTTTACAAATAAACAAATATAAAATTTTTATAAATAAACATAATATTTGTATTCGAAAGCGAATTCTCTATTTCGTTGAGAAAAGACGCGCAGATGGGAAATATGAAATGCATATCACGATATCATGCGCTTCTGAACGCATTTAATCTCAATGTGCCATCAACACGCAACTCGCATACCGGTAGATCACCCTTTTTGCAACTGTCATGAATTATGAGCTACGACCGCAGAGTGATCTTCTTTAACAACTGTGTGAGCGCGAAACAAGCGTAGGAAAGAACCACATTCTTCTCGCAAGTATTAATCTTCCTAGATTAAGCGTACGCTGCTCGTGCTTAGGGCGGATTTACGCGATTCGCTTTCACCATCGTTCTCAGTGAAATAAAATTATGAAATAAAAATGAATTTAAATTGATAGAAAATTGACATCAGAAATGGATTAGAAACTATAAGTCATAATCATCAGTCATAATTATTTTGAAAATGGCATTGAAGACATTAAAAATTCTCTCTTCTTCGTATTAAATATTCTCATCCTCTAACAAATTATATTGCCTCATAATAAAGTTTATGAAAAGGTAACCGATCAACGCGATATTCGGCGTTGTCAATTAAAATTGCATCGCGTAGATTCGCCTTTATAAGGCACGAGGAAGAATCGTACGAGCGATTGGAGTGCGCACAGTTCAACTGCGAAGGTCGGTCAATGGCCAACCAACGCAACGACGTTGACGACTGATGAAACTTGTCGCGGGCACGAAGGAAGAGGAGAGAAAGAGGGTGAGGGGAGGGGGTGGAGTGACGGGGGAAGGGGCGATGTAAAATGTTCCGCGCGGAACCGTACCAGAATATCATTATGTTCAATTGCTGACCGGGACGACGTCACTCAGTCGGCCAGATGGTACATGTCAATGCATGTGCTCGTTCATAACGTGCGTGAAAAGGAGGAAAAAAAGGCGCGATGGGCGGGGGTGGATGTCGCGCAGTCTCTCCGAGGTCGGTAACGAGATTATTCGTCTCGTGATGTTACACGACGAGGAATTTTCGGCTCTTGGGACGCGCCGCTAATTTAATTATGGAGATGAGCCGCTCTCCGCGTCCTTTGCGAGTCGGAAACGAGGGAAGGTGGTGTGTCTGGCGCTTTAATGGAAGATATCCCTTCGTCTTCGGCGCGAGTTTATATTCGCTCGTTCTCGGCTACTTATACAATAATGTTCATCAGATCTACGTAATCATATGCAGTATCTTTTATTTTGTTTTTATTATCTTGCGTTTATTATTTCCCGTAATTTAAATGTGGAGATTTAAATGAGAGATAATTATGAACCATTAGAATTGACAATTCTGTATGAGTAAGGTAATCTCATAGAATTATGTCAATAATACATAACGACCAATAATTGAATTCTACTTGAATTTTATTGAAATAATCTGTGTTATTTGCAACGATTATATATAATTGCATGATGTAAGTAACAGATCATTATACGCAATATTATATCAATTCCTCGAAATAGTCGTATTATTCTATGATTGGTAGGCTACGATAAAAATTGGTATTCTATGATAAAAAAAGTGTCTTTGCAACAAAACGTTTTTGCAATCTGTGAGTTTCTTTTTTCTATTTTATAATCGCAAAATGTCGCATTAATAGTATATTAATTCTTTTTTAATAAGGGCTATGGAATGCAATTATGTATTCTATTATAAAAATATGATACGTCTCTAAATATTTCAGATATTCTTAAATTTCTGTTTGTCGCAGCAAATTTATGATATGATCTATTAGAGAGAGTACCCTCTTCGTGAAAGGAACAAGATCGACTGCATTCTTTACAGAATGTCTCGCTGTAATGAGATTATATTTTCGCCTTTGAAGGGTTACCCATAATTGACGGCTTTTAATATTCCCCATTTAGGACGCGACAAATCTGATTAAGATAATAAGATATATCGCGTCTCGCGAATTATACGCAGATGCATTATTAAGGACGACGCTTTTAAACTAAATGTGAAAGGCATTATTGATTCCCATTCTGGTATAACACGACATTCCGCTCATAAAATAAATTACGATCTCATATCAGTTATTGGAATTCAAAAAATATAATTAATGGTTTTTCATTTTAATTAATATATAAGTCTAAATTAAATTTCTTAAATTAATTATAATTATAATTAATTATATCTTAAATTAATAGTTATATATTAAATATTGTTTACGTAGTTAAAAGTAATAAAAACATAGACACATACAGCTGTAAACACTTAATATCGCGATAAATATACGCAATCTTAGATAAAGTTGTAAAGTAATTTTAATTTCTTTATCATTCACTATAAGATTGTATAAAATGTTGTTGCGATAGAAAAATACAAAACCACTTGTTTACGTCAGTTTCGGCCGCAATTAAAACATCTTATTTTTTTATGAATGGATACGATAATCATGCATCGGCGAAGCAATGTTATACACGCATAAATTAAGCACGCATCTATAGTATAACATTTTCGAGCAAAGATATTTTCTGTGTAACGTGATACACGATTTCTCTTTTATTGCGAGGCAGATGAAGGTTGCGCGAACGAATTATCACGAGCTAATGAAGATATTGCGGTTATAACGTATCGCGTTATACCTTTTAGCTTCTCCATAGACCTTGTTACATATACATATTCATTAGTCTGATAAATCTTCTACGATTCTCTCGCGGGGTTATTCGTTTTCTCAAGTATTCGCGATTTTATTTAATCCTTCTAGAATTTAACTCTATTTATTACAAAGGAAGAATTCAAATCTTTAAATCTGATGGATTAGAATAATACAGGGTAGGCCATTTTAATCTACGCACTGAAATATCTCAAAATCCATAAGTTTAAGACAAAAATGTTTCAGACAAAAGTTGTATGGTTTCGAGGGGGACATAAGATGGTGATGATGGTTTGACCTTGAAGAGTCATCTGAAAGTCACGTGAAGGTCACCTCCAACTTTTTAAACGGGACACCCTATATGCTTTTGCATATTCTTGTAGCTTATCTCGAGAGCTTTCCAAAACACTATAATTAAGTTAGTTTTCATTAAGTACTTTTCGAGTTATGAGGCTTGAAATCATTTCTTAATTTTACATAAACCATAAAATATCTAGTAAAATATTCATTTTTCGATTATCTTACCTTAATACTTTTATGTACAAAATAATGAGAGGAATCAATTGGTGTAAAGAAAACACATAGTTATTTTTAAGAAAAAATATGGAATTGTTAATTGCAAATTACATATTTTTTCTTAAAAACAACTATGTTTTTTCTTTACACCAATTGATTCCTCTCATTATTTTGTACATAAAAGTATTAAGGTAAGATAATCGAAAAATGAATATTTTACTAGATATTTTATGGTTTATGTAAAATTAAGAAATGATTTCAAGCCTCATAACTCGAAAAGTACTTAATGAAAACTAACTTAATTATAGTGTTTTGGAAAGCTCTCGAGATAAGCTACAAGAATATGCAAAAGCATATAGGGTGTCCCGTTTAAAAAGTTGGAGGTGACCTTCACGTGACTTTCAGGTGACTCTTCAAGGTCAAACCATCATCACCATCTTATGTCCCCCTCGAAACCATACAACTTTTGTCTGAAACATTTTTGTCTTAAACTTATGGATTTTGAGATATTTCAGTGCGTAGATTAAAATGGCCTACCCTGTATAATAAAACATGTTGGCACAAAGATTCGCGAAAGATGGATTTTTGCTATCTATATTTAAAGTTATGGATGCCCACATCAAGCAAGAATAAGAAGAAAATGGAACTTGTTGATAGTTGAAGAAAATTAAAATTTGAATGAAACATTTATTTCTTTATTCGTGTGCTTTTTCGCATAATATTTTTTTTCTCTGTGTGTTTATCATCGACAGCGACATGTTATATAAGCGTAAACAGAATTAAAAAGTAGCATATTTCGTTGCCAAAAATTTGTCTGTGCGTCATGGTGTCAGTAAAGAATGATTATTTATGTCTGTTCCTTCAACTAGCTTTTTAAATCTTCCGCGTTTCAAATAAGACAGATGTACGAAATATCTCAGAAGAGGAGAGAATATTCCTCTAATCAGCGATACTGAATCGTGATAAATTGATATTTATTTCATTTCAGCAGTAATTTTGTGAAGGACTATCATTTATCCATCGTTAAATCTTAATATATATTCCTGATATCTTCTCAGATACATAATTCATCCTATCAGAAATGTTATGCAAGGTGATTCAAACATTATGTATTCGGAATTTATGTTCGTGTGACATTTTTTACACAAAATCATCTTCCAAATAATCTGTCAGTTTCTTACTCTCGATTTCTGAATCACTTTGTATAAAATAAAATGATGAACAGACGCAATCAAAGATAATATTTAACGTTTTAATAATGATAGGAACTAAACTGTCTACAATCTGCAATGTTGTATGCCAAGTTAATAGTCTTTTTTAGTGAAAAAACAAGCGCGACACGCCGTCAAACAGCGGAGAAACATCCATAAGACATTTATCAGCGGCATAAAAAATGGCAGAAGAATGTCGGGAGTGATGACAGGCGTGTCTCAACGCCTTATAAAAAGAGATAGTTATACTGGTCGATTATATGACTGGACACCTTTTCTGTCTCCGGGCAATATCAAAATCTTGGCTCTTAACGAGAAAGCTACATCGAGACATTGATTTCAAATGTGATTAAGATTGTTCACGCGCGCGAATAGAAATAAAACGAATTCGAATCTTTTCACACATGTCAACTTGACTTTCCAGATGTTAGAAACCTAAATTGATAACTTAATCAAATCGTGTGAGAAAGATGAGTTATTGGAATAATGTTAAAAATGATATATGAACGTACCAGGAAAGACAGAAACGAATTAGAAGATTATAAAGGTTAAGATTAATTTAATGTTTTGAAATTAAAATTTAAAAAGAATAACAAGAGCGTAATGAATTTTGTGGAATAGTAAAACATGCATTGACGGTGTTTGATAGAAAAAAAGTGTTTGCTTTAAATGATGACTATCGTGATTGCAGTTCAGCGCCGTATAATTAGCAAGTAAAACATGGCTGGGATATTGATTGAGCAAACGCAGGATAAATCGATCAGACTCAAGCAAATAACCGGCAGGCATGAAACAGGATACTAAATAAGCATATCTTTCGAGAAAGTGGAGAAGCAACGAGGTGTTTGCGGGGTGCGTAGCCGAATGAATAGTCCTTTTACAACAGAGACAGCTGAATGAATGAATGAAGCAATTGTGTTGCATGCGACTGCAAATTTACACACGCGATAAACGCCCTTTTACGAACTATGAGGGAAAAAATGCCGAAACAAGTTATAAATATGTTAATTTGCAAATATTTGCCACGCGACTTTATCGAACGAATACGTGAATCCAATGTAAGCAATGTTCGCAAATATGGATTCGGAATTAATGTTGGCTTAGTGAAGATTGGATGGAAGGTATCGAATATTTTTTTCTTGATATTAACGAATTTTATATCTGGCGAACTTTATATATTTTTAAATCCAAGTTTTTAACCTAAAGTTCAATTGAAATTTAATAAAAGTCGAGATGCTCCTTGGCTCTTAATTTAATGCTTTTACGAGAAGACCTCAGCTAAATTTTTGTTTAATCAAAAAGTCGTCTTGAATTTCCTAAAAAACAAACATGTTATGAATCCATATCAATTATGTCAATCGAAATGTGTCAAGAATGCACATATCGCACAGTGTATTACAAATAAATGACGTTGATATCTATATTTCTGCGTAATTTAAGCTGTTTTTAATCAGTGTTTGGTTCATGTTGAAAGATTAATTTTATGTCGGCGTTTTAATCATATGCATTTGTGTCACTCTGATTTCTGATTCCCTCTCACCTATATAATACCTATACAACCCTATATAATACCTGTCTCCATCGCGCGCAGTTCGACTTGACACAAGAAAATTTTGTAATAATTTCAATGCACCCAATAACCAGCTTTGGGAGATAAATGAAATCAATCAACTCTCGGCGTGCGACATGCACAAGTGCATAAATTACATCGGCGTAAATAAGACGAGATTGATCGTCTTCTAATGCGAGACGTGATGATTAGTCCTCGCGCAGTCTGACAAATCATGATAGCATTCATCATAAATCGCAGACGAGAGAAGAAAATCAAAAGTAAATTAATTTTCCGGACAGTAATTGAAATATTTAAGTTTTGTCTTTTTTTTATTGAGATTGTCAATCTAAAAATATGCAATAAATATCTATATATTGATTTTCAACATTGCGAAAATTATTATAACATCACAAGGTCTTTATTTGAAACAATTTATATTATTAAGGGAATTAACGAAAGCTAATAATTAATATAGCATTTTTGAAAATGGCTAGCGAGTAAAAATCATAACGTAGCGCACCTAGAATCTATGTAGATTTCGCAATATAACGATCAGGGTGGTCGAAGAGCGTAAAAACTACTGCAAAATGATCCCGAGGTTTCGACTGTCAGCGTTGACACGAGGCGAGCTGTTGCAACAGAACCAGTGCTTTAAGCTTGACGCACAACAGGACGCTTATTCCGTCTTGTTTTTTTATTACCATATCTTTAAACGTCATTTCAGGGAAAATGCATCCAGTCTGTGGCAAAAACTTTACGTTCATCGTAAATGTCTTCGGTCTCGAATAATTTTTCGTCCGAGTATTCCAAAACTAGCGTGACGCTGCTCATCCGATTAGCCTCTAATCGGATGATACGGGTTTAGTGTGAGGAAGAAAAAAAATTCCCACGATATTCTCGGTTGTAGAAACGGATACTAAAACTGATGGCAATAAATCCGTAATAAAATTCGCCTGAGCTTTCTTCGGCAACGCCAGTAATATAATAATATATATGTTGTTATATCTACTGAAATAATTTACAGATGCCGTTTACACTATTGTATTTGCGAGATCGCCATTTGTAATAAAATAATAAAAATTAGCAGTTTATATTTCTAATTAAAAATAATTAATTATTTTATGACGTCATTAAAATAATTTACAGATGCCGTTTACACTATTGTATTTGCGAGATCGCCATTTGTAATAAAATAATAAAAATTAGCAGTTTACATTTCTGATTAAAAATAATTAATTATTTTATGACGTCTCTAAAATAATATCGATTGCGATTGAGGATGTGGGTGTACCTTTATCTCGTATCAAGATTCGTTGGCTTCATCAGAGTATCGTTTGGTCTAGCCAGTGGGATATAAGTTACACGATGGTCACATATCGCAATACATTTCACGATTCTCATTCGGGGCAGTAACATTTGAAATGAACAGCGCGTGTTAGGTAACCACGGCGTCGTAAAGTGCAAAAAAGTTCGCTCTTTCGTGCTCGTAATTGCAGTTAACAACATCCAACGCGTAATTTTGTCATCACCGTTGCCATCTTACTGAATGAACGGCATGCTTCAATCTGCATCGACTAGTAAAGTAGAGTAGACTTCGTCTCGCATTTCAATGATACAGGAAATTGAAGTCGTAACTCGCACCGATCGATAGTGAAACTCATTAATAGTTCTCACTAAGAGAGTTGCTTGTCTAGTATCTCATATTAATTCCTGCCTCGGTTAACTAGCGTTGCAAAAAGAATGCGAACGTTACATTTAATATGTATATTTGCTAGTTTTCATAAAATCCAGAGAAATTTAAATAATTTTAATAATTTTACAAGTAAATTTTAGATTAGCAAATATCATTTAAACATAAATTAATGTGTGTTGATTGAGAATAAATAATTCAAATAACACTTTTGCTAAATCTTACTTAATATATTTCAATTTTGTCAAAATTTTCACCTCTCTTGTAATCGATACAATTGTCAATTTTATTGGCTGTCTGTAATATTTTGCTTTATTTTAATTTCCTAATCAGATACGTCTTTTTATAAACTGCACAATCGCGAGACATCGTTTATTTATTTCGTTCATTAATTAACGCTACAGCCACACTCATTAGCTATAGCCTTATGCTGTACAATGTCAGATAAGAGCAGCGCGAAGAGCGGAATGGAAAGACGACCGCGCCAGAATCATTCCGATTACAAAAGCGTTAAACGACTTTTTGCTGGGATATAAACGAGGTGGACATGATCCTGCGGAATCCTATAAAATGTCGATCAACATAACCGATATCACGCTCGCGAACACATACGTTTGTATAGTTAAGCCGCGTATTTATGAGAATATTAAACAGTTTGTCGATGAAAGAGACATTAACGATAATTTTGCTGCAAAACTTATAAAACTATAGTTTTAAATATATATATTTATAGTAGTATGTAATTATATATTTTTTTACAAGTATACCAAACTTAAAAAATTTATAATATAATTCGAATTATGTAGTATAATTATTGGAGTCATTGTGATCGAAAAATTATATGCATTGTTTACTGTCTCTCTCGATTTTATATTTTATTAATAATGCTTCTCAATTGACTAGATTATAATAAAAAAAAATTAATTCATCATATTTAATATTTTACTATATAAATAAGTATGTATTGTGTGTTTATTAGCTAATATTTCAATATTTAATTTTGCAAATGCACGTTTGAGCAGAAGTGTCATCAGCATGCATTTGCACACTTCGCTTATAGACAATCGTATTCTTCTCAAACTAAATAAATCCATGGATATAAAAATATACCCATTATCTTGATCGCGATGAGAATTAAAAAGTCTGAGCGCGTGAAACCGCGAAGGGATTAATGAAATCGCTATCGTTGTGAGGGTGACGTCGCGAATGATTACGAGTTGCACGTGATTACAAGATACGACGAGACAGTTCGGACGGACGCAAAGTCATTCTTCTTGATCTCGCCCGTGGGGGCGGCAGCAAGATCATCCATCATCGTAACACGCGTAGCTTCCCGTCTGCCGATAGGCAGACTTACACGCGGCGCGAAACAGGAACGCCGGGGATCGAGATTCTCGTCGAGACGTGCACGTCGAGGAGAGGATGAAAGAGAGGTGGTGCATCATATAGAACAGTGTTCTTAAGTGGCTCTTGACCTCACACTTCTGTCGCTCCAACTACGACGGCGTTTATTAGCGATAACATTACCTTTCGTAATTCACTTTGAGTCATTTTATGAGAGCAGCGGATAATCCGAAAAGTAGACTGCAATAGCAAGCGGAGCAAAAGACGAATTTTTTTAATTTTTGCAAATTTAAAACACAATCTTAATCTTCACAAATTTAAAGCACAGTCTCTAGCTACAAATATATTTAATTATTTATTATTAATTTAAAACACAGTCTTAATCTTTACAAATTTAAAGCACAGTCTCTAGCTACAAATATATTTAATTATTTATTATTAATTTAAAACACAGTCTTAATCTTTACAAATTTAAAGCACAGTCTCTAGCTACAAATATATTTAATTATTTATTATTAATTTAAAACACAGTCTTCATCTTTACAAATTTAAAGCACAATCTCTAGCTACAAATATGTTTACTAGAAATCATTTAAGATTATTACTAGTAACAATTAGTGAAAATTTATTAATGTGATTCTCTAATAAAAATTATTGTATAATATTTTACACGCAATTATAGTAAGTAGATATATTTGTCATGTAAAAAAATATGTACAGAATTAATATACAAATAAGTAAATATTAATTTGCATATTAATTTTGTATATTTAACTAGGATATATTAGTGCCACGATGATGTACGATAACGAATCTTTACTTGTAAAACTTGAATCGTACATCGTTTTGCATCATAATCGTATCATTAATTGCATGCTAATTGCGTCCGAGATTCCCGGACGCGATAATCTAATCTGATTATCGTGAGCATCGCGCGGAACTTTGTTCACGATTTAAATCCGCATTCATCAGAATATTAAACGATCGCCGGTCTTTCATTAACCCTTTAATTCATTAACAATGTACAAACTAGTGTCAAGTAATCGTCAGATTACTGACAGCAAACGGAGTTTTACATTCCTGAACTTTGATTTGATTTCGTTTGATACGAATTATAAATGTCATTCTCGGCGAATCGCGCGATTTAAACATTTGAAATTGATAATCAAGATTGACAAGGGGCGCTCGATTCTCAATTAATATTTCAAGACAATTCGGAGAAACGCGTCGGTTATTCATATCCATTGATAATTTATCGGATGGCAAGGACACATCTGCTACATCATTGCCGTGCATTTGCATACGTGTATAAAATGTACCTGCGCATGTATAAATAAACAGAGCCAGTAATCTGACAATCAGTGCGAAATAGTGCTACGTTTATCGAAGATTTCTCTTATTTGATTGATTTCGAATAATTATAGTAAAAAATTTAGAAAATATATACGTGAAAGATGGATAGAAAGAAATTCTCTTAATTTAAAAATTTCAGCCGAATAAATTTGTTTTGCGCAACAGGAGGATAATTAATAAAAGATTTCTGGCAGAGAATTATTAATACGTCAAAAATGTGCAAATTCACGTTAAAATATATACTAGTAGCTATTTGTTGCAATCGTTGCTTTTTTTCTAGATGAACCGAAACAAAACAAAAATTCAAGGTTGTTAAGTCGTTACCAACTCGCAACCGGGTGACACTATTGGTATGTCGTTTCCAACAGATCCAATCAGATAACCAGAACGAGTTGGGAGTGTAGAATAGAGGTGCGGGTTAATAACCGACATTGATAGCTTTTGCAAGACGAGTTGAGTTTTTGATGTTATAGAATTATTAATATACCTTGCTTTTGCTACATCTCTCGGAACATTTGTGATATTAATACGTTATCTTACATAGCTTGGCACTAAGCACGGTTAATATATTAACGAAAGAGAGAGACAGGAAGAGAGAAAGAGAGGGAATTTTCTTAAATGTGTTTTTCCTCGATTATATATATTTCTTATCTATCTATCTATATTACCTTGTTATTAAAAGATGTATAATATTATGAGTTTCCATTTTACGATAAAAAGCAAGGCATATTATAACGAAATAAGATGTTAAATCGACAGTTTTTCCTCTTGCTTTATTTATCATCGTTATTTATTATCTAGTTTCTGCGAGCAATAACAAGTTATGACTACTCGATGCATGAAATTAGCTACAAAATAGAGATCAGCTGATAATATATTACATTATTAAGTATTGATTAATTAGAAGTTAATGCCTTATTAAAGGCTACATAACGAAGCTCTGGAATTTACCGGTATCTATTGAGTAAGTGGGTAGACCTTCAGAGCGATACATCATAAGAAAAGATCGCCGTAAAGTCAGCATTCAAACTAGCAGCTGTTTCAGGTGCACTAGATATTGGAAGCACACAGCAATCGAAACAATCTTTTTTTTTATTCTAATGAGATGCATTGTTTGCATGATGTTAATGAGAAGACGATTAACGTAGACGCCACATATTGATTTCCGTCCATTCAAATGAATCGAAGTACTCGACACATATATTCGTAGAAAAAGAAGTCTAAGAACTTCCTACTTGTGTGCTAACCCGTGTCTTGTATATAAATTTCGAAATAGCTTGTGAAATATTATTTATGAATCTGTCAGTTAAATTCAGAACATATATATGATAATATATATATATTCAATTTTACCAGTTATTTAAATCGAAGACGGATGTTAAATCGATAGTAATATTTTTTATTTTCTTTTTCTTTTGATTTAATAAAGTAAAAGAAATATTCTTTCTCGAGCAGCGATTTCTGAAACTGTATATTTCTTTCTTTATCTAACAATCGTATTAAATGATGTTTTCAAACATGTTCAATGCTCGATATAAATTCCATGATAATGCGTGCGAATTCACTTAACACGAACCGTCATTTTCGTCGATAACGCTTTGCAAAATCCCTCTGATAGCGAAGACCTGCTTTTATCTCGAATAGCTCGAGACGGCAGAGAACTCTGTCGTCATGTTTTTTCAAGGTTTGTTACGCTATCGTAACTTCGTTTGCTCAGCGGATTATGTCGATGCTGTCGTCTCCCAACTCGTATCCACCAAGCTGGTTACAAATTAACGAACTCGACGTGAATCTTATAAAGCCGCGCCGTATTCATGGTTGTCTCTAATGAGCAGACGAATGTGTCGTCCGAAGTTTTACAGCGCTTAATCTTCTCAGGAATTTCTTTTGATCACGACCACCAATATGGTATCGTGTTTCCAGAATTATTTTTCACGCTTGCATAATGTATTCTTATAAGTGTTGATTGTATATATTTCTTGTATATAAAAATTTTTCAGGTTTTATTAAAAATAAGCGTATCAAAAAAGTGGCCAAATAATTCGAAAACGTCAAAGTATCAAAGTCCAACTTCCCAACTCGTTGTAATTTAAATACACAGAATTTTGATAATGCGTTTTATCTTATATGATAAATGGAGTGCAGAAAATTTCGTTTTTATTATCGATTCACTATTCACTATTTCGTCCAGTCACTCGACTATCTTATGCGATTTAATCGAAAGAAATTGGAACGATCATTAGCATTCGAAGTAATGATTCCGCGGCACGCATATATATTTGCCGTCTTCTCGGATCAATAAAGTCCGTTTTCCGTGACGATAACGCGTTATAGTTTCTGCGAATAAACTATACGATCGTGACCTCTCGCAATACCGGAAGAGAATCACCCCCCAGAGTGGATCTCGGCTGGCGAGCAGCTATTCGCTATTTACATAAATCACGCGCATCCTGCGCATCCTTTGCACAGCGCTAGAAGCGATGAAGCTAAGAACGAGTGACTAACAGCATTCAGACTCGCGCTCGTTCGAAGCCTCTCCACCGCCGTCTAAATCATTATGTTAGAAGATTATAATCAACGCGTACGTGTCGACTTTTGAACGAGACGCTGTCGAAAACCGAGGACAATGGAACGTATTACAAGGAATCGGTTTCCGATCGCCGCTAAGATTCACGATCGTTGAAATCAATTATACGAGGTTGGGCGGCCGCACCCTGGACTCCCAAAATATGATCCCTTACATACAATGCAAATGTTTTATTATTTTTGCTCGAGCGGGATAAATGCAACGAGATTTGAACGTGTAAGAGCAGATATATGTATATGAGAGTGAATTTTTTTAAGTAAATCTTTCAACGAACGACTGGTTATTTAAATTTATTTTATATGAATCTTCTCTAATTAATCCTTATCAATTTCGTAGCATTTGAAATTTCGTGCGTTTTAAAAATTTAACATATTCTATATTTAGACCAATTTATTTCTAATCTCAGTTATTATCGACGTGAATCATCCACGTAAGCTTGGTCGAACCTCTCGAAAAATGGACAGTAAGATTCATGAGCGGTTTGCGGCCCTCTAATGATGACGCGAAACAAATGTGCACGGGCTAACGACTAATGGGTTAATTATTTCGCAATTTTATTAACGATTAAATCGGAGCGTCGTAAATTCTCTCATCGCGCGTCTCGAAGCCTCGTACCTGGTGCACGTACGTACGAGTGTTGGTTGATTACGCGTCTCTCTCGAGACGTAACGTTGACTCGAGCCGGGAGTCAACTCGTTAAAACGCACGGCGCCGTAACTCAGGACACTCAAGGGAGGAGAATAAGTGCCGACTCTATTGTTCCGTGACTTATAGCAGCCGACTATCGCGCGCATCGTGCCGCTATATTATCGGGCTGTTTGCTCTTCCGCGGCGTGAACATCGCATAGATGGAAAATATGCATGTACGATAGCGCCGCCGTAAAGAACGTGCATCCCCCGTGCGACCAGATTAGCATCTCTCGTTAGAAGATGAACACGTGAGCGGAAATAGGCCTGGGATTAAAGGAGAATTATAACACTCGTTCGTGTATTCCTACAACTATTAATTAATTAATCGCAATCTTGCTATTGGAGTCGTGTTGTGTCATCGTCGAGTATGATATCCTGATTATTTCAACAACTAAATATTAAAATTTAATTAATTTATTAATTAATTATTTATTAATTTAATTATTTATTTATTAATTATTTATTTATTAAATTAATTTATCAAGCTCGATATTTTGATTGGATCTCTTACGTTTTTATGTTTGCCTAGATATGATACAATTAAATCCTTTACAGCAATGCAAGATAAAATTCTCTAATTTTATTCTTTTAATTTAAGAAAATTAATTTCTCAAAAAATTAATTATTTAGATTATTTATTATCGTATCATATTTTTCAATTGTCTTATAAATTATTTTTTTACCGCTTTCCGTATATTTTGATCATCGCTAATCGATATTTCTATTTTATATTTCTATATTTTAATTTCTACTACTAGGCTTATACTTCTGTATTTTAATTTCTACTACTTATATTTACTGAATATGCTTCAAGATGACGGTACATGTGTACCTTAAGATACGCAATCACCGTAAACAGGTAGTTACTTTCGCTTCGACGCAGCTCGCGAGGTGTATCAAAGGCTCCGTCAAAGTGTCGCTTGTGATTTTCGTAAAAGTCAGTATTTACGTATTTATTATTTATGCATCGAATCAGACAATCTCTGATGCCAGTTTCGATTACGATCGAGCTCAATGGCAAGGTCTTTAGCCTCGATTCCTTGGCATATTAAGATCAAAAACAACAAGGTTGCCGACTTGCTCGGTCACCGGTCTCCGTATTCGATCTGGGACCACGTGCCGCACTAGAAGCGAGAAATTATGATAATTATAGCCGACAAAAATATCCGATGGATAATTATGAATGAAAAATAAAGTTATTTTAATATCTAATAACGACGCGCTACAAAAGTTTTTTTCACTTATATTCCGAGAATTTTGTTTAAACAAAATGTCAAATTTTTTAATATAATTTTAATTACATTTAATTCTATTAATAATATTCACTATCTCTCTTTCGATGATTTATCGAGATTATATAATGCACGACTTAATATCGCGAATTTAAAAAAATAAAAATGCTGAAAATTTTTAAATATTATTCTACTTAATTATGTAATCTTTTAGAACTTGTCGTTTAATTATAAAATATTAAATATTAATTAATACGACAGCAGCAAAATTTTTGCAAATTAACTAGAAATTGAACATATTTATCCATATTCTAATCATAATATTTCCATTTAATGACAGTTATAGGCGTCGTTATTACTTGGGCAAACGTTGGTGTAAGAACTACGTGTAATATTATTCAACGTTAGCCTGAAGAAATCATGCTTACTCATCATCGTAACATTACATGAATGTATCGAGGTTCAATGTTTGATCAAGCAGTTAAAGGAAGGAATAGGAATACATAAGTGGAAAGTTTAATGTTAATTTTAATATTCATGATTAGACAGGTTTAATTCTCATGATATATTAAGCAATAATAATACTAAAAAAGATGATATTTTAGAAGCTAGCTGACGCTTATTTATTCCTTGCAATATGATCTTGATTCTTTTCGAATTATAATCATTTGATAGAACTTTAAATTTTAAATTTTTAAATTTTTATTTCATATAATTTGAGTGCATTAGAAAAAAATTTCATCTAAATTGTGTTTTTGTAACTATATTTTTTAAAGATTTACTACATTGTGTCTAAAAGTTAGCAAAGAGAATTTTACTTGTGATTCAAAGAAATTCAAAAAACTTGTGATTCAAAAAAATTTCAATTATTATCATTTCATTTTAAAACATAAATCATTTTCGACCGTTAGATTGCGTAGAGAATTAAAAAAATGGATTATGATAATCGCGATTTTATGGAAGATCACGCCTGTGACGAATAATCTTGCGCGAAAGAAAGAAACACAACAAAGCAGACACAAGAGGACACCCACTGTAGAATAATTCTCGGGGTCGGGGTTAAAAGTGTGGGCGAGAAGCGAGATAAATCATTTGCATGCGCTTTTGTAGCGTGCCGCGTGTTTACACGCCTACGACATGTAGAACTATTTCCGAATATTGCGTGAAAATGTACGAGAAAAATATATCAGAGTATCCCTTTGCACGACTTGAGGAATTATTTTATGACAATCAGCGAAAAATGAAATCGAAATAAATAAGCTTCTTTAATTTAAATATTAATATTCAATAATTTTAATGAAATTTTTTTTTATTTTATACAATAATTGCAAAGGAATATAATATATTTAAAATATACGTCCAATAAATAATTATTTCATCTTTATACTTTTGAAGTTTTACGTTATTTCGTGCAATATATTTGACAAATTTAAAGATGAAGATTTATATTATACTTTATTATATAAAATATAATTTTTTCGGAATTTCTAGATTAACTTTTGTATAAAATGTATTTTTTTATGTAGCACGCGACGTATATAAAAATGGAAGGCTATCTGGAGGTCCCGAACGACAGGATTCTTTTAGCATAAGAGGAGCGACGACGTACATTTTTGCGCGATAGAAATTGTAGAGGAGCCAGGAATAGTTCGTAGGGCACGTAATGATCGGCAATATCGGCGATTGAGTCGGAAATTATACAGCCGCACGCGGTAAGGTAAGATGTAAAGACGTATTCGAAACGCCCGGCTTTACCGTTGTTGTTGCACGGAGCTCCGTGATTATTTGCGATTAAGTGAATTGGATAGTATATTATTATAGACGGGGTGATTTCTCTCTCGTGACGAGTCGCGATGTCTGCTGTGATAAGAGCCACCACGATGCTTAAAAAAAAAAAAAACATGTTATACTACAAATTGGAAACGCAAACCCGCGATGGTGGACATATCGTAATGTGATAAATGCGTTAGAAATCTCGTTTCGTTATTTTAGTCTCATCATCAAGATATTTGCTGCTCTCGTATCAATTATTAATTGCGTACGTTTTTAATAGGGCGACGGATAAATTGTCATTGTCATTAATTTTGTTTCTCGATGTAACAATATTTTTTTCAAATGACGATTTGGTAACGAATAGATGAATAAATTAACATTATTCTATCATATTTATATTTATTATTAATTACGTATAGTGATAATTATTTTATATTTAACTTGAAATATTAAAGGCAGAGAAGCATTTAAAATGTACATTCTCAACTAATGTGGTTAATAATTAATTTCTATCGAGTAACGAAAGTGTCTTTTTTTTTTAATTTATCGTGCACGTTGTTCTTTTTTATCTTTTAGGAATTTATATAGCTATGTGTATCAGTTTTTTCCACAGATTTGAGTGGCATTGTGAAATATTTTAAGTGATTTCGATCTCCCGTTTAGGGCGTGGACGGAAAATGAGGGTTGAATACGTGGAAATGAAGCTTGAAATATAGTTTGACATAGGAAATATAACGATGAAGAAGTTATATGTTAAGTCGCAGCAGGAGCAAATATAGAGAAGAATTATTTTAAAACGGGCGTGTCTAAAACTGGTTTCGAATATGATGCGAAATAATAATATTACGATTTTCGTATTTTGCGAATACTAGAAAACGCATATCAAAAAATTTTCACAATAGTGATTTCAATAGTATATTTAATTGTATTAATTATTTTCAAGATGGCGAAATTAAATTGCAGGTATCAATTGAAGCATATCGAGTATTTTATAAAACTTCTCTCGTCTCGCTTAATAATTTTCAATCAACAATAAAATCAGTTTCAATAATCTTATCAATGACTAATTAACTTGTAAAACAATAGTGATTTCAATAGTGATTTCAATAGTGATTTCAATAGTATATTTAATTGTATTAATTATTTTCAAGATAGCGAAATTAAATTGAAGGTATCAGTTGAAGTATATCGAGTATTCTATAAAACTTCTCTCGTTTAATAATCTTCAATCAACAATAAAATCAGTTTTAATAATCTTATCAATGACTAATTAACTTGTAAAACAATTATTCATAACAGTTGAGGGTATATAATCCTATTAGGAATTCAACATGTTGAAATTATACTCGTTTAAATTCCTGTTCTATCATAGACATCAGACGTGTTTATCTCCCCGTAATGCTTGTTCTCTGCAACGACTAACGATTTTCTGTAACGTCAAATTTACACCGCATTAGCATGCACGTGTTAAGACACAGACGGCGTTCGGCGAGCAAGCAACCGTATTACGAGGCCTTCGGCTCGGTTTCTGCTCCGATCGCCTCGTGGTCAAAGTACCGGCTCTTTCTCTCTATGCCTTTCTTTTCAGCGGGAAAATGGGTGACGGCTTCCGTTCGGTCGAGAACTTGTGTGCATCGAATGATCGTGATAACGGAATGTGTTTGGCTGTATAAAATTTCCATCAGTGTACATTGCGTACACAAAAAATATTTTTTCATGTGTGGATTTGAACGCACACGACAAATTAAAAGAGAGAACACTTATATCTCATTAAGAATGTTGAAATAAGCATGAGACTGACTGCACCGTGTCACACTTTGTTGAGGAAAAATAGTTTCTATATAGAAGAGGGAAAGCGCCTTTTTATATCTTGAATATTGATAAAGGCCGTGAAAAGTTACGTATACGCAACGAGAATTAAACGAAGGCACGTGTCTAACGACTAAAGCCAATTAAAAGTTATCACCGATTTCCACACATTGATTCAACAGTCTCGATAGACGTTTTCTTGAGTGATGTCATGACGATGTAAGCGATTGCAAACATTGTATAAACATTCGAAAATAGAAATCTCGTTCTAACTCTAATTTTTTAATCCTACAGAAGGGGAAATCGTTTTGTTTAGTCACTTATAAATTTTTTCACGCTTTTATAAAGATATCTTGTATATATAATATCCAATATATAAAAATGCACTTTCATTTTATATGTATTACAAAATAAAAATTTAATTTTAATTTTGAGATACAAGACCTCTGAATGAGAACAAATATATTTTATACGTGAGAAATCAATTTATACTTATATATTTAATATATTTTTAATATATTTTTATTCAATATATTTCTTTATTTATAATATATTTATAATATATCTTTTTTTAAATATATTTACTTATTCAATATATTTTAATATATCTTTTTTCTAATATATTTATTTATTCAATATATTTTAATATATTTTTATTTAATATATTTCTCATGTTTCTGTAAATGATTACAAGTCAACTTTATAATGTTCTAAACCACAACGCAGAAAAATTCACCTCGAGAGGAAAACGCGAAACGGTCGTTAAAATATGTAGGAAAACGCGCGCATTCGCGGGTTCGTTAAACTCTTTTAATGCCAGTCGAGAACAGTTTATTTAATAAGTTCGTACGGGGCGATCCCTGAGGAGGGTGTAATTAGTCACTAATTAATAGTAGCCATAGAAGAGAGAGGGAGGAACAGGGAGATAATAATAGTCGGAGTAAGTGCTGCTTCTCATGGACGATAGGGATTGGAAATTTCTCGCGCAAAGATCGAGAGAGTCTCGTTAAATCGCGGGTCGGGACGCGCCGAGGAACGTGACGTTACGAGAGGAATGCGTTTTGTTTAGCATCAAATTGGGCTGGGAATCGTCGGATTATGCGCTACACGAGATTTGTTACACGACTCTAATTTTTATTAACGTAAATAAACGCGAAGAGAAAATGGAAAATTGCTGGCGCACGGACGAGGAAATGCACCTCGCGCAGAATAAAAAATGTATTATCTTAACTTCTCGCGTTGTATAACTTAATAGTTTAATGAAAAACACAGATGCGAGCTGAGCATCCTCTAAATCTCCTCATAACTTGAAGACGTAAGCGTTGATGTAATACGCCAATTATATATTTACATCTTTTCTTGATATCAGGAAGACAGACATCGAAAACAGAAATTTATAAATTTATATTTTATAAATTCAAAGGAATTTAATTAATATTGTCTCTCTTTTATTGTATATATATTTACAACAATTAATGGAAACTGATTAGAATAAGACGTGTGTAAAAAAAGACATGTGAATATTTTAGATTGCATCCTGCACTCGCATTTTTAAAAGGAACGTTCGATACATCATCGGAGAGAATAACAGTACATTAGCCTCTTGCCAATAAAGAAACTGTATACTTTTATTTTGGAACATTAATTATATCGAGTTTTTTATATACATATAATTACACGTATATTTTGACGTATTTTTTTGTAATAAGAGATTAATATGTGTAATAAGTTTTACTTAAAAGTCGTTTTAAAAGGATTATAAGTATAGGTTCATTAGGCTATTTTATTATTTCAAATGAAATGAATAGTATTTTTAATTTTTTATATCCTCGTAAAAATTGATAATATGAAAATTCCAATCACAATTTAAATTAAATTCTTAAATAAATATTCACGATTCATATTTTAAAATAGATAGACTGGCTTAAATATCCGCATACTAAAGAGGTGGCATTAATTAGCATAGGATTAATATACATGTGAATCTCTTTTTCTTTGGAAAAGAAAGGAATCTAAAAATATCCTAAGACAAAAAGGGGAGTAACAGTGCAAGTAAGAGCAGGCAAAAAGATTAAAGATAATATTCACGCTTTTATATCGCAACAAGCACGCGACACATAACGGCTCTTATAAAATTGCTGAAATTCCAAGGAAGAAGATATCAGAAAGAACAGAGAGTATTAACGACAACACATTGTACGTTATCTCCAAAACCACTGTATTTGCATTAAATTATTCTGCATGCCACGAATATGCTGTCAACGGAATGATTTATCTCTACCGTTGAAATTTAAACCTCAAAAAAGGTATATTCGAGATTAATATCAATTAGTATTTTTTTTCTTACAGTTTCACCGATTTTACTCCGAACAAACAATTTTTATCGTAGATTCTAAAATTATTTTACACGAGCTATATATTTTGAAATTTAGTATTCTAATTTTTAAATTTTCTCCTCTTTCAAAAAAGAAATATAAATTTTATCTCGTTCGAATCTTCCAAAAAATAAATATAAATTTTATCTCGTTCGAAAATAGTTTGTATCTTATCTATGTTACTTACAGATGAATTTAAGGCAGCTCGCATATCGCATTTGCTCCGAAACGCGTGTATATCTACGCATTCGTAATATATCGTCGCACTTAAACCGCTCTAGATTTCGCAGTTGATAGGTATTTTCACAGTAGAAATAATTGCGGAATTGCGTGCGGCTAATAACACGATCCACAGATAACCCGCGTTAAAAAAATACAACATTCCGAATATTTTCTGACAATGTGTAGCGAGATGCAGTTATCTTGCGCTTGCATTAGCTGTCGATTGTATCGTCTTTTTAATTGAGCGATGGCGTGATTTTCGCGTAGCCAAATCTTCATTTACACATATGTGATGCTAATTTGTCGCTGTAGATTTAATCCCTTTTTTATGCATTTTAATTCTATCTTATAACACTTGCGCGTAACGAGGAAATAATGGGAAATTTCACAGCAAGATTGAAATAAATTCGTAATTTGTGTTTGTGTGAAGTTATGCAAATTGTTGATTGTACATTATATAATTCATTTTTTTTTATCAATGTTGTTGTTTAGAGTAGACCTTAGAAATTATGAATTTACTCTTTTTATTCGGATACTCTGAACTTTCCAATTGATGATTATAAGTGCAACTTTCGTACCTTTCTCTATTAAATCATCCAGTTTCCGTGAAATTCCTCCGATAAATATTCGATTCAGGTATAAATCGTGTTTTCCACGTAATCGGCACTCGTGTTTTGTAAGATTGATTTGATTTCTTTAAACACAATACAAGACACAACACTCTTTCTCGCAGAAAAATTGTTATTATGCACGTAGCTTCACAGTTTCGCGCACAACATCGATTTGCTTTTACCATGAAACGATTTAACGGAGATCGTGATAATCCAAAGTATCAGAAACCAAAATCCCAAAAATTCATCGCATACGTAATTAATAGCTAAACATGTCACCAGGAAAAAGACAAGAATAAATACAGCAATGTCACGTTATAAATTTGAGACTCTATTATGTAACTTTCGTGTCTCGAGTATCTCGAACCTGCAATATTGAATTTCATTGAAGAAAATTCATAAATTACTCGATAAATTATACATTTATGTAATCTTGATTCGATAAAAATGGACGGAGATTCTTTCTTCTCACAAAAATTTTTATTTTATGTATTATCGTATCTTCGATTAAATTCGATTAATCCATAAATAATTATATGATTATAAAACATATTTATTGAATTTTTTAAAATTATGTAAAAGCCAATCAACCAATTAATTATTAGTTGTCACCAGGATCTTAAATGTACGGATTTTATTTAGTTAATATTAAAAATGTTAATTATTTGCTGTATTTCTTTCAATAATATATATCTACTATTATCATGAATTCAATTAACTACGTGTAAAATATCGAATTTAGAACCAAAAACATATAACTAGAATTAAATATTAAATAATAAAATGTCTACAAATGTGCCTCATATACTTACAACAGATGATTCTAAGAGAACATCCATATAATATTCTACATTTTAATAAAAATCTCTGAAGAAAGATTGATTATTCGGAGGTAGAAATGTCTTGATATCGAATCGATATTATTTAAAAATTGCCAAGATAAAGCCGACATTTTACGCGCACCTATATAACTAACTCCAACATCGCGACACCTGTTCATCGTATCCACGACGTATGATACGAAAATTATATTTGTCGCAAAAACACTAGACAGACACGTGTGTTATGCATTGATAGATTAATCAAGGGGCCATTTCGGCGACGTGGAAACGAGATGCCGATCGTCTCTGAATCTGGGGCACGCGGCAAATCGCGAACGTGGCGAGCGAGGCGAGAAGCATGTGGCCGGTGCAGCGCTCGTTCGCTCGCTCCTTATCAATAGACACGTTGACGTGTGATTAGAATAAGGTCTTATCAGCGTGAGTGTACGCGACATACTGAGTGGAACGGGATATATTCAGTGCCCCTCAAGTCCGGGCCCCTCCTCGTTGTTCATACACCGTTCAAAGTGGAGGGACAGACAGGTGCCTCGACTTCTGTCTGTCTGTCTGAGGCCGCCGCCTTGGCCGCTTATTCACATTCGCGGTTAAGCGGTTAAAGTGACAGGCATCTGTCAAAGACAGAAAAGATCGGATGAAAAGAAGGATCAATCGATTGTTTTTGCAAAACTCGAGATCTGGAAAACTGAAATCTTCGAGCAACGTGTATTTTTTTTATTCTCGTTGTATTATTTGATATATTATTATGGCTGTTTGTGATTCATCGGATCAGTTTCGTTCAACTAAGAAAAAGAACTGGGAGAGAAACTTTTCTTTCAACGGAGTACGCAATATGAATATTTATGTAAATTATAATCAGGAGAATTAATTTGGTGTCTCGTTCCAAAAGATGCATGTAATTTTATAAAAGCCCATGTAAGTCGAGAAAGAAAGGAAGAATATTTTTTTCTTTTGACGTAAATCGTCATTAATCTGAAATTAATTGATTTTAAAGTAAGATCGTAATTTAAGGATCGCCGAGTTAATTGATACAACTTCACCTCTCAAACATTACATTTGCATTCGATATGTAGTAATTTTGTTTTCTCGAAACGATGCATGGTCTCTATAAGAAATAAATCTCGAAATCGACAATTCTTCGCAAATATACATAAGGCCGAAGAGAAGACGTGTAAATTCGCAAATTATTTCTTCAGCTTCAGCGAATTGAAGTAGATAGCCAGCCTCGTGCATCTCGCAGTAAATAGCTTGTTTAATAATTGGAAATAATCTAAAACGAAGCGAATGACGAATGCGTAGCGCAAATATATAAAATAGGTGCGTCAGTCGAGATAGAAAGGACAGATTATTATTGTTCCAGTTGTCAAAGAGACAAACGGTCACTTTAACACACTTCCAGCGTGCAACTCGCAATTATCTTCAAACCAGCATGAAACTATTTGCATTTTTCGAGCGAAATGAAAATATTTATGAACAGATATCTCGATACGAGACATCTTAGAACGTTTTTTCTTAAAACAGTTATGATTGATATACAAAACAGGAATACATTGTGAAAGAATCGACTTGCGTAAATTCAACTGGTTCCATTGAAAAAATCAAAGCATTGCATTTAAGAGAAATAAAAATAAGATCACGTATATATTATACATACATTTTATATATAATTATGTTTCTAATTCTTATCATTCATTCTCGCTATCGTATCTCTTTTGACAAGTGTTACAGCGTAAATCAATATACATCAAGGAATAATTATGTCCGGCGGAAAGAATCTTGCGGCGCCAGCGAAGAATCTGACACGGTAAATAAAACACACCTGTTTTCACATATGCACACGCACACGTACATTATGCAGGTGCATAAGCGATGCCGAGCGCGCCTTATTATCCTCATTTGAAGTCTCATCTTACGAGTCATGCGAGATAAACCTGTTGTATCTTTTCCGGTTCCGCGCATTCCGAAATTTAACAATCGGAATTTATATCGCACGAACAATGAATTCCGACGAGAAGGCCGTGATCTTTCTCACGATGTTATTCATTAATTAGTCATAATCAATACAAAGTGATCTTAAAGACGTTCTCGATAATTAGATGTAATCATTTATCTTTCGTTCCAGTTATCAATAGACGCTCTCTCTTCTTCATATTTTTCTGAATGAAAAAACATATTCATAAGCGCCGAAAAATAAGAAAAAGAGAAGAAGAAATCCCGAAAAACGTCTAAAAGAGCGCAGGTAAAAGAAACAGAATAATTTTAAATAAATTAAGAAACATCTAGAGAGAGAGAGAAGGAGAATTTCCCGTTTCGTTCCTTTCTTTTATTTTCTATATCCATTAAATGATTCTTTAATCAGTAAAATAAATGTGCATGATATATCTTTTATGAGAGAAATTTTTACATAAACAAAAAATGCACACAAAGCCAATATTTTCGTAATCGAAATAATTCACGAGAAGGAATGCAGTTTACGGAAACGAAAGGGTTAACGCTGCCGCGGTCGGTCTTTCTCTCGTTCGTTTCTACTCTCCTTTCTCTACCTGTCAGGTGTTAACGGTCCAGCTGACTGGCTTAACGACCGCCGCGAGAAGAGCCGCATTTTAGTTGCTGATGCGCCTCTCTCGGTGCGTTCCAGTTGCCAGCATCTCGCATCTCGCCGTCGATTGTCGTCCAGTAGGCGGCTAATAGCCACCTAACGTTGAGAATAATAATGGGGGGGCCAGATTGTATCGGGTGTCAGAGCCGAAACAGATCCGAGAGCGCCTAGAGGTCTTTTCCTTACAGCTTCTCCGAGCGACAAAGCGGCACGTCAAAGCAAAAAGTCTCGTGGCTCTATCGTGTAATATCGTGATTTATGATGTGCTATAATTCTAACGTCATTTAATGTATCAATCATGCCGCGCGACACAAGTAAGTCCTTGTTTCTGATAGGAATCTTACTCCTATTTCAAGTACTAATATTAAATCTAGTCTTTCGAAAATGTTATTCAATCATAGAGTTTCATAGAGTCTTATTGTTTCCATTTATTAGTAATTAAGAATTAGATATTATATAGTATTATTTCAAAATAATATTAAAATATGATGATGATAATAATAATCCACGTCTTTTTTTAAATGATGTGAATAGTGAATGGCGTTATTAAATATTAGAAAATTAAAATTTGTAGGTCTAACACTCCTCTATTTCACGGTGAATAGTTAATAGCACGTCACGATGAGGATAACAAGGGCAGTCAGATATTTGATGTCGGTCAAAGAAGCCTATATTTTTTTCCAACACATTTGGAAGGTATATAGGAAGATTTCGCCTAAATTACTGTGTGATACTTTAGATTGAAATCAACAACGTATATAATTTGGTTGTTGATTTTGTGCAAATTCCACATGACGTAAGCATGCTGTTGTGTCTGCAATCTGTAGCATGTCTGGCTCAAACGGATAATAAACTTGTTTGACAAATTCTATAAATACATAACAAAACGTACATTGGAATCGCAGAAGTGTATGTCATATTAATAGAGAGCAATGTCTCGGATTTATAATTTCATCATTGACTAACTTTAGAGTTCGCCTGTCACCCTTTTGTGCAGTCAGTTTAATGCATTTCTCTCTTCGCATCTCCCGTCGTTCGGAAAGAAAGAATATCGTGCGTCATACGGTCGTTAATCCTATTGCTACCTATTCCTCGTTTTCCGCTTATTAACTCCCTGTGATTGCTGTCAAGTCCTAAATGCTCAAACATTCCTTGAAAGAGAGAGAAAGAAATCTGCTGGATTCTCATACAAATTGATAATCATCTTAAATTAAATGTCAAATAAAATTAAAATATGTCAATGCTTTCTATTGTTTATATTGATAAACAGTGATAATATGAAATTTTAATTATATTTTCTTCCTTTAGTTACTTGATAATTTTCGATATTTAGTTTTAAATATATTATTGATTTTGATAAAGAAAAATATATATACATTTGATCAAATGTTAATTTGTGAATTTTGAAGGACAATTTTGAATTATGCACATTATTTTATTATCATTGAAAATATCTTGGTTTTATTTTTTATATAAATATAAATTTTTATAGTTTCATTCTCTATGAATAGAGGAATTATATGGAAAAATTTTATATAGAAGATTGATAACATAAAATATCTTATCATTCTAGCATATTTAATTTAACATATACATATGTAAGCATTTAATAAAAATTTTTTATATTATATTAATTCCCCCTCTCCTCTTCATATTTAAATTAGTATGCATTTTGTCACTAATTGTTATTTTATTAGATTAATATATTTAAAATCGATTTTTCATTATATTGTTGGATTCCGATAATTTAGAAATTTCTCTCGTCGACGGAAGAGTATTACCTATTTGTGATAGAAAGGAATTCTGTTTCAGCTTCAGAAGAGATGCATAGTATTCTCTGAAGGTAAGAAACACCTCTAATAAATATTGATAAAAAGTTCAGAGAATTTACATTTTTAAATATTTTGTAATATCTCTATAAAAATTGTAAATATATAATAATCAAAGAGATAGTATAGATAATAATTAAGAATAAAAATTCTAAATATTGCATTTTTAAAAAGGTCAACTTCTTATTTTTTTTCCTTTGATCTATATTAAAATTCAAAACTTCATAAAAATTAATTATGACTATAACTTATTTAATTATTCATACAACTCAGTCTTAACTTTTACAAATAATCGTTATACAACTAATAAACATAACGCATAAAATAATTATTTTCTTAAAAAAAGAATAAAAATAATTTCGGCTTATATTAAAATATTATTTTGTCTTTTAGCGATATTTTGATATCTCGATTTTATTGTAACTTGATTTAATTTAAAGAAATTGTTTTTTATATTTTTTATAAATGAAATATGTATTATAGAAATAGAGAAAGACTAAAAAGACGAGAGAGATATTTATTGATCTAATATGGTCAATATTAACAATCGAATAATTAAATTTCTAAAAAAATCACATCGCAATACATGTTTAAAGAATTATTTTGATCAAACTTTGATTAATTTAACCGGCGATTGACTTATTATCAACTTGTAAATCAAATAATATCTGTATTTTATTAATATTATTTTGTTAATATAGAATTATAGATTAAAAACAATGATTTATAGAGTTAAATTTAATTTCGTTGTAAGCAATTCTAGTAGAATTAATTATCGCTTAAATTAATCGACGTTTGATCAAAATAACTGTAATAAATTTTATTTTAGTGGACAATACATAATAATAAGAATTCAATCATTTTGGTTACAGTAAACTATTTGTTGGTCCCATAAATCTCGAATCAAAGCATTGCTTGAAATTAATATTGTTCAGCGCATTGCTCGGAAATAGAATTTATATATATTTCTATATAAAATAATATAACATTTAAACGTATGTCTTTGCTTAAAATCGAATATATGAAAAATGAATATTGCTTAAAAAATAAAATTTTAATTTAATAAAAATAAATATTTAAACATCTATATATTTTTAATTTTCTATTTTTAAACATTGCAACTATTTATTTTGTGTTTGTATTTATGTCTGAGCATAATTATCTGACGGTAATGTTATAGTTATATTAATAGTTCATCTTTTCATTTCTCAGATTTCTCAGAGCTCAGATATTTAAGATAACTTTTTCGAAGGGATATATTATGCCTTCTTGATTTATTAACTCTATTACTATTATTGTCCCTGTTGCAGCACGATTACAGCAAATATTTAACGCACATACAGATATATGTCTATACATATATATGCTATGGTAACCGCTTTAAAATCATATATTCCACCCTTTAAAAGATATTATGATTAACATTTTTATCATCACTGTTACTATTTTAATGATGTAATGATTATAGAATATTCGCAAATGAAATAAAGATTTGAATAAATTCTCAAGAGAGCAAAAACACAGATGCAAAGAGATAAAAATAACGATATGTCGACATATCGATTTTTTTACAACACATTTATAATCTAAATATATAAATTTATATTATATATAAATTTATAATATATATACATAACATGATTTATTTTATTCTACCATGGAAAAACATTTGCTTCCATTTCATACAATTTCAACGTGCACGAAGATTATAATAGTGAGAGAAATTATCAAGAAGATTTTTATTAATTCTTCGTGGACGCTTAAAACAATACAAGTATCTCGGTGGGAAATCTGAAGATAGGAATCCGCAAAGATCTTTTTCGCCCGTGAAATTACATGATTGATCATGTATTTCATTTTTGACATATCAAATCCTATCAATCGTTCAATCAAAACATTTCATATTCAGAAATAGAATGTCAAATAATAAATGAGGATCACGCTTATACATGAAAGATTCGGGCGATTCGAGAAAAATTTTAATCGTGTGTAGAATTAAACGTGAAAAATAATTGCGTTAACGTCTGACGCACACTTTTGCATTGTCAAATATGCGACTTTCACTGCGCAATGAATTTACAAGGATATTTTCTAAGAAGTTCGCGTAGTAACATCGACGGTGCACGAGCGAAAGTGGCACAAGGCAACACATAATACTGTATTACATTTACTATGCTGCTAACATGTATCCCAGCGGCTTGCAACGACTGACTTCTGACGATTGCTTTAAGACGCATTTCTTTGCACGAAATGAATGTTGTAATCGACATGTCACTAAAATATTTCAACGTATATGCATCGCTTTAGAAAATTTTCAACGCGTTTTAAACTATACTTATTATACATACTGGCAATAATTTTGTGTCTAGTTTTATATAATAAATATTATTGTAACATATAATATATTAATACTCGCATATAATAACATGTGTGATTTTGTCCGAAGAAAGAAGGCTTATGGCAATTGATTTTATTTGAAAAAACGATTTATTTAAATCAATCAAAATTTGAAAATCCAACTTTTGACCCATAAGCTTTCCTTCTTCGGACAAAATCATATTCCCATAAGTAATAATATAACAAGTATCACGCACTCAACTTATAAGCAATATTTTTATATTACATTTGTGTTGAGTGTTTACGGGATTATAGCTTTAACGAATTTTATAATTAGACATTTGTAGCATGTAAAATACTCGTATTCATTGATTAATAAAATAAAAAAGCATACAAAATTTTTAATAAAATATAGAGATAAACAAAGAGAATGAAGAAACGAGATTTCTAAAAAAAAAAATATGTTGCGGGTCTAAATTTCCTCCAAATTTTTAATTCAATACATATAGTAATACTCTACTAAATTAATGGTAATTATTGAATTAAAATATCAAACTATACCAGAAATGTGATATAAATCAAATACCTACTTCTAATAATGTAAAATAAACCTCACATTTGATCTTGCAAACAAGCTTCAACACTTTTGAAAATCATCACTTAATCACTTTGAGGATTTCAAAAATTATTGCAAAGATCATAATTTTTCGTCGCTTAATTTGGGTCTAATGTCACTCACTGCTTTAATCTACTTGGTCCTCGACAGTCGCTGGGCATAAGAAAAAATCTGCAGCTAAGATTGGTTGCAGGTAGCAGGCGCTAGCGATCTGCAACCGCGAGCTATCTGAGCGCGCCATCACTTCGGAAGCGATTGCTCCTCTAAAACCTCGTTGGTTCTTAGCTTGATTTCCTTCCAGGAATACTGTATATCCTTGCTCTCGCTAAATCGAGAACAGATGGCAAATCGTAAGAAGTAGGTATCTTTTATCTTTGATGGGACGAGATGAATATTTCCCGCGCCATTAATTCGCTTTAGGAGGATTTCATTAAGTTCATTGGATCCCTGTAAATCATAGCGGAATTATTTCTTATATCTATGCGATTTGCCAAAATGCTATACATAATGTTTTATAATTTGTTGTAATATTATTAAACTTCTAAAAATACACTTGAAATAATAATAAACTTACCTTTAATCGAAAACAAACCAGTCCCATGAGAACTTCACCCACGATCTCGAAACGAGGATCAGAGAGTACTAGCGCCTCGAATTCATGTGCTTGAGCAATGTGCGATCTGATGTGTTTCTGAAGGTTTTCGATCCCGTACAGCCTTAACACGAACCAAAGTTTCAGGGCTCGAAATCTGCGTCCGAGTGGAATTTGCCAATGCTGTAACAAAATACACGCCAGTTAATTAACTTAAGGATAGTACTTTGCAATTGTTTCCTAAAGTAATTTTATTAATTATCTGCATCAAGGCTATCAGCTCAAGGCTATCAGCAAAGTTTTAGGTAGCTGAAATCGAATTAAACAATTTTCAACAGACAATTACCCTGTAGTCCGGTGCCGAACCTTGCATATCGTGCTTTAGATACAAAGGATCGACATTGAAGGCGTTTATAACGTACGTCGGATCCTTGAGCCACATAGTGGAACAGTCAAAATTAACTAGCATCCACTTATGTGGGTTGAAATTGAAGGAATCCGCCAGCTCGATTCCTTTCATTAAATAACGAAATTCGGGACAAATAAAAGCAGAACCTGTAATCAAGTGAATTTAAATTAACTATCGTTATTTTGCGCGCGACAGTAGCATAAAGAGATTTATTTATACCTGCATAAGCAGCATCCACGTGCAACCAGACATCTTCGTGATTCGCTACAACGCCCATCTCGTCAAGGCGATCGAAGGCGCAATTAACGGTTGTGCCTAAAGTAGCGACGGCCTATGATAAAAGAAACTCTTATAATATCGAGAATTAATATATCCTGTATTATCATATTAATCATTATGGATATTTATGTCTTTATCAAGATTTTCTTGCATTTTTTTATAATATAAATTATCAACTCCTTCAGCTTTCGAAGAAAAATAGAAATACTGGAACATGATAAATGATCGAGATAAATCTTAGTTAAGCTAGACTTACGTAAAACGGTATAAGTCCTTGCTCCTTATCCTTTTGAATTGCTTCGGCCATTGTGTCACCCCGCAGCTTATATTTCTCATCGACTTCTAATTGTCTGAATTTTACTCCCCCGAGAAGTCCTGCACGTTCCACTGAACTATGAGCTTGACCTAAAAGAATACAATATTTTACAATTAAATTATAATAATTTTAATTGCCTGTCAAAAAAATTTATAAAATTATCTCAGATGCAGCTTTCCTTCGATGTTATATTAAATTTTTTAAAAATAATATTTAAATATAATACTACTTAAATGTATTTAAATATATTTAATAAATATATTTATAAATATATTTATTGAAAATTGTAATAACTTGTATTTTTTTATACTGGGATCTGCGTTAAGTAAATAAATGGATTTTATTAATTATTACAAATTATTATGAATAGAATGTGACAGTTTCGAGTATCATTATTTTTTAAAATTATTTTTTAATACATTTTAAATTATGTAATGTTTGGTAAAATATTATAAGTACGTATCTCGATATTTATCAATATCTCTTATTGATAACGATGAAATTGTCACAATTGTGGCATCTTTTCCAATTATATATTATTATAGAACAAAAGAAAATAAGAAATATTTTATTCTCTGTGGACAATAACTCATTAGCTAAGAAGTAATAGTTTTGTTCGATCTTTTTAATCGAAAAAGTAACTCGTCTATTATATATATTCATCGAAGAAAAATATATATATATTTTTTTTCTTTTTTTTAATATTGATGGAGCGCCGTGAAATTATTGTGGGAATTGAGAATAGTAGAGAAAATTCGGTCTGAAATATAACTGGAGCGGTTATTACGAGTTGCCATGACGACAAAGTGCTGCTTGATGAAGTGCCGTGAGCCCCCTATATTCACCCTATCACTCCATCCCCCTCATTCTCTCTATTCACGTGCCTTTGATTACGCCCGGTCACTGAAAGCGACCGGACACTTTCAGCATATTGACACGCATCGACGTAATGCAATAAGCACAAGTGAAAAATTGCATGGAAATTATAAAACACTGATACATTGTGTTAGCTTTGACGATAGCACGTTAAAAAAATATAATCTCTTATTCAAAAGAATTTATTAATCAATTAAATAAGTTAGTAAATTTATTACTTTTGTTATATTTTGACAGAGCGATAAATTTAGAAATTTTAAATTTATGTTGCATCCCATAAAGCTATCCATTTTGTTATAAAATTCTTTTTATTTATTATAATGACATACGCTTAATTTAACGAACATATACGTATGTATAAAAAATCATTCTAAAAATTGTTCTAATAAATTTGCAAATAACATGTGATATGTTAAAAATTAATTTAAACAATATTTATATAGAGATATTTTGATACTTTATAAAACATATTTGTTCGTGTCTTTATTGCTATTGTAAGTGTGACTCGCATATTCGCACTAGCTTACTTAATATCATTGAAATATATGTCACAGTTCAAATGCCTATTAAAGCCAATGAATTCTACATCTAATTGTACTCCAGATGTATTCCATGCTACTTTTCATTCGATAAAGATAAACGAGAATAGTTGACTGAGAAATAATTTGTATGATTTATATGATTTATACGTCCATTTTATATTTTATGTGATATTTTATGTGATATATATAAAATTATTTTTGAAATAAAGAAAAAACGCACACAAGTTGTTTCGAGTAAAATTTTATCAGTTATCATAAATTTTCGCATATTAATGACAGATACTATAATAAAATGATTAAAGATATACTCACAGGAACAGTATGCGACTAGTTTGCTGATGATTTCGTTTTCCGTCCAATCAGGATGCTGCTCCTTAACTTGTTTTATCTTTTTAGCCTTCGCTCCAAGTAACGCTACCAAGGTAGCTTCGCTAGCAGTTCCCTGTAGATGAAAATTGTTAATGGCATCTTCGTTTTTTTGCGAATGACACTGTCATCTAATATTTAAAAATAGCTTTAATGAGTGCAAAAGCGCTATTAAAATGTTGTTACCTGAATAACACCGCCGCCTCTTCCACCGCTGCAAGCAAGAAACTCTTTTGGTAGGTCCAACATTTTCCCTAACCAGTCTAACATGACTACCTCTAATTCGGTACAAGCAGGACTCGCAATCTAGAATTAAAGAAAATTACATGTCAAAATTAATTAAAAAGAAAATAATTTTAAGCTTAGATTTATATTTTCCAGTTTGTTAAAATATTTTTTATTAGAGAAGAAAGAGAGACTTTACTATAGTTGATGTGTGTGATTTAGGCATTTACATCTATAAATCGTAAAACAGAAATATGCAAAACTCATAAATACTCGTTCAAGATATGACAAAAATATTTAGTTTCCAATTTTCCAATTTTTTTACACTTACCCATGTGAACCCAATACAAGCAATAGCTCCACTTAACATATCAGCCAGAATCGATGGATAGGATTGTGCAGTAGGAAAGTAGGCATGAAATTTTGGACTATGCCAGTGAGTGACCTGTAAACAATTTTATCTTGATTCATTTGTATTACTTACTTATAGAATAATGTTGAAAATATCGATGAGAGAAAAAATAGATAAATAGATAAATTATTTAAATAAATTGTTTATGATAATCTAAAACATTTAAAATTGCTTACACCTGGCATTATCACTCGTTCTATATCAGCCATTATATCTTTCCATTGCTCAGGGGATTTTGGTGCTTCGGAGGGCAAAAGAGGTTTTATATATCCCGGCTCTACGGTAGGCAAAACTCGCCTAGAAATTTAAAAAATTATTATTATTCATAAAGTGTATATATTTTACAAAATTATAGATAGCATATAAATTATTTAATATAGGTTTATCACATAAAAACAATTTTATACAATCACATTATTATTTACCTGTCTCTAATATTTTCTAAATAATCCGTGATATATTCCGCCATCTCTTTGGCATAATCTTTAAAACTATCGGGATCCATAATTCGCTTTTTGCCACCTGTAATATATTATATATTGAGACAAAAATAATTATTGATAAGATACAACGATGACAAAAATCCACTCAGTTACTCCCTTACGTTATTTTAATGAAATGGGTGCGGTTTCGATATCCTTCATATATAAATATGCAAATGACATGCACTTCGAATGAATCTGATACACGTGTTCTAGAATTCTTATTTATCTTTCAAAAACGTTTCATCTGTATATGAATGTAGAATAATAGCGATACAATTTCCACATATTACGTGTTAAAGACTGATACAGATGGCGATAAGAATCTTGCTGCAATGCAATATTGTGCAGTAATAATTTTTAGAAAATATGTAAAATATAGGTGAGGTTTTATTAAATTCAAGGAGACGAATGCTAAAATAAAAACAATGGTTGCAAATAAAAAGTGAAAGTGATACTTGTGCCAGTTCTATGATTAAAGAATTAATTAAATTGCTCTGAAATTATATTAAAATAGTGCATCATTTTTGCATACACATGCGATTGCATATGTATTACAGATTCAACTCAATATTACTTTTTTCTAGTGGAGTGATTAAAATTATCTTATCTGTATGTATATAAAGTATGTAAAATAAAAGAGACGACTTATTGAAATAAATAGCAATTTTCTCTTTAATCTTTATATTTTTTATTGACAATAAATTGTGAAAATTATTAAGCAATTTCTATATCTTGTTTCTCTCTGTGTGTGTATATACGTTTGTTTTTTAATAAGGAAACTTTATATATTTATAAGATTCATATTACACAACTTATTTCAAGTAACACCTTTATCTGTGTCATATCCCGCTTTCCATCATTTTCGTAAAAAAGCAAATGACGACAGAAATAAAATATATACATAAATATGTTTGGCCTTTCAAACAAAATACTTAACAAGCTAATTAATAATTAACGCCACCAATGACGTTAGTCTTGAGAAACTACACAGACAGTAAGTGAGAGAGATGCATGTGTATCGTTGCCGGATAGAATGTCTCGATAAAATCGAAAGTGGAAGGAGAAGGACGACAAGATTGAAAGAGCGTTCGCGACGATTAGTAAAATTGCCTTCGTAGAGAAGTAAGAGTGAACTCGCCATAATGACCATGACTCATTTTCATGGAGCAAGTTTCTTTCGGATTGTCACCTGTCTATGAAACGTGATTTTTGTTTGTTACGGTTTTTTCGCACTGGCTATGACGCACTCACAGGATTTCGCGATGCGAATTTTAAAAGTATGATCGTACAAATAAAAATTGAATTTTGACGATAAATCCTTTAGCAATGTTATTATGTGGTTGACTTGCATATAGCTAATAGAAGATAATTCCATATAGACTTTTGCTTGTCATGTAATGATATCGTTGTTCTCGTTTCAAGATATCGAATCATTCCTTGCAGGGTAAAGGCCTTAGCACAGTCAATCAAGAAAATAATGCTTTTACTATCTTTTCATTATCGCTATTGAACTGTTTTGCACAAAAATATTATCATTATGAAAGAATTACTTACATTATAGAAATCTATGAATAATTTAACATTTTGTTCTATTTCTTACATACATATCCATATGATGAAAATATGTTTTTATTAAAATTGCTTAAAAATTGTATAAAAATTAATCATATTAATTAAAACCCTATTATTGTCAATATTATATAATAATATTAATAGCAATAAAGTTAAAGAAAAAAAAATATGGATAACATTATTATATATATTTCGGGAATACTTGATAATCACGGAGAGATGCTAAGAATTGTTTCGAAAATAATTAATCACTTCCGAAATGCCTTGACACGTCAGGAGTAGGATGTATTGTAAAGAATGACTCCTCACATGATCGAGGAAATTCCGCTTGGGGAATCCCCTCTTGATATATTCTAACGGTAAATATTTTCCCAAAGAAAAATAAGTGCTTACCGAATGAATACATGAATACATTAGAGATTACGAGTCGCATCGAACTGCTTTTGATTGGGATAGTTTATTATTAGAATCATATCATGTTTATGAATCTCGATATTGATGAAATATATTATTTTTATGAAAATATTATATGTATCAGACAACTATTTCACACATATGTATGCATCATGTATACATATAATTGTATCTATTAATTTTTACTTGAAAAAACATTAAATTTTAATACATTTAAAGAACTATAATATTGAATTATGTAAAACGTATTGCTGCGTATTTCGTGAAATATCTACCTGATTGACTTTTACTCCACGAAAGAATTTAAATAAAATGTCAAATTTCTCTTTCCTACCTCAAGTCATTTCTTACTATTCATTTTTTACAAAATAATTAATACTCATTGCCTAACTTTGCCTTACGGAATATTTTTCTTATACTTCTATTATGATATATTTATTAATGTATAATTTTTTCAAACAGCTTCTTGAGATTCTATACTATTTATATTTTGCCAGGCATATTTTTACAAATGATGAAAAACTTGCTTCGTATAGAATATTTGGCGAAATTACAAGAAGGTTTTGTTTAAAATATTACAGATGGGAAAATTAGCAGATGTATATATATTATATGTATCCTCTAAGAACATAATTATAAAATTAAATATCGAATTATATATATAATAATTATACTTAATAATATTATACTTATCGCTTACACAATATTTTGTCGTAACAGGGAAAGTTTTCAGTGAAATGTAAAATGACATTAAGTAAAGTACATACTAAATACTTTCAGATAAGGAAAAAGATAGTGCTCATCTTTAACTTAATATCTTATGTTATAAATGTTTTTCCAGATATCAATCGAAGTTGATAAAGTTTCTCTCGTATCTCGCAATATGTATATGAAGACGAATAAAGACAGCCAGAATACACTCTCGCGCTGTATTTATATGCTTATCAAATATAGCGAGCATCGAAAAATGTTACTCTTATTCAGTAATTATCCAGGCAACTATTTATAACGCGAGTACGATGTGTGAAAATAGCTCAAGAATTGGATAATCTAATAAATAATGTTTAATACTCTTTTTTATGCAAAGTTTAATCATCATTTCTCTCGAGATCGTAAGAGATTAATTCTGCAAGCTGATGCAATTATAGTGCTCTTCGGTCTACTATGTCGGAACGGAAGGTTTAACTAGGCGAAAGCTCAATAACTAGCTTTAGATATCGTGCGAGCTTAGAGACTAGCACTATTATAGTTCACGTAGATTAATAAAGATCGGAAGATTTTCGAAATCCTATTGATTCTTGTAATTAATCGTATATAAAAGTAACTTAAAAGTTGCGTATCTTTTATTTTCGCGCGTAAACGATTTATTGAGCGTTTTCGATAAATAAGAAATTTTCTAAGACTTTTCGATTAATTGCAAAACTTATCGAGAATTCGTTGGCTATTATTTATCTTGTCAATTAATAATTAATTAAGATACAATTATAATTATGGCGTTAGAAGTTAAAGTCAAACTCGACTCACGTATCTCTCGAGCGAGCCCAGATGATCCCTCTTGACGATGTCAAGTGTGATATCCACGTGTCTGCGGATGACAGGACGGTGATTCCGCGTGATGATCAACCGGTATTCTGCGGCGGATTGCCGCTCCGTTCGCGTCGCCTCGCGCTTTATGTAACACCCCACTCTTCGTCGTTTGCGAGCGGCGCCGATCATGTCGTACGTACGTAGATTCGCCTACCTTGTCCCGAGTTGCGAGGTCTAAGATCGATAGCGGATACGCGATCGATATCAGCTGGTCATTCGACTAATGATGCTGATCACGCGAATGCACGATTTTTTCTTTTTCTACGCTAATCGTGACAGAAAGTGCGATTCGATTCGATTTATTCATTCGGGTGCGATCATCTGTTTATGTGTTATTAACATCGTGATGATAAACGATCGAATAGATAGTAAAATTTCCATGAAAATGTTATCCTCGAGATTTAATTCTTTTTAAATTTTCAAAGTAATTTCGGATTGGTAACTTTATCGCAATGTGCTGTTTGATATTACGAAATAAGTGTGTTAAACTGATGAAATCATTAAGGAATCTTTCAGTTTTAGTAATGCCACTAGTAATACTATAGCACACTATGGCCTAACAAATTGTTCTATTTTACATATCTGATTTCGATTGTAACATCTATATAATTTTTTAAGTAAGCTATATTGCTGAAATATATATATATATATATATATATATATATATATATATATATATATATATATATACAGGGTGTGTCATTTTAAGTGATGCAGCTGAATATCTCGAAACCATGGCGGTTTCGGTGAAAATGTTTTAAACAAAAGTTGTATGGTTTTAAGGAGGCCATAAGATGGTGTCATTGGTTTTACCTTGAAAATTCGTTTGAAGGTCACGTGAAGGTCACCTTCAATTTCTTAAATGGAACTCCCTACTTTTTATTACTTATTCTTGTAGCTTATCTCGAGAGCTTTCCAAAACACTATAATAAAATATTTCTTCATTGAGTACTTTTCGAGTTATGAGACTTGAAATAATTTCTTAATTTTACATAAACCATAAAATATCTAGTAAAATATTCATTTTTCGATTATCTTACCTTAATACTTTTATGTACAAAATAATGAGAGGAATCAATTGGTATAAAGAAAATACATAGTTATTTTTAAGAAAAAATATGTAATTATCAATTCTAAATTACATATTTTTTCTTCGAAACAACTGTTTTTTCTTTACACCAATTGATTCCTCTCATTATTTTGTACATAAAAGTATTAAGGTAAGATAATCGAAAAATGAATATTTTACTAGATATTTTATGGTTTATGTAAAATTAAGAAATTATTTCAAGCCTCATAACTCGAAAAGTACTCAATGAAGAAATACTTTATTATAGTGTTTTGGAAAGCTCTCGAGATAAGCTACAAGAATAAGTAATAAAAAATAGAGGGTTCCATTTAAGAAATTGAAGGTGACCTTCACGTGACCTTCAAACGACTTTTTAAGGTAAAACCAATGATACCATCTTATGGCCCCCTTAAAACCATACAACTTTTGTTTAAAACATTTTCACCGAAACCGCCATGGTTTCGAGATATTCAGCTGCATCACTTAAAATGACACACCCTGTATATATATATATATATATATATATATATATATATATATATTTCTTAATTAATTCCTTGAAAGAAATTAATTAAGAAATAACGAAATCGTGGATTACGTAAAGAAAACGGTAACGAAAGTCAAAGGGATAACAACATCTCGAAGGAGAAATTAGGGCGCTACCGTTTAGAGCGACTGCTCATCTGCAATTTGATTACAGATGCGAAATCAAGGAAGCATTCAAGTGTTAAATGGAATTAAAGCTCCGGATAAGCTCGATTCTAGTTTCCGATCGTACACGTCCGTCGCAACGTTAGAAGAAATACTTGACGTTCATCAGCTGACTGTTCTGACACAAGATCTTAGGCAATTCGATCTTGATCTAGAAAGGAATCTTAGCGAAAACAATCGTCCTTTCACAACAGCGTATAATAATAAACGAAGGTCACTTCACGGAAGCCGAACATAAGAATTTTCTCGACTTCATTGTTACTGAATCATCATATTGTACACGTTCTCTTACTTTGATTATCTTAAGTTATAATTATTTTTGTTTAATTATTTTTATTTAATTTATTTATCTTTATTTAATTATCTTTATTTATAATTATTTTTAGCGAAGAAAGGATGCATCTTAGATTTTACCATTTCCTTCGTATAATGATAAAGAGATTTATGAAACTATAGATTTCACATGAAAGAATAAGGTATAATACTTATCTAAATATTTAGTAACCTACACATTCACATTAGTGGATGTCTATACATATTTCATTGATTGCATAAGTCATTAATGGATAACTAATTACCGCTCGAATCGGAAAATAATTATCTGCCTCAAGTGCTACTTACGTCTCATCTTGATTACATATTAATATGATTTTGATCGTTGTTAAATCTTATAAATATGTCACAATGTAATAATTGTATTGCTGGATATATCAGAATTTATAGTGAAATTATTATTTAACAAGATAATATTTCTTTCGTTGTTTTTAGTCAAAACAAAATAATATTTCTTTATTTTATAGTGAAAATATTATTTAACAAAATATTTTATTTTGTTTTTATTCAAAACAATTATATTATATTTCGTTTTTATTCAAAACAATTGACAAAACTTATTTCCATGTTAAAACAATTGTAAAAATGTTACATTAACGCGATAAATTCATGCCTGAAGAAATAATATTTCACCCAAAAAATTCTCTTCCATTCAGACAAATTCATCTTCCTTATATCGTGACGAAAAGTAAAAATGTTCGTATAATATAATAAAAGATTTTACTTCACATGATAATAAAATCGAACGGTAAATTCTCCGAGCAGAAATGTTAACTCATCTAATATGCGGGGCAGGACGGAGCAATTCGATAATAATCCTCGAGCATAAGAATGCGAGGAAAGTAAGAACTCGGCATGTTCTCGAGAAAAGCCATTTCCTTCTATCCGTGAGAGGGGAAGAGGGATGAAAGGAGGGACACTAAGAGTGGTACGACTTTCCAAGAGGACTCTCGCTCGGTCGGATTTTCCTCCTCTTTAACCACCCGCCGCCCTTCTTCGCTCTTTTATTGCCATACTTCTTACGCGTCGGAGGTAGTCGAATCTCGGAAACGAATGTACTTTTCCTCGATGCACTGTGCCGTCGTCATGGTTACCTGCCAGATCACACTGTATCTTGTAATCGCCGGGACTTTCCGCGAATGTGTCGCGAATCATATTGGGCCACTTTAGCGTAGGCCTTGTTGCGAACTTGTATCTCTGACGTTAAGATCAACTCGACGTCAGTCGAGGAAAGTACAGTAGATAGCGTGGAGAAAAAGGTTTCCTCGGAGTTTCCCGTGAAGCATTTCGGTTTTTACAACGAAATAACTTTTTTCTTTCATTTATAAATCATATAAATAAAAGTGAGATAAATATATGCTTTCTTTTAATAAAACATAGAGACACTTTATTATTTTATAAGTTACAAAAATCGATTCAAAGTAAGAAAATAGAAAGACTTTATTATTTGATTAATATTTGATTGAAAATAGAAGCTTTGAAATAGAAACACTTTATTATTAATAGAATTTGAGTGTACGTTGCTTTAAATGTGTATTTTATTATTAAATTTTATTTCTAATTTTATGGCAATAAATATATAATTTTATTATACGATCTCTCTTTACGTAACATGCTGTAAAATCTCTCTTGCAAACACAGAATAATATCAATCCATTATATAATCAACCATCTAATTTCCGTCTTTAATTATTGAAACGAAAAGAACGATTTTACAGAAGAAACAATTGGAATTTTGTCTTTTTACAGGGAATAATATCAATCAATAATATCTTTTTCAATGAATAATCCCCTTATCCTTTAACCGTAATCCACGTTTACGTAGCGAGATTGTCAACCGCATAAAGAGCAGACAAAGGGAATGGATTGAAGAGAGAGCAATTTCCTGGTGCTCTCTACTTGAGTGCTACCTCCGTGTCCGCACTTGTTCCATATTAGGAACCATATCAGGTCCGTGGAAGTGACGAGCTTTAACATTGAATTCCTAGTTATTGTGAAAATCCTAACATAGTTATCTTACTACTTATTTATCGATTTACATTTCATAGCTTTTTAACAATATTTCTGTCAAACTTGTAAAATAAAGTATTTCTAATAAACTTATAAAAATTATTATAATATAATAAATAAAATAATATAATATAATGAATAATATAATAACATAACAAGTATAATATGTAATAAATAATATAATAATATAATAAATAATATAATAAAATAATGAAATAAAAGCGAGCGAATAAACTGTACAATAGTTTTAATTTATTCTATTTCTCTATATAAACTTTTTATATTTTTTATTTAAAATTGTAACATAATGTACCAAAAAGTTTTGTACAATTTCGAGAGAAATTTACTTGCTTTAAATCATTTTTATAATTAAACATAACTAGAATAAAAAATTGCCATTTTTTATATTCTTTTCTCTCGATGATATCAATGCTCTTAACTCGAAATTTTGATTTACAAGTCGATCTTATTTTATTCAACGCCATTCGTTTTCGCAACAGTTACAGGGAAGCTTTCACCAAATATAATGCATTATGTATGAAAGCGAGATACAGGACGCATTGTTTCAGAAAACGTAGATCTAACTGGAAGAGAGTAGTGGCTATTGCGGAGAAAAATGACCTCTTCTTTTTATTAAAGTGTTAAATTATAGAATAATAGCAATAATAATATATCAGACATACAAAAGTAAAATCGAGTTCCATGATTTGCTTCTTGTCACCTGTAATACATATTGAGACAAAAATAATTATTGATAAGATACAACGATGACAAAAATCCATTCAATTACGTTATTTTAATGAAATGGATGCAGTTTCGATATCCTTCTTACATAAATATGCATATGACATGCACTTCGAATGAATCTAATACACGTGTCTTAAAATTCTTATGTATCTTTCAAGATTTTATCTGAATGTAGAATTATAGCGATTCAATTTCCGTATATTACATGTTAAAGATACAGATGACGATAAGAATCTTGTTGCAATGCAATATTGTGTAATAATTTATAGAAAACACGTAAAATATAGATGAGGTTTTATTAAATTCAAGGAGACGAATGCTAAAATAAAAACAATGATTGCAAATAAAAAGTGATACTTGTGTCAGTTTCTATGATTAGAATTAATTAAACTGCTCTGAAATTACATTAAAATAGTGCATCATTTTTGCGATTGCATATGTATTACAGCTTAAGCTCAATATCGCTTTTTTCTAGTGGAGTGATTAAAATTATCTTATCTGTATGTATATAAAATATATAAAATAAAAAAGACGACTTTTATTATTGAAATAAATTTATTAAAATCGTATATCATGTAGGATAAAGTTGTGCTTATCTAAACATGTTATTATGTTAAACATGTTATATTGCGTCCATTTTTCTTATATTTTATTTATATTAAAATCATATATATCTTCAATCATGTTGTTTCAGTCCTTAAAAATGATAAATGTTAATATAAAAGCACGTATTTATTCCGGAAGAAATTAGCGGTTTGCACTTAAAAAGTCAAGAATAAAAAGAATTGCATGAAAGCAAATTAATTGAGAGTCTGAAAAGAAGAGAACGTGTACAAGAGTATTCCATTAACCGACAACGCGGTGTCCGCGTCATCGAGGCACTTGTTCCTTGATTCAAAAAGGGAACTTGTGAAAATTGAAAGATTTCTTCTAATCCACTTGTAGCAAATCGCTTCTTATTTATTCTTATTTAATGCTATCGACCGACTGATTGCCCAGCGCGATGTCCAATGTTTCACATATTTATTGACCGTCATTCTTACGAGGCCAAAACGAATTAATGTAATATTTAATCAGAATCTGATCAAATAAATTTGATAATTAAAAAATTAAATCAACTTTTCATCTCAGACGAAATAACAGATTCCATTTTGTTGAAATGATTATGATAATTTAATTAAACAGCAAGATCGCTAATTAAATTAAAAATGATAATTTTCTATGAAAAACTAGATATCTACTTAATGAAACAAATGCGAGATAATCTTGAAGTTTCTATGTTATGCGACAGTTTTAATAAAATTATAACCTAGCTACTCGATGTATGCGCATCGAGATAATGATAGTGCAATGATAAATTAACAGTTGGTGCAAGCTACAATTATCTATATCGACATTTGATGCTAATGATTAGTTCAGCGAAAAAAAGAGATATTCAACATTTGTGTATCTGTCACTGTTGTCAAAAATAAAATACTAACCAAAGAAACCTCTTCATATTTTGATTTTGCAAAAAGAAATAAACGTAATGTTGTCAGCATCATTTTCTTCTACGGTACCGTTCTCATCATGCAAGGTTTGTTACGATAGATACATTAATTATCTTAATATAAATTATTTTATCTAATATCATTAATTCGGATATTTAAAAAAATTTTTTATATACATTTTTATAATTTTAAAAATAGATCGTAGTTAAAAGTATTTTTTTTAGGTTTAGCTAATCCATGTTTCGATCTGAAATCGTTGTGAGACCGTCGCGGAACGAGAAACATATATAACTAGAGAACGATCATTTTTTTTAAATCCAAGAGAACCATCGCATATTTAATTTGAAATGGAAACGGTGAAATATTATGCCAGATTCATAGATCCTCACTGGACAACTGTAGTGGCGACAGGATTGTACACACATCTTCGACAAATTTGCATAATCGGGCTATGTTTCGAGAAGGAAGATATTCTGCCTTTTGATCCGTCATACGCTTCGGTACTCTTTGTTTTCTCGGTTTTATGTTTGTTAGCGGAATACAGATTGTGGCCTGTAACTCTCAAAGATCCACCGATTCAGTTGCTGTATATTTATGAAGTAAGTCCTGGAGCGTTGTTATTTATTGCTTTAGAGTCGATTTAAATAGGAAGTGAAAGATTGTATTTTTATGCGATGTTTCTTAATAAAAAGAATAAAATTATTAATATAAAAAAATTAAATATATTTAAAACGTAATTTTGTGGAATAAAAGTAAAATATAAAAAAAATAAAATATTAAAATTAATTAATATCTTTGATTCATAAAAAAATAATTTTGGACTATCTAGTGTAATATTAATTGAAAGCTGGCTTTCTCATATAGATGTTGATAGCTGCATTGAGTACCAATTTAGCAATTCGTATGATATGGATACCAATGATGTACGTAATTTTCTGTCTGACTCAAGAATCTAGTAGATGGGTACGCAACATCCAGATACAATACTCTATAATATTCTTAAATTATGATTTTTAATTTCTTTTCAATTATTTCATTCTTATATAAATTTTTAAAAAAATTGTCAATCACAAATAATTGATTCCTTTCAATGAGATTTCACTGTTTAAACTTCTATAATTGAAATCACTTCATCAGTGATAATACATTTATTTTATTTAAGAGAATACGCATTTTGTTTCAGTTAATTTGGTTGAATTCCACGATGGGTCTGGATAGCTACTCTTGGTTATATTCAATCGCGGATTATATGGCTACAGAAAGCGCAGCGACGTATATGGCGTTTTGCATGTCGTTATTATCCTTCGTGTGGATGCTGGATGCCACCGAGTCCCTGGATACATTTCTGGATACGTGGATCAAGTAGTGAATCCTGACAACTTCAAAATCTTATCCGCAAAATTGTCACTGACATGTAATAAAACTACAATGCAACTTTTTTTTTAATATGCAACTTCTCGTCTTAATGAAAAGAAATTGTCTCTCGAGATACTTTAAATCTTACTATGATATTTAAGAAAAATAGCTTATTTATTTTATTAGAATTTATCAACAAAAAGCCTTATTTACATTTTATTATTTGAGAAATAAAAGATATAGAGTGCATTATAAATTCCACGATATTGTCTAATCTAATAACAATTTCTCTTGTTCTCTGGAAGACATTTAAAATTCGTGAATGTTGCAAAACGTCGCAAACGTAAAAGCAAGAGGATTACATTCAGCAATCCTGAAGTGACCCAATCAATCTTTTATCAAGTTTATCGAATGAATCCATTTACGACAAATCACGGAAGTTAGAGCTTCTACTAATTCGTTACATTTGTATTGTTTACGTGCTTGTATTTAATAAATATTTATTTGTAAATTTTCTTAAATTATTATTTTCGTCATTATCTACATTGCATAAGCATAAAAATAAATCATATTTGTCTATATTTTATCGAATCTTAAACCACACAAATCAGAATTTATAGAAATTATATTAGCAATTTTTAAAGTGATATGATTTTATATTTTATATTCTCTCTATTATAATTTAGCGATGCTTTATATGTGTGCAAATATATAAACATTCTTTTTAATTTTGAGAGATTTTCGGTTTGGGAAGCTTTATATTCGACATTCCAATCTAATGAATTGGAAATTACAAAGCTGACTTCACATCATAAGTGCCATTGAAAAATATTTGCTTTCTTCTGGAAACCAATATAATTCATAAATTAAATCCGAATGGCTAAAGCACGATTATTTGGTATATCTTTACAATATGGTACGATTACTGTATACAATATGGGCATTGATGCTCAACAGCTTAAATATATCGATATTTCCAACGTGCTTCGCTAACGCTATGGAAGACGAATACGGTCCTCTAATAGCAAGTCCACCGGTTACCAAATTTTTAATCTTAATGAGTGTCTATGTTATCGTCGTCAATTCCACAATATTTCCGCAATCTTTTCGACAACCAAAACCTATTTTTATGTGTGTGTACGAGGTTAGTGTGATGATGAGAACACTATTTCATTAGCCTTGTTTAACATTTTTAATTTTTATCTCTTTTTGCATTTTCAATTGTAGTTTCTAGTAACAGCATTCTTTTTGGAATTTGCAATCGCCTGTGTATGGACACCGATAGACGTACTCGTCTTAAGCACGTTGCCAAAGAATATTTGTCATGTAACGTAATGATGTCTGTCCTATCCTTTTTATTTTAATTTTAATATATTTCATTAACAAAACAGTTCTTGATGGTAAAAGTATGCGTAAAAATATCTGCTGCAAATTACAGTACTTTCAATCATACATTTGCATGCATAAAAATTTTAATTGAATTTTTGTAACTTAATTCATGCAAAAATTTATACTGAAACTTAATTCGAGCAGACGCTTAGTCGACTAGGATTGGAAAATGCAGCCAAAATATTGAATGCGTACAAATCATCCATGACGATTTTTACAAATGGAATAGCAACAATGATTCTTCTTACTACTCTTCATGTCACAAGAGCCGTCGATTTCAAGGAACTTCCGTGAGTGATGGCGATTTCGTTCTAAAAAATTTTCTGTTATCAGTATTATAAATATTGTGAAATCTGAATCCTTTGCTTTTAAAATTATTAAATTAAATGTTGACACTTTTATTGAAAGCTGCTCTGAATTTTAATTTATATTATTTTCAAAAAATAGGTAATTCATATATGTAATGTAAATAAAATGTAATGTAATTAATCATAAATTTAGGGATAATGGAATAATGTATCTCCTATCGCATTCGAAAACGAAATTGTGGCAACGTATACAAAGCGAACTTCCACAAGCTAAGAATAACAAAGAAAATAAGTGTCGTTGCAACAATCGCAGGAAAAACCGTGCAAATAATCAGCGCAGATGATACTTTAATATTGTTAATTCTTATTACGGAAGGTGGAAGTTCAAGGTTTTCTAAATCTAATATCACAGGAATTCTTCGATATATGATTTTTGCAAATTACCACACAAAAAGGGATAATATAATTTGATCTAATAAAAATAAATTCGCTTTTCACAACATTATCATTCCATCAACTGTTTTATGAAAAAGAAGGCATTTATTTCGTTCGAACTGAAGTGTAAAGTACAAATGGTATAGATAATATAGTGGTAATAATGTAATAATTATAATCATTAATAAATATCAATTTAATTAATAATACAGTGTGTCCCAGTATATACTGCAGGTTATTAATATTAATATTATTATAATTATATATATATATATGGTAATTGTACTAATGGGATGTGTTCAGTGGCAGCGTTACGTTATGTAATAATATGTATATCTTACAGTGATCTCTCTTTTTATCGACCGACAGATAATGCCATCTCTTTTTCTTTTTTTTCTTTCGCTCTCGACCATTATTTATGCTTCGCTTCAAAAACTATGACATTGTGAAAGAACACCTTTCGTAGATATTAATAAATTATTTGAAATTATAAGGGTTTCGATTATTCTTCGAGTTTTTTAATTTTGTTTTTTAATATTCGCGCAGTGTAAAATTTTAATTAATTAATTTTTAATCTCATCAACTTTCTTCTTATATTTTTCGCAGATGTGTCGATACACTTTGCATTTATTTCTTCTCTCGTACATCACAAATCTGAGAGAAAATTTAAAACAGAACAAGAAAACAGATTTCAATATTATATATTAGTATTTAATTTTTATTAAAATAATTTAATAATTTAAATTTTAAATAAACACTATATTTTTACAAGAAAAAAGATAAAAGCAACCATTTAGAGTCAGAGCGTATGATAAATTAATAAAAACGAGATGTTCTTTTTTGCTCTCCACGAGATGCAGTGAAGCGGTATCTCTTCAATTCTTATGTTTTTTCTCATCTCTATCTCTTTGAAATTGTGAACGGAATTCGGTTACATCAATTACATGTACGAGTTTCACTCGCGCTCGGCCCTGTAGTACCCCAATTACAAAGTATATCTTTGTGCACGATTAGGCAGTGCTTAGAGAAAGGGTTAAGGATATATAGGATGAGCGTACTCTTCTTCTGTTTAAATTCGTAAAGAATATAGGTATCGAGAAGAGGTAATATCAATTTCGATAAAATTTAATATAAAATGAGATCTTTCAAAAAATTCGATAAGTACGTATTTAGACGATAAATTTCCCTGTATTACGTAAGGGGACATTCGAACTAATTCGCGCCTTCATTTACAATGCCAATTTTCTGGAATTATACGCACGAATCAAGCAAGCACAGAGACTAATCTAACGACGATAAATAACTTTGAGCCGAATCTTTTTATTATTAATTATATTAATCGCAATGAGATTGCATTTTGGAATGAATTTAAGGAACGTGTCGTTACTTTAATTTTTGCTTCCTTCCTTCCCTTGATTTTTTTCGATTAGATTATTTTTCTTTCGACTTTTCGCGTTTCTCTCGTCATAAATCGTCAACATCTTTTGTTAAAAGTACAAGTAAATTCAATCGGTCGCGAGTAAAATCATATTCCTTTTTGCCCCGCGAATTCTTTTTCCTGATTTATGAACTTCTTGAAGAATTTTTGCAAAAATTGAAACCGATATAACTTCTGCGAGTTAAATTTTCAATGCCACAGAAAGACACGCCAATCGTCGACTTTTATGAATGATATAATGTTATATGAGATATATATATATCTCATTTTAAAAATATCTTTATAATATATTCTTAAGTGATTTCATGTCATGATAAATTCAAATTCGATGCGATAAATTTTGACATACAAAAAATCTAAAATAATTTATTATTCTTAATAATCTTAAATAATTTAAAAATCGCGTATACATAATATATCATATATATATATATATATATGATATATTATGTATACGCGATTTTTAAATTATTTAAGATTATTAAGAATAATAAATTATTTTAGATTTTTTGTATGTCAAAATTTATCGCATCGAATTTGAATTTATCATGACATGAAATCACTTAAGAATATATTATAAAGATATTTTTAAAAAAGGAGATATTGTAGAGATATCCAAAAAATATATTAATTAAATATATTAATTTTTCGGGCACGTATTTTAAATGTTTTCAAGATATCTCATAGGTATCTTTGTAATACCGGTTTCAATCTTTGCATCTCTTCAAGCATACTTTGGAACTTTAGATTCCATCTCTTGCGTACGTTCTCCGCCATCGTCGCGTTAAACGTATAGTTCTTTGCGAAATTTTTAAAATTAAAATTATCGAGGTGTACGGGTCGAGCGAACGGAGGAGACTTCGAGCCTCGTCGACGTACAGGTACGCAATTAATCACTGTCATATTAAACGAAAAGGATCTTTCAGGATGTACAAAACTGCTTTATCAGTTTACATGTAAATTCAATTAAAACCTGCTTGGAACAATTTACTCCAAACAGAATCCGAATAAATTGACATTTAACGATCGAAACATTTTTCTTGTACTTAGATTAATTAAGATCCATTATTTTGAATTATATGTTTAATTAAATGAAAGGACAAGAATTTATTTTTATCTTGATCCTCGATTGATCGTCGAACGAGCAATCAATTGCATCTCATCGACGTCTTCACTCGTATAATCAGGCTGTCTTTTCTTTTTTTTTTTTTGCCACTGCACACACGCAACGCGCACTTGCGCGCTACTCAATACAGTTACTCAACGATAATTCTTTCGTCCTTCAATAATAATCCCCATTCAAATACTGTCTCTGCTTAGAATCTACTTTACGGGATCGAGCACATGACAAGGAATGGATAGACTAAAAAGATCTAGGATGAACGGTGGGCTTCGATGAATCGGACATACGGGCACCGAGAGATCATGACAATTCTTAAAATAATAAACACTGTATACATGTATAAAAGTCTTAAAATGTAAGATTAAACTAATTAAAATTTAATATATAAAAAAATTTTCGGCGATTTCTTTAAAACTTCTCAAAAATAAGTTATTTGCCTTGAAAAATAAATGTAAATAAACCTTTTCATCAATTTTGATGCATTGAAAGACATCTTTCTCTTCTCTATTCGCGATATTCCTTCTTTATGTAATCGAATTTTATTATGAATCAAGTAAGCTCAAGGTGACAAATTTTAAATGCGTGAAACTAAAACTGTATCTATTGCTAGTGAACTTATTGCTCGCAGTAGAATTATTGCCGTATTATAACGCGGTGGTAAATTTACATCTCGGACATTCGTTGTAGTTCGAAAAAAATCTATTCCTATATCGAAATTCTATCATTAAGCCATCATCATCTTTACGTAATCTATTCAATTTAGGAACAAAGAAATTGGGAATTGCAACAATTCTTTCATACGTTGCCCTTGAAACTGATTATCAGTCAGACAATATCAAATGTCTAAAAAAAATTTCCTCTTGCTTCATCAGAGCTCGATGCTCGCAGTCCTCGGGAGCAACGATTGTATGCGGGACGTGTGTTTAGATAGGTGGTAGGATGTAGACATACGCAACTTAATATCACAAATTCGTTGAGAAACCATACGCAAACACGATCATTGGTAGGACAGTTATACAGCGTTGCGCAGAATATTGCGCGCGCCGGCACACTCATACACATGTTAATTACAATATTCGTACAAGTGCTTACGACGTACATCTTTTATAACGCCATCTCTCTCTAACTGGTAAATTGACTATTAATAAATTCCCGTTGAGAATTTTACAGGTTTCAGTCGGGGCTCGGTGCGTGGAAAGTTCCTTTCCGCGAAAGGCGCGACGACATAATCGAACGTGCACGAGGATCTCATCAAGCCTCGTCTCTTATGAATCTCTTTCTTAGGTCGGTTGTTCACTTTTATTCTCGACGCACAATCAATTCTTTTAATTTTGTCGAGATAAAAAAATCTAAAGTATCCTTCTTCGTTCGTTAATTAATTCACTCGATCCAATTTAAAATTCATATTGCCAGTTTTTTCCTTTATTCTTTTATACATTAATTTTTATCTTTTCCTAAATTACACACAATTTTCAAAGCAAAAGAAAAAAGAAAATTTTTAACAATTTATTTTATAATTTTAATGTACAAATGTGTTATCTTTCTGGAAATCGTCCCTGTGGAAAAGTGTTCAGGAAATCCAATCTACATCGAAACGATGCATCATCGAACCATTTGAGATGACTAGAATCTGAAATTCCACATTTCTTTCTCTCCTCGTGCACGCGTATTTAATACACCCCGTCGTGCCGTGTTTTTGCGCTCCGAATTCTCCTATATCTCCCCTCTCTTCGATGACGTAAAATAAATATTAAAACTATTTCGAGATATATCAACGTGAGCATAGTTTAGCGGATGCGTATCATCTCATTTCTCGTGTTGTCTGTATGTTCGTACGTGTCCTCTGTCTGTATGTATAATATATATTTGTATTTATATTTATATTTATATATATTTATATATATTTGTATTTATACTTAGACTTTTTATGTCCGCTATATTAAAATTATAATAATTACATTACGCGCACGATAAACTCGTGCTTTCTCTCTGTCAACGCAAGTTCCTCTTCCCTCTCTTCTTGGACTTTCTCGTTAATCATTCTCTCTCTTTTTCGCTTCGTGCGTTCTTCTATATATATATAAATATTTATAATATATATATATTATAATATTTAATATAATACTATCACTAATGAGGATGGCGATGACGATGACGATGACGACAATGAGCCGATGTCGCGACAACTAATGATACCTTAACGTTAATCCCTATTATAGCAGACTATCTACGGTAGGATCGTCCGTCACGAACGAGAGTGCACTGCTTTTAGAACTCCTCCGCGTTCAGGACAATGAAATGTACTCATTAAGGATCGAGATCCTGCGAAACTCGTGCAGAAAAACGAAGAAATAAAAAATTTATGCGACGAGAGCCGTCGTCGACGAATCATGACACGCCGAGAGAACGATATCGTGTTAACGTGTTACGTGTCTGTGTCTATGTATGTGTATGTGTATGTGTGTGAGAGAATGCCCTTGATTAACTTCGTTACAACACATTTAACGCGTTCGCCCGCATCGCGACGATAAATAAATAAATAAACGATTCCGGTTACGCGAGGACGAGACGCTGATCTAAGATCCAACACTGATGACAACAACGCGATATACACCTACACGTATATATGTATTTAGTGTACGCGGGGGAGTAATTTACCCCGATGGTGACCGATGAGTGAGGAAGTGATGCAATGAGGAGGAGGGGAGGGGGAATCCGTTAAAAAAAGTCTCGTCGCGCAATATCTTTGGATATTTCACTACGTTTTACGTTACATAACGTACTATACAGATAGGTATGCTGCGACGTTTTTCTCTCCGCCTTTTTATTAACCATCTCTACCATTAATCATCCAGCATTATTGCAACCTTCGTTTTCGATCCCGAGTATATATATGTATATGTGCGTGTGTTGTGTATATTTTTGTGCACGCACCGCGGATGACATTACGGATGACGTAACGTTTAACGTCATAGTACTTTCACTAACCGCACAACTATGAGAATGCTGCCGCTCCACATTCGTCGAGAATTTATCATTCTCGACGAGGGATGCGGGTATCTCTCGGGATCCTCCGAATGTTCGTGATAGATCCCTGACCATCCGACGTGACAGATCAGGTCGCCTTGATCAAGATCGCACGAGCACTCATTCGGATGATATGGATCGCGTGACTCGGTGTGGTATGATGTAGAGACTCGGCTGTACTTTTGGACGCTAACTTAATCCTCTTCTTCACTCTCCTCCGCAGGACCATACATGTCGGCCAGTTTGTCGAATCTCGGACCCCAGGCGCCTAGATACTCGTATTCGTGTTGCTCATCATCTGTACCTGTATTTATATCAATTTATTTGTTGTGAATGCAATAAAAAAATTAAAATTTTTAAGAATAAGAAAAAAGGGCAGGAATCTTTTAATGTGATGATAGTTCCTTTATAACATGCTTAAAATGAATATTTTAAAAATTCTCTTCTTTACATACCGGACGCTAATGATTCCAGAGAACCTGCGGTGCTTCCGCCACCCTCGTAAGCGTAATTCCGCAAGTCGTCAAAGGGCGGTGCATTCGGGTCACTGTCTGCCCTCTTCTTGTGATCCTCGATAAAAATGCCGACATTCGGCTCCGGTCCAAGAGGATCTAAAGAAATGAGATACTCTTATGGATTATCAATTCTTATAAGTTATTTTGTTTTACAAGCAATAAAAAGTATGACACGTACAGGCTACTTTACACGGAGGTATCTTGCCGCCCATTTCCGGTATCGGGCCACCAATCGGGATCTGTAAGGGCGTGATATCAAATGCGGTCATGTCGTCCTCTCCGCCACCCTCGTCATCATAGTTGATAATATTCTCCCTCACGTCGTCGTCTGGACCTGGATACTTTATGTGAGATTCTCGTCTTCTATTGTAAACGACGAATACCAACACGAGAACTGAAATATCGACAAAATAATTCGTATTATCAAAGTTGAACGAGTAGAAAAATTCATCATTTTATCAATTTCAAAGTAATACTTCTCTTTTAATTCAAGGAGTTCAAGTAAGTGCAAAGTGTAACAAAGTCCATTGCGGAAATTAAATTTACGATGTTATAATGTGCAAAGCAGGTATCAGTCTTGTCAGTTGAAACATTTTTTTAAACGAAAGCTCATTAAATAGACTTTTAAAAATGCAGTTTTTATAGGCACGAGACAAAAATTAAAGCAGTTTTCAAGTGCAAAAAGAAAATAGTATAGAAGGAATAAAATAAAAAAATATAAGCTTTCGTAATATAACTTTTTATTTTTCAATCAATCCGGCTGTATATGTGCCGCAAATATGAGAACTGAAACATAATTGGACGTGATCAAACATAAAATAAAAAAGAATTTTGTATATTTAAAACACATAAAATAATAAAAATATAAAAGGCATGTGTTAAGCTATGTATTTAGGGTTTAAAATATTCGATAATCAATTAGCTTGAATATACTAACCAAGAATAATCAAAAGACAGACAAGAATGGCCGCCAGCGCGCCCATACTGAGCTTGAGCGTTTGACCTTCTTGCACCAATTCGCAGTTTTCGCCCCAAAAACCATCGGGACAGATACATCGATATCGGAATCGCGGATCCTGATTGATGCATCTGCCACCGTTCAGGCAGGGATAGTCGATACACTCGTTCTTATCCATGCATCCTTTGTTATCTGGCGATGGAATCCTTCCTTCTCCGCAACTGTGTGAGGAAAAAACGAAATATAATGTATTAATCGTTCCAAAAATAAAAGAATAGGATAAATAATACTTACGTGCAGTCATATTCGTTCCAAAGATCGATGCACTCGAAAGGATCTTGACAAATGACATTGGCGCACGGTTTATTCGATGGACAATTCCTTTCCAAGTTTCGCGCCATCGTTGCTTGACCCCATTGAGTACCGTTCATAGCGGGAGGTAGTGGAAGGTGTTTTCCTTCTAATCTTATATCGTCCAAGCAACCTAAAATTTTTATTAAAAAATTGTATACAATTAATATTAACAAATTTCATTGATTAAAAAATCGAGATATATAGATATTTATTAAGAAAGTCGAGATATATATAGATGTATATAGATATTTATTAAATTTTTCATGAGATGCATATTTATAATTACTTTTTCGTAAAGTGACACAAATTACCTTTTTGATAATCTGCGTAAACTTCAAAAGTACGGACGCCAGTATATTCCGCTTTGCCACCGGCATAGACACCTTCCTGCTTGTCTACTAGGAGCCACTGATGTCCTTCGAAGGAGAAGGTCTCGTTGAATCTTCGTCCTTCGCCACCGTCCAGTTCCAGGGTCGCTGCAGATCCGTATCTCGATACTCTGACCGTGTGCCATTGTCCATCATCAACGGCTATCGCCGAAAGCCAGATATCACGCTCCTCTGTTCTAAGACTGTTCAGATTATACCTGAAGTGCAGTCTGCTGTCTTTGATCTGGAATTATAAAGACAGACATTTCAGTTATTTCCATTCTTTCTTTTCTAACGAGCCTAATTTATCTCAAAATTATGATAAATACATGCATAAATAAATATATATATTTAAATAATTTAAATAAAAATAAATAATTTGAACTAAAATCATAAATTGCGTAAAAATCGAAAAGAAATTGTAAACAAGAATATTTTTTAAGTATTAAAATACGTCGCAAACACTCACTTCTAAAATAGCGTATTCCCTGTTGTGTTGATCGCTCACTCTGAAGAGTTCACCGTGAATCTCGCGAGTGCGGAATCTCAATTGCATCTGAGTAGAATATTTATCTGGCTCGAAGGACAATGCGTACTTGACATAGCTCTGTGGTTTGAAGGTGGTCGGGATCGTCGGTGTCATGCATCCGGGACCAGTCCAGCCGGGATTGCACTGGCACCTCGCTTCGGTAAAGCTACCTACACACGTACCATGCTCCCAACAGCGGAATGTCGCTTCTTGATTATTGCAGATCTCCTCTGTTTGCGGGCAACCGGCGACACTGTTTCGCGACAGACCTGGATGAGCGAGATCGTACAGTTTGCTGTTGTGGAAGAGGTTTTTAATGCAGCCATCAAAGCCCTTGCCGACTGGCATATATTTCCATTTGTAGTGCGACGGATCGAATTGCTCCACATAAAGACCGCCGATCTGCAATGGCGCGTTCACGTTTAGATATTCATTGAACGGCGGCACTGTTCCCGTGGCCTGGCAACTGGTATCATTGAATTCCGGCGGGCTTCCATCCTCCAGTTCGGATATATCCGCGGATTTGCAGTAATCGATGATGAGTTTCACAGTCTGCAAAATATAAAACTCGCATTTAAAGTCGCTTCAAATTTAGACAAATCGCAAAAGACTATGACAATATTTATTTGATATTATTTTACCTCTGTATTCCAGAAAATATCAAGCCGATGCCATTCGCCGTCGTCCAAGGTTTTCTTTGGTTTCACCTTCAATTCCAAAGTGCCGGATCCAAAATCGATCAGCAACCTCGGTATACCACGTTCCAATTCGACCGAAATAAAATCTGTTGATATAAAAAAAATTATTTAGACATTATTAATTGTATAATTGCTCATGTAAAAGAATATAAAAATCTTACCGGAAACCATTATTTCGTCAACTTCGGGAGGAACGATCGGACCATTGTATAATAATAATCCGTCGGACTTTCTCGTAATAAATTCGAAACTCAAGTGACTGTTATCGCACATCTCTAAAGCGGGATACCATGCCCAACCATTGCCTCGAAAACTTCTGGCCGTTTGTTGACACCTCGGACCATTGTAACCAGATGGACACTGACATCTAAAATAGTAAAGGAAAACCCATAAGCTATTGTGGCAATCAAAAAAATTGGCAAATAAAAATTATTTAAGGAATTGATAAATAAAAATTATTTAAGAAAATTTTTGTAATCGATTTAATATATTCATTGAATTATTACTAACTCTTCTTAATACGCAAAATTCATATAAATATATATAATTTTGTGATATACAAAATTTGCTTTATTTTCACTTACGATAATCCAAACCGATCTTCCACGCAGCGTCCGCCATTGTAACAAGGACTGTTCCTGCAGGACTCTCCCTTACTGAAGTTTCGCGCTCCACAAGTACACTCGGCTATCACATCTACGCGTACGCCGACAAGGGCAGTTCTGTTCGCGTTCACCATGTATGGTAGGTTGCTAATATCAAGGGTGTTCGTGCAACTGCCTTCACACATCTCGTTTTCATAGTAACACTCATCGATGCCGACCATAGTTATATTGATTCCTACGTCTTTCTCAATCTGTTAAAAATAATCAAATAATCAACGTCGTTTAAGAACTTATTTGAAATTTTTTCTTTACAAACAACCTTACAAATGATATTTACCTCTTCACGATGCATAAGCACAATGCCATTAAGCCTGACTGGTTTATAATACAGCGAACCATGTGCAGCGAATCTAACATCTGTCAATGGTGGATGTACTCTTCTTAATTGGACACTGAATACATCTACGTTATCCCTGTCTATGTTCAACAGCTGCGACAACTTATCCCTAAATAGATCCGCTTTGCTACGCGACAGAGTTTGATTCTGAAAATTAAAAAAATGTTATATATTATCTCTTTCCATTGATTAAAATAAATTCAAAGAGAAACTTTTTGCTTAAAAGTTAAATTTAATAAAAAAAAATTTTATTAGTAACATATTAATAGCTTTTGTTTTTTAATAATATTTTTTAATATTTATTTATATAATTTATTTAGATTTAAAATTCTTACCTGATAATTCCAAACACGAATAAAATCTTCGTCCGTTATTCCGGATATTCGAACTGAGCCTGAATTTAATACTGCTTCGTGCGGAATACTCTTTACGGTGACAGTTACGTTCGCGGGTACATCTGTCTGCGTGTGTTTCCGATCATAGACCTTAAACCGTAAATGATATTTGCCGTCGTGCGTGCCGGATTTCATGTAAATCATTCCTGTATCTTCATCAAGTCTGAACTGTGCATGCTCCAATCCTTCCCAATAAAATTTCTTGTCTGGCAAATCCCAGTCGTCCAGATCGTACACATAGACTCTACCTATTTCGGTATCCGGCGATTGTCCCTGAAAATTAATTATGAATGATGGATTATTTATTATATCAAGAAATTACAATAAATACAGCTAGAGTTTACAACTAAAATCTGAATATAATTTAATGTAAATACATACTGCATAATTATATACAAAGATTTCCTTGGAACCAGGTTGCATTTTATTATCGTTAACATCTCCTATAATAACCGTCAAAGTGCTGGTCCCAGACATAGAAGGATTTCCAGAATCCTTGATGACAATGGGGATTAAAAATTCCTTTTGTTGTTCTCTGTCAAAAGATCGTAAAGATGATACTACAGCCATTCCATCTCCATTGGCTCCCTCTGCAAAATAAGAAGAATATGAATGATGTGTTATTTTATTTTAATTAAAATGTTTTACTCTATAAAAAAGAATACTAATATATTCTTAAAAAGGAATTAAGAGATTAAAATTACTCGAGAAAATCTATATAAAATAAAATATATCGATATAAAATAATTTATATTATAATAAATGATAATAAATAATATATAATAATAAAGAATAATTTGTTAATTAAACTTACTGTTATCACTTTCAACTTTAAAGCTAGCTCTGATAACATCGTTTGCGTTAGGATCCATCCTGAAAGTGAAGGGAGGGCCATTGCTTCTCGATCGATCATCGTCATCAGTAGCGAGAATCTCAACGACCTTTTTCGTTTGTGCATACTCTGGTAAGACTGGTCGATAGTCTTTGAGGAATCTCGGCGGATTGTCATTAATATCTTGTACAACGACTGTCAAGGTGGCTGTGGCGGTCTTAGGTGGTATTCCATCATCAATTGCCAAAATTTTAACCTAAAGCAGCAAATTTTTTATTTTTATTTTCAATTTTTATTATGATTTTTTGGCAATAAATGTAATAATTTATAACAATCTGTCAATTCGTATTGACATCTTATAATCTACCTGATGTCGAGGAGTTTCTTCGCGATCAAGACTTCTCTGTATTGATACGGTGCCATTTTCGTTGATGAAGAATTGTCTCTTTCGGTCGGAGCTTCTATCGATAGAGTAGGAAACCTTGCTCTTTCCACCTTGATCTGGATCAGTGGCTTTGAACGTTTCTAGGCTACTACCTATGCGGGCGTTTTCCGGAACAGTAGTCTCGATATTGGCTTTCTCGAACTGCGGTTGATTGTCGTTGATATCTCGCAATTTTACAACTACCCAAGAATAGGCCACATGGTATTTGTCGTTATCGTTGTCTTCGCCCTAAAAAAGTGTTTGTTGATTAGCTTAAATCATATTTATGAAAATTTATATTTAATATTTTTTCGTAAATTAAAAGAACAGTCTTCTTAAAAAATTTTATAATTTTAACTAGAAAAATTGTTTTTCAAAAAAAAAGAGAGAGAGAGATTTAATTAAAATTATACTATAGATAAAAATTCTTTACATATATAATCCAATCTCTTAATTTTTTTTTCTAAAATTTCATATATATTCTTTTAATCATTCTTTTATCCATTTTATATATCCTTTCCTCATTACTCACTTTATCATTCACTTGTATCCTAAACCTAAAGCCGTTACTCTGCAGTTGGTCCTCATAGTCCAGCGATTGTACAATTTTCAACGATCCTGTGCCATCGTTGTTTCGTACCATGGTGAATTTATCGGCACCGTAACCGCTATTTTCGATTACCTAAAAGCGATAAATATTGAATTTTTAATCGTTCTGTTTTCTTTTCAGCTTTGAATGGAAAAAGGCGCTTTGACTGTATTATTTCAAATGGGAAAGTATCAAGAATAAATGCGATAAAACACTTTGCGAAATTACTACAGTGTTCTAACTGCTATTTTCTTTTAAATTTTAATTGTATCTATTCTCGTTTAATTTTTTATCTGATTAAAAGCGTTATATCGCAAACGCAAGAGATACCTTGTATTGGAATTTATTGGTCTCGTCTTCGTCGTGAACGGTAACAGTGAGTATTGGCATTTCCGGCAGATCTGGTCCTTCCGTCTCGTCCACTTCGGTAAACCACTCCTCTTTCGTAAACGCCGGTGGCATGTCGTTTATATCTTTTACCCGTATCGATGCCGTCCCGGTACCTGAGAGGAAAAGTATATGCGGTACACAATGCTCTCGATGGAATATCCCAAGAAACGTTTAAAATATGTAAAACGCGCCCGGAAATAGCCATTCTGTACACATGGTGATGCGGACTTCTAACTTTTGCAGATGAATACTTGAAGCCAAAACGTGACTCGTAAAAGAAACGCAAAACATAATTGATGTTTTTATCTTGTTGAACAAATATAAAGCATAACAAAAAAATATAAAATGTAGAAATAACCAACCCCTTTTTACTTTCACGATTAATATTTTACTAAATAAAATTTGTCATGCTTGTATTATTAAATCCTTTTAGATATCGCTCAATAAAAATCTAAATGCGACATTATTAATGATTAATAATTGAGCTATTGGAATTATCAAGAGAAAATTCTACCTTTTAACCCCCCTCCATCCATTGCAACGACTTGTATAGAATAATCCGGTGTGCGTTCTCTGTCCAAGCAGCATACTGCAGTCTTGATTACACCAGTTTCCGGTTCAATTTCGAAAATGGGCGAGCCAGTCTCCTCCTCGATGACATTCTTTTCGATAGAATACATGAGTTTTGCATTTGTGCCTTCGTTTGGATCATCGTAATCCACGGCAGTCATCGTCATTACAACCATTCCTAATAAAAAAAAGTATCAAAAGCTATTAAATTTACATCCTTCTATTGTTAAGAAAAAATTAAATTTTTAATAAATATATTCTAAAACATAATATTTGAACTGCTAGCCCATTAAAGATGAAATTCTATGTCTCTTAGATTTATTGCTATAATATAAATTTATTGCTATAATATATTACAATTATAATGGTGCGCAATCAACGTAACATAGGGAAATACAACCGCGGTCTCTAAACTATTTCAATTGACGGTTTCTCCACAAACCTGCGGTGCCGTTCTCAGTGACGTTGCCGAAGTAGACCCCTTGCGGGAATATTGGAGCGTTGTCATTGATGTCCTTGAGATTAACTTGAACGTCAGCATATCCCACGAGACCTTCCCCACCCTCGTCTTGAGCAAATACGGTGAATCGCCACTGTGCTCGGCCATTTGGTTGATCTCTGTCAAGCGGCTGCCGGGAGAAGAAAGCCAGAGTCACATGAGGATCGTTTGAGAAGACAGTTAAACGTAGGATTCTCGACGAGGATGTTATATATTGACACAGTCTTTATCCGAAATTCAATATCATCTCGCGGAGTCGATATTTGAATTATTATTCCATCACGATATTGCACAGCGTCACACGTGCACAAACATGTACATTCTATAGTCATGGAAGAATTAATTTCCATGTCGACCAGATGTCAGATTACACCAGGTGTTTAAATATCAATTCAAATTGATCTTTAACCAAAGAGATAATTGAAAGGATCATTTTATCATTTTTTTTTTAAATTTCAAATCAAACTTATTAAAGCGAAATTCATCTCAGATTACTTAAAAAAATACTGTAGCATTAATATGAAAATCCTTAAAAATTAATTCGATAAAGCTGTTTAATTCTGTTGTATCTAATAATTATTGATGAAAAGAATATTAGTGTTATTTTTTTTTCAATTCAACTTCTATCTATTGATACTTGAGAATGTATAACGATGCAAAAAATGTATATAATAATTTTATATCTTGTATAAAGCAAAATTATTTTTATATAAATATAATAAATTGTTACATAAATATAATATTGTTATATAAACATAAATGTTAGTAATATTAACATAATATTATTAATTGTTATTGCAAGGATTGTTGTTTCTAATAATAATATTCATTATAAGAAGACATAACATCATCAATCAATATATCAATAATAAGATAATATTGATCAAATAGGAAACAAACCTTCAGAACAAAGATTTCTCCAGTCGTACGGTTGATATCGAACTTGCTGTTAGCAGGATTCTCGGGATCGATACCTTGTCCAGTTAGGAAGTATACAATGTTCTGCGGTCTGTCTTTATCTCCGTCAGTCGCAGTTACCTGAGGATCAAATATTAATTGCAAATTTACCGTAAATGCGTTGCGGTCAACGGTAAATGTCCATTCAGAATACACAATTCGGAAGTTCGATGTTACATAAGGAGAGAGCAATTACCCCGAGTACGCGTTTCGGCAGAGTCCTGTCGTCCTCCTCGGTAATTTGGGTTCTGTAATTTGGTCGCTCGAAGACAGGCGGGTTGTCGTTTACGTCCTTCACGTGAATTACAACCGTCGTGTAATTCTCCTTCAAGTTATCCGAAGCAGTAAGCCGAAGCTCGTACTACAGAAAAAAATTAATTTTACGGTCAAGATATACTATCGGAGATTTTCTATTTTACATTTTTTAAATATTACACATGTATAAAATAATTAATCAAATCGCTATTATATTTTTATCATCACATTGTAGATTATTTTATGTTATTAAACATTTATTTTAATATATAATATATATAAATAAAATCATAAACTGTCTTTTCTATTATTTAAATAATTAAAAAAAATATTTAATTATCTTTAAAAGAAGCGATTTTAAAAAAGTGCAAAAAAACTTAATTGTTAGAAGCTTCTGTAACACGTGACATTTTAAATAATTTCTGAATAAACAAAGACAGTTAGTAAAGCGGAGTAAAAGCGTCCAGTCGACACGCTCGAATGACATTAATGGTGATACCAACCCTCTTCCTCGTCTCATAGTCCAACGCACCCGCGACGTAAATGGCGCCGGTCATGTTTTTCACGGCGAATGCACCGCCTATGTTCCCGCTCGTGATCTCGTATCGAATACGCGAGGCTGCGACAGAGAAAAAGGGAGGGTGCTTTTAATAAAAGCAAGTCGTGACTTCTCTTCTCTCTCCGACATTCCGCGTTGCAATCGAATGAATTTCGAGATAAAAGTTTTCGCTGCGAGCGAGTTTTATCGCGTAAGAAAGTTTGGACGGTGCTGGTGCGGGGGTGTCGGCTTCGATCGCCATCTCAACTTTGCTCGATACTATTCTCGATATATCTCACCGATAATTCAAGCGTTTCATAATGATATAGACACGAGAGTCTAATAAAAAATTATATTCAGTAATTTTGATTTTAGATTTCCTTATATGTTCAAATTTGATTCGGATTTTACCCCTTTTGGTAACAGAATTTAATTTCCAACATCATTAATAATCTCTGCATAATTTAACTTACGTAGCATTATCTGTGTGATTTTTAGCTGAACCAATAAAAATAGAAGAGAAATAATGATGTACACATAAACAAACACATGGAGGAGAAAACGGTACATTTATTTATGCGAGATATTAATTGCATACAGCATATCATCCCTCACGTGCCGTCATGTTAATGTGTTTACGTAATATTGACTATGTATTCGGTTTAAAAAAGAATACAGTTTGAATCAAATTTGAACATTTCTTGTGTATTTATTATACAATGAGCAATACAGATATTAATTTCAGATGCATCATTAATATTTATTAAACCATGAATAAAATATTTTCAGCTACAAAACTGTGAATATTCGTTTAACGATTTGTTTAACCGCATCCCTTTAAAAAGATCAAATATCGAAACAAATTAAACGCAACAGAGAACTTTGTTTAATTTATTTCAAAGCATATTGCGAACTTTCCGCGCTTACAATCCGCGTTTTACTACCGAGCTTAAATGCTTCAGCCGAAATTTCCATAATACACAAATGTAATTGTCAGTTTTAGACCATAAGTTGGAGAATAATAGAATAATTTAAATTTTCGGAAATGATAATCCTTGTATGAAATATGATAGTCGGGAGCAAAGTGGTCTCGTGAAAACTTGCATGTCATCGCATTGAACTGTCACCTGGTGATGAATGAAAAAGATCACAATTCGAAGTAATTCCCCTTCCGTATTAATTAATTCGCACATTTACATGTTTGCAATTAATTATGAATATTTAGGCAGATCGATTAAATAATATCTAAGATACATGTGGCAGAAATTTACATAATTACAAGTATATGCGGGCTATAAATTTCATTATAATTTTAATTGTTGTGTAAAAAAATGAAAGCATGGTACGACAATTTTAATGCGGTAATATTATTAAAGTAGCAAGTACTTACACTCGTCGTGATCTTTGGCGGTGACGGTGAGTACCGTGTGCTGAATGTCCTCATTTTCGTCTACCTCAGCCTCGTAGAGGCCCTTGTCGAAATATGGGGGATTATCGTTCTTGTCGGCTATCCCTATGCGGATGAATTTCGTTACTGTAACAAAGAAATTTAGTAATTAGATCAGAGCGTTTCAACATACCAAAGGAATCATATTGTGTCACAATCACTTAAGCTCAAAATATTTTTCTAACGATTAAATTTTGTAAAATTAATTATTGCTTGTAAATCTAAAAATTTCCGATTTGAAAGATGAAAAAAAGCGAGATACTCTTTCTTAAGATTGTATTTTAATAATTTATATTAATAATTATTATTATAATAATTTATTTAATAATAATAATTATTATAATAATAATTTATTTAATAATTTATAAATAATAATAAAAATATATATATTTATATCTAACTAGTCTTTTTTGTAAAAAAAAAATATTAATAAATTATCGATGCTAATATCAAGATCGTCAGATATATTTCGAGTTTATTCCCTTCGAATAAATGATACGTTTTATATGGCAAATGCAATAAACAACTACAAGCGTCTGCTTGGCAGTATTGAATGCAAAGTTCACATAGCATGTTAGTCATATTTTTGAATTCCAGATAGGACCGGAAATATTCTACATCCATACACATGCAAGTTTCATTGCTCTCAAGAAACTTGCAAGAGCCTCTGTAGAAGAGTCAATTATATATTAAAATCTCGACTGAATAGCAAACATTTTTGTACGACATGATAAAACTCGTTATGAAAAATAAAGTTTGTCTACAATTTTGTAAAAAGAATTATGGAATAAATAATTTTAAATCAAAATATTATTCACACAATTAATTAAACATTTTTTCATTGCCGTGAATATCTCTGAATAGTAATAGACGATACCGATTATGATCGTGATTGCAGCGAGCTTAATCTTGCGAGCTGAATCTTGGGTAAAGTAAAGATGACTGATAAATAATAAATGTATCGGCGAGATACATAATTAAAAAAGAGCTATACTGAACGATGCAAAAGAGAGGATATTATCGCGGAGTCTCGAAACTCGCCCATCCTAACTTTATTCCACGCATTATATATTCTCGCGGTTTGGTCTTAATATACTTTGCGCTAAAGTACGGAACTTGAGCGATAAAGAATCCCGAACCGTTAATCATTTTTTCGCCCCGTTACAGAAATTTAAGATGGGCAATTACCGGTCGCCGATGGCAAGAAGGTTAAGTAGTTTCAGATAACGGCACTTCATTCCAGAAGTAGACATTTATTGATGGAACTAGGTTGCCCGTTAGGAGAAAAATGTATAATTACAGATGCTTCTTCTAGATTGGTACATTAAGCTCTTAACTGCATTTTACGATGGCAAGCGTCGATAAATTCCGCATAATTTTTACATCATCCGTAGCATAAATGAACACGTGGATTTGTCACTTTATCAGCTCAAAGCGATGACGCGTCCATTATGAAGAGATTAAAAACGGAATGTACGATTAATTACACATTCGCTCTCATTATTAAAAGTTTAGATAGAAGCCCGTATGATACACCACCGATTAATGAGCCGCGCGTCGAATTTATTTTAATTAATCGCCGAATCAATCGGATGGTATCGCGCTTTATCCGGCAAATTGTACATCCGCGCGTCGTTTATTGTGTCGCGTTGGCTAAAGCTGTTTAAAAGAGCACGCGGCGCAAATCGAGCGTGTATTTATTTAGCAACATCGGCGTTATGTACCGGAAATGTATGTACAACGAATTGGCGCATTAAGCGGGGAATCTATTAAAATCTATTAAAATGTATTCCGCAAATTCCGCTAGCGTGATCAGTGATGTTGCCGAGACCGCGGCCAATTCGCCCCGAGTATCCCACCAAGGATTCTCTCTCTCCATCTTTGTCGAAACTCCGAGACCGTTTCCTTTCCTCGGCAAATACTCGGGTTGATTAAGTTAATCCAGACGCGCATCTCTTCCTCTCTCCCTCGCAAAGTAAGATAGTTCAGAAATAGCGAGAGATACATGTGAATTTCTTAATACAAGCGTGTGTGTAGGTGCGTTGTATGAGTTTTGTTTAATTTAATCAACGATTAATTATATCCAGGAAAGAATCTCCCTCTCTCTTCTTTAGAACAATAATTTATTTTTGATAGGAATTAGATATGAAGTTGTTTTGCAAGTGTGCTTTTTTTCATTCATCATCAGACAATGGCCGAGAAGTTTATCCTTCACAAATAATGAATAATAAATTCATTTTTTCAACGAGGATTAATATTATTCGAGGGGAGCTTTTTGTAAAAGATGCAAATATTCAATTATCCGATTCGTTATTTAATTAATTATATCCAGGAAAGAACCTTCCTCTCTCTTCTTTAGTACAATTTATTTTTGATAGGAATTAGATATGAAGTATTGTGCTTTTTTTCATTCATCATCAGACAATGGCCGAGAAGTTTATCCTTCACAAATAATGAATAATAAATTCATTTTTTCAACGAGGATTAATATTTTTCAAGGGAAGCTTTTTTTGTAAAAGATGCAAATATTCAATTATCCGATTCGTTATTTAATTAACGATTAATTATATCCAGGAAAGAACCTTCCTCTCTCTTCTTTTGTATAATTTATTTTTGATAGGAATTAGATATGAAGTATTTTGCAAGTGTGCTTTTTTTTATTCATCATCAAACGATGACCGCGTAGTTTTTCGTATCCTCACAAACAATTAATAATAAATTCATTTTTTCAACGAGGATTAATATTTTTCAAGGGAAGCTTTTTTTGTAAAAGATGCAAATATTCAATTATCCGATTCGTTATTTAATTTTAATGACACAATAATCCAGAGAGAATCAATTGACAGCTACCGCGGTGCGTATCGCCGAGGATATTTCTCCCTCTGTTTGTCGAATAAATTGTACTTTACTCTATTTAAACAACACGATTTCAAACAGAGAGAGAGAGGGAGAACAGTCGGAAAACACTGTTGTAAATTACATGAATATGTAATATTATCGCGATACGCGAGCAGAGCTCGCGTTAATCTAATTCTCCCTATGTAAATAAACTCGCAGAAACGGAAAGCAGTGCGTACGCTATCCATCGCGAGAGACCGTGCGCATCATCAATATGCGCAATTACACGTGGCTGTGAGATAGAGCGATCTGCCGCGAGAAAATTTGTTATCGCTCCCCCAAGTGCCGTTAAACTTCCGTGCGCTCGCATCGATTATTAATCCGTCGATCGTTATTAAACCGTTGTCGTTACAAGAAATTTATCACGTCGCCCGTGACTAACGCGCAACCCGCGGAAAATAACCGCGGCTCATTTTCACCAAGATCGCCCGCGATAATGGATTTAGGTAAGCGTGATTGATTCGCAAGCATGTTGCTGCCGACGTTGCCGGGATAAAGTTTTACACATACCGGACGCGTGCATGTGTTCCCCTCCCCCCGCCCCCGCGAAGAGGGAGGAGGGGGCGCGCGGAGGCGTCGTGATAGATGAAATTTACGTAATGATAATTCATCATTGCGCTTATCGCGTTAAATGTGTTACCCGCTCTCCGGGTTGTACATCATTGTTAACGGGAATGTCAGAGTTTTCCTTCTAATAGATCGCATCGGCTTGATACACGATGCACGATGCGTTTACGTTTTACGCAAATCGTACTCGCGCACTAATGCGATACTAGATTAGCATAATCGAGACGGATCGCGAGCGAGGGAAAGTTGCGGAATTTATCTTCCTTGAGAGAGAAACGTTGATGGTACACAATTCCTGGAATTAACGAACGCACACGTAACTGTCCCCCGTCTCTCTTTCCCTCGTGAACTTTCGAGTTTTACTCAAGCCGGTATACATCTTTATTTCACCGTGAAAGTTCGTCCTCAAAGTTTCCCCGAAGATTTCAACTTTTAATTAACACGCGCCAAATACCGGATTCAATGTTTCTTTCAAAATTCTTCGCGAGGAAATATCCATCCTTTTTGCGAGAAAAGTAACCGGATGACTGCACTTAATAACTTAATGATTTTAATCATTTTAATAATTATCAATTTTATACAAACTTGAATTAGATATGATATGATTAAAATATTTAATTACAAATTATAAAAATATTTAATTACAAATAAAAAAATTCTGGTTGCTTTTAATCCGAGAGGATGAAGGATATAATCTATGCAATAGCAAAAATTTGTAATATCATAGATATGCATACAGATAATGCACACTTAATAAATTATCTGCAAACAGTTTAACGCTGCTAATGGATATTCCAATTAATTATTGATTTATTCATGGAATTAATGGCATTATATTTGGAATTTGACGCAATTATAAAACGATATATTAACCTATCGATCAATAAATAATCGCGCATTATCAAATTTATATTTATTTCAAATTTATTTATAACGAGACGTAAACTTTTCCCGCTAATGTCGCAAAAGATCGAGAGGAGTCCGCCTCTAAGTCGTAAAATAGCCAAAGTTCTGCTCTAACGAGAGGATTAAGTACCGTCGCGGTAAAAACCCGACGCGAACGATCGACGGGACAATCGGCGATTTTCTCGAGTTCGGTGCATTTTGTGGCGCATCAAGATCCTCTCGCCGGGGGAAGCTACACCCAATGATGGCACACGACGGTCCCACGAAACGCGTTACTGGGCCACGGGGTAAGAAATCGATGAAGCCCCCACCTCTCCCTTCCACCCTCTTCCTCCCCATCCCCTATTCGTCTACCCTTTACGTCGTCCCGACGACGCCGAGAGGAACATTCGCTTCTTAGCCGCACCCTGCAACACTCGATTGGTTCCTATAAATACGAGCACCCTCGAGGCTTTTCGCCACTCTCGATCTCGCGAAGGGGGTGGACCGTTAACGCCAAGACGGCTCCCTCGAGACGGTCACCTCCGGTCTGTAGTTGCACGCTGGTGAATTAAGGCCCCCGACGACCTTTACAGCGGTATCACTTAGTATTACGTCTGCGAGGAATTTAGCCTCGATTAATTTCGAAATTTTGTTAACCTCAGATTACCATAATATGACTCCATATATCTGACGATGAGTTATATCGTGGTAGATGTAATTTCGAAACATTTATTAATGATGATTTCACATTTGCTTTTGATTCTGTAATATTTAGTAAATAAGAGAAGTCGTATATTATATTTATATTCGATATATATTATATTTATATTTATATTTGATATATTTTATATTTATATTATAATATATTTATATTCATATTTTATAACAATTAGCGAATTTAAATATTCAGACGCCGTGTTTACATTATCAGAATCATCTCTTGATTGATATTCTTAATGTAATTATTATAAAATCTTTGAAAAAGTAATAATTCATTCAATTAATGAAATGAAATTATTAACATTAATTATATATATGATGAGATAAATATCTATTTCTTGACATTTTTGTTTAGCAAAATATTATAACATCAGATTCATCAACAGATCTTTTCATGAAACGTTTTAATGATTGATCTAGAATACCCTTGGTACTTCACGGTTTCGAAAAGAGACTTACGATGCACTTTTATCCGTTCGCCTCTTGATTGCTTTATGGTCCGTAATGCACCTTGTCAGTGTAATAAAGCGAATGGATTGACGATTTTGCCAAGAGAGAAGAACGGTTTACCGCCTCTAGCAAAATTTCATTGCTCAACTTGCTTTTTGTTTTATTAACAACATAATTGAATATGATGAATGACTAGTTGAAGATTATCGTTAGATATTATTCACATTTTTTCTCTGTAAACAAAAATATTTTTTTTTCATTTCCACAGCTGTTAATCAAATCTTTTAAATTTCTAATATCAACTTTATATAGAAAGATATACAAAACTCGGCAATAAAATAATAAAAACATTATTGAAATATATTTAAAATAACAAATTAAAAAACATACTCGCTCTCCTCCTCTTTCTTCGCGTTATTTTTTTAAGTGAATCCATTACAATAAAAATGTATGAGAGAAATATATGTAAATGTTGTGATAAGCTTAGATGTGTCAAATATAATTTAAATTTAAAAGCGATTTCATTCGTGAGGATTTCTTCTAGAGAAAGATGAGGCTTTTGATGTTATACTTTCCGATTGTGTTCAATTGAATCACCTTTTTACCGAAACCCTGAGGAACAGTTGCAACATCGATTAGCATAAATCCTAATTAATTCAATTCTCTGTTCTTCTTCAACCAGACGGCAATCCGCCAAGGATTTAACATTACGAATATTTCTTTTATTCCCAGAAGGAAATTTTTTTACTTGAATCTTTTTGAGCGCGATCGCGTTTACCGCTTCAACGATCTACAAAATGCGGGCGGATGGATGGGATTGGAAGCCGGCCAATTAATCGATTAACGCAAATTACAGTGTATGTACAGTCGAGAGAGATACTGCTGCAGAATTTTGCCGCAAATTTATAGTGATAGCACGCGCGATGCAAATTAATTATCCGGATGATCAACTCTCGCGTTGCGCGAAGTTTATACCATCGTGACTCCGGGAATAGAAAAAAAAATCGGTTCAAAACTTCGTTCTACTCGTTAGCGTAATTGCGATATGTCGCCGTCTCGTCGCTGACGTAACCGCATTAATTCGCGTAATATCGAATGCGCGTGGGATTTTTCGCGGAGTTCGTTTATTACGCTATAATAAAGATACAAAGAGGGCTAATCTGAAAATGAACGTAATCGATAATTAACGAAGCTGTTATTTAATCGCTGATAAAGCACCGCAGTGGCCATTTTCGAAAAGTTTCATAATTAAAGTCGGCCACGTGGTTAACGTTAACATGTAACGCATTTTATTGATAATTTTCGAATTCCAAAATTTGCAAAAAATAATCTAAGCTTATTATAGTCTATTTTTGATTAATTCTCTATAATTATCCTTCTTAAATTAATCCTTTACAATTTAATACGCACGCATCAAATGCATATGCATAAATAAAATCATCAAAAAATAAAATATGCTTAATTATTACACATTTATCTGTATTATTACATTTATTTGCCGAAAATGTTACAGTTATCCTGTGGAATTATCATTAAGATATTAGTGATCTTGCCCTCCCTATCTCTTTGTCTCTTTGCACCAAAGTTCTACAAAATTATCTGCGATATTAGTGATATCGACATAATTAACAGCATCGTTACTAACTTTCGTAATCGAGAATCCAGGCAACAATTCCAACTACCATCGTCGACGCCGTGAGCTTATTAATATCTCGATCCTCTACCTTCCCGCGCAAAGGCCGACAGACGATTAATTAGTCTTCCGATGTTACGTGCGCAACACACGTAGTTATTAATCTCGCTCGAGCAGCGGCCCGGATGCGGAGATGAACAATCGATTCTGACAAAATATCGAAGGCGAATGTACGACTTCATGAAACCGACAGATTGTAACGAGACAGAGATTGATTCACCTAGATTCACCGCAACGTCACTCGACATCCCTCTTTCGTCATGTCTTCGTGAAAAATCGACCTATCGGAATGGGGTAATCCACCAGCACTTCAGCCATCTTGCTCTCGTTTCCTGCCTTCGCGAGGATTTGGCGGATTGAAAGGGGGGGACTTGGAAATTCTGTTCTTTACGCAATAATAAAAAAAAAAGAAGAAAAAAGAAAAACCGATGAACGAGTTTCGCGACGAAATTTCGCCACGGATGACATCATATAATCCCGTCGCGGCCACATATTGCCAACTTTTTCGCACGATTTTAACCGAGTATAACTCTATACATATTCGATTCCATTTTAAAAGTATGTTTGTATTATTGTTTAATTTTTAATTTGTAAATCTTTGATATCCTGACGAATAAATCGCAGCTGTTTTTCCATTCTCCTACCAGAGAGGTGATCCATCTGAATAAATTTGTACAGGAATCTTGTCACAATGTTGAGCGGTAAATTTGCTCTCGGTTTACCGGTTCTATTCGATCTCGCTGGAATAAAATTGAAAAAAATAAGATGAAAATTCTTTCCTCTCGCGCGCCTTACGTTAACGTCTTTTCGCAATTTTCCGTTATACGTCTCGGGTGAAACCGCGCGAGATAAAAAAAAAGACACAACCGCACACGGTCCTTAGAAACTGAAGAAGTCCCACAGTTCACACGGTTAAATACCCGCGACAAAAAATGCCCGACTTAATTACCTCCCCTCTTCCCTCTCGCGACGTGAATAAATCTCGGACGAGAGAAATATGCGGCGATATATCGGGTCGAAAAAATGGCGTCGCGCGCGTAGAATTCCGGGGGCCACGTGGTATCGAGTCCACGCGTGCTATCGGATCCATGTTTCACGGCGAGACTCAAGAGAGGGTGAGAGAGGGATGGAAAGAGAGAGACGGAGAGAGAAATGAGAAGCGGAATCGGATCCTGTGGAGAGGATGCCGACACAATGTCGCCCATAATTCGCCCTAGCCGTCCGCCCGCGCGACTTGAACAAAATGCACGGATCTGTTCCGTATTTCACTTGTCAGTCTGTACGCGAGACTGTATCGCAGCCCCATTACTCGTCGCCGTTTTGCTCCTTGGGACATAAATCGCGGGAACGATGTGCGTATACACCGGCTGTCTCGACACGGTCGTATCTCCTCGCGACCGTAAATTTTTCTCAGGATTAATCCTTCCGGTGGCCTAGAGTATATATCGCACGGAGGTGTCCTGGGTTCACCGACCTCGCTTGATTCAACTCTTTGATTAATCGAACCGATCTGTTCAGATATTAACGTTACGTCGCCAATTTATTGTAGATACACAGCAAAAATACAATTTGCCAGTTTGGAATCAATTACGTCTTAATCCAATCATCAAGTTTTCTATGTCTGTCAATAGTTTCGAATTTTATGATCAAGTTTTCATATCTTAGACAGACACGATCTTACATTAATAATACTTTTCGAGGAGGAAAAAATTTCGCGATAAATGGTTAAATGATCACGTGCTTTAAAGTTATAGCCACGTGCAGACGCGTATAATGGCCGATAAAAAGCTTGAGAAATTGACGAGGACGCGCGCCTTGGACGACAAACTTTCAGGCGCGACAGACGTGGAATATCAAATGAGCGGAACATATCGTCTCGTCTCTCGATCAGTGACAAGAAAGAGATTTACAGCCTTCAATGTCGAACTCTGAAATTTTCCAAAGTTCGTTCTCGCTGCTCCTCCGCGTCCGAAATGTTCGATATTATATTTTTCCCCGGCTGTATGTATATAACGAGGGGGGATGCGGCGAGTGGGAATTTACCGTCCGACTTTGGTAACCCACGGGGGGTGTTAGTGAGAGCCATATATCTCTCTGGACCGGGCGACGTCAAACGCTCGGCCGGGACGATATATTTTGCTTATCGGGAAATGTTAAAGCCGCGCGCACGCGACGAGGATTATTTTAGCGGCGAAGTCACTCGGCGAATATCGCGGTCAAAAATCGTCCATGAATCCTGCGCGGATTTTCTTTTTTTTTTTTTCCTCGTCTTTCTCGTTATTTTCGGGCTCGTCGGGGGGTTTCATCTGCGATACATTGCACCGTGCAAATCTCCGGTTAAGTGAAGATTTTTTCTCTGCCAACCATTCTCCGAGATTGCATTCGGTTTTACCAAGTATAATACGGAAAGAGATATAGAATTAGTTGCAGCTAAAAAGTTTACTTTATCTTCGCGCCCCAAGTAAGTAGTTGCTATCAGTAAAGTAAGACACTAAGTAGTTACTGTGTAGATAAAGACAATTTTCAATGAAGATCTGTGAAATTGCATCCCGAAAAGCGAATTTTTATAAAATTCAATGGCATTTGATTGTCCACAATTTGTCCACAGATAATTGCTTTTATTCACCCTAGAAAAAAAATTAAAAATAAACAAAAGAATTAAATAAATTTTATCATGAACACCTCTGAGTGCATTATTTTTTAATAAATTATACATGGTACTCGATTGCTCACAATTTGTTCACACTTGTTGTCAAAATAAACGATTTTGAACATTATTTTATATATGTGTTTTTTCTCCAAAATACATATAAAGCAGCTCATAAAACTAAACAAACAGTGATACATTTATAAATTAAATAACCGTTCGAATCTCTTCGTGAATTATTATATACATGTATACATACATTTTATAAGAGAATGATATGTATAAATTTCCGTTATTTTATATCGATATTATATTGGATATATGTTCCCCATCATTCAACTTCGTTCAAATAAATTGATTGAAATCTCTTGCAAAATCAAATAAAACATTCAGCGCTGTATCAATATAAAAATAAAATTTATAAAAAAGTGTGTGTTTACAAGAATTATATGTTTATAAATTATTCTCTATTTTTTTCAATTTATTATTTATTATATATAAACTAATTTAAAGTATTACTTTCCTTCAATTATAAAGATTTTCTCTGAGAGTCTCTCTGTCAACTTGAAGTCCATCTCTCTCTTGCGAAAATTTTTGTTACTCGACATATAAAATAGTAAAAGCATTATATTGTAAAGTGCGTATCGTCGTTCTTGTCCACGTGTTTATCGAGGATACTCCACGTGCTCGTATATTCGAGGGAGTAACTTTCGAAGGTTTTGTTTGCTTAAAGATTTATCGATATCGCTCGAAGAGAACTTCTTTGTGGGTTAAAATAGAATAATGTTGCCAAACGAGACTATGTAGTGGATGACGTTGATCCACGATCGGAAGCGTGCAAAATCGGGAAAATGTTTCCGCTCCGCACAAAGAAATGTTTGTATCGAGTCGAAAATTTGCTCGAGTGGCGAAGAAAGGCAAACTAAGTTTTCCTTACGACTATCATTAATTCTTTTCTAACGCACCATATTTCACGTCAATACTTTATTCAACATACGCAAATCTGTGATAAAATTGGCGAAATATATAGACGTAATTTAAAATATATAATAAAAGTAATTTACAACAAATTACTATATCAAAAATAAAGTAAAGAAAAATAAATAATAGTAGATAATTTATTTTTATTTTAATTTATTTTTAATTTATTTTTATTTTAATAAATATATAAAATAATTTAAGTAATGATAGATATATCATGTTGAAAATGTCAACTAAAATGTTCAAATTCTTAATTTATTAATATCTGTAATTATAAAGATATGTATGATAATAAAGAAGAAAAAATTTGATGAATTAAATTTCAAAAGTCTTTATTCAACGAAGCTTTTCTTTGTTCGGTAATTTTTTTCTATTATACAAGTTAAATCCGCTTAAGTGTTAAAATATGTATGAAAATCAATTATTTGACTTAAAAAGACATTTTAACAACTGGTTTAACATTTTAAAGGAAAATTGAAATGGAGCCATACTTCGGGAGTTTCCCCACGAAATCTATCATTGATAGTTGATATGGTTGCAGTTTACAGCTACATTCTATCTGTTCTGTCAATATTGATATTTACATTTCAATATCGGTCTTTCATGCAGCCATTTGCAACTGAAAATATTTCCCTTCAAAATATCTCAGTTCGGGTATTTTCATGCAACGGCGACAATTGAAACGTGACGGAGTATCCTCGGTCGGTTGTGAAAAATATTCAAATACAGGAGAACAAGTCGAGGAATAGCGCTCGTAGGATTTTCTAGATGGGATATTGCGTCGTCCACTCGAGTGCTCAATAGCGAAAGAAATTTGCGCGTCGAGGACAAGAAAGATTAAGAATAAAGCGGCTACGCTTCTCCAAGTGGCGACAATATTATCCTGGAGGAAAAGTGCCGTAATCTCCGGCGTCTCCATGCAATTTTTTTATGTCTGCGATCCTCACTCGTTTCAATGTAAAAAGAAAAAGGAAGATTATCCTGTGTGTGCTCTGACGGCGCTCTAAAAGAAGACCATTCACCGGAAGCTTTATATAAGACGTAAAAATTCCAACGATCCACTCGACCGAATTTATAAACGCACCAAGACCCGCATTTCTATTAAAATAATAAAAAAAACGATAATCGGATTTATTCGCGGTAATTAGCAACGTAACCGAGGAAAAAACTATGATTGCCGTAAGGAAATTTTCATAGTAAACTGTGAAGCACATTTCTAGCAAAAACATTTTTATCCGCACTGACTTTGATAAAAATTGAATATGTCTGCAGACGTCACGCGTGAGACTTGAAGCAAAATATTGCGTTGTTTTTTAATTAACCCCTTCACAGTCCAGCGAAAAGAAACTTTCCGTGCCAAAAGTGTGTTGAAGAAAAAAGTTTTTAAAATTGCATGAATTCGTCAATATAAATATTATTGAGGTCGCCGAATCCGAATCTAAAGCCAGAATTACAAAATTCAAAATGGTGAATCCAATATGGCGGATCAAAATTCAAAATAATTTTGGATTTCAATAAAAATGTGTATCATTTTTGGGGTTGCAAAATCCAAACCTAATATCAGATTTTCCAAATTGAAAATGGCAAATCCAATATGGCGGACCAGACTTCGAACAAATAGTTGACATACATAAAGGTTGTATATTTTTCTCTTCAATTATTTTTAAATCCCGCTCTCTGCCGAACCCAGAGTCACGAATCGAGGACGTGGCGGTCATTGACTTCGTTTTTTTATTTTTTTTATTTCTTGAAAACTGGTATACGTTTCCACTTCTGTGCAAACAGCTTGATTTGATAATTCGTGACTCTGGATTCAGCAGATGGCGGGATTTACAAGTAATTGAAGAAAAAAATGTACATCATTTATGTATGGCAACTATTTGTTCTGGTCCGCCATATTAAATTTGCAATTTTTAATTTGGAAAATCTGATATTAGATTCGAATTCGGCGACCCCAAAAACGATAAGAAACCCATTTTTATTCAAACCCAAAATTATTTTGAATTTTGATCCGCCATTTTGAAGTTCGAAATTCTGATTGCAGATTCGAATTCAGCGACTTCAGAAACTTTAAAATACCCAAGGACAATCAAATCGTAACAGTAATAACATGTTTTTTTCAAGATGCCCCTATAGGGGCCATGAAGCAAAAGTGGCACGAAATTTTTTGGCCCCTATAGGGGTCCCTGACAGTGAAGGGGTTAAGCTTCTAACACAAAGAGCTTTGTTCTTTTTAATAATGCTCAGATCCTTTAATTTATTCATTTATCCATTTTCATGACATTATATAACATAATATAAATTTTATATAAATATTTAAAAATAAATATTTAAAAATTTTATATAAATATTTTAATATAAATTTTATATAATATAAATTTTATTTCTTTTTATTGCAGGGTGAATATACCCGTATCTATTTTAATTTTTTTATTGCATATCTCTAAAGCAGCAACGAATAAAAATGTATTTCATAAAAGAGAAAAAAACTATAAATTTTTTTATGATACAAGCAGTTTCCTCTTATGAATAACGCGCTCTATATTTTCCTCTGCTATTATGTATTCAATTTGCTTTAGTCCGGTTTTAATTGAACAAATACAATTGATATTTTCACCGCGAGACGAGTAATTCGAGCATAATATGAAGACAGAGTCAGAATATGAAGATCGCAAACGGTGCACTACTTGCGCTTTATTATCGTTGCTTTGTTTAATCGTGCAGGCTGCTGCATGCGATGTAATGTACTTCGTTTCTCTGGCATTTTCCCTGAGATAATTATATGGAGGATAATCACTTTTCGCGAAATTACAATCACGCACACGTAGCACGGTCTGACAGCTTACGCATAATATAATGAAGCTGATAATTAGCTCTTGCGATATCTTTAGGATCCATTCATCATAAGTGGCAGAATTTTATTCGCCATCATCGTCCGCCCCTTAACGAACAATGATTACGTCAATAATTACGTGGCTCTTAAAAAGTAGAGTATTTTGAGATTGCCTGCAAAATTTTAATTAAATTGAAGCCGGAGGTTGATCCTTTGAATATCTACAGTTTTTTTATATTTGTCAAAAATAAAATTATATTATGGTTTTGGTTTTTTTTAAATAAGATTTTGTAAAGAGTGAAATTTAACGAAAGTAGGATAAAGATGACTGAAAGAATGTTCGAATTATTCCTTAAATATTTTCATTAGATCTTTTATACTTTGTTTTCAATTGGAATTTTCTTAACCTGTAAATATATCAATAGAATTAATATATAAATTATAATATATTATTACTTTAAAATCGTTTATTAAAAAACTGCACCGCTTATAAACCGCGATTGTGTCACAATTTTGCAAAATTATGAATGCATCCGTAAATGATTTCATTATTAATCGAAAAATGATTTCATTATTATAAAAGTCCCTTAAAGCGAAAAAGAGACGAGATTAATATATATATGCATATATATGTGTGTATAATGTATGTTGGTTTAATTTTTGCATGGAAAGCTTTTTGTCGTTTCCGTTTTGACAATTTGGCCGACACAGCTTGTGCAAGCGAGCTATTATAAATTCCTCTTTATGCAAATATGGGACCGCGTGAACAATGCTATACTAATTTGTGGAATGTTCGTTGGAACTTACTTGTTGGCAACCGGCTACCTATTATTCGTTGTTTCCCCAGGCATACATGTTAGCGAGTATCTCGAGTATCCCGAGCTTTCCAAACACACAGTGCAAAGCTCTATATGTCATAATATCTCTTTGACAAATACAGACATGTGTAATTTGTTGTATCAAAATTACATGCAATCAACAGAGGACAACCATATAGTAATTGCTTTTGTGTAATATAAATTTAATATATTTTTTAAATTTCATATATTCTCGTCAATAAATATATTCCTTGTCAATTTTTAAAAAATACTTTAAATTAGTGAAAAAATACATTGTTAAATATGATTATGAATTATTAATCAAGTATAATTTTGTCCTAAAATAATATTGATTATATATTTTTTCAACATGAAATATCTTGACAATTAAATTTTAAAATAAAATATTGTTAAAATAAGATCCAGATTTTTTCATTAAATACTATAAATTAAGATTATATCAGTATTTCCAATTCTATTCTAATAATTAGGAGCCGCTTATAATTATAAAATTTAAATCTTGATTATATAAAGATTTCCAACACAATCTTAATCTAGAGTATCGGGAAGAAGAAGTTGGAGGAAATTCCGACGAAAATCGTCCGCCTGGTGCACCGTCTGCTCCGCGAATTCTACAGTAGATAGTCTAGATCGCGGATGCGCACTATAAATCAGACTTTAAACCCGGAACAAGGTGGCCCCCGCCCCCGTTGTCGCTGATAATGAAAATCCCACGGCGGATGTTCGCGGATTCTTCCGCAATTCCGAACATAGCGCGCGCTTGAAAGGCTGCCAAAATAATTTCGGGAGAGTTCGAGAGAAGGCAACGTGTGATGCGATTCTCCCGAGGCGGTGAGTTTCGATTCCTTTTGCGAAGAAGCGCGAAATCTGTCGAATTCGCGTAGCAGCCGTGTGGCAGATTGGATCAGCCTCCGCGAGATTAAAAATTCTAATTTCTCTCGCGCGGAATAATTCGAGTGCTCGCGATAAAGGCTTCCCTCCCTCCCACCCCCGCATTGCTTGCTCCATAAATAATCTCTTTCGACACACTGCGAAATCCGGGCACGCGTGCACAGGTGTGCCATGCAGGATCGATTTGCATAACTACGCGTTTAGATCGTCGATGAAAAATTAGTCGCGATTCGTTATTGGCCATTCCGGTCGCGTCCCTAAATTGATTTAATTGGAAAATGTTGATTTTAAAGGGAAATAGTCCATTTTATACACTGGAAAGATTAATCTTCCTTTCGTCTCCTCTATCGCATGGATCTCGGAGGTTTGAAGATTTTTCCCGCATTGCTTTATATCTCAGTTATATGTCACTGGACATAAAACTTTATTGTCAGGTATTCTACGCGCTACTATTATTCATACGTGTTGTCAATGCGAGTATATATCAATTTTGATGAATCTGCTCACATTTTTACGAGAGAGACTATATATCAAATGCCAAAATTTTTGATGAAGCGAATTTTTCAAAAAATATATTTTATTGTTAAACAAAAAATATATCTATCAATTTTTATATATCAATATATATCAAATTTTAAAGAAATAATGTAGAAATAATTCTTCGGTTGTTTTTTTTTAATTTCATCAAAATATTTTTCATGGAAAAGAAAAATATTTGAATTCGCATGAAAAATAATATATATTTTGAAATATATTTTGTGGTTAGATATCAATTTATATATTTTAACGAAACAAATATCGTTAAGCAAATAAATGCAAGTATTAAACATTAATTACACGAAACAATAAAATGCAACAAAAAGATGGTTCGATTGTTGCTCATGATAGCTTCCAAATTTTTCATACTAAAATATTAATATTAGCATGATATTTACGTTAACGAAATGATGTTAAAATAATATACATAGATTAGTAAAATATTCCACTTTCGATAGAATTGTAATTTCACAGACCACTTAATCAAGATCTATGCAATATAATTTGTAATGCATACAATGATCAATGAATTTCTACTCATATCTGAATGAGAAATGAGGTCACGATCGTATCAATACATAAAGTTATTTTATAGCGGTTATTTTACATTATCATCAATTTATCGATGAGTAATTGGTACCATATTTCACCATTTTCTCCATTATTTTAATATTTCATTAATTTTAGCAATTTTCTCTCACATCATTTATAAATCACACAATCTAAATGTCCTTCGATTCTTGAGATACAACCACATGCGTGATACAAAGATAATATTTTTATTCAATCCAAAAATCAAATTATTTCACAATATTATTCAATCTTTTAGATGTTGAACAAGAGATACAAGTATACATTTTTACAGTGTGTATTTCCACATTTAGTGGATTTTTCTTGTAGTTTCTCTCCTGATAAATTTTTATAAAAACCGCAAGTATCATACACTAGGGCTAAAGAATCGCTCGCTATCCTACCAGTTCATTAAAGTCGCTCGCAATTTGCGGGTTATGAGGACGCAAACTGCGCCGGGAGAAGTTCCGGAAAACTTCTTCCGGCGACGTCGTCGTATGTCGCTGCGGTTGGAAAGACGACGGCGAACTTCCCGTAGGAATGCGGCCGAGGTGTGCGAAATTCCAGCTGCGTCAGGGCAAGAACCGCTGATGAAGTCGTATTATCGTCCTCGTTAAAGGTACCTGCCTCTACCTCGACCTCGTGGAAGGCGAAAAGCCGCCTATTTCACACGCGAGGAGGAATTTCCGACATATCCCTGCGGAGTCGACAAAGAGAAAGAAAGAGAAAGAAAGGGGAGGCGAAGAGATAGGGAGAGAGGGAGAAAGAGAGAGAGAAAGCGTGACGAGAATAAGAATATAAACTATAAGCTCTCTCGTGGCTAGTTGGCAGACAGTTCGGCCGCATTTCCGTTTGAGAAGATACAACAAACGCTCGTGGAATGCGCGGTACGGACGAGGGCGGAGGAATTTGTGTTGTATTTGACTGACTCGCCGGTGAAGAGTTACTTTCGGAAGCAATTTCAGGTTTCACGATCGCGTTGCGAGGATATCTTTCATCCGGACGGATGAATTCACCTCGATGAAACGCGATCGTCAAAACTTTGAATGGCTTATCGAGCAGCAAATAGCGATATATTACTCGTATATCGCTGGTACGCATATCTGCCCTGTGCGTTATTCAGAATTTCGATCTGTATAAAATTCTTATAATTCTTTTTTAAGCTCCCCCCAACGTGAAGAACAAAAGCAAAGAACAAAAGTGCTAAAGTATAATCTATCTTTTCCATTATATTCTCTATAATATTCTCTATATGGTTTCATAATATCGCCGAGATGAATCTTTCGTGAATAAAAAATGATGAGTGCACTCTGATAAAACAGAAAGAATGTTTCTACAAATAAACACGAGAAATAGCAAATGAAAAAATTTTAGAAATTTTTTTAGAAATTTTTGCGATTTTATCACTAATTGTTAAGTACGTATTCTTTTAATTAAAAATTGTAAAAATAAAGTTTAATTACGATATGAATTTAACGTCTTAAAATAAAGTTTAATTACAATATGAATTTAATGTCTTACTATAAACTCGTTAATTATCTATTTTAAAATGAAAAATAGCCATATCAAATTACATGCAACTACAGATTGCAAATAAAATTATTCGCAATATTATATTATCTAAACGCCAATGAAATTCCGTTCTTTAGAGAAAAGCGACAATATTAAATGAGATTACATAAATTGAAAATATTCATCTTTGATTTACGCATTATGTATCAATTTGATAATGCGAATAATATAATCTATGAGATATTTATGCAGCAGCATTAATATGCAGCGTGAAATAATGTACTGATATGAATTAAGGCTTCAAAAATATGCATGCATGCCGAATGTTATATGCGATGATAAACGGACATGAAAAATGACGCGTGAACAGCGGAATAAATTAATTTTCCGGTGAGCGGAAATTAATTTACAATCAGCTGTAAATTTTAACCATCGAATCGCAAAGTTTCATGCTTATTTCATGAGAGAAGATGGCGTAATTCTTTTTACTTATTTTTAAGCATATTTTCCCACCGTCTACGCGAAATAATTTAGCGTGACATTTCGAAAACTTGATAGAGGGATTAGAAAATTTTCATCGCGCCATTAATCATTAGCTCCAAAAATGGCATTTTTCTCGTTGATTAAAGTTACACGGAGAAATTGCGCGAATTCTGCCAATTTACGAGCGTTAAATTCTTATCGACTTTCAGTAACGACACATTTAACGACCAACGACACCGGTCGTTAAAACGCTCGACACTTGATCGTCTGACTTTTTTTACGGGGTAATTCGCGAGACGAGCAATATTAAAATTTTCGATGTGACTTGCCAGATAATTCTGCAGTATGCGTGTTTTATAACCGGTTAGAATTATTAAAAGGTTCGTCGAAAGTTAGAACGACATTTACGACTCTACTTGTGACATACTCTCTTGAAATGAGATTTTTAAATACGTTTCCCGAAGAAATATACCGAGATATATTTCTGTCGTTTCAGAAAGATCGTCGTCTTAGAATCTCTGGTCGAATCTTTGATCACGATTCCGAGACTGAGATTTCCTAATGTTTGACAAATGATACTAATGAAAATGTGTTTTGCACGTTTGTGCAATAAAGTTATAAATAAAAATAGTCTCTTTTAGTTGAAACACTGAATTATTAAAGATACCGATGTCTGAAGTGTCTTGAAGAGATCATAAATGTTCAGAAATACATTGAAGTGAGTCATCCAATAGAAAAAAAATAAAAAGATGCTTTTATCCTTTAAACTTTAATCCTGAACAATTTAAATATTTTTGTAATGAATTTTGGCGAATAACTATCACATGATAGCAACGTTATTATTTGCAATATTGAACAATAATTAATAATTAAACTTAAATCGATATAGTTTCATTCGACTAAACTTGCTTGTTATCCCGCATCGAATGGAATTGCTGATGAAATCTTGCTATGATCCCTAACGAGAGATCATGATAAGAAGCTTCTGTGAAAGGACATATTGATCTAGAACGAAGAGTAGTAACTAGTTATCTCCTATTGCGAGAATGGCTGAAGTAATCAGAGTCGCGCCAAGTATCAAGTCGAGCTGGCCAACGCGAGGGATTATAAATGAAATCGCAGATATCATCAGTTAGGCAAATGCATTTGAAGTATCGAGTCTAAACAAGAATCATATATTCACAAAATTATACATATTTAAAATTGGAAGCTTAACGAATTTATGTTGCATTTTAATTTTATTTCGACATGCTAGCTATTTCTCTTTTCCTATCTTTAGTATGTATATAATTATTATAAACGAAAAAAGAAATACATTTTTCCTCGTTTAAAAAATTCTAGATTATTAAATAGAGCTTATAAAATTCCAAATTTATAAAATTCCAAATTATTTTATTTATAATTTTCTAATTATGTCGAATGTTAAATCGGCTCGATGAAGCTTTAACGAGGCCTTCGCAGCTCGTATGTAACGCGATCATCTTATTCGATGTTAGCATTTCGCTTAACGTAGTATCATCAGACAATTCAATTGCCTCTATGCAATTCGTCGATGCAATTAGCTTGTCGCTTTTGATTAAACGCATCCTCCATACTGGCGACGGGAGCAGTAAATCCAATTGGCCATCGTGAGGCATGATAAACATGACGGATGGTAAGATGCGAAGGACGGACAGACCAGATAGCGTGGTTCGACCATTAGAGTTAATGCGATAAATGCATTTCCCGCTTGTCGAATGGCAACAACGGATTTCCTCTCGGCTTTTTCTTCTCGCTGCGTCTTTTTTTTCTCTTTTCCCTCTCCTTTTCAGCTGAGACACTTCCGACTCTTCTTCAAGCACAGCTCAAGAGGCTAACCTGCCGGAAATCGTTGTGCACGTCGCTGTCCACTTCGGTCAAATGGGATGACTTTTATTTCCAACACGATTCCTCCGAATGAAAGTATATATAGGGTGCTTCACGAAAACGAGATGGCAAACTTCCAACAGTGTACCCTTTCACTTGCGGTCAATTGCCACCATTTGCAGTTATTTTTCTTCATCTAAAGTTCCATCGGTTGCCATTTTTTACTCCTTTGTGCTTTTTCTAATTTTTAACGTCAAATACTTTAACCATATCAGCTTTTAGTTTAAATTAAACTCCATTCTCCAAATTAAAAATATCTCTCTGTGATGGGATGACTTTTATTTCCGTTAAAATTCACGAAAAGTCGATACATTTCAAATCGTTTGCGATTCAAAGACTATTGAGATGTTTAGATTATTTGCATTAACAATAATTTGATCAAAGAAATATTCCCTCAATGGACCATTTACATAATCAGTGATACTAGGGAAGATATTAAAAGAAGATAGAGAGTACTAGAGAGAATCAACTCGTAATAGAAACCTACATTACTTTGCCTCGGCAAATCTCCTATGAATTAAGAGCAAAAGCGGTCAGGAGCCGCAAAAGCCGGCCTTTGAAGCGTCGAAACCGCGCTAGCATGTGGTTCATATTATTTGCCATCTCGACTAATTCATTTGGCGAGATATACATGTATATTCCTGACGTTTGTTCCAAATGCAAAGCGATGCACTTGTTAGTTTCTCGATTGCGCCGTTTTGCGAACACGAAATTGCTCTAATCGCGGAAATTTGTAAACAATTTAGATGTACATCGAGAACCGAGGAGATTTGAAAGTACAATACACGCAGAATGTATCAATGCAATTAAAATCCATGAAATGAAATCATGCGCTTTTAATTACAGATTTTTCATCGAATCAAAAATTGAAGAAAATTAATTACATGAAATGCAAATTAATTATAAAAGCAATATTTTTAAATTAATATAAAGCGAAATTATGCCTGATATAAAAGTATAAATATAATATGTAAATTTTTATATTTAAAATTAATAATCTATACGAAAATTATAATCTATAATTATAATCTATATAATAATAATCTCTCTTTTTAAAAGAAAATATAGATTTATTTAAGATAGTCTTGATATAATTGTTGCATAACTGGATTATTGTATTTTATTATAACTTTGTTGAAATTAATTAAAATTATTATGTAACTTTTATTATTATATATAACTTTTAGATTATATTATAGAATATAATATGTAATATATATATTATATAAAATATAAATATATATAATAATTTTATATATTATATAGAATATATTTTACAAAATTTTGGCTAAATATTAAAATGAAATAAATGGAATATGACATTGAATGTGAAAATACATTTGCCAAGTTATTTCGGAACGAGAGGTCAACCACTATGGCAATCATTGTACATTTCATTAGAAATATATTGCGGCAGTATAGTAAATACAATTTTAGAAAATACACGTTTTAAAAAAATATATTGAAATAATAGCAATATAAAAAAAAATATAATATGCACTAGAAATACTTTTTAATTCTACAGCAGCACTGACAATATTAATAATAAAATAATAATAGAAATACCAACATTATTAACAATACAAAAGCAATACAATGGCAATATTAGCAATAAAATGTATTATATTGCCAAAAATGGTAATCATGTACATTTTTTGAATAATGGTTGACCCTTCGTTTCGAAGAAAGTAAATTTCAAATATATACATAAATTTACCTCGAAATATAGACGCGAGTTAAATCGCTTTGTAGCGAAAATATCCATACGACTAACGTTGAACAATAGAATCAGTTAACACGTGTTATATATGTAGATGATTTTCATGGAAAAAATACAAACACGGAGAGCTTTGTACAGGGCCGATACTTTTTTCACCGATCTTTCATGTCACGTACAAAACGTTGATCATGCATATTCGAAGCAAAATTGATTACAATATCGTTATAAAATATGTGCATTGACATGCATGATATATGATTATTAAATTTATAGAAATAATCACACACACACACAAAATATATTTCAATTATTATCAATTTAAATGATATACGAATATGTGTGTGTGTTGAAATAATTGTTAATATAGTTGTAAATGGAATTTTATAGACAATTTATATCGAAATTATCGAGGCACAAGTTGCGTTATATGAATTGCATTTAAAGCGATGTGTCAAGTCCCTCCCCCGCTTTTCTCATACGTATATAAGTCTTCAAATCAACCGTGCATTTATTTTCAAGCTATTTGGAAAACTGAAATATTGCATCGTATCCAACATATACAAACTCATATGTATCCGTCACACTCGAATAAAAGAGATACCGAAACACTTGAAAATGTGTGTTACAAGCGACGTGATTGATTCCGTAGTGTTATATGGAACCGCGATGTTCACCGACAATGGTTGCGGTCGTAAATTGAGCGGAAAGATGGGCAGAAAAGAGCGAAATGCAAACATACCTTTAAACCAAAGTAAACATATAACGCATATAACGTTATTTCGCTCGCCCATGGGTATCTGTATATTTTTCGAAAAAATAGTTGAATTTCGATGTTGAAGTTAATTTCGTCGCGGACGCATGTTTCGTGGTACGAAAATATCATGAATGCCATTATTTTCCGCTGAAATTCGATCGTGTGTTCGTTGCAAGCAACTACTGTTTAATATTAATTAGGAATAAATCGTTAATTGATTAAATGTTAATTAACAAATATCGATTTCACGATAATTAAATACCGCTATTTTTACAGTTTGCATAATCACTGATATACGAAATAAAACGCGTTCTCTTTGGAAAATGTAACCAAGTGTAATATGAGTGTTAAATTCTTTTTAAGAATAATTTATAAATATCACTACCATACTTTAAAAATCGGATGTAAAAAACCTCGATTACAGAAAACCGATTATATTTTAATTAAAAAATTTATTTCCACAGAGCGAGAGAGAGAGAATATGCCATTTTATTTACATTATTTTTCTAGAGAACCAAGAACAAACATTAATAGACGCATGCTAGCAGGAGTGAAAGGCATAAAAGTTGATCTTTAAAATAAAAAACACAGGAGAAGCGGAAAAATAACGAAAGGTAATGCACTGTTATTCGATCACGCGATGAATGATCGGCTTTTTGTTCACGACCGAATAATCAAACCGGGTTTATTTAACGAATAGTTCGCCGTCGAAAAATAACGATGTAAGTTTCGTTATTAACGGCAAACGAGGCGGAATTTGCATGGCCGCATATTCGAATCTCCCATCGAGTCCCATCCGTCATCGATATTTCTCGTTAATAAAATACACGCCCCTCGCGAGGGCGTCCGCAAAATGCATTGTTTCGCCGACCGGTAATGACATCGATTGTACCGCGGCATTGCATTTTCGTAAATTCCATCTCGTCACCTGGGAGCGTTGTCCTTTGAAATTGCTTTCGCTGAAGGGAAAGAAGATTTCTGCACAATACGTCGCCGTTGAATGACGCGCTTCGGGGATTTGCTTTCGCGAGAGGAACGAGAGAGAGAAACTTTTGAATGTCGTGACGAAAAAAAAAGCATTCTTAGAAGAAACAATTAATTTTCTCAATTTTTCCTCGCTTTTTTTTCCTATTTCCTGTCATACTCGTCGAATGTATTAAAAGAATTCAGTTGAATGTACCGCGAGATAATTGCCGCGAAACTTTTAATTAAATGCACGTGAACGATTTCAACTATGTATTTAAAGATTGCGGGAATTTTGCTCTCACGTTTCAAGAGGTTTCAAGATTTCGCGAGGTTTCCGTTATCTTTTGCAGCTTTAATATCTTAAATTCCTTTTAAATAATTCGAGTTTTCCTCAAGAATTAATTCAATGACAAGTAATAGCATTTAAAGTGGTTACTTTTTTAATCAATGAACTAATTTCAAATATTGCTTTTAGAGAATAATTTCTTTTTCGCGACTTATAGTATCTATTCAAAACAGCGAATTCCTCGCGAAAAAAATATGGAGTTGACAAACACTCGACTCTTGTCGATAGAGATTATATTTAATATTCATATATTATTTATTTTAATTATATACTCTCCAAACTAAAAGATCGTATTTACTTTCAATATTTCTCATATTCAGTATCTGGTAGATACGATAAATATTGTCAGCGTGCAATATAAAGTGATTGACGCTTTAATCAATATTATTCACGTGTATGCATCGCGTTTCATGTCGAAGCGAGCCCGCTAGTGAACGAGCGTGAAAATATTCAGATAGCGTACATTCAAAGAAGTTTCCGATGATGAAACTTTCTTTGGTGCGCGAAAAAGACAACTTTACATAATTCGGTTCTTCAGATCACAGGCATTTTACATAAATATTCTTCCAAGTTCTTCCTGTTATCATTAATGGAAGTAGCTGTGTAAGATTTGGTTACATAAAATTAACATTTAAATATTTATCCTTATTATATAATTGCATTACCAATATCGTTTCTTTCTCTCTTTCGTGCGATAATTTAGTCAGATATGTTTCATTTAATGATATTCTGTAAATTTACTATCATATCTATTATAAACATAATAATATACAAGATAAAAATATAAAATTTATAATATAAAATATAAAATCTATAACAATAAAATTTTTCATGCAAATTTGTATGTAAAAGATCGTTTTCAAGATATAAAATCCTTTGAAAGGGTCCTCTCTCGTCTATGAGAAGTTAGCATTTTTGTATCTGGAAACAAATTTTTTTTGTAAGAGATGAAATGTCTCTTTTTTTATACTTTTATATTTTTGATGAGAACTGGAATTAATAAATTTAATTAACATATAAATGCAGATGCACAATCCATTTGAATTTAAATTTAAATCTGATGGAATGTAAAATGGCGAATTTAAATTGGATTTATATGAATCCAAAATTATAACATATAGATACGCATGTACATATTCATATTTTCAATCATTCATAAAACATTTTTAGATTTAGTTAAGATTATATAACAATCACATAAAGCAATCAATTCGAATTTATTCTTCAATTGCGTGATTCGTATTTTACTGCTCTTTCACCTCTTTGTATTTTTATTAAAAATATACTGAAAAAAAATTTAAACAGAAGATAAGATAAGATAAAGTTTTTAATGAAGCATGAAAATTACTCGACTTCGTGATAATGAGCAACATTAAAACTCTAATCATTGATACATGACTTATAATGAATTGCGGATATTCTCGTGAATAAAGAGCCCAAGTTAGCAAAGAAATCATAACAAAGACATTATAAAATTTTATATTAGAGACGTAAAAACAATTCCATCAAACTTCATCGAAATTACAAAAGTTCAACGAATATCAGTAATTCTATTTCAAGTCCTTCAATTAATTAAAGATATAATATTTTTGAAATAATACTCAATCTAAAAAATGTTTCAAGCGAAATTGTCATAAAAATTTTCTGACGTTTATTGGCTAAAGAAAAAGAAGAAAATTTGTGCCCTTGCTTTTTGAGTGGAACAGAACGTACCGGAGAAACCTATCGATAAAAGTTCAAAAGTAGTTTTCAATAAAATTAAACTTTTTCCTCTCAGAAAGAGAAAGAGCAAAAGAAAAAGAGATAGAGAGAGGGAACTCGCATTTTGCAATAAATGTGAGTTCGTTTTGGTTTAATATAATATATGTAAGTTTAAAGAAAATGTCTTTCAGGACACTTATTGTAACATAATTAAAAACTAATATATAAAATATAATTATAGTAACGACAAATACTTATGGTAACAAGATTAAAATATAATTTATTTTATATTTTGCGTATATGCAAAAAATATATATATTTAAATCTTTGTTGTTTTATATTTGAAATATTGTATAAAATTTTTCCAACAAGAAAACGTATAATATTTGATATAAATATGATTTATCATCCTCGAAATTCTGATTTTCTCATTGTTCATCCTGGGTGTAAAAATACAGATCTATCGGCATGAAAGCAAACATTAATCTCTTAAAATATCGGCATTGTTATAATTTCAACTATCATAACGAATATAAAATCCTATAAAAACTGAACATTTCAAAAAAATTGCGTTACAAATTAAACATAAAATGTTTGTACGTCTAAAATATCTAACGAATATTCATATTAATATTTATATATATCGTAATATGCCCGATTGTACTGGTCAAAAATTAAAAAAAATGTTAGCCAAATATCAAATATAAATTTCCTAGATTTGTAAATGAAGGGATGAAAACGGCATGATATTTACAGCCAAAGTGAATTAGAAATGAAAGGGAGAGAGAAAGAGATGGACCGTTTTTTCAAATATTTTCCGGTTCCATGTTTTATATTCGTATTTTCCGGGATAGTTGTCATTACATGAACCGACGGCGCTGCTGGCAAAATCGACGGGCGTGTCGTCAAGTTCTGCAACGATAAATCGGATTTCCGTGTAATGCAGGATCGGGTAATCGGATGCAAATGATAGGAATTCCGAAAAGGTCGGAAACGAGTGATTTCCGCATGAGAAAATACGCGCCCGCGGTGCGCATGCGATTTTCCACGGCGTGCATGCAACTAAATACGAGAAAATGCTGCGTATGTGTGTACGCATGTATGTATGTGTGTGTGCAGCAGCTGAATAAAACTAAATCATTCTTAATCCACGATTATGTCGATTACATTTCGCGTAATGTTGCGAACGAGCGAGCAAGAGAGAGAGAGAGGAGGGGGGGGGACAAAGAGAAAGAGAGCAGATACTTTTATAATTTAACAAACTCTGCTGGTGTGAAATTCAACTTCTCTTTAGTTATGAATAATATTAGAATATTATGAATATACATATATAGAATATATATAGTTAAAGTTGTATGTCAGGATTTTGCAAAGAAAAATCTCTCGGTGCACTTAACACGCTAAAAAGACGCAAAATTAAGAATAGTGACAAAAATTCAGTTCAACATTCATAAATTTTTTTTATCTTTAAAACAACTGCTTTATCTTTAATCATATGATTTCACTTTTATTCTTTTTTATTTCATCTATTAATTTTCTTTTATATTAGATAATTAGGAAAATAAATATCTCTCTCTTATCAAAAGATGAAATTTATTATAATATAAATTCTTCCTCCTTTATTCCACTTTTTCTGTCCTAGTTTCCGTTTTTTATCCATTTAATTGCGTTTAAACATGCTGAGAATAAAAAGGCGTACGAAGAATCTGAAAAATTTTAAAACTTTACATGTATATAGATTCTCGATGTACGAGACCCTTTTCCCGATTTAAAATTTGTTAAATAATCTAATTAAAATTCCTCAAGGAATTTATTTGTTTAGAATTTAGATACGATTAAATTAAATGATTTAATGATCCGAATCATCAATCTTAATATTTGTGGGAGCGAGGACGGATGTGCATAGAAATGGAGCAATCTTTTAGAAAGCGTCTCGCGTAAAATTTCTCTTTTTTCGTAGCCCCTTTATGCGAGCATGGATGTAGGATTTTCCCCGGAACAAAGATATGAAAAAAGCATTCTTGGCGCTTATCTCATTTTGCATTTTTAATTTACGTTTAGGTAAGCCAAGACAACGAAATACATTAAAAAATTTTAAGAACAGCTAAAAAACAATTTTATAAATAAACAACTCTAATTAAATTCACCACTTTCTCACGACTCCAATCAATAATCGTGTGTCGAATCGTGTGTTACACGAGTCTCTACTGCCTCTGAAAAATTGTTAATTAACCAATGGCGACATTGATTCGCATCGTGTTTGATCTCGTAAAATCTCATTCAAAAAGCCGGTCATATATTTTAATCGAATTTTCCCTCCATGAAAATGCGCGAACATCCATATAGGCGGAAGCTGTCGACATCTCACGAATATCCGGAAGCTCATTCCGTTCCTGACGCGAGTCCCTCGGCGATCCCCGGGATTCGCCACTGGGAAACATAAAAGCGGATGCTGCGACACAACGAGCTATGGGTGTAACATCGTAAGGAAGTTTATCTCGCTGTTCGCAGCACGTAAAATGCTAAACTAGCGGTGTTTTCATTACAGAATGCACACCCGGGTAAATATCTATGCTCGTAAAATGGAATTAATATAGGTGAGAAAGAGATGAATTAAAGGGGAACCGTATAGGGCAAATATGTGCACAATTTAAATCTTTACGTGTTAGATAAATGCAAGCAGCTGACGATAGAAATAAAAAATATATAAAATAAAAATAATAATTTTCACAAACAATATATTTGCGTTCAATTTTCATACGATAAAAAAATACAAACTGCATGTGTGTTTTCTTTTTAATCAATTTAAAATAAATAGTCTTAGAATAGGAAGATTTAACCAATAAATTTTTTAAAGAAAAACATTTGCAAAATATTTATACGTGCTGCAAAATATTCATAATTTGCAAAATCATTTGATATAGAGATTATACATTATAGATCATACATTATAGAGAGATTATACATCAATGATACGTCTACACAAACAAAAATCATTCAACTCGACGGTTGCTTTGACTAATTCGCATATAAGCATCAAAGGCGAACTGTATAAATGTGCTTTTACAGTGTCGTAAAGGCGCATAGAATGTAAAAGAGGGCAAAGTCATAACGCGAAAGCTTCTTATCTGTTCGCAGAAGTGGCCGTTAAATCATCGATATAAAAATCGAATGCGCGATTCTTAACATCCACTCGTGCTCTCCCGTTTTGCCTCTACTTTTTATTCCTCTTACGTTACGATAAACGGTAACATCGAAAGAGGATTTACTGCATTGACGATTCGAGAAATGGTTCGCTTCGTTAACGGGAAAGCGTCAGAAGCTCTTAGAGCATCGTTTTCATATCGTAATGCTCGACATTGAGATCGCGCAAGAAGATAGCAGATATTTTTACGTATGATATAGTAACGTTATCTGCACGGGTTAAAACTGGAAGAGTTAGATTTGCGTATCAGCCATATATCGCAAGATATATAACAAGAAACACGAGTCTACTTTTTTAGCGCGCTGCATCGTAAGTGAAACAGCTAGAGTAGACAAAAACTGTACACAAAATTTATGATGCATGAAGCATGTTAGGAGGATGTTGAAAAATAATAAATGCGGATTTAAGAAATAAAAGAAGGTTTGAAACAAGATTTTTAAATAATATAAAAAACTGCGAAAGAAAATAATGCAAGAGTTACGCTCGCTGTTTCACATCATTCACATCGAGAGATTAAACTATGAAATATTCCGATCTTACCACGCTGCCTCTCGCAAACATAAAAGATGCTAAAACTATTATCGGCAAGGGGTGTCTCACTGTCGCAATACATGTACATTTTTCCTGGAATTACTTATGCATTACTTCGAATTACTTCGCATTACTTCGAATTACTTCGAATTACTTTGCATTACTTCGAATTACTTCGCATTACGTTGTATTATTTCGCATTTTACCGCGCTTACGTCTGAAGCAGCATCGATAGCATAGGAATGGGGATGAGTGGGGGTCATTTTGGACGGTACACAGTGTCTGTATGCATGTGCGGCCGTTCAGAACCATTCCCACTCCCATATTGTCGATGTTAAACTTATAGAAAAGTTCAATCTACAAGATATTGTATCTCCTGATTATTTGAAGCAACTTCTCCTTTTTACTGGATATGACAATATCATATCAATAAGCAAAATAAACGAAGAAAGACTTTTGCCAAAGAAAAGTTAACTTTATTGTTAACTCCTGAAGAAAAAAAAGATTTTTTTGGTATATACACGACAAAAGAACAATATTTTGAAATTTTATTTAGGCGTATAGAATTATTAAATATATTAATTAAAAGTAGTAAAAAGTTTCTTGAATCTACTATTCTTGAAAAAACTCAAGAAAAAAATTTAGAATTATAATAATTATATAAATTTTAGAATTATAATAATTATATAAATTTAGAATTATTTTATGTGACGTTAGTACACAACATCAAAGCACGTCTAATAAACGTAAATGCTTAAATAAAGATAGAAATATAAAACGTAATAAAAATAATTTTGATAATACAATTAATACATCTAAAAACAAATCTTCTTATTTAACTGAAGACGATAAATCTAATGCTGTTAATCATATTAAAAATGTAGTTTCAAATTATATTATTAAATTCCTACATATAATATTAAATTCCTACAAAACATCGATTATGATGAAGCTAAAAAATCACAAACTCTTTCTAACTTAGATAATATTAGCATAGAAATAAAAAATCAAACTGCTTATGTAAATTGCACAGAGTGCAATTTTTTTTCTAAAACATTTACACAAATTGAAAATAATAAATATAAATGGGTTCTTTCAAATTTTAATAAGCATTTTAAAATGCATTTTAAAAATAAAAAGTCAAAATATGGTAAAAAATTCTAATATTTTAAATTTTCTTCAAGTAAATCCAAAATCTAATGTAATAGAAAAAAATAATGAACAACCTGATGAATGTAATAATAATGTCGTCATAATTCCGTATGATAATGCACTCAAGAAAATACATGTATGGAAGCTGAAAAATTATCAAGTGTCTCATTATGTTCTTCATCGAGTGTTGATGATTCGATTCAAAAAGAAATTAATTTTATTGAAAATGTATCACAAAGTTCTAATTTCATATGTACTCAACTTTATACGGATGATCAACTAACATCATATAATGCAAGTCTTTTCTTGGATTTTTCCTCGGATTTTTCTAAGAGTGAAATTACTAAGGAGGCAAATCAAAATGACAACAGCAATTCTGATGAAATTATCTAGCTTTCACAAAAAATAACAAATTTTCCAAGCAGATTAGATCGAACAAAGACAAAAAGAAATCTTGTTTTAGATATAAATCAAACGAAAATCACAAACTTTGTTAAAATTTGTGAACGTATCAAACAGCATGTAAATGAATGTGAAATAATTTCTCAAGAGTTTGTTTCCAATTTAAGACTTTTGGATGAGGAAAAATATTATGCTGCCTATTATAATAACACATTCTATATTGGAAGAGTCATTGAAATATTTGAAAATTCTACAAAAATTAAATTTTTAAAATCCGAATTAGATGTTTATAAATGGCCCAAAGAAACAGATATTCAAATAGTACAAAATGAATACTTATTCTTTGGATCAGTTACTCTAATTGGAACCGAACCGTTTTATTTAAATAGACATGAAAAAATATTAATTGAAAAAAGATACAAAGAATTAAAGAGAATATATAATGATTAACTATATGTAACTCAAATATGTGTACAAATATTTGTATTTTATATGTGTTCATGTTCGTAAATTTAAAATGAAAGATTTTTATTCTAAACTTATATATATATATATATATATATATATATATATATATATATATATATATATAAAAGTTTAGAATAAAAATCTTTTATTTTAAATTTACGAACATGAACACATATAAAATACAAATAAAATTAGTACAGATCGGAATAAAATCATTAATGATTTTATAAATTATAATATTTAGTTATACATATATTTTTTAATTATTCATGTATATATTTATTTTATATATATATATATAGGTAAATGAATAATTAAAAAATATATGTATAACTAAATATTATAATTTATAAAATCATTAATGATTTTATTCCGATCTGTACTAATTTTATTTGTATTTTATGTGTTCATGTTCGTAAGTTTAAAATAAAAGATTTTTTTTTAATTAATAATTGGAACAAAGTTTAAAATAAGACATTTTTTAAAATTTATAATATGTATATTTTGCAAAATAAAAAATTATAAATAAATATATTTGCATTACATAGAATTACTTTATATTTCATGGAATTGTTTCGTATTACGTCGCATTACTTAGAGTACAAGGTGCATTACATGGAATTACTTGAAATTACCTGATAATTCGCAATACATGTACAAATTTTTAGTCAGTGAGACACCCCTTGATTATCGGTTTAAGAAAAGCAACTAATACAAGTTTTCCCTTGAGAAGATTAATGATTCATTCATTAATCCTTTTATCGCATGTTATCAATGTGATATTAACTCTTCGAAGCTCGGAACATTTTGAAAAGCCCTCGATTCATCTTCATCATGTAACTTTCGGCTGAAAGCAATGTGTATTCAGCAAAGACAATCATTCAGCAGCAGTTAAATTGACATAGACATAACAATCGACTTGATTTGTGATGAATCTAGATTAAATTCAAATAGATCAATAACTCAATAACATCGTAGAAAAATAAATGTCGCAACCTATGAAAATAGATATATAAAATTAATGACGTAAGATTTAAATCTTCTGAGCTTAATAGACTTTGATATTCAATGAAAATAAGCGAATTAGAGAGAAAAACTTGAAAAATGTTATTCTGAATCTCCTACTGAAATATTCATGTCTATGCTAGAATAAAATACAATACATGCATTATTATAATTATTCTATCATCTTGAAGAAAAAATGTTTTGAATAAAGAGATAAAAGTAAAATGGAATTATATATCGTAATCTTCAATAAAACTCTCGAATAAGTGAAACCTCTTAATATTTTAGTTATTTCAATGGGCGAATAAACTGAAATTAGTCTTCATATGTAAAAGAATAGAAGATAAAATCTATTCTTTTTTCATATGCATTTTTTTATATTCCAAAAGTTTCGAGAACAATTTCCTTATTCAAAGATTACGAATCCAATTTCGCACGGGAAGAAATTTCTCTCCAATATTAGTTCACAAATTTTTAGCGCCACGGTGCATTGCGCAACTTCTTATTAAGTCCCAGGTGAATACCAGCTAGTAAAATAGTTAAATACTTGTTAAATTTCGAAATCCCGATGGTATACAACACTGGAATACTGCTTCGCTGCTCTTGTAATCTTTCCGAGATTCGTAAATGTAACAAACATTTCGAATAAATGCAAATAGAAGCTTACAGAGAGAAATTCCGTAGACAACAATATGAGAAACAGATTGCAAAAGCTAAAGATTGCCTAGCGGAAGATTGACTTTATTGAAATCCCGAGGTATTTTGCTTGAAATGAAATTTCTTCTTAATTTGATTCGCCATTAGATATCCATTAGATGACTCATGAATTAAAAAACAGTTTTTAATTTTCCATAAAACATGGAGTTATCATCGTGATTCTGCATGTGATAAAGGCATATCAACAGCAAACAAAAAAAAAGCAATTTTTGTAACTTTAATACGTCATAGATATATCTTATAATAATATGATATGTAAATGCATATTAATTTCAAATTAAAGAATTAATTTAAATTTTTCGATATTATTTTTTTTCATATACAAATATTCCAAATCTTCTTCAAGAAGAATTTCCTTCAATTTCAAATTGATATTTTTACAAAATTAAATATCTGTTTCGATATATAATCAATCCTTTAATTTATTTTCTTTTATAGACGCGTATATCTGTATTTTTCAGAATTAACAAGATATCCTGTTTCCATGTAAAGTTCGCAATAACGTGAAGCAATGTAAAATTATTCGTTGTGGAAATTTTATGCGAGAAAAATACACAATTTCCTGAGAGCAAACGCGAGAATAAGCCCAAAGGTGCCCCAAGGTGCTTTTTATCTGCTCAACTTGCGTCCCCTTATGTGCACATTTTTAATGTAAATAAATGCGTTTAAACGTTGTCTCTAAAGCGAATAAACGCGCTTTGCTTCTTCCATGCTCCGCCGTGCATTGATTGTCGGTGAGCATCGCGGCGCTTTGTTTACGCGAATTTTCAACGGCACCGCGGCGCCGTCACGTAATGGGAAGGGAGGGGGGGCGGTAATCCATTTTATACATTGTCGTTGTGATGCTGAGGAATATATACGCCGGAACTGAAGCGAGGATTTTATAGAGCAAACATTTTCTTTTTTCCTTCTCTTCAGAGGCACGAATATTGCCTATCTTGCGCGAGTCAAAATATCGCCGAATCGCATCCATGCGCGTTCGGTAACTCCGACAAGCAAACACTAACAGGGGATGAGAGTAAAATGCAGTTCGATCAAAAAGACAAGCCTAGGAAGTAAAGCCAGCCTCCGGATTTTCTCGCGGCGCCAAACAAACAGCTTTTTTCCCACTCCCTTTAAATTATTTCCCGCGGTTTTTATTCGTGTCTGAACTATTCATCATTTTTTGTCGGATTGCGCGAGATGCGAAAATCGAATGAACGAAATTAAATGGACGGCGGACGCAACAATCTGCCAAAATAATTTCTTTTTACTTTTCCACGCGATAATACGCGACAATCGAGTTTCATCACGCGAATGTAACGACGTCGGAATTTGTCCAACATTTGACGGATATCTACGCGTTGTTTGACGCTGGCTACAAGAGTGACGACCGAAGCTTCCCTTTCCGTGAAATACGCAAATGTTTGTGCATGTGCGCGCATTACTACGTCCGTGGGAGGTAGAGGAAAACGACCGCGTGCACATGCTGTGAGTGAAACATGTTTGTTCGTATATCATTCAGTGAGCGCGTGTTTTCGGTTGTTCCGTCGTATATATGTATGTAGAAGCCATAGAAGGGATTGGTAAAGAGAGAGGGACGAGATCGGATACGTTCTCTTTTTGCAAACAGAATCCGGGATTCGATAATCCTTTCAATCTTCGCAAAACTAGAAAAAGATACCCTCTTTCCTTGAAAACGAGAAATCTTTTATTCAATATTAATTTTGCTTTATATATTTGCTCCTCTATTTATTTAAATTTCTTTTTCTCCTCGTCTTTCCCTTGCTTTAATCATGTCAAATTCTGCCGCGCCGATATTTATATCGTATCCCTTCTCGTCGTACTTTTTTTCCGACAAAATTCTGAAAACACGAGCTCCTCTATAGATGCGTTTAACCGGGAAGATGCATTCAGGGATGCCGAGGGTGTCGCAAAACATCCGCTTCTATCGGCGGATCAGCACGTCGCGATGCACCCACATGCGCTGACGAGACGAAAGGGGGTGGAAAAGGGGGGAAAAAGAGGGCAGCAATAGCATACAGCTTATGCATATCCATGGGAGGTAATTAAATGCTGCGGCATGCTCCGTTCATATATATATATATGTATATATATGTACGTATTTTTTTCTTTCTTTCTGTTACCTCGCGCTAGATCGCTGGAGTCTGATATACGAAACGCACACACGAGGCGTATAAAAATAGTAATTTTTTAAAAATCTAGGTCATTCGTCGCTAGAAAGCAAAGAGGACCGCTCGCAAATACATGTGCAATGTGTTTCTGCACGATTTTAATATGCGACTATTCGATCAAACACACATACGGATCTTATATAAACTTTCATTGCGAGATATAAGTTTTCAGGCGAGTGATTCTAATAAGTGTTTTTTTCCTTCTCTTTGATAAACGCGGACTTTTGAACGATATTCAATAATGATTTTAGGATAGAAAAAGTTAATATCGACGGATCCGATCTCTCTTCGTTTTTTTTTTCACTCCGGATTCCGCAGAATCCAAAAGTTTTTTAAAATAACTGAAAAATATTATTTTGTTGTCTTTTTAAAATTTTGCTATTTATTTTCTTAATCACACTGTATTAATTTTTCTCTCTCGATATTTTTATTAAAACAATTTTAATTGATCAAATAACTTATAGTAGAAATTAAATGCCTCGCGAGTTCTGTGATGCCTTACATATAATAAATATTTATTGAATACACATTTATTGAACACATGTTTCAAAAGAATGGAAGAGGAAAATGATAGTTATAAGCTGAGTCATAAGATAATATAATTGCTGTTTTGCGCATTCATTACGTATTCATCACCGTTGTCTCAAGTACAATAAAAAGTTGCGGCATAAATTTTCATATATAATGAAGACAGATACACATAAGGAAAAGTTACTATTAGTTTTGATGTCATCTGTTTCGCCGATGGTAGAATATTCAAACTTTGAAACTATATCTTTGCTTCTCAACTTTTCGTTCATTTTCATTCATTTTGTACGTAAGTTTTATTTGACGTAAATTAACATGATTATTAAGTTATTCTATAATTTTCCGCTAGTGTTTTTAGTAACAATGTCTCTTAGATGTAATGAAAATTCTACCTTCTCTTTCTTTGAGGAATATTTCCTATATAAATTATGAAAAAAATAAAATCGTCAATAATAAAAAAATAAATGTTTTAAAGTTGTACTAAAGTTATTATAATTTAAAATTTCACAAGAGAATGTGTATTTTCACAAAAGAATCTTTAGCGAGTGATAATCTTCCCCTATCAAATAATATTTTTTAACAGATTAATACTTAAACGCATCTCTTTAAAAAAGTGTAGGACATTTGACCTTTTTACCAAGCTCAAAAATAAAGCGAAAATGCAGATATTTAATGCATTCCGTTAAATTCATAATGTTTATGTGTTAAATTCATAATACTAAATTCATAACATTATACTCATAATATTATATTCATAATATTACACGCAACACGCTGCCGCAATAATCAATTAAATCATTATCAGGTAAAATGACGATGGAAATGCGAGAATATTCACGCGGTTTTCCCAGTTTCACCATGCATTCAAATAAAATTACGCTCGTTTTCCGACCTTTCTTATTTATCTCTCTCTCCCTCTTTTTCTCTCAACAATGTACCTGGTTATATTTAAGTAGAGAAAACCAATTACGCGCCGTACAGGCTCTCGGATGTCGAGATTATTACGCGAAAATTCGCGAAAGAGCGCGAATGTATTTTTTCCCTCCGAACGCAAAATGGCATGGATCTAGCATCCCTAAAGAATGCTAGATTCCTGCGAAACGCAACATAGGGAATGTTAATTAGCCTTCGGAATAGATGGAGCGTAGCATCACTTAGAGCCTGGCGTGAATGCTATATAATCCGGAAGAGTTGAAGGGGATTAAATAATAAAACACGCTCATTACGTAAACGAGCTTGCACCATGTAACCGTCACGTGCACAATCCCGCGCATTTATGTTCGCGGTGAACGAGCCTGGATAAACTCGAAAAGAAGCGTTTTCTCGCTCTCTCTCTCTCTCTCTCTCTCTCTGACACTGTTCCTAGTCGTGCCAGGGGGTCCTGGGATCGTAAACTCGCGCGAGAAAAAGTCCACGTGCATTTTTCCCGGCGCAAGATGAGTAGGAATTTTATCATTCCTTATAAAGGACAGAGGAAGGCGGAAATTTAAACAATCTAAGAATTTTAAACGAATTTTTTCGAGAGCTTGATGGAAATTTAAACAAAGTGTTTAAGGAGAGATTTAAAAAGATGTTTGCACGAGAGGAAACATTTCTTGCGTAAAATGTAATTGCGCCGTACTTAATTTTTTATCTTCAATTAAAGACGGCGATGATGCAAGAACACGTACATTGTACGTGTATGCACGTAACATTTATGAATCTAATAATAGGATATCTCATAAAAAAATTATGCATTTTTAAAAAACGAAAATTAATCTTCATGTTAATATATTATGGAATTTTTATTCTCATGAATGTGTACGTAAATTAGCATAATTAATTATAGAAAAATAAATTTTAATTTTGAACTTTAACGAGTTGTGTCTGTTATATAAAAATGAACTTTTTATATAATAATAAATTTTTTCTCTTCATTCTATATAATTTTACGTCAAAAATATGTATATAAATAATATAATATATAAAATTAATTAATAAAATAATTATATATATTTGTATTATATTTTATTATTTTTATTTTTATTTTCGAGTATTTTGTATTTTACTTAATATTAATTATTTTCAATATTATTCCATATTTCCCTTTATGTTTGTGAATTTTTACAAAGCAAAATATAAACGGCATACGATAATAAGTACTTGTTCTTGTACATATTGTATGATCAAAAGAATAGTATTGAATTTAAATTCAATAACATTGCATAAATCCAGGTTCTTTCAAATACTGTATGCTTTAACAGTATTTTAATATGCTTGTTATATGTCTTGCTTTTCTCCCAAAATAATTAAAATTATTACTTTTGCTATATTTATTTGCATAAAATCCAATATTATTACGAATAAGGTATAAGGCTTGTTTACAGCACTCTTGCATCATAAAACATGTTATATTTATTGCACATTATATCGCTTTTACTCAAACATCCTGGATACTTTGAATACTAAAAATAGATTTTGCATGAAGAAGAAAATTTTGCCGAGCATGTTCTCTCGTAAATGTTACGTACGATATATATTGTGTATAATCTCTCATGAAAATTAAAATGCATTATGCACAGAATAGCGGAACTAGATACAGAATGTTATTCATTTATCAGTGCATTGAGAGAAATTTAATTGCGAAGCTACAAACGATATAATACTCTCACGTAAAGATCCAACTTAACGGAATAGGATTAAGTGAAGTTCCTAATAACTTAATCATAGATTGATATAATATTAGAGATGGTTCAAGAATCAAATCTGATCGTAGAACAATCAAAATTGCGCAATCTATAAAACATTTCTGTTGGTACATGTCTACGTTTCCGATGCTCATTTTATCAGCTGCCGTAATTTTCGAATATATTATGGTGTACCTTACTTTGCATATAATCGATGTAATAAATATTATGTATATAGATTGTGTATGAAATGCAAATTTACATATCAGTAGCGATATAAATTCTCTTTACATATCGCGTCAATGTGTCAACATTACAAATTTACTAAGTATCACGAAGGGATATGATGACGAAATTCACAAGCATGAATACACGTAACGAATTACGCGAAATTAGCGACACGCGAATTAATTACGCCGAAATTAGGATACACATGAGCGAATTAATCCGCAACTCGATTCATGCTTTGCTGCGAAGGGAAAAACGAAAAAGTCTCCAGAGTATGAAGCACTTGTTTAATCAGACTAACGAGCTGTTTTATTTCCACTACAAAAGCTTTCCCAAAACTCTTTTATATTTCATGACATTAAATAGGATATCGACAAAGCACACGGGATGTCCACGATGAATAATAAACTTATTACAAGCTCGTTAGTAATTTTCGCGTGATATCGAATCATTGTGAATCGCGAACAAAAGTACGCGTGGCTTCCGCTTTACTATCGCGAAAAAACCTGGTCCACCAATTTGCGGTAACACAAATCACCCGCGACGATTTTAACCACAATTCATCGACATGTCTAACGACACGTCCACGATTTATAAAATATTTCATCATGTGACAGATCGTTCAGCAGTTTATGGATATCGTATGATGGCAATAAATAGTATTTTCTGCTATAACGTTCGCGTATAATTACGCAACGCTAGTAATATCTGATTTGCGGTCGCAATTAATCTCGCGGCACAAAAAACGCGAACCGCAGGGATATCGATATGATCAGATTCGGGTCGCGATAATGGCAGAATATCTGAAAAATTTAATATGTAATTAAGTATACTTTACTTTGCAATACATATCCGATATTTACATGATACATTTTTACATGAAAGTTGATAGATGATTACGTTACGTTACTGAGTAAATTTGCTAGCAAAAAAGTTTAAAAAAATAAAAAATATTTAATTGAAATTAATATCAAAATATCTAAAATATTCAGTTATTAATATATATAATAAAGTAAAAATAATAAAAAAACAATGTGTGTTAATAACACACCTACACATATACTATTAATAGTAATTAATATTAATAAAAATATTCATTGAATGCGTAGTAAATTACGCAAAAAATAAATAGTAGAAATTTTATATTTTAATAAATGTAATCTATAAAAAATTGATCAACACATTGTATGCAAGCTTAATCTAATATAATTCTCGTTTGTCGCATATAAAATGTTAACATAAAAATATATTATTTTGCTTTCTATGTAATAATATATTAGATACAAAAATATTAAACAGAACAGAAAATTGAAAGTATTAAAATGACGCACGAGTTATTGCGTAATTTAAAATAAAAGCTACCCCTTTCGCAAGCGAGCAGTTTGACGTGTAAAAAATATTTGCCCCCGCGCGATCAATCAAGCCGCTCGCGTTTTCGTATATTAGATGTGGCTTTTCTTTGTTTTCGGCTCGTGTGTCTATTAATCTTACAGCGTCGCCCGGTGTTCCCGTAAATCCACACGACGGAAATGCGTTACGTAAATAGGATTTGCGGTTTTACGGTAGCATATTTTATGCACCTGTACAAACACACCCCGCCGGATTACGGTCGAGGAAGATACAATATGTACAATTTGTATCCAGCCCGAGTTTCATACGGAGTATCTCGCCGGAATTTTTTCGGTGCACCTCGATATAATAGCAGAATTCCGCACAATAGCATTTCTTTCGAATCCGGCCCCGTCCGTACGGTACTTAACATTAATCCCGCCGGTTCTTAATCCCACGCTCGTTTTATCCCGTAGTCGTAAATGAAATTTTCTGCAACGTACAAAGCAGACAACTCTTTCCCGACGTCCGGCTTCTTCGTTAAAACGCGGCGGGTAATTGCATTCCTACGAAAAAAAGAGAAAGAGGAAATAATTCATGCTCGACAGGATTTTATCGTTAACGTGAGCGTTTTAGAGGCGTGGACAAAATGAACTTGTTAATTGTTATATCGTTAAAGCCACGAGTGTACGTAGAAATCTTTGTAAACGCGAGTGCGTACTGTAACTAGAGCGGAATAATATCAATCCCAATATTTCCTCCGCATCCTGCAAGCATATTAAATGCAAAGATGATGGATGAATAAATAAAAAAAAAGTAAAGTGAGTATTTGCGTGTACGTAAACATCATAAAAGAAAATAATAATAAACACGTAAGCGTAATAAAAGAAACACGATTATAAATACAGCTTTTTCCGAGACTCTCACGAGTTTACGATCTTTTTAATCGTTTCCTGTCGATTCACGCGATAGAGTTATGATCGATTGTACATTTTCCGATGTTCTCGTAGTCAATGTCGTTTAAGCGAAAAAGCAGGCTCTTCAAAAGCGAGATATCGATAGTTCGCGATAGAGAATAAAAAGGGGTGTCTCCCTCACTCAAGGAACTCGCAAAGTGCCATAAATCGCAATCTTGCGGGCAATGCAAATATATGAACGCCGAAAATGAGCCGAGATTGAGCGATGCGTCCTCTTTTTTGAATCGGCTGTCATAAATCACAGGTGATAAAAGAACCGAGAAAGAACGTGTCACCTATCACACGGGATCGCACACATGTTTAGCCCATTCATATTTTTCGCGAGACAGAGAACTACGCCGGCTAATCGTTTTCCTCCGAAACAAGCTTCATTCATGCCATTTTGACGCGCGAAATAAATGACGTTATTAATTGCCAATTTATCACGTCCGATACTCGTGTTCCGCGGAAACGAAAATCGTTTTTCTAAATAATTCAAAGATAAAACCGATTTGATGCGGTGAACTTGAATCTCGATTCTAAACATGCAACGAAGATTTTTTCTGCGATAAATGTGTCTAACATAAGATATATTTTTCCATATCTAATATTTTTCCATATCAAACTCGGGACATTTTTCTAAAAACAGAATAAATCAGTATATATTCTGTTGCAAAATATGGAAGTTTTTAGATCGAGATAATTTAATCTCTAATGAATATATACAATATATATAACGGTAAATTTTTTATCGCAAACACAGATTAAAATGTTAGTAAGATAATATTATATAGAGTTAAGAATCAAATGTACTTTGATCACTAACTAGAAAACTAGAGCTAACTAGAAAAGAAATGTTTTCATAAAATTTATAAATCTCACATACGCATACATTTCCATAATAAAGTTTTCAAAACACAGTTCGTGCACTTGGTATTCGCATCGCGAAACTACGCTTTCGTGATATTAAGCAGTTTGTATATATATTCTTTATATTCTTTACGATATGTCATAATAATTCAAAATTTCAAATCTTGAGGTAAAATATATTTCTCTAAACATGTGGCAACGAATAAAGCTACCAAAATTAATTTATCTCAATTTAAGATGTAAAACTCGCGCGAACGCGTATCAATGATAAATCGTTGACATACCTAGATAACTGCTAAATTACAACGAGGTTTGATTAACGGTTTTTTTGCGAGCGCATGCGCAACGAGCGATACAATAATGTATACGATACTTTGTTCCAATTTCGCTGTGAAACGATTTTCAGCGCTATCTCGTCCAGAGCAACGTTGCAATAAATAGAATTTATTATCGCCGTCTCGCACAATGGACGGCCTTTTACGTGTGTAACATGGCGTGACGTGTATACGTGTGTGTGTGTGTGTGTGTGTAGGTGTGGGATAAATATAAGATTTCCGTGGTAAAAAGGCATTTTACAGTCCGCTGCGCATTTTGTTGTTTGATCGGGCTGCGCTTGATGCACTCGTTCGCATTCGTTTCGTTGTGACGGACGATGCATTATGCAACATGTTGCAGGCATTCAGAAAAAGGGAGAGAGAGACAGATTGAGATAATATTTTCATACTAGCGGTGACCAAAAGTCTTTACTGTTCAACTGTCTGTAAATAAGGTATATACTTTGATTCCGCGAAAGCAGCAACCTACAAAATTGATTTTGCGAAACAACAAAAAATTAAATTATAATAAAAATTCTTAAAATTCTTATAAGATTATCATCGCTTCGCGTAAAAATTTAATCTTATTTTTTGAAGAATTTAACGATTTTGATCGCGATACGCTGCGAAAATATATTAATTAAATTTTTTTTTATTTAACAAAGTAATAATATAATGGAATTTTTAAAGTAATTATTAATCATACATATAAATATATGTAAAAAAATATTTTATTTTCACAGTTTTTAAATTAATTATTTATTTCGTAAATTATTTTCAAATAAATTAATCGTACGTTCTTCTTCGATAAAAATCAAGAATGCGTCAATTCGTTCACGTCCAAGACATCTTGGAGAAGAGTTTATTCAGATAGAGCGAAGTTCTCCGCAAAGTAATCCCTAGAGAGAGAGAGAGAGAGAGAGAGAGAGAGAGCGAGTGAAAAATAAAGAGAAGTTAAAATGCACAGCTTCTCATATTTGCCATAAAACTATATATATATATATATATATATATATATATATATATATATATATATATACAGGGTGAGTCAAAAGTATGTTTTAAAAATTTGTGAGCGTGTTCCTGGATAAAAAGGAAGAACAAATGTTCATATGAACATATGGTCGCAAATGCTTTGTTGTCGAGATAAAAAAACAAAAAAAACAAACAACAATAACAAAATTGTAAACGTTCAAATAAAGCATTATTTGATACTGCTGATTTATGTCCATTATCTCGACAACAAAGCATTTGCGACCATATGTTCATATGAACATTTGTTTTTCCTTTTTATCCAGGAACACGCTCACAAATTTTTAAAACATACTTTTGACTCACCCTGTATATATATATGTGCGAATGTAAATACGTTCTATTGACGGAAACGCTTTGCAAATCATAAAACGGAAAACGTATGAATAAAGCTACCTCTGAATTGCCAACTATAATGTACCGTTTTCTATAGCTATTAATGCCGCGCCGTTAATGTTTATAATCGCTCAGCTGGTTGTTTGTAGTATTTCGCCCGCGTTCATAAATTTCGGATTTGTTGATTAAGCGGCAGGTCAATCTCGCGAAAATGGACGTATGTATCAACAATATGAATCCGTAATTATGTATGTTTTGGCTCATGCATGTATAGAATGTTTTCAAAAGATTCTACGTATTTTTTTAGATTTTTTTAAATTTTCAAATTAAATTTATGCTAAAATTAAATAGGATATATTGTTTGTCTATCTTTCGACTTTCAAAATTAAATATTTTGTTAATTAGTCGGAAAATTAATTAGTATTAAATTAAATTTAGTTAATATTGACAATTTCGTTTTCTAATAATAATTTAATAGCCTCATATATTATTAAATAATTCTATATTATTATTCTATATTATTCTACAATTATGATTCAACTTCATAATTAAATTAATATTTTTCTTGGTATAATGGAAACTTGTTATGAAGCTCTCTATTGTTAAAAAAAGCGCGATTTCTGCGATTGTCCTACACGAACGAATATTAATTAGCCAGAGTTGTATGCAACGCATATTTTATATCTGATTGTGTTACGTTCTTATTCAACACAGCGAGAACTCATATTCTTCGCGCTTTGTGTGTAATTAAGTCAGAACGTTTGTTCTCGGAAGAAAATATTATATTATTATCACGCATGTGTGCGCATCTGTCTCTGAAAGTGAAACGGAGACAACGTCGTGTATTTGCATTTTTAAATTAAAAACTAGTCTTTGTAGTAATTGCAGCTAGCAAAGTTATAGGAGCGAGCGCTTGAAAAATTTCGCGTTAATCGTGAGAAATTATTATTTATGCCGTTGACATTTCGCATTTGCATCTAGTATCATTGCGCGAATTACAGCGGAGCAATTAACAGATAAGGAGTGCTAATGATAAAATAATCGAGCAAATAATTTAATGCAATTACAACGAGATGACGATACTTTCAAGCGAGATTACAATCCATTTTAGAAGAGACACATATAAACTTTAATACAACGTTTTAACAAACCATTTAAATAATGTAACTTCCAAACACTTGTATTACGTGTAATGCAAAAGAACAACTTTTTGCTCGAATATAATAAATGTCGTGCTCTGAAACGCTTGATTTAAAGAGAAATTATGTCATAAAATGTTATAAAACTAATTAAGAGGGAAAGAAATACATCAACAAATTGCAACATTATAATAGCACATTTTTTAAAAATGAAATATACGTTATATTCCGAATGATTAATATTGGCATTGACAATAGCATTATAGCCACTCTGTAATTTTGTCTACGGCTTACTCGTTTACTTGGAATTGAGCGACAACTTGGTCCCAACAAAAGACAACGTTCGCTCATAAAAGGGGAAAAGTTGCGAAGAAAAGTTTCGTTATGAAGCGGTGGTCGCACAAAGTAACTGACAAGTCAATTATGATCGGCAAAGAGGTACGCGCGCTTGGTGGATCCTCTAATAAATGTCGCGCTAAAATAACGGACTGCCAGTTAAACAGAAGCTTTTAACAAAGCACAGTTTTAATCTATCGAGTGGACTTTTACAGAGAAGTTGATTCCATTCGGCCGACAAAGGCGCGCCGGTTTCGTCAGAGAAATGAAGGAATTATTTCGAGACTTACGGGGATTCCTCGCCCTGAAGATGGGACGCGACCAGGACCGAACAAAGAGGAAGGAAAGGTGAAGAAAAGTGGAGAGAAAAATGGAAGGAGAGAGAGAGAGAGAGAGGAGGAGGATAATAATCTCTCGTTAGTCGAAACGTGTGAATACTCGATAATGAAACGGCGAGACGAAGAGCAATGAGAAAATGGAGGAAAAAATTGCGTTTGCACGCGAAAAACACACAGTGGCGGAATTAAATCTCACTTTGTTCGTATCACTGGTACTACGCGACGAATGAAAACACATATAACACACACACATGTGCAAGCGTCAGAATAGCCTTCCGTTGAAGGGAAAAAAGTAATCAGCTGCGCGCGGAACACGATGAATCGAAAGGGGTGAATATCGTTGGAACGATGCATGATCGAACGGAATGAATGCGAGTTCACGGCAAGAATCCTGAAGTTTATTAAACTATGAAGGCGCGGGTGGAAAATGAAGAAGCTCGAGGAGTTTGTTTGCTCCGCTTAATGATGTCGAGGCGTCGCTTCCAATCGTAAAGAAGCGATGATTGAATTGGCAGACTTTATAGCGATAGACATCGTGCTCGACATTATGACGGATTTAATCAACAGTGCTGTGCTAATAAACGCGCCTGACAATTTATTTACGTATTGTTATTCACATTTTACATTGTGAATAACTTGATTCTAACACACTTTCTCTCTCAATAAATAATTTCAAAAATTACAAAAAAATATTACCTTTGTATGGCATTTTTATTAAAAAACATTTAATTTATTTAACATCCAATATTTTTATTTCGGAGATTTAAAATAAATTCTAGATTTAAACAATATTCTGAAAAAGTAGTTTATTCAAATTTAAAAAAAGGAACTTTTTTAATTAATTCTTCCTTTGTTTCGTTTTTAGAGAATCATAGTTTACGAACAAAGCTATTCAACTCATAAATGGTTTCTTCGCAAAGTTGAAAAAAAATACGTGTACATAAATTAGTGAAATATAAGTTAGTCTCAAAATTAAAATCAGGCATTCCGAGAAACACTCGTAATTAATTCCAATCTTTTCCCTCATATTTCGCGGGGGGTGCGTGAAAAAAAAAAGGTTCCCTATTATCGTGTTAACGTCTCGTTTACACGAGGAGCGATTCACCGCGAACGATAACAATTTTGACGAGCTACGTTACACGTATCCGACGAGCAGGGTGACTCGACCGCAAACCCTCGAGATTTATGCTATGCGTGTCATCCGCGGCATGCCTATGATTCGCCCGCTGTCGCCGACGGGAATCATTCATCGCCCCAGCCGAGCCATAACCCGGCGGCATAAATTCGCGCGCGGGAGGTCGCGGGGAGGTGTGCGCAAAACGTGCCTATAGCGTTTCTACATGCTTGTCTCGATATAAATCCGCGGCTCGACCGAATACCTCGATGGGGCTCGCGTACGACGTAATTACCAGCCCGCCTGGATTGATTTTCCGTTCATTCAATGGAACGATACCCTCAATTGCCCGCCCAATCGAACACATGCGCGCACGTGTGCGTGTGTCGAAATCCTTTGAAAGCGGCATCCGATGTCTCCGATTGGCCGATTGATGAAACCGTTGCGTGCGGTCGTTCGTATCGTGAAAAGAATCGCCCTTTCTCGGCGACGACACGGTAGGAAACTCTCGCCAAAGAAATGGCAACCTGGGTATTGAATTTTTGTCGTCGCTCTGTCGCGCACTTCGCGGATAACGACCGGTAGCGATTTTTCTCCAGCTCGTTTTAACACCCCAAGCGAAGGACATGCTTGAGGAAAAAGGAAGTGGACTATATATGTAGGTGGCAGTGAATGAATGGGATTGGCGGGTGAATAGGATTTTAGATGAACCCTAGAGAAATGGCGTAAAGTGATTGTCTATCAATGTAGTTTTACGTTTAGCGCCGGAGAACTAGGAAGCTACAAAGCTGTAGCAGCGGATGAAGCATAGTTGCAGAGATTATCTGAGCGAAACATTTGTAAAACTTTAATACTGACAATTAATAACGAATATAAGTTCAATAAAGGGGAAAATATATAAGAAGAAAGGAAGGAAAAGAGAGAGATTATTGATAAAAATGTCTGGATTACTTTACTTGGTGATGTCGAGAAGACGCAAAGATTAAAGTCCAACATTAATTTGTGACGCTAATAAATTCTTCGCCCATCGCGAAGGTAATTTTTCTAAAATTACTTCTTAGAATTACGGGGACTTCCGGATTTACCGAGGAGAGCGTATTGTGCTCTCAAAGTATTGATCGGTAGTGCAGCAATAATGCCGCGCCAATAGTCGTAATCTCGACTATACCGGCAAATTCATTTCGATCTCTCGACCGACCGAGTTTTACAAATTAAAAAAAAGGGCAGAAATAATGAAAAAAACAAGTGCGAACCGCAGAACAAGCTGCTTTAAACGACCAGAGTTGGATGAAAATTTCGAATGGTCTAGATCGAGGGCGATGGAAAAATTTCCGCCATTATATGTATTTACGACAAAAGAATTCTCTCTCGTGCTCCGATTATTATTTTTTAATATTATAAATTTTTTGAAAAATAAAATAATTCCACATCATTGAGCGGTTATTTATTAACCAGACATTCCGTCGCGATAGCTTCTTCGTAAAATTCACAAGGATCTTCTCATTGTCAGTAATTTTCACGACAAAGAACATCCTCCTTCGCTCCCTTATTTCTTGCGCTAATGATACATCTCGACTATTCTCAGTAAGTGACGGTAAGCTCCGAGCTGTGCGCCGTCTGCGTTTAAAATTTAGGACGGCTTAACGTCGACCAGGCGGGCGATTATCGGCCGAATTTAAATGGAGAACGTGCTTAAATTTTAACTCTCGCATACCTCAGTAAAAGAGCCCTGTCGAGATGATCATCAATATGCTTAAATATGATGAAACGCGATCGTGTTCCGATATTCCCTATCGTGAATTTTTCAGCTGGACGCGTGCAAAGTTCATCGATAAAGCTAGGAAGAGAGAGAGAAATAGGGAGAAAGAGAGAGATAAATTTCCGCTGGGAACGTGCGGTGATCCCGCGGTGTCTCTTTTCGAAAGGGCAAACGAGCAGCCGCGTACATCCGATAATGACTCGCCGTAGAAACGAGAGGAAAAAGTTCAGACAACCTGCCAACTTTTCGCGTAGCTCGTGAAAGCCGAAGACTGGCAGAGTGCCTTCTGGAACTTGAGCGCTTCCCCGCTCGTTAACTGGTTGATCACCTGTTGGCAATCCGGAAGAAGGAAGATTCAACATCAATCTGTATTCCAACCGAGGCAACGAGAGATGCGCCCGAAACGACTATCGCGCTTCGAGTTAATTTGCGTAAAACGTTTCGCTGCAAAACATATTGCATTCTCTCGTATTCATAGAAACGCAGCGACTCCTCCCTCCGGTTGCGAGATTGGGAATGAAATTTAAAACCGAAGGGATTATAACGATCTGGTGGAGGAATATTCGAGGGAGATCCTTAATAATCGAGGTACGGGGACTTGATAATTCGTTGATCGAGAACAAGGATTTAATGCGAATTTGTAATCCATCCCCAGAGAGAGAGAGAGAGAGAGAGAGATGGAATATCGAAACAAATTCGTGAATTTCACAAATTTCAGGCGCAATTTCATCGCGCTCTGTCGCAGAGAGAACTATGCGGAATACGCCAACTCCCATCGCAGTTGGAAATATTGTATAGCGACGAAATTGGAGGAAATGGACTGCAGTCTCCGGGTACGTCCACTCTCTCCTGGTCGCTTCTGGATACATCCGGTGACTCTCATTAATAACCGCGCGCGCAGCCGTTGAATACAGAGAGGCAGGGGCTTCGATTGCGGGGGCAGCGACGTGATCTCGCGAGGAAGACACGGAGAAACGGGTGCGGAGGGAAGCCTCTGACTTGATTTCCCGCTGAATCAAACGCGCTCTTGTTTCGCGCCCGCGGGCGCCTATTTAATTCGTCAGATCGCGCGCGAGCAATTTAGCTGCATCTGCGCGTGATGCGAATGCAAAGTGCATCCGTCGCATCGCGTCTGTCGCGAAAATGCAACCATTGTTTCGCGGATTTCCCGAGGAGAAGTTTCGAAGTCAAGATCGTCGGGTTCGATGCTCCGATCGAGCGCAAGAGAGAGAGAGAGAGAGGGAGAGGTTCTTCCAAACATCTAAAAATGTCCGGAATGTTTGCAGCTTCTCCTCTTCAACGAGCAAAAACGAGACGGTAGCGAAACGCGGTAGCAAATTTCACAAAGCGGAGTGGCTTCGGCGCCGCCTGTTTTCCGTCAGTTTTCCGTCGATACCACTCGGCAACATTCCGCGAGATGCCGGCGAGCTTGTTTTTGTCGATTCTCGCGCGTTGCAAAAAACATCTCCTGCGCTCTTTTCGCCGCGATCGTGTTACGAACGGGGGATGCGTTACGCTAGAATAGATTGCGGAAGTATCAAACACGTAGCTTCAAACAGATCCTGTGTACATGTCGATATTGCGCTGTTTCCTCAAATCGCTTAATACTAATCTCTCGATAAAAAGTCTTTATGTTCTCTTTTTTTCGCGTCTTTATCAAATCTAGTGCGATTTTATTATCGCATGTATTTATACAACCGACAGCACTTCAGTTTGAAAAAGCTTTATTTTTTATTCATTTTACTATTAGAAAAAAATGATTAATTATTGAATATATTCTTGTATTGCTGGCGACAGATTAAGTAAAGAAGATTATTGTGTATATTTTAGTATAACTGAAAGCGCGCATCTCAGTTTGAAAAAGCCTCGTTCTTTATTTATAGCTATTAGAAGAATAATTAGTCAACGAATATACTTGTAGCTCTAGTGACTTATTAGGTAAAGAAGATTAATGCTTTAGAAATTTTCTGCACCAGTCTCGATAATTATGTGATTGAAAAATATATATAACATGAATATGTGCGTGTAATTAAAAGTGACATTATTATAATAAAATTTCATCGGAAAAATGATATGAAACAAAAGAAAAAACGTTTCTGCTTCCTTTCTTCTAGCAAGATTTCTTGAAAATATTACAATTTTACGAATAATTAACACAGTTTCAATGACGGCACGTTTATTGCACGATATTAGAAAATCTTGCGGAGGGAAATGGGATACAATCGCATAGTTCGAAAATTTTTAACGTGGCACATCGCGACCTCGTTATCTCAGATTACAATTCAATAACGATTGCGGATTCTGTCACGTTACACGCAAAACGTTGGCCCGGTTTAAATTACTCTTCCGACACTCTATCCACTCGAAAACACATAAACAACTGTGGGCGCGCGATCGTGCCCCATTTTCCCCGCGAGACTCTTCACACAAGGTTCAAACAAAGTTCAAACGTACCTAGGTAGGTGCTGTTGGTAATAACCCAGAAGAGTTTGAGCGGATCAACCATTAAACCACGTTCACATCACATAAACTACCCGGTCCGATCAAGCCGACGACGGACTCGCAAACCTAGAAACCAGTCCACCTACCACCCGTCAACCGGTATCACTTGCTTACTCGTATTTAGCGCTTCCGACACGCACACCCTCACATGCACGGCCCTCGGAAGAGAGAGAGAGAAAGAGAAAGGACGTTTGTCTCCGCACCGACATCACGCGCGCGCGCGCGCACGCACCCTCACACGCGCACACATGGCAAGAAAAATGCAGAAATCGCGGTTCACCACCAGATCCTTCCCGTGCAAGAGCACGATGACTCTCGCGACGATGACCCTCTACCTTCCGGCGCCGATACCTCCTCGCGTCACCCGCTTCCGTTCGCTTCTGGCGAATTCCCGCCGCGCGGATCCCGGATCACGCGCGTCGATTCCGCGCACTTTGCGGGGCAGCGCGTTATCTCAACGCGCGGGCTGGCACCGACCGTATCGATAAGTCTGTCACCGACATGCTTTTATCGCGTACGACTCGTACGCGCATTTACACGTGCGGGGACGGGAAAGGAGAAGACCGAGGAATCGCGGAGGCGAGCAAGAGAGAGCGAGAGGAACCGAGAAAGAGAGAGAGAGAGAGAGGGTGACGGATGACAGAGACGGTTGAGAGGAGGGAGAGATCCGACGTCAACGGTGGCCGGGAGTCCTACACACGCGGGGCAAAAGCACTAGGCTATACGTGCGATACGTACGCAGGGAAAGCAATGGGAAAGGTACATGGGGAGAGAGGCCGCGGTGGCAGTCGCGCCGCGCGCGAGAGGCCCCCAGATTTGCGCAGCCGCGCCAAATCAGTCGGGGGACGAGGGAGGCGCGCGATCCACCCTCAGTCAATATACCGTGTCACCGCGTAACACTGAACGCGGAATCGCCGGAATGCGGTAGACTCGTATATAGTTACGATACACCTGCCCCACGGGCGAGCGCCGGGAGAGACGCGTGTAGCGTTCACGAGCGACACCCTCGCCGCACGTGATGATCGCGAACGCGAGGGAGGAGGGTTGATTCCAGGGGATGAGCAAATGAGAGCGGTTTTATGTCACGAGCCCCGGCGATCTCCTCGTGTATTTCGTTCTCTCTTTACGTGGGAATTAACCGCTAGTTGCGTATCGGTGAATTTTATTAAAAATTGACAATCGATCAATAATTTCTATTAGAAACACTATTTGGAAATTGATACTTTGTGTGCGTTTAATACGATTCCAAATCGCTCTTTGTGACACACCACTTGGAGTTATTTAGCTCATTAATCGAGAAATTGAAACGGGGCTAAATGTCGTTGTACAAACGCTACATATTTAATCATTATAGCATTTCCATTGATCAATCGAATATCTGAGAGCTAGACAATGAAATTTATATATGATTAACCTGGAAAGCGCTCCACAATTACACGAGAGTTACAGAATATTTCGAAATGCTGATTCCATAATCTACTTGATTCCATATAATTAATACCTTTCGGAGCAAAAAATTTCTCTAACAAATAATCATCATTTTTACATTATATTGTATTAATTTCCATTTTAATATATAAAATAGACATTAAAATATAATAAAAAAGTTGAATATATAATTAAATATATAAAAGTTAAATATATAATTTTGTTAGATCCTATTTTAGGAAAAATTAGCAGGAAACAGAATAATGTATATTTTTTATTATATAATCGCTAAATGAATATAAATGGCGTTCTTATCGAATATCTCACGAGTCTTGATTTCTATCTAGACTTTGTTTTCGAATCTTGGATTACTTCAAATCCGATCCCGAGTAGTTTTGCAATCGGAGGAAGAGAAGCGCGCACATGCTTCGAGTTCGCGCTCGGCTGAACTCAAGAACTTGGATTCAACACTTATTCAGCGCTCTATTTCGGTACATCCCGTACTAAATTTACGTAAACACGGGCGTGCCTTCCTTCCCGCGGAAGAGCCGCAGAAACGTAAATAAAAGAAGCGATTCGCGTAATATACACAATTTTCATAACACGAAACGCGCTCTTTTAGACACGCGAAATATCTCCGAATCTGCGAGAAATCGATTTTAAATAATTTTATCATTGTTTTACGTTTATTAATTTACATACGTATCTTGCGAGAAGAAAGAGAGAGGGAAAGCTGAAGAGGAGCTTCTCGCAACTTGAGACAATTTTCCAAGTTAATTACCTCGGAAGTTAATTCCCTATTAACTTTCCGTTCAAGTTTTCCATATGAAGTTAACGCAAAAATTTCATTACCAATTTTCATCTGGAAAAATAGGAACCAAATTTTATTATCAGATCCTAAGGGAAATTCGTAATACATAGTAACGGACACCGAGTACGATAGCAGGCGAGGCGTAGCGCGAATGCATGCGTGGTATGTGGATAGTTAATAGCGCTCGTCAACAGATTATTCGAGATTACGGCGACTAATACTGACGACTGTTTAAATATACAGTTACATTTGCTTTGGATTAAAGCGCTGCGTTAAATCTCGGTCGGTGCAGCCCGGAATGCACGGAATGCCATCCGCAAATCCGGGACATTCTACGACGACGTGCTACACATAGTCGTAAACAGCAGTAGCAAAACACTGTCGGTGGTGTCGGTTAGCTGCTCCGAGAGCTGCTCGGATCATTTCCATATTATAGCGAATAGTGGGGTTCCCGGGCTAATTAAGTGCCCGAAATGCTAGAGTTACAATTCATCTCAGTTGTTACACAAATCGATCTAGACGAGAAACACGATCGAGCTCTCAGGAGGTATTATGGAAATGGAGAATTAAAAATTAACCTCCTCCCCTTCCTCGTGCAAGTCAGCGATTCTCAAATATATAAATGCCGTAATCGCTTTCTTAGAATGCTTATAAATCTTTTCCGATTATTATCATGAATCTAATTAACGCGCTAATAAGATTAAACTGCGGAAAAATCATCTGAAATGAGCTGAAAGCGCATTTTCTCGAGAATTCGGTGAAATAAAATTTATAATTGTTAAAATCCTTTGATGTCGAATAAATCTTACAAAATACGCGTATCAAAAAAATTCCGCGCCAGCTGAGTTAAAATTAAAAGACCGCAATCGCCGAATAAGTATGTCAAGTAGTGATTGTACCTTCAATTAAAGCAGATTATATATTTTTTTATACGTAAAGTACGTGAATTACTCGGTATTTTTAGTTTGTTTTTTTGTTCGTCTTATATATTTTTTCTATTTCTTTAATTCTTTCTCTCGATATCAAATTCGCAAGCTCTGGTCGTCAATTCGAGATATAAGTTAGTAAAATCATATAACTTTATTAAGCCGATTACTTTTGCCTGTATCTGATTTTAGAATTAAAGAAGTTTGAAAGACAGTCTTTCGTGATTCTTCGAATTTTGAAATCTTGCACAGTCAGAAGGAAATTCGAGCAAAGTCGCGCATCTGTTCGCGCAACCACTTTCAACGGCTGTCGGAGCATTACCCCGATCCACCGGATCTATCATCCTTCATTGAATCTTCAAAGAGCATTTCGCATTCAGCTCTGACATTCACTAATCTATTCCCGAACACGACAGATGAGATTGCACGGTAGTGCTCTGATTTATATCTTCGCGAACTGTCTGGCTCGGAACTTGATGAAACTTGCTATATTTATGGACCAATCGCGTGTAATTTTTTGTCATGCATATTTTTTTTTATAATTAAACCTTGGAATTGCAACGCACTGCGAAACTAGAAAAGATACAAAAAAATTATCGGAAATTTTCTTGTGGATATATAATATTTATTTTGTTCTTAAAACATCATCAAGAATTTGAATTTTTTTTTATGGTTTCCAATAATATATATAATATTAATAATTTCACAAATAAAAGTTCAATCTTTAATCTTTGATAAAGTTTTTATCTTTAATCTTGAATAACAATAAATAGAATGAAATTCAAAGGTAACCTTTCTCGTTCTAAAAACCTGCCAAAATTCCTCAAGTCGAAAGAAAGACGTTCATGAATTATATATATATTTTTAGCTCCCGATCTAGAGTATTGGAATCTATTTTCGAAGAGAAGATGCTTTGCAGGTTGGTCCGATAAATAATATACGAATCGATTTGCCGGAAGTCATCGCACGTCTCCCGCACGGAACTTGTAGCATGCCCGAATACACAATGTATACCTTTGACGAGCTATATTACGACATAATACAATGTTGACGACGTCGATAATGCAATGAGGTGGCGACTGACGGAGGGACCCTATTTCTGAGACAATTTCGAAACTTCTCAGCTACTCGATTACACGTGCGTGAAACGCAGATCGCAATTTCCTACGATAATATCAGGTATTCATTTCCAGGTTAAATCGATCGTTTATTAATACAAACTGCATTCTCACTAGAAGTCTGACACTATATCGAAAGTTTAATCATTTTATCTGGAATTAAAAACAATAGAAAACAATTAAAATTTTAAAAATTTATATACATTATTGCCCTTTTTTCATACTTTCAAAAAGATATACATATATTGTAATTTTTTTACATACAACTAATAAAATAATTCACGCACGCGAATTATGTATGATACATACATTCATATATTTCCGATAGGAATATATTTCCAATTCAAAATCGTATATATAAGTCAATTATATAAATTGACTTTATAATATTTAGTAAAGCTTTTCAAAGTGTAAAATAAGCGAAATTATATATACTACTATCACGTTACATTAATTAATATATATTAATATTATTTTAATATTATTATATATTGAAACAAAGTATAACGACATATATTTCGAGATAAACGCGCAAACTCGCTCGGTTATAATTGCTAAAAAATTGGTATTATTAATATCGGAATAAACAAACGCTGCGTAAAATATATACGCATGTTTACTAACAAAGCGCTGTTTTTTAAATGCATTTATCTTTCTCTATTTATGCAAGGCCGGTAGAATTTTTCCACTAGACAACTCTAGAAAATACGATAGATGTAATTTTGAATATGTGAATATGTGTTTTGAATTGTTTGAACCATCTATTTTGCTATGCATAAAGACTAATTACATCGCAATTGTTATATAAACGCATTGATAATGAGTTTCGTGGGATCAAATGGCATAAATAGTAATTGTTAATGTAACGGTCATTTAGTAATAATATATGTAATGCTATGTGTATAAGGAATATCAATTTCACAACTACTAATTCATCATGTGAACAATATGAGGACAGAAAAATTAGAAGAGAGAAATTTGATACACGATTTTTATTTAAAAAAAATTCGATTATTAATTATATTTAAAAAAAAATTATTTTATGTTATAAAATCTTAATATTCATATTTTAAGAGCAATGTGGTTAAAAGACTTTCTCGAGAAAGTTATAAATTTTATCGGCTAAAAAGCGTATCCTACTTAAAAATATTTTGCGTCTCTAATTAACTCTCGCCATTACTTATTTATCATTTCAGTCTCGTATTTTACATTAAAGGCTTAAACGACTCGTGTATTTTTAATAATTATAATTTTTTTATCAAAATTGGAAAGAAATATTTTTTCACGCAATTAAATTTAATCATTTTTTAAATCACGGTTTCTGGAAACAAATCATTAATTTCTTTTTCAATCGCAAATTTCTTTTTCACTAGATATATAAATATGTATAATCGATAATGAAGCTTTATTTTACTGGTGTTTGTAGCTGAATAAAAGAAGACTAGCGATTTCTCGTGTAAAAAGAATGCAATATGAGCATAAATTAAAATATAGTAAAAACGAGGATATATCAAAAAATGGAACATCGAAAATATTTTTCTCGATAGTTGGCATACGTTCTTCGCGATGGTCGTTAAATGTACCGGATGATTACGTTTGGGGATCGGTGAAACGAGATCTGCAGATTCGTACGACAAGTCGGGTACAAGTCATTGACAGATACGATCGACGCCCCGACGTGCATAGCCAGTTGATCGAAAATTCTATTCTCCGGGCAAATTCATGCGGGCTCACGAATCCGTTTGTTCGACTATGTCCGATGAACGGAAAGACCACAGACGGCAGAACGCGACAATCGACTATTGAAACGTTCGCAAAGTTTCTACCCTTCTCTTCTTGACATTTGATATTTTTCAGCCGTCGCATTGAAACTTGCAATCCAAATCTGTGGTCTTTTTTATCTTTAATCATTGATTTAAAACTGGTTGCATTTATTCATTCCTTTATAATAATATTAAATATGGATACATTATACAAAATATTAAAAGTATCTTTATAGAATTTCTTGTCAACAATGTATGCAGTTTTAATATTATTATTCTGAAAATATTATTTTTTTATTTTTTTATAGATTCTTTATGAATATTTATGAAAATTCAGGATCTCGAATCTCTGTGTGAATTGTTGAGCAATTTTAATATTACATTTTTTGCATATTATTTTCAGGGAAAATAACAATTCATAATGTAAAAAAGTAGTACAAAAGCGCGTTTTAGTTTTAAAATTATATAACTCAATATAAAATATTAAATTTATATAAAATATAAAATATTTATATAACTAAATATTAAGCGTCAATGTTCAAATTAAAATAAATTTGACCGCAAAATATCAACACACATTATTATAAAAATGATCATTGTAGAATGACAAATGTAGGTTGTTTGCGATACAGTCAATTTACAATTGCAAATTCTGTCAATTTTAGCATTTATTGAGAATTCTCTTTTAAGAGAAAAGATTTCAACTGATGAGATAATTAAATTTATATATTATTTTGTTTTTGAAAATGTTAATTGTTTTAAAAAAATATTAATACCCCTTATCTTCATATATGTCTTTTTTACATATTTGCTGAACAGGCGGATTCTATTTTGAAAGTAACAATAGTGTGCGCAGGCTGACAGAGTCATTCTTAGCGATGGAGTTGTAATGGAATACTGTTTGAACCGTTCGCCATTTCGTTTGCCAAGTAGAAAGAAAAAATGAAGATATTTCAATGTCGGAAGTTTCGTCAGGAGCTAGTGACTTACTTGAAATTAATTTTACAGAGAGGGGGAGAGAGAGAGAGAGACAGATGATATTTCAGGCAGAAAGGTATTACTTTGGATTAATTCCCTGGGAACTGGATTTAAGATGATAAAAGAGACGATAATGTTAAATGAAGAATGAAAAGTCCTTTAAACTATGATCCTCGACATTCATCTCGTTAAAATAATTTATTTCATGTACGATGCGAATTTACAATTCGTCAAATAATAATTGCTGATCATTATTGTAACAAGCCAAGAGCGATTCATGCAATGATTATTTAACCGTGCAATTAAATATCGTTCGGAATTTTCTCTTTCCGATGAAAAACAACCTTAATTAAACGCGAGTATTGGCGATTGATTGATAGAAATTAATGAGGCGCTCGCATATTTCGTGTGTTAAAATAATAGCTGTTTTCTTTAATGGCATGTTGTATCCAATTAATATCCAATGATGGAATTCAATGATGGAAAAATATGTCGTTTTCGAACATCGCAATTAAAAATATCGCGCATCCGCGAAAGAGTAAAATCAAATATTCAAGTAAACGATAAAGCGCGACAGAAAATGTGTCGCAATTAATTTAATCGGTCTGCGGAGCAAATTGTCATCGATCACGACACGATATATGCATCCATCTTAAATCGGTGCATCCCATTTACCTCTGCAAATCCCGGGAATTGCCGGTATGTAATCTAGACTGGCGACGACATGACCAAGTCGACACAACGCGATCCTATCGATTCCCAGTTCTCGTGCATAGTTTCAAGACACAAACCCCAAGATAACGATTGATCCGATTATATCAACAATGCGTCCACGGGGATGGAATATCACTCGCTTCGTTTCGCGACACTTGTCTTTCGCGGATATTCATGCGAAAGAAGAAAAATGCGCGGTAATTGAAGTGAAACTTGAGACACTCGTTATATTCCGAGATTCTTTGAAGAGAAAAGTTCCTCGAACTCTTGCAACGTTTCCTCTCCTTTTTCTTCATGAGTTCAGTTTTCTCATTTAAGGAATTTTGCAACGATCCTCGTGTGTTTTTTGTTTTGACGGAGAAACATACAATTTGGTATTATGCTAAAAAGATCCAATAGAGAAAATGGAAATTTCACACGAGTGATTAAAAGTCGAGGGAAAATATTATTTTTTATTTCTAGCGTCGCTCGACTGTCAAAAGAAACAATTATCGACGCGAAACTAAGATTTTTGGTTTTTTTAGCTGAAGTGAAAAATTTATAGTGATTTAATATGATTCAGAGTTACAAGTCTGTCGCATTATCCTTGATTGTTGATCAGTCATTTTGCTGTCATATTTCACATTTAGTCGGAATGACGTTTGCTTGCCAACTGTCATTTGCATTACGCTTCCCTGTCGGACATGCGCGAGATATCGCAAGCAGTCGAAGATTAGATAATGGCCAGATGCGTCACTCATTCTCATTTGCCTTGATTGTTATATTGATTATACCATATAATTATTTATTTTCGATCACATAATTATTTATTTAATCATATAATTATTTATTCTCGATATCATATGTACTTACATATTTTAACACGATTGTAACAAATAGATTCATTTTAATCATAAATTAAAGCGACATTTTATCGGCGAGATAGACCATTTATATTTTTCCAGTTTCTTAATCACTAATTCTATTAATTAAAATAATAGTAAACAATTTAAATATAAGACAAAAATAAAAAATGATACATAGGAAAATTGACTCGCAGTAATTAATATTTTGATAAAAATGTAATTACAATTTTTATACAATTCTAATCGTGTATTGTTTTAAAAGGGCCATTTTCATAAAATTCAAAAATATCAATGCCACGCAAATCGCAAGAAATATCCAGTTTTATGCATACAGATGGCTTCAATGGAAAAGCGACCAAGTAATCGTAGCCGAAGGGATTGCGGCTTCTATCGATCCTTCATTAGTTATGCATCGCGTTGCGTTGTGGTTATCGGAGGCGATGGAAAATAGCGAGTATAATCCGTTGCCGGGCGCGGATTTTAATCGTATTGTATACCTCGACGCACAAACAAAATGTATAGTAATAACGACGAATGGGCGAAAACTTCTGGAAACCTTCCAGAGTGCGTTTAGCCGCATCGACGAAGGGCTGCAGGATGGCGTATGATGGAATTTAACTAATAACCATTCGGACACAAATTCCAGGAATTTCGTATAGATATTTATATATATATATATATATATATATATATATATATATTTCAAAACATATTACGAAGGTTGATCGCTCGATTAATATGGAAGTGACCGCAAAATGCGGGGTTCGACCCGAAAATATTATGAATGATCGAGGAGCTACATCCTGGGATATAATAATCGCCTCGCGGTTTCGCGTTTCGTTCGACGTTTTAATCCGATAACGAGGTACATTTGAATTGCCCGACTCTATCACAATGACAAGCAGAATGTTACGGCAATGGCAAACGTGATGTCATTTCGTGTCTATTCAATCAACGGCCTTACTCCTCCTTTCCGGAACGTAATCCTTTCGTCTCCCGATTCGAATTACAACGCCGGAATTAATTCTAGCATATTGGCCCGTGTTCTGATTGCAGAATTATTCCTAAACGTGATCGGATGACTAAAATCTGGTGTTTACATTACAGATTTCTCAAATTATTTAAATAAATTTTCATATCGAGGAATATTTCAAAATCAATTGATTAATTAACTTTTACTCGTTACTTGGATTCTAATGAATTTTATCATATCAGATTTTTTACTTAAACCTTAATTATCAAAATATTTTATGTATTAAACCTATGGTAAACTTTTCTTCACAATATTTTGTGCTTTTAAGAGACTACATTAATTTTAAATCAGTTGAGAAATTTATTATTAAAATTACAGAGCAAAATAAGCTTTATTCTTTAATTTTAATAATAAAGTGTAAACTTCATTTCGACTATTCTTTCTTTTCATTTCGATAATATTTTTACCGATTGTTTCCGATCTTACATACTATCCTACATCATGGAAAAGAATTAGATTAATGATAACTTTAAGAATCAACACATTCGAAGTTGTTCGAAGACTGGCAAAACATAGACACGAAAGACGAATTGGGATATTTTGTGAAATTTATCGACCACTTCGCTACCGAGTCAGTTGCTCGGAAATCGAGTTCTTACGATCTAACTTACGTACAACTAACTTGGCCTGTGAGAAACACGAACGACAGATCGGGTCGACGTAAAAATCGCCACCAAGTTTCACGCCATAATTCACCGGATAATATCCGAGTTAAGTGAAACGGGCACAACGCGAACAAATATCCGAAAACACTCTCCGCTTTACGGCTTGCCGGTTACTAACTTCGGTTTCCCAATCTTGCGACAATCTGCGTAAAGAGGGGCGGTGGGGGTTTTTCAAGAGCTTCGGAGCTATTAATCTTTGGTATCCCGCAGCATATCTAAACGAACAGACGTTGAAGAGAATTTGTCCCACATCTCCTTACTTTCTACATAATTAATTTTATATTAAAATTATTTAGAAGAATTAAATCATAGATTCTTCTATTTTATAATTATGTGAATTAATTTTAATTTATCATTATATTTAATTCGATTTGATCGTTTATGATGGATCATCTGCGTAAAAAGTTCATGTTTACAAAAATTTATTGCACTAAATTAATATCAATACATTGAATTTTATCAAGTTTTAATTTTGAATTCTGTACTTTTAACATGCAATCTTCAAAATTATATGAAATGATAATTACGTTTCCTATCAACTTAATTAATTTTCAAATGTAAACTTCAATATTACATGTATTATTTACATTTAAATTTTATTCAACATTATATTGAATATTTACAAAGTCTAAATTTTGAATATATTAATAAGGATACTTCTAGAAAGAGATACTCGGAAATAGACGCAACTATTTACTTTGCCCGATATCAATCTATCTCTAACGAAAACAGCGCAATAGAGAGACTGCATGTCAAATGAGTTTGCGGATCTGTATTTACCTTTACCCGGCGATATTTTTTTTTAGCCAGTACAATACATCATCCGAATGTTGTCGCATTTTTTTTCAGGCACGTTGCAACCGCAGGCTCGTCAATTAGCGTTTCGCAACGTTATTCTCCCCGGTGCCGGTCATCAGAATTATTTATAGAGCCGCGGACAAACGCGAATCGCTCAAAACCTGATGGCATTATATCGATATCGCGGATAAGCCGAGGATTCATCATGTGTCGAAACAGATATGAAATTATAAGCATGAGAAAAAAGTGCGATACACAATATAGAACGTACGGCGCGCGGATTGTCATCTGTCAAGAGAATACGTCGATATTTGCGCTCTCTTTTCGTGCGTTTGCGCGTGTGCGCGTATCCCCGTATCTGACATTAATCGCAATTGAATTTCGGCCGGCAAAATTTGGTAAATTCGCGAAATATCGAATTTTCGCGAAGTTTCCGTTAATGGCCGACGAGTATACGGCCGAACTCTAGAACGAATTTGCGCGAACGGTTTCTGTAGCGCTTGTTATCCTCCTTTTTTCTTGTTTTTCTATTTTTATTTTTGCACAAGTTTCGCGAAAACAGCTACACGCTAACGACAATCCTCCACACGAGAGCAAAGAATATTAAATTTCGCGAAAATTTGGCGTTTTTTATTCAGCGAATATGCAGGGAAATGTATTCAATGTATTCAATTTCGTATTCGGTTTTAATAATGACGTATATTTCCTTTGATGAATTTCAAGGTAATTTTTCTTTAGCAAAGAGACTGGATAAATTCACCTCTTAATTTCCACATTTATAATTTTACCAAGCAAACAACTTATAAACGATAAAAAAATGCTTGGATAGTTCCAAATTGAATTTGCTTTAAAAGAAATTTAATTGGCTTTAATTGGTAAAATATGTAATAAGTATTTACGATATATGATGCGATTTCTATCAAGATATTACGTGAAAAAAATTAGTTGCAAATTTATATCAAAGAAAAGCTAATAGAGAAAGAAATTCTAAGCTGCTATTAGCTACAAAGTTCTCTACTATTTAATCATATTCCAATACGAAAACTTCGTAATTAATACTTTGCTGTTAATTAAACTCTTTAATGACGTAACATGATTAAAGTCTATGAATAATGAAATTTGATATATATTGAATCGACATTAATTTCTTATATATTTTCATTATGTATTTCCATTTTCAAACGATATTAGCATGTGGAATAAATTTTGCATAATTATCCTATTACATTCCATATTAAAAATATAATTGGAAATACATAGAATAAAATATTAGATAACAATATATAAGATTTTTAATTATTCAATTCTTACTACACCAGATATTTTGAAATAAAGAAACGTTATCGTGAAATATGAAATTTAACATCTTTTATACAAATAATACCATTATTTCGTATTTCGTAACAATAAATAATCGCAAAAATTGTTATAAATTTATATTATTGGAAAGATAACTTTTTCTACTACGCTTAATTAATAGACAAGAGAAATTTTGTACGATTCAACAAAGTTGACGTTTAAACAAAACTCGTGAATACACATAACAACAAAACGCCGCTGGCTAGCCAGGTACATTTGTATAGAATCAAGAGAGAAAGCTTTCCCAAAACACATTAATCTATTTTAGCAACAAACTTTGCTACTAGTTTAATGGAAAAAAAAAAAAAACAGAAATTATATATAAAGACAGTAACCTTGCTGCTGCATCGCAGTTTTATTAGTCAGCGGTCAATTTAATAATTACGGCGTGTTCTCGCTTTATATTTAAGCAAGAGTGAAATTTTGATGAATCTTTCTCTCCGCAGTATCGTCGTCGCAAATTGGATTCAAGCGAGATATGAACTTTGTAAAAGTGTCGTTCGTGTGAAACATCGAATACATTATTTCCATTGGGGCGTTGTAGTAAACCCCGTCGAATAAATTTTGCATGGAAAGGAACGATATTATTTTTTTCCGACAACTTAGTTTTAGATTATTAACCTTTCTCGTGGAAAGTTAACAATTTTGTGCCGAGATAGGCCAAGTGATCTATTTATTCTACTATCAGGATCGAAAATAGAAAAATAATTAATTTCGCTTTTCAAGAGTGGATCATAAACTAATTTTTTTGCTTCATCATTTTTAGCATTAAATATTTTGTTAAATAGAGTCCTAAAATTATGATCTTACATCAAAAAATCTCAATAATTGAAAAGATGAAAGAAAAGATAAAATTATATCATCGTGGATATCCAAAGTTTAAGATGTAAAATGTCACTTGACACTGTAGCTTCTGTCGTGGAAGTTGTTGAGAGTGATTCTTTGAAAGTTTATTATTTTTCTTTTTCAATATTCGAACACAGTACATCCCCTATATGTTACAAAAACGATTATAATCCCAGAATGGCATGTCTGATACATAGGATGCGGAAGATTGATGTCGCGCTGTTAGCATCTGTGCATCAGTACCTCTCCGTCATCATTATTTTACGCAACAAAGCGTGAAGGGAACAGAATAGAGGGAGTAACCAGAGCCGATAACCCGTAAACGCAAAAATGTCAGATATATATATAGAGATCCCTATGAATCTATCTACGTATATAGCAACGAGGAATAATGAAGCACGAGATTCGTGCCGAAAGTTACGGCAACGTCGTATCATCAATTATGATCCACGCACTATATATAATAAGGAACAAAAAAAAGAAGAAAAAAAACGACCGGGTCGATATCCTCGGGTACGATGGCGCCTCTGGCTTTGCAATTTTTAATACGATCGATCGGTCGACGGTATAACTCTCTGATCCCTCCCTGGGAATTCAGGAAGAAAGAAAAAGAGAGAGAAGAAAAGTGTACTCATAACAACGCTGGATGTAAAATAGGAGCAAATTAAAATAGAAAAAATACGCCGTCGCACTAACTTTTTGCTAGGTAAAAAATTGTCTTCTGTTTTTGCTGTACGGAAGGATCCCGGTCCGGCGTGTGAATTATGTGCGATGACCAGTATGAAAAAAAAAAGAGAAGGAGAGAAAGAGAGAGAGAAAAATAAAAAAATAGAGAGAGAGAGAGAGAGAGAAAGATGAGAGGATGAGAAATGCTGCGATAATTTGACCCGAATGATACAAAGGTTCGCATTCGTTTGATGCTTAAGCGTGATTGCTGAGATGAAATTTAATTATCGAGCTATTAAACCTTGGAGAAATAAATGAACTGTATGAAATAAATGCGTCATATTGATCGCACTGGATGGAAAGTGATGCTTTTCAAATTTTACAGAATTTTAGAAAAATTTTATCGATATTATGTAATTTGTGAAAATGTCATACTCTTTTTCAAAGCTAATGCCATTTCTCAATGCTACTGGTATACAGACACACACATATTTTAAAAAATTAATCACTTTAAAAAAATATATATATTATATTCTGTCTCGTTACATTAAAATATTTGCAATAATATTCCGAATAATGACATTTTTCAATTTATCTATATCTCTTTGAATGATACATATTTCAATTTTCAGTAATATTTATAAGATTGTATGTTATACTACTACAAAATTAAGATGATTTATATATAAAAGATGACACATATAAAATATATATCTTGTTAATTTTTTTGAAAAATACATAGAAAAAAAAAAGAAAGAGTAAAAATATAAAAATAAAAATTAGAGACAGATATATTACAAATAATTTTGTGTGTGAATTTCTTTTTTTAAAAAATCAAATATTTTTACACAAAGATCTACATAATCTGCATTTATTGCATAAATGCACATAAAATGCGAAATCTAAAAATATGACTAACATAATCTGTAAAATTATACGTTCGTTTTTAATATCAAGACAAATATCTCGTGCGTATATTACTCTTTTCTTTTTATACATGTATACAATTTTAACATTACTTTTTACCTTTTATTAAGCTTTATTAATGATAAGCTTTATTAATGATTTTTTAAGTTTTATTAATGATACTACTTCTATTACTACTGCCTAAATGTGTAGATAGCTTTCTGAATAAATCTTCATAAAATTTTCATGTCATCTGTATAGACTCTTGTATATATATGTGTGTGTCAGAACAAAAGTAAACTTGTATATGTTATATGCTTACTCTTTCGGATAAAATTGCGGTAAAAGAACCGTGATATGGCTTTTCAGCTTCATCCCTAAGTTTTATCTTTTCAGCCCGAAGCATTTAGCATTTTCCAGCTATGACAATACAAACTATCATGACGATCCCAAGTCGTTTTTCGACACAAAAGTACCATTCTTATTGTTATTGTTCTCTTTAGATCCGCTATTATTTCTTATTCGACGTTCCAATCTTGCCTTTTGTCCTACAATACGTATATAAAATGCAAGGGATTCAAAAGCGCTGACTTGAATCGAGACTCGATGACCCCGACAGCTCGTTCTCTCACCGAAAGATCACCAGCGTGTGGCATATAGGGTGCTCCAAAAATATAAACAACGATTTGCACACCACATTACATCAATCGTGACAATAAAGTGCCGTGTAAATATGGCTCGCCAAGCAAATAAAGCGCTTGGATGATTTATTTATAACGAAAATGCGTATAAAATGTGCAGGAAAAATTTAATTTGAAAATATGTTACGAGAAAAAATTACAGTTACACAAATATATAATATTATTATATATTATAATATTATTATATATGTTTATATAATTATAAATTATACGCTGCTTTCGTTATGAATGTAAACCATAATTTTTTTTATTAAAAAAGACATTTTGTTCTTATTTGCACATATTCTCTTGTGATTAAATATTTATAATTTTTAAGTCTGATAAATAAAGAGAGGAAAAATAAATCGCCTCGCTAAACATGTATACAATTTATCATCGTGCAATTAAATGCACATTTCGAAGCTACTTTATTTTTTCTCGCAACAGACTAATTTTTTTTTATTGTACTACTAGAGTACCCTGTATAGCCACAATCGCAAAAAGAATCACGTAAATGTAATGCTGGTCGGCGATCTTTCGACGAGTCAACTTCCAATATCTCTAGGATTAATTGTTTGTGAAGTTTGATGTTGGAAGTGAGAGGGAAGTTTGCCCATCAAACAGAAGTTTCATCGCGATCCGATGGATTGGAATGGCAATCGCGAATGCGTGAGCAACTGCAAATTGTCGGACGAAATATTTTTTCGGTGAAAAATCCGTGCAATTTTTGTAAAATATTTCAGGTGCATTGCTCACGTGTGAAAAAAAGCTCGATATTCCGGTTCGATCGAGCGGACAAAAATGCTTAGACTCGAACAAATATAATGGCAGAATCGATAGAATATAATGGCATATATTGATAGCAGTTATAAAAATAATTAAAACGATTTTAATAATTGCTTTGGATGATTTAATTGTAAGCGTCTTAAAGCCCTAGTCGATAAAGTGAATTGAAGTAATAGATTTTCGATATACATATATATTTACTTTGGCTTTTTATGGAATGTTTCAATGTTCATTTATGTAAAATATTAATTACAATCAATTTTATGCCTTTTTCTAATTATAGTTTACGAATTATTTATATCGATTAATCGAGATAAGAATTTAAAATTCGAACAGATTTAATTTATACGTTATATATTTTTCAATTGTTGTTTCATAAAATACTTGGATTAAATTCTTTGAAAATTATTGTTAAATTTTATTTGTCGCATTTTTCAGTTTATTTAACGCATTTATCAAAGAATTTGTTGCTAGAATATTTCTTCAACAAAAAAATACATTCATATAAAATCTCTATAAATCTTACATTTTTTACGAGCCGGTTTCTTACTGGAGATGTTCCATAGCGAAAAACTCATCCATCAAAGTCTTCAATCTTTCAGTATCATTTATCAGAAATCCACGTGGTAAGAACTAGAATTGCCGTGATGCTGTCTATCGCAATTTCGTATATGTTCCTCGTTAAAGAACGAAAAGAGGAGACAGGAGACGAGAATCCTATATCGAAAGGATCGACGCTCCCGGGGTGAAGGTATCCAGAGGCTCGCGTTAAATCTTACACTCGATAGCACCGCGATCCGGGTATTATCCGGAATCATATCCATGGCACCTGGCCTCACCGACCGGGATCGGCATCGATATTGTCATCGGAATATATGGGTTTCCGGGTCAATACGCCCTGACAGGGAAGTACGTGCAATAAGGGGAATAGTTGGTGCGGAGCCATCCCCCGCTTTCGGGGGATGGCGCTCCGAAAGCGCAGCAGAATCGATATTTGTCACGCAAATGAATTCTCGAATTTGTGGACGCGGCGAAAATCGCGGATCGCGAAAGGCATTTCGTCTAAAACAGACACGTCTGGAAGGCGAACGATTGTCTTTTTCCCTCGTGAACCGCCGACATTGCGCACGTCTGCGACCAAATTATGGAATACACTCGAATATTCGGGTATCTTTGCTATTCCGAGATTGGAATAAGTCACATTCAATCGAAAATAAATAGTTGAATAAAGGGACTGTAGAATTCTTTGTTCTTTTTACTATAAAATCGTGAAATATTTGTAATTTCGTACGTTAAATTATATAAAACGCGAGATAAAAACGTCTTCTTAACATTGTGATTTTTAATAAATTGAATTTACATTTTATTTTTTTATATTTGCATTTCAATCATTCAACTGTAAAATTTTTACAAAATGAAAAGAAAGGAAATTAAAAATTAAATATTTTAAGAATTTTTAGAAATTCAGTTTTACACGTACACACATGTTGTGTATTTGTCATAAAATAAATGCAGACTTTTTATCGTTCAGGAACAATTTTTAATTATATAATACAATTATATCATGTGTATTTATATTTTCTGAAAAATAATTCATGTAAAATAATTGGCAAAACATGATATACATAAGAAAGAATTAATCTAACATCGCAAATTCTCTCCATATATCTTACGTCGACCATCGTCTAATGTATGATAAAAAAACTTGCGTCTCGACTTTGTTAATTTATGGCTGGGAACGATGTCGCGAAGCTAAAGTTTAGTAGCACGCCAGCGAAGTAGGATGTGCGTTCCGAAATAAATTATCAAAGTTAACAGACGAATAGACGGAATCGACTTAATTACGGGTACTTGTTCCGTATGCTACGTAGCGAAACTCGAAATATCGTAGAATACTCGGGGACGTAAACGGCGACGCACAGAGCACCTAACACTTTGTACTCGCGCCTTACATATCGTTGACCCAGTATCAAGTTGCTCTAACTCTGTTGGATGCGAGTTAGATGAAATTTACGAGAAATCGCGGAAAACTTTAAGCTACAAGTGATTAATAACGTCGTTTTCAACGCCGTTCTCGCCGAAGCTCCTTAAACATAATCCATACGAGTCATGACTATTTCAGTAACTTTATGTTTCCCTCGAATGTTTTCTTGTGATATAATAACGAAGTAAATTACATTACTTTATATTAAATAACAGATTCATCAATTTACGAGTAATTAAATAATTGTAGAATGAAAGAGCATTCTATATATTTCGAATTTTACAACGTAAAGTTGATGGAACACTTTAAAGAGGAAGATAAATATATGATTCGATCCGATATAAACTCTATAATTAAGATTTTCTTTGAATCTTGTCAATAAAAATTTTAAAGTCTTAATAGTTTTAGAAATAGATTCGATGAGGAAATTAATTAAAAAGCATTTAATAATCGAAAATAAAGTATATGGTACAGTTGTAAGCGACTCGATAAGATTCATTAAAAATATTCATTAAGAAAAATCGATTCCAATGAAACAAAAATCTTTAATTATAAGGTAACCCGCAAAGGTTTCGAAACACTTGCATCTAGAACGTAATGAAAAATAAATGTACAATCAACGGAAAATCCACATATTACTGTGCAGCAAAAAATTATATTCAGAGAATATTTTTCTTCCTCTTTTGTATGTAATTCGCGCGTGTAGCATAGGAAATTCAAGTTATTATGTTTGCGCCAGATTTATTTTGAATCTGTCGATCAGTTCAGATTATACATTATAGAACGACTAATGGAATTTGCGATGTCAGGAGACCGTAGTAAAATCTTGTTATCGCGGAGAAACCAGCCTTATATAGGATAGTATAAATATAAAATGAGATGTATGTATATTTTTTTCAAAAATTCATATTAAAAAATACATAAAAAAAACTATTTTTGATATTGTAATTGTGAAATTATTTATATATTTATATATTTATTATATATATTATGTATATATTTATATATTTATTATATTAAATATATATTATATTATTTATTATATTATATGATTTATTATATATTATATTATTATTTAAATATATATTATATATAAAAATATAAATTATATTATTTATTATATTATATATCGATTTAAAATACAATTGAAACAATTAATTGTGCGTAATAATTAGTTTTTAAAAATCGATTATTTGGAACATTCGAACTTTATATAAAAATAAATCTGTAAAAGTATCAGCTGATTGTGCTTGCATTTAATTCGTGTTTGATCTTTGCATCCGTAACGAGCAGTCAGGAAGAACGAATATAGAAATAAATAAATATTATATTTAAAATAAAATATTGATTTTGTTTTGTATAACGGCGTAAGTCGAAGTTTCCAACAATCGCGGAAATCACGTGGAATATGGATTCTGCTCCTAGGCGCCGCAAGCAGAATAATTTCCGACTTCGTCGACGTGATGGGAATTGAATCGTGAGAAAAATAAAGGTGGAAACGAGAAAAAGAGCGTAAAAGGGATAACAACTCTTCCATCTAGTTCAGCAAAGTCGCCAAATGTAGTTTCGCGTCGATCTCGATTCCCTACAAAGTATCGCTTGCGTGGACGAAAAAAGCATCCCATACGCGAAACTTTCAAGAGCAATTGTATATGTTTGTCCCTTTTTTTGTCACGCAATAGTATTGTTTCATTTTTTGTTTTGCGAATTGCATTGTGTTTACATAGTTTAATTTATTCAAGTTATATCAATTTATTTTATTTTATTTTTATTTATTTTTCATAAAGATGGAAAAAGACAGCATAAAAAATAAAATTGCTCGTATTACATTTTTAACGTTTAAAACGTTCGTTGTAGAGAGAATTTGAGAAATTTTTCGTGATTTTATCATGTGATGCGATTAAATGCACTCAAGTATTTAAATATATTAACCATTGTGTACTATATAATTGCTGCAAAATGTATATTGTTTTATAAATTTGTCAAAGCAAATATTTTCCATTTTTTATCACACAGTAATGAAAAAGTATAAAAAAGATTTTTATTTAACCATTGAATAAAAATATTTTTATCCCCCTCTCAAAGAATAATATCAAAATAAATAAATTTCAGTAATTGAAAGATGATACGCTCTGTTAGTAATTATTATTATTTTCTCTCGCGCATATTTTATACAATATTTTATACATATTTTATACAAATCAATTTTTATGTATATTAATCTTCAAAACATTTTTATAGTTATAAATCGAATGCATTTAAATAAAATAATATTCATTTAAATAAAATATCAAATAATATTTCAAAAAAAGCTCTTTATATTATTCAATAGCTTGTATACGTTATATGTTATACTTTAGAGATCAACAAAAAAATAATTAAACTTTGCATGTTTTATATAAGTCATTACTCAACAAATAAATTTTTTATTTTTTACAAGTTTGAAATTATTATTATATAGTTGCTAGGAGTACAAATTTATATGTATGAGAATGTAATGATACGCGCAACATTCTGCATCTATGCGAATATAACAAGTTACTATGCAGTGCAGAGATGTCGGATATAGTCACGTGCCAACTCGAAGCTCTAGAGAATTTTATGTCGATGTTGAAGCTAGTTTTATACTTATGATTCTTTAAAGTTTTCGTACATGTGCTCGTATTATTCTTTTTGAGCAAAAGTCTACCGTATGCTGCCAATTTACATTGCATCAGTGAATACATCAATCTTCAACGACTAACTAGAAAAAAAAATATTAATAAAAATCTATCATGTATGTCGCGAATAATTATAACTTGTTATAAAATGTTTTAAATTAAAAATAATTTTAAACGTTTAGTTTAATATAAAAATTGCTCAAATTATTTACTCTTTATACAACAAGTCAATGTTCATGTAACTGTAAAATGATTGAACTGATGCAAAATTAAATAAAGTGAATTTATCAAATATTTTCCACATATTTTCGTCACATAGTAGTAGAAAATATAAAACACGGTTTTTATTTAGACATTGAATAAAAATGTATTTTTACCTTTTATTTCCTCGTCAGAAAACAGTATCAAATTGTTAAAAACAATTTACATCATATATTTATACTATAAATATACTATGTATTAATGTATACAAACATTTATTAAACAAAAAGATTTTAAATTTTTTTAAATATTCCTACTTTCTCAAATAACAATTTTTCCGTTTTCTCTGTACATTTGCTTTTTATAGACAGCACGTGTTGCGCTTTCGAAACATTTATTTCAAACAACATCAAATTTATATTCGATTAAATAATCAAATAAAACGATCGTAGCAGCTAATTTATTATTCTATCACCTGTCAAAAAACAGCTGATTGTTAAACCACGTAAATCAACGAAAAAACAATGTGAATTAAAAGTTCCAAACGTCGCAAAAAAGCAGTATTTTTCCTCGCTAATAATTTTCCAGCAAATGTGACCGACTGTATCCGTCCGTTGGGCGCAGATACTAGATGCATATGTACATATATGTGCGATATGCAAGTTAGCAATATGCAACCAGTCCTTCAAATATTCGATTGATGCGCGCGCGCGAAGGTGTCGGCCCAGCACGAAATTAATCCCAGCCCATAGCTGGGTGGGCGGGGGATGAGGGGAGCTTTTATGGCTTTTCGATACCGGCCAGCCACCTGCGTGCGATTTCTCTTGCGTTCACCCGACGCGAATTATTTAGCCGGACCGAGCTCGATGAAACACGCACTTGGCGGTATTAACGCGAGATTATGGTACATTCGAACCCGTATCTGTGTATACAGCTGTGTATATACCTCCATCTTTTTCCACACACGCAGTAAGAAATCCATCCGTGCCGAGTGTATTCGAGAAAGATTGCACGCTGCGATGCATTTCATGCACCATCTGCAACAGCCATATCCGCTGGTTTGGATTTGCAACAACGGAAGGTAAAGCGTGAGAGAGTCCTTTATTCGTACGTGCATTATACGTTTAATGTAAGCTTTGATTGTATCTCGAAATATTTCACGTTGGGAATTTTTAATGCCAAGAGAGAACATCAATTTTAACCGCTTGTAAGCTCGTGTTTCAAAATCTAATTTTAAAGCACTCGATGCAAAATTATATCTTCGCGTCCAATTTAGGAGAGGGACGGAAGAGAAATACCTATTTTTTTTTTTTTTAATATGAAAGGTTCATAAAATTTAAGCTATATGATACACATCTCAAAGTATGTCGAGCGATCCGAGGTGCTTCGACCCCGGTTTAAAATCGATTCCGCGAGATCGGGATGCATCGGAGGCACGCGACAGCGTTATTGCGCTCGTTATTTACCGGCGCGCAACCAAGCGATGCATCCACCGCATTCGATGCACTGCACGGCGTGTCTGGGCGTCGTCGATGGTTTGTTTACGCGCTACGAGAAAATTTGCGACGTTCCGAAGTTTTTACTGCGCTTCCGCCATGCTACGATGATGATGCACTTACTTCCGCAAGTATAGTTAGTCGCCGGAGACTAATTGCTTGTCTGGTCTGCTTTTTAACATGGCGAGAGCGTCCCGTCGAAGATCCAAGTTTGTAATACGTGACCGGTTTCGCGAAAAGAACGGCAGCTGCGACTCTTAAACTGCGTGAAATCTCTTGCCGAAAGGAACAGATTTGACGTATGTACATTTAGATAAAATTAACATTGTAACTTTTTGTATTTTGATACTATTAAAAAAAAATTCTACTTCATCCCACAGTTAAATTGTTATATATTTATTTATAATATCATAAGTAAAATAATTATGTTATATATTTATTTACAATATCATAAATAAAACAATTTGAGGGGAAACTTTACTTGATCCCACAGTTAAATTGTTATACAGGGTGTTTCTTAATAAGTGCGAAAAATTTTAGGAGATGATTCTTTGTCGAAAATTAAGGAGGGTTTTTCATATAAACATTAAAAAGTTCTAATAAAAAATTGAATAGGGATTGCTAGTTTCATTCCCTTATAATGATACGGGAGAAAAAAATATTAATAAATAACCTTTTTACTAGTAGAAAATGTCCACTTAATTCATTTCTTTAACTTGTTTCAAATTGGAGAAAAAAATAAAAACCTAATTTTTACCTCCATTTTTGGAGGAGTGTAACTCCTCAGGGAGGGATGTAAGAATATATGTTTATATGAAAAATTCTCCTTAATTTTCGACAAAGAATAATTTAAAATTTTTCGCACACTTATTAAGAAACACTGTATATTTATTTATAATATCATAAGTAAAACAATTCTGTTATATAGTTACAATATCATAAATAAAACAATTTGAGGGGAAACTTTAACGTGGCAAGTCATGTTTAACGCTGACCATCATTGATAATGCAATTCGCGTTCGCTATAGATTATTCCAAGTAGAGATGCCGTAGCTAGGTCAAACCAGATCGTGCAAAGTTAATCTAGGACAGTGTATACGCTGCATAGAGTAATCTTGTTAGAGTTGCACCAAAGTCTAGTTAGATCATACCCCGAGACAAGCAGTCCGGGCTATATACGTAGAGAAATCTGGTAATTGACTCTATTCTTCTAGATAGATAAAGTCATTTATCATGCAACGCATCGATTTATCTTTTTACGAGAAAATGTATCGCGAGCTGCTCGGAAAGTTCGTGCTGTAACTTGCCGAAAAGTTTCTCTCACGGAGAAATTTAAAAAGTTTCAGAGAGGCAAACATGGAATCTTTTGAAATTATATAAAAAGAATGGCTTTTGAAAAGTGCTTGTGAAATAAAAGCATGTATAATCGAATGAAGATATATTTATGCTTTGTATTTTTCCAATTCTTTGAAAAATCCAAACGAATTATCCAAACAATCCGATATTTTCACAAATATTTTCAACTGCGATGACAATTCAAGAGAAATATCTTCATTTAAGCAAACGAGAAATGGAAGAATTAAAAATTATGCAATAAATAAATAATATTCTTCGCGTGAGAAAAAATATTTTTCAATAATTCTTTTCCTAAAAAAATATGTACAAATATTTTACATTTATCTCGTCCTCATAATTACTTCGCGAAAATGTTTGCTATGAAGTTTACGATCTGTTTAAAATTCAGTAAGCATTAGAGGAATACGAATTACTAAACATCTAGTAGTACGAGGCATCCAGTTTACACGTATCTAACTATTACGCAACGGAATGCAGAATGCATCTGCAATGTTCGCAATATCCAAGTGTATATGGAAGATATAAATTGTATCAGATGACTCTCATCGTTAATCGATATATTCAATATATATAGTTGTACGGTCTACACGTTGTATAATCGATCTTCATACAACGAGTTACTCGTTAACCAAAACTAACAGTGCCATTTTATATACTAATGTTTCAAGAAATTGTGCAATTATATCGTGAGATTTTTCACATCATATTATTGCAAAATAGGCAGAAGAAATAGAGAAAGAAATAACAATGTACAGTAATATAAGTAATATAAAAATATGATTCCATGCTGAATATTCGTTATAATGTTTATGATTTTGATAAATATTTAGATTCAAAATTAATTTATGAAATTAAAGACGTTAATTTCGATTAAAATATTCATTAAATTATATCTACCAAATTTATCGCGATTTTAAGAGTAATATTTTATTTTTACTGCAAAATTAATAACGATTTTTATTTATTGCTTTGATATATGTATAGCTATTAATAATAATAATAATAAAATTTCAAGTTCAATGTAATTAATAAATTCGTTATAATTTTAATATAAAACAGAGAGAAAGTACTTATATTACTGTAAATTATTGATTATTTTCTTTGTCTCTGTTACCTGTTTTGCAATAATATAGTCTGAAAAATCTCTCGATATAATTGCACACGTAACGAGAGGATACGTTACATGGCAGGTAAGGGTATGAACGAGTACATTTTCATAAATTTAGAAGTTTATCGCACAAGCGAAATTCCACATAGAGTAAATTCACGCCATTGCGCATTTAAGCACGCGTTTGTGAATGCTGTCGCGCTAAGTAATTCCATTAAAACGTGCACATTTAACGCCAGCGTCGCGTGATTCGATCGCATCGTTTAATATCGGATCAACATCAAATAGGGCATCCTAGGCAATATTTCATTCAGTAAACTATCTATTAAAGTCGCGGGTTTTGATGGTTCCTGAGTTTGACATTAATTGACAATAATACATCGTAACTGTTTAATAATAATGAATTATTATGAATGGTTATCTGTCAATTTATATTGAACGATTGATGGCTAATGAATTGCCCAATAAATGTGTTTTATTTTATCTTGCATTTTATTTTAAAATAGATTTATTCTTTTTTTGTCTATAAATCCTTTAGCTAATTTAGTGCTACTGTTCTTTAATTTCTATTACTGTTCTATAATAAATAAATTAATATAAATTTTTATAGATAGCTTATGGGTTCATTATTATGGTTCTTTAATTTTCGAAAAAATTTTCATAGCATTTGAATCAATATTTCAATCTCTTTTTTAGGTTCATGAAAATTTAAATATATAATCTAAATATATTGGATAAAAATGGAAATAATTATTTATAAAATAAATATTTATATACATATATATATATTTGATAGTAATATTTAATCAAATTGTTTGAAAAGCTCTACATTATAAAGCAATTAATAAATAATATAACATAAAATATTTAATGAAAATAAGAAAACATTAAATTGTATGTAATTGCAAAGTCAAAATTTATTATATGAAAATAACTGCATAATAAATTTTATAAATAATGATAAATGTGTTCTCTATCGCGAGATAAATAAAATGATAATTTTAAAATGTTTTTCTTAACTTTTAAGCAACGTTAGCATTTTTCGTAAAAGAGATTGAACCATTTTAAAGTGTTAAAAAACGCTCTTCTTTAACACGAAGATTTACGAGACGCGATAAGATCGGCTCGAGTGAGTGAAAAACAAGCTCTAGAAAGATAAGGATTTTCGGAAAGGCGCTCCTTATTTTTCGATGAAACGTAAATCCTTTGTCAATGAATCCCTTATCTAGTTACATGAAGCACGTTCTGTAGCGCAAAAATTAAATTGCGTTGCAAATACGCATAGATGCGTGATGTAAATTGGATTCAGTGATTTCAAAATGTTTACCGAAAAACTGTCACGTCTTGCAAATTTCTCAATCGAACGATTCCCGTGAATATTTATCCTTTATCTAGATCCTCGTGAATATTTATGGAGTGGGAAATCTCGAGTGCGCGAACTACGGTCTCTGCGTCTTTCGCAAACTGTATATACGAATCCGTGCTCGATTTTTATAACACATTTATCGTCTCCCACGTGCAAATAATGTACGAGATCACCGATAAAGATAAGAAGTGTCTCTCGATAAGAGAGGAAAGAAAAAGATTGGCCTGATTTTAAAAGTATTACATAATTCAAAATATTTCATAATTTACATAATTCTTCATAATAATGAATCCACATAACTATTATATAGATATTCGAAGAAAGAAGATTCTCTCTCTCTCTCTCTCTGTATTGACATTATTATAATGTAATTAAATATTTTAAATTAATAATCATCATATAATAAATCCGTATATTATCAATATATAAATATAAAATATATAAATATATAAATATATTCTTATATTTATTATATATAAATATATAATGAATATAAGAATAAATATAATAATAAATATAATAAGATAATAATAAAATATAATATAATAAAATATAATAATAAATATAAAATACTGAGAGAAACATTAGGAGAGATTAAGAGAAAGGATTCTCTCTCTATCGATATGTTATTAAATTTAAATTTGACCGCACACCTCACTGTACTGCAAGAAGCAGAAACAGCTGATTGCTGTCACGTACCTTAATTAATTACGAAGTCTACTTGACGAGGCCTCAAATCGACGATGTTTGATCGAATACGCTTTCCGATTCGGCTGACAAGAAATAATATGGAACGATGCGCCCCTCGACAGATGAAAAATCCGAGCCAGCTGAAGATGACGCAGCACACGTCGATGACGAATGTCTCTCGCACTTTTCGATGATCGCCCGTTACTCAATTCGACACTCCCGCACAACTTGTAAAGCACGCGAGTTTCATAAACCGTGATCGATAACCATATAACGCGGAAGAACATTCACTGACGTGTACTAGACGCGTGATGTCAGGGGACATTGGAAGGACGCGACTTCGCGCTACTACGCGGCTCGTGACGTCACGTCGTGACGTCACAAGACGCCCGATTCCTCGACTGCCAGACGAGAATAATTAATTATGTAATACTCTCGTGAAAGTTTATTAATTAACCAGTACGCGATAACTACTCGGATTTCCTCGATCGACAAAATCGTAGGAATTATGGAAGATTGAAGATATATCTTGATAGATAAATCTCTGATCGCCGACTCGAACGACAAACAAGATGTCGACCCCTCGTCGAAAAATATTGTTGATAATTATCGATAATTAATACCTTCCAATCGCTCTTCTCGACAGTCCCGTACACTCGTAGCACAAATTTGACGACAAATTTTGCGACGCGCATAGTCGCGTATCGCAAAATAAGGATCGTTCGACGCAAAAATCCTGGCACAAAAAAGCTCACCCGCGTCCTTCTTGGAGAAGACGCGACGCCAACTTCACACGATTATAAGTAGCGTCGCCAAGTGACGCCGGTCGCGAACTAAATGATCTTGAAAAGGGAGCATTTGATTGGTTAATAGGGTCTAGGAGATTTCCTTGATCGGTTAATCGAACACAGCTCGCGTTTTACTTTCGAACACCCCCCCCCCGACACCCGCTCGCGGCCAACGCGTGTTCACGACTGAAGGGATACATTTTTTGACCGCGACGACGCGCGACACGTCACAAGGTCGTCTCAAGGTAAACACTCGGCGCGAGACAAAAAACACCGCGGATATATAACTCTTGGACCAGTAATTTTTAGACATAAACGCGAAACGTATCGCGAAAGGTGAGACACTTTTCTCGTAAAGGTTACACGCGAGATAATTTTCAAAAATTTTCACACATCAGAGTGCGCGTTAACAATTAAATATTGAAAATGAAATATTAGAATTGAATTAATTAGAGCAAAAGGAAAGCTAAGATTTTTTGTACGGCTTCACGATTACGCTAAAAACTTTTTTACGTGCGATGACTTTCAAGATGATTATTCTAATTAATAGTTACGTTAATTGTCAATTATTCTCGATTAATTATGATATAAAAAAAAATTCTCACACACACACACACAGATGTCGCGCGATTTGAGTAATAGCGTGAAGTTGTCTTGGCGTCCCCTTGCATTTTTTCGGCAACTTCACGAACGTAATCGACCATTATCGTTGTGACGCAGTGACAAGGATCCTCGTTTCGCGTTATGTAGTTGTTTCATTATCCGTTGCAAAGTGCGTCGCGTACGTGACAAGCATCGGGAGTGTCGAATCACGCGACGGGGGTGGTCATCGAGAGGCGCATAATTAGCGATTAACAATATTATTCGACGTTTATCGCGTCGTTTCGACTCGAAGCACGTCGAGTTCCATTGGAATTCTCCGTCTGCATCTCGTTATTTGCTCGATTTAATCAAATAGGACGATCACAGGGCCTGGGTATTATTATTTTCTAATTAATTGAGGGGTGATACTAATTAGGTGTTTTCTTACAATACGATGTAATCGAATTCGGGGTCGACGCGTCGTAATGTCTCGTGACGTCACGCCTAGTAACGTGAGGGCTTACGTCAAATTCTTCAAATGTCTACATCACGTGTCTACTAGATGTCGCGCGCGACAACTATTTCGCGTATGACGTCATAGGTTCATTTTGCGCCGAAGTCTATTACGCGCCAACGATAAGTGTCGGGAGTATCGAATTAAGTAACGGGTGATTATCGTGAAATGTTAATTAGTGCTTGATAGTGAATTTTCGAAGTTTTGTAATCGACACGTGTTGAATTCTTTGTGTATTTTTCATCTATTGAGATACTTTCCATCTATCGAGAAACACGTCGTTTTTTGCTCAAGGAATTGCCCAATGGATCTTCTAATTAATTAAGGTACGTAATAGTAATTAGCTATTGTTAGCTTTGCATTATAATTGAATTTGCTCGCTCGTGTTACATATTCATTATGAATGTATACATTATCATTCACGGATGGAATATCAAAATTCAAATTGTGCTCTGCCAATCAAAAATAAAAGTTACTACACAGAAAAAAAGAACGTTCTTGTTTTGAAAATATTTTTAGTTTTAACGTGGAAATCTTGAAATGAGATTATATTGCGTTAATTAAAAAAAATATAATTGCTTGCTTGAATGAAGCCATTTTGTATAGTTCAATCAAGAAAAATATATTCTTATGATTTAAGATTTAATTTTTTTGAATGGAAAGGAAATAATGTTAGGTAGAAAATAACATTTTTAAATCGAAGACTATAATTTTCTTAAAGTAGAATTAAATAATTATATATTCTTGAGATGACAATTACTATTGAAATAAGATTATAATATTGTTGAAATTTAAAATTATTAAATTCTTCTAAGAAGATTATAGTTGTACATAACTTTTTAAATTTTAAATTGTTGTATATAACTTTTGATTTGACACTTTTTTTTCTGTGTACAAATTGACATTTCTATTGTTTAAATTTCGGAATCAAAATATTTAAAAATTATTTAAAAATCGCGTATATATAAATTTAATTACACTTCGTGAAATATATCGTGAAATATATGCGTGACGCGCGAGCAGGAATGTCGTGCGAAATGCGAGCGAAAAATCATTAATTAGCGATCGTAATTAATGTGTTTTTTTTCCAGATTGGCTGATATCCACGCGAATGAATCCGGAGCAATGGAACGACCTGATGAGAAATCGGCGCCAACGAATTAACTCGTGAGTAAATTCAATTATTATATTTGCACGGTCTTGTGTTTATTCGATGATTAGAAATGCGCTTTATTTCATCGCGTTGTAGATTAACCTTTGAATCGAATTATCGGTCTCTGATACATATATTGGATATCGATTTATAATTTGAATATTTGAACTTTAAATGAACGAATGAAGTAATTTAATAAGAGATTAATATAGAGATGAGTAAATAAAACTGATGAATAAATTAAGATAATTTTTGCATTATATGTATTTCGAAAGATTTATTTATATTTTATTATTATTTTTACAGAGAATATTTATTTATGAAGCGAATATTTTTTTGTTTAAAAAGAATATGTATTTATTATTTAAGAGATTTTTTGAGAAACAAAAAGAAATTTCTAGTTAAATAATTTTTAAAAATTTCTTGATTTTTAAAATTAAAAATTTAAATAATAGAAATGTCAATAAGTTTCATTTAATTAACGGAGCAGCTTAAGTTTAATATTCTATCGATAAGTGATACAAACATATAATGAATATGTATAATATAATCCTGTTTATTTCTTGGTCAGTCTGTTTTCAACAATAATATACATAGAGTTGCATAATAAATAGAAATGCGCGCGTAACCCAGCATTATGATTAAATGTCACGTTCGCGGAATTTATCGGAAACAGTTTACATTTATTTGACGTTTAACTTCCGCACAACATATTGATGTAGACGTGACTTTACAAAGTTAATATATAGCGTCACGCCGTCTAGAAAATATCGCTTATTTTCTACCACGCTTGTGTAAGGAGCTATTTTACTTTCTTCAGCGTGCATCTCTCCCATCGTCGTCGCTTCGTCCTGCGAATGACGTTAAAAACCTACTTAAGGGAAAAACGGAGCGTGGCGAGATTACATGGCTCTCCTGTCAAAGAAGCAGAAACTGCTTCTTTTACCTTCCAAGACCATTATATGTCTGCGAATAAGTCGGCAGAATGAGGTCTCGCGTTAAGCAGTCGCGATATTCGCAGGATTCGAGTTGACTGTACATACGAGCACTCCGTTAATATCCAAGATTTATAACGTTTTCGAACGGCAGCTTCCGTTTTCGCAGGATACGCGGACAAGCGATAGCCGCAAGATAAATGACCGCGCCGCCAAACTTTCCTACACTCGAAAGTAATTAATAACGGGAAATATTTTCATCCATTCTTGCCCCGAATTGGCCCCGCGATCGAGAAACTTATCGACACGTCATCCATTTAAAGCCAAATGTTATAGATTTGTCACAGTCTGATTTATCTCGAATGTATATTTAATTAAAATAAATTTATCGTTGCAACATATTAATACGAATTTTGGGAGATATTGATATGACTACAAAATATTTAGAGAAGTCTTGTAGAAATATAGTTGGAATTCCTTTTATTTGAAAAATATATGCTACACGTGCGAAACATATTTTTCTCTTACATGATATGAATCATAAAACATTTCAAAAATTTTTATGAGACATATCTCGTTTAGAATATTCTCATTTTTTTCATTTTTTTATAAAAAAAGGAAGAAAAGATAATTCTAATAAATCAATATGTTTTTTAAGTGTGACAGGTAAAAGTGACTCTAACTAATTGAACAAATAAAACTTGTAAACAGGAGAGTACATTAGCTTTAAATATGCATTGCGAAGATGCGCCATTAATGTGTGCAACTGGTGGCTAAATATTTATGAAAAGTTTGTTCAACGATAAATTTATTACACTAAATATCAATACTTATTACCATCAAGCTATTACATGGTGTAATATACATCTCTTTCCTTTTTTTAAAACTTTAAACTTCTACTAAAAAAATATTTAAATTTTATATATATAATTTACATTTTTTTTTTATATATAATATAATTTTAATATATAAATTAGATTTTTTATTTTGAATTTTTTGTCTTCAAAAATTATTTTCATTAAAATAAAAGTGCGAAGTAAAAACGATTTATCGATGTTAAGCTCAACTAAAATGATTACAATTAAACGCATATATCTAGATAGTACATATTTTCCAAATTTATGCAAAAATTATTAATATAAATCCAATATTTGTTCTGACTTAATGTTTGTGTACCCTGTTATATATGCGCTTGCGTATTATTACGTGTTTTCGTTAATTTGTCAGTAAATTACAATTCACGTGGTAACAATATTACCTTTCTCGGTATTAAAACAATCATAAAGATATTACAGCTCTCTATAACATGATGGTATATTATTATGGAAGAGAGATATAAACGCGCGAGGAATCAATTTACTAATATTATTCAACCGTGAATAATCCCGCGACATTTTCCGATATATGATTTGACGTAAAATAAGCATGTCGCAAAATAAGACGCCGAGAAGAGATGCAGCTGTTTAAACAACCCGCGACGAGAGCTCATAAAATCCACAGATATCAAAATATAACGCGTTTTGAAGCATACCGCAAGGAAAAATGCGATCTCTCCGCATCCTACGCTCGTTAAAATTATGGCTGATTTTCATCAGTCAGAAAGCTTTTTTTTCACTTCTTTTTCTTCTCTTTTTTATTACCTCGGGTCGAGAAAATAAATACGCGACGAGGAATCATTAGCGACAGCGCTAATCGTCGCGACCCGGTCGCGGTTTATCAGCAAGAGACGAGCTGCTCTTTGTCGAATAACTCGGAAAATGTGCCATTCAATCAGATACCGCACACAAGAAAATAGGGGAAGAAAAAGAGAAAGAAGGAGAAAAACATCAACAACAGCAAGAAGGGAACGTTGCAAAAAAGTTATCGGAAAAATCAAGGCTATTAAGTCGGATAAACGAAAAAGCTGACACCGCTCACGGATTTTCCGCAGGAAAACGTTACCTTTATTGCGAGATGCACTTCAGAAAGTACCGACATGTATAGGGAGCGATATCGCAAACGGGAAATGTGCGGCAGCTTTCTCTCTCCTTCTCTGTTTCCTCCTGCAGCGTCAAATACACTTTAGCGGACGTAGAACGGTAGAGCGACTTAATGGTGCTCGTCCAATTACCGTTATTAATTGCTATATACCACGGTGCATACAGCGGATGTTATATTAACGTCGGATTGTTTACAGTGCAAAGTCCTTTTGAGATCGATATATGGCACTTGGTACGCTTATTAAGTGTACCATCGTTTAGAAAATAATGTTTCGAGATACGTCTTTCTCGCCGATTGCCAAATAATTTATTCGTTTCCAAGAGCACACGAGATCCGATTAGAATCGGTATGGAAATTTATTGAACGCAAACAATTAATGGCGACCATCTGGCACTACTAAGGACTCTTGTGAATTTCAGATATCTTTTTCAATTATTTCGGTAAAATAAAATCTTAAATTAACTTTCAACGAAGAAAAAATCCGCAGCATATTAATTTCAAGATGGAAATGAGAGATTTTACCCTCAGTAAACTTTATATTGCGAAGTAAATATTTATTGAGAAGAAAAATTAAATAGAATTCGTAAAAAAGAAAATTAATTCTCTTGTATATTTTTCTATATTTTATATTTTTAGTATATTGAAATTTGCAGTATACTATCTCAAAAAACATATGTATTTTTGACATTTCGATATACGAAAATGTGTAAAGACTAACATGCATTGCACAGTACACGTGATATATCTAGATCATATCGCGTTCTATGTATAAATAAAAAAAACTTTATACAATAACAATACAATTTTTTCACGAAAATTGAAATATCAAAACGGAGGAGGTAATGGCTTCGTGTTGACACAACTATCGAGGAAATTTCGTAGCAACCGCGAAACATAATTAATCGCGAAATTTCATCCAGCAAAGTAGTTTTCATTGAAAATTATACAGCAGCACGCTTATATATCATCTTTACTTTATAAACTGGCAAATGAAATATTCTCACATCTTGTACAATAAAGATTTCATTGTAATTGAACCATTATTATGGAAATTTACGGATTTTTATTTTTTAAATATTTTTAAATTTATTAAATTTATAAAATTATTTTTATAGATTTTAATAGAACTTTTATTATATATCATTATTAATTTATTATCAATTATATAATGTGATTTTATTAATAATTTTATTTGATTTTGAAACAAAATAGAATAAATTTGAATTTTTAGTTTGTGTTTAGAAACTTGAGATCTTTATTTTCGTGTAATTTGCTCAAAATAGTCAAGAATTCTTGATTAAATCCTGTTATCAAAGTAATAACGAGACTGGAGCTGTATCTAAGGTATCTAAGGTAACGCGTCATGTTCTGAAGCCGTCAGCAAGTTAGCGTTGAAATTCAATAATACTCGTATGACAAGCTCACAGTTACTGATATTAATAATGGGAGGAGTTTAACTGAAGACTAATGCAATTCATTATGTCGACACGTTTTTGAATATGTAAATTCCTTATTATGCTATCAAATTAGAAATGATGTATAATGTCGTGCACGAATTAATACGATGTTATAGATAATGCACAATTATTTCGTGTTGGATATATCCATTTCTCATTATTTCTGGAGTAACGTTTATATTTTATATAATGATCCGAATTTATTCCGCACTGACATTTATTATTATGCTGGAGTTATTCGAAATATTTCACAAAGCACCCGTTGTTTAAGCGAAAGGAGAACCAATATAATTAATTAAACTCTTTTTAAACACGTGATGCAATTATTAATTAAGAGGAATATTTAAACAGTAAATTAAATAATATATCAATAAATAGAAATCCATTGTTTTTAATTTATGACTGTATGAAACTGAAAGATATTTATACTTTTCTAAAATTGAATAAGTCAACACAAGAATATTTTCTCTCCATGAACTTATGAAAAATTCATTATTTACCAAATATAAGAGAATTGAAGTGATATAACAAGATCTCTGTTCGCATTTTATCTTTATTAAACCTGGCACTATATAAATCATTTATTAATTTATGTAAAAATTTTATGATTATCAACTTGATTCAGAATATTGAAATCGATATTTTAATAAAAGCCAGAATTTTATTTTAATAAAGTTATTTTTAAAATTGATTAAATTCTGAATTTTTAGAAAAATCATTATTTCTGATATATATAAGCATAAGAAAATAATGGATTCGCGGGAAAATTAATGCGAGCATTTTCTGCTGATGATAATTTCTTTTTAAAATATTAATTTTTTTTCTATATTATATTTAGTACTTATATTATAAATATTATATTGAAAATATTATAATTACTTTCAATATTTATAACGAAACTGTATCAAGCTTTTTTCATTGAAAAATTTTATGGAAATTTATGTTATAAATTTCATTAAAAGTTTCCAAAATTATTTTGATAACAATATTATTTATTGATTCGATATCGACTTATAATTGTTGATACATATCAATAAATTAATAATTCTTGTTTCACACACATGTAATACTCTATAATAACCGATTCTTAATACATTTTTTTGCATGATTTATATTTTTTTATCGCGCCTTGGTTCTTACTTGCCAATGTTAACATTTAGTTATTGTAATTATTTGAGTCAATTTTTTATTTTAATTTTATATTTTTTGTTTTAAAAATATTGTTACAATTTTTTTCTTCTTTAAAAAAATTTTTTTCAAACGTTAATTAAATGTATCGAAATATTGGTCATAGCGATTGAAGAATTTAACAGCGCTCCAATTCTGATTGCGTGTAACAAATTGATTTAGATAATTTGATTTAGATATCTATACGATTCACTATTATAAAATATATAAACTATTTCGCGCGACACAAAACCTCCATATATGGAAGCTGCGTAACTACGAGTCGATAGTCGATCCTCTATTGTAGTTGCATGCACAACGTATCACGAATAAAACAAAGAGAGTCAGAGTATCTATACCATTTTGCACATGCAGCCTAGATTACAGGGATCGTTGTCCGGGTTTCACGTTTATATCGGTAACACGTATGGTCGCAAAAACTTTTGCGAACGTTTTTAACATTCTGTTTGGCTTTCTCGTTAGCAATTCCATCAAATCAATTATCGTCAGTTTTGTGGATCGCATAACATGATAACATCGATTGAAAAAAGTTGTTACATCAAGACGTCTGATCGAAATCAAATATTGCAAATTTAGCGACGCGATATTATTGACAAAAAATTATTAAAATATGACATACACGGTATATACGAAATATTTCTTATATTTGTGTACTTCTTGTATACAAGCAAGCTGTTGCAGGCAAAACAAGCAAGAAATCTTAATTATTAACGTGAATAAAATTAGATATCTGACTGAAATCACAATTAGATCGTTCGCCATTTTTTCGATGGAGGATTGTAATTTTATTTAATTAGATGAAATTCAGAAATTTTGAAGATAATGATTCACATATTATTCTATGGCGATATCGCAATATCTAAAAAGTTTTTTATTAATATTTTTCTTAACCATCGATGTAATATTACGATTCTACATCTGACTCATATGATATGATAAAATTGCTCCAATTTTTTTTACCTTTACAAAAATTGTATATCAAACATTTTTTCGAACAGATTGAAACAAAGTTTAAAATGCTTCTCTTCTTCAGTACATGATAAGTTATTATAAAAAAAATCTACTGTGAAAGAATGTCACAAATTCTCTGAATCCGTGTGTTTTTTGCACTTACAACAGCTTGATAGATAAATTATCTCAGCTCAAAGCCCCCACGTTAACCTTCGTTATAAGAGCCGGCAACATGACATGTAATTAGATGTGGCCGTGTATTACGTTTTCCCGGGAAATTCTTGCATAAAACACAGAAATTGATGAGTACAGTATAAAGCCGGCGTTCTCGTGCACACTTTATTTTATGTCGCGGTTACGCTCAGTTTTATGGATAGAAAATGTAGCCCGCATGAACGTTATCACGTTCAATAAAAGTTAGAGGCTGCATATTTGCTAGAGATGTTTGTTTCTATGCCTTTTACTATTCTATTGAATCATCGGCGTTCGATTGCAATCAGAGACCATGAAATTAGAATTTTTATTTTTAAAGGACGTAACATTTTTTCGAAATGCACACCTTGCACGCATTTCCGCTAGAGAATTAAATAAAAATAAAAATGTTAGACGTTGTTAATATGAAGAAAAGTTACGTTAATTATATACGATATACATTTAACATATTATAATATAATATAATTATAAGTCTCATTTAAAAAACGCATATAATTCTAAAAATGATGGAAATTATTAGTTTGAAAAAGTATGATTTTTATTTAACTTTGAAATGTAAAAAAACTTTGTATCATAAAAACGAGATATCCATATATAAATTCTAAAAAGTTAGAAAATAATAAAAACGAAAATGTAGAACATTTTTATATGATATTAAAGTAAAAGTTTATCCATTAACTAGATTTTTCGCATGAAAGAGATATGCGCAAAATGCAATTTGTCGATGAATATTTGTTTTATAGTAACTTATAGGCTTATACAAATGTACATATATTTTATTATTCGTTGTCATCAGATATTTATTTCGTTCGATTTTATTTTTTATTTTAAAAGGTTATAGCTTTTTGCGTGAAAATTAAACACGCTTTCGCATGATTGCAATATAAAAACAAATAAAAGAAAAGAAATAAAAAAATAAAACAAATAAAAATAATGAAAAAATTGTAATTATCTGAAGAAAATGGGAACGATGAGAAATGAAAGTTTGGAAAATGAAAGAAAATGTTAACTCTCTTCATTTTGATTCCTCTGCTGAACAATCGATGACGCCTATTATAAGTTTTGCAACGGAGTTAATGGTTGTCGCGTAATGAAGCGAGAACTTCGTGTTAAGGAGACCAAAGATGCTTTCAAGAAGTAAATGATAGACGCCATTCGCGCAAAGCAAATGTATATAGTATGACGTTGGCGCGTTTGAAGAGTGACAGTTCTTTTATCAAAGGTACGACCGCGTTTGTCGAGTCGACGACTTTTCGAGGTGATTATCCGTTTATAATGTTGCCCGCTTCATAATTACGCCATGACATTAATTTGTTTTCCTGATGGGTTAATTACGTTGAGAATTTCCGGGACTTCATCGCTGTTCATCACGAACGATTTGATCGAAAATGTAATATCGATTAATGTTGTGGAGCATGATGCGCCACTGGGACTATACCGAAAGAGAATATCGCGTAATTGTAATACACCGAAATCACAATATTTCATAGAAAATAACAAAATTATAGAGGGGAGCAATAAAACACACGTGCAAATCTCAAACAAATCCACTTTTGTAATTACTTTTTAATTGAATCACGAGCAACATGCATCGAAGCATTTATTGACGTATCTCTTATTTAAACATTATCATACATTATGTTTGGTGTCGCACGTCAAAAAAAGATTAGCATAAGCATTATAAACGCGTAAAAAATGACGGATTTAAAGCCGAGAATAATATCGTTCATATTCAGCAGAAAAATGTAAGGCAGAAATTTCGCCGCAAATAAAAATATATTAAACGCAATACCTCAAAACAAACGCGTTTATAAGTTGCATTTTTTAATTAACAGTAAAAGTTGCAAATTTAACGCAATTAATCGTGTTTTAATTGCATTTTAATAATTATATAGTTTGCGACCATGTTCGCAAATAGAAAGTATTTTTCTAGTGTAAATAGAAAAAAATTCTCGAAATAATTACATTTCATTATGTTGTGAGTTTTCCTTTAGAAAAGGTAAAATTCTTTAGTGATATTGACATTTCTGTAGAAATGGGAACAAATATTCGTACGAATTGTCCAATATTAAGAGCGATATGGCAATTTAAAAACCTCACTTCTATTGAAGTTAAAATCTCCCACTCGTGTAATATCAATTCTTTTCTATAGTAAGCCGATCAAGGTGAGTTAGCTTTCATATAATCCAACATCGATATCAGCTCACGTTGAAATACTTCGACGCGAAAGCAATCTTGTTTCAAAATAATTCAAAGTGAACATTAAAGAAAGCATTTTTCGTCGCATATCATATAAAAGAACGCTTTAATTAATTTCGTTTGATGTTTATTACATTTGAAGAATTATAGATGCAAATAGACTTGAAAGCATTACATTATTATTAAATGCACTTAGTTTGTCATCATTCTTTAGTTGAAAAATATTTAAGTACTTCAGTCAAATATACGTCATATTAACTTAAATATTTAAATATTTTTAAAGAAATGATACGAAATGACGCATTCAAATTAACAACTTTTTTCTTAATATATATAAAACTTTTTAAAATAAAATATTTAAATTGTAGATCTATGTTAAAGCGTAATAACATTTTGTTATAATTAGCATATTATCTTCTTTTTGTTACTTCTAAATATGTAATTTTACAATATGAGTACAAGTTTGAAAAATTATTTATTGCTTTCAAATTTATTTATGATAACATATATGCAAAGTATTTATTAAAAAAATATTTACTACATTTTGCAAAATTTTTAATTTTATTTTTATTGATGTATTTTAATTATCTTTGATAATATAGTTAAATTTTGTATTAATATTAATTAATATGAAAACATTCATTTCAAATATGTCAAATATCCAGTATACTTATGACTAATCGATATTTATGAATTCTACAAATTCTCCAAAATGCAATACAGTATCGCCTAGATTACAATACCGAATTGCATCCATACATTTACAACGTTTTCTCTTTTGCAATGTTGCTCAAACGCGCTGCGAAAGTACAGGTACAGGTATCGAAACGAAAGTTTCGCATATTCCCGGGAATTGTTTCGGTCCACGTTATTTCGATGCGGTCCATCATTGGTGATTTATTGGCACGTGAAATCATCCTTGGAAACTCTGCAGGCGAAATTCCACGCCTGCGTGACTCTACAGTTTACCACGCGAATGCACATTCAACGAATGGGCAGCGTATTAAGCGATATGGTATTACATGTAACATTCGCGACGAACGAAAGTGCGGCAATTGAAATTCAGAGACGCTCATTCTTTCCCTCTCTCTCTCTCTCTCTCTCTCTCTCTCTCTTTCTCTGTGTCGTACCAATAGTGCATTGAACGCAGTTAAATTCATGTCCATCAATCCGGAAACTTTCGTGGCCGAATGGATTACGCTCTTAAAATTTTATTCTGCCACGAGTTGCGGCATAAATGATATGTCCAGCAAAGAAAAAGACTTGGCAAAAAAGACTCGGCAAAATTATTCGAAATGAATATTGCAAGGTGTGTAGTATTTTTAAAATGTTTCTTAAAATATCGAATTGTGACGTCAGAGAAATTGTAAAAATTCTTTTTTCGGATAACGTGGAAAAATTAATTTTTACACGGATTTTGCTTGACATATAAAATAAAATAAAGATTTTTAAAATCCATATTCGGCCAAAATTAATAAAAACTTAATAAAGAAATGAATAGAAACGAATATTTAACGTATCAATTATAGATAAATTGCCATTTTTAAAATAAAAGAATGATTCGCTTGATAATATTCTTTAAAATTTCCATCAATTGCGATGATTTATCTCAATTGTCTACATACTCCAAATCCGTATTATCGGTGCGACCACCTTAACGCGGAGTAATCTGCCCGGCAATAACCATCGTAGTTCCGTCTATGACACGACCACAGGTGAACCACCGAGATCGCCGAAAGCGATAACAGTGGCGTATCGCGCGTCAGGAAAATCAGAGAAAGGGGTGCAACTGGCGCCAGGAATCAGAATTCAGAGAACGTTCCCTTTGGCGACTGGCCCGGGCTCGATTTGGCCCGACCTGGACCTTAAAGTCGCCCTTCCGCCCCCGCGAGCTCGCTCTGTCGCGCCACATTGCGCCCAGATAAACACGAGATCGTACGCCCCCGCTTTGAAACTTTCCCGGGTAAGTTTGCCAACCGCCGGGGTCGGCGAACCAGAAGCGAGCCGAGCCAGTCGCCTCTGTGCGGTGGTCAGAGATTGCATCGGACAGAATCGATATCCTGCCGGAAGTGCACCGCGAGATTGCTGAAACGTCCCTAATTGAACAACTTATTCCGAAAGTGGCTCTGGATCGTTGAATTATTTTAGTTTCGAGAGCATTATATGATCTATTATTTTTCTGGAAAGAGATCTTTTTTCTTGTATACACACGATATTGTTATATTTTTTAATATTCAAAAATATAAATATATTTTTTTTAAACAATGCAATCTCGACGTGGAAGGAATTTGAAATAAAATGCTCGATATAAATAAGCAATTAAGGTATTTGTTGGTATGAATGTAGCATAACCCTTTTATTTTATAAATGGTTTTTCTCCCAGTACGATTAATTTATAATTTTAATTTATTCGTAGTATGTGAATTTTTCAAAATTCTCAGTGATTTGTAAATTTAAATGTAATTTAGATGTAACTTGAAAAGAATGCGGTAATTTGAACACAATTCGTAGGAAATTGTGGATATTTTGGATTGTTAAAATTCCTCTAACAAACTTTGGGGAGCGTGTTTGGAAAGGATTGTTATAATAACAAAAGTTTCCATCAACATAGGGTGGAAAATGCTCGCTCTCCTACCTTATTCTCAGATTACGAATTTCTCTTGTACTAGATATATTAGAAGCAAAGCGGTCTGATATAAACTATCCGACATAACATATCCAACATAGTCGATAACAATCTTATAATATACAGAATCTGTTGCAAATAATCCAGGAGGGAAACATTTCCAACCCATGTTTACAGAAACTTTTGTTGTTCTTGCTTGGCTTCTCAAATAATCTCTCAAAGTTTGAAACGCAAATTTTGATTTATCTAACGTTATCACTTTAGAAGTATTTTATCTAATTAAAATGACAATAAAAAGATAAAAATAATTTTGATTAAATATGATGTGTATGTACAGATAAATTAAATTTATATTATTTTAATTTAATCGTACTGTTGAATTAAACAATGCAATATTTCATGTTTCTCTTCATGTCAATCTGTTCAACTCATCCTTTCTAAATCAGATTAGATTTACCATAAGTTTGTTATTGACGCAACTGGTTTCTAGTTCGATCCTAACCAAATCTTGACTAACACTCAATTTCTCGCGTAACTTTAATCGATGCCAAAACGAGAGAGAGAGAGAGAGAGAGAGAGAAGTCTCAGAAACTAAATCTAATACCGATCATATTCTAACTCCTTAAATCGCTTGAAATTCCTTTGCAAATTAGCTCGAATTGGTGCCTAACTCATGTAAAGCGATTCTGTTTTATAATGCAAATCGAATCTTTCTAAATCTTATACAGTCGTAAGCTCTCTTTTAATAGAACTTCAATTTAAATCCGATTATTTGCTGACATAATGCGAAATTTAGGTTAATTCCATCGTAAGCGAAAATAATTTCACCGCAAGGTAATCTTCAGCTCAGCAGATCGGAAATTATTGAAATTGTTATTCTTTACGATGCTCGCGCAGCAAAGTGAAAATCTTATTAAAGAATAGGATATAATAAAGTATCATATCGTTTGTCTCATTCTTCATCAAATTTTTGATGGGCTTGAAATTTTGCATTATAAAAATTTAAATATTCATACATATAATACATATACATAATTTTTTTCACTTACTATAATTTTCTCATGATTCCTTCACTTTTAATATTATATAAATATCGATAAAATATAAATCTCGATAAAATTAAATCTCAATTAAAATTCTATGTATATGTATAAAATATATATATTGTAAACGTAAGATTTTATCAGAAGCAAAAGAAGGCTAGAAACCAAAGACAGGTAATGATGCGTGATAGTAATAATATATTATGATAGAAACTTGTAAAGTTATTTATCTTACATACAATAAGAAGCGCAAAAATATGTTTAAAATGTACTGTCGACGACGTTTTGACCCTGCTCTAGATCCTTTTCAAAGTCAAGTAGAAAAAACATAATATTACTTAAATACAATTTAACTGAATAATAAAAGAAAGGAGTCAATGTAATAAAATAAAAAAAAAATGAAAAGGAACGGTAGGGTCGCACACAATTGTATCGTATGCATTGTAAAACGTTGATAAAAATCAGATATCGGCACCAAAAATAACCGCTGTACAGAAAACCATAATAAGAGAATGGCACAACGCAAAAATATGAAGCTCACCTTGCAAATGTCCCTTACCGAAAGAGAGTGGCAAAGAAAATTAAATTGTATTTAAATAATATTATGTTTTTCCCATTTGACTTTGAAAAAGATCCAAAGCAGGATCAAAACGTCGACAGTATATTTTAAACATATTATATTTTTGCGCTTCTTATTGTATGTAAGATAAATAACTTTACAAAGTTTCTATCATAATATATTATTATTATCACGCACCATTACCTGCGTCTTTAGTTCCTAGCCTTCTCTTGTTTCTTATTTGATTTGTATCATTTGAATCATCTTTACATTTTTATATTTTTACTTTTTTAAGATTTTATCGTTTGGTATTTGTGTATTTTAAAATTAAAAAAGACGAACGAAAACAACGCCATATATAATAAACGTCATGTATAACAACGTGAAAAAAAATCATGTATCGGTGTATATAAAAAGAAAAACAATTTCTCTTATAAAGATTAGTTGCTCTGAACTGCTGATAATGATTTACGATTCTATGCAATATGGCTTTCCTGTTGATACGTTTGATTTATATCGCACGTACCCAATTTTGCGAGAATCCCAGCCGCTCTTTTTCCAACGGTTCGAATGCGCTGGGCGTGATCAATTATCTCTACTGACGAGCGTAAACGCTCTCTCTAATACAAGCAGTAAAATACGTGTTCGTGTAAGCTGTACATGTCAATCAAAAGGACAGAATGACATCGATGTGCCTGTTTAAATGGTTCACATTCCGTGTCCAAGAAACGTATATGTAATCGAAAAAAGCGCTTCTATAGACGAGTTATAAATCGAAAGGATAAATATGTGCAAATTTTTTTTTCTTTTCTCTTTTCAGTTATATATGTATACGTTTACACATATTTTTCTGATCATAAAATTGTAACATCGTTATATATTAACATTATAAATTAATTAATACATATCATGTTTATATATTTGCCTTAAAATTATATATTTTTTATTTTCTTCTCTTACGAAAATTGCATATTAATTATATTATAATTTTATTTCATCATGAAATTGGTTTCAAACAGATTTTTGTGTAATTATTCAGACCACAAGTATGGCAAAGTAAAATTCATATTTCACAATACATATTATTACACATTCCTGTAAAACAAGAAGAGATAGATTAAAATATTTTTAATTTAATAAATAAACATACATAAAATATTATAGTATTTGCCAAAACTAAATGAATATTTTCCTCGTTGACATGATGCGATATTTCATGTTTCAATTATTTTTTACATACGTGTGTAATCACAATGAAAGTATGTACGAGAAAACCATAATTATCGATGTTTGAACAAAAGTTGGCAATTAAAATATATCCATGTTAAAAATGTATTTACGTATGAAGGCTTCATAAAGCTTCCATCGTGATCGCATGTTTTTTAATGAGAATTTAAATCACTTGACGAGATTCTCTGACAAAGACGAGATTCCCCGACAAAGATGAATATGACATTTTCGCAGAAAAATTTCTGCATCGCGGACTATGTCATATCGCGAGTGCGAGTAGATAGATGTGATGAAGGCAAGAGAAATTCTTTTATATCGCAACACAGTTAAATGGACGATGTATAGATTCCACTGCTATATTAATGAGACTATTTCGCAAAATTTTCTTCATAATACTCATCTCTGAAATTGTTTTAAAATAAAAATATGCGGAGAAAATACATGAAAATGCGAAATAAAGGTGATAGAATATTTATCTGAAAATTAAATCGGATTTTATCTTAATGTTGTCGTGAAATATTTGAAATATATATATATTATTTTTCTTATTAATATGTTTTAAATTTATCATTAAAATCTAATTATTTTATAAATCAGAATACATTGTAAATGTTATAATTTGAATATTTTCAATTGATAAAAGAATAGAAAGAAATCACGTTCAAATTAGCGTAGGCTTTACATGAGAAGTAATCAATACAGTTTATATAATCAAGCTAATTAATAAAGTTTAGTTATAATAATTATGTGTATTTTAAATTGTTACTGAAATCTCTAATTATTCTGTCAATAAATTATTATAACTTTTGCGTAATGCATTTCTCAAGTTTTCCACACTCATAACTTCGAAGTATTTGTTATTACGCGACAATTTTAATTTGCTCTGCATCTAAATTTGCAATTAACATCGCGAAAATAACATACCTTGATTGTTTTATTAATGAATGAAAGTAGCATATCTACATAAACTTTGAGGTTATTTTAATTATCAATTTAAAAATACTTGGAAAGGTTTCTCATGTTTTTTCATGCGTATATTACATATTAAAATATGTAAAATTAAAAAATTCTTTTTATATTATTTAAAAATATATACATTTATTTAAAAAGGATATTTTTCGGTTATAAGATATTTCAGCACTTTCATCTTGAACAGAATTCGGGAGACATTTTTTCCACTATATATCTTTTATATTTTATAGAATTCATTATCTTGATATTTTGGTATCGTTATCTTGATATTACTGATTTCTTTCTTATGATCATGAGATTATGTTGCATGATATACTGATGCATAGACGTGTGTCATTTGTATACATGTGCAGGATGAAATGTAGAGAAGATTGGATATCGTTTTATGTCTGTACGACGATTTTTCTAAGAGATATTTGATAGTTGTTAGTGCAACTTTTATTCATAAACTATGACGTATCATAAGATAATATGTACACGTGCTAATACATCTATTACACGGTCAATTGTGCTAAATGGAAACATATGAATGAATTTCGCGCATTTTTCTCCGAGTTTTTTTTCTATCAAAATCACAATTTTATATAAATATCGAAAACTTTGCATATAAAAATATAATAATAACTTGAAATAAATGGCACTGAAAAATTGAGACTTATGTTTTTAAAAACCAGTATATATTTTTGTGAATATGTGGCATGATGCGCGTAATTTATTCATACATTTTTCGTTATTAATTCAGAATGAAAAAATTTTATTATTTTTATTTATTTATTTTTTTTATATATTCAATAGTGTCAAGAATAGTATATGAATTTTAGACAAAATTTTATAAAATTACATCATTTCCAAGATATATATTATAATATGAAATGTTCTCGAAAATTTTTACAAAAATATTTTCTGCCTTAATTAAATATGTCATATCTATGAAGTATCATATTTAACGAGAGCATTTTTCACTGATGAAGTTTCCGGATAATTAAACAGAGCTGTAATTATCGCGGGCATCTGAGCTCGAACTCACGTAATCCATCCCAGCAACCGGCGATGAACAATTCATCCTGCGCTCGCGATCTCAATGTTCGCTAATTATTCATAGCAGATGGACGAGCATTGTCGCATCGCGTTCCACAAAAAAAAATAAAGGAAAAAAGGAGAATAATCCGCGTACACGTAAAAAAAAAAGAGAACGGCGCAAGCATCTAGGGTTTCGTTTCGATATTCCCTATATAAAGCAACGCGGAGCGTTTTTTCCTCGTGGAAAAAATTCCTCGTTCATATTTATCTCTCTCTGTCGGTTTTTATTTTCCATTCAATCTAAAACCGCCCATTGCTGGCATTCCGCCCATTGCTGGCAACGAGCAAGAAGGTAAATGAATAAGTTAAGTGCTTCAAATGCTCATTCACGAGCAAAAAATGTGCGCCGATTTCCAGTTCTTCCAGAAAATCGACCACATTCGACAACGCGATGCGCGCGAATGGCACGGTCCGTTGGAAATTATAGCACGTATCATTTGTTCCGTGTCTCTCCCAATATTTTTTTTCCGTCCGGTGGCAATTCGGTGCATTCCATTCGATCCATTGTGTTTGCGCGGGCGATTTACCGTAATTGCAAATGGGTTCTTTCAATACGAAGACTTGATGCATGAACGACTATACAATAATGCGATAATGATAAAAATTGCAAAAGAATACATATTTTTATTATAATATAGATAATATGAATATTATAATATTTATATTCTACTTAAAATATTTTCTGTTTAATTATTTGAAAAAGACCTCAATATAAATGACTAGTTTTAATAAAGTTTAACAAACTAACATAATAAAGAATGCAAATATAAAGAAAGTTATGTTCGCCTAAAATATCTTTCCATTTTCACTGTTGATGCTGTTAAATAAATAATGTCATTTATCATTCAAACGTTTAAAACTCATGCAGCTTTTTCCGTTATGTTATTTTAACGTAATGTCGATTTTTCATGTAAAGCAATTTCATCTCTGGAATATAAAAAAAACATTGTACAGACACAATTATCATTTATCTATTTTTTATATAAAGATAACAAACGAATAATATTTCTCAATTTTGATGCATTTATACTAAACTTTGATATAAAATCAAATTTCTATTATTTTCATAGAGACTTCTTCCAACGAAGTTTTTTTATATCCACTAGTATCTTTGACATCAGAATCGTCCAACGAAACAGAATAAAAATATGAGAGAACAAGAATGGAATAAAATGCATATCTCTCTTTTCCATCTTCCAACCTTTAAAAAGTGCTCGCCAACGAGCGCAACTTAAGAATTCTGAAAATTGAATTTTTTGTATATTGAATCATATTTCTCTGCTCTGTACCGCGTTCACAGAAATCTGCAATTCCCATGTGAAAAGTTCCTTTTTTACGGAAACGACGAAATCTTGAATTATAGTCTGCGCTATGTTTATGCGCACATTTGCATTTGCGAAATAAATATATTATTAAGACGTGCCATTAGAGATTGCAACAATTTTTTTAAACAAATGTTATTAATTTTAACATAATTTCCATTGAGTAAAAAAATTGTATAAACTAAAGACGGGATAGTAGTAATTATTGATTAAATTACACATTTTCTTGCTTTAGATAATAACTAATTGATTAATTTAAATAATTTATTGGTTTAATAATTTGAAAGTTTCTCTCTCTGTATCTCTTTTTCTGGATAATTTCCGCATATAATAAAGAATTTTATGAAAATTATATATTTTAAATTTTTATGCACATTATAAATATGAAATTATATTATACATATTAAAAATTTCATGTATTATGTACTATTAAACTTTTTAGAAATATTAACAATTTTAATTAGAGAAGAAACACAATTATTTCACAAAATACATAATTAAAATAAATCAATAACGTTTACTTTTTGGTGCTGTTTTTTAAGTCTATTTGATCACGCTTATATATAAATGTATGAAAACTTTTATTCGATAAGAGATAGGACTGATTGCAAGCTATTGTGTCGTATTCCATGATCTCACGAGAAATGAGATTTGCAGGAGACTTAATGGACCATCGAACGACAATTGGATCTTGCCTGCCAATTTCTAGACGTAGACTCTTCGTCTTGAAATGTTACTGATTTCAACTTGGAATTCACGCGTTTCTCGCACAATGTCTGTCCATGTCCAGGAGAAATCAAGAGATCGTAGACTGCCGAACTGTTCGTGTATATGTGTGGGGTGAAAGCATTCCCCCAGAAAATTATATCTCTTGCATCTTACGATAGTATGTGTCAATATCCTGTCAGAGTAACAATTTGCATATTGACATTTTGCTTACATATACATATGTACACACAGCGTAAGTAAGATTCTCGTAACTGACGATGCATCACTGCTCGCCACTGTCTGTTCTTCGTAGCAGGCATTTTCAATTTATATGTTTTTCCAACTGACAGATAAAATGCATTTTTCTTTCGCGAAGAAGAGCAACTTTTTCGCGAGTGAGTTGGAAAATTTATTGCGGAGAATTTAATTTCGATTGATACTATCTTTATTTGCCGACCAAAGAACGTTATAATTTAGCGATAGATATTTTCTTACGACTTTTAAATTATGCTTCTGCTGCACTTGAAAAATTCAATATAAATATTTTTAAAATAATTTATTTTATTATTGATTTAATAAAAATGCAGAGAAATTAATTTAGATTAAAATGTTGAAAATTTGAGAAGTAAATAAAGATCATATCAGATTTATTTATTTATTTATCTAAATTAGAATTTTTATAGCTTGTAATGTAATAACATTTTTTTTGTTGTAATAATGTTCTCTTTTTATGCTTTTTCTATAATCACTTGTAATATTCAAAAAATTTTCAAATATAATAAAATTCTTAAATGAGGTAACATTTAAAATGAACTCTATTGCAACAAAAATTAAATTTGATATTTAATTCCCACGTTTAAAAATGAAAGAGCAGCGAGTAAAAAATTGCGAAACTCTTTTTATCAAATATGGATAACCAACAAATTTGTCAACAAAAATCATCGCTGGCGCGAAAGATTAAGAACGGGAAGCACTTCACAACTCCAGAAAGATAAAGCACCGACGATATAAAGTACCGAGGATATTATAAAGCTCAATGAGAGATACTCGCGGACATTATTGATTGCACTCGTACGCCGAGCGCATTCCGCAACATTTCATGCCAAGGAGCAAGAAACTCACGTTAACCTCCTCCCCCTCGCTCGGAGAAGAGATGAACGGTTGCGTTTAGTCGAGCAACGGAGTGTGGTGCCGCGGCCGAAGCTGTAAATGCAATTTAACGTTACCGTTTGAAGGGTGCATTCGAAGAAAAACACAGAGCAGTGTGGCTAAAGTCGCGATGCACAACTCGGCTCTATCGGACGAGAAGTATGCATATACCAGGTATGCACGGTCGACCCTTTATCCCCGAGCCAAGAAACACACCGTCCGAGAAAGCTGCGGACCAACGGATGCAACGGGCGTGAAACGCCATCAGTTTTTCTGCCTCGCGAGTGAGCGCGCACGTCGGCCAAAGCCACCGCTTAAAACCGAGGAAAAATGCCAGGTGCTGCTGTGTTAGCAGGTCACGACAACAAAAATAATCAACATAAAAGCGAACAAAGATCAGAAGGCATCTTTGCGCGGCGCGTCTGTTATCTTTGCGGTGAACAATCTTGCAATCCCGTAAACATCTTTGATGTTCATCAAAGGTAGGAAAGCAGACTGAGGCTTTGACAGAAGCTGCAGCGTCTTCTCATTTTGTTACGCCTACCGTGCAAAACTTACTTTTAATGTGTTATGGAGTGGATATTATTATTTTGCAGCCGGCTTTTTACCAAATTCCTCAACATTGAGTATGTATATTGTAGGCAGCAAGGGTGAAGTAGGCACAGGATGAAGAGTTTAAACGAGATTTCTATCATAACAAAACTTCTTTCTCAACAAAAAGAAGCTTTTAATTTTTGATGTTGAATATTTATGAGATTCTCTAATGACGTAATTATTATAAATGCCCATCTTCATTAAATTTTTCTATAAAATATTTTATGCAAAGAACACAAGGAATTTTTAAGAACAAAAAGAGAACATAAAATTTATGATATTTATAAATTGTTCTCAAGCTTAAATATTATTTTGATGCAAAAGAGAGATTCTCAAAATATCGATTGACTGTCTTGCGTCGAATGCATTGATTTCTGAGCTTTGTGACCCATCTACTTTGCTGTTAATTATCGGCGGCGCTATGCGATTAATTACAGACGACACTATACTCGTACATGTAGAACAAGCGGTCGTTTGTTCACGGCAGAGAGCACCGATGAATTTTACAATGATTTTGACCGTATTGTTAATTGCATTGCGCCGTATTGTTAACGAGCATGTACCGACGATATAATATGCACGTTTACGCTCCGAAAACGTCACGGAGTTCACGAGTTCGGTTTAGCATAATTGTTATTTAACACTCGCCGCTACGGTGTTACCCAGCATCGCGCTCGTACCTGAAATGCATACAAAGAAATAACCCCGATAGCTTGCAGAACGACGTTACTGTTTTGGGTCGAATTTAACGTTGCCCGTTAGCCTGGGTCGTTTTCACGTGACCGAAATAAATGCCTGTGGAAAGGAAATGCTACAATATCCGTGTTAAACTTATTTGCTTAACGAATCCATTTAGTTTTGGATACATATAAATTGTAGCTCTCTCTCCGGAAAAAATTAAATCTTTCAATAAAAATCACGTCAACAGAAAAAAGTAAAATAAATATTGAGAAAGAAGGTATGTTTGACGTTTCCGGAATCTTGTTAATATAGCAAAATTTAAATCGACAATTTCTAACGCGTTGATGACTTGTAAAAATCGTATTAGTGATTTAATCTTCACGCATGAATGCTAAAATCACTGAAATTATCCGTCCTCGAACGCTACGTGCACGAAATACATTTCCCTATCTTTTCCATGTTAATGTTTCTCTTGTAGCTTTTTACAGGCGCGGAGAAAGGCTGGACTAATATAATCCGTTAGCTTAAAGTCGAACTACTTTCGCCAGGAGTCGTGCTTGGAAATTCATTCCGTTTCCCTTTAACGTCTAACAGCGTAATGCAGTTTTGCATAATTGCGATTTAACGCTTCTCATTAAAGTCTTTCGTTTACGCGGCAATATGGATGCACTTTACTATACTTAAATCGGCATTAATGCGATTCTTCTTTCTCATGTTAATCTTCAACTACAATTTGAGCATCATAGAAATAGTTTAAGTTTTAATGAAAGGACACACATAGACCGTAAACTGCTAAGTTCCTCGCATCTGAGTTTTTTAAACTTTTTTATTGTGAAATTCGTGTAATTCTCAATATCCGTATCAGAGAAGAATCGGTGAAAAACAACAAAAAACTCTTTTTATGGAAGCTTCTTGAGTATTCTTTAATATAACGTGTTTCTGTTATTGTTTCTGTTATTGTTTCTGTTATTTATAGAAACATACAAGTATTTTTAAGTTTCATGTTATATAGATGGTTTCATATTTACACTGTGTAAAATATATTGCATAACATATGCTGCTATTGGGAAGAAAAGGCTTACATGCACTGTTTACGATTTTCGATACATCTAAACGACAATTGCAAAATCAACATTTTTCTCTCGAAGTGGATAATCGAAATGGAAATTGGAGCAGGCAAAAGATGCAAGATGTAAGATATCCGTGACGATACAGTCGGATTTCCGGAGTTATAGAAAAATTTTATCCTAATGAGATATCATATAATATAATTTACAATAAATGTAAAAAATAATATAATACAAGAAATTACATATTCTATTAAATCGATATTCTATTAAGATATTATATGATAATAGAGTAGGATTTAATAAATTTAAAAAGAAATTACATGTTAAAAAAATACACAGAGAGAATTATAAAATTCTTATTCTCATAAAAAATTCTTTATTCTTATATAATTGCTCTTTTTAAATATATAAATGCAATAAGCGATTTTTAAAAAAGATAGAAGATTATATATATATCTTTTAAACATTAAACTTTTTTCAAGATAAGGAGGTGAAGGAAATAATATTTCCCAAAATTATATGTTTATCCGCCATTAAAAATTGAAATAGTTTTATATTATTTTCGATTTTATATTCTTTTCGAGATGCTAAAATATTATTAAATTTTCAGATTTAATACGAGAACACATTTCAATAATCCTAGATTAAATTCTAATAGCGAGTTTCAGTCGAGAAATACAATCTTCGTCTGGCTACGCGAAATCGCTCGTTGCGGTCGCATGATTGTAAAAGGAATCGATGCTGCTGGCGAGGAGCGGCGCACCGCATGGAATCAATCATGAATTTATTAGAAATGGGATTGCGTTGTAAAGCATAGAGATCCCGACTTACGTGCGCGTACTTCCGTATTTCGACTTTCCGCGGAGGAAAAGCCAATAAAGTTCGCAACTTTTCCGACAAATGCTCGTGAAAATCTTAAAAAGCGATGCGCGCGGCAAATCGAAATATGCTTTCAACGAGCAGTAACTCGAGTCCCAAAACAGATCTTTTTTTTTTTATACGTCTGTGTAATCCCCGCGATGTAGAGCGTGACTGGTAAATCCATGATCAAGCGCGGCTATAAATTTACCAGTGCGTTTCACGTTTAAACAAATCAACATATATAATTTTACGAGCTTAAATCTATTATATTTTTTAAGACATGTTTAGTAAAATTATGTATAAATTTATTCAGAAAGTGATGCATTTTCAACTTCAAATGTTACTAAAATTAATAAAACAAGTTAAATTACTGCTGAAATTGATAGCATTTAAATTGATGCACTTAAATTGTTTTGCAAATAAAGCTGTATATAAAATATCACGTTTTTAAATTTTATCTCAAATTTTACGTGACAATTATATCAAAATTTATTGCATTATATATATACTATTAAATATATTTACATATCTATGTAAAACAAATAACCACTTTTAAATACTTTATCATTATTAATTTAAGGTTATTTAAAATTTAGTTTTTAATTCGAGATTATTGAATGAAATACTAAAATTGCATTTTTTAGGCTATGGATTTACTGGCTTTACAATAAAACTTTATTAAGTTTTTGTTGCTTGATTGTATATTTATATATTTTTATCATGTATATATTAATCTCTCCCTCGTTTTCTCTCTCTCTTTCGCTTTTTCGAAATAGAATTCTAAACGTTGTTTAAATATTAAAACAATTTCTACATGGCCTTTACTGAAAATATAGCCGCAAGCGCCTGAAGAAGATATTTATGATGGTGGATGTTATAAAAGCTGCTTCTTGATAAGCTAAGCTTTCAAAAGAGACAAGGGAAAAGGCGGTCGAGCTAGTTTCTCAATAATTTGGGAGAACCTGAACCGAAGTCTGTAAGTTACATTGTCGTGGTGTTGGTTATAAAAATTCTCACAGGAGCTTTATAAGAAACATCTAATTTCGCGCATCTTTCGTATATTTTCTTGAACGTAATTTTCTCGGCAACTAATGGCGAGAAGGGGACGAATATCGAATGTGAATCCATTTCATTTGCCCGATAGTGTGCATGTTAGGTGGTGCGTACATTATAATGCAATATTAATGCGATTCAATGCGGTGTACAACACTGAACGTAATGACGTTAAGAACTAATTATCTGCTCGAGATTCTTGGATCTAGCTTTTAATTAGCGGAAGTGTGCATTGTGTTCGGAGCAACTCGGCGCGATTAGAACATTAATTAATTACATACATACTTAATACAAGCCGATATGCAAAAAACAGAGTGCAACTGTATGAGCGCAATGTTAAAGCCGATCGATAAACCGGCGACTCAAAATTTAAAATTTTATGGAAAGTATAACTAACCACGAACTGAATCCATTTTGAAAAAAGAATTTATTGAAAAGTTTATCAAAAAATAAAAAATTGTTCTATTTATGAATTTTTGAATATTATATGAATATATGAATTTTGAATATATAAAGTATAAAAGAAAAGAAATTTTTAATCGCTCTTAAAATTTGTATTTTTAATGTGTATTTAAATGTCGAGCATCTCTCATCTTTATTTTAAAAAAGGAGCAATCTTATTAAAATTTCCCTTTCGTGTTCATCTTTTTAAATTGTTTTATGAGAAAAAATGAATAAATCTAATATTTTAAGTGATCTCATCAGATTGAATGATAGAGATGATATCTGCGTTTATCTTTGGACAATCAATTACGTATGCAAGGCCATTAAATAAAGTTTCTCAACGAAGAAGTTATTGAGAAAAGCGGAAATTAATGTTACGACGTGCAACGAACTATAAACAGTCGTTGGGGATTAACGTTTGCTGCAATTAAACTAGTAATCGGACCGCACATTTATCGTCGATTTTGTAATATGGTAGTAATTGCATAGATTAATTAAGTGATCCGTAAATCACTCCAGAAACTCTTCCTAGTCTTTCTGATTTATCTTTTGTCTTATTAATTGGCTAAAATTTAGTAGAAATTAATTATGATTGAATTATATTAATCAATTATGTTTGTTAATATTATCCCTTAATTATAATTTTTTTTTTATATTATATCATATACACAATTATAATTATGTTCTACAAAATTTTCATTTTGATAATTCATCTATTAATTATATTATATCGAAGTATTGCAAACAACTATTGTCTCGCGTTAAATATTAGCAGTTGTCATCCATAACTGTTGTAAATACGTGTAAAGTCAGTTTAAGAACTCAAATCTGTTCTTCTTTTATTGAAAGTTGTGAGCAAGTAACACAGTCATGTAATCAACTAATGCAAGACGCGCACTCGCTTGGACATCGTAATCACTTTAATGCACGGAACTTCATAATATAAAGGTCTGATAATGCAAATCACACGCTGTGTGAAAAAATCCCAAAGAGCTCCCGTTGACTGAAGGTGCCTACACAAATTTCCCCGGGGACGACACGCTCGCACATTCCCTGATAATATTAAATTCATCCGATAATTCGATTGTCAATGCAAATCGATAATTCTTTTGTAAAACGCAGAAATTTGCGCTCATATCCGAACCACTCATCTTCGAAAATAGTATAAAAAATTTCAGGACATCGTGAAACAACGAGCGTAAATTAAGGAAATTATTTTTTTAGAGAAGAGAAAAATATGTATAACAATAAAGTAGAAAATGTAAACATGAAATTAATAAGTTTTTCAACTTTTTCGCGGATGAATCCATTAATTTATAAATTTTCAGGTTATATGATTTTTTTCTTGCTGCCGGTGAGTGATAAAGGAATATTTTGGAATTTTATAACGTAATTTTGTACGATCTGCACGCATTCTGCATGAATATAAATATTATTTTTCTATAACCCATTATTTACTCGAATTTATAAAACGCGCAAAGCAGAATGTGTTGCCCCTTTCATATTTCAGCCATTTCGGTCACGATTCGAAAACAACAAATACATTTCTTTCAATCTCTCTTTGGTAATTCATCTTTTTTAGTTGACAATTAATCTTTTCTTGCATTCCAAAAATTACAGATTTTTTATAAATGTTTTGAACCGATGGCATATGTAAAATATGATAAATTTGCATGTCTTTTGACATCAGAGATTTTCTAACATAAAAAAAATTATCTATAATATCCGCTATATAAGTCATATCTTTGAATATGGATTTATAATGTCAAGCTGGAGGTGCGAGCTCTTTTTCCGCTGCAGTACCATTTTATACCGTAATTTTGCATGGTCGATATGCTCTCGAAGAGAAAGAGAGCCGGCCATGAACCTGAATATAAATATATTGCTGCTGCGGTCTATTATTTACTGAAATATTTATAGTACGTGTTCGCACGCACATACTCGTACAGGCAGGCAGAGCCATACACTTTATATGATGTGCGTAATGGCTTTTAAATAAAATTTTCCGTACCACCTACCTGAATTAGGATGGCCGTTGCTGTTGGGTCGCGCGGAAGGCGCTCCATCTCTGGCTTCCACCTCGAGGGCGTAAGCGCCCTGCTTTTCGCGATCGAACATTACTTTTGTGAAGATCTCGCCGGTCTCCCTGTTGATCTCGAAGTAATCCTTGCCCTCGTTCCTGTCGCTCTCCACCACGTAATATGTGACCTAGATAAACAACACGTGTAAAGTTTATCGACTTCACCTGCGGTGTCTCGGCGAACAAAAATAAGTAACAAAGGATTACGATGCTTCCGCTGGACATCGCGGGGGGGGACAAAAAATTACACTTGTTTCTTATAATTTAAACGAATAATCTTGATATAACGCGACCATAAATCATTGAGATTCTTCTATTTACTTGGAATTTTGTTATGAAACATAAAGCAAAAATTTATCAAGAGAATTTTTAGTATAAAATATATAATAATATGATCTCAAGTGTGTATTTTATTTTCTATATTATATTGTTTTTCTCGAAATAGTAATAATTATAATAATTTGCAGTAGGATACATAATACGAAATGTAACTATTTGTAATATTTATTAAAAGAATCATTATTAATGTTTCCAAGATATATCGCTGCTTTATATTATCCAGGATTATAGTTCAGTCCTCGCGCACTACATCCTGGACGTACATGACCTTTTTTACAATCCGACTTACTTTACCTTTATTCGCGAAAACTTCCTGTTTCATATTAAAGTGCATGCATGTATAAAGCACGCGAAACGCATAAAAATGCTCTGGTCTAGATCGGGTGATGATGCCGAGAGTCGGAACTTTCGTGAAGTGGTTATCATGAAGCGTAAGAAAATTTGAATGAATATTTCGCAAGAGAAGATTTTGCTTCGACTACTTCTAAAATTGTTGGCGCATTTTGTGCATTTCAATTTCGCTTTAATATGAAACGACAAACGATATTGCTGCATTTCAGAGAAAAAAATATTGAACGATAAACTAATTATTTTTTTCTTTCGAACTATTATATAATTTTTTAAAACTTTTAATTTAAAATGATAACAGAAACAATAAACTTGATTTAGTCTTTATTAATAAATATTCTCATTACATAGTCTCTTTAGTAAAAATTAAAAATTTATCAAATGACATATTTTTACTGAAATCTTGATATATAAATATTCTATTTCTAATTTTAATTCGTATTTAAGTTTTTGACTAAATTAATAAATATTAGTTCCATATATTTAATACATTTATGAAACTTTATTAGTGAGATATAAAATTATAAAGATTGCGAATTTTATTTTCGATGTTTTATTATTGATTTTTTGCATTTTGTCTTTGTTGTTGTGAAATATTCCCTTTGTTCCACAATTGTCAATAACAGTGCGCATGAAAGAATGGGCGAGGAAAGAAGCAAAGGCGATATCGAGTGTGCAGTGTAATGCGATTACAACGCTTGGCTACATGTCGAATCGGTGGACCACTTTCGTCGTGTCCCTTTTGTCTCGAGATTGCGCGCATTTCCTGTGTTCGCGCGTAGCACGTGCAAATGGAATGTGCATATATTTGACAGATCTCGTGGAACACTTTCGCGCGCTTTCCTGCGAGATTTACAGTCGCGCGCATATCTTACAAGAGCTACCTATTCGGCAGATTTCCAGCGGAAATTTCACGATGTTTCACGAATGTTATGCTTTCGTTTGCTGCGGAAGAAGAGCTTTTTTTTTCGAAAGCTACGTGCGCGCTATTTTTACGAAGTTGTTTTGTTACACGAATGGTCTTATTTCTGTTTAATGTGAAAAGGATGAAAGTTTATCCTGCAGTAGTAAAGTGCACACGAGATTTTTCTCACCCTAACGATTTATTTCGTTTTTCCGTTCCTCTTAAAGGGGTTTGTGTTATGTGAAATATAAGACACATAACGCTTTAGATACAGAGTATTTAACGTCAATTTTCTAAAAATACTATCTATAAAATAAAAAAACCGTAATAAATTGGAAGAAAATTGTAAATTTATTTTTGAAATTAAATGAATTGTGCTATTTCTGAAAATATTCTTTTGCATAATTAATCAGTAATCAAAGTTTTTTCCTGATTTTATATAATAAAGTCATTTCTGATTACGAGCATGATAAAACAGCTAAAAAGCTTACTATAAAAATTTGACTTTAACGATATAAGTTTCAGTTGAATTTTCAAGCTGGAGAGGAAATTAATCTAACTTAAGCCAGGCTCTTTTTTTCAAATCACCATCTGTGATATCTCGCTTCTCTTTTCCCTCGGAAGCCAGCAACTTATATCTCAATGTTCAGCGCATAATATTACACGCCATAATCGTAGCTACATTACGAAATGCGTTTCGTAGCGTAGCAACCTGGTTTAGAGCGCAAAACGAATGATAATCATGAGATTAAATATCGGCACGATAGTATATACGTATCGTTAATGCGTATATCCATTATAATGCGCCCGTACGTGATAAATTCAACGCCACTCAAACACGATCGTTGGAATTGCGTTACTCCGTTACAGAGTTTATAACGTCCCCCGCTTAACAGCAGGAACACCGGTTTTGCCGCGCATGAAATCATTAAAGTTTCGACGCGACGATCTAAGTTACAGTCTAAAGCGTCCCGTATTCCCCAATTCCCGGCTGTTCTTCCGCCTCTCACCCTCAATCAGGACTTCGACGACTGAACTCCCGTAAGTCCCGCTCGAGCGTTCGAGGGGTGATATAGCGCGATACGAGTGTGTTCTTTTGTCCTTTTGTGCAGCCACGATGCAATCCTTCTGCAATTGATCCACTTGAAATCGGATCTGTGCGATAAAGAAATGGGAAGACCTGTGTCGATGCATCTTCCTCGGCTTCCTAGCTTTCATTATGATCGAACTAATTTTCTCAACGGGTTTCGCTCTAGTATTATTTTACGGATGCACGGTTACACGACGGAAGTGTATAAAATATTTTTCTATTTCTTTGATAAATTTCTGATTGCATTATAATATTGATTTAAAGTTCAAAATATCATACGGATTTTAATTATAATTATAAAATTAATTTTATAATTGTAATTGTGATTATAAAATTAATTTTATCAAAAGAATATTAAAATATTTTATATATGCATTTTTTATTATTTTCTCATATTTTAAAATCAAAATATCAATATTATGATGATGTTTATTTATTAAAACAGCTGTGAAATTTAACTGCACATATTATCATGAAATGTGTGTTTTAATTTTAAATATTTAATCGAGTCATATATACTAGGAAATATAATTTTTACTTGATATTCTCGCGGTTAAAAGACGCCGAAAAGAGATGCATGGGCGTAGAATCAACAGCGTAGAGTTTGGGTTGCGTCGCACATTATTTTGGTAAATAATTGGCTAATATCGCAATTAATTGATTGCTATCGCTATATGTCCCGGGATACGTCGATCCGTTTCACTGTGCAATAACGCTTGATATCGATTTACCTGATTATTGGGGAATGTTCCGTCCTTGTCGATTGCATTCACTTGGGTAACTTTGCTGCCCACCGGTTCACCCTCGAGTACGGTTTCCTGTTCTCGTTCAGTGAACAGCGGTATCTCGTCGTTAACATCCTCCAGCATGATGTACACGGTCGCTTCGGAAGCGAGCTGTTGAGCTCCATTATTCTGAAGGAATAAAATTGATCTTACAAGATCTTACACATGGCACGCTTCTCGATGCTGACATTTTTCATCTTCATATTTACGTATAAAAGTATGAAAAAATATTTGCGAATATGTATATTAATTTTGAGCCTTTCCCTATCGCAAAGCTTTATACGCGAGTAATCTACATTTGAGATTAAATGCATAGAAAGCAGAATTATTGATGCAGTAAATAATTATGCTAATACTGTAGATAATTATTATTATTAATAGTTAGGTGCAACGATTCCGTAAATTAGGATGCAAATATTATTTAACGAAATGCGACATATCCTTATTTGTTTTTCCTTTTTTATTTTTATAAAAGATTTTATTGCGCGAGAATTTTCTCAAATGTCTAAGTACGAAAGACGAGCCATACCTCCACTCGTATGGTGAGATTGTATTCTTTTATGCTCTCGTAGTCCAACGGGTGGTTAACCTTAATGTCAGCCCAAGTGGACGATTGGTCCGGGCGTTGCTGAAGGTAAAATGTATGAAACTTGTTCGTCTGGGCCGTGGAACCGGGCATTAAGTGGTAAAAGACCGTCGGATTATTGTCGATTCCAGAGCTGTCGACACACACAAAGGTACGTATTACAAAGGCACGTCACTGGCTGCCCGGGAGCGCCGTGAACGGCTTAACGAAACGGAAACGGAAAACGGAAAAACAGAAACGAGAACGGAAATTTTCTAAGATAGAAGAGAAAGAGAAAGAGAGAAAGAAACAAAGACGATGTATACATATCGATATTTTGAAGATGGAACGACATATATATATATATATATATATATATATATATATATATATATATATATAATATATATATCCTTTACGTGGCTCGGGAATCGAAGGACGATTGTTACATACTCGGTACTGTAACGTTTGACCTACCCTTTTCACGAAACGATATTGGTTGTTCCAGTTTCAAGATACGAATATACAGGAATGCCCCATGGCTAAACGTGACCCCTTTTGAACCGATATCATCGTCTGAATTCATATCACACACATTTTCAATGTTAAATAAGAAAATTTATAAAGTTTAAATGTCTCCAAAAATTGTATTTATTATTTATCATGCTAAAGAATATAATTATTATTTAATTCGAAATACTGAAATATTAGTAAATGGAATATTATCATTATCAAATATTATTAATAATAATTAGTAAATGGAACAATATCATTTAATAATTGTAGCATTAAATAATGACGTAGCTATTTTGATATATTTAGAATGCATCAAATCGTATGTCACTTATTCGAAATATTTAAAATTTATCCATAGATAAATGTGTTCTATGATAAATCAACAAATAAGAGAGAGATAAATATATTTTTTCCAGTATATTTTTAAACAATATCCAGCATATTTTTAAACAATAATAATTTGTACGTATTATTCCGTTTTTGAATCACAATAATTTCAAATTTATTTTAACATTGATTCAACCGTTTAATTGTCAGAACCGTTTTATGAGAAAAACAATCATACAAATCGAAATTCAATTTAAATTTTAATGTTATTCAATCAAATATTTGTCGAGGAAAGAGATCAATTCTTACTGCATTAATTAATCTAATGAATTTGTAGACAAAAGGAATGATAGATATTCCAGGGCATTCTGTATATATATGTATAAAATTATTTTTACTATCAATATAAAACGAGAGGAAAATTAAATCTTGAAATAAAAGATATTGTCATGCGCGATGTATCGCTTTCATATATGCGCGAGCGCATATGTACGCAATTAAAAAGAAGGAGAAAGAGATAGAGAGAGAGAGATGAAGAGAGAAAGAGAGAGAGAGACAAGTATAAATGGGGTTCTTTTCTTTTTTCTGTTTTTCAAACGCCCGAACGTCATTATGGAAAAAGAGACTCTTTCGCTGGGGCGTGTCAACATGTCTAATAATAAGATAAAACGTCGGTTTCGTAGTAGTTTACAGTAACAAAATCTCACTGATCTCTGCACATTAAACATTCATCATCTGCGTGATCTATTTTTGCTCGAAACTGCAATGATATAATTTCGCTGATTGCGAATTCTCTCCCCGGAACAGCGTTATGCAAAAGTGAGTTAACCCGCGAAATAAAAAAAGAATGACTCATATGTACAGCTGGGCCAGAGCAACATGAAAAAAACTTCACATCTCAAACTTAATTTACTGAAAAACTACTGCTCACAATATGGGTCAACTCGTTTTTCCATAACACTGTTTTTCTTTAGAGACGCCCAAAGCTAATTTCCACATCGTGATATACCTGACGTATGATGAATACCAATGTGCATCTTGCCATGTGTATCAAAATCGAAAATTAGAGCTGGTGTATCATTGAAATTATTCTGTTTAAAATGCGTAGCGATCAGTGGAGTGACTTTTACCTATCGCGCCATAACGTTTTTCGCTTTCCGTCGTCGCCCGCGTTCCTTCTTTTTTCCCTTCCGTTTCTCTATTCGGTGCACTTAATTAACACACATTTGCGCGTGTACATATAAAGTCGTATACGTACAATATACGTATATACGCGTATTATATAACACACACACACACACACACATACACACGGAGCGAGAGCTCCTGCCGAAGAGCGGCCATAATCCTAATTCACGCAATCCAAATATGAATATATATATGCTGCTCTAGCTACATTCGTCTCGTTTGTTCACGCGAACTAATTACTATCCTCGAACCGTTACCGCTGTTAATTCAATAGCAGAAGTGTTGCGTTTCCGTTGTATGTGCCGTGTTAGAACGCGCGAGTCTTGTTCGAGCGCAGAGTTGAGCTTCGTGATTGAATGATTAGTCGATCAGACTGTTACTTGTTAACGTCTTTATTGTACACTAATGTAGTTTACGGAATGCATGCTTCGACGATAACGATAATTTTATTTCGAGTTTATCTAGTTGGCGAATCTTATTAGAATTTAGCTTAAAATATAAAACTGAATACATAATTACTTATTATGCGTAGCCACCACGAGTTTTTTTATCGTTACTTTGACAAAAATGTAAATATATTAAACTGGAGTTGAAAAAATTTGCAAATTGTTTTAAATTTGATATTTTTAACATTTTCGTATCTGGCAATAATGAAATATTAAATTATACTGAATAATATCATGTTCATATTGGTAATGTCAAAAGAAATGAGCTCATCAGTTTGTAGATCAGTAATACAAGTAATTCATCCGTAAAACTCGCAAAATTCTTTTTGGCGATTTAAATGTCTGGCAATTCCATTATCAGAAAGTTTAAAATGTTAAAACCGATATTCGTTGGAAACAGACATAAGAAAGATTTTTGGAGAGTGATCCGATGAGATAAGAAATTAGCTGGTCATCTGGAAAAGGTCACATTATTATTTTTTTTATATTTTTTTCCTAAAATGTATTTATTAATCTAATCTATGATAATTGGGAAATATGCTAGTAAAAGAAATTAGGAAAGATATATAAAGAGAGAAAAAATTGTTGGCTAAAATTAGGAATTAATGTTAATTATGATAAAAGTTAATTAAATTTGATATTTTAGGAAATAGTTTAATTAATAAATTAATATGTATATATATAATTATATATTGAAAAATATAGATAAATGAAAATTTTTATTTAAATATTTTATCATCAGATGGAAATATTACTGTTGACTTAGTTATATACACAAACACATATACACTCTAAATATTCTTTGAACAATTAAACAAACTCTCGGTAAATTACTGTAAAACGAATTATTAATTAACAGAGTCAATTAATACATAAAATGTGTAAATATTTGCATAATTAAATATTCCGTTATTTAAAAATTTGAATTATTAAAATTATTTCTATAAGTTTTATGTTATATTATATATATAAAACATTAAACTTTAATTAATCTCTGTGACTAAGTATCGGACAAAAGATGCAAAATAAACTTCAGTCTTGGAAATCTCACTCAAATAATTATCCCGCTTTGAATCAATAAAAGTTACGCAGAATTCATTAACTACAATTAGTCTTTATTTACTAATTTGCGATTTGTGGAGAGTGCTCCGTTTGAAATTAATTATTTCAATTGCGCATTATCACTTGGTCTCTAATTCGATTTGAATAAATTAAATTAATTATCTTCTCGAAAATGCATCCTGCAGAAATGATCACATTAAATAGAATTAATCCAAATTTAATATATATTATATTTTAGATTTATATAATTAAAATTATTAATTTCTACTCTTTGAAAAATTAAAATTTAATATTATTACTTTTGAATTTTCGAAATATCTCTGAATTTATAAAAAATATAATTTAAAACTTGAAATAAATGTAAACATTTTCAAGTTATATGTTTCTTGATATTACGTAAAAACTATTTAATCATATTAAGAATATTAATAGAACAGAGAATATTAATTTCTTATAATCTCATTTATCTTTTACAAAGATTATTAAGATAGAGAGAGAGAGAGAGCGTATGATAGAAATTTTTAATTAATTTTTTAGATTAGATTTCTTTGAGGTTTTAAGAAAACGAATAAATCAATTCGATTCAAATAAATTAGATTTTGTCAGGGATCATTTTACAAGAATTTCTCTCTTAATTAATCCTTTTCCCTGAAAAAATCCATAACAGTCTGATTTATATAATATAATTATTTGCACATGTTCGAGCTCAGCTCATTGATCGAACATACCATGACTGTATTACATGCTCAATTATTACGTGTTCGATTGTTTATTGTCTATTCACGCGCGCGTTTATGTATTTGCATGTATATATATATATGTGTGTAATGTACGTGTAATGCGTGCATTTCCTTGTTCCGCGCGTATGAACGCACCGCGTATGCACATGGCTGTACACAGCCGTCGTGTCATCCGTTAGACGTCCACGAAATGTCCATTGATTTGGAAGGATTCTGGTGTCTCCGGGAGAGAGATCTCTCCTTGGTTCAAAGGACACACGATCGAAATTGACAGCGCCGTTTGTTAACTCGAATACGGCGCCGTCGTCTCGGGCACGGTGTTGACATACAATATGTTCCGAAATGGTCAACCATAATTTTGATAAATTATTTTCATCGTTTTCAAAATTATTCTTGAGTAATAAAGAGAGAGAGAGAAAGAATTTATTTATTTTTAATTAAGATATTCAAGTACTAATATAATAAATTTTAAATTTTGAAAACAGGATTTTTTTATACGCTTTTATTATAAGCTTTTTTGAAATTAAATAAAGAAAACTATTGTTTTTTTATTATTTACAAAATTTACTTTTGAAATTTAACTATATCTTGAGATATTTATATATATCGCATTTTAAAAACTTATGAATGATTCTTATGAGAAACATTAATTATAAATTCATACAATTTTGCAACATTGCAAAATGACCTATTATTAAAATTACGGTTGATTCTGGGAACACTTTGTATGTAAGATGTTTTAAGAAGAGGAAACGAGATGAAGACAAAAAAGAAAAATAAATTCTTAGGCGAATTTGTCGAGACTTTTCTAATCTCATTTTACAGCCGATTTTATTTGTCGTAACTTAATTTAATTTTTAATCTTAAATGTCATGATATTTGCTAATTGAATTAGGAAATTTATTCGAAATTAATTGAAAAATTGAATTTTGTTATCTTCTTACGCGTTTTTACTTTCTAAATCTCTTATTAAACTTTAATATATTTCTATTATTAATGTTTATTAAAGAAAATTTTTGTATTTTTTCTGAATGTAATCCGCACTTTGCATTGAGCATGTTATATAATGGCTGCTTATAAAAGTCAAAGTCAAAGTTAATTTTCAGATTCTCTTCTTTCATTACATACAAATTACAGACGATATCAAAGTGCGAGTATAAATGTCAACTACGAAATTATTACTTCTTGCAGGAAAGATATTGCGAATATAATACTAGAAAAGAAGAAAAGAAGAAACAAATAATTAAAATAAGAAACAAATATTTGAAAATAAAAGAAATCTTGTGAGTAAGAATAAAATTCCTATTAATTTATGTTGCATATTATTATATATATTATTAATAAGTATATATATATTTCTTGTTGATATAAATTAATAATATATTTTGTTATTAATAATTATTTTATTTTATTCGCAGATTGCGTGCTGTTCTTCTCCGCATCTTTAAATCACGTCGATATCTTTAAGTCACAATCTCGATGAGTTTTTTTATAAGATAAATTCGAAAATCTGATTTTCGAAATCGTAAGATACACAAGTATTAATTATAATTGCAATAATATTAATGTAATTGATATCGCGATATCAATTACATTAATATTATTGCAATTATAATTAACACTAATTAATACGCGATAATTAATACTAATTAATACGCTATAATTAATACGTGAATCTATATTTGTCACTTGTGTTTTCTACTTCAAAATATCTTTCTCCGATATACACGTGATATATAATTTCCATACAAATAAAATCATGTAGATAAAGCAAACCGGCAAAAATTAAATTAAACGTATCGTTAAACATTCGCCGTGCAGATATAAATCTCAGGAATTAAATGTAGCAAATATCTCAGCCATTGTGTGTATCATGCTTAACGAGATCTTTAAAAGATTCAATCTTCAGACATCGTTCTGCACGGAAGTGCCGTTAGCGAAACGAGTTCGTTTGTGAATACGCAAAGATCTGTTAAGTGCTCGTGATTCCGCTCGGAACTCAATCATTTAAGTCGCGCCGTGTTATATTTCGAACGTCGCCATGTTAAGTTTGCTCGAATCAAGATATTGCGAGAGACGTGCACTATCTCTCCTGTCCTCGTCGCTTAATTTCAAATGGAAAGCGAGCGCTTCAGCATTAAAATATCATTTCCCAGAGATATTCTTAAAACTTTGTCCGGAGATCTTAAATCACGTTTGTCCCGGAAACGAGACGTCTCTCCCGAACGCGATCTAAAACGAATTTACATTCGGATTTACTAGAAATTACATTAGAACGCAAAAAGATTTTGTTTGAAAAATGTAGCAGAAATATTCCTGCGAATACGTTTTACGACCAATTTTATTTAAATAGACGAGAGTATCTCCGAATTGCGGGAAATGGCACTTTTATGTACGGATGGAAGGATTTGCTGTGAAAAATGTTGTCATCTTTTTCTAGAGACGGCAAAACTGGCATGGCACGACGTATTTTATGTTTAATCCCGATAGCATTCTTTTTTTCCTTTTATAAACCATATTTTTCTGGTCTAACATAAAATCCGCGTGATACTATCTATTCTGTTTTGAGAGTAACAGCCAGCAAGCGGGATTTTAATTCATGAATCACATTTACTTGAACATTTTTACGTTGTCTGCTAGCGTGTTAATAGGTATAAATATAATTCGATTATTAATGAATTAAATTAAATGATTTTATTTTCCGTAGTAAAAATTTCAATGTTCATTTTCTGTTTATAATTCCAATAATATTGTAATTTTTAATTTATTGCGCGATATTAAGAAGGATTTATATAAAATATCGAAATTTTTTTTATTATATATGCAAGTATTTTAAGTACGTCAAAGATGAACATTCAAAAAATTGTTAATTATTGCAATCTACTTTGCTCTGGTAAAAAATTCTCATGTTATATTAAACAAACATTTGTATTTGTACATAAATCCAACATATTCACAGCGACTTTTTCCGGATCTGTAACGGATAAAACAGATATCAAAGACATAAGTACTACGAGTAATTCGTTTACTATCGCCACCGATATCGCGAGATACATTTTTTACGTTTTTTTCACGTTTGTCGTGTAAAAATCCGCGGGATCGTCGAGAGCTACGCGACTAGTAGTGGTGATGACGCGATATATTGAGGGAATGGACGGTAATATTGACATACGAACATTTTCGGCCATTAAAAATCGCAAAGGATACTTTGTCGCAGTTTAACGGAATATTAAAAAAATGGCATTTGAATGGTACGCGATGTGCGCATCGCGTTTTCATATGCAACTCGACAGTCTGATCAATATTGAATTCCGAAATACATTTTCATCGAAATTTAAGTGCGAACGTGAATGTATTTTAATTTAATACACGCGATTAAAATAGCAATATATGCATAAGATATTTATGATTCTTTGCTGCTATTATTTTATTTATCTTTCTTTATTTATAATTATTTATTTACAAACATATTACTTAAAAATTTTATTTTGTTGTACTGCAAGTCAAGTTTTTATTGCACATTATTAATTATTTTAGAAATATTGAAGTCAATTTGTTATTATAATTTATCTTATATTTTAATCAATTTCAAAATATCTTTATTTAATTACAAATTTAATTTAAAATTTAAGAGTTAAGAATAAATAATATATATATTTAAGAAACATGATAGATAATAGTTTCTACTATTTATTCTTAACTTAAATTTCCTTTGAGATCAAATCGACTGCAATATTGCCAAAGAATTAATTAAATTTATTATTAAAAGAAAGAAGAAAATTTAAAATTAAAAGGAAGAAGAGAATCTGTGACACAATCTGTATATATTACATACCAAATAAATAACGGTTTGCCGAGCGGTTATATTAGATATTCCGTAGCGAAATTATTCCGCTCAAAACATAATTTTTGCAATATCGAAGCTGTTCTGCAATACTCATTTAAAATTCGTTTAAAATGCGGAATATATAGTGCGGATTAATATCGGCCAAATATCGAAGCTGCTTTGAAACGCGCGATTAATATCTCGGAATATGACGATGCGCAATTCGGTCAAATTTTAAACTATTATATGAAAGATTCTAACAATGCCGTCATTTATTACGTTTATCATTTTTGGCAAATAATTGCAGTAATTAGTGTGCAACTATAAACTATATTCAACCAGATAGCGCGTGTGTTATTCTTCCGATTTTTGATTATGTGCTCTAATCAAGATTAATCTTTTCAATCTAAAAATTTGTCAAGGCAAAATTAATTTATTTAAAGGCAATTGATTTTTATAACATGATTTTTTGATTAATATATATAAAAAAAAATCTTCAAGTATAATGTAAATGTCGATGAAAATTTGTATTTCTAAAATCTATATTGACACACTCAGATTTTCGAATCTCCCGAATGGATTTTTCAAAATCTTCAAATTCTTTTCGATTTTTATTCTATTTCTCATCCAATTTTCTCTTGTAATCTTCACATTGCGCTTTCGATACTTTTGGACAAATTTCTCATGAAAAAATATTTATTCGCTGAAACTAAATTGAGTGAAAAAATAGTTCCCCTCGTTGCTTTAAAAATCATGTTGAATTACTTTTCATCCACTCACAATGGAAATTAAATAATGCTAAATGTTAACTCACTTGAAAATTCAGAAGTAGTATTGACATTGATTGACCGTTTGAATAATATTTCAATATTATTTTTTCCCAAATATATTCTATGTTTATTAATTGAAGCACATAAAATAAACTCACGTCACCGTGCGATTTTTCGCTGATTAATTCCGATTGCTCGTTAGCGGTGCCATCGAAGCCAAATGTTAATTTCGGAGAATTTTCACGTTACTGTCAGAATAATAGCGCAAGCCGCGCCCGTGACGACTTGTGCACGGCGATTTTAATTGCTCATTATACGTGGACGTCTGACGGATATTGCGTTCGCCTCGAGTAGTTTATACCGCGCGCGTGATGTTGGTTAGTATAATAGGAATAGTATAGTAAAGTACAGCTCATAAGCGTGACTCTTAGTCCGAAGATTTGCACATGAGTGAATATGTGAATGTGTGCACATACGTGTACACGTACAGCTACGTTAAGTATGTGGGCAAAAAGCGAGCTTGTACAGGTAAGATTGTCGCACAGAGCGACGCGTGTAGTCAAAAGTTATGGTAGAAAGGGCAAAGTTTAGAGAATGTAGATCTTATATCTCCCAGTCGGTGCATAACCGCTCCTCAACAATCCCTGGTGCGCGGTGACGATGCAAATGTGTCTGTATGCGTGTCTGTTTGTGTGATTATGTGTACACGTGAGCATATCGTTAATCAATTCCAATACGATTTTATCGAAAAATTTATTATTGTATAAAACAATTTTTTTCTGTTAACGCGAGCATAAAAATTCGATGTACAGAGATATTTGATTCGTGATAATTTGATTTGATTATTTTCGAAAAAGTTTTTAAACGATAAAATCGTACTGAGTTTTAATCTCGGTGTCAGCTCACTCGCCAGAAGGATATAGAATCGTTTTCATTTCGAGTCTCGTGAATCCATAATATCCTTCTCTTTCCTTTCCGTAAAAGGAAAAAGGACAAAGAGAAAGAAATCCTCGCTAGTCGATCCGCGAACATCACCAGTAGCAGCGCCAGTCAATTAGCAAATGTTTTTGCTCGCTCAATTTTAATTGGAGAGGTAAAGCTATATAAATCACACTACACTATACTGCCCGACGTGATACGAGACGGTGATTCCAGCAATTAAAAATATGCTCTAACTATCATCAATTCAACAATCTAAATCGTTGCTCGACTTGTCGTCGAGCGGCGCACAAAAAAAAGATTGTCGCCGACAAAATGACACTACGAGAACACACTACGCTCTCGAAGAAAAAGGAAAAAAAACGGGAAGAAAAAAAATACAACAGAAGAACGTGATTGCACACGTCGTAATCTAACGCAAGATAAGCAACTGACGAAACATGCCCAAAAATTAATTACGGCATTCATGGAACATATGTCGATGATTGGATGAGTATGCGTGTCCTGGCGACGAACCAAGATTGTGATTTAAAACTGATAACAACGAAACATGAGTATGGAAACGAAATATATATGTATGTACAAATGACATACTATGCTCGATTGCGACTTGCCAAGTCAGGCATCGGAAATTATAATTGCTCGATCGCATTTGCGGTCACAACTACTTGACTGACCCGCGACTCCGATCACCATGAGTGACACGAGTCCCAGGCAGGAACGCATACAGCAACGAAAAAACGAGATGAAAGTAAATTTTGAAAAAAGCCAATCCGGTGCGAAAACACGAAATAATTCAAAAACGAGGAAGAAAACACGCACGAGTGAGTGTAAATTATGAGAGATAAATAAGAAAAAACGAGAGACAAATGGTCGATCAAATCAATAATATATATATATATATAGTTTCAGGGGGAAGCAATCTATTCGTATAAAACATGCCCAAAAATATGTTTACGGCACACACAACAAATGTATGAAAGATAAGACAGGTAGATAGATAGAGAGAAAGTTCTGCGTCTAAAATCCGTCGCGAGAATTCGTCGTGGTACAAATTAGCTGGCAATGACTTGTAGTATATGATATCGCTATGGAATCGCAGCGCAGAAACAAACACGTGACTTAAAATACCTATTGCTCGTTAATGTTGCGGCTTAACACGCTGCGTGGCACGAATTGATGTTAATGCGTTTCTTGCAGGGCCGCGAATTCCCGACGAGAGAAGTGATTATCAGCGGGTGATATCAAAATGTGTGTGAGTGTGTGTGTGTGTTTGGTGTGTGTATACGCGTGTGCACACCCGATGGCGTTCCCTGCGTTGAGATTTGTGTGCGTGGTACGACGTTGATGAGGAAAGTTGGCGGAAAATGGCAAACTAACGCCGAATAATGAAACGTTTTGCTGCATCCCTTTCCGACTGCCATTAAATCAGCGTCCTAACGAGTAAACTCATCGAAATTAATTCTTCGGAAATGTCACTAACGGTTACGTAGAATTCGTGTTATCTGGAAAATCTGTTGCTTGAATGCTTGAAATTGCCGAAACCTGGCGTTTAACACGCAAGTAATAATATTTATTACATTCAGACTGAAAAATTAAGTATAAGAGTTTGTACACATCTCTTAAAAATATTTATTTTATTTTCTTTATATTTTTGCATTTAAGATGATTAAAATAATGTACTAAAATTTTTAATGAAAATAAAATAATATTTGATTGTTTATAATTATAAAAAGAGACGAGAAAAAAATAGATAAAGAGAAGCGAATGAAAAATTATAAAGATACGAAAAATATAATTTTGCTACGTATCTCTTGCTTCTCCAAAAATTCGAAATGAGGTACGCAGTTTAACGCACGCTAATATTTCTTTTAAAATACTCGAAAAACATAAAAAAAGCATGTGTTCCAATCATAAATCACCGGAATATCTGCATAGCACAACACAGAGAATTCGCCGGAAATATTACATAAAATGTACTATACTATCTTGTAACGACAGCGTATGACGATGGCATCTGGCACTTTCTCGTGCATCGTGCATGTATGTAATTAGCTAATTCGTTTTCGCCGGAAGTCCTGCCTCCACGAGACTACCCGTTAAAAGCGATACGTCAAGCGCAAACTACCTATTACTAACGTTTTTTCGACGCAGCTTTTGGTACGTACGTTACAAAAAGATGTGTTTGCATCGGTCAGCTATTTTTTTTTGCCAACCATCGCGCAATTCATGATGCAACTCGTTCGCAATATTTTTTTAAACGTTTATCCGAAAAGTTGGAATAAAATATGGCAGAGGATATTTTTTCAATCTAAAAAAAATATTTAGAAAATTCATCAAACCTTGTAATACTTGAGAAGTAACTCCGTTCAAACGTCTAATACGTATTTTTTTATTGTAATTAATTATTAATTAACTTTAGATTATTAAATCACTATAATCGACAGCTTGATATGCGATTCGTAAAATTTCCGTATCCGTTTTTCAAATTCATGCGAATTAATGGCAATTTTTATGCAACAATGGGCAGGACGAACAATTAATATTTAACGCAATAATAGTAGAAGCTACGGCTGTATCTGTGTCGATTATCGTGCAACAATGGGACTTATGCTTTGTTCGGAAAATTGCACTCTAGTGATAAATACGCCGAGACGGATACTCGACATGGCTCTTCTTCGGATTCCAGTAATGTTTCTTATATATCCTTGCGAATTACGAGTCACGATCTCTTGTGAGGGAAAGGCAGTCTTTAGTCGCGTTGTTTATTCAATTTACGTGTACGCGAAAGAGGCGCCTTCTTATTATCTCGACGGAAAGGAATTAAATCTCGCCGCGGAATCGATTAAAGTTGAACCTCGGGAGAATGAAGATGGTTTCGTATCGTCGCGTCGAGATGCAACAAAACGTTTCGAGAACGTAATCGGCTCGATGGTATCGATACAACCGCGCTATTTGTTGCACGCTAAGTCGAAAAAAATGAAGCGCTAACGAGGCCGGTACCGATCACAAATAGCTATTCGCATCGCAGAAAAGAGGATGTACCGCGTCTAAAAATGTGTATGTGTGCGTGTATCGATGTGCGAATGCGTTTCACATTTTCGTACAAATGCGAGACGCATTTATGTCTTCAAAGTGTGAGGTGTGAACGCGATTCGAGACAATGATTCTTAAAGTTTTGTAAAGAAGTTAGAATTTATGTACAAGCGAATTTAATTATTTTAATAACAATTAATATAGTAAAATATTTTAATTATTAATTGATTAAGCGATGGCGATAATCGATATGAAATTAATTAGCTTTGTTTATGTGAAAGATGAGAGAAAAATTAATCTCTACTGTTAATTTAGTCTCGTCAAAACTATCCATTATTTCGTGACTCTTAAATAGAAATACTTCAATGCTTTAATTACGAATGCAAATAGTTAACACAATAGTGACATTTTCAAATTCACGTTCAAGAATCATCGCTCTAATGTCTCTGCGTCCTGCGAAGAAACTCGGTATCCTTCACGAACCCTTTCCTCCTCCCACGTATCCTCGACATTTCGATTACGTTTCTCACGAATTCTCAATCCCTTAAATGTATACACAAGTGTATCTACGAAGTATGCGAGCGAGCGAGCGAGTAGTGGTATATGCTTGTGTGTGTACGTGTCGAAATGCGTGTAATGTGGATTCGTACACAATATCAATTAACGTGCACAAGAACAATACTGCCACGAGATTGCGTGCAGGGCGGGTTCGTGCAGAGAGCCGCACGGAGCATTGACAGTGTGACAGACCTGGCTTTAATAGACACAACTTTAGCCCCGACGGCCATGTTCTCTTTAATGTAGATCGGGCCGTACACTACGTAGTCCCATACGGGCGGATTATTCGCACGGTCCACAACGTCAATCTGTACCTCCACCGTTCGCGACAAGGGTGGGTAGCCCCTGTCTTTGGCCATCGCCTCCAGCTTGTACGTCTCGCGCTATGCGGCCAGACCGCGTGTATATAAACAAACGGGAACAAAAAACAACGGCAGTTAGTGTCAAGGCGCCAAGGCTCGTGGCAGAAGGGGGGAATAACGTCATTGGTGCATCTTTTGCTGGTTCTCGCTCTTTCCGGTGGTTTCTCTCTTTGAGAGGAGAAGAAGAAAAGAAAGGGCTATCTTTTTCTTCTTTGCATTCCCCCGTCTCGGTCTCGATCTTCCCCTGGAACGTTTGGCGAGCGCGAGCTCGCACATTGTGTCCCTGCCGAATTCGCTCGTTCGACTGTACAAAGGTTACAACGACAGATTCGCACGAATGCGAGATGTGCGTATTGGTGCTCGTACGCAGAACAGGAGGTTGAGTGATCTCTGGCTGGACGATCGACGACGTTCCCGCAAACCTGCATTCTGCGCGTGAATAACGCAAAAGAGCGCGCACCAGGATCTCTCTCGCTACATCCTCGCCTAATTACATGTGTACATTTATATTAGCACGCTAGAGAGAGAGAGAGAGAGAGAGAGAGAGAGAGGCGCCAGTAGGAAATCCCGCTTTGCCTTCCCGCGTTCGCATAATTATGATTAAATTACGTATATCTGCTACCATCTGCGCGGCGATCGCTGTATCTGCCGAGTCTTTGAAGACGCACGGTTCCTTCTGTCGCTCTTCTCCTTGTCAAAATAGCGAGAGTCTGTTCAATCTTCAAATGGAGCGAGTTGTTTGATTATGTAATAATCGATAATCATGTCCCTTGAGGTAATGACAATAAATTTGCAAGATTTTCTCGAGGAAAAATTATATGAGTTTTATAGTGAAAGAGCTGTGTCTTGTATTAATTGTGTAATTTCACTTGCTCCATTTAGAAATCGAGAGGCTCGATTATTTTCGAAGATTACTGCCCGATCGAACACTCGCTGCCTCCAAATATCGTCGAAGAGCGATCGCCGCGACTCGCTACAGTATATGTTAGGAAAAGATAGTGGTAGTAATAATAGTAATAGAAGTTGTTGTAGTAGTAGGAGAAGGAGTGTCCGCCAATTAGCGATTTACCGCGCCGCGCTTAACCATAAGTGCTTCCGCAACCAGAAATAAAGAGAGAGAGAAAATTATGTGTATTTTATATCTGTGTGTTTAACGAGAGAATTAAATGTACAGAGATGTATAAGAAACATCAACAAAATCATAGATGTGAGAGGAACAGAAGAAGAAACGAAATCCAAGGAGATAAACAGAAGGAACAACGTTAAGGCGAGAGAACTTATACATGTATGTAAAGTAAACTCAAACTAGTAGGAGGGATTCGAAGCGAACAGTAAGGCAAATAGAACATACGGGTAATTGAATTTAGGTGAAACGGGGAAGGGAACAAAATAGAAGGAAAAAACAATTAAATCAGAAACAGTGATCAACGGTGATCGGGGGAGGAGGGACAGCACTACATGGCACGGCACGGCATGTCACGTGTCTTGTCTCGGTCATGTCGTGGCATACAAACCTGGCTTTCACCGACGTCACTATAGTACCCACTGTGACATTTTCTTTGATGTGAATGGGGCCGTATACATTCGCATCCCACACAGGTGGTTTATTGTTTCTGTCTACGACGTCTAACTCAACGTCCACGTCTGCGGACAAGAATGGCATCCCTCTGTCGGAGGCCCGTACTCGCAGGCGATAGCTGTCACGCTAGTGGCAAAACATTGGGCCGTCAACTTACAGAACATTTTTTTTTTCGGGAATTGGCAGTTTGTTTTTTTTGTGATTTTTTCCCGTCACTTTTTACTTTTTTTTCTTTTTTTCTTTTTCTCATTTCCGATTTCGTCTTTTCTGTTGGAGTTTACTTGGAAAGAGCTAAGGCGTCACTCGGCGTCGAGCGCGTCCACACGAGAAAGTACTCGATGGTCTTTCTGCTTTTTATCCGCGAGCGAGATTGAAACGGAAGAAGAAGAAGAAGAGAGAAAGACAAACAAGATAGAAAAAGATAGAAAGAAAAAATTGAGAAAAGGGGCCGTGCAGTCTCGTAGGTATCTCGATGGATTCCGTTGCGTGTTATTTCGGTGATTGATTCGTCGTCTTCCTAACGGATGAGAATTCAAATCATATTTTTCTAATAATTTTTCTTTAATTAAATGATTGAAATGCATCTCGCTTACGATAACAAGATATTTAACTGCAATGAACTCAAACATGCCGTGAGGTGAATATTTTCGTGAATAGTTTCGTGAGTAATTGCGACACACAGTGACGTAGCATGATGACGATGATGATGCTGATAATGGATGGTGATGATGATGGTGATATTAATGATGTAGGTACTACATCACCGACTTCTGTTGATTAATAAAGCGGTAATAATATCGATACGTAAATATGTGCAATCTGTAATCAGTTTCAATAATCAAATGAGTAGATTGCGAGAATCGTAAGCAAGTGTAGACGATGTAGTTGTGACGCTATACTTACCTGTGAAATGTGTAGGCCTGCATATTTGAGCTCATTGCTAATTATATTGGTAATTGACAGTAGCGAACAAATAGTTTTGCCTATGTGACATTGATTTAGTTTGATTTTGTGACAAAGATATTTCGATAATTCCATAATATTGTCCAATAAATCTTAGATTGATTTTAAAAGAAGTGAAAAAGTGTGTACACAAGAATTGCATTGAATACTACAAGTAATGATTGCATGAAATGTTATGTTTATCCTTGCTCATCCGAAATAACACGAAAGTGGAAAATATACTAGATGCTTTAGAATTATTTTTTTATTATAAAATTCTGTCATTTACTTGCAATTGATATTTCTTTCCATTTGCATTAAATAATTTAATTGTATAATATATATTAATTTTACAATTTTTGATACATATTATTTTACTGCAACTCTGAATTCTAGTCTCTACAATAAAGTTTACATTTAATTTACAAATATTATTTTTTTTAAATTCTTATTTATGTAAAGATATGAGAGAATATATTTAAGAAATTGTAATTAATTCCAAAATATCTAGTATAATAGAATAACGGGTGAATAGTAATAGAGGTAAACAAAATTATAATTAAAAATGTTTGTATTATAAAAAGTATAATTGCAGATGCATAATTATAATGGATAAATTGATAGAATTAAATTTAATTTAATTGTACATTGAATAAACTTTTAATTTTGAAATTTTAATTTCTAATTCTTTAGTTTAAAATTTGCTGATTCTATTCACCCGTTTTTGTCATACAAGGTTATCGTGATTTCTTTTTTAAAAACGCTTTGCATTATATGAATCATTTGGAAATCGATTTTATGATCGACTTATTTCTTTTCCAAATAAATACTTCAGAAATACGTTTGTCGAGTTTTTGCTATCTCAGATTGTTATCTAAGATTGTTAATAATGAGATCTATCGGCTTCCTGGAACATTAAAAATAATTATTGAAGTTGTTCCAGAATTTTGTATTCCATCCGACGGACGTTAACTAAAAGACACACATGACTAAAATGAATACATTTTGTGATTTTATTAAGAAACATAATTTACATTAAAAAAAAAAAGATGCTGTGAAAAATTACAAATATTAGAGATTACAAAGTGCTGTGCCATTAAGATGCAAAGTAAAAAATCAAAATCAAAATGATGTCATATAATAGTATTCAACAAGTCAATTTATATTCAGTACATCATTTTTATTTTTAAATAAAAATTAATATTAAATAAAATAGATTAAAGCTCTTTCGTTTAATAAGTAAAGTAGCTAAGATTCTTTCATAAATCCCACAAATTAGGAAAGATTTAAGCTTTCTAATGACATCCATTGCGTATATTTGTTGTGATACACTTATCAAACGTCCGTCGGATATCCCATATCGCGTAAAGACAAATTGATAGGTCAGTGGTATAGAATACCGGCATTAAAACGGTATCCTCCACTTGCGGATACATACGAGACCAGGATAAAAGAGCGAAAATAGCGCGATAGCACGTGTATGTACATAAAAAATATATCACGCGTGAAAACAAATTTTTGAACGAAAACATTTGAAGAAAGACGATTATAGATATAAAGAGAAAGATTTATAGAAAAATTGAGCGACAAGAAGAGAGCAGAGAAAGAGAGAAGAAGAGAGAAAAAGAGAGTGACGTCTCCGAGTGACAACAGTAACAACAATAGAGGCAAAAAATCATCGAAACGATATAATGTTGAATAATCGAACGGAAAGGCGCTCTAGTATTTGCAACGAATATTATACTTTTCTTTTGCGCAGGTAACAATGCTGTCACATCATAATGTGTCTCGATGCAAGGTGAAACACAAGAATATAGATCCTACTTACTGGAAAACAGCCCTTTTTTTTTTGTCATCATCAAATCCGAAGAAAGTAAATGGTGCAATAAACACAAACATAAACAATAAGAAGTTGAAATTAGTTCCTTTACGAAATCAATCAATGCAGGCATTTGCATGCAAGCGAGAATGCGATAAAGAGGCATCAGGAGACGATCGGGAAAAGGACGGAAAAGAAAAGGAGAATAGAGAGTCAGAAAGAGAAAAAGAGAGAGGTTGGTAACGAGGACGGATATGGAAATTTGTCGTAAGAGGAGAGAGGTGGGGGACGTTGAGACTGGATGGGAGAAAAAAAACTATGACGACCCCTCGTCTGATTCGTTCTCCGTTTTAACGACACTCAAAAACCGATGGACGTTATTTCTAAATCGTCGTGATAGTGATTATAATCCGCACGTTTGGTTTTTTTTCGGCTTTCCTTTCACTTTCATTTGCTTTCTTCCCGTTTCGTCACGACAGTGGTATGCCGCCCCAATCACAGAAGAAAAAATGTCACACCACGGACAGTTCTCTTATGATCTATACATATGTATATGTATATATACATTACTAAACGCTCTCGATCAAAAATACTTTTCGTATTCTTTTTCCTTTTCTTTGTCAGTCACGTCGTGGTATACCGGGAGAATGGGATGAAAATCGGGAAACGTCAGAAAGAAAATATATTAAAGAAAGAGAAAAGACATTTATAGAAATATGTAGAAAAAAATTGTAATATAAAATAACTTGAAAACATAGTAGGAAATATAAAGAACATAGGTTTTGTTTCACATACAAACCGATCAAAGAAAAGATATAGATAGATAGGGAAATTAAAATCAGGAAACTAATTAACGCATCAAAATCAGTAAATCAATAATTAGCAGGCATATTTAAGAAAGTAATTATCAACATAACAGGAAAATACAAAATGCAACATACAAAAGTATCATTTTATATCAAAAAAACAAACAGAGAAAAAAATGAGAAATTAAAGATAGAGAAAGATAAAGATAGAGTAGGAGAGAAAGAGAGAGAAAGACAGGGCAAGGACGGATGTAGGAGCGAGAGCGAGATCCGTTCCTGTAAAGGAATCAAAAACACATTCATATAAAATATGCAAGCATTGTCAAAAATTGTTTATGTCTGATGCACCACAAAATGCGTAGAGGTTGAAGTACACCGTACGTGGGGCTCAAAAAATGTCGTTCCCACCTGCTCCTGGAAGTTCAAAAAACATCACTTCCCTTTTGAAAAACATTCACAATTAATAATGTTAGTTGATTAATTAAAGATCATTATAGTTTGCTCCGAATATTTCCATTTCTTTTTTTTTTATAATCACATCTCTTATCTCATCATCGTTTTATCACCGTCTTTCCTTTCCATTCTTTCCCGTTTTTCTCCAACGCGTAACACGTACAAAAAAAAAATAATACACATTCCTTTCTCTGACTATTTTTCGGGAAAAGTATGAAAAGTACACACGTTCGGTCGGCCGTGAACACGCACGTTTTGGGCCGATCCGCACGCGTTTTATTTTTCTCTGCAAAATTACGCGTCGACATATTGCAAATTGATCGAAAACTATGACTGGTGTCGCGATACAAAACCGGAAAACGCGATAAAACGAACGGCAAACAAGGGAAATTTAAGTAAAGAGAACAAGAAGGACGGAAAAGAAAAGATATACGCGTATGTATTTTTTTTGTTCGACCGCTCATAGGTAATTCGATGACCGATTCTCGACGAAAATTGAATGAAAAAACTGGACAAGAGGTATCAAAGCTTCGTTTGGAATCTTTTAAAAAGGTACTCGCGCCGCGAGTATGTTCTCAATAGAGAGAATGAGAGAGACAGAGAGAGAGTGTTTTGTTGCAAAAATAGCCCGAACGGTCGATCGATTCAGGTACATGAAGCGTTTGAGGAAATCAGGCATAGCTAAGTATTTACCATAGTGAACACATTGTGCATATCAATGGGAATTAAAAAGTTCTATACATGTGCCGTAAAAAGGAAACTCATTTCGTTGCATATTAGTGATGAGAGAAATAATTGCCGACCAAAACGTATATTAGTACAAGTTTATCCGCTCAGCAACAAAACGGATTCGTGTTAAATATAACGTAAGTCAACGCAAACGTACAATATATCGGCAGAAGGTGTACACTCAAGTTTTGTATTTATACGATATCATATATATACGTATATATATATATATATAAATAGATATAGTATATACTACGTAGCCTACGCATTATCCTGGGACACGCGTACACTTATTCGGGACGAGTATATATCGCGATGATATTTTGGATGATATCGCGAGTAACGTCGATGGAATGAATTATTTCGCGCGGGATATTACAATTTTGAATTGCTGAGAATACATTATTGTAGTTATCGTGTGTATCGTAGAGAACGTCAAGAGCAAAAGAAGCTAGCACAAGCCGCAAAGAAAAATTGCAAGCCTCGCCCACGAAAAAGTGGGAGTGTTCCAGGAGAACGATGCTGTTTTATACTGCTAAAGAGAGACGATATGTAAGATATCAGCAATTTTTATGGGGATACTCACGTCTAGGGGCTTCTTTAATACTATCCAACCAGATTCTGGTTGGATCTCAAAGTACTCCAGATTCTGCTCGTTGTTGGGTGAACTCAGCGAGTATACGATCGCGCCATTATTGTCAGCATCCTCGTCGGATGCTGACACTCTCAATATATTTGTTCCTATGCTCGCATCCTGCTTCACGTTTTCCACATATCTCTGCAAGATGAAAACAAAAATTCAATTCCTCTTCAAAGTCCGACGCATTGATTTTACATTTAAATATTTCAGAAGATATTTATATCCGGATATATAATTGATTAAAATCACATGATTAAAATAAAAAATTATAAGATATATCCCCGTGTTTCAGGATCGCAATTCGATGAAAAATCGCTCGTCGAAATATCATTGTTTATATAATTTTCAGTTTCATTTTAATAGAATTTTTAGAGGACTTACAAATTCATTAAAATAATATGTGGTAAATGAATTCTTCTTCAAAGTCCGACGCATTAATTTTACATTTAAATATTTCAGAAAATATTTATATCCGGATAATTACGTGATTAAAATTAATTACGTGATTAAAAATTATAAGATATATCCCTCTGTTTCAGGATCGCAAAATTCGGTGCAAAATCGTTCGTCGAAATATCATTGTTTATTTAATTTTCAGTTTCATTTTAATAATTTTTAGAGGACTTAAAATTTATTAAAATAATATGTGATAAATGAATTCTTCTTCAAAGTCCGACGCATTAATTTTACATTTAAATATTTCAGAAAATATTTATATCCGGATAATTACGTGATTAAAATAAAAAATTATAAGATATATCCTTCTGTTTCAGGATCGCAAAATTCGGTGCAAAATTATATTTCGTTCGTCGAAATATCATTGTTTATTTAATTTCCAGTTTCATTTTAATAGAGTCTTTAGAAGACTTATAAATTCATTAAAATAATAAAAGATAAAATGGCCTTTTCTCAAGTATTGTACGAAATTTAAATTTAAAACCGGGAGATTATGCACTCAAAGTTTGATGCAAATACCTCGCAAAACGTGTTGTAATATACACATAACGATTTTAAACATGAAAAAGTGAGCCAAGTCCATAATTTATGAGATGCACTTTAGATACGATATCATGCTACGGACTTTACAAATTATGGACTTGCTCCACTTGTTTTGCCGCGCAAGCTCTTACACATACATATATATTAAATCGATAAACGACAATGTATGCATCTTGATCGAGTAAGCAGCGAAACTAGCCCAAAGTTACATTGTTAATGGTCTCTCGAGTTACGTGCATCGAAGCATAACGCACCCTGCTGGTGGTTCCGTCAGCGCGCGATCTTACTTCCGGACATCTGCTCGCGCATTTCTACCCCGAAAGGGGTTCTTTCCTTAAATGTTTGCCTTCGAGTCTGGCTGAGTGTACCCACCTGTCGGTCGAACAACGGCGGGTTGTCGTTCACATCCGTTATTTCGACGGTAAATGAGCAAACACCTTCTAACGATGGTTCGCCCTGATCCGTCGCCTTAACAGTGACGGACACGAATTTCCCATCATCGCCTTCACGATCGAAAACCTGAAAATATAATCGTGTTATTGAATACGAATAAAATGAAAAAAATTGCCTCAATATAATAAAAATTGCAATAGAAATTGCATCTCCAATGTATAAGACAGTAATTATATAATTAAAGCAACAAAACTAATGTAATCTTCTCACGACAATTATTTCAAAATTTTATATATATACATTCAGCAATAAGTAAGATGTGTATATTAATTTTCATTGATTAATGTAGCGAGATATGAAAAAGCGAGAACTGATGGTAGATATGAAAAAGCGAGAACACGTAAAAACTGATGAAATGCACATATAAAGCTGATATCTTATTATTATTATAGATCTTTATGGATTCATGACACGAGCAATAATTAAAATGTTAAGTACTTTGCGTGTTTATCGCTCGGTCTATATGACATGTATAAAAGATGGCAAGGTAACGTGGTAGAAACGAAAATTATGATTGTTAGATATTCGTTAATGTATTCAAAGAATATTAAATACTTTTCATTATATGTGAGTTGCAAGCTACTTTTTTAAAACCGGTGCATTTTGATAAAGTTATCGCAATATTCATATCTTTGTTGAAAGCTTCGAGCGAAAGAGTCGAGCATAAAATTTTATTCGAAATCAACTTTCATCCATTTACTTTGCCAACAAAAATGTAAGAATTAATCTCTCTCACTTTTAAAAATATAATTGAAATATAATATTGAGAGAGTTAATAGATGTACCTTGTTGGTCAAGACTTGACCAGTCTCTTCGTCAACGGTGAACTTGGTGCCCTTTTGATTAGGCTGTTGGACGATCGAATACTTGACTTGTCCGTTGACACCCTTGTCCTCGTCAGTAGCCTGTACCTTGATGACAGGGCTGCCGTTTGGCGCGCCCTCCTCCACTTTCGGATAATACATCCCGCAATCTTTGAACAACGGCTTGTTGTCGTTCACGTCGGTTATAAAGACCACGACAACCGCGGTGCTGGTGTGAATAGTTTGAGCACCGTTCGGGCAACACGCCCCGTCGTCCAAGGCGGTGACGTTTAGCTCATATTTATCACGATCCAGGGAGATTTCCTTGCCGTGAAGACGAATTACTCCCGTAATCTCTTCGATCACAAACTGTCCCGACGTGGTGTTCCCGCCAACGAATCGGAATCGCACGTCATCGCCGTCTTTATCAGATGCAACGACAGTAGTTACCAGGGTATTCGGTCCAGCGTTTTCGTCGACGTTAGGCGTGTAAACTTGCTGGGAGAATTTCGGTTCCTCGTCGTTTTTATTCTTTGTGTATATCCGTACTGTCGCGGTGCCGGTTTTCGACGGTTCTCCTGAAAGATATAAACTCGTTAGTCTTATATTAGATATTTTAATTTAATTTAATTTATATTAAAAATATATATTTTTATAAAAATATTTAATATATATTTAATAAATAATACAATATATTGAATAATAATATAATAATAATATAACATATATTTTAAATATTTTGTTCATGTTATATGCAACGATCTCTCTAACTTAAAGATTAACGATAGCTTGACGTTTATGCAAAACGTAACCGCGATAAAGGGAAGTACGTGACTCTAAATTGCTCGACACAATATAAATCGCACTTTACGATGACAGTATCGATTCAAACATTATGAAAATGGCGCTGTATTAATTTAAATTAATGAATTCGGAATGTGTACGTTAAGCGATATAGAATAGAAGCGCATGCTAAGCGATATGTTTAGTACAACGTCAAATCTTGCGCGAGGTGATATGCACGCATGGACGCGCAATAAATAAAAGCGCACATGTTAGCCGACATGTGCCGATTCGGCCGCTTTATTTCCAATTAAACCTCGACTTATTTGGAAATCACCTCGCATTCGCGCCGTGTATATATATGCAAATAACGTAAATTTGCGTCTATGTGAATACGAGCTTGATACCGCGCGGCGCAAGACAGGGATTTGGAGCTCGTTTGAAAACCAAATTCGTGAGATTTAGCCGCTCAAAGCTGATCCTCGGCCTGCTGACAGAACATATAAAAGGGCATCCCTTCCAATCTTGGCGCTTTCGTGACCAAATCTCCGGGTAACATCAATTTCAGGATATTCGACATTTTTTCAGCGAAGCAGATATTGAGAAAACGTTAACGACCATCCATGAAAATCGATATAATCGATGATATATTTCGATACACGATAAGACAAATAAATTATAAATCGGATCCGATTAATTACAAGCGATAGAATACATCGAGATGACTTGGGGTTTATAGAAAATATACATATATTTTTATTAATTGAAGTCACATTTTAAAATGCGAGCTTGTATCCGCGTAATTTATTGCTTCTTCATCTACTTACCTTTGTCCTTAGCGGTCACGATGAATTCGTAATAAGCGTTATTGTTATCCGCATCGAGCTGTTTATTATTAACGATAATGCCATTGGAGTCCACGCTGAAATGATCGTCGGATACTAAATATTCTATTTCGGCGTTTGCCCCCGAATCAGCGTCGGTCGCCTTGACTTTCAATATATTCGTTCCCAGCGGGATATCTTCGTCGACATTGTGAGCTTGATAATCCGGCAGTTCAAACTTAGGAGCATTATCATTTACGTCGGACACTCGGATCGTAAGCTAAAATTTCAATGATAAGACAATAAACGTGATTAATATGAGTGAAACGCATTGCCTGACATTTAGTTCTAGAAACAAATAATATATTCAACGAGAGAAGAAATAATAGCAAGCATGCAAATGTACCGTTTTCTGCGCGAGAAAAAAAGAAATGTTATTTCTATTGCGATAGCAACAAAACAGCATTTCATAGTTCGAGAAAAACATAAATCCATTTACCTCGACCGATGTCGAGAAACCACCAGAGTCCTCCGTCGCTGTTACTATCAAAGAATAAATGTGAGGCTGTCGCAAATCCTCAAAATCCAGTTCTTTCGCAAGTTTCACGATTCCAGAAGTCGGCCCGATGTTGAATGTACCTGCGGCTCCTTGACCTTGTGCTTTCAGCGTGTAACGTATCTCCCGATCGGCGAACGACTTGGCTTTCACCGATATTATGCTGAAAAGTTTCAACATGTGACATTTGCACGAACATCTCGCGAAGAAAAATAAGCACAAAGATACGTGATGTAAAGGGGAACAAGTTCCCAAATAAATCTTGATTATATGTCATGCGAAAGTAACTCGGTCGAATTCAGATTGAAATTCGAAAAGTCAACTGAAACCCTTGGAAGATAAACAATCTCGAAAGTAAACTGGACTCTCAAGTCGACTAGTTATGATAATCAAATGCAAGCAGTCTTGTAACAAATAATATCGAGAGCGTATAAAAGGACATGGACAAGTTAGATGTAAGAGAATAATTATGTAAGAGTAATATAAAAATGGGAAACATTAATTTATTGAAAATAATTAATTTTCAAAAGGAAAAGAACATCCCTTATAATTTTATATTTATATTGGCATTTTTACAAATGGATTGCAAAAAAAAGGATGCCAATAATTTTTTTATTTAAAAAATGTTACATAATTTACGGTATTAAAAGCAAAATATAATTATAGAAACCACTTTTTCATTTATTTTCTATAATTATATATATAACGATAATTTAGATATTAAAATTGATCCTTCCTATCCCAGAAATATTGCCAAATTATTATTTATTTAATAATTATATAAAAGAAATCTCGAGAAAATTTCAGATCTTCCTTGAAATACGTACAAACTCGAATTTAAAAGAGAATCAAATGGATTATTGGGATTGACTTGCGAACTAACTCGGAGTCTTTCTTCTGATTTTCCGGTATCTCGGCCTCGTACGCCGTCATATAGAACTGCGGTGCGCGTTTTCCACCGACGATCGATAGTCTCTCCTCAGGAGTCGACTGGAAACGCCTCTCGTCGATACGACCGTTCTGATCCTCGGCTTTCACGTAAAGGACGTACTCCATATCCAACTGGAAGAGATCGGTTCCACGAGTACGCACCACCCCCGATCTCTCGTCGACCTCAAAGCGGCCACCAGCTGCGTATGCATAGTAGATAATTAATTAATTGATTGATTAAAGCAGCCATCTGTGTGATAGTCTCACCAATGAAGATCTCGCGAGAGCTCGACATTGATTACACGATGCTCCGCGCGATTGTGCGTCTTCGCATTTAAATTACTAAGAAATGAAATAATTAAAGTGCATAAAAAAACATTTCTCAGTATTATAAATTTCATACATAAAAATAACACTTTTCAATTATATAATGTTAAAAATAAAATCACTTTTCATTTATATAATATTAAAATATTAGGCTGAAATGGTAGCTTAGTTTGTATTTGTGTCAAACAAATATATAAGTCAAACAAATGATTCCTATCCAAAGCCTGTGAATGACATTTTAAGAGAATCAAATGATAAATTTTAGTTTAACATTTGATAGCATTTAAGCTACTATTATCCGTTAGTTTAATGCATATTAATAACGCAGCATAAAGTTACAAGCATACTTCATATCGTGTTGCGCAACAAAAATTGTTTATCATATCAACGCGATCGTTGTGGAAAAGCATTCGGCATAATAGCATCATTACGATATAATCCTGTAAATTACGAAATATGATACCGGGTCACCGTTGTAATCATTGGATGCATTTTCGATGAGGTCAATGTGTGATTTTACACCGATACGATGCATGTAGATTAATAATTAGGCCGTGCATGCGATTGTTCCGCATGCTTCTACGTGGTGTTCGTATGTTAAATCCACTATATTTTTCATGTAATTAATGAAGCACTATTGTTTGAATGACAGAACATTTTTTATGTAATGAAAAATTGAGCATCAATTTCTTTGATGTTTTAAACAAATAAGATAATTAGCTTTTTTAATTTCTACTCAACATTTGTCAGAGCTGTTTTCGTACATTATTTTCTTGAAAATATTTATATAAAGAGAGTTATAATACAATATCATAATCAATTATTTTTTTATGATTTTTTTATAAACATGTAGTTTCGTTTCATTACATTTTCTCCTGAAGAAAAACATTTTATAAAAATTTTTAGCAAATAATAATGTAATGAATAAGTATAATAATGTAATGTTTGTGTGTAATACAAACAGCATTAAATTTAGTCATACGATAGTTTTATTTTAATGTGAATATGAAAACAGAATGAAGACAAGAGAAATTTCCTACAAAAGTAATTTTAGTTCCATATTCATTAAAATATTACCCGAAAAAAAATTAATTATTTGCCATAACAAAGACGTATTTAATTTTATACGAGGAAATGTCGAAGATTATTTTTTATAATTCACTTAATAATTCGCGTAAATATTTTACTTAAATAAAATCGCAAAATTATGAAGTCTTTAGAAAAGTTAAATATACAAGAGCGTATGTATTTCGCGTTTTCGACATTGCGACATATTAATATATCTCATTACTTATTATATCAAGTATCATCAACGATAAGTGGGCGTTAATGATCGAAATATCGAACTTCGATTACTCATATTATTATACGTACTTCGATCTCGCACGATGAAGTAATGGATGTTATGGTCGGTGTCGGGATCCCTGGCTTGAAGGGTAAACACGTGAGTGTTCGGCGGTGCATTCAACTGGACGACTGTTTGCATCGGTAGAGGCCGATTAATGAAATACGGAGGCTCGTCGTTGACGTCCTTCATGTTGATGATGACGCGCTGATTGTCGGTATCTATAACGTCACATCGATTGCCGCATATACGTAGCAGTCATAAAAGCACTATTAGCGATTTAGAGCAGTTGCTGATACGCTACCTGAGTGTCGCGAAATTTTTATCATTATTATTATAACGCTATTTTAATTTTTAATGGAATATTCGAAAAAAGTTTCGGAATGTTTCGGAATAAATTCAATTTTCGATATTACTTAATCAATGAAAAAATATATATATATAAATTATATATATATTTATTTACTTATTTATTCTTTCTTAGAGATAATGAATTGAATTAGATTTAATATAAATAATGAAATATTTTATGTTGAGAGAAATTTTATTATATTGAATTACATGGCAAACATTTAATCCAACATATTTTTTCATGCTACATCAATTATGCTTGCTTGGAAATGAGAGATTCAATTAAATTTTTAATAATATTTATTTTTTGATGTTTTTTATAATGTAAATATATACATTTTTAGTTTCAGCCACAAATAGCGTTCAGCACTGATAAACAGTAATGTACTTTGCAATCTCTAAAATTTTACTAGAAGCATGTAAACAAAAAAATATGCTTTTACAGATATGTCTTTCGAGAGATATTAAAATGCAATATGAAAGCAATATGATATGTATCAATATTTAATTAATATGTATAGCATTATTTGTTTAGTATTGAAATAGGCGATGTGAATTGCTACTTACATTGGAATCCTTTGAAAACCGATGATGCGAGAAAAGAAAAGAGAGTTATAATTACTATTAGCTCTATATATACGTGGAAACAAGGAATTATTGATAGATACAGCAATAAATATCTTGTATAATAAATCGCAATTACGCAATATGTTACTTTATAACGTGTAGCTAAAGAAAACGCGATTTTCATCATCATTATTTTTATATTATAAATATATAAATTATTATTTCCTAAGAGTATTTAAAACTTATGCAAAAATATATCTAGATGTTAAAAACAGATAAAAAATATAGTCACATTTTGAAATATTTTTTGCTGTATATATTCATAATTTACTTTATTATTATGAATTATATTTGCTGCCAATATTCTTATTCTTCTGTACTTAAGTTAGAAATACCACAACCTTAAATTGATAGAATATGAATGGAGAGAAAAGCGTGAAAATATGAGGATAGGCCGTGAAATGTGCCAGTTGAAATTATTTCAAGCAATATTTATTTAAATAAAAAATTATACCATCGTAAAATGGGCACGAGACACCGGGTGGATATCGCGCGCATGGCTCTTGACACGTGGAACATTGGCAAAAGTAAAAATTAATTAAACAATATAAAAACAATTGAAACATATATCATACACATACCGAATACCATCCATTATATAAAAATACAAACTAAAGTGAAATTAAAATAATAATTTTTAAAATATATCTTTCATAACACATGGATATAAAATAAATATAATTATAAATATACTTACATAAAAAAATCGACAGCAAATTGGCCAAGGCATTTTATAGGTAGAAAATTTATAGAAAATTTTTGCGATATTACCTGTACCTGTGTTTGTGATAGTAACCCAGAAGTCGATAGTCTTTTCCGGACCCAGCTCCTCGTAATCCCACTTTTGTTTGACCATCACCGAACCATTGGCGCCCACGGTGACCCACTTGTTCTCGTCTCTTATCTTATAAGTCTCCTTCTCGTTCTCCTTCTCGAGATAAAATGCGATCTTGCCCTCGATATTTCCGTCCGCCTCCGTAAAATCGACCTTCTTCGTCGGCCTCACCGCCCGGGTGACCCTTCTCTTTTGTATCCGGTGTACCTCGGGCGGTTCATCGGGTTCCGTGGTGAGGAATCTCACGATGACCTTGGCCGGTTTCTCGGCGCTGCGACTTGGCGTGCGTAGATCATGCGCTTCGACCACTAACTCGCATTCACTGTCCTGCTCCGGGCTGACTTCCGGCTCGCCGGCCAGCAGCAGCTCGCCGGTTTGCGGCACAACGATCAGCAGACTGCTAGGCGTGACCAGCTTGTACGCGACCCTGTCCCCGTCAGCATCCTTGGCCGTGACCTTGCCGACAGTGGAGAACCTCTTCCAGCCGAGCAGCGAGGCCACGTTACTCTTGCGTAATGTGTCTAGATTAGTCGGCCTGATTTCAAAGATGTAGAGCTCGCGCTCGAAGATCGGGCTGTTGTCGTTCTGATCGAGCACGTGGACGATACCGCTGATCTTGGACGTGCTGAGGAAGTTGCCGTCCGACGCGTGTATGACGATGGTATAAAGACCGCGTATCTCACGGTCCAGTGGTTTCGCTGTCACTATCCGGACGCCCTGCATCTGGCTCTTCAGGGTAAGGTTAAAGCCGGTCTCGTTGGACTCGTTCTCGCGAAGGGCAAACGGACGTTCCCCGTCATCGTCCGGCAGAATTTTGTAATGAACCGGGAAGCTACCGTGCGCCCGCAGAACCGGAAATCCGTCTATTCGCGTGCCGGCCGGCGAGTTCTCCGGTACTTCACCTTCGCCAAGGCGATCGTGCGAGAAGGTCAGCATGTTGCGACGATTGATGACGTAAAGGTGAAGGTCATGGGTCTGCGTGCCGTTGGCCAGTTCCTCCAAGACAATCAGGTTGACCGGGCGGTCCACCAGCGGCGTTAGATCCGATGTCGTCATCACCAGGCCGTTGCCCAGCACGGTGAAATACTTGGAGAAGCCGGTCTCCAGGAGGCGAAAGTTAGATGGACGACTCGCGTCGCCCCGGAACTGTGTCACCTCGTAACCGGGGTAAACATCGTGCGGCAACACAGCCACCTTGGCGTAGGTGACGGAAGTGGCTGCCAGTAGGAAGACGATAACTCGTACGCGCCACATCCTGCCTTATTTGTCCCGTTCACTTTCTCTCTTGCTTTCTCTCTCTCTTTCTCTCTCGTTCTCTCCTAAAACTCCAGTACCTTTACTAGAGCATCAGTGTTGACATCAACTGAAAGTAGATAACACAGAAAATTGTTAATTTAAAAAACTGAAAATAGATAACACAGAAGATTGTTAATTTAAAAAATGAAAGATGATGCATGGTTACATTAACATGATTACACTTGCTTTTGATAGTTTTAATGGACGAAGAGGAGAATCGAAATATATAGAAGTTAACATAGATAAAAATTAGTAGGATATTATCTAATTAAAAATGTTTTCAAGTTTCTTTTTTGTCAATCAGAAACAGATTATAATATATTTAAAAATAGATATATTTGGATCTATATATCAAGAATTGAATATGCACGCGTATCAGTTAATTTATTTTATTATGTAATTACTAATTGAATATTTATAAATTAAATATTTATATTATATAAATTAAATTATATAAATTAATTATTTCATTATCTTTCTCTCTCGCTTTAATGATTTTTTTTACTTATATTTTTTCTCTTTTTATTTTTTTCTAGCTTGGTCGAGCATTGTCCCAATTTGCACATTCGCAATATTGTCTGCTGATGTTGCAAAATTTTTATAAAATTAAATTTTTTGTATAGGGAGGTTTAATTTTATTATAAAACGTCGAATCTTTATAAAGATTGGAAGAGTCTTTATAAAACATTTAATAAAAAGCATTCGTTTAATAAAACGCTTCTTTGTTAATTAAAAAAAAATTTAATTTATAAAGTATCCGACTATCTGTCATAAATATTGAATAACATAAAAGAAATTTTCCCATTTAGTAAATAAATGAATTATATTTAAATTACATAGTATTAATTTCATAGAATATTGTTATTTAATCATCAGAAAAAACTGTATAATACTTTCACAGAAATTAGTATATATAAATATTTCGTTTAATCTCTCTGATAAAAAAAGATGTATCGCGTTGCTTGTAACATTTTATATGCGTGGCAGATATGCCATAAATTGATCGAAACAGACGGATTGACGGTAGCCATAATGTGATGGCTAATGTTCGCGTTTGAGCATTTCCGGATTTTGCATTTTCCAATCGTTCCGTTTGGAATTTGAACGGCCGAGAGCCGTAAATTCATTAACCGTGAACAATTTGCGCTACCGTGACGGCATTTATTCGCGGCAATTACACGCGCATCGGCCGCAACGTGAGAAAGCCTTCATGTAGCATTACATGTTAACGTGCTCCGCGCAAAAGCTCATGATCATTGTTACGTATTGGAAGCAACAAATTAACCTTAATTTTCCATCGAACACTCCTGTACAAGATTATATAACGTATGTTGAACAATCAGTTCCTCCAAAGTATATTGGGCGCTCCACATTTATTTATCCTTCTTCTCTCTCTCTTCTAAAGTTTAAAGAGAAATACTTAGGGAAATAAAAGCATTTGACTGAAATTAAAATTTATTTCGATCTCCAAACATCTACAGATTTAATTATAAGAATACGAAAGTGGAAAAGTTTCAAGGAATCAAAATTACCACGAATTATTAAAGACATATATAATATTGAAATGTTACATTCTATTTTGTTTTGGATTTTGTTGTGTGATTAAAGTAATATTTTTATTTACTTATAGAAAAGAGAAAGATTGAAATTGATAATAGAATCAATTATATAACTCGAATTGTGTAGAATATCACCTCAAGATTTCATAAATCTAAATAATCTAATCGTTTATTCATTTCTTAAATTAATCTTTTTTAATCTTTAAAATCTTTCCTAATGTAATCTTTAATATATTATACATAACGCAATATATGTAGCAAAATCTTGCGTGAAATTTAATGTAATTTTAATCTATCTTTTCGATTATCTTAATTTCGCGCTTTATATTCAATTACTATGAAAATACTGTAATCACTTGCAATAAAATCGGCATTATACGAAACGTTTATACAATTTCGGTATTATGGTAATATTCCGAGAAGGGGAAAATATAATTCTAAATCATAATTCTAAGATATAAACTGAATGTAAAACAGTGCAAATTGAGCTATTCGAATGGTAATTGTACGTTTATGGAAACATCTTTCTCGACACATAACGATAATCCTGAATCTTATGAGCTTGTATTTACCTCGCAACACATATGTAATCTTAATTAGAATCTGACAAGAGTTGAGATTATAAAATTATCATAAGATGTTTAACACAATTATTTTCTTAAATATACAATATGGTTTATTTATATATTTATATATTTAATTTATAAATTTATTTTAATATTTTAAAAAAATATATAATTAAATTTTTATAAATAGCATAAGACATTAAAAATAAATAACACATTAATAATTTTATATTTTAATTATATTTATATATATATATAAATTTCATCAAATTTTTGAAAACAAATTATTTTAATGCGATATACGCAAAAAGGAAATTTTTGCATTATCTAAAGTAATTGAGATATATAGAAAAAATACGACAAATAACGTGGCTGTCATATGCTACGCAGGATGCGATGAACAATGTCCGCATTGCTGTACCGGAAATAAGAACCGGCGCGTACGAGTTGACCATTGTCATTTAGTAACCCTCCGTTCCATTTGATTCTATTCACGCCCCGAGAGAAGCGGATGTGAGGTCAGCCGCGGCTCGTTTAAGTTTGAAACCGCTCCGATGGTCGCACCGAAAAAAAGAAATATACGAACATAACTGTCTTTGTAAGCGTAGCGTGTTTGAAACACGATCTGCAATATTGGACTATATCTTTGTCTTGTAATATCGCATAAAATAAGGAAGTAGACTTATATATCTTTGACAGTTATCAGTTTTCGGAGAGAACGCATATTTTCTGATCATCTTATCAACAGATGAAAATACTCAAATATAAAATAATACTAATTATAACTCGAATTTTTCAATCAAAAGTTTTATTAATTGATAATTTGATCGTAAAATTATTGTTAATATTAATCGATTAATCGAGAATAATTAACCGATCAAAACAAGATATTTCAAGAATTATTTTTGAAATATTTTCGAGATGTTTAAATAAGAGAAAATATTACTGATACGTTAATACGATCAAAAATTTAAATCCGTAATAAAAGTCGTTTCTATGTTAAAAGCGAATAAATTACACGTATGTAAAAATATCATAAAATATGCAAACTTTCGGAATATTTAAAAGATATTTTTTAGCTGCATAAATTAATTTCAACTTGCAATATTATTATTTTTTAAATATTTTTTTTCTTTTAATGTAGTGTGTTTTTATTCTTTGACGTAGAAACAGATGCTATAATATACTTCTAAAAACATCCACTATTCTACCAACTGTTGCTTTAATGGCGAATTTCCCATTGCACACAATGATAACAAGTTTGCATATGTCCCTTCACGCAACGGCAGGAACTAGGAAGACTATCTTTGTGCGCAAACCGCATATTCATAACAAGACAATACCAGAGTGTATTTTCAAGAACTCAATTTACTGCGCGCAACAACTAACAACTTTTCTAACAACGTGTAAATTTCGCTATGCGAAATCCGTGTAAGAATTTGCAATGTTTCGAATATATTTCGAGGACCTCTCTTAAGGTCCCATCGCATATATCAAAGAGACTAATTCAAATTTAAAACACTGCTTGTCACAAACGCGCAACGAATCACATGGGGCCATTTGTTACATATTTTATGATATATGTTTGGCATATATTTACAATAATAATAATAAATTTATATATAAATCATATATTAAATATTATTATTATTATGTAATAATAATAATATTATATATAACATAATATTACATTATATGAACAATATCTAGATTTAATAACTGGACATCGTATTTTAATATCAAATATTTATTTGAACGTTTTCAATAATTCCTTGACAACTGAATTAATGATAGTGATACGTATTGAATTCACCTATATCATCCTTATATGTCAGTCATAGTCAATGCCCTCGCACACATTTACATCCGTTTATGTGTTCGTACATGACAGTATTCTCTCTCTTTCTATCTCTCTATCTCGGTGTTCCTCAGTCATCTCCCCAGCGGCCTCGAAAAGTCGAGACGTCGAGTCCCTCGGAGGGACACCAGTCGAGGGCTTGGAAGCAGATGCTCTGCCGAGTCTGGCAAGCCTACATTATACGGTTAAGTCCGACGAAACACGACACCTAATCCCTCCTCGAAACATATTAAGTGACTGCCTTCAGCTGGGACGACCGGGCTTTCGAGCGGGCACGAAAAACGATACATCGCGTGCACATCCTTGAAAAAATAACGCGGCTTATTCCGGTACACTAACCTTGCGAGATCGGCGATGCACTTGTGATGCACCCGCATAAGACATTCTCACCGTAATCCTGTCAGGGATAGTCGGGCGGAAGAAAATTTCGAATTTTTCTCACAAGAGAAAGGGGTAATGGAGTTTTACTTGATTTTATCATGTAATTTTCTCAAATTTTAAATAAGAGAAATAATTTTTTAAATTCTTATTTGCTTATATTTACGATAAATTTTAATATGATACTCTTTGTTTATATATTTGCCAATAATATTTTAAATTTTGTTTTATATATTCAATTTTGAAATGTAATTTGCATAATTATATATTATTCAATTATCGCGTATCAATACTAAGAGTTGATTAAACATCGATAATTAAAGATCTGATTTTTGCTGATATAAGTTAAAATATTTATCATATACTACTACCTTTAAATTAATAATTTATAAAATTAAATCACTAATTAATGAGTTAAAGAGGCAATATATTTGGAGAAATTATTGAGAATGTATTTAACAACTTATTAGAACTTATTAGAACGATTATATATTAATCGAGATAAAAATAAATTTACGGATAGCTACAATATATCACTATAACATTGCACATATTATATCTCGTTGTGTCATCTAGTCATTTATGAAATATTATGTTATGCAAAATTTATCAGTTATATTATCAATATTCGCATCGTTATATTATGATTTATCTCCCTATTATTAAGGATTTAATGAATGTACTTAAAAATTGTTTATTATAAAAAATTTTCGATATATCATAATTTTTTTAATTATTACATATTATTAGTTTTACATTCATATTATTTATAATTATTATTTATTTATTTACCTCTCATTTCTTTATTCATCTTTCATTTTTTATTAAAATATACTGCAAGTTATAAATAATGTATAGTTGATAAAATTAATTAAAGTAGAACACGTTTATATTTTGTCATGGATTGTGTGTTATAACAATTACACATTTTTAAAAAATACAAAAATTACGCAAGTGTTAATTACGTAAATTTTATTTGAATACGTAAAGAGATCGAATAGTTTTATTATGATCGTTTGTTTTTACGATGACTATGTATAACGCGTATCTCTATGATTACTGCGTTACCGTAGAAACGAAGAAGAACGTAGATCCAATAACTCGACTTTAATCAACGGGATTAATAGCCATTCTCTATAGCGTCATAATAAACTCGTCATCCATCAAAAAGAGAATGATAATTAAATCGTCGTTGAAACGGAATAATTATACGGAATGTAAGTTGTAGACATAGCAATGCGAAATATCTTCGTTTGTGAAACTAAACGCTTACGAAGTGAAATGGAAATTGCACATTTACATCTAACAACAGTCACGAAATCAAGCAAAGCCATTTAATTACACTCGATATGCATATTTGCAAATGAAGGAATTTATCGGCAATAATCCGTTTTAGAGAAAACGATGTAATGCTCAAAACAAATTTGTTCAAAACAATAGGATTAAAATTCCGAGATTCGAAATGATTACATAAATATTAGGAGTCATAAATATTAATCTTACAAACGCATTCCATGTGTAATTCGGGTGCACTATATGCTTTCCAAGTGTCTCCTAAATATATTGTCGCATCGGGATACAGCACATTTCTCTCTCTATCTTTTTAATGTTATCTCATTTCTCTAGCTTTATTTTGTTTATAGAGATAAGAGTAGGTGCACGAAATGAAGAGAATTTCCAACGTAATGCTGAAACTGTCCCCGTGCACTTTGATACGTGCACACTACGAATAGTAATAGTGCATACATAATATCGCAGAAGAGAAATGTCTCAAATTATATCCCACAAAACACGCAACATGTTTGACGCTCCAATTTTAGTTATCAACTCAATTTATATAAGCAAATAGTGTTTCTGATTTCATGTCATCTTTCACCTTTTTAGAAAAGAGAAATCAATTCTAACTCGTTGAAGATGCTTGTCAGTTTAAAAATTAAAAAAAAATTATAAATATTTATAATTTTATTTACTCATAATAGTGCAGTATTTCAACATTTGATACGTGCAAGTTATAAGTCATCTATTCGAGTTATAGAATTTCCTCAATTTTTAGATTCAATTTTATATTTTATAATTTTGTTCTCGAAAAATTTTTTTATTGAAAATTTGACATTTTTTCAGCATTATCATTCGGAATAATCGTATTGTTTCAACATTTTTCGGATTTTCACGAAAGTAAAAAAAATACAAGAAATAAATCTTACTATTGTTTCAGAATTAGAATTTCGGGAAACTTCCTAAATTTAAATTCTGGCTTTCTTTCGCAAAATTCTCGAGAGTGTATTCACGGGACGACACATTAGGGGAGCAAAGTTACAAATAAAATACGATAATTGCTGAAACCGTTTCCTCCACGCGGTGGTTCGTTGTAATTTTTAACGAAACGCGTGCTATAATAGATGAACTTCGGAAGAGAACTTGGCCGACCTTTATATAAAACCTCTCAAAATGGACTGCGTGAAATCGCGTGGGCGCGCGTACTGCCGGTCGGGATAAATCTTGCCAGACTAATAGGCTTATGTCACGGTTTAAACTCGCGCTCTTTGAATCAGTCTTATTTCCCCCTCGGTGAAGAAAGGAAAATCGTTGCTTCTCAGGACTATAGCGATTTCACGCGTCAAAAAAAAAAAAAGAAAATTTTAGCTATAACTCAAAAAATTTAATTTTCATCTAAATATAAATTTGCACTTCGAGATATTAATATTTTTTTTCATTTTTTATAATATAAATTTCTGGGGATTATTATTTATAAAATTTGCAAAAAAATGAATATGCGTCACAGTATTTATATTTTACAAAGATTTATCTTATTAATATTTGAAATATTATATTATATTTAATCTTTATAATGCACAAAATTTGTGAGATTGAAGAATGAGAGTCGAAGAGACAATTGTTGTGTCACTAAATATTTTAAGTACGGTGAGACTTATTTACAACTGAAATCATTCAAGACATAATAAGCTGTGAGTTGCTTTGTAAAGAACGCTTCAAACGCACTTCATTCGTTCTCCAATCATAATTCCAAAGGATCAGTTTAATCTTATCGGCGGATTCAGGTACGATGCTTACAACAAAGAAAGAAAGGGCATTTAAATCCGCCTAAGAGCATATTGCCACAAACCTCCCATAGCGTAAAACCCTCTCTTTGTACACCACGGAGTGTTCATTATGGCTGCGTTTCTACGAAGGAATACAAGGCATGCTTTATCTGCTGTAGATTCTCAAACGCGATCGCTATCGTGGCGAAGAATTCGCGGGGAGCATTTTCTCTACCTGTCATTATGCATTTATATTCCTTTTTTTATTGATTATGGAGTACAAGCACCTTAATTAGTTCTCGTGACGTAAAATCGATTTACCTCTCTATAAATGCCTTTACGCAGAATAATAGAATAATTAATGCATATTAATCGTTCTCGTATATTAATACAATGACTTTTTCATGCAAAAATATAGAAAACAAACTTTTTCTTTAAAAATTTATTGATGTTAAATAATTTTTTAAATTTAATTTTTTTGAATAGATAGTGAAAATATTAATATTCATAAAATCTGAGTAGAGGATCACTATTTGTTAATATTAATTCAAGCAAACGTATGAAATAGTGAATAGATTCTTTCTAATTTTCTATGCATACAAAATTGGCTCGTTGGAAGTAACATAACTCACATGCAATCGGATCAAGTACTCGTAATTGCGCGGAAGTATAGTTGCATTCGCGATTGATGCTTTAACACGACGTGCTATTTCATATAAATAACTGTGTAAAATGTTTTTTATTAGTGATATCGTTATAAAATACGTAGTTGTTTTTAATTTCGAAATAAAATTATAGAAATAAATTTTCAATTTAAAGAAAAAGATAACATATTGTAACTTTTGGTAACCTGAATTATTTGCAACGAGAAAAAAAATAACCAATTATAGTTGTTTTCCAACTGTTTGTCGTATATAAATAAAGTGCATATTTGTTTGAACCGGTAAACTATTAAAATAAATAGAGGCATACTTCGTGACTGAAAAACACAGAATCGAAAATGACTACATTTATTTATCAAAATCTACCATCACAAATGCTAAATGCCATGTGTATATGGTGTATATATATTCGGAAATCACTGTGGCATAACAAACCCTCCGATCGCCAGCGATTAAAAATTTGAGTTATATTTAAAAAACAATTGTTTCCGTTGCTTCTATAAGTCAACTTGCTGATTGATAATTATTAAAAACAATTTTACATTCTCTTGCAAAAGCAAAATTATTAATTTCTACAGCAAAAATTAAAATAAATCTTACTCAATACGAAATACATTAATCATTCAATACATAATTATGAAAATGATGCATCATACAATAAAATAATATTTAATTAAAAATAATAATTAATATACAGGACTTAACATTTTGAAATTTATGTATTACGTGTTAATCTTTCAAATGTTGAATATCAGAAATGAATGATTCTACATATTTAGGAATGTTATATTATTAAGTCCATCTTTAGGAACATTAAGAAAGAAACAAAAGAAATAATTAATGAACAAAAATTATCCAATATATTAAAATAAACATATATATTGTAAAGAACAGCACTGATGATTAAAATATGATTATTTAAATCGCGTCGTTAATTTTATTTGATTATTTAGCTATTTTGTTTAAAATTTAGTTATTTTAACGGGTACACACATGTATATGTACGCTCACATTCATTCCGTATAATGTTGCACGCAATTGAAAGGTAACTCTGTTGACATTGTCGGAAAAAATATACGCTAATTGCTAGGAACACGAATTTTAATCGGGCATCACTATTCGGTTCAATGTACGAGTACAGATTGCATACAAACGCAAACGCTGTTTGGTGAATGTATCGAAACGATCTATTTCACCGAACAAGTTGTTTGATTCGATGGAAAGTCAGCATGAAAATTATTTGACCAGTTATTGCCCCCGTTTGTTCAATAAAATATTAAGAATTTTTAATCGAAAATCCAGCTGACTTTTATTTTTTAATTGTATTATTTCTTAATAAAATGAATTAATATTAATAAATAATCGAATAATAGTTAATTATTACTCAAAAATAGAATATTAGTCAATTATTACTCAATGATTAATTTTATTTATTAAACAATGATATATTTTTTTAAATATGCTAGATTTAATATATATCACAAGTTCTTTCTCGATTAAAAATTTTAACATTAAAAGCTCGAGGAGAATAAGCATGTTTGGATTTCTCTTTTTAAATGAAACTTTTTTTCCGATAATACAGTTAATTAACAATATCACGAGAGATAAATTAAGCGCAAGCTCTTCATGTTAAATAAGAAATCTTGAAAAAAAATTCGTTTAAGTTAAATTAATCATTCATTCATCGGCATATTTTAATTTTTTATACAAAAAATATATATTTCAGCTATTGTTTTAAGTTCTCTTCTCTATGTTTAAAAAATAGGTGCAAATAATTTAAATTAATTTTTATTTTTTGTGCATACAAATAGAAAAAAAGAAAGAGAGACATAACGAAACGATATTTGGCGCTTGTCGAAGAACGTACGACAAACTTCTTCGTTCGAGAAAAGAATTCGGAGAAACAAACTGTCAACATTCAATCCATGTGCGTTAGCGATGACAAATCAATATTTGACTACACGTCTGTGCCACATGGCGCGAACGCGGATCAAATATTATTTACTGCGACAAAAATTCATGGACGCGACGTTCGGCGCAGTGAAAACGTATGTCGGGGAAACGGGATAACGCGGATCATATATGCAGCCTGCATTGGGGCGGTCGCTCGTTACGCTTATGAAATGAGGCATTTCGCGGGCGCAGGGTTCGATGCAAGCAGTCCGAATCGACAAGCCGTCAGTTAACGTCAGTATCAATTTTAAAGTAAACCGGGCCGGTTGTAGGGCAAAGCGTTGCCGCAAAAAAAAGCCAACGTGCAACTGACGGCGGTGTATTTGCTCCGATGTGATGCCGCGACAATTTTAATCAACCAATCAGCGGGTCAAGAACCCGCGGATTAAAGCTCCGCTATTGATAGCTTCGATTTTTTTCTCCGCTTGACACATGGCTTTGTAAAGTAATATCGGTTAGTTTTCGACAAATAGTTAGTTTTCGCAAATTTATTTCGGAACTAGCGACAATACGTTTCTTCGCTATTATTCGTTATTATTGGCGTGTTGAATATTGACTGTGACTGATGAATTTTGAGTAATTTACGTTGCAATTAGCATCCAGCTGAAATGAATTTGCATAAGTTTACCATTAACAAAGTATTCGTAAAACATTTTCTTTGTATAATTATATCAATTACAATCTTTCATACTAATTATAATTACATATGTTATATTAATTATAATATTGAGAGCATAAATATATAACTTGTAGCTCTATTGAATTTTTGATAATATAAATGATATAAAATATAAATGAAAACGTTGCAGACAACGCAAAAGGTTACAATTACAACGTATAAATTTTCGACGATAGAAAAAAATGAATTTGAGTACAAGAGTGAATTTGCATGCTAAAACATTTCTCTGACATCTTCCCTTTCTTTAAATTGCCTTCTTAAAGAGGCGCTCATTTTCAGGGGTAACGAAGCGATTGTCCGGACAAAGTGTGTAATAGCTCACCTCGCATAGTGCACGACCAAGCAGCATGACGTAGATCGAAGTAAAATATACGGGAGGATATATCGTACTTTCGTAGCGATGAAAATTGATATGCCGTGCGTGTCGTTTAACAAACACTTTGCACGTGCACGTCGAAAGGGTGATTTAAGACCGCCAACGGGAGCTGTTTGTGGGGGAGTACATATCCTTATTAGAAGGAGCGATCCACTCTTTTATTAAAGCCCGCGCGCGCGTGCGGTATTTCCTATTGCGCCCTGTGATCCTCCTCGAGGATTAGAAGGACCGTTTAATCTTTTCATCTGCAGTCCGTGCAAGTTTAGCGAAGTCTCACTTATCGCTCCGCAAAAGTTTACTTCTTCCCTCTCGCCATATATATCTTTTAAATTGGAGCACCGTATAAAATGTTATCAGTTAAAGAAATTTGCTGACGCTTGATATTTTCTGTTCTAGAAAGGAATCTCTCAATATTTGTGTATGAAAATGTGAAAAATTTAAAACTTTTTACCTAGAATACGTAGACATGCATATTTCAGCCGAAGAGAATATTGCAAATTAATTTCTGACAAAAACATAAAGACTGAAAATATCACCAGTAATTTCTTTTCGCTTTTAACGGTGATATTTTAAATTAATACAGTTCACGTGGAACGCTCTCGGGGAACAGGCTCATAAAATTTTTTTACTCAACTTGCCCGCTGCCTCTTGACACGGTACAATTTTCTCTGCGGAGAAAACCGTAGTACGTGATAAAATTTAAAAAATTTCGAACGAGCCGTGGATCACCCGGGCATACATACTTTACCAGGGAAGAGCAGAGTTTCAGACTTCGGCCACGCTCTCGTGTCAGCGATTAGCGATGAACGTGAAGAGATCCATTGAGCCAATTAAGAGGCCGGGGAGAGAGAGCACATGCTAACGAGCTGCGTAATGCTTTCTGAGAAAGTGACGCGTCTGGACAACGGAATGTCCGTTGAACAAAGGAGAGACATGGCGAGAGAGAAAAAGATGAAGAGAAAGAAAGGAAAGAAAGAAGAAAAAGATCGATGACAGGAGAGAGAAAGAGAGAGAAAGGGATGAAGCGTACTGTAATTGTGAACGGGGTTAATGAGGGGTTACAAGCGCATCGGCACAAGTCGTCGCGATGGGCGAAGAACAGAGAGAGATAATCGCGCCGCCAAAGAGACTTCCGATCGATCCTTCTTTTTCATCCCCGTAAAGCCGGTAATTTGCTGTGTAAACTCGGAAACCGGAATATCATCTCCGCTCGACGATATTCCCTCGCGACGTTCCTCTCATCCGCGAAATACGATCTGGTCTGAGCTCGCTCCGTTTGACATTTTAAGTGCCAATGGATTAATTAAAAGCTGATTAAGAGCGCGAATAACGATTGTATAATTACATTATACATTGATGTGTTATCATTTTACATTTATCCGTTGATCTTTCTCCAGTAATTATCTAAAATTATGAAGCCGATCACGTTATTAATGATCTTTGCAACGTTTCAATTTTAACTATATCTTGCACAAGCGACATTTAATTAACATACATACACTTTCTGTTGACCATGTTATTGTTATTCTCGTCAAGTTGTTTATACTGCAAATTTAGTACAGTTATTTAAATAAATTTAAAAGTAAATTATAAACAATAAAAATAAACAACATTAAAACAAATTTAAAAGTAAATTAGTCGTTCGAATCATCACCTGACTTTAATTAGTTGCAACGCTAGTGTACCATGACACATGCAGCTCTCCGTAATTGCTTCTGGAGAAGAAGCACTTGTCGGACAAGTCGTTAATTATCACAGAATATTTTGAGCGATAAAATAAAATAACGATGTGATTCTACGAATTGTACTCGCATTTAAGTAATTATTTAAAATATGCAAAAAGTATCGAATTTAACAAAATGATATAATCTTTGTACAAGTTAATCCATTCTGGATTAATTACGTCACAATTTTTTCAATTAATATTTAAAAATATGAATAGATAATTAAGAATTTTGATTTGTGATTTTTATGTAAACACTATTTACTATTAAAAGCCTTAACAAAAAGATACAGAAACAAATAGCATCTCGGGAAACTTTTGCAAGAACAGATCCCCAAATTTGTCACATGATATCCCACGGATGTTTGATGTAATCTAACCCTCACGATGTAATCTGACCATCCCGTGGATTGTTTTATATTATTCACAGTCGAGAAAATGGATGGGATCTCTCTGGACACATCCTAAGCGTAAGAAAAATCACCGGGATTAATCCGGTCCTGTTTTCTACAGTCGGTAGACAGACGTATTTAACTTGAAAATTTCCGGGTGATTGCGGCTCTAACGTCGTGGACGAGATACCAGCATAGATCCCACTGAAATATCATAACGAGGACCCGCCTGTTCTTAAGGAAGTCGGGGACCATTAGGTACTACGAACTCCATGTAGCACGTCTCACGATCACTTCGGGATAGTTTACCAGTAACCCTAATGAACTTTAGGAGCAAGTCTCTCCGACAATCAGTAATAATGGACAGAATATCCCGAATTCGCATTTCCTTTTATATACTCCTTGAAGCAGAATAATATTATGATGATTTGAATTTCAACATTAAATTCTCTGATATATATTTTAATCATATTTTTTTCTCATAAAGTACCACTAATTCTAATATAATTAATTTAATTTCTAATATAATTTGAGTATATTTATTTTCTAATATAATTTAAGTATTAATTTGTAATATAATTTAATATTAATTTAAGTTTTAATATAATTTAAAAAAGAGGCTAATACTAAGTAAATATATAACTGTATTTTATTAATGTAAAATCTATTTAAAATTAAATAAAATTAAAGTTTTACATGCTTCAATTTTAGAAGCTTATTTCATGAAATTTGATATCATATTTTCGATTCATTTATAGCTTAAAAATGTCAATATCTTGATATCTTAATTAAAGATATTAATAAGATAAACATTTAGATATTTTTAAAATTTTGATTTAAAACATACACATGAAAGAAAAAGATTTTGGGATATTCTGTGCAATAACGACATAATTTCTCTTTTTCCCTATTAATCTGAGTATCGATATATCCTGCCTTAAAGCGCACTCGATTAATTTCGGGGTATGTAATAACCCGCGATCGATCGAGAATGCGCAGCTTCTTTGGATAATCTGCATCGAGAGTGTGGCACGCGGCCGATTTTCCATCGTCGACAGATCTTACCACGATGAAAGCCAAATCCTGATAGTGTCGGATGAGGAAAACTCGGTGGCGATAAAATGGAAGTGGATAGGGGACCATGGAAGAGAGAATTGTGGAATGCGGGTATATAAGATTTTTCGGCTACATGTGAAAGTGTATTACCATGTGAAGCAGCGCAGGAAATTCAGTGAGCATTTCCTGCCACTCGTGAATTGAATTTTGCTTTAGATAGTCTCGAGAAATTCTGCTGACGCAATTTTCGAAATTTGAGGCAATTTTTCGTTAAGCCATGTTGTCACAAATCTTTCTATTATTCAAGTTTGCTTCAACTAATTATTTCGCTTTATTTCTTTTTTAGAGTAAAAATTAAACGTTATTAATATTATTAATAATTAATATTAAAATAAAATTATTTATAATTTTTATTAAAAATAAAATATTAAATTCTAGTTTTTTTCTGAATTTTATATCGTTTTTATAAAGAATAAAGTCGATTGATATTCATTCATTTAATTTATGAGATTAATAATGATGTAAATTGTACGAAGTGTTCGAAAATAACTCTGAAACGACTTATATCTAACGTAAAACGTAGTCTGTCATCTGTGAAATGTTTCCGTTCAATTCTCTTTGGTATCTCGTATATCCCATTTACGGCTAGTGAGCTCATCGTAACTCAGAAGTTACACCTCGTGTAACTTCTTCCGGCGCCCACGACCAAACTTTACAGCGATTTATGTGCGACGTATAACCATGCTTCTCTCTCTCTCTTTCTTTCTTGCTGTCAACCGCACGACTATTGTAAACTCCAAAAACCTCATGTTTAATGTAATTTTGCATATATCTGACGTAATTTATTTGCACTAGTATTATACACTAATAGTGTGCGAGTGTTAAATGAACACAGTAATCACTTTCTGTTGCTCAGAAGGAAGCAAAAGCAAAACTGATAGTTTATCTGGTGCATACTTTTCTCGACGCAGTCATGTAACCAATAGTAACCGCGAGTTCTCTCAACGGATCGCCGCAGGCATTCGGCTAACTAGATTCTCCACTTTCCATTTGAGCAAACTCTCTCGAACTCCTCTCCGCCTCCTTTATTTCCTTCGATAATTACGACTTCCGCTCCCAAGGGATGGCTAAAGGAAAAACGTGACGCTGAGACGCCGATCTTTCGCGTTCACATCGAAGGGACATCGAAATATCCTTTTCTGCTCTTTGATCAAAGTTTTTCACTCTCTTCTGTTATAATCGGCTATCAAACGAGCCTGCAAGAGACGGCGGTGGCGTCGAACCGGAAGGAGGCAGGAACCACCCGCGACGCGGCGTCTGATCTTCGCACATCGATTCTCGCGGCAAAGGCCGCCGGCGCAGTTTAGCTCGTAAAATATTTGGCTGCTGCCGTTGGAGGACGCTATTTCCCTCTTTTTATTTCTCTTCTTATTCCCTCCCTTTACGTTGCTCGTTTTTTCTCTGTTTTTTTTCTCTTTTTCTCTATCTCTCTCCATCTCTTCCATGCCTTTGAATCTAGCCATCTTTTTTCTCCCGCCTCGTTTAATATCCTTTAGTTTATCCTCGTTGCACCCTCTATTCGTCTCCTTCTCTTCCGTCCCCTTTTAGCGTCTTTGACCTTCTACCACCATCTACCCCACCTTTTTCTATCTTTCTCTCTCTTGTCGAGAGTCAGAGAGAAGGACGAGTCGGAATTTGGCGATCTATCTATCTCCTTCGGTCTCAGCCGCTGCGCTCTAGGCATCTCTTGATATAAGGGGAGCGCTAGGACAGGGGTTCGCGGAAATCCCGCAGCGACACGGGGAGTCGACCGAGACGACGACCACAAACTCTCAACGGGAAAAGCATTCTGCAGCGTACAGACATTGCGAAAGCGCGAGTGAGACGATAGATAGGAAAGGAGAGTGGAAAGCCGACGGAGGGACGAGAGAGGAAGTGCGAGAGGGTGGGCGGAGGAGGCGGATTGCGTCGCCAAGAAAGGGAGCCAAAGTGGAAGAGAGTCGACAAACGAGGAGACAAACGCGTCTCGGTCGAAGGAACACGTGTGCTTGCGGCATTAGAGAACATTGTGTAAAGAGAAACACAGAGACGAAATGAATAAAGGGGTGGAATTATTTTGAGATAGGAAATAAAATATATAAAGAAAAAGAAGAGACGCAGTGTGGAGAAGTTTTGTTTCATTCTGATATTCAATCCTTCACGGACGATCAAAAATTATATATATTAAATTTATTATATATGAATTATATATGAATTATATAATTATATGAACTTTAAATTTAGACGGGCCATCAGAGCTAAGCGCGGATGGTAGTGCGTAATTTCAACGAGAATTAAGTTCTCGTTGAAACTTATTTGTGTGCACGGGGCACAAATTTTCTTGGTACGATACCAAGCAAATTTTTTAAATAATTCTCAATTCGAGAAATTATTTAATTATTATCCCTCTTTTCCAATTATATAATTATATGAATTATATAAATTATATATAATTTATTATATATGTGAAGGAGCACGAGTTTTAATTTTATATTGTAACTATAAATATGCGAACTCGTTTTTCCCAGAGAGGGACAGGAATAAGATGAATAAGCGAGATCTGTTGAAATCTGGAAGAAAAGAGAAAAAGGCGAAAATGGAAACAAAGAGTGAGATACAATTATTACTTTATATCCTGGGATTAAATCTCCTGAGAGCGATCACAGATATTATACAAACTGATATAATATATATTTGATAGAATTATAAAAACCGGATATGGAGAATACAAAGAGAAGGAAAAGCAGAAAAGAGAGAAAAAAATAGAGAGACAGGAAAATTTATTTTAAACCGGGGTTAAATCCTCCAAGGATCAATCGACGATTATACAAACTGATGGAAGTTACAAGTATAAATGTTCGAGCACACGTAGAGTAATAAGAAACGTTGCGGATAAATAACGAGTGAGAATTGAAAAATGCGAAGAGGAGCAGATAAGAACCGAAAGAAGAGAAAAAGAGGGAGAAATTTATTTCTTCTCGGGATGAAAAATCCCACGACGATCGGAGAGATTATACAAAGTGCTATGACTTATAATTTCATATAATTGCGATTCCGCGAGCTCAAGTCGGATTTCACGCGATTCAGATATGAATTGTTGAAATGAGTCTGATAAGACAGGGATGAGAGGTTACTTGAATTGATTGAGAGAAAAGTCAGGAGACAACCGTCGCCGTCGTCGCTGCTAGCGACTTGAGATCGTGCTGGTACCACGATACGATGGTAGTAGTGACGTTGATACGTAGTGGTGTTGGTAGTGGCGGTGGTAGTGATGGCGTAGCAGCGCTGGTGGGGTCGAGGGTTGTCAATCGATAGCGGTTGCATGCGTCTGAAACCACCCTCGTTGCCGCTCCACCGTCGCGTTTTCTCCCCCTCTTTTTCTCCCTTTCCCTCGCTATATCATTGCTAGAGGCAGTTAATCTGCGAAGTTTCCTCGACGATTCCTCTCGCTGGCGTGGGACGCACGCGGTTACGTCGCGATAGCGTTTCAAACTTTCAGGATTCGTTCGTGCACCTGTGTTTTCGTCCATACGGCCGCCAACTGCCATTAAGGCAGTGCGCATGAGATACTTACGCTGCGATAATATATATTCTCCATAATGTTCATCAAGTATCTGCAGTCACACTTGTATTGACGAAGCAATAACGACCCTCTTCAATGCATTATCTCGATGTCAATATAACAATGTCATTATGTAATACTGCCTAAGGTTTGATGCACCTTTGTAAAACGGATCAGGTCAAGTCTATAGCACGGTTAATGGTCCTTAACACAGTTACTACTCCGATAATGAATCGATAACGATGTCTAGCATTTTATATAGAAATCTTATTTAACACACAAGTAGAACAAATATGAAAAAATAATTTTTAGTAATATATTTTACATCAACTGAATCACTTTTTCAAGCCATTTTCTAACGAAAATGGAAATAGCATAAAATTGTAATACACTCTCTAAAAGTGAATCAGCGTATTATCACTGAAAAACAGTAAATAGTCACTTATTACAGCAGTTATAAGTACAGCACTGTAAATCAGTGATATTTTATTGAAAGAATCAGTTAATAATTTTGACTGTTTCAATCAGTAATATTTCTTAATATTAGTAATATTTCTTTCGTTATTGTCAGTAGGTAATATTAAATTACAATTCATCTCTCTACCTGTTTCATATAAACTTAAAAATTTTATTTATATTTACTAAATATTTATTATATTAAAAATTTTATTTTATTTATATATTACATGCATATTGAACTTGTTATTTTAAATAAATAACGAACGAATAATTTTCATTAAGTCGCCAGACATTTATTTGTCCGACTTATAAAGATCGATTTAATATCTGAAGCCTCTCTATTGAGATTGTATCAAAAATTAAATCGAAGTAATACTTCTAATTTTAAATGTCGCTCTTTGCAAACTTTATATAATTCTTATGACTAAAATTAAATACGAGAGAGATAGCGATCGTAGCGGTAAACGAACGAACTAGCGATTACTGGTTTTACAGTAAAATTTACTGGTTTTACAGTAAATTTTATTTTAACTGACCATAATCAGTGAGATATAAGATAAAATAACAAAAAAGTAAGCGTTTCCACTGAAGATCAGTAAAATACTCACTGATTCTCTTCTGATCTTATTTTACTGTTTAAATTAGTGATATTTTCACTGATTCACTTTTAAAGAGCATGTGACGTTTAACTTTAATGTTTCTTTTTCATTAATAAGGGAATGATAACATCTCTTGTCACTCGAAATAGATTATATCTTTATATGAGTTTGAGAGTTGTTGAGTTAAATTTACAATTATTTGCTTGATGGACGATTTGCTAAAAGAACGACCATCTCGATATTTAAATCGTTTAATATACATCTTTCGGCTGCACATGAAGATATATATGTCTGCATTTCCCCGCATGAACGTGAGATACCACACAATGATGTATATATGTGAAAATTTATACCGTAGTTCGCATAAAAAGAATTCAAGAATCTCGATTTTACAAGATAATCTCGATCCACTTTTTGCGATGCATCATCGCATGAGAACTCTCATTTATTTTCCACGTTTCAAATGTGATGACACGAACATGTTATCTCTCTAAAAATAATCTCTCATGTGTAAAAAAAATTCGAATATTACATACGATATTCCTATCTAAACGAATATCGAATCATCATTTTATGCTTGATGTACATATATCCGTGAAACTATATAATTCGGACAGTCCATGGTTCTAACGAGATCGAAAAAAAATTACCGCACTTGCGCATGTAATGACCGAGTTCGTGATGTACATCGTGGGATCACGACATCTGATAATTAGGAAATGCGTGGAAAAATGCCGGATGTCCGTATATTCGCTTAGTAAATACGACATAAGAGTCAGAGTTAAATTTTATCATTTGTCATAATAATGATCACTTCCATTTATTTTTAATCGACTTTTCAAAGTATCGTATATTAAAGCACATTTAATATATTACAATTTCTTTATCACAGCGTTTCTAAATACTTTGCAAAATAATCTTTACTACTCCTTTCGAGGTAATATTTATATCTTTTTATTTTATTTACATCAAGGATTATAATAAATAAGATTAGAGAAGCCATCAAAATTTTATCAAGCAAAATTTAATGTATATTAAAGATAATAACTGACAATTGCAATTTAAAAAGAACCTCTTTGATTCATAATGCAAATAGAAATTTGTTATTCTGTTAGGCAAAACACGTAGGATACAGTAATGAGGTCTAAATTTAGACGTAATTGTACGCTATCCCCTTTCTCTCTCTCTCTCTCTCGCGAAATTATTCCGAATCCCAAAGGGTTAATACACACATATAGCACGTGTCACGTACATCTCATTGTTATGCTACAAAACGGTGTCGTCGTGGCTGTCGCATGCTCGCACCATGTTGATGGAAGGATGTCCGTGATGGGATAGCAACCTGCTATCGAACAACTCGACCGTCTCTACTAAATCAATGAACACACTGGGATCCACCAGATGTTTGGGCAGAGCCATGTCATTAGAGAAACGGAAGAATATACATCAGGAGGAAATGTACACCGCCGAGAGAGAGAGATTGCCACACATGTTTCTTTTGATACTGTGATCGATACTACTTTGATCTCTAACGCGCCATTACTCGCCATTTTTCAACAGCCTTTCGTCCGCACGCTATCATTTATCTCAACTATATCTCTCTCTCGGTTTTATTTAGCGGCTCTAATCTATTTCAAATTGATCTGCATTAACATCAGCGGCTTGCTTTACGACTATGATATCAATCTATGATTTTACTTTATTTTTCTGAGAAAAATGGCTGGAAAGCATTTTTATGGATAAATATCATGAAAGCGTGTTGACTTTTTACATATCAAACATAAACGTATTTGCAATTTTTATATGAATGTTGTTTTGTTTTCACTAGAAAATTTGTTTTCCCAGATTATTTTGCGCGTGCACGTGCTGGCTATTATGACCTAAATTTCTACTCATGGTAGATTAACAAGCTTTAGAGTAAACTGTAAACTCTAGATAGAAGACATTAATAAATCTGATAACATCTAATTGTTAATAGGATTCATAGTTTTATCTACAAAATAGATCTACATGAAGAATGATTAATATCTATTTTATAATTTAGCTTATTTCAGATAAAGGGATGAAAAAGTAGATAGACTTATAGAAATATTTTAGATATAAAACAAAGACAAATAAGGGAAAAAGAAAAAATGTATCTGTCATCAGCGATTGTTTAGAGATAAATCACGCATTTATGTTCAACTATAATCCTCCAGATTTTTGGAAAACTTTCTGTTCGCGACACAAATATTTTATGTTAAATTTCGATCTCGTAGGTGGTAATATTACAGCTTCGCAGCTTTGCTCGAATTCGTTGCGCTCGCGATTTTCTGATGTGCGAGGGGATATTTCCATTCGATGGAATAAATATACCAGAATTTCAAAGGGAACTCGACGCATGGGGCTACTTGAATATACGAAACTCAAACGGCGAGAGATATATCTCGTGTAATGGAATAAATGACTTGACAGAATTGTGTGCCAACGTTCTCTCTTCGCCCAATATACAACGATTGTGTAATAACATGAAACAATTCCCACGTGTAAAAAATATTAATGCAAAATTTAATCTAACATTTTATTCATACTTCAATCTACTGCAACAATTTCACACGTGTATTTTCTTACACGTGCATTGTTGAACAAGAGAAAATGTAATTTATTCAAAGCACAAATACAGTCATTTCCTGAAAAAAGTTTAAATTTTGTAAACACAAATTAATTAATTGTTAAATATATTAAATATAAATTTCTTTTTCTAGTCAACTAGTCAAACTAAATCATATTTTAGTTTAGTTAAAAATCAATAGAAATTAAGAAAGAAAATAGATTATCTACAAAAAATATCTTAGGAGATTTGATTTTATTTTATACGATAAGTTTGGAATAATCTTTATCTTCAAGATAAAGAAGTTTCTCAAGAGAAGCTGTCTTTGTAACTTTTCTAATAATCAATTTTAAAAATTTTGATAAAATTAAACTTGGATTCGATTTTTTATAACGCACACAGATGTATAAACTTCCTTTCTATAATATTTTATTAATACATATTTCTATAAAAATGATTATATGAAAATAGAGTTAACTGCCTTTGAATTTTAAATAAGATTGCATTTTCGCAATACATGCAGCTTTTTTTAAATGTGAACCGAGTCTTAATGCTTAAATAGGAAAGTACACAGCGCGATAAGCTGCTGCAATATAAGCAGACGCCATTGCTGTGTAGTGACTTTCGTGTACCCAGAAGAAATAGATGGAACAGGACGTATCGTTGCAAAACACGCCACGTCTACTTTGCCCGTCTAGGTTCTTATTTTTCTTGAGCAATATTGCGAGGACATTAAGGGCAAAGTGGATCAAGTTGGTATCGCAGCGACCCACTTGTACTTCTCGATTTTCAAAATTTTTTTTTGCCAACTTGGAAAAAGTCCTGTGAGCCGGATAAGCCATCACTCGACGTGTGTGCTCGAAAAGCGTATACGTAACCGGATTTACGCGGTGCATAGAATCCACACGAGACATAAAAAACGTAATGCCCGTAATTCTTGGGATACGTACAATGAGAACATGCCAATGAAAAACAGCTTGCTTTAAGCTTTACTTTTATAGATTTTAAGAATACAATTGCAATTTGAAACTCTCTTTCATTGCACGTGAATTTTCTTTTTAAATGATTAATGACTAGTAATAACTAAATTTTTAATTATTATTACAATTTAAAAAAATAATTATATTTAATTAATTAATTTAAGTTGGCAATAATAATTTTATTCTAACAAATGAATAAACGTTGTAATCATTATAAAACCGCTTTTAAATAATCGTAATTGGAGTAAATAATTATTTACATATGATATTTAATTATTACAAGCGATGACTTTAATTTAAAATTTTATATTCAAGTTTGCCTTTATCGCAAAAGCCTCTGGTTGCTTTGAGGAGTCGATAGGCAAAGAAAATGCAAAAATCCCCTTTCACGAAGAGCAGCTCAAAGAATTATAAATTCTTTCATTAAAAATTTTATTATCTAAATCGTTCATATGCGATGACACGATGCATATTGTAACGATATGCATCGTGTTGAATATTCAAGGCGGAAGCTCCAAACATCGAAACACGCGTAAAAAGAAATACTTTTTCAACATCTTGAAACGTCGTGCCGTGCATTATGCGCAACGAGGGGACCGATGACAATCGCAGAACGTTGCAACGAGTCATTAAGATTACCGAGCCCGTGTACTTCTGTCTTTGCATTCACGCGTCACTGTCCATCGAAATGAATGGGCTTCGTATCGGCGTCATTTGCGACAGACGTTGCTGGAGAAACCGCGAAAGCGCGTAACACGGCAGCAGACCGTGAAACGCGTGTAAAGAGCGCCGATGGCCCAAACACAAAAGAGCCCGGAGTCCTTCTCTGCAGTAGACTCGAGAAGGAAAGAATAAAAAAGGAGAAAGAGAATCCAAGGTGAAGGACTGAGCGCCGACAGAGCTCAGCCTTTTAGGCTCTCAAGGACTGGCGCAACCCTTTGCGCTCCATCGACACCATATGGCGTGACTAAACTCCATAATACTCGGCGGATATGTAAAACCCTGCGGTGTGCAGCTAACTCGGCTTATATCCCCGCTGCGAACCGTAAAAATAGCTTCGAAAGCGCGCACACTCTGTGAATAGATCGTCCCTGACTTCTGCGAAATTCGTGATACACGCGTAAGAACGTATTTCGCTTGCATCGGCGAAATCGATAGCGAGATTCTGTCCAATATTGGCCGGCAATATTGTCCGTCTTTATATCGTTCTGACTGCAGCAAATTTTTGACAGAGTTGTTTTAATTTTTTAATAATTTTCGAAACGATTCTCGTTTAGTAAAAACATGTTATCAATGTTCTAATTTTATGAGTGATTAAAAGTTTTCTCTTCTTACAAAACATTAATATTTTAAAAATTAATTATTAATATGTTAAAAATTAATTTATATGTTTTTTGTTAATTAAAATTCTTAGAAAATATTTTCAAATTATAATAATTTACAAAATCAATATTTTATTTATTACACTTTTATCTAGAGAATATTTAATCAAAGTAAAATTAAAAACTTGAGGAGATATGAATTCACTTATTTCATTAAAATAAAACTGCATGATGGAACACTTAACTTTCTCGATCAAATACTTTTTTATTCACATAGTTCATTATAATTTAATACCGAACAGATATTCTTGAATTAAGAATTTAAAATTCCCTTACATATCATTTCGACAATATTAACTCGATACTGAGATTTATTGCGTTCTACCGTCTTTTAACGAACGATCGCAAGTAAGTAACGACGATAATGGGTAGTGATAAAACAAGCATTATGTCGTCACGGCGGTCGTCGAGTACGTTATTCGTTCGCGTAAATCGTGCACGAGATAATACCGGTGGCTGATATCTACGACAATGCTTAATCAACAGTTAACTCCCCCTCCGGGTTCCTTCGTTCCTTCTATTCCTCCGAGATTCGCAGCTGCTAGCTATAAAATCGCCCGATTGAATCATCCTAGTGCCTAGAATAATCCCAACCTGACTATTCCCTATTTACAAAATTGCTTTTCGTCCCGTCAACCTTCCTGCTTCGATCTTTCGAGCTCTCATTGTGTTTTCACCCTTCGGTAGCGCCCTCCTCGTTCATTGTATCACCGACCTACGAGGACAGCGGTGGCGTGGTGAGAGATTTCCCTCGCCACGATTGCAATTCACCCCTGGGGCCCGTTATTGGCCTATTGCGGACACGCTCCTAATTAGTATGGATGTTTGCCCCATTACGGCTCTTCAACGTTAGCGTGTGTCCCGCGGAGTTTGCACTCGATCAAGGTCAAAAGGAAGAAATTCGAAAGGAACGAAGGAAAAAAGCCTTAAAAATTTTATATAATCGTGATTTAGAAGCGTTAATTTAATTTTTTCTTTATTTTAATTTTAAAAAATGCCGTTTATCTTATAATTTTTTTATCGAAAAGCATCACAATCCTTCTTCAATGTTCTTAAAAATAATTTGTACCTTTCGTACATGCATACTGAAATTATTTACTCTAAATAATAAATGTTAAAATTTATTCTAAATATTTTATCGCGCAATATATTATAATCCGAAATTGATATGTAAATTAAAATATGAAATTATTTTATAAATATAGATCTATTCAAATATTAATTGCATCGATCTTAAATTTTTAATACGACAGAAATTAACAATTTTGATAAAACATAACAACACTAGATATTTATAACACGCACTGGAAAAATTACACGTTTCATCATCTTTTCGTAAGTGGTCGTCTTTTTGCCTTTTTCTCCTTTTAAGCCTTTTTATCCGCGTCCCTATATTCGTGTTTTATTCATTCGTATAACTGCGAGGATTCATAACCCTCATTAATAATCATTATAAGCGGAAAAGCCTTCAATTTATCAAGCAAGCGGAGAAGACACAAGAAAATTATACGATATATAATCATATGTGTATTATAACTGAATGCATAAACATAATACGAAATTTATTTTATAAAATCCATCAGAAATTATAATCATTTCTCCCGCAACATCAAATTATTTATAATATTACTTGTTACTATAGTTGTATGTTTAACTAGTGTGTAATTAGTTATATGTTTAAAGCAAACATAAATTTAGAGAATGTTTGACGTAATATGTAACTTATGGACAAGAAATTTTAAATAAAGAAAAAGGAAAAATATAAAATATTATAAAAGCTGCAAAACTTTACTATTTTATTTATCTGCTGCAAATATGATTGCCAATTGCTTTCTATATAACATGAAACAATAATAATACTATTTATATCCGTTTTACTTATAAACGTATTTTTGAGTTGAACATTTAAAACATAATACATAAATTTATCTTTGATAAATTTCAACAGTAATAATACTTGTTATAAATATTTGTTAACAGTAATAATACTTGTTATAATATTTGTTAACAAATAATAATAATACTCTTGAACATGTGTAGATATTAAACGAGAGAAGAATATAATAAAAAACATGAAACAAAGTTTACAAATAATTTTATACAGAAGATAAAAATTTAATTAATTTGTATGAAAAAAATCACCGTAATATATTTCTCTGATTTATATTCAATAATGATTAAAGGAATTTATAGTAGTATGAGATAGGATGGACGATCGATACGTGTTTTCAGAACACTTTCCAAAGCTATTTGTCGAACTTGATGCGGGAGATTACGAATGCGGGAGATTACCTGCCACCAAACCCGATACGCGCTAAGAAAAGGCGACAAAATCGAATTTCGATATTACGTAATAGCACATCGATATCAGAATTACTATTGACAAGCTCCATAAATGGCCTTATCCATGTCACTCGGATAACACGATTCGAATAGAACATCAGGGGGGGAGGAGGAAAGAAGAGGGAGATGTAAAAGGAAGTATAATGTAAAATTTTTATTTTACTGCGATATAACTCGGATCTTGAAAGTGATCCATCTTTGTCCGTTTGTCCTGAATTCAAGAAGCTTCTCGCTAAATGCAGAGAAAAGAATAAATTTTTAAAGCGATACACGATTCTCTCTCTCGGTATTTTTAAGTGTGATAGAATAATTAAAGAAAGAGAACTTATACATACATATACGCTAGACGTCTTGATTAAATAATTAAAATGATAAAGTACCTCAAAAAGACGTGTAAGATAAATTTATTTCAAAAATTATAATATGAATCTTTTACGCTAGATATAAACAATCAAACGATTGATAATATGACGTAAAAAAATTAATTAATCTTAAAAAGACAAGGACAGCGAATATTGATACTGATTGCTTTACTCTTATTTTCTTCAGGTAATTACAAATTAAAGAGAAAAAAAGCGGCGCTCTTTACAAGAGAAAATTTATGCGAATACTTTTCACACGACGTTTTACGTAACGATACTATCTGATCGCCCAAGTTGCGCTCGAAAGTTCGCTCGTGAAGGGAAGCGATAACCAAGCGGAGCGGAAGCGGTTACGCGTTACGATCGTCGCCGTAGTCTCGAGATTTAAGTCCCATACGTGCGCAAATAACAATGAACCCTAATTAGACGTTTGTAGGGGGTGCGAGGTACGGTTTCGCGGAAACACCCATTGGCGGTAACGATCCTCCAAGTTCTCGTACAGCGATTTTGGCGACTCGGCGGGGAAAGACCTACCTAGCTAGGCTTCCCCGATGATGGTGTGCGCTCAACACGATGGCGGGGCGTCTTTGAAAAGACTCCTCCACGGCTCGTTAGCGACCGGCGAAAGGACGCGAGAGCACGGTGGAAAGAGTCGAGGGGGGGAGGAGGGAGGGAAGGGGGGATATATTCGAGAGAACTATGTAAATTTCGTTCCCGATTCGCGCGGCGATATTACCTCAGGAATCGTGCGGTGCACCGAATGGAACGCGATATTCGCGGGCGGTGGCGGTCTGATAACCCGACCTAACTCTTAGTCGGCGCAGACAATGACAAACGTCAGACGCTCGGGCTGCATATTTCAGGGCATCACGAACGAACGGTGTCGTCGGTCGGTGTGTGTCCTGCTTCGTGACGTTTCGCTCCGCGGTGAAGCTGCGCAAACTGCGTGCGCGAAAAGGGGAAAGTCATCCCTTCGAGAAACGAGGGTGGACGAAGCACGAGGAAATGGCGATTTATCCTCGCATCAATAAAGACCGCAGTGCGCACGCACTTTTATTTCATTCTTGTTAGCGATCATTTTCATTTCTTTAACGAAAAAGGGAGAGATTAAATATTTAGAAGTGCACTTTTGTTGTATGACGTTTATGTAATGACCAAACTACAAGCGTTTAAAGGGAACGATTGACTTCATAGTACAAGTGTAATAATCTCTTGGTTTTAATAAGTCGATATATCTTGGGGTCAATATATTTTAAAAGAATCAAATTTTTTAAATATTTTTTAAATATTTTTATAAATAAATTTTGATATATTAATAAAATTATGAAGTATATATAAATTACCAATATCTTCATTATATTATGTTATTTATAATAAATAAATAAATACAAAATGCTAATTATTTACATTGAAAATAATATTGCAAATGAAATGCTTTATAATCACACTGCATTTTTACAAAAGAATAATTACACGACAGTAATTACACAAATTTACATATATTATTTTCAAGGTATATTACTATTTGATATGCAAAAAATCTCCATACAATATCTGTGAATACTTGTGTATAAAACCTATTAAAATAAATTAAGATACTTAATAATATTGTTTGTAGTATTAAGAGTTTGAACATTAACGTGAGGAGAATTAAACTTAGAGACGTGTTATATTGCGGCAACTTTAATTATCTCTTAATTAATCTCATGGTGTCTTAATTTACCCTATGACATCACACACATAATACTATTCTCCTCTATCAAAAATTAACGAGAGTAATTGACAAAAAAAACGCATCTAAATTATACTTTACAATTTTAATTTTCATAATTATTATGATATATCTTAGATTTTAATCAATATCGTGGAATAAAATACTATTCATATTTTTAGGAAAATATTAAATACTATAAAAAGTATAAAAAATAATAAATCTTTATTACATCTAATTATAAGTTAATGACAAGAAAGATTGAAAAATAATATTAAATGTTTATAAATGCACTTTACAACCAGAGAAAAATAATAATATCGTGTAAGAAGTAATTTGCAAGAATTATTATATACTCTCTCGTTCAACAACTTAATAATAGTTATTTGTATGATTATTGATTGCTCTTTTTTCTTTGTTTCGCTTAAACATAAATGCTTAATAGAATATTATGTAAGTACATTTTGACAGATGATTATGGCTCTACGTTTTCGTGCATATTTCTACGGTCAATTTTTGAGTAATTTTGCGTTCGTTTCCGAGAATGGAAAAATAGCGTTAAAGTATATGTAGGATGGCGGGTAATCGCGCGATACCATGTCAGATTTTTTCTCTACAATTACGAGGAAATATATTATGCAATATGCATACACACTTCATTCCCCGCGCAATCGGCGAGGTGAACGTGAACTTTGATCTAAGCCGCGGCTTAGAAATCTTGTTGCACGCAAATGTTAAAGAGTCTTAGTCGTGTACAAACGGCGAAGGATCGATGTTAAGCCTCGTGTACAATAATAATAAAGACCGCGGGAATTAACATTTCGAGACTGGGGGATTCGGCGTTAACAGTCGGTGATTTTTGATGCGAAAGAGGGAACTGAAGATTCCACGAGATTTGTAGAGCGAAGCCATCTTGAACGATCGATAAGCGACGACTGTGTTAAGAATATCTAGTCTCATTATTTATTTATCGACCGACTGCAACATTCGCGCTGAACATTCGAAAAGCATCCGCTGCATACATATTTTCCGATTTTTCTACGTCAATCCGTCTCTGGTAGATTTGGACGGTACACATTAATCTCCCAGGGATTCGAATAGAATCTGAATAGAATTAATTTATTTTGCCTTTTCAGATTTATATCCCGTTGTAATAAATAAATTCGAGGAACGGAATGTTATCGCAGTTTTATTGAACAGAATAAAATCTCTTCCAATAAAATATAAATTTTGAAATTCCTCGATATTTCTTTTTCTATTCTGGAGTTAAATCAAAATTTTATAAAATATATCTTTCTCCGGAGAGAGAGAGAATTGAAATGAAATGGAATCAGAAATGATTTTGATTCGAAATCCTGGTTAATTTTCAACCTTTCCATCGCGAAAACTCGAGATAGAAATTGTTTTTTACCCAGATAATCAGATTTCCGATATATTCCACAAATCATGATAACAAATAAAATCATGTCAATATTAAGTGTCATCGTGATAATGCTTTCTCCTTTTGCAATTGAATTTTTTATCGGAAAATGGCGCGCATAGTCGATACAGTTGACTGACTAGATCCTGAAATATTTAATAATATTAATATGCTATCCAAACATTGTGTACGGAGTTTAACGAGCTCTATGCATCTGATGGCGTTTGACGTCGCATTTAAAATTCTCTCGTCAGTTTTCTTTTCTAACGTTATGCTCTTTACTAGAGGCGAGCCTTTACACACGAAAGGAGAAAACGCGCGCACATGCATCGTATGTATGCGCGTGTCAACATATGTCAGTATGTTGAATCAATAATTTCGTACATTGTCCGACACCTTTCCCATATGCATCGACGCTTATTTTATGTATTGTGCCAATCTTTAATATTTATGTATCTTTGTACATATACATATAACCCAATATAATAATCTAATAATAGTTTTTAAATTTATTTGATACATCAATCTTTGATATTTCTCGAAGAGAGAAAGAGAAAAATGTATCCTTGTTATCTAGACGCTACATAACAATTATTTTCAAATTAATGCCAAGCTCTTATGCTATATTTCCTGCTTTCGCGCTCAGAACATTAAGATTCATTAATTTTCTACACACATACCATTTATAGAATGTTTATATTACTAGAAATATATACTTGTACAGAGAGACGCAGTCTCTCAAATGGGATTTCGTAAACCCCAATGCAGTATTCTAAATCGCGATCGAACCCATTGTTTCTAATGAACATGCCCTGCTGCGTCGGAACTTGGCCGGTACGGCCAGCTTGGAAAACGTTGACCCGCGAATAGAACTTCCGTCGTATTTCGGGACACACTGGCGGGCTTCCATGCTACGCAGCCGCTTGGTCATTGACCCCGTTTTGCAAATCGCTCGAGGCCAACACAAGCGGCGATTTTGTTTTGATGCAGCGAACGCAATTAGCGAACGGTTGCGCCGTTACATCTGGGCTTCATCGACGCTCAGCTCTACGAAATTAACTTGAAAAATTTCTGTTCGCGGAAATCGTTCCGCAAGTTACAGCGCCGAAGAAAGCCTCGTTACCGGGGATAGACTGGCGATAAAATGAGTATTTGAATAGTTGTTGAGGAATTGCTGGTGGATATTTCGAGTTATTCAATCAGATAATGTCAAATAAAATGCCTAAAAATCGTAGTGCGTATAAAAACATTGAAAAAATATTTTCATATTATATTTTTTATGACATTTTATCCAAAATGAGACTTCTTGAATATCAGCAATTATAATACGTATTCTAAAAAATCAGAAAAATAATAATTGCAGCATATTTGATTTTTGGCACATGGTCAATAGATTAAGTAAAGACATCAGGTGCAATAATGTACGTACCAGAGGCGAGATAAATCCGGATCTGTGTTCCAAATACGAGCCGATGACGTCCACGTTTCGAAAAACGCGTGTAAAATCGAATACACCTCGATAAATGGAACAACGTATAATAATTATTAACGAAATTAACAACTGTGGAAAATACTTGAATAACGATGATAAAATAATCGAAAAATTGAATTTAGGTTAAAAGAAAAAATGTAATTTGTGAAAATTTCGTTATACAAATTTATTATTATTATTATCGTTCAATTAATCCACAGATTTTGATTATGCCATTTAATCATACAAGATAAATTGCAAAACTTTATAATACACTTAACTATACGCTAATCCTACTTTGCGCTGTTATTAACGTGAAAATACGTTACGGCAAGCGAGACCGTATTGGATATTCGCATTTGGGTCAGAGTTTTGATTGAAGAGCCGCCATTAATTGAACAAACGAACATCTTCGTATTGCCACACCTGCTAGTTTTACATCGTATGACTGATGATATGGCGCATACGGACGTATTCCACAATACGACAGTCGTACAGTCGTGCTTTTCGAGCCGCTTTTCGAGAGAATATCGATAGTTTCGCAATATATACTGCGCTATATTAGCCGAATGAATTATGGATCAAAACGTGATATTCCAAACATCCTAAATTCTGTTTTATTACGGTTTCCCGATGCTCATTTCTGGGATTAATATGCTAAATGTTAACAAATAAGGATAATAATGCATTATCCACTTTACTGTCCAATCAATCATCGGTCATTTCGATTTTCAATTTCTCTAATAAATTCAAAATCCAATTTTTCCTAGTGAAAATTTTATGATAAATATAGCACTTTATTGAACATTATGGCATTAAGTGTGTCATATTAAATTAAAATTTAATTAATTTAATTTAATAAAATTTAATAAAAATTTATTTGCTTGAAATTAATTAACGAATAGAATATTGTCTGTTTGCATCCTTACAGCTCGATTCTTGCATCGACATTCCACATCTATCTCAATTTAGAGTCTATTATCTGCGAGAAAATATATGACAATATTCCTACTTATATGTATAGCCACATATTTCTGTGCTTATAAGTAATAATTTTTTTCATTTTATTTTATCTCACCCTTTACATTATCCGACGAGGCCAATCCGCCTTTATTTCCTGGAAGCTATAGTGACCGCGATGACATCGCATTTTAGCTCGATATTATTGACATTTTCGCCGAGATATTTGAATTGTATTGATAAACCCATTTTACGAGAACGATCCGCACACACGAGGAATGAAAAACAAGGACCGATGATTCGATGGGACGAAAGCAATTAACCCGACGCTCCGATGGATCGCCATCCGTGCAGTCATCAGCCGGCAATCATCATTGTCGCTGTATCTCCCCAGATTATCGTCGCTTTCGTTAGACAATCAGATTTCCATCAAAACGAGAAATAGAAAAGGACATGAGCATGAAGCCCCGCGATGCGATGCCACGAAAGCAATTAAATTGCGCGTCTAGGAATATAGTTACTGCGGCCACGACGCTATACCTCGAGACTATTGACCGTTCTCGCCCTTTCCCCCGCTTTCCCGCTGGGCACACGCCGGGGATTTAGAGATAAATCCTATTTTGCGGGGCATTCAAAAGCGAGGAAATTATACGAATCACTCCAATTTCAGGATTAACTTGAAAGCGCCGACTACACGTTTACTTACGCTGTCATTAAAGCAAACATCTCGTGCGAGCGACGCGAAATAACGCTTTCACAAAAGTAACATCAAAAATGTTGGGATGTTTCCGCCATCTCCGAGTAATTGTGTTTTTATTTAAAAGAAGAAAAAAAATAAACATGGAAACATGATCAACGACGAAATGGACACGAAATGGATACGAAATGGACACGAATGCATGCTGATATTTTTTTTCGATACAATCTGCAAGTTTGTGATTTTTCTCGACGTTGCAAAGTATTCTAGACACGTCACTAATGTATCTCGTGCCAAATAATTTCAGAAATAGTTGCGATACTTCTGTCGGATGCGGCAAGTCAGACATGCCTATGTGCTATTTTTATCGAGATGCCTCTTAAAGATCCGCTCTGAGATAGTGGAGTGACTCTAGATTATTTTTTGGAATATTACGGGTATTTATAACTTGACATTGATTATAAAATGTGAAGTCTCTCGTGAAGCTTATTCGGTATTTAAAGCCAGTTTTACATGTGTATATATTTTCACATACATTTAAAAATTCTTCTAAAAATATTTTCTTATATTTTATATGGCAGATGAAGCTTAGAAATAAAATTCTGTTGCGCGAATAACAAGTCATCTCATCATTATTATTTTAAACATGCCCAACATTATTATTTTATTATAATAGATGACTGTATATTCTAATAATTATGTTAAATGAGTAACGTAAACGTGTTTAGAAATGGGAGGGTAGTTAAATTATACATATAAATCCCGAAAGTCCATTAGTCATGTTTGATTAATGTTAGATTTCTGAATAATTCCTTTATGAATAGCCAGCAAACTTTATATAAGAAGTATGTTATGGGTGTTCATATATTTATCATATATCATATATTTATTCGATAATTTGCGCGTTGAATAACTGTGTAATCACTATTTAATGCAAAAAGCAGTTATATCAATAAAAATCACATGTTGCTCATCACGAATCTCAACTTATCAGTACATCCAAGGAGAGATAAGAAGAAAGAAAAATATTATTAAAATAATTGAAGTTATCTTTACAAATATTTATACAGTTAAAATATTGTATTTATTGAGAAATTTTATATAAATATATCGAAGAAATATTAGTTTTCAGTATTATATATACAGAATAAACTGTAGGAAAAATGTGGTTATAAAAAGATTGATTTTTGTGAAATTATATTCAAGATTAAAAATTTTTCGAAATATGTACATCAAACTAAGATTTAAAGGTTTAAAATAACAAGTTAATAATAAGAATAAAATTTTGTCTTTAACTTTAAGTGAATTTTAATAGAAAATTAATTTTAATATTAAGAAATTTGAATTTTAATATGAAAGTTATGAAAACGTACGAACGATGGTTTAGGCAACTTTCATAAAAACATGATTTTGAGGAAAATTCTGCATAAACCGGGCATTATTATTCACATTATTAGCATATAGATAATGATATCTTTCGAAACTATTTTTTCCTGCCAACTATTAAAAACAAGTTACAAGCAAACAAGTTTTTCTCTAAGCGTCCGTTAATCTCAAGTTTACTCGAAACTTTCCGATAATGTTGTTAAAGGTCATGCAGGCTCCAATACTAATATTAACAGAAATGTTGCGCAAGAATGGCTCGATAAGAGGAAGCGATTGTCAGGCCGGGAAACCGTCGAGAGTTCAAAGGGTCAAATCCTTCGCGGAGGCGGCCTCAGCCGAATTATTATCGATCCGCTTGCTCGCCGAATTCGCGGAGGACGCGCTTCCACGGATGGAGCGTGACAGAACGATCGTCTCGTCGCCGGTTCACGTGGCTTCTATTGATTTACTACGAGTCGCCGGTTTCGCGAAAGACCACACAACGCCGTGAAAAGTTCCCCGACGGATCGATCCCCCGGTGTCAGTTGGAATCTGCTCGTAACCACTGTCTGAAGCACACTTTAGTCACGTTACTCCACACACAATGTGCCACGTAGGTTCATTGACACGTCGGTATAACTCCTCTGGCGATCCGAGAGAATATCGGGAAACGAAAGAATTTTGCATAATGTTTTATTTTTAGAATTTTTTTTACATCACGCTTGTACGTTTTCTCAAATAAGTTATTATTCGTGTTTAAGTCTGTATTTATTTCTAAAAGCGAAATTATATATATGGCAAAATTGAGAACACACAGGATAGCCGGAGGCTTTCCTTCTTTCCTTTGTCATACCGCTATAAATAATGCAGTCATTTATTAAACTTGACATTTTACCTGATATTTAAATATTAAATATGCTATGAAAATAACATTTTAACTTAATTAAAGAAAACTATATCGTTCAATGATTTTCTAAGCGTTCATTTATAATAAAAAATCAATTACGTGATATTGCTCTAAAAAAAGTAAAGACTAATAAAGCTTCCGAAAGCTTTTTTTCGAATTAAAAAAGAGGAAAACAAGAATCACGTACAACAGCTACTATGGATGACGATATAAAATTCATAAGCGTAACTTTCTTTTTTAAATTTAATCAAGTAACGTTGTCAACAAATTAAAGGAAATGAACAAATTTGATATAAAAAGTCTTATAAATCTTCTATATACATCTTTCATTATTTTTATTGTACACGTGCGAGGATCGTATGAGTTCTCTTTTGACTCTGGAAAATATGTATCGATATGCAATATAAATATTTATACAATATGAATGTTTATTTAAGAATTGATGACAACAGATTATGTGCCTAGAATGAATAATTGAAAGACTAGAATATAAATATTCTAGAGCCACGTAAGAGTTGTATGTTATATAGTCTATATCGACGATATGCGACAAGCTCTCGTGATAAAATGGAATGCTTTCGGAAAAAATAGAGGCTATATATGCGACAGATTCACGCAATATCGATGTGATCGATGGCATGCCCGTCTCGAGGCATGCTATGACATTTTGCGATTGCCTTTAATTTTAATATAAGCGACTATAACAGCTTGTTTACTCGAGATTTCGGTTGAAATAAATCTTGGGATACATTTAGAGATGAATAATTTCTCGCGTATTAAAATTAAGGAGAGATTGCTTGAAGAATCTTAGCATAGAACGATATGATAAACTTTGACAAGCATAAACGCATCATCGATCACATAAATTGCAATTATACCGAAGCGTGTTTATCGTGTCAACGCAATTTGCAGGATCCGGTCGGCGCGAATCCATTTTATCTCCTACGTGCGATTTCCAGCATCTTCAACGAACTTTCGACGCGCAGTATTTCCAATAGTAAATATCCTTTGAGAGTATAATTCCCACATGTAAGACACACCGCGGCTGTACATCACAAATGTCTACACTGCCATCTCGCAATCCTTCTTTTTAGGAGAAGGAATTGAATATTGCATTCGATGCAATGCAACGGTTTATGACATATCGCCGAATAGCATGCAACGCCACGCGCATTTTCAAAAAGAAGGGTGTGTATGTGTCTGTATAAAAGGATCATAAGTTCACCTGTCTCAGAGATACGCAGGATCAAGGACAGTCGTGCGATAGATGGATGGACGAACAGACAGCGATGGACAGAGGAATGAAGTACGAGAAGGAATAACCGAAAGAAAGAGGGAGAGAGAGAGAGAGAGAAGGGAGTGGAGGACAAGGGTGAAAGAGAGCAGGTCGCAGGCCGCAGGGCGTACGGGGCTACATCTGTACCTCCTTACTTGGGCAAAATCAATAACCTGTTTGGGGGTGTAGGAGAGAACCTAAGGAGAGGCTGTAACGCGGCTTCGCGTCGCGCTCTAGATTCAGATGAGAAGTTGATACGTACGCTATCGATGGCCAGGTGCTAATGCGTCCCGTATACACACATACACAGGAGAATCACGGCACCTCCCCAGGACTCGGTGTTCCGACGTTGCGCGGGAGTTGCGCGAGGACACCCCTCCTCGCACGTACGCTACCCCCGAGTTCCTCCGCACCTGCGACACTCCCCGTGTGTGCGTACAATCAACCTTCCGCCACCCCGGTGAAACCAGCTCGGCAGAAAAAAACAGCCGCTCGTTCTAACTGGGCAGGGCGACCAGGCGGTATATCTCTCTGGCTCGACGAGTAACCGCGAAATTCGAGTCGCGACACCAGCCAGCTTCTCGCCACGTTCACCGGAACCGGTATTGGATACCGGAAAGACGACGGTGTCGCGAGAACCCGTCGACAGGTCCTCGTCTCTGCACTTCTACCCGGGCACTTTCACCCGCAGGTCTGTTTCTCGGGGGCCGAAGGAGCATCCACCGATGCGATTCGAGTAATGATCGACGTCGGGGGAAGACAACACAGTAAAAAGCAACACGAGTACTCCGAAAATAATGACGTGCGCGCGGAGATTCGTAGTAGCACTTGCTCCTTTGCTCTCGGACAGCGCGGACACTCTCGCGGAATTTCGCGATGAAACGCGGAACGTCACGCCGACGACGACCCCTTTCGCTGGGGTGGCGCCCTCGGGAGAGACTCTCGGGTACGCGCGGTCGTCGCTTTCACCGTATACTGTATTACACCACCGCCACCACGCTTCTCTCCTTCTCTCTCTCGTCTGCCTCGCCGTTCCCTCGCGCGCAACTCCACTTGGTCCGATGAGAGGCGCAACTCGACGCGGAGAAACGCGGCGCGCGCGCTTCGAGCTGTCGCGGCTGTGGGGCGCGGGCCACTACCTCGACGAGCCTCCCGGATCGTTGGATAAAACTTGGTAGGGCCGTTCCGGTCGACGTGCGAACTCCCTACCACCACCTCTTCGTCGTCGAGTCCCCACCATCAGCGCGGATGGTCGACCGATGGTCTCGTTCTCTCCCTCTCTGTCCATTTCCTTCTCTCTCGCTCTCTCTGTCTGTCGTCTTTCCACCACATCCCCTTTCGTTCCCCCTTTCGTACGCGCGCTACTCGACTCGCCCTTCCTCACCCCTCGATGTAGACGACTCCACCATCGCCGCCGCCGCCGCCGCCATGAGGAACCTCACCCCCCTCGAGGGGTTGCAGGGTGCGCGCGCGCACGAGTCACGCTTCGGTCGTGTACGTTGCCTGCGTGCCGTTAAAGTTGCCCTCGCGCGCGTCACCCTAACATCCACGATCGAGAATGAAGATAACGCGGCGGGGGTGGTCGCCGAGACTCGAGGGGGTGGCGCGACGGGGGGTTGCCTCTCGGATTCGATGACCTGCGGATTCTTGGCGAACGATACTCGCCAGATAGGGAAGACCCCGAGATAGATTTCTTATAACGTATTATACCCGCGAAGGGAGCAGGAATCTGGCGAAAACGCGAATCTGATTCTTATCGCGCGATTTTTCTTGTTAACCTCGCGCGCTGTCTCGCGTTTGCCAAGGAAAGCGCACGATGAATCGTGTATTTTCACGGATTTATGGGCTTTCGCGATGATTCAATCGTCGAGATACTTATTCGTGACTGTTGTGATTGTTAATTGGTGACTATTAATTTTTCATTCATCACTCAAACGATTGAATTCCGACAACTTGCGCTTTGCAAAGATGGTATTTCATTAGGTTTGACTTGGAAAGCTGTTACTTGATGAGCGAGCTTTATGAAAATTGAGAATCATTCGCATCTCATTTTCACAAAACCACAAACCTACGGAAACCTACCATGGATAATAAACATGCTATCATCCTTATTGTAGAAAAGTCTAATAAAACATAGGCAACGTATAGCAATCGCCTGGGTGATACGTGAGTTGGCACACGAAACTTTGCAGGAGAAGACGCGAAAAACGTCGTGAGAGGAAGATCGATGGAGCAGAAGCGTTTTATCGAAATGGTGGCGTTTAATGACATTTGAAAATTACTCAATGTTGCATAACTAGCTTTTCTTTTTCTGTCCTTTTTGTTTAACTACCGACGAACCGTTCATTTGCATAGCTCATCGGTGAAGCTGCGATAAGAGAACGAGGTGGTGGACCGACTGAGCTCGTTAATGAACCGGAAGATATACGAAACACGGATGAATAATTGCATCTGGTACATCGAGGGATAAAGTTTCGATCTCTCTTCGTCGCGAATGCGCAACCATACGATATCGTAACCGATCGTGATTCCTGGCCCTATTTCGTACGACATCAGGACGTGCCTAAAATTCATCTTGGCGTACCTCGAACGCCCGGCATCCTAAATGTCGTAATCTCGCGCTAAACATGTACGAAATGGACACCAGGTCTACCTAGAATGCGTGGATTTCACGTCTATTTTCGTTTGCCTTTGATTTCGTAGAAATTTCTGTGCCACGACGTAGGAACCGTGATCTTACAACCTTGCCTTTATTCTTATATACACTCAGTTCCAAAAAAAGCGGTACACTTGAAATTTGGAAAAAAATCACCAAATTTCAAATGACGATAACTTTGTAAATAATAAAGATAGAAAGGTCTATAAAAAATGAAAATAAAGCTTGAAATCTCTACTTTAAAACTAGGTTCTCCGAAATGTTGCGAGATAACATTTTTAAAAATGACGGATGACGAAACGAGAACATGCAAAATTGAAAAATAATTGTTTGAGTTTGCCATGACACGTGGCGAGAATCAAATGTCGCAGGTCAATGGGGTCAAAAGCATATGATAGTACAGAGATTCCTCTTTAAAATGCTTTTTTGTTCATCTCGATACGATGATTTTTCACCGAGTTATACGCATTTGAAGAAAAAAGCGGCTTTTTACTCAAATTTCAAGTGTACCGCTTTTTTTGGAACTGAGTATAGAACACATTTATTTTATACAGAGCAAATTTTTATACGCAACTAATTATGTGTAATTAAAAAGTATCTTCAATTGCTTTGATAAAAATTAGAAATAGAATTAATAATATTTTTTACATATAAGAATATTATGTTTATTTATTAATAATAAGAATGTTAAATTGAGATGCGTCAATAAATTATTCATAAAATTTTGTCAATAAAACTTTTCTATAGATTCGAAAATTAAAATTATTTTTTTGTATATTTATCTAAGAATTATTATAATAAAATTAAGCTAAAAGAGAAGAAGTGAAAAAATAGATAAAAGATGTATCTTGTAAGATACGTATTTAGAGTGACACCAATAACAGAAGGGTGAGAACTATTGATCTAGAATAATAATATGAGACGAAATAGTAGAATCATATTGATTGTTGTATAAGAATAATTTTCCAGTAAAATAGAGAGAAATTTAATTTTATACCGTTATTCAAAATTATACTCTTCAACTTGGAGTATTTCAACACAATTACGTCTTTTAAAATTTCTATTAAAGTAAAATCCGCTTGAAATAAACTCAAAATCAAAATTTATATATATATATATATATATATATATTACATTTTATAATTACATTCCCTCTCTTGAGACTTAGTTCTTCAAAGCTTTGTAATGTTCAATATCGAACAACTTCCCCAAGGATCGCGTCGCTCAAACAACTCATTATTTTCTTAGTTTGTTCCTAATATCCGTGATCAAGATTGCATCTGATTCTACTTTGTATATAAGAAAATAAAATGCGAAACGACAAAGCGACTCAGGCAACCTTTTCGATCACTAATCTCGCCCTTCATCCTTTCTAGACGCGTTCCTTAACCTGCATGCGCTTTTGTAAATTTCGCCCGCTCGAAGCTTCGCGCAAAGCTATTATTCAGGCTCGTATTATCATCGCCAGTCGGATATTCGTCACGATATTGCACAGCCGGATGCGAGGAGTGCAGCACGCGCCGTGCTCGCTCGTGCGCAGCGCCCTTCTTTTTGTTGTCTTTCCCCATTCTGGGGGTAACATCGCGCGAAACACCGTAATTTTCATCGTAGGGCGCCCGCCGAAACTCGAAACGTCACGAGTCACGGGCTGCAACCCGGCGAATGATGTGATAAATGACACAATGACGATCGATCGAATGAAACCGAAAGATTAATGGTCGCTTGTCAAAGCGATCCGACACGAACTTTCAATATTGAACAAAAGCACTTAGACACGATGACAATCACAGCCTTAATTGACTAACGAATTCTGCGCGATAATTTTCTCTCACGTTATTAATTGCAAATTTATTTTAAAATTTAATCTAGAATTAATTTAATATACATTTTTAACACAAAATTATAAATTTAATTTTGACCTGATAAGAATATATAATAAGATGCATTACATAAACACTGCTAGCGTTGGCGCAATTATTGCTTTGAAACCCGATATAATTGAATTTAATTTACCGCAAAAATTATCGGGGCTGCAAATTTGTCTACATTTAGTCTATGCACGACCTATGTGTTACTGTCACATGAATAACAATTCAAACGAAATTATTTATGTGTTTACATTCTAGTGAACAAAGCATCTTTATATTTAGTTTCATCGGTTTACGTGGCGCGATCGATGAGAAATATACAGCGTGTACGTATTAACGATATTTATTAGTGAAAACGCCAGTAAATTACGGCTCGTTGCTAAAGCGAAATACGGTCGTATCCGATGGGAATGCATGTAATGTATTCGCGGTAATTTCTCTCAAAGTTACCGGTATTATTTAACCCATACGCGGGTAACCTGCTCTTAACGAGGATTTATAACTTTTATGAAATATACGCATCTCTCGACTCGTGCAAAGGATTCAATACAGCCTCTGAATTTTTCCGCGGCGAGATCGTCGCGGAAGCATAAATCCACGAATACTCTTTTTACGATCTTTTCGCATACAACGCGCTGGGATGCGTCTCGTCGTCGTTTCTGCATTCGGATGCAAATTTATCGCCGATCTTAAATCCGCGTTAACAGTTTAAAACGCATATATATATACGTAATGGTGCCTTTTGGCGGATTTTTTTGTCCCGCAGAGGCAATATATCTCCGAAATGTTCGCCATACTAAATATCGCGTACACTCGGTGGCACAGCTATATTTTTAGATATTTAATTCGTATAAGGACCTCTTTTCGCATTCATCAAAGTTATATAACATTTTCATACGTGTAAGTTTCACGAGAAATAATTGCGTATCAGTGACACAATTTTCACTTATTTAAGTATCTTATCTTTTGCTTCTAACAATGTCAATCTCGGTCATTTTATTTCATAGCTTCATTCTCTAAGCTCTACAGTTTGTAGAATATTATTAATAATATATAACAATGAAAAATGCATATTAAAAGATAGAATACACAAAACACCAGAAATATATATTTATATTCAAGTTATTGTGAACGACACTGCACATCTATTTACGGGAAGCTAGCATCTCAAATCTACAAGAAATAAATCTATGTTACCGTCTGAAAAATACATTACCGTAGTCTTGTTATTGTTATCTCTTCTGCTATTCGTTATTCTAGCGGTGAAACGGTGGAAATAATTATCTTTCTGACAGTATCAATAACTGGAGAATGAATTATCAGGCGAAGGGAGAGCGTAATATTTATTGGAAAAATTCTCTCGACTTTTTACTCGCTCAAATGTTTGTTGTTCCGTATTATCTGATATACGAGTGTTATATCTAAGAGAGCTCCGTACATTTATCCTTAATATATTATATTTATATTATTGATATTATACAATTAAATCTCGCGATTTAAATTCACCTAGAAATAATCTTTTTAGCTCTAATCTATTAATAATAAATTAATAATAAATTTGAATTTTATCCTTTTTTTTTACTTAATAACTATAGGTTTTTTGTCGTAATATATTCATCATAGTATACCCAAAAGAATGAGATAGGCACGCTTGAGATTACGCTGCAAGAAAGACAATCGGAATCCAAATCTCAGACCCTACGCCCGACACTACGCCTGAATGCACCGTGTTGATCCAAGACAGCTCCAAGGTCTATGTATTCTCTGCGGACGAGAAAATCCTCCCTAACAGCATTTGAATATTGCAGCCTCATCCACTCTGACGCATCCACTTCACGAGCTCTCGCTTACTCTGCTCGCGTGCAAGGGTTACAACCTATTTTAAAGACTAACAAAGCTTCATCTCGAGCACGCATGACAAAAACTCTGGTAATGACAAAAAATCCACATACGTCGAGGACGAACGGCGAGGCGACAAAGAACGTGTCATTTTAAGTGTCTAAAAAATAACCATCAGATATTCGAAATTCATTGACATCCCGCAAACGCATAATTGCAATGATATTCGCTATTGACAATTCCATAATATAAAATAAATTTTCGAAATATTTTTCATTTTATATCGCATAAGCATTGCAAAAGAAATATTTTAAAAAACGTTGACATGAATGGAATGAATGTTCCAGAGTGAAAACTTCACATATTGAAGTACGAAGAATTGCATAATTGTAGGGGCAACCTCTCTCTCTACGCTAGTCGATTTCTATAGTGAATAAATAATAAGTATAAACTTTCTAGCAATATTTGCCAATGCATCAATAAATAAATTCATTCCTATTTTAGAAAATAATATAAATTTCATTTATACAAAATTTTGTATTTTTTTAAATTTATTCTTGATAAAATAAATACATCTTTTACAAAATCTTCTTGATAAAATAAATACAAATTGGTCAGTGGAAAATATCACATTATTTCTGCATTTATCAATTTTTGTTTTAACTTTATAAAAAGAGGAATATTAATAAAAAAACATAGTATTTTATGCTATACATTTCTAAGTTAAAGAATCTTTTATTAGTTTCTTGTAAAAATACTTATAAAATAATAAATCCAAAAAAAAATTAGTATGATTACAATAATATTTTTAAAAAACATAAAATAAATAATTAAATTTATTACATAACATTTTTCCAGTCAAATTTAAATGTGATATTTTAAAATAATTTGTAATATAATTTCTATTTCATGTATAGAGAAAAAAATAAAGAGAAAGAAAGAGAAGAGTATTATATAACACTGGAAGATCGCTTTGTAGTAATCCGCTTTTGTTTGGTGGAAACAGCGGTTGAGTTTCAAAGTTCCGATCCTAGTAGTGAGTTAGATTGTCATTGCTTCTTAACCCTCTTCCACTTTAAGCGTTTGTTAAGCTTTCAAATAAGTTTAGCAATGCCCCAGGCCTTAACGGTGAAGATCGATGGAATTGTTTTCGCTGTCTTCAGCCACTCGCAAACCCGCTTGGAATAATATTTCGCCGATCGAAGAGACGAATTGTATTCCAATCCCGATTGTTCTATACGGTTTAATCAGCGCAGATTTACATTTCTACTATTCCCGCAAACACAGAAGGAGCTCTCGTCAATTCGATAACTTAAATATTAATACTTCGTAGCGTAATCCAGCTCGATAACACGGCTGCTGATATATTTTGTACAAACAAAAATATCCACGTTACAATACTAATAGTATTATCTCAATTTTCATTTCCATCTCACTTTATTAAATTTACGATGCGATCGAAATTCTCCGATAAATTTTTCTCGATAGTGCCATTTTTTTTAATTATTATTAACTGACAATAAATTGTCGGTGAAAGATCGCCGTCATTGCCGTGTCCGATTTTTCACAATCTATTCGCGACAATGAAAATAAAGATCTCGTCCGTGCGCGGAGTAATATCCGCCCGGCTACATTAGCGATTGGCCGTCGTCGTCGCCTTGATGAGATTAGTACTTAAAGTCTATCACAGCCCCGACCTCGGTCTATTTATTGTCGGGCCGCATCCGAGGGCACGAGCGGATCCGAAGCAGGAAACGCGACGGAGCAGTAATCGACCACTTTACCCGAGATATTCCACCGAAAATGTCTTACCTCCATTAGCTTCGACACGACGTCGAACGTCTTACGTATAATCTCGTATCAGGCGAGAGTAGATCGATATACGACGGCCGCGGAATTTAAACTATATGATTGACCCGACCCGGCCAGAGACCCCATATTATTCGCGCGGATGATGAGGTGTTGTACAAGAAGATGGCTTCTCTTATCCCGACGCAAGACGCGACGGGAATCGATGTTGCACTTTTTAAATCTTCAATCGCGAGCGAATATGTGCGCGGAATGACATTTAAAGCTTGTACAAAATTGCTTTCTTTCTCCACGATATACAGTGTTTCGTTACATATAAGGAACTCAGGTTATCGATCGGCTAGTTTTATTATAACAACCGCAAAGACATATGTCATGTTTGATTTAAATTGAAGATTGAAATATTAGCGATATACTGCAATAGTTTCTTTTTACAAAGATAATGATTTTTAAAAATTCCAGATCATTACACAATATGTAGAATGATATTTATATATTTTTATTATACTGAATATTAACAATATAAATTTAAATTAAATTATATTATCTTTTAACTCAATACTTGATGAAATTTTTATATTTGATGTGACACGTATAATTGATATTTAATAATAGATTTAATAAATTTAATGGTAAATTAAAATGATAAATTGTATTTAATAATAAATTTTAATTAAAGAAATTATCCAAATAAGATATTTGTGGAAAGTTTTTTTTATATATGCAATAAAATATCATATATACAATATATAGACTTTTAATGGAACATTACATTTCTTTCGTTATCTTCAGCAGTAATTTTGTTTTGACATAATACTTTATCGTAAACAAAATTTACTGCAAATGGATATTAAATCTATAAGCAACTGTTATATTTCTTAATATTACTTGGGCACTTTATGAGAATAACCAAAGCTCTGTGTGTGTGTGTGTGTGTGTGTGTGTATGTATTCCGCCTTGATTTCTATGTCGGTCGTTAACCATAACCATAACTATAACTGTTACAGATGATTGAAATTGAGTGAACAAAATGTAACACTTAGATATATTCTTCAGCTTATACTATTAATATATATTATTTTAAAAAAGAGGCAATTAAAATTTAAGACTATTGAGATTTAAATGTTTTTAAAGCATTTTTGATTGTATAAATAATTAACTTGTATAAGATCTTATATATGTGTGTGTATATTTTGTACATTATATTTTACTTCTCATTTTTATTTTTACATCTTACTATATTTCAATTCTCATTACTTTTAATTCGAAATGGTTGTTCATTTGAAGCTCAACATTTATCTCTCGTCGATGTTTCTACGTGAGAATTTTATAACTGCGATGATCGCGAATCCAATTATGCTGCTATACCGGGCGTGCCGCCTTGAAATTATTAATCAGGAATCGCGTTCGATTCGCATTAATCCCGTATTACGCCTCGCTTTATCGGTTTCTATCGGACGGCCATTTACCTGCAATCTAACACTCAACATTTGGTAAAGCGAAAAATTCTGTTGCGGCAAGCAACGCACGCGGCGTGGGAATAAAGAAAAAAACTGGCCATAAATTTATTTCTCTTGCCTTAATTTATAATTCAAATAGCTCCAGCAATTACTAAAAAATAATATTCATCATAATAAAATTTTTTAAAACACATTAATCGGTTCTCACAAATTACTTTAAACAAGAAGGAATTTTTAATGTATATAAAATTAATGTACACAAAATTTTTTTATAAAAAGAGAATTTTTTTATTCATTAAATTTTGATATAATAGATTTTTATTTTTATATATTTAAAGCCGCACTTTTTTATACACGGAATTTATAGAGTTAAATCGAAACAGACTCTTCTAAGCATCGAAAAATGGATAGAGAAAGATATATCCAAGTTTTGTTGCGAAAATGACATATTCTTAGACGAGAGTTCACCAAGTTTCGAATAACTCGAATATAATATCTGGAGAGGCGCGAAGATTTACTTGAGTCTAACTTCCGCACTCAGTAATAACATAATATCGTTTATGGCATAATCATATTGTGCAACCCATTTCTTATACGTTTATGTTCATAAATTAATTGCTTTGCTCGACAATATGGCATTGAGCCGAAATATCCACGGCATTATTACTGTCGCTATTATACCAATTAAAGGGAGAGAGAAAGAGAAGACAGAGAATTTTTACTTTTATAAATATTTGCGTGAATTAAAAAAAGGGGAAGGGTGGTTAAATATTTATAAACTCAAAAATAAAAATTTGTCTTTGTTTCTATAGATATTTAAGTAGATTTTAGTAGTAAAAAAATATAGATTTAAAAATGATTGTTACAAAAATTTAAATATCACTAGTTTTACACATTTATTTAAATTGAGAAAAAAAATGTCATCCGAATTCTTTTCATAGTCGGATAAAGAGCAATATATTCTACGTTTGTGACAATTCTGGCATGTATGTGCACATACTCAAAAGGAAAAAGTATAATTCATTTTGCTTAATGTTTTATACTTTGCTGCACACATATTTTGTTTGTCTCACATATATAGTTGTGAAAGATGGAAAAGAGACATTTAAATGCCAAAAGAAAGAATGGTTTATCTTGATTTAATTTCTACAGTAAAAAGGAACAAATGAATGCATGAATTATTTTATAAACAGTTAGGTGTTTGATCGATTTAAAAATCACAGAATTTAAATATTTTTTAATAAAAAGTATTGTATACATGGAAAATATTTAAAAAGTATCAGAAAATGTGATTCGTGAATATTATCCTATGCTTCAATTCCTATTTTTCGTGTTTAAAGTATTTTTGTCTAAATATTAAAAATGCAATTTATTAGACATTTTTAAAATCACGATAATACAACTACATTTTCACTGGCAGAAATCTGATATTCAAATGAAATTTTTAAGAGCGCAATATATAATGTAATATTAAAATATTCTTGGATATCAAAGATTGTACAATTTTTTAATACAAAATATATAAAGAACATATTACATATCTTATATATAGCATTCATATTCTAATTAAACACAACGCTCAAGTTTTATCCGACAAAATCTGTAACATAAAAAAGTTAAATAACTTCTAGTTTTATAACCCAGAACAAACGCTTACTTTGAGACTTTGACGTTTAAGCTCATCTTCCAAGCTTTCATGTTGTCTTCACAAGATGCCACCTTGCTTTATGATATCTTCAAGATAAATAAGCTTGTCTTTTTTGGGAGTTTGAGAAATTGCGAATTTTAAAGAGATATTTTAAAAGCTTTTTTAAATACTGTACGCTAGTTTTAGGCTTATCGCTGATAACGATTAACAAGTAAATAAATTATTTTTTGTATTTTAATTCTAAAAAGATATTAAATCGCGTAAATCACACAACCATATTTTTTAATTTTAGAAACGTTAGAAGTCTTTTCTATATGCTTGTATGTAACTTTATTTTTATACGTTTGTGTATAAACATTAATTTTTATTCTCTGTTCTTTGTAAACTACTCTGTAACGTTAATATTATCACTACAAGAGTATTTCAAAATCATTGGCAACGAAATACTGAAGTAACGGATGTGTTGCAAATTATTGGAGAACCAGCGCAGTTTTCCTTTCCTTTCATTCCTTTGCTGCGTTGTGTGTGCTCCCTTTCTCTTCTTTTCTTTCCTTTTTGTCCAGAGAAACACGAATAGCAGTATAGCGTGCGTGATTTATGATGAAAATAAATATCTATTAATATATCGACTGGTATACGTCGTTCATTTTTCCAATACCACGATGGTCCAGATAGAAAACACATTCAATGGATTTCAGAAAAATTATTGTGTGCTCTTATTTTAAATATAGTAAACACGCGCGAAGATAAAAAAAGCAAAATCGAATTTATATGAAAACACTATATGCGTTTCTTTGAAAAAGGAAAGAAAAGAAGAGAAAGAAAGCATACAATGTAACAAAGGAACGAAAAAGCTTTGACGAAAAAGCTTCAAGTATGTCATTTTATTTTTTCGCACCTTCTTTTATATAAATATGCACTTTGAAGAACAATTTAAAATAAATTCTTCTTGAACAAGATCTGGAAATAGATCAAGATTTTTTAAATTAAATACTTTATTAAATATGCAAATATTTAAGATTGTAATCTCTTTTAAATTATTTATTTTAATGCAATTTTAATAATCAGGTTAATAAACATTTAAAATTAAACTTCAACATGTGTTACCAAAAAGAAAAATCAATTCAATTAAAATAAGAGAATGTTGTATTGAGACAGTACAATATATTATTTCTCTTCTTTAATACAAACGTTTGATAATGTTATATTAGGAATGCACTCGGTGAACTGTGCATCACACAAAGTACTTTCGAATTCGAAAAGCTTTACACATGCAAATCAGTATGTAATGCTTTTTCCAATAACTTGAATATGGTACTACCAGGATTGTCTCTGCAATTCATTTTATTGAGACATTAATAATAATAGTATTTGTTAAATTAATAATATTAGTTAAATTTTGCAACTAAATTGTTTGTACGGAATACTATATAAATAAAAATTACATGTGTTCATTATGAAGATGAAAGATAATGAATTATATTAAGATAATAAATATAAGCAAATAAATATTAAGCAAATAAATAAATATATTATATTTTAATAAATAAATATATTAAATAAATATATTCCTATTTAATATATTAAGTAAAATTATCTGGACATACTTATAGATACTTTAACATTAAAGCAATTTTCTAGAGAGTATAATATATGTGTGTGTGATTCTCAGAATATAAATAATTGAAACAATTATAAAACATTATAATAAAATTTTGAAATCTAATTAAGAATAATTTGCATTCAAAAATACTTTTAGCGGAAAAAATATCCTATTTCCTTCAAGTGGTAAAATTTCGAAAAGTAACAACTAAATTTGCAATTTCCTTTCATATCTTCACAAGTGAGAAATGCCTCAAAATCAGCATCATTATGTAGTAGTCACTTACTAGCAAATAGCTACGAATCATTGCTATTATTACGCTATGGTTCCGGATATTTCATTGAATGTGTCTGCATCATTCATCTTGCGAAGATCAGATTCATTTGTTTGTAAGCGATCATAGCTGATTTTGTTCGATTCCATATAAATAAAAATAATAAAATTAAACGTTTAACATAAATTTTATTTTTATTTCTGCCAAATTTATATATATATATGAAAATTTGATTACTATCTCGAAATTAAATTGTATGATATGTTTAACTAAAACGGAAACCAATCGTAGTTTTATAAATCACAAAATACTTGGTTTATTTTTCAGCGATTTACTCCAATTCTGTTGTTTAACCATTTCGACCGTTTGAATTTTATGATATTGCGATAAATCTTTTTATAGAAGAATATAATGTTCAAATTTCGCTTCCAATTAAGTATTTCGATAGCGCGTTCCATGATATCGATAGTCCAGCTATAGCTTGATCGCATCTCTAATTGAATTAGAGATGCGATCAAGCGAGATTTACACAGGCAAAGTTCATGCATTCGAGGGAAGAACATTTCTGGTTAAATCATAATAAAATATAAAGAGAAAAAAAGGAAAGGAATGTTCAAAAGAGGGAGAGAAAGAGAGAAATAAAGCATAAGGACTAAAATATAAAATTATAACTAAAAAGTAATAATGTAAAAAAGAAAATTATAGTCAGTTCACGATTAATTGACGAGTGCAAATTAAAGTAAAATTTTTAGTAAATCAATATCTCCTTAAATCAATATCTCTTTAAAAAAAATATATGCAGAATTATTTTTGTTTCTTAAAGTGCACAAATTAATGCAAACAGTGGTGCTGCCGTGATTTGCAAAAAAACAATACGACGACGCTCGACGTATTCTAATTTTGTACTCCGGGGCAGGATTTATAACGCTGCGATTCTTTTCCGTCCCTACATTTCCGCGATAAAAAAAATTTTTGCATTTGAAACTACCCGGAGAACGCGACTATAAAAATTACGCACTAACTTATAGCATTATAATATAAATTACATGCGCAATGTGGCAGTGGCGAGAGATACATGTATTGCTCGATTACATTTATAACTCGAATGGATAAATGTACGATGGAAATAATATTCTACGATATCATCGGAGAGCAGCAGGAACATTCGTGATAAAATATGCTTGAAATAAAAGATCATTTATTTCGAGAAATTTATTTAATAAAAATATAGAATTCTATTTCTGTGCTTCCAAAAATTTACGTGGCGTTCAAAAATATATTGCCTTTTTTTGTAAATTTTAAAGCCAAGTTTTGTCTGCTTACACCAATTGATCTGGAACTCGAAAGCCAACAATTTATAATTTCTGTCAGGCGGATTCTTGTCGTTAAATCAATAGCAAGCACGGTAACGCCCATTTTTGAGTGGAGTTCTCTTCGCAATTCCCCTTTCAAACGAAATTCTGCTATGGCATGTAGCCAATATTCCAAGTTGGATCGATTGTAAGATACACCGCAAGTTTTGCGAAAATCAGTTTAACCATTTCTGCGTAATGTATCTCCGAACAATAAAATATACATTAATAATATAATTTTTTAATTTTATTTTATTTTTTCAATTCATTAAAAATCATACAATTTTATTTTCCTGGAATACACAAAATCTGAAAGGAGAGTATTTAATAATAAGAAAAATAATTTATATACATATATGCTATTTATTTTCGTTTTCCAAGTAAAAATAAATTTTATTCCCTTAAATAAATTTACATCTCAATAAAAATTATAACATGTTAGAATTGAAATTTAATACAATATATCGACAATAATCTTTTAGTTAGGTACATGTATTAAGTTTCGCCGTCAAATAAACGAAATTAATTTATCTCACGTTGACATTAACACACTGGGAGAACAAAACATAGCTGTAATTATCATAAATTATAGTAATTTTTGGCGACAGCTATATTTATTATTACGCATGAGGTTATAACAATATTGTTATCAATTTATTATAGCAATAATAATAATTATTATCTTTTTTACTATACAATTATAATATTGATGCTTTTTCTCAGTTTCTCATGTTTACAAAATCAGGCGCAAAATGTAAATAATAATAAATCATTCATCGAAATACTAATTTTTGAAACGCGAGGGAAAACAAAATTATATTCGGCGTATTTTATACTTTGTAATACGTGAAAATATTTCGCAGCGGGAGGCGAGGCGACACACACACCCACACACACATTGTGGTCGCGCTCGGTATTTGTTTACTTTCACGTACAGGGCGGTGGAATGGTCGCGGTAACTTTGCTGTCATTCGCAAGGTGAGAGCCGAGCCGACAAGTCGCTCCGCGCGTGTCGTCGCGTTATTATTTCGCCATAATTATTCACGAGCACCCCACGAGCGTGATTATCAAGCCGCGCGTTTAATCCACTTTCTGCATCGATGATTCGTAATTTCGAGACGCCGGATTCGGCGCGATTTACTCGTCCGAAATAAGGATATCTCCGCGATAGATACAATAATAATTGCAAAGCGATAAATCATTGTTAAGGTATCTTTTGGTAATTATTTCTCTATAATTTTTGATTAGATCATACTCTCTTTCGAGCTTTTCGATTATTTAAATGTAATTCTCAATTAGAGAGAGAGCGAAGTAAAGCGCGCGAATCGGGGCACCGGATCGAGTGATTTGATTAACAGAAAATCGCGGAATATCGGTTTTTTTATTAATGACGCTGTGTGCTTAGCAAAATTATTGCTGTATTGATTAAAATGCATTTGCGTCGAGTGCCGAATTACGAGAATACATTTCCGCGCGTCTTGATTAATCATCAATTCGACTAGTATCGGCGCAACACTAGGGTGAAGTTGCCGTCGATCATACATCCGACATTTTCGCTCATTAAGGAAACATTGCGCGCACGGGACGGATCGACCGCCAATCGAGTGGCATTGATTAGTAAGTATAATCTAATTAGTTCTGCGTTTTAACATCTGTCAACTGTCGGTGTAGCATAAACGCGGCTTTTGTACCTCGTCGATTTGTTACGACGCGTTATTTCGCGAAATTATCCGATCGAAATCCACCGCGCGCAACCGACATATTGCAATTCAAATTCCGAACATTTAGCTTCAATTTTAGCTCACGCATGTTAACTGTATTCTTTAAAATTTTAATCTATTTGTTATTTGTGTTTATTTACAGTGCGGAGAATGAAAGTAGGAACAGAAGGAGCAACACTCGCCGATTTACGAGACAAATGGACCGCCCGATTATCGGATTCTTTTTACCGTTCGAAAGATATTGGTTGTGTTAACATTCACGTGAGATATCGCGGATGTTCAGTAGATCGTGTCGATCGCGTATTCTTCTCGTTGCAATGTAATAAAGTGCGTGTCGCGTACGGGAGTGTCGTTCAAAGTGCCGTGCGATCGTACTTAACCTCATTTCCGCGACGCGCGCGCGCGTGTGTGCGTGTCAGCTGAGCGAGAGCACTGTCAGCCGAGGAGGAGGAGAAGGGGGAGGCGGCATCGGGCAACAGCGGGACAACCACTTTTTTCGGTGAGTGTGTGTTAAATCATTTTTTATTTTTAAATATATGAATACGCACGAATTACGTGTCTGGATAAAATCAACGTGCCTTGCATACATTCGTGTTGAATAATAGATGACAGATCGGCACAAGTGTTATTGGAACGCGCGCTTTACGTATATGTGTATGTCATTAGCACAAGAACTTTAATACTTATCGTAATCTCGACAGCTTCGTATATTAAAATTATTTAAATTATACACGCATCGACATTATTATTTATTTGCTTAACCATATGCTTGTAAAGAAAAGTAGAGATGTAAAAGATGAATTTTAGATAAAATAATTATAGATAATTACAGATGAAAACGTAGAAGTAGATGTACATATACACAGAAGCAAAAACCAAGGCTGAAAGATTCTTTTTGAATGCACAATCTGCAAATTCGATCCATGAAGGATAATCAGCTAGTTAATGCAAATATTTGCGAGACATGTATGTTTGACTCTCCCTTAATATGGAATTTTCACATCGACGAAATTGTTTCTGCTCATGATCTCTGCCGTTTTATAATGATGTCTCTCGCAAAATTCTTGAATCCTTTGACAAGCTTCCTCGAGCATGTTGTCTGGTACAGTGATTACCAGTCTCATGTAAGAGGGATAATCAAAGCACTGGGGAATTAAGCGGGAAAGATCAGTAAAATTACATTACATTTTTAAAAAGCTGTTTTCTTTTACACTAACGCGTTTTTAGTAAAAACTAGTCTTTCTTTAAATAAACTATTAAAAAACATAGTAAAAACATGAAAAATTGCGATTTTATCTTAATAAATTAAAAAAAATAGACGTATTTATATAAATTAAGTTATAAAATTAAATTATATTCTTATTAAATTAATATTATTATTAATATATGTCTAAATGTAGCAGATTGTATGAATTTTGTAATATAAGTACCTGATATAATTTTAATAATATAATTTTCATTTTCTTTTTTTAATTTTTCTTTTTAATTTTATTTTTTGTTATATGTAATATTTATCTCTCTCCTTTTTTGTATTTTTAAATTTTTTTGTAATGTTATTATTATATAATTAGAGAATTTTTTCCTTGAATGAAGCTATCTTTATCTTATCTTATTTTTAATAACACATATACACAATTAAAATATTTCATATTTTTGATATTAAATGTAGAAAGAGAGATGTAAAGCAAGCTCAACTCAAGACTTATTGATAAATAAATCATTTTCGAAATTATCGCTTAAATTAATCATCCATCTAGAATTAAAAAAAATTGCAATAAATTTGTTTTACAATTATTGTATTATATAATTTAATATATTAAAAATATTTAAATGAAATACTTTGCATTCACATTAATTATTAAAAAGAATTTATATTGAAATATTCATGCAACACATAAATAATCATTGCAAAGTGATGTTTTGATATTTTACGATTTTTTAAATGTCAGCATTAAAAATATCGACATATCACAAAATATAATTTAAAAAGCTTTGGTATCTTTATATATATATATATATATATATATATATATATATATATATGTACGAATTTGTGAGATGATAATTTAGAATTAAAAATGACCGATTAATAATTTAAACATCAGAAACACGAACCTGGCCTGGTAAGCAGAATACGGATTCTTCCATTAGCAGTCGCTGTACGAATTCCAGGTCGGAATTAAATTCTGGAAAACCTAGTAGATCGATGTAGACCTAGAAATCGATTCAATAATTTATAGCTCGTAAATTATAGTCAGTCTACCTTGCTGATGGTATTTGTGCATAACGTATAAATGGTGGTTATGCACCGACTAATTGTACGACCTATTTATCGGGCACTCAATTAACATTTACTGCTTTATACCCACGAGCTACGGGTTGTCAAACAATATATGATTCTTGGAATTATGCAAGGGTGTGGCCGAGTCAATTTCAACGGAAATTATTACCATCATATACATCGCTCCATTCGGCATTATCGGCTTTAGGCCCGGAATCTTGACTACGCAGTTGTATGCCAATTTGGAATTCGACTGTAACATTACGAATTTTGTAAAAAAATATTTCAATTTACATGTCTATTATATTTTTTAAATCGAGGAAACTTACGTATAAAATATCGATAACATCGTCGAAGAAGTTTTGCGGTGTTTGACGAAGTATTGCCGGTAAAGCACCTTGAACGATAGTATTGCTGCCAATTATCCGTTGACTTAGGCAATGCAGACCTTTGCGAATCTGAACAATAATAAAGAGACATTAAAAATTTATTAAGTCTGCACATATATTGATTATATATATATATATATATATATATATATATATATATATTTATTTATTTATTTATTATTTGACTATGCTTTATTGTTGGTAAGATAATAAAATATAAAACGAATTTTTGGAAGAATATGATTTATACAGGAAAGATTATACGTCAGGCTGTCTTGCAAATATGAACAGACGTAGAAACTCTCAAAAGCGAATTCGAGCTTAGACATGTCAAATTCCGTATAAAATCACTTCTAAAGATTTGATAGTATTTCTCACAGACTTCGAATATTGTGAAACATCAAACACGCCATGAACCGACAGATATTTACCAGCTTGTGCAATATTCGCCTATCAGAAAGCATTATCAAAAAGAGTCATACAATCGATCTTTTCTTTTAAAAATAGTATGATGTAGAGAAAAGAGAAAGAGTGTATATATGTTGCAAAAAAGGAAGAAGAAATTAATCGCTTTTTATATATTCCGTTTTAGATATATTTTAAAAATTTCATTTCAAAGTTATTTGACAAATTTTGTTACAAAATTATAAAACATGTAGCAATAAGAGAAAAATTCTTTAGTTAAAATATCTTGCATAAAAATTGTTATACGATACCTAAGCAATATACGCGTGAATAAAACTTTTCAATTGGATTTTCTCTGAGAATTCTTATTTTGATTACCTGAGATGGCGAAATGACTTGCAAAAGTTATTAAAGAACATAAATATATATACAGTGGCGTTACGCGACGCGGTGATTCAAAGTTTGTCCAAAGGCGATGCACCTTTGCAAGGAAATAAAGATACGATTGGGGGCAGTTGCCGAAGAACCGAACTTTCATAGCAGAATAAAGTTTAATCAACGAAATTTAATCAAATTCAGTGCCGAACTCGCCGCGATATGCCCGGTCTCGTTACGGAAACAATGCCGCCAGAGAAGCAATTATTTTCGAACTGTCACGTATTGTGCCAGTACCGTTTACTCACCTCGATTTCGAATACATTTTGACGATCGTGGATTATTATCCATCCCATGCGCCAGCCTGGAACTAGAAATCTGTAAAAAAAATAAACAAGATACGACTATCTGTCATTAGATTCCATTTCACAGATTACCGTCAAGGTTGCTTTACTTTTTAAAAATAATTTTGTATCACAATAAAAAATTTTTAATTTAAAAATAAAATTCTTTTCTGTACAAATAATTGTACACAATTAATAACTTGAGTCATGAATTTTAATTTTAAAGTTTGCACAGAGAACTCATTATTTATTGATATTTCCTTAAATATTATTCAAAATTATTTGGAAAGAAATTATTTTAATATAATGTAAAGCTCGCTTGTTGCGATAGAAAGGCAAAATCTAAATTTTCATAAAATAACAAGAGCTTTTTATTGTGATATGCAATTCCATTATAGCATGAGGCAATTATTTTTACAATTGCAAAAAATTTAGCGTGCACCGCAAATTCAATATATAAAACATACATCCTTTATTCTCCAAGATAATTTTTTATCTTTATTTGAATGTGTGGAAGAGAGACTTAAATCATAATTATATATATATTAATCTGCTATTGTATGAATACGCGACCAACAATAATCCTATATTCTCATTTTCACATTGATTTTACAAGCAGTCACTTTCCTCTTTTTTCTGATTTTTTTTCTCATTAATACGAATATTACTGTGTTAAATAAAAGAAGCATTTGCAATTCACGTTTAATTAATTTATTTGAAGTGAATCAGAGTATTTCATGTGCAGTAAATTATTATGTAATAATATAAAATGTATAAAAATGCTTTGAGAAAGATTCAATTGATTTCGATTATAAAATATTCATTTTAATATATCAAAGTATTATATATAGTACAATTAGCATTACATGACAATTAATTTATAGTTGTGTATGTAATTTGTCTGCTATTATTAAATTATAGCATATCTGTGTAATATATCTGTTCATGCATTATTTGTCTTATTATTTTGTTTTTATTTCATATTCAAACATACACATGTATATCGTTGAATTTCGCCTAAAAAACATTATTTATCTTTAATAACGAAATACTGCACTGCAAAATCTGTGGCATGTAAAATATAGTGTACATCTCTACAATGAAAAACTTAGCAGCAGTAGGAACTCATTTACAACTGGTATAGCGATCGTAAATTAAATTGCGTTTCAAATCTGATACCGTCAGAAGCATAATCACGAAACTCGCGGAATATCATCCTTTCGGCTTTAATCGTGAACGTTTTATTCATGCTCAATCAACCATCGTCTTATTTTCGAAAATCGGACGAAAAATTTTACAGTGGAACGTTTTCGCTCCTAAGGAATCTTTTCGTCAATTTCACGAATCGTTAGTTTTACAACATTCTTTCGCGATGAAAGAAGATAATAGAAGAAAATGTGTTGAAAATAAGTAAAAACTTGAGAAAAAATAGTATATTTTTTATCACTGTATTTAATATTGAAAGCAATTATTAAAAGTATATGTTTATAAAAAGTATGTTTTTTTCCCGAGGGAATATTCAGATTAAAAAATTTTTTTAATTCTTGATTTTGAACGCCCTTAATTACTTTTGATTTTTCTTTTGGTTTTTTAAATGTACAATATGACATTGTTTGAAGAGGTAGATTAGCTAGTCGGTCGTTTTATTTAATACGCGAAAATTACACATTAAGTTTGCGCGCAAAAATCCTAGAATGTTACGTAAAAATCTTGCGCCGTCGTGTTTCAACCCGAAATACGGGAGTTTTACAGTCACTTCACGTTCCAACATACCTTTTAGTCAGTCCGCTGCACGACAAAATAGGAACTTCGGTCGATAGAGACGCTAACGAGTGGAAAGTCCGTCCTGGAAATACCTGAAAACAGCAGAGAGGCGAAAAATGTATTTGCGCATAATAGGCACGTATGTTTCACCTGTATGTGACGCAAAATAACGCAAAACCGTGACAGCCAGACATTACTTTGTCTCATTGAATTTTTCAAAAACGCTATTACCGTTATACATCACGCAAATAGAATATTGTACGAGTACTTTTACGTTTTAAATTATAATAATAAAATTTAAATTATGAAAAAGTTTATGAAATTTTTTGTAAATCATATTATTAAAGTATAATTGTTGTATAATGTAAAAAAAATTCTTTTTCTAACTCATTAAAAAACGATGAGAATATTAATATTAAATATAAGATTTTTTTATGATTAAAATTTTATTATAAAACTTAATTATTATAAAGCATATTCCTTTCGATTAGATCACAATTGATCGTCGTATATGTGTTATAAGTAAAAATTCTTCTCTTGACGCGATAACGAAGTGTAGCGCAATCTTTCCGGATTTCGGGCACCGGATTTTGCATATTCGTTCTGAATTAATTGCGCATCCCCTTCGAACAAGAGGACGCGGCGCGCGCTTTATTTCGGTGCTCGCAAATGAAACGATTTGTCACTTGATACTTGTGGGAGAAGCGTAATATTCGGGCACGTACCATGTGCTCGTAAATCTCATCGGCTATAATAGGTACGTAATAACGAGCGGCGACATCGAGAATGTCAAGTATATGGTCGCGACTGAACACAGAGCCGCACGGGTTCGAAGGATTGTTTATAACAATCGCCGCCGTCGACTCGTCGATTTGCGCCTCCAGGTCGTCCAGATCGATCTCCCAATCGAGTTCCGGCTGAAATGAACGATTAATATTAATAGGATGCATTCGTGAGTGGCCCTCTCCCTCCCCCTCCTCTCTTCATCCTCTCTCCCTTATAATGTACAAGGTGTCTCGGAAAATAGCGTGCTTTTTCTATAGATTCTTTGACAATTTGAGATTTTTTTGGGATTCAAATTTTAGTGTAATTAGAATATTTAGGTCAATTTCAGCAATTTTTTTTACAAGTACACGTTAATCAAAATTTGATATTTTTTGGCAAAATTATATCGTGCTAAATTAAAACAATTTATGATCTCGAATTGCTTTGGGTAAATGTATTTTCGTGTATGATTTTTCAGATTAAATAATATTTGGAGATATACATTTAATAGAAATAAAATAAATAAATATATGAGCGAAAAAGCAATAGGATGTATAACAATAAAATTGCTCCAGAATATTTACACAGATTTTAAAGGATTTTACTTTTATAAGCGACAATATTTATCTGATTCACTAATGTATGACGTGCGACAAAATGCGTGGCATAGAATGGCTTACAAATTCCTTGCACATTTCGCTTTGTCGACAAAAAACTACAGCATTACGGTTGTAAATTACTTCTTAGGAAAGTAAAATACTTCCCAACATATAGCAAAGGCGGGCGAGATGTTAAAACTTGTCAGTAAACGAAATTGAAAAGAGTGGAAACTACTTCATTAACTTCGATTCAATATTGAAGAATTTCCGAAAGCATAGATGTTTTATCATAATGAAAAATGATTTAAATATGATTGCGTATCTTTTAAAATCATTATACATATAATACAGTTCCAGTTGGCTCTAAATTTTACGTAATTACTTTGCGGGAGAAATGAAATCTTTGCAAAATCTAAAATTAACAAAATTTTTTGAAATTATGAAATTATTTAATATTAAAAATAATATTTATTTTATAGAGCAAGCTAAAATAAGGGCGACTAAAAATATCCGTCATTTAATTGTTATTACAAACTACACCTTAGATTTTACTTGAAAAAAAATTTCCGGTAGGAAATGAAAGTTTTAAATATTAATTTTTACTTCTTGGTACGTCTCTGGAAAATGTGTATAATTGATGTAGCTAAATTTCGTCTACAATCTGGCCTCGTGCATTAAACAGTACATTATGCACATTCATTGTTTTTTGTGACATTCACGATTTACAGATGGTCAGTAAATTTAAAGATATTAACAAAATGGAATATTTTTGCATATAAAGCTATCTGCTAAGCTTGATTGTCTCTCTTGCAATACATTTTGTAATAATGCGTAACTTAAGAAATATGACGGTCACCTGTTATGCACATTTCTTATTAATGACGATGCAACACGGTAGCGTGTAATACTACCTTCTCTTTTACAGGCGTGATTATTACAGAGTAGCGCTGTCACTGTGGTATCGATCAATATTTTGTACGTTATCACGGGAATATGAAGCAAGAGTGTTCATTACGTTGTTTGTTATCTATATGATTTAATGCATTTAATGCATATTAAACAAATCAATTATAAAACAATTTAAAATTTTAAAAGTTAATAAATTTTTTAAACATTTACAGAAAAATAATTTAAGAAATTTACTTATTTAATAATTTCTCTTTTAAAATTGTTATATTCTTATAAGCAAATGAATGTCTCTTTGAAGAAAAAGACTTTTACATTTTTCTTCGAAACAGTCGTCATATTTGCATTTGAAATATTCGATAAAAAATTTTTTATATGTATATAATGTTTAAATTATACAAATATAATCATGTATTATAAAGTGTAAATTTTTAATTATCCATATGACAACTTACAATTAGTCAAACATGTGGCTCACGTTTTTTGATTTGTCATTATTCAGAAGCAAGACTGAAAGCCAGTAGTTGTCACACTAAATTGATATATTTATTATATTGAAATTTCACTTATGTAAATGACATAATTTGTTCTCAAAATTGTTTATCATCAAGCGAATATCGATTAGAGTGAGTCACGTTTAAAGCTGTTGTTTAAAATAATATTTACTCGTATGTTGAAATTTATATCGAATATAACACAATATATATCCATGTAAAATACATATATATATTTAATATTTATTGTTGCAATCTTTATTATTAAATCTTTATTATTAGATACATTTTGCTGCATAAAAGACGTTGATTCTCTTTTCCGAAGATAAATACTCACACGTAAGTTGTACGATTTAACCATAATACCAAGACCTTCTGCCAATGTTCGATAGCACGAAAATCCGGGACGTGGAATTAGGATGTTTTGGCCCTCTCGAGCTAAAGCCGTGATACACAAGTCAAGTGCACAAGAACATCCACTGCACAGGATTACATCCTAGAGTAAATATAGAAATACGAAATAGATTATTTATATGTCGCTTTTATTCGCGTCATAAAAAATGTACAGTAAAAACAAAAATAACTTTTTTCGTGATAATATTTTTAGTTATTTTCATACTTTCTACGTTTTCCCCATATTTTTTAAAGAATTTATTCGATATATTTTGATGAATTTTTCGGTATTAAAATTAAAAAATTATATACGAAATTTTAAAAAACTGGAAGATTTGATGGATACAAGAGAATTATTTATTCGCAAGAATTTCACTACAGAAAAATACACTGCATGTGCAATATTTATATGCAAATCATAATTGTATATCACGAATATGAAAGGATATGACTAAAAATTCTCCAAAGAGACATATTATTTTCTGTTTGTAAGTTTAATTTACACACACACTCTGTCTCCCTCTCCCTCTCCCTCTCTCTCCCTCTCTCTCCCTCTCCCTCTCTCTCCCTCTCTCTCTCTCTCTCTCTCTTTTCTTTTTCTCAATGTTATCCGATAATATAATATTATATATGTTTTAGAATATTTTATATTTGCTCGGGCAAAAAATCCATAAATCGTTTATGAAATTAAAAACTGATCTGCTCATTCGTTTTCAATGTTTTTTGCATCGTTTTATCGATGTATCTCTCTTTCTATCTGCGTCTGCGATCTCGCGAGATTTCACAGCGCCAAGTTAATTAACTATTCTCGAGATTGTACGACTGCTCGGAATATACAATACAATCGACCTCGTCACGGAAATAATCCTTGTAATACCTAGATCGTCTTTTCCTTTTTTCACGGTTGGAAGAAATATTTACAGTTCTCTTTCGCGTCCAAGACTGTTATTAATATTCAAATAACTTTGGCAATTTTAGCTCTCTATTCTTTCTGTTGAATAAATAACAATGAAAAATCGTTGAATAAGTAAAATACGACCGTATACACGTGACAAGAAACCTCGGTGTATGCGTCAGTAACTTGAAATTTGTTCACGACACGTGTTGGCCGATCTGTCATCGATATTCGATAAAAGCACGTGTTGATCGTACCTTGGAATCGACTTTTACGAACTCGTTTGAGCTGTACTCAGCTACAGCTTCCCGCGCCCTTTGATAACCTGTGCATAATGAATAAGTCACAAAATCAATTTCTTGCATCTTGAAATAAACATAATTAATACTTAGTTTATAATCTGTAATGTTAATATATATTTCCATTATTAATATATATTATTGTAAAATATATAACTAATAATTTTTACATCATAAAGATAAATATATATTATTTATACATTTGATTTCATGAATGGACCACATGACATATATATAATATTATTAATTATTTATAGTATTGTATATATATAAATAATTTATATATATTTATTTTTAAAAATGGTTATAATAGAATATTTAGATTTCTATGTTAATTATTAACAGATTTATTTTTCATAATTCCTCTCGCAAAATAAAGATTAAATTAAATTACGATTTAACTAAACTTGTACATCTTTAAAAAATTACCTATGGACGGCGCATATCCGTTATACAATTGTGAAGCTACGCTCTCTTGAACAGCCTCGATCACCTCCTTTGGCGGCTTCAAATTGCCAAAAGTTGTAGGGTCGCCTTCAAAATAGTAGAATAATACGATGAAATATGTAAGGCTTGTTTAAAAAACTCCATAAACATCGGTCTATCGCGCTATTATTAGTGCATAAGCCATTAATTGTATAAGTCTAGTTTGTTGCTTATACAACATTTGCCACTATAGTTTCACATAATACATAGCTAATCACGCGTATGTGTGCCGTTTGTAATTGATTACTGAATTCCAACTAGCATAACCGTAAGATGCTGTTTACAAAGGCGTTGTCAAAGTGTAACGAAACAGCCACTACTCGGTTCGCATTCTGGATACATTGTAATGGGAACTAATTAATTGTTTGCAGCGGACTACTCGTCATAGTCAATCCTTGTTGCGAAATTTCTATCACGAAGCGGTAACGCGATGAAATAAAATTGGAGCTCGACGAGTACCACCGGAAATTTATGTAATTAGAACTTCGTCGTCGTTAAGTAGGAAGAATCATGTTTCGACAATATTGCAGTTAACATTTTCCAATATTATATTTCACATTTCTATTACAGTCGATATCAATTAATATTGATATAAACGTTGAAATCTCTTTGACAGAATTGGCAACGAATAATATATATTTATTATATTATTATTATAATTAATATTAATATTAATTTATAATTAATATTATGATTAATATATATTATAAATTACATACATATTATAGATATTACGATACATAGAAAGTCTGAAATAATTATTTTTACTAATTTCAAGTAACTAATTTAGTTCGTACATACATATTATCTCATACTACATATGTGGAAAAAATATTCTACATATAATATGAAGTGATAGTTTCTACCAGGTTGATTAGATACATAGTTTCTACAACAACAAAATATAAAATATAATCTTGACTTTTTTTTCAAGAAAATCATATATTTCAATTTTTATTAATTTTATGAAATATTTTATCATGATATATTCTCGTTTTTCTATATTTTTATCTTATATATAATATTATACTTAATATTATGAAAAGTCTATGCGGCTTTCTTACTGCCTTCTCTTTTCTGCTAGATATAATTATGTAGTGCATTTGTCCTATTTTTTCAAATGGAATCTTTTTTTTTTAAATGTGAGTTTCAAAAATAATATGGTATGAATATTATAATAAAAGAGGAAGAAACTGTAATAATATTTCTTGTTTTTTCGCGTCGATTTTTTTAGCACGTTATAAAACTTATGAATCGGTTTTAGAATATTTTGAAGCAGAGTCATACACCAAAATTTTACCAAGAGTGACGTACGAATCATCAGAACATACTCTGTTTTTCGGTTAAAAAAGTCTCATAAAAAGGTTGTCACTTTCGCTCAAAATTTTTTGAAATTTTATCTTTTCTACTAAAAAAGATTAAAAGTATTTTTAAAAAACCTTGTTGCTAATTGCTAATTTCGGTTTAATATTATATCTTTTGCTTTATTCATTTTATAAAAGTAAAATGGCAGTTTTCAAAAATTTTTATGATGTTGCTATTCCATTTTCCGGCGTTGTTATCTTCTTCAAATTACATATACGAGTATGTACATAGAATAAAAGAAAGTTCTTGAAAATATATATAGTCGCTAGTACATCCGGAATAAGATTTGTATCGAAATATATTTAGATTAGTGTGTTCATGTGTCAGTTCTATTTTGTTTCGGTATGAAATTTGGTGAGGACATTTTTCCAATACATTCTGACACATCCGTATTTTGCATCACTCGTATGTTGCAAATATTAAGAGGGCTCATGCGTCACTACCATTTTAACTTTTTAAAGCCTTTTAACTTTTCACCGCTTATGAAACTCTATGTCAGATAGTTAAAATTGCGTATCTTCGCATGAAAAGTTTGAGAACTTCCTAAAGAATTAAAACAAACAAAATATACAATTTAGTTTAAGATAAAAATTCTTGAGATGCTCCAATTTTACGTGCGTAACTTTTTAAAAATAGTTTTATATTCTCTTTTATTTTTTTAGTAATGAAATACTGCGAAAAAATAATTTGCAAGATAATTAAAAAACATTTTTAATTTGCTTTATAGGTTTTTAATATTTTCTCTCAATATTTGATTAAATATTGGGTTATTAATTAAGTTTCTCTCTTTTAATATGAAATCGAAATCATTCATAGAATCGAAAAATTTAATATAAACTCGAAATTTCTCTCAAAATTTGCATCCAAAATCTATTAAAGCTGATATAATGAAAGGATGTTATCAATTCTCATGTTACTTATTATAAAAAAAAACAATTATATCCTATCTACATGTTTATCTTCTAATTTCATTAGTGCACCTAATTGTTTGGAATTGTACAACATGGAAAGATTTCCAATATTAATAGCTTTTTCCTTAGGCGTCGCAGGAATTTGATTGAGCCAAGTATATTGGAATTGTTTTACTGCTTGAGAAGCTTTTATTCGGTAACTTTCAAATAAGTTGTTTCTTCTAGAAATGCAGCAGAATCGGCAAACGAAATATTGTCTATCTGCACCGCGTGTCTGCGTATCAATATTTTCCAGAGCGAACTGTATATTAAGTTTCAATACTTCCGAACAGGGAGGAGAAAAAAGCTCGGAGATCTTACGGAGGTCGAAGTTAATTTCGCGTTTTTTCTCTTTTAATCAGATTATAAAAAAGGACAAAATGTAGTATATATTAGCATGAAAAGTTTTATTTCTCATTAAACAAGCGAGATATTAATTTAATATAATTAAGATAAAATTGTGCACTGTTATCGAAATGTTGAAAATTTTTCTCAACAAGTCATAAACAAAAAATGAAACGCCGCCGGGTGTATCACACGTGTCTCGTAAATTCTGCAAATTTATGAAAAATTATTGATTATAGTGCTCGTTCACACAAAAGAAGCATATAATAAATAGCATATCCATATTTTATTTCAACACCTTTAAACTGATATGATTCACTCTATATAAGTCTAACAATATTAAATTTGTTGTAATAAAATTGTTTGTGATAAAAGAAAAAAAATTTGTATGTGATAAAAGAGATTACAACTACAAACGTTATAACACACATGTGAGAGTGAAAATTGACTTGGTTATCTCAAAAATCGTGTACGAAAAATAATATAAATATTTCATGCTTTTTCATAAATACATAAAAAATTTTTTATTAGAAGTGGTTTAGTAGATAAGAATCATAAAACCATAATCAAAAGGCAAATAAAACCACTGGCGTTGATAAACGACGCAAACTTTAAAAAAGATTAGTTAAATTGTGTATTAAATTTTAAAATAAAATAATCGTGTTATGAGAGAGAAAGAAAGAACATATAGTCGCTGGATATAAAAATTCAATAATTCTTTTTCATAAACATGAATCGAACGCATTTTGATATTTTCGTAATTCCTGCGTAGTTCTCGAATTAATCAAAATACGCTTTTTCATGTTCTAGCATATTTTCCTCGCATATTTGACCTATGTTGCACCGATCGATATATCAAACTTTTTTTTGCAATGGCCACAGATCATGCATATTGAAAATCTATTCGTAGGAAATGGCAAAAGTTTGCAATTTGTATGCATTTACTTGCATGTACCGACATTTGAGCCTCTGTAGAGGTTTTATATTCGCATAACTTTTTTTGAAGTGTTCCTCGAGTAAGAAAAAAATGTAATAATTCTATTTTTATCAATCTGATGTGAGTTTAATCGTTTCGTATGGCGAGTTCTAAATATGAGTGCAATTTTGCAGCAAAACGCTGTACAATATATTCTATATTAAGTGCCTTTTAATTAATGCATTGTTTCATACATTAGCCAAACTAAAGACGGATTATATTGTAGTTCTACGCGTATGTCGCGCTTATCTCTTCACAACTTTTATAATAAAATATACGGGACATATATATAATCTTCTTTTTTTTTTCTCCTCAGTAGAAAATGATTGATCAAGTTGGCTAGGTCTTATTACATTAGTGCTACGTAAAAAAAACTCTTTAATTACATCACCATCATCTTATGCTTTTCTGTATTTCACCTCTTGCCGAATAAAAAATAAAAATCCAATAAATTACAGCTGGATTGACAAATATTGTGATATAAGTAAAATTGACATTGTTAAGATAATTCTTAAAATTATATAATAAATCTGCATAATAAATCGAATTTATTAAAAATATTATATAATGTAATATATTATAGAATATTATATAATATAATATATTATAGAATATTATATAATATAATATTATAAAATATAAATCGAATTTATTAAAAATGTTATATAATATTAAATGTTAAAATATTCTTTATATACATATATATATATATATATATATATATATATATATATATATATACATATATATATATATATCTTTCTCTGTTTTTTTATATCCAAAAATAGTTTTATTTATTATATAAAAAATATAATATATAAAAATTTATAAATTTATACACACATAGTATAATAAAAATAAAATGACAAACACTTAATAATGACTTAATAATAATTAAATAATAAGGAAAACAATATAGCATAAAAAGATATAAATATATAGAAGATATATATATATATATATATATATATGTATATATATATATAATAAAATATATTTATAAATAGGGAGAAATCATATATTCATAAAAATATAATTATTACAATTTAGGGAATATAGCGAAACAAACAGAACCTTATAATGATATATTTGCAAAATAATTTAAATCACACATGGAAAAAATAGGATTCAAATTTTCTTTGTTTCTCTGGTCAATCGGTTTTGTCTGATCGTGAGTTTAAAGACATAAACATATATATATTCGCATAAAATTAAAACGACTTTTACTCAACTTACCAATAGACAATGCGATCATCGACTTGTTGGGGTTCGGCTCGACGACGATATTTTCCACGATCGATCTTATAGGATTGTGTGTCTTCCGAGCGATGTTGGAGGCGCAAACATTCCAACATTCACGAAAACTGGATACGGACATCTCGTCGTGCACGAAAGAAATATCAGAAATTTCACCTGCCGATCTTTTTGGTAGAGAATTGTATGGAGAGATATGTACGTGTGTTCCTCCACAAGAGGGAAAGTATACGAATCTCTCGATAACGCAGATAGTTACGAAATCGACGATTCTCGTGCGACTCACTCTCTATCACTGAGCCTCAATCGAGACGGCACGTTAATAATCGAAATGTTCTAGGAGGCTGGAGGACAAACGAACCGGTCGGATTGGTCCATGCGACACCACACCTTCTTTTATAATTAATTAAATGGATTCCGTGCTTACGTAGGGAAAACGAGCGCCTTGAACGGCTGCGTCAACGTTGTCATTCAAGAGCAAAACAAGAGTATTGCCGCCGTTCTCTCTCAGAATGTGGAACCTTAACTCCGCCGCGTTCCTATTTTGTTGCGTCTCTCGCTAATGTTTATGCAATTATACCTCGCAACTGTTTACTCCGAGTTACAGCAGATTATTCGAATGCTGCTCCGGTCCGACTACGACGTCACAAACGTGCGTTTGCTCGTTAATCGAGTTTAACGCGACGCTGCTGCTAAATTCGCGCACCCAACGAATGTCAGGGATGAACGAATGAATGAATAGACGCAGAAATGACTGCAAGAAATCAGACAAAAATTCTCGATTCAAGAAATGTAGTTAGAGAAGCCAGAATTCAACTTTAGCACACTAACATTTTTCTATACGTTTATCGTGTATATATATATATATCGTATATACTTAATTTGCAAATATATTATATATTTATTGTTTTGCTCGAGAAGAAGCTGAAACATTATATTTTTATGGATATGATTTAAATATTTTATAGATATTTTTTTATTACTTTTTTAAAGATTATCTTTTTATTACATATACAGGATGTATCCTAAAAAGTGGGAAATATTGCAATGGTGGATTCAGGACACAAAAATAAGAGAAAAAGTTCATATAAACATATATCCGATATGATCTTGTTTTCAAGTTATAGCTTCTTTTATTTTTCAACAGAATTGATAGTTAAGGTAACAGGAAGTGCTCAAAATGACTACCTCTAACTTGAATACAGGCTTCAACACGTCTCATCATAGATTGTCTGACTTTTTTAAAAATTCCAGGTATTGCTCGAATTTCCCGGCAACCATCTTCAACACGTTGACAAAGTATCTCGACGTTGTCAGTGGATGTTTTGTATATATGTTTATATGAACTTTTTCTCTTATTTTTGTGTCCTGAATCCACCATTGCAATACTTTCCACTTTTTACACCCTGTATATTTATAGAATATCCTTTTATTATATATATATATATATATATATTTTATTATAATTTTATTTTCTAATAATAGCATTTGAGTTGTTAATTTTATGTTATATATATATTTTATGTTATATTTTATGTTATATATATATATATATATATATATATATATATATATATATATATATACACATTTTATGTTATATATATATATGTATATATATATATATATATATATATATATATATATATATACATATATATATATAACATAAAATATAACATAAAATATAACATAAAATATAACATAAAATATATATAACATAAAATATATATATAACATAAAATTAACAACTCAAATGCTATTATTAGAAAATAAAATTTAAATAAGAAATCATACATCTATAAAAATATGCTATTGATTAAATAAAGCTTCAAATTTATATAAAATTTATATAAAAATTTATATAAAAGAAATATGTAAAACATTGACGTCAATATTGATCGATATTTTTCCATAAAAATAAACGATCGATTTTTCATGTTAATATTACATATATTATATATATATATATATATATATATATATGTACATATACATATATATATTAATACGAGCTGGTGATATTATCGTACATTTAATGCCAAATATAGAAAGATAATATAAGAATTGATAGAAAGCAAAATAATAGTTTTTTAATGATTGAATAATGATTTTAAAAAAACTTCCATAAAATGCTTGATAAAAATATTCTGTTTATCAAAATTCCATCTATATCAGACGACCGTGTGCAAAATTTAACTTTTGGATTTATTGCAATATATGATACTTTTTATAATAAAATAAATTGAAGTTTTATTCGACATTAAAAACTCGTATCGAAAATACTAAGATTTATTCGGATGAAATGGCAATTGTGGCTGATTTTATAACGTATAAAGTAATATTACGTTAGCGTAGAAAAAATACGGATGCATGTAAATTGCTCTCGATAGAGGATGAATAATAAATAAATCTCAAACATTGTCGAAACGCTTTTTCTTTTTTTACTTAATTCGCGCGTCACTAGCAGAGGAAAAGTATGTATTTAGATAGCATAAAAATATTCTCTAAAGTGTCATTGACATCTTAAAAGTGTCGTAAATCTCAATAGTATTTCAAACATGTTCATATCATTGTTTATTTATTTTGTTATTTTTCGGATATATATTTAGATCAAGATTTTGATTCTCGCTCAATTTCGTGTTCGATACTTATTGATTTTTTTCGAACAGGACAAGCCGATTCAGACAATCGGCAAAATGAAAAAGAAGTACAAAAGGGTGCTGATTATAAAATAAATGCCAGTTATAATTAAAATAGACAAGAAAGCGTATTTTATGATATATATATTGCAAAAACATTAACTTAAAATTAAAAGCTTTGAAATATTCGTAGTAATCCTGAAAAATCTCCGTATTTATATATTCATATCTTATAAATTAAAATATTATATAAATGCAGGAGATACACATATATTAAATATTACATCTTTTATATATTGAATGCTTCATCTAATCTCCAATCAAAATCTTTATTTAAAAATTTAATCAATGCTTTTATACAGTTATTAATATTTTTCTTAGTAAATAGAATGTTTCGTCAAAGAAAGAGATTTATATAGAATTTCTATTATATCATTAACGTGTCTAAATATTTACATACATGAAAAGATATATAAAATATACAAAAAAATTAATATTATATAAATTAATTAAAAAATTGCTTTTTTCTCTCTAATCGCCTTTAAAAGAAATATTATTTTGTAACATTAGATCAAACTTTTGAAGAAGAAAAGAAACTCAAAAAAAAAGAGATTAAAGTACAAAATAACTCTAAGTCTAATTAAATAATCTCGAAACGTAGGTATAATTTTATTACTGTCCTATATATTAATAACAAATTTTTTAATACATTTCATACACAGAATGAAAATTTTAAGATTATATCAGTGTTGTTATTATAAAAATTAATTGTAATTATTAAAAAATTATAATTTGTAATTATTAAAATATTTAAAAAATATTAAATTAGTAATTATTAAAAAAATTAATATATTAGGGCACATCAACTTATGTTACTGTTGCAATACTTGCATATTGTTGCATTCACTAAATTTTGTTTTACGCTATTCGTATCAAACTTATTAAAACAGCAGAAACGTGGCAATTTCCATTTGTATTCTATTTTTATCATCATTTTTGTCTTTCGCACGATTCCACAAAAGACAAAAATGATTGATTAACTAAATTAAAGCATGAAGAAGGCTTTTTAGCGAGGATTTCCTCCTTTCAAAATGAATCTCGGAAGGAATGTTGCGATGCCAGTTTCGCGATGTTGTCAAAGTTTGTCGAGATGCCGGGACTGGGCCAAGATGGAATTTTAGACATTTTGTAACTCTATTTTACAGAATACGGCACATGTGTCGAACCAAGGTTCCTCTCGTTGGAGGCTCGACTGCTTACTATGCTAAACACATTGGCCTCAGTAGGATTCCTTTACGACGAACGTCTCTCCTATAGCTGTACTCTTTGAGGTTCTCTCGTAAACTTTCTTACTACGACTTCAATCGATACTTAGATACATACTAAAATTTTCTTCACGACGAGAATCTTGAGTAGGAATTAACAATGATAGAATGGTGATACTCACACAAATATAATATAAATAAATTATATATATGAGGCAAAAAAAAGATATGTCATATATAATGTGAAAATGTATGAAATGTAACGATAAGAAAATATCATTTATTATTATCAACCACTATTCTGATTGAGAACAATACTTTTTATTAACCTCTCAACAAAAAATGTAGATCTTTTATTCATTGATTCAAAAATACAAAAATCATTAATTTTCGCTAAGAGAAATCGGGTTAAGAATTTTTTTTACCAACTTATTACATTTTCATTCATTAAGATTAAAATTTAAATGTTGATTACGATAATATATATATAATGATCATATTTTAGTACAATTTTTACAATTTTAGAATAAGAAGATAATTTTATATCGCTTACAGTTTGTTTTATTCTCTGAATTTTCTCGTAACAATCAATATTTATAAACTAGGTCAAAAATATAACTTAGAATATAACTAAGAAATAATATAAAAATTTTAGAGTGCTTACAAGTTAACATTTATTATTCAATTTAGAAATTTATTCTAAAGTCCTATAAAATATCTATTCCTATTCTAGAATCGCAAAGCACTGACACATGTCATATGTCACATTTAAAAGCTATATTCTGACTCATCATGCCATTGGCTAATTAATTGAATATCTCGTCAATAGTATTTAAATATGCATCACGCCATGCGCGCTATATATCTTCTGTTATTTCGAAAGAAGAAATTATTTGAATATTCATAAATTTATTTCTTAAAGCGCGTAATTGGCTCTCCTTTGGAGGTTCGTCTCTAATTGCTATATTGTGACACGTTGACTTTAGAAAGACTTGTTGACATTTTCTGTCAAGAATTGTTACGCATTATTATCAAATATGCTGATGTAACACTTGTCAAAATTATTCACAAAATTATTAGTTCTGCGACCCAACACATATCCGTTGCGCATCTTTTCGGCATCATAATATTTTTTGATGTCATTTTCATGTTATTTATTTCTACATAAAATTTTATCAAGAGATAAATATATTAAATTTTTTTTACAAAGTGCTACATTTTATGTATGTATATATAATATGAATCTAAACGCGCAATAAAAATTTATAAAGTTGGCAACACGATAGGAAAGTGCGCGACGAAAGTCGTACATCTCAAAAATAAATTCGTATATTGTAACTCTATACTTTTCGCATATCGTATTCTGGAGCACTCAAAATACCGCCTGGGAGTCGACTTGATGTATGCACGAGGAAATGTCGCAGTATTTCTCGAAACACGCGGAAGAGTGCAAGCTCTGCGTGCATTGTGTTCCCTTTCAATTCAGCCCTCGTGCTATTCAACGAAGTATCCGTTCATGCCGGATCGAACGTGGCGTTAGAAACACTGAGAGGCTGTTTGCATGTAACGAAAATAAAAACATATGCTAATGAGAATCAATCTCAACTACTGCGAAGAAAATATGCAAATAAATCGCGTTACATTTCCGTATGCGCACTTCGATCGAAATTCAAGAAATTCTAATATCATCAACAGCCTTCGGATAAATTGATTTATCGGAATATAAAAGTTGTTTTATTTTCTGAAAATGTAGGAAAGAAATGATATTCGCAGATATTGTAATAAATTAGAATATCTTGCCTATCAGGCGGAATATTGATTTTGTATTAATAATTTCCAGATAATATTTGAGAAAATCGGATTTTAAATAATAATATGATTATTGTAGTTATAATCATATTATTCTAGTGGCAAATTTTACCATTATTTCGAAATCTGAAGATTTTAAAGATAAAAATGTCATATGCATGTTATACGTTATTGCGTCGTAATAATTATTTGTATAATTGAAAGATTAAAAATATTTAAAAGAAATATATATATATTTTTTTTCACACGTAAAATTCAAATTCATAAGAGCTCCAAAATTTTTTTCAGCAGGCCAGTTAAACAGTTTTTGACTGACATTGATCTTGATCAGTCTCTTACAAAATTCCGTGAGCGTTTTAACTTTCTTGACACGAAGACAGTCCTTCGCAACTTTAAAGTGCCGTGGCGTTAGTACGCTAGCGATTTTTCCTTAGGAAAGAGATTACCATAACGAGATGACGTTTGAGCATACGCGTAAAATCGCTACCGATGACAATTTACTCGCGTGCGACACGAAAAAATGAATTACCTCGCGTGTAAAATGCACTTACAATTAGCTTGACTTAGAGAGCAAAAGAGAGAAAGAGAGAGAGATTAATAAGTTCGAGATTCTTTAATGAATGTAGAGTAAATTTCATCGAAAATTTAATCTGAACCCATTCCTCATTCACTTATTCATCATTTGTAGATAATGGAACTTTGAAATTAAAATTTCTATTATAATAAGTCCACTCTTTAGAAAATCAATTATAAATTAAAATTATATTCATGTGAAATTTATGACGAAACTTTCAAAATTAACAAAAATTTTCTCTCGAAAAATTATTAAATACTCTTCGTGGACAATACATTTGTACATATTTGTTAACGAATATATATTTTACACATTCGTACAAGTTTTTACCTGATTATCATCTATACATATCATGAAAAGATAAAATGATGTAGACAAAATAAAATACGCCAACGGTAGTGATTAGCGGGAATAAATTTCTCTCTTATTCTCACGATAAAATGGGCGCTTAACGTCTCTTGGATTCAATTAAAGTCTTGAAGTAATTATGCGCTGCGTAAAAAGGAACTCGAGAAAATATTTCCTACGAGCAGAATTATTAAAGTACACTTTTCCCGGCATATTTTAATTAAATTGTGTAACGAACGTACGTACAATAATCGATATGGATATCAGAATCGCCATTTATGCCATCAAAATACTCGAGCGTGAAATTAATGGATCTATATGCATCGAATTTTTTTCTTTCTCTTTTTTTTATTACACATTTCCATGGAGCTTATAAAAATTATTCATTGTTTCAAATGTATGCAAACAATTTCTTATATACTATTTCTTATATACTATTTAAGGTCGGATATACAAACAAGCAAAAATGAGTCAGTCAAGTTTGAAAATAGAATTTTATTAGCTACGTAGCAAAATACCTATTTATTTAAATATTTGGCGTCACACGATTATCAGGCTAAGATCGTTTATATTAATATACAATATGTAAAATGTGCCATATTGGATATGGGCAGTGTCGTTACGATGAACTTAGACTTCAAAAAAAAAAAAATACGAGATTCATACGAAAGATATAAATATATATTATTTTACATGCTAGAGTAGTACGCTAGAGGCACTTGCTTGTAAAGTTATACATATAAAAAAAAGAAAAAAAACACATATGGCGAAAAAGAGGAAGCGCTCGTGGGAAAAGATAAAAGAGCGGGTAACGAGCGGAGAGGAGGATGGTTCTCGAGGGGAAAGAAGTTATCCAGGATGTAAAGTGTAGACACGGGGAGGGGGACAAGGGAATAGGAAATAATGAAGACAAGACATGGTTGCGGAACACATCCGGCAGAGAGAATCACGAAAGAGAGAGAGAGAAAGGGAGAGGAATGCGTCAGTTCTGTTTATTTTCCGACGCGAATCAAGCGAGTCCTCTGAACTTCCATTCCGTTGTTCCGTCGCGTGACGTTACCGCTCTTTTCTTCCTCGTTATCGGGGATCAAAACCGGCGCAATTGCAACGAGTCTAATTTTCCGCACTGCACCTCGCGACGAGATGTATTTTGCGCGATTCGAACGCGTTATTTTACCGTCTCGAATAAACATAGAGATCGTTTTCGCATAGAATCTCCAGCATCGAGATCTGAACTTTTGACGAAATTAGGTTCGGTCTCAATCGCCGTTCGTTTATATTCGTAGTGATATTTTCGCTTCTATTCTCGTGTAAGAAAAAGGGGCAGAGAAGAGTGTATCGTGTGTATATGTGTGTACATGTGTGTATGTATTTCTTTGCGTGTAAACGGTGGCGCACGTGGTGTGTTTTACGTATTCTTTATACAAACTTGGCAGCGACTTATTCGGGACCTAAGATTGCCCGCCTTTAGAGTTTGCTTCTCGGGGCTCCTGAACTGCTGGCTGTCGTCTATAGTAACCATCCAGAAGCTGTACTGATTAGAATAGTAATGGCAGTGTCCTTTAGCGCCGTTACACTCGATGAACGGTGTGGCGCGGAAGTCCTCCAGACAGGAACCAGGACTCGACAGGGACTGGCCACCGCCCTGGGCACCGGCGCCGGTGTGCTAAAACGATCACGAAGATATTTACTCGATGAATAAACCCCTCGAAGTAAGCTTACAAAGCATTTAAACATTTCAACATTTGTTAAAATTTTAATATTCGCATGGTTCAAAGTCATTGGTGCCAAATCTACATTTTCTGTGTTTAAATAGAATCAGAAAATTATGCTTCTTTAGTTTATTCGAATGTCGTTGAAGTGCTGAGAAATTTTGATATAAAGAATGTCTTGGATAAAATAGATCTCTTTCAGCAGAAACAATCTTTGCTCCGTGAATGATGAAAGTTTGTCTTATTTCGGACATGATTGATCTCCCCGCGCAGTGAATTGAATAGCGAAGCGAATTCTAAATTTAGGCGACAGTAGAAAAATAATCGTATAATTGTGAAACGCTCAAGATGTTGTTTTTCACCAAACAGCATCACCTGTTTAATAATATCAATATTAATATCTTAAACATATACGCTCCCTCTTCTCTCTATATAATCTTACACATTAAACTTATTTGATTTATATATGATTTTAATTAATTGCTTTAATCTTGTTAATTTTTATATTAAAAATAAAGTTAACACACGCACATATATTAAAAGTTTTGCACATGATGAATAATAAATGATTTAATTTTATCCCATTTCTTCATTTTTATAGCAGTGTAATAAATTCAATCGATATTTTCCACTAATTTTTCCTTGTATATGATTTAATTTCATTCAAAGTTTTACATCTTTTATATAGTTTCACAGTTTTAAATTGATTAAATATTTATTATAATTTAGAATATCTATTAATAATTTTTTATATCATGGAAAGAATTAAAAATTACATCATTCATTTTCATCATAAATTAATATAAAACGCAAGATACATAAAGTTTCCTTTTGCGTTGTAAGTAAAATTCAAGGCAAAGGTTACTTACCATTACGAAACTATAACCGATCCAAAGAGTGGTCCATCCAGTCGGACATTCTGGAATGCTTATCGATTGACTGTGTACCGCTATCACATTAGCCGGAACTTCGCACACCACGCATCTACGCGAAAATTGTAAAATTGTAATAAGTAAACTTGCGTAAATTATTATCCAAGTGTCAGCAAGCTCACACGATGCTTATAAAAATGCATATTAATCAAGTTTTTTTCAACTTTCATAAAAAATCTAATTCTATTTTATAATAAAAAATTTAGCCAGATATTTAATTATAGAGAGATATTTGAATTTGAAAGAATTAATTAATATATTACTATTAATATTTAATTAATATTAATTAATATATAATGTTAATATTAATATATAACATATGAATTAATATATTAATATATAAAAATAAGAGAAAAAAATTGAAAAACAAACTTTTCTTAAAGTTTTTCCGGCTTTATATTCTGTATCTTGTGTAAATATCTACTCTAAAGGAATACACTTTTTTGTGTATTCGAAACAAAAATCTCAACGAGATACAACGCGCATATTGAACGTACCTGGAGATATAATCTCTTATCGCTGTTTCCTCGACGGGCATCATGGGAATTGGACTATTGGTCGATAGCCAATAAGAACGATCATTGCGACTAGCATAATGGCAGACGTTATTGACGTCGCAGAACAGGAAGGGCATCGTTGAGAATTTTCTGACACACGAACCGGCATAACCTGTTTTGCAATAATTTATATGACAAGTTGGATTAGTTTGCATAAAAAAATTTTAATTGCGCATCGATCTGCCACGATTATAATTTCTTTACACAACAATTTGAAACAAATCGCATTATTATAGGTTGCAGTATATGATGCAAATGTATAAGAAAAAAACAAGCATAACAAAATGCAAATATGTATTAGCTTATTAGATGCTAAACAGTCTATAATCGCATAAAAATATGTGGCGCAATGCGTATAAATTCGCTGAATAATGAATTTAAGTATATAATATTTTCAAATACTAGCAATGACACTTTAAACGATAATTGAGATTATTAGCACAAATCTAAAAAAAAATAAATCTCTAGCAAATTGCACGTAAAATGCAAGTCAGAGATTTTGACGCGTTTATAAATATAATCCAGAAATATTATAATAATATTATAAAAATTAAAAATCTGTTAATATCTTTTTATGATTTGATGCACAATCTCAATTATATTATGTTTATTTTTAAATTGAGCTAGAAATATTATTAAATATCCCAGAATTAATCATTATTAAATATCATAATTATTAAATATTATTAAATATCAATTTAAATAAAAATAAAATATTATTTTGAGCAAAAATTGACAAGATGATGCGAAAAACTTACCTAAATCTTGAGAATGTGCCCTTTCGTCACCATCGGTGTAGAGTAAACTGTATCCTTCCCAGAGCTTGATATGTCCTGGCTCACAAACGGGCACAGTTTGGCTTTGACTGTGTTTGACTAGAAGGATACCGGTGAGATAATCAGGTGTCGTTTCGCACGGTGCACCAGGCTCTCCAATAAGTCCCGGCAGACCGACTGGACCTTGAAGACCTGGTAGACCGGGCGCGCCGACTGGTCCAGGTAATCCTGGCAGTCCAGGAGGTCCTGCTGAGCCGATGAAACCTTGCTCGCCTTTGATACCCTCCAAGCCGGGGAAACCGGGCGGGCCCGAAAGTCCTTTCTCTCCCGGAGGACCAGGCGGTCCAGATGGTCCTGTGAAGACATTTATGGTTAAAATTTTAATTATGTCGTACATAAATAATATAATTTTAATCTCATATTTCAAATCTATTTTCTAGATAAAAGGCTAATGTGGAAATTTTTTTGTAGTTTATTTTTTTGTATTTTCTTTATATTAATCCAAAAATATTTAAATATTTATATTCTAAACTATATATTTAACATATAATTATGTATAATTTATGTTTTAAGATATCAAAATTTTTTGTAAACTTATGAAATATATATTTTATTAGAGAAATTATAACAAAATATACCAGGATATCCGCGATCTCCTTTAGGTCCCATCGGCGGCTCGATACAGTCTTCACCCTTTTCACCTTTTTGTCCTACGTAACCAATGGCACCCATCAATCCGACTGCACCAGAATATCCTCTATCACCCTTCTCGCCAAGCGGTCCAGGTAGACCATTAACACCGTCCCAACCTCTTTCACCCTTCTCCCCTGGAAGTCCATCCAATCCACTTGGTCCTAAAAATGAAATAAATAAATAAATTATCGCCTCTATTATTTTTTAAAAATATATTTGTGCTATAATATGATACTTAAAATATTAATTAAATGATAAAAAGAAGAGATTATAAATTATAATATTTTTATGTATAGATATATTATTTATTCACTAATAAAAATATTTCTTCGAGAATTATAGATTCGAGAATATACATATTTATAATTCATTAAAAATAAGAATAATATTGAATACCTGGACGACCAGGTTCTCCTCTTTCTCCTGGGGCGCCAAATAATCCAGGCAATCCTTGATCACCTTTTGGACCTCTTTCACCAGATAATCCTGGTACACCTTCAAGACCTGGAGCTCCGTCGCGTCCTGGTGACCCAGTCAAACCTGGTGGACCTTGATTACCTTTTTCACCTTGTGGTCCAACTGGTCCGTAAGGACCAATATCTCCCTTCGGTCCAGGCAAACCAGGCAATCCTGGCTCACCCTTTTCTCCAAGTCGTCCTGGCAATCCATCCCTACCGTGTTTACCCAAAAGACCTGGCAGACCTTTTTCACCCTTTATCGTAACTCCAGGGATTCCAGAAATACCGGGAAGTCCTTGTTCACCTACATAACATATATAAAAAATGCTTCGTATAAAAAAATTCGTACAAAATATTAATAAAACTATTATAACATATATTATAGATAAAAAATTATAACAATCTTTTTCTTCAGATCTTCACTATATATATATATATATATATATATATATATATATATATATATATATATATATATATATATATATATGAACACATTAATATCTTATAAACTTTTTTAATTATTAATTAGAGAAATTTTATAAAATTTTTTATTTTATAAAAATATAAATTTTTAAGGAAATATACCCTTAGGTCCAGGAGCACCATGAGGTCCAGGAGATCCCTCTGCTCCAGGTAAACCTCTGTCACCCTTTTCGCCATCATAACCAGCAATACCTATTAGTCCTTGATCTCCCTTCTCTCCTTTTGATCCAGAAAATCCAGGGGTACCTGGCTCTCCCTTTTCACCCTTAATTTGAATTGTTGGTCCCGGAGGGCCACGATCTCCTTTTTCTCCTAGTGCTCCAGAAATACCAGGCAATCCGACAAGTCCTAAAATTCAGTTTTATTTGGCATGACTCATTGCTTTATATGTTCTGCTCCCTCTCTTATATATTAATAAAACATTATTAAACGCATATAAAATAAAATGCACTATAGAATACTTAAATAAAATAATAAATAAAATATAATAAATAAATTAATAAATTAATAAAATATAATAATAAATAAATTAAAATATAATATTAAATAAAATAATTAAAATATTGATTTACATATTTTAGAATATTTAATTAGCATATTTAAATTACGAAAGGATCTTTAATTTTAACAATTAAATAAAATATATTATAATATATATTATAAAATATATCATAAATATATTAATTTTATCAAATATTATGTTTTTTTACTTGTCTCAAATGACATTTATACAGATCTAATAGTTATCTCTTACCTGGTAAACCGCGATCTCCTTTAACGCCATCAAGTCCAGGTCGTCCGGGAGAACCTATCTCGCCATCAAGCCCTGGGAAACCATGTGCTCCCTGTGGTCCAATATCACCAACTTCTCCAGGAAGTCCATCTATTCCGGGCGGTCCTGGTTCTCCAGGTATACCTGGTGAGCCCTATTAATAATAATGAAAAGAAGTTAAATAATTATAACATTTCGCTTTAATACTTTTAATTCATATTATTTAAACTTACCAAATCGCCTTTTAGTCCAGGGAATCCTCGTACACCAGTGTCACCCTTTTGACCTTGAAATCCTGGCAATCCGTCCCGACCAGGCGTGCCTATTTCTCCTTTCAATCCAGGCAATCCATCACGACCAATACCTGGTCTGCCAGCTTCTCCCTTTGCTCCATCGATACCGTCCCGTCCTGGAGGACCTTGAGGACCTCGTATTCCAGGCATTCCTGGCTCACCTTTTTGTCCTTTTTCCGAAACTTGTCCTGGTTCTCCCTTCCTTCCCTGATTACACAATTAAATGTCGGATGCATACAGTAATATGTTTATGAATATGTGTATATAATTATGAAGAATAGATGAGAGAGACGTACTGGTGGTCCTGGTAAGCCAATGTCACCTTTCTCTCCTTCGTAACCAATAAGTCCCGGTAAACCAGGCGAACCGGATAATCCTTGATCTCCTTTCGGGCCGGATATGCCAGGGCGACCAGGTTTTCCTTCCATACCTGGTAATCCAGGGAATCCTGGCGAACCTTTATCTCCATGTTCTCCTTTTATACCCGGTTCACCATCCACACCAGGTCTACCTGGAGTTCCAGGCAAACCTCGTCTGCCTGGATATCCTTTTGGTCCATCAATACCTAGTTCACCGCGATCACCTTTCACGCCTGGGAATCCTGGCAGACCCGCTCTACCGGACTCGCCCGGTAATCCTGGCTCGCCTATAAAATGATTATAATTAATTTTTAATAAATTATGATAAATAATCATTATAAATTATCCTTAAAAACATTTAACAGTTAATCCTTAACATTCTAATAAATTAAATTATGACATTTTATAAGATTTATTAATTTACAATATATTAAATAAAAATATTTTTATTTGCTATTGAGATTACAAATATTTAAAAAAACCTTTCCTTTTTTTTTAAATGTTTTTAAACTCAATAGTAAATAAATATATTTTTACTTAATAAATAATTTATAATAAATCATGAGACATCATAATTTTTAATTTATTAAAATTTTTTATTATCGTACCTTTGCTTCCGTCGATTCCTGGAAGACCAGCTACACCTGTAGGACCAGGTGGACCAACTGGACCAGTATCTCCTTTTTCACCGGGTGCTCCCGGTAAACCATTTATTCCCGGTGCACCGATGTCTCCTTTCTCGCCAACAAAACCTGGTAATCCTGGATAACCTACTGGACCTTCTTTTCCAGGTGGACCTGGAAGTCCCTTCTCTCCCCTTTCACCCGGAGGACCTGCTAAACCAGGACTGCCCTTGACAGATATTCCGGGCTCTCCTTTTTCACCTTTCGGAGCTGGGGCACCTGGGAAACCTCTAGGTCCTTCCCGACCAGGTTCTCCTGGGAAACCCATAGGTCCCATATTACCTTTATCACCACGTGGGCCAGGCAAACCTCTCGGACCTACAGGTCCAGGAGCACCGATTTGACCGGATACACCAGGTGGGCCCTAATTTTTAAATAATAACATTATTAGTGAAATTATATTTCTTTATGGATAAGTATATAATATTAATTGTTATTTGTTAATTTCAATGATGTGTTATTTTTTTAATATTGAAAGTTTAAATTATTATTCCGATAACTTACTGAAATGCGTTCATAAAAAAAAAATAATCATATATGTGTAATATTAAAAATATTTTTAATATTTTTAATATTACACATATATGATTTTATATATATATATATATATATATATATATATATATATATATATAAATTTTGTCTTATAATTTTGACAAAAACAATTTTATCATAAATTCTTTTAACAAGTATACATACCGAGAAACCTTGCAAGCCTTTATCACCAGGCAACCCATCTATACCAGGTGGTCCAGGTTCTCCCTTGTCTCCAGTTAAACCTCGATCACCTTTGAAACCTTTCATAAAGCGAAGTGGCGGACATTGACCTAGTTACAGAAAAATTTATAAATATATCTTTCATATCTTATGAAAAAAACATATATATATATATATATATATATATATATATATATATATATACACACACACACGCGCGCGCGCGCGCGCGCGCGCGCGCGCTAAACATTTTTAAAAATATGTCAAACATGTATACATGCATATATACATACATATATACATGCATGTATATATGTATGTATATATGCATGTATACATGTTTGACATATTTTTAAAAATATATAAAGGCTTAAAAAACTCATAAAAATTTAAAAAAAGGACGAAATCTTACCAGCTTCACCCTTAATACCATATAAGCCAGGTTCTCCTTTTTGTCCTACAAGTCCTGGTCTACCTGATTCTCCTGGTTCACCCTTTACGCTTAATCCTTTTTCTCCTTTTCGTCCAGGTGTACCTGGTCTTCCTGGAACGCCATCTTGTCCAGGGAATCCACGATCTCCCTAAAAAGTAATAATTTTTTAACTTGACGTATAGATATTTTGTCAGAAGAATATTAATAACTTTTTTAATTAATAATAATTAAGAAATTAATCTTACTGGAGTGCCTTTAAGTCCTGGGAATCCTTCAAATCCGGGTCTTCCCTTTTCTCCCTGAGGTCCTTCTGGTCCTGGCGGGCCTTGTCGACCAGGCTCGCCACGCGCTCCTTTATCACCTTTTTCTAGCTTAAGCATATTCCATGTCACTGTCGCTGGAGTTCCAGATTCTCCTTGAGGTCCTGGAGCACCGGGTATACCATCTTTTCCCTTATTAAAAAATTAGTACATTTTTTTATTTGATAATTACAATATATATGTATCTTATATAATATACATGTATATATTATACATGTGTATGTCAAGACTAATAATAATTAAATGTTACTAATAATAATTAAATGTTACAAATAAAAATATATGTAATATATGTAATATATATATATATATATATATATGTATATATATAAGTATATAAATTTAGAAAAATTATCTGAAGTAATAAAATATAAATATTTTGTTTTATAGATTTATTAATATTGATTCAACAAATTATGATGAAAGCAAAAATTTTTTAGAAAAATCTTTAGAACTCAAAGAGAAATTTTCTGCTATTAGAAAGCAAATAGGAATTCTATAATAATAATATAATTTAAAACGAATCAGTATATCAATATCTTTTTGTAATAACAATATCTTTTTTTATGAAAAATCTTATTTTGAGATAAATTCTATTTAAATATATTTGTCCTAAATATATTTAAATACAATTTATTAAATAGTATTTACAAATAAATGACAAAATCAAGATGTATATCACATTTTGTTATATTAAAATACTACTTTGTACGATAAAATCTATATCAGTTTTATCATGTTACTATATAAGTTAAAGTTAAAGAAGTAAAATATCTTTGAACGTATATTTAAAATACATTTAGCATAGGATAATTATATATAAAAAATTTATTAATTAAATCAGAATTTTATTAACGTACTGGTGGTCCCGGAGGTCCAATTGCGCCTGGTAGTCCATCTAACCCAGATTCTCCAGGGAAACCGCGTTCTCCGGGCGGTCCTCGAGGCCCATTAAGACCCGGAATACCATCTACACCGCGATCTCCCTTAACACCTCGCAATCCTGGTAAACAATCTATGCAGCGACCGCCAATATCTCCTTTCTCTCCTAACTCTCCAGGAAGACCTGGTATACCGTCTCTTCCTGATGCTCCTGGTTCTCCAGGCTCACCGGGCGCACCGGGAGCCCCTGGAATACCATCTAAGGAATCTCCCGGTCGGCCCCGGACACCCGCGTAACCCCGTTCTCCTTTCTGACCCTTCTCTCCATCAAAACCAGGCGTTCCATCCATTCCTTTCGGACCCTATTCCAGATATATATAATTTATATATATATATATATATATATATATATATATATATATATATAATTACTTTTATAATTTAATTACTTTTTTTAATTACTTTTTAAATAACATAATAATCGTAATAACGAAATATATAATTATATTTACCATTATCGATAATCCTTTTTCTCCTGGCGCTCCTCGCGGTCCTGCTGGTCCTGGTGGTCCATCAAATCCACGTGGCCCTGGACCTCCGGGAAATCCGGTCAAACCAGGCTCACCCTTTCCACCTTTTTCTCCCGGAAAACCTTCTGGACCTGGAATGCCAGGTAATCCGGGACCTCCTTGTAAACCTATGGGACCTCTTGGTCCTGGATCTCCAGGAAAACCATCTGTTCCTCGCGGTCCAGTAGGTCCTGGAAAACCACGTGGTCCCTTTGGTCCTGGTGGTCCCGGTCTTCCTTTACCACCCTACAATATAATATTTAATAAAATCATAAATTAAAATTTCGTGAACATAATACTTCATAATTATGAAAATAATTATAATAATAATGATAATAATCTCTGTCTTATATGTATTAATATAATATGTATATTAATTATATTAATTATATTAATTTAAAAAAATAAGACTTACTCCTGGTGGGCCAGGAGGTCCTCGTAATCCTGGAACACCCATCGGTCCATCTCGACCGGGTTCTCCTTTCTTGCCAGAGCGTCCAGCAAGTCCTTCCAATCCATCAATACCTCGATCACCTTTTCGTCCAGGTGGTCCAGGAGGTCCAGAAAAACCATCTCTACCCTAAAATTTAAAAAAAATCCTTTTTTTTTATATCCTTTTTTATATAATTCATAAATTTTTTATATTAATTTTTTATATATCATAAATTAATAATATTCGCTATATATCATTTTTTTTTATTTTTTTTATACTTTTTTTATACTTATTAAATCTTTAAAAAATTTTAATATACTCACACGAATACCTGGAGCTCCTGGAAGACCCTTTTCTCCTTTTTGACCTGATCCTCCGGGTATACCATGATCACCTATAAATCCTGGCTCTCCTTTTTGCGCTTCCGGTCCGATTTCACCCTAAATGTTAGAATCGAGTTAGATTCGAGCGTAACACAAAACGGATAATATTTCTTCATATACCTTATCTCCTTTTTGTCCTTGTTCTCCAGGCGGGCCAGTTACTTCCGTTACTTCTGAGAAAGGCATAATAGGCGCAGTTGTACCGGGAGGTCCTGGGTCTCCTTTTTGACCTTTATCTCCCTTCAGTCCTTCGAATCCGAGACCCATGTTACCTTTCGCTCCTTTCGGACCTGGTAGGCCGGGAGTACCCTGGATTTATATATAATAGTAAAATATATATAGGAATATTTTTAAGGAAACTATTTAATTGACAAATTTAAACGATATTTACGTAAGGGCCTCGTTCACCCTTCAGGCCAGACGGGCCTCGCTCTCCCTGTAAACCAGGTGGACCGGGAGGTCCTCTTACACCGTCCATACCAGGTTCACCTTTTTGTCCCACGGGAAAAGCACCGGCATACGCTGGCTGTCCCTTTTCTCCTTTAGGACCAGACATTCCTCGAAAACCACGAGGTCCCGGTTCTCCGGGAAGACCGTCACGTCCGGGAGCACCCTAAAACGTATTATAAATTTGAAATATTTTCTCATATTAATAAATATTAATTGTAATATTATTATTTAAAAAAACGTATTAACAATATAATCGCTTTTAATAAAACATGTTAGAATTATGAATAATAATAATAATATAATAATAATATGAATCATTATTATTGTTATTATTATTATTATTATCATTAAATAATAATTAAATGAATTATTATTATTAAATAATATTATTGAGTTGTTTATGATATTCTTTAGTTTTTATAATTTATATATTTTCACATTTAAAAAGTAGATATCTAATAAGAGATACTAAATTAAAAACTAATTATAGAATATAATTATTTTAAAATTCTCTTTCATTACTATATAATACTTACATCCGTTCCGTTGCAACCATCACGACCGGGCAAACCAGGAGATCCCGGTGATCCTTGTACTCCAGGCACACCATTTATACCGGGAAAACCAGGCATACCCATTTTTCCCTTTAATAACATAAAATTATTCCTTGGAGAAAGTTTGAGTTTAATGTCATCATCATATGAGAATCATACACACGTACTCTGTCACCTTTCACACCATGCGGACCTTGCGGGCCGGGATCTCCTTTTTCACCTTTGGGACCGAGAAGACCCTCCGCTCCTGGGAAACCTCGTTGTCCCTTAGGACCTTGCGGCCCGATTAATCCAGGAGGTCCCTGAATAAAAATATGATAAATTGAATTATAGATGAGAATTTCAAAAATTATATTATTTTAAAAAATATTAAAATTCCATAAATATGATTAGCAAATGATAAAATGTTTTTAATGGTATCTATCTTATTTTGCTAAATTTTTAACTGTTTACAAAAAACTTTATAAGAGGAATGAGAATATAATAATTATGAAATATATACATGTATATATTTCATATATCTTCATTATAAAAAAATAAAAACAAAATAAAATACAACTATATCTTTCAATCTTTGTAAAAATCACATTCAAATATTTAATTATCGCTTTATTTTTAAAATTTTATTGTCAATTCTCGAAAACTAACCCGTGAACCTTTTTCAGCGAAACACTTGGGCACACAGCATCCTGATCCGGTGCAATTACTAGGTGCTCCAGGCATTGGCACCACATGATAATTGCTTTGATAATTGTCGTTGTCTGCGTAACCACCGCCTCCTCGGCTGCCATAAGTATCTCCACCCCCGCGACCGCTGCTTCCACGACCATAAGAATCCGCGCCTCTCGGATCATAATTCCCCCCATAACTGCCACTGTAAGTATCACCAGAACTTCCTTGGCCATAATTGTAAGAACCTCCTCCCCCTCCTCCTCCTCGTTCACTTTCACCGGCACCTAAACGAAAATTATGAATAATTATAGTTAATTCAATCAGGGGAAAAATGAGCTACAAACAAATATATATCTCCAAATATATCTTTAAGAATGCATAAAAAATGCAAATTTTGAAGAAAGCTATAGAAGAGAAAAAAATTTAAGATTTAAAGATTTTTCTAAAAAAAATCTAATTCCGCTTAGCTATAAAAAATATTCTCAAATATAAATTATATATTTTTCCTTTGCATATAAGCTTTTTCTATATTTAAAGATATTTTATAACATGTATTTTTTATATCAACTTTGAAATTTGAAGCAAAATACGCTTTAATTTGTCTCTCATATAATCTGCCGTCAAGATGAATTACCGCTGTATGTATCATAGTATCCTTCGCCATGATCGGTAGGATAACTGCCTGGTCGATTTTCGTCAATTCCTGATCCTGACGCGCCGCCACTAACAGGATATCTGTCGTAGCCGCCCTGCGATGATCGATCGTAAGGATATCGGCTCGGATAACTTTGACCGTAAGGATTACTCCTATTTCTATAGTAATTCCATAGTTGAGTTCTCTCTTCGGGAGTGTAATGGTCAGCAGAACTGACGTTCCGCTTTCTCGGGTCCTCGTATCCTAGACATGTCAATCAATAAACGTAATTTTAATGGTAGCTTCCGATATTTTCATCATTCATTATATTGCCAAATTTTAGAGAATGAAACAATGATTCGTTACACGCGATGAAAACCGATATTCAGCTCGGAGAAAAATGATATTATATGATATCATAATATATTCTTTAAAATGATATTCTTTGCATGAAATAAAATATACTAATACTTAGAGGAGGTATATATTGATTTCTTTTTATTTCGCAATATCAATTTTTATGCAAAAATATAACTATTTACATGAAAAATGTATCTACATGAATATTTTTTTATACGAGAGTTTTCACTTTTCTCTCTCTCTTTCTTCCTTTAATCATTTTAATTGCAAAAAATTGATATATTAATTTCATCATAAAATTATCATGTATAACACAACATCATTATTTTTATTATAGAATCGAAAACTCAATTACTTTGTTCCCTAGTGATCAAATCAAGGGAAGAAGGACTAGATACAATTGTATATTATACATCCTTCTATTTCTCACATAAATCATAGCAGCGAAAATGAAGCGGCATGTTGTCCAAGTACCTTCGTTGTCCGTAAAAAATCTGTTTACATTGTCTCTCCATCCCAACGAACTGTCGTATTCATCGTCGTTACTGTTTGTAGGCGCTTCGATATCACCTCGTTCCAGCGGCACGACCGGTTGCGGCCTTGATGTGTTAAATTGCTAAAACAAATATTCGTAGATGAGAAGTTCCGTAAATGGAATCACATAAGTACACGTAGTACCGGTTGCGATCAATAAAACGCGATATCAGCGACGGATTAAGGGTACACCGGTGTGTACGACAAAAAAAAGCTGCAAATTCTCGTTTGTCAACTTCGCTGAGCAAAATATGTTCGGACAATAATACCGCGATTAACGATGTGTGACAGAAAGCCACGTGTTCGGGAATTTGAAAAGTATATCATTTAAAACATTCATATCGCGCTTGTAAAACATCATACCTAGCCATGGTCAGTTACAACCAGCAATTCTCGTTTTAAAAAAGTTCTCGTTTTTCGAGATATTTTCGAGGCAATAACGCAAAATATACGAATATCAAAAAAGTGAATTTCGAAGAATTTATATCAATTAGAGCAGATATGAATTTTAACGAACCTATGCTTCACAATATTTTTTTTGCATTATATTATGTATGAAAGATAAAAAAAGAAATAAAAAAGTAACATTTTTATATCATAGCCAAAACTATTGAAGAAAAATCAAGTCTAAAATTTCATGCATTGCATTCAATATATGTATTATAGTATAAAAATGTTTTGAGTCTAGGAAAAAATGAGATTATGATATAATCTCATTTTTTCCTAGACTCAAAACAGTTTTCGTTCACCGTAGATTGAATTTAAACGATTGCGCACCTAACATATATTTTTAAGATATGCATAGCGAGTTTATTTGCATTTAATATACATTTGCATTTACATAGAGTTTATAGAATTAATAACGGCAGGATATATCTTCTTGATTTGCGGAAAATCTAACAGCAAGATCGTTCACGCGAGCACGTGCGAGTGACGGTTTACTCGTATAACATTAAGTTGACCCCCGGCAACCCTCGCGTGGTGCGCCCATTAAATTGGTATTCTTATGAGATTTATAGGTATGCGTTCCATGACACACACAAGAGAACGTACGGCGTGGCTGTAAATTTAACGAACTCGCATTTCGTGCGGCCAAGATTTACGCTTTATCCACCGAGAGCATCGTTCTTCTTCGGCCTCGTGGCAAACGGTACGATGCCGCAAAAAGAGCCGCTTTACCGACCGATTGTACGCTTACGTACGGAAAGGAGAGAAGATAAAACCATCTCGGCGTTAGTGGTCACTTCTAATGTCTTCATCGTGTCTCTTTCTTCCCTTCGTTTCTTGCGCTCTCGCGTCCGTTTTTACCGAGATTAATTATGTTATCAGATCGGAACATTCCTGAGAGAATCTCGTTTTGCAGTCGGAAATGTGAGATTAACGCTTGTTAGTTGCAACGATGTTACGGAGACGAATAATAAAGTCAATCCAGTCAAAATTTTAATTAATTGAATTTCCACAAATTTTACGTAAGTTGCCGCTCTTTAATATTTACTTAATTTTAGACACTCGGTTGCACCAAATTATTTAAAAGAGCAATATAATTATTATTTGTAATTATGTATATTATTCTATTTCATTATAATTCAATTAATATATTCGGAGAAACTTGAACGCTGAAATGATAAACTAATAAGGATACTTATTTATTTTTTGTAATAATTGTCTGCGTTCTTTTTAATTTACGGTATTTAAATATCGCAAAAACGGAGCAATTCAAGTAAGGTAGCTTGTATGACGAAAATTAGATCCATTCGTTAAAAGCCTTGAATAAGGTTACATATTGTACGCGTATCATTCGCATTCGACGCGAAGTCGAGATCAAAACAACAAGATTAATTAGCGGAACGCGCCTTTCCCTACGAGAAACATTCATTTCGCAGCGATGCGCGTCATCGTTTTCCCCGAAAGTCATTGTCCTCGTTTTCATGTTTTTGTCCTTTTCTTTTTGTATTCCCGAAGATGGCACGCGCTGACAGGAAGCGCGCGGGGAGATAGCCGGTTATCATCCCGAGATGACGTGCCGCCCTCAAAGCGAGACTGCATTGCATGCACATGTACTGCATTACGATAGAAGCGACGAGAGTGTCCTTTTAAAATTTCATTCATTCATGCGCGCCGTACGACTCGAAAAACTGCGCCAGCTTGTGTCATAGATACAAAAAAATCACTGACACTCCGAACCATAGATCGCGAATGCAAATTTTTTAATCGCATCGAAGTAGCATCTTGTATAACATTGGACAGATAACAGATTGCTATCTTGTTTGATTATTAATTTTTCGTTAATTCCTTCAGATTTATTCTGGATTAATATCGGATAAAAATGTGACAGCTACTATAAAATATTCTCTCTCTTTTCACGATTTTTTAAATATTAATTTTTCTCTTTAAGATAACAGCTGTTTATTATCTTTAAGTTTCAGGTTTGGGGAGAATTAAAAGTTAATTTGAATTTGGGAAAAGAGAAAGGCTATAATTTAATAAATATTCGAGGATTAATAATCGATAAATCAATTTCCATTTTTTGCAAGAGAAAGTTTATTCAAAATCCCCTAAAATATTGCGAAGCTGGGATTATACCTCTCACATAAATTATCTCGTATTAAAGATTTATTTATACATCGAACATTAATTTCATATCTAATTCCCTCTCTCTCAAATTGATCCATCACAAAATCCGATGATACAAATGTACGCCATTGAAATCGCGCAAAATAGTTTACGTCAAAGCGGCATAAAATTGTCAAATTGCTTTCTCTCTCTCCTCCCTTCTCTCTCTTCATCAATGTATTCAATTTCGGCTTATTGCGCGCTCATACGTCATCATGTTCACACAGATTGTGCGAAAGGGGGAAACAGAAATCAAAGCCACGCGCGGAAGTTGCTCGTGTCGACCGTAAACCTCAAACCGGTAGGAAAGCGACACAGAGAGGTTTTGTCTCAATGATAAACCCAACATCGGACAATAGATCGACCGTTCTATAGAGATACAGCCACGCTGTGCGAATCTGTAAACCGTGAAATTATCCTGCCCGACGCGATTCATGAGATGCGATTTATGCAGATGATAACTGCCAACACGAGTTGATATCGCGGATAATGCGAGAAGTAGAAGGATTAAAAGTTTCAATTTTACATGTTGAATTGCACACGAACAAGCTGCTTTTCTTGTATGTGTTTCCCATATATGGGTGTATAAAAAGGGCTCGTATAAAAAGTCCTAGAGCGAATGACGGATGGATGCGTTTTATAATTACCAGGTGTCTGTAAGAAATTATATACGACGTGACCGAAAATGTATGATTACTTTTATACAATTTTATACTGAATATAAAGTGAATTCTGTAGGATAATTAATATTTTTTTTATTTAGATTCAGTTTGAAAAAACTTCGTTGCAAATAAAGAAACTTTAAAAGAATTATATTATTCTGAAGATAATAATAATCATAGAGAGACATGTAACATTAAAAAATAATAAATTTTTATCTAAAATTGCTATCTGAAAATAAAGTTTATCAAGAGACTTTATATTAAAAATTAAATAACGCGAAAAAATGGAGCAGACGAATATATAAAATTTCTATCAATGAAAAATCAGCTTCAATTTCATCGGGTTGTTTAAAAAAACTTTATATATCAAAGGAATATTATCCTCATTATCGAAGGAAATTCTTATGAACCATTATTTAAAAAGCTTAGTAGCATATTTTCACGTTAACCGAAAGACTCCTTGGCATCGCGAGAGAAGAGACCAGGTTGAAAATCAGCGGCTTGATCTCGCAACGCGTGATACAGCACCGTGACCGGGCCGGGTTAACGTCCCTCGAGCTAAATCAAGGCTCCCTGATACTGATCGGTCGATTTACAGCCATTACATCGACGGTTGACGACGCAAGACAGGCAGTCAGGCGAACGATTATACGAGACCGGGCGATTGAAATTCGCTCGTGCGTCGAGAGGACGCAATTCACGACGCTCGTCAGCAATTTCATTTAACGAAACCACTTTAACCCAGTTCTCTTATTTTAGATATGTGATATCTTTTCGTGACGGTTCAAGAATTGTCCCTTTATCGCCTATCTCGGCCGCCTTCGTGAATTCGCGATTACGCAACGTCGGAGAGACGAGAGTACATTGTGACCGACAACACGATGGACCCACTCTGCGTGTATCCCCCTTCCCTTTTCTTTGTCCCGTCCCCCTCATCGGCGACCTTTTTCACCGTCTTCCCTTCCTCTCGTCTCTTTCGGTCTTCTTTTTCTTTACCGCCTCTCGCCCGCATCTCTTTTTCATCTTTCGCCGTCAGATCCGAGGCCCCCGCTTAACCATCACGATGTCGCCGACGCTGACGTTAACTCTACGTGGGATGAGGTATACGCTAATTCATTACTCGACATTTTTTCTGACCCCGCAGCACGCGTATTCGTGAGGATAATGCATAGCCAGCATCGAGATACCGGTGCGTTTGCCGATTTTAATCTGTTAACTTGCCGAATTATTTACGAGGAATTTATCGCGGATGTTTAAGGAATACACAAGAAATTTGCAATTAATTAACACTGAGTCCTCTCGATATGGAATTTTAATTTTATGAATTTTTATTTTAATTTTAATTTTATAACGTTGACTGTGGTTCTTGTGTAATATTTTATAATCAAAAGGTTTGTAATCAGATTTCATCTTTATCATGGAATCTTTGAGACTTTTTCCATCTTCTGCGAGAATCACAAAAATTAAATAGAGATATTAAATATACTTTTTAATTTTTAATATTTGATATCCCTCATCATAATTAAAATAAGATAATAAAGATTTATTTTTTGTTCCGACAATTTGATTTGCCAAAATAATATGAATAACATGAAAGAAAAATGAAAAGAAAAATAATTGAAACAAATTATGCTAAAAATACATGTTATTCTTCAAATTCCAAACCTCAATTAACAATGTAATTTTCTAAATTTTATAAATTGCACCGAAGTTTCAAGGAACTCCCGTATTTGTGAGAAATTTTTAGAGTAAAAGTGAAATTGCAGAAGAAAAGAATGACCGCGAACAGGTGGACGAGACGACGCTGTCTTATTCCGGTGCGCCCCCGCAAGGACTCCGATACTGAGTATACTAACAATCAGCGGAGAAAAATCACTAGTTCCGAGCTCTCAAGCTCAATTGCCGACTATTTCCAGTAGTGACTAAGCCAGGTCGCGGCTCACGCGCGCGTGTGTACAAAGAGGGGGGAGCCGGAGGGGAAAGGGCGCGTATGTGGTAATAAAATTATAGCGAACGCAGTTACGGCGCCGTAGGCGGACGGGTCTGCAAGAGACGACTGCCCTATTTCAGACCTAACACCTTTCTCGCTCCCGTCATCTGTGCGACTTCTTACCGGAAAAATCTGGGAAGGAACTGTAAAGGGAGAAATGATTGATCCAGAATGCAATAGTAAAATGCATGCAGGAAGAGTATAACTCATGAATAAATTATCTAATCTTGCAAAAAATCTGCGTAAAATGTCTAAAAGATTTCTAAGAAATGTTCCAAAGATGAGGATGTTTAAATTGTCTGAATAGTTTCTCATGCATTTTATAGAAAACCGTTGAAACAAGCAACACTTTGTTTACTTGCGGCATAATTTACTTATTTTGTAGACATTGCAGTTGTGTATGTGTGTATTGGAAGTCTGTCTATTAGTCTGCAATCTATTGCAATAAGCGTCACGTAGATGGCATGCAATTGACGTTACTTTGTAGGCAGAGGGTCCTGGGTGCTTCCTACTGTGCTATTTGGCTGCGGTTGAGCATTTCGAGGAATTAAGCCGAAGAAAAGCTGCGAAAAGGCGGCGCGAATGCTGATGACAGAAGAAGCACTGTCGAAAGATACTTAAGCGATTTTGTAAAACACACTTAATGCAATGAATAAAAATCACAATTATCGAAATAATTTGAAATAATTCATCTTTATTTGACTTTGAACAAAAATCAAAGATTTCCAGTCTTGCAAAATGAACGTTTCTGTAAAAAAAAATACTGTTTTCTGAACAAATAACGCGCCTATTCAAAGTCTCTATTTAATCTAGCAAGAGCGACATCGTGATTTTAATTAACGATTCTATTGATATTTTTTTATCGAATGATATTTTGTGGAATATACGAATAACGAAAATTAATCGACTCTAAATTTATTTTGAAAGTGGATCTAATGTCTACATGTATCGTATTATTGCTTTTGAGAACAGAAAATAATCGAATATCAAGTTGCATAATCAAGTAACAGATAAACACATCCAGTTAATATCGGTTGTTTTGCCTTTCGTATTTTATTATTCCCCTTATATAGGCGTCGCGATGCAACGAGCGATCAAATACACAGTCCGAGTTAGCGAAATCCTGGTCACTGTTTTATTACATCCTCCGCGATCACCGCTATATTTGTCACATGCCTGGTAATTTTCCATAAAATGACTCTCTTATCGTCGAGTAGTAGTGTAACGTGCTTAAAATACAGACTCCGCCACTTACATGAAACCCCTCTCCCCCTTCCCACTCCCCGCGTCGCTTCTCCCCTTTATGACATTTCGCGTACGAACGAAACGCGATGCGTAACATTCCGTTTTTCAATCTCGAGAGCTTGTGTGCGCGGATTGTTTCGAAATTACTGCGAGAATAATTTGAATAATTTCGCAAAACACACGACAATCATCCCTTCGATAACGGGAGAATTAAAATTCAACCTTTCGCCGAATCTCGCACTCTATCGAAAGAGAGAAAAGAAGAATCGACAACCATACATAAAGTCCCTCTCTAAAAGGGATGATGCATCAAAATCGCACATGACTGCAGCAAAATTTCAATTTCGCGATTTAGAGCTGGCTTTTTTCGTTTAAGGCGAAGGTGCTGCATAGCACATGACACAACGTGGGTGCCGCTACAAGAATGCATGCATCAAGCATCATATGAGGTGCACACGCGTGCACATCTGGCCGATGAATGGATCGACGAAACAAATCGCGAGCCAGTCGAACCGGTCGTGTCAACGGGATGTACCGCAAGATCGCGAATATACGCAAATTGACGTGAAAACATCGTCCCCCAAATTACATCCGCGATTCCCGACTTAATTACCTGTCACGGTCGCGATCGATCAAGATATCGATCGAATAGGATTAATGTGTCATCGATAAAATGTGTCTTGGAATATTAATTAAAACGGTGTAATGTGCGCATTTCGGATACATGCGATTTTCGACGGTTCAGATTTTGCAAAAAAAATATTCGACTTTGAATAGAATTTTAAAAAAATATATTTTTTTTAAATATGGATTAATATGACACGAAAAACTCAAGTATCGAGCTGCGATTTTTTTATAATTCCATGACCATTCGCAAAAAATCAGTGCATTACGAGTTTAATACATACCCCACTAACTATCCCGGCCAGGCAAACTGCGGATGCGATGAATCTGAAAGCAGAAACGCGCAACATTTATATTTTGAAAAATTGCATGGATTAAGTAGACTAAAGAATAAAAGAATGAATCGAAAATGAAAAAAGTGTGAAAAAATAAAAATAGATAATCTTTCCTTAAAAAAAAAATTCCCCGATAGAATCTTGGCAAACTATTGTCGTTAAATTAAAATATCAAAAATTAATTTTGCAGCATCACTTGAGAGAAAAATCATCCTACATATCACTGTAATTTTCGCGCGAGTCAATGTTGAGAGTTCAAAGTGCGGTGTACACGATTTCGCAAGGTGCTGCTTCTACCTCGCGGAGGATCAACACTGTCATCGAGGCAAGGAACGGAGTAAATATTCATCGCTAAAATAAAAAAGGAGAAAAATCTCGGCATACACGTACTCACGCACACGCGCACGTACATTACCCGGAAGAAAAAAATGCGAGCGAGAAGCGAGGAATCACACGGGTGGCACGATTTGCGGCTGCGTCGAGGCTCGACACCGGCAGGACGATCTCCTGCGCGCACGCGAGCTCGGCTCGTTTCGTTCGCACCGCTCGCGGTCGTCCTTGACGTCCTCTCGTCTTTCCGCGGAAGCTCGCGCGCACCGGGGGTGAAACTATCCCCCTCCGTACTGGATGAGAGACGCGTCGGGCGATGAGCCAAGAAGAAAAACGGGCGACAGGCGAGAAGGACCCAGAAGAGGAAGAAGAAGAGGCAGACGAAGGAGAAGACGAGGAGACCGAAGGCGCGACGGAATCTCGGCGAGGGAGAAAGAAAATAAAATCGGTAGAGCAAACTTACCGCAATCCCAACCGGGTCATGTCGACCTCCCTATTCCTCGACGGGTCTAGGGAGCCGAGTAGCACAGGCTTAAAGCACGAGCACCGCACAGACAGGCCAGTCACAAAATATCGCGCGGAACCGGGCACCGAGCGGACCGATGGTGTGTGCAGACCGTCCCATCCAGGGAGGGCTCTGAATGGACTCCGGGTGGAGGGAAGGAAGGAAGGTGGAGGCGGCCGTCGCGCCGAGCCACGCCAGCGCTAGAATTCCTCCGCCGAAAGGACCGGGCGAGAAGAAGAGAGAGCCTTCTCTCGAGCCTTCCGCGACGAGCGACGTCCGCTCGTTTTTCCCGACGTCTACGGGGGATCGTCCCCTCTTCTCTCTCCTTCTATCTCCCTGGTCTTCTCGTTCCTGCGAGAAGAGAGTGCGATCGGCTCGCGTCTCCTGCTTCCCTGCCTCCAGCTAAACTCTGGATCCCGAGACGGGAAGAAGAAGAAGAAGTCGACGAAGAAGAAGAAGAGGAAGCAAAAGGTAAAGAGAACGCGAGAGGAAGGAGAGGAAGGAACGAATAGCCGAATCAACGGAGTCAACCCGTCTCTCGTCGGGGTTGGTAGGGGAACGAAGAAGAAACGACCGAAGAGAGAAGAGAAACAGGAGGAGGAAGAGAAGGAGGTGGTAAAGCGCCGCTGGCCGAGCTCTCCGCTCGCTCGCTCGCGCGGTCGCGCGTCGCACGAGGACTGTTGCGCGGCCGCGAGGGACCCTACCGGTGTCGGTCGCGCCGGTTTCGAGCCGCCAAGCCAAGCCGAGCCGAGCCAGCCCGAGCTTTACGGAACTCGATCGTGTCGCGGGGCAGAGCGGGGCCCGCTTGTCCCAGGGAGTCCGCGCCACCGCCGAGTATCCGACGAGCGCGCAAGGATACAGGCACTTGGGACAGAGAGAGAGGAAGAGGGCGAGCGAGGAGGAGGGAGGAACGGAGAGAGGAAGAGGAAGTGGAGAGGAAGAGAGACGGAGCGTTTGCCTCCTCCGCCGCTTTCAGGCCTGCCTCGTGTCCGTCTGTCTGTAGCGCCGAGCGATCAGGAGGACGGGCCAACCGGGGGCCGTCTGTCTGGCCCTTCGACACGCGGTGCGTCGACAGGCCGGCCGACGACGACGACGACAACGAAGACGAAGACGAGCTTAGCGGCGCGGGATACTGTCGTGTGCTGAGCCGCACGTTGCCTCTCTCTCGGGGATCGCGAGAGTCACCCGGGCGCAGGGATCAGGAGCGCGGATTAGGTGAGGCAAAAATACCTCGGGATCGTCCGCAGGACTTCAAGGTTGCCGCGGACGACATAGGCAGAGAGGAGGAGGAGGTGGTAGAGGAGGACCCTAGGCCGACACGATGCGGCCCAGGGCCCCGACAACGTCAACAAACATCGGCGACGAGGACCGCGGCATCTCGCGGCTGGTCTCCCCGCTCGTCCTGCGAATCACCTGCGTCCTTGCCCTACTGGTGCTCGCCGCCACATGGATACCGGTCGCCGAGGCTGTGGTGAGTGCGAAATACCCTTGAGATGTATCGCGTGCCGGGCGATGTTCGTGGTGCGGATCCTTTTGTTTTCGCCGATCGCTCGAAACAAATCCGATGATCCCTGGCATTAATGAGGGATGCTTTAATGGTGTTCCGCGAATACTAGAGGAAGATATAGATCAAAGGTCGATCGAGTCAGGTGGATTCCGTCGGAAAGATTTGACGATGGTGGGGAACGATAGAAATGTCAGTTCAAAATCCGCGTGAATCGGAGAACCGGAAATTGAGTGCGCATCATATTAAGTATAAATCGTTGTAATGAATCTTTACGCGGCGAATTCTTACGTCTCGATCGGATTACCTCGGATTTGTTTTCGGAGCCGTCGATATTGCGATCGTAGCCGGCAGGAATTCGAGAATCGTGGGTTGTGATTGCGTAATCAATTGAAAATAGCCGTCTCTCTTGCTAATTACCTTTTCATCGTGATATGCGCGTATTTTTTGACGTACATTTAATGCAAAAACTAATATTTTTAAATTTAATAGTTTCTTTAGAGATAATATGTTTTATTATTTTAAATACTTTTCCTGAAAAATGATTAATTTTCAGTGCGATACATTAATTTCTGCAAAATAGTTATCGCGATTTCGATTATTTTCTGCATTTCTCATTCGGCCATGTTGGAATCGCCATTTTGAATTCTGATATCAAAGTCGACAACTTTAAAATCCTTTAAACATCAAGTTTGATAAAAATTATTATACTTCAAATTTAATTTCTTTTTTTAATATCTTATTATTTTTCTTAAAAGATATATTCTACGTAATACTTTAGATAAATCAGATTATTAAGTAATAGTCACAGCAGCTTTTATTAATTTATATTCCATGGTTTTCTTTTTTATCATCTCGAAAAATGAATCAAGCGCAAAAATCAGCTGTCACTATCATGCATATAGAAAACACGATAAATCTCTGTAGAAATCATTTCTATACAGAAACATTTATTTTTATCAAATTTTATTTGTGATTTATTTATAGTGGTATTTGTAGTGGTCTATTTATTTGATAGATCGTGACATATAGTGCCATTTGAGATATAACGTCAAAATTGCTTCATTTACTTTCAAATTGATTTTCTTTTCTTTTTCAACGAGTAAATGACTACATGATTTAACACTAAAACGGCTTAAAAAATAATTTTCTAAAATTATATTAACACAGATTATTTATATTTTTTTATAATATATATTCATAATATATCAATGTATGAGATTTTATAAAATTTTGCTAAAATATAATTATATTCATCATACATTGAATTTTCTAAATTTGTTTTACACATAAAAAAAATTGGAAAATATAATTTGATAATTAAAGAATTAATCTCTCTCTCTCTCTCTCTCTCTCTCTCTCTCTCTCTCTCTCTCTCTCTCTCTCTCTCTCAAACACACACAAAATATCTATCATAAAATCTTTGTTTATATTTTCAAGCACATTACATAATTAATTTTTCCTTGTTTTTCAGTACCAAATTTTTCACTAACTACAAGTCGATTTTCTTGTTATTTTCCTTCATTCATAAAATAGGACACTATTATTCTACTTGGCAATCAACTCTCGACCGTTTCAGTGTTAACGAATGTAGGTGTGTTTTGCTAACCTAACGGATGACTATGCTCGAGAAATAGTCTAATATCGTATCATATCTGGGACAACTTCTTTCGCTCTTAGATAAGCTCTATGTATGAATATAATTCCAGTCTTTCGAACAATGCGTGGGAACGCATTGTCGACGAGTGCTTTAAATGCCGATATCGTTGGTATGTTTTTACACCACGATGTAAATATATAAAAATATTCATCAAAATAAGATAAGAAATAGAAACTAGAAAAAATACATACATGATTACGTATACGTTATGTAAAATGTATGCCATTTTGTTATCTTAACAAAGTATTGATGAGACAGTTACTTTCTATTTCTAAATGCGTCGTTACACACTTGATACATATTGTATGTGCTTAATAGAGCGAAAAAGATGGCATTCGAATTTCTTTTCATATCTAAAGGCGTTATTGAATTGCACTGTGTCACCTATAAGGTGATTCGAAATGTGTAGCTCATAATACATACAGCTAAAATATCAGAATAGATTACAAAAAATTATTTTACTACACATATGATAAAAAAATAAATTTTTATTAACTTTTATCTGTTTTAATATTAGCTTCAATATTGACAATTTGCAATTTTAATTAAATATTGATAAGAGAAGCATATTTGTTTTTATAATATATGAAAATAATATATATATTGAGACAAAAAAAATAGTATCAATATTTTCGAACATAGTTTGCAATGAAATAGAGCTATAATCTTTTTTTTTTATACATGTGATATTTTTTTTATATATGTAATATTTATCTACGTAAAAGATATGTCTATAAAAAATTCGATGAAAAATTAATTCATGACTCGAATCGAAACAAATCAATTTCATGGAACTTCGTGGGTGGTAAATGACGAATGCAGCGTGATTCCGCCCTATGAAGTACAACGTGCATTTAACTAGTACAAAATTTCGTGATATATAAACCGGTTCGTGTAGTGATCGGAGAGAAGATCGAGCGATGTGTAACGGATGATTAAATCGGGCGTGAAGCCGATAGTAATGCAAGAGCCCCACGTAGAAAGCGTTCATCAGCATGACTTTGAGTGCGTCGTGTAATCCGAGAGCCTGAAATTGCGGCTATTTGACATAATCTCGTTGCAAAACGAGACATTACAGTATCTCGGTTAATCGATGACGAGGCATGTATACTTGCACGCTGACCGCAGGGTAACGCTTTTCCATTCTGGCTATGCAAATTTGTGTGATATCGTGTATGTGATTAACATCCTTCAAGCTATAAAATTCGAGGCTGGCATTTTAAGCAATTATTTTTCGACGAAGGAATTAAATACATAATTAAAAATAATGAACATGTAGTTTATTAATGAATTTTCTGAGAAATATTTTCTCAAGGAAATTGATATTTTATTGAATTACACGCTGGTAATATAAATATGATTATTACTTATTATTTACAATTACATACAATAAGAGGATAATTAAATAATTAATAAAAGGATAATTAATAAAAGTTTACTCAAATTTTATCTGTGACTGCGAACAATCTTCTTCTCTCTGCAATACATTTTTATATCATATAGTAATAAATTAATTACTTTTTAAAAAATATTTAGTATTAATCTATATATAATTTATGCAATTTATACAAGATAAGATTTTTTTGCCACATACTTGGACGGTATCGTTAAAGTCACCCAGTAGACAAGTACGTGGGCGATTTCGACGCCCGAACAGAGGACGCATTCGTTGCGGAAAACATGAAAGAAAATATTCGGCACAAAAGGGGGAGGGGGAGGAAGATAGGGGCGAAATGCCAGTGCCCGGTAGTCGAAGAGGGATCGCATTTTTATGCCTTTTTTGATCCCCTCGGACGGGTCACTCGCCATTATACCAAAGTCATTCAGAATCGTGAGAATCCGCTTCCTAGCGAAAGTTGAATCGCCTCCCGACGAATCCAACTAATATATCACGAAGAAATATTACGCAGACTTACAAACTGTGTAACGTTTAGAGTTTATTATATTTTTTCAAATATTTTCTATAACTAAATAATTCTTATAAAATTTATAAAATTTTTTTAACAAGTAAAAATAATTATATGTGTGTGTGCATAAATATGTAGGAGACATCTGAATTACGCCCATACGAATTACTCAATACTATCTTTCGTTCTGTATTTTTTCAAACTTTGAATGAACTTTTGTATGGAAATGTAGTAATAATACGATATATTATCTTAATCTAACACCTCCAAACTATACTTGTAACAGTTATTTATTTTCGAGACGATGTAAGAGCTCAGTTAAAGATTTGTTTGCGTAGGTTTTTATTACTAAATTATTCAGCAAAAATCAATATTGTTATGCTTTGTTTAAGCTTTTCTTCCTGATGCTCATGGAATTATTTAAATTTATTTTACGAGCCATAAAAATAAAGTTAAAACAATATATTGATATTAAAACATAAAGAAAGATTGAAAACCAATATGTAAAGTATTGGGTAGTTTATGTAACAAAAAAATAGGTAGTGAAATATATATATGTATGTACAGAAATATCTCAATTTTATCAACTAAAAAAATAAATTTAAAAAAATAAACTGAGAGATAGCTAATTTTATCCATATATAATATTAATATAAAGTAAAAAAGAAATTGCATAACTTTAGAAATATCTAACGGCGATAAAGATATTTTTGTAATTGAGAATATGATAAAATAATTTACCAAAACATAATATATAGGTTGGCGAAGAATTGTAGGAAAAGAGTCTCCAGTTGTTGCGATAACGATAAAGCTTTCCTGTTGTCTTTCAAAAAAGATAATTATTGCGGGATGAGGCTGTAGCTCCATTCAATTGCTCGTTTTGCAGTCGAAATATGACCAAGCACCAGATAGTCGAATATCTATCCTATTTATATATTGTATATTTTATATGTTTGTGAGGTATCTATTTTTATAAATAGTCCCTCATAAGTTAAAATTAACAATCAGAAGAATTTTATAATGAAATGATTTATATGTTTTTTTAAAGAGAGAAAGAGAGAGCCGCGAAATATTTAATATATATTTGATATGTATTTTTTATCACTTAAATCTATTATCGAAAATTTTCAGAATAATAATTAAATCTTTATAATATTGTTAATATGTATTATTTTTTTTAAAGTCAAGTTTTTTTACAGATGTTTATTTTATGATATTTGATTGGATATAATGAATAGTTATTAAAGAACGAAATATATTAATGCAAGAAATGTGAATTTAATCGATAAGAAGAGAATACATAGGCTTTTGTGGCTGATTCTTGTACCATAAACTTACACCCACCGCGTCAATATTTCGAAATATAATATATCGCTGTGCGTGGTTTCCCGAAATATGTTCATTCAAGCTTCACAGCCGCGAAATATGTAAAACAGTTCTACCTACGCGCTTACGAACGGAAGATATGAAATTCTATTTTAGGCTTTCATAGATCTATTCTTTTTACAAGGATAATTTTATCATACACGAGAATAATTATTACTTTAAATTTAAAGCACATGTATTGCAGAGAGCATATTTTTTGCTAAAATTTAAAGTTTTCTTTTGTTTCTTACGCAAAGTTATAGGGGGAGTTCCCCTAGTAGCGGACACTTAGGGTTTTTCGTAGATAAATTAAAAAAATGTATTTTATTTCTTTTATATTTTGCATTAATTATTAGTTAACAATATTAGAAATGAGAATAAATGAACGGAATAATCAACTTTTCTATAATATAATATTTAAATCAGTGTCAAACTTTGGTATAAAATTTTGTACGATCTTGAAGTGGCGCCTAGTACCGGACATGGTTAAAATAGATCCCCTAAACACCGTATAACTTCAAAATAATTTATAATGATCACAAATATAATTATCAGAACACTCAAGGATATCAGCATATGCCTCGTGAGCCCATTCCTAGCAGTTGGAGCATTGAATTCAATCTTTTACATTGCTCTCTAGGCAAACTACACAGGTAGTATCATCATTTGTATGTTTAGATGTTAGTGTTCTAGTTTTCTTTATATTCTTTGATCGATTCGTCTTTTTAAACTTATTTCTTCACAGACATGCAATACTGACATTTTTAGTGTCTGGCAAGGTTAGAACAAAATATTCTGTCCGAGCCAGGGGACAAAAAATGTATTAAAAAATAACGAATTCGTAAAAACTAGTTTACTTTATGCAAAAAGCACATAGATATTTGAAAACTATTTATCAAAATACTTCATAATACAAGAACACGTATTGTAGATAACAAATATTCGTAAGTATGACCTGTTTCTAAATTATACAATGCAACGTTTTATCTTCAAACGCATCGATTAACAGTTCTCTTAGCTTGCGTATGTAAATCTGGAGTGTGTCGCATCCTGCACGTGGATCACTATATTCTCTCCGCCTTATCACCGAAATAACCACCTAATCGCGTTTTTATTCGCATAGATATGACATATGTCCAGTACTAGGTGCCGTCCGGCGCTAGGGGAACTCCCCCTATATTCACAACTTAATTTGCTTTATTATGTAATGATGCATTTTTAACATTCCATTGAATGACATCATAATATTCATGTAATTGAACCTAACACGCTATTCACACATCGCTTCCATTAACCTTCCGCTTTGTTATGATATCTGATAGATTGTGATGATAGAATGAGAATGCGACAAGTAAGATACTTTACAGCAATTATGTTTCGTATTTGAAAGCAAACCTCTCGATGCGCTTGTCTAAGCGGGATGATATAATATGGAATGCGTCATGGCAAAGAAAGGAAAAGCCATTAGCGGTCGATGACATTCGCGTCTTATAATTAAAATGTTACGTCATTTAATCGCAAAATAGTCTAGGAATATATTTTTCGAAATAAATTGCCAATTATTATATGATTAGATTAAATATAAATTAATTTCTTTCGCGAAAAAAAATATATATGCATAATTTTTTATTTTTTTTTATAGCTATAATAGCATATAAAATTTTATTGAAAATACATAGCGCTCAAATTGCTCGAAAAGCAATTTATTACTTGAAATGCGTTATATCGCGCGCAATATTATTAATGCAATTACATAGACTTCAAACAAGTGACATCATGCTTTAAATTAATTTATTACGAGTCCGTAATACAGCTGTTATTGACTTGCTTTTATGATCCAAGCAAAGTTAAGACACACACAATGATAATTATTTGAGCTTTTACTTTATTAAAAATTTAATTTACTTTTTATTTTTTCACACAAGTTATAATCATGCGGAAAATTTGTCGCAGAACGAAGTCGGAGATCATTTTCTGTTAATTGCAATTACAGACTTATGTATGCAGTACTGTGTGTGCAGTCACGTCTAATTTATTTAAAGAAACACTCTCATCGATAAGCGCGAAATAGAAAGCAGATAAACGATTCACAATTATCAATGACACGTTTGTCTTTAATAGCTGAAAACTGAGATCATCGTAACGCCCACATCATGGATTAATATCAGACGTATATAATAATGCATGCATTTAAAATTGCATAGACTCGTATTTACGATCGTATTATGTGTCGATAATTATAACTCTTCTGGAATTAATAGTGTCAGAATTGCGTCTTCAATTTCCAACAATTCCTCATTTATTTTATTATCTTTTCTTTAAGTATTTGATTTAATTACTTATTATAACTTCTATAAGAAGCTGTATTTCTAGATTCTTATAATCAAAAATTGATTTTTACGCGAGATAAACAAAAAAAATAAAAAAAAGTATTCCAATCTGTCATTTAAATAACATTTAATTTAAAAAATTAAATATAAATGAATTAATTTTTTAAAACTTGTCGGAATTAATCCTGAATCTTGCAAGTTAACGATAGTATTTTCCATGTTAACGATGTATTTTCCATGTTATTTTACGATTCCGACTCGGAATCGTAAAATTTGCTTGTAGGACTATTTTTGACGAAATACGAATCGCTCGAAAGTTCTAGCTATTTTTAGAGTCGCATCGAACGAGCGGAGTTAATGTTTACATGATTGCAACCGAGAATAACGGGATGTAGGAAGGGGAAGAGGGAGAGGATTACCTCACGATAAAATACAAATTAGCTTCAGCGGGCTGACATAGCTATTATTGTCTCGTCAATTTAGTGACAATGTAGGCACGATGATTGTCAATGACATCACACGTTGCTGTCACTTATTACGCACATGTATAATCCATTATTGAAAGTGATCGCATTTATTCTAATGCGTTACTATTTAATTTCCCCCATAGAAATAATAAAAACTTTTCATTGATATTTATGAAAAATGCATTTACTTAAGAGCTTTAAAATTGCTCTTATTAAATAAACCATATCATGCCTAAATTTAAACTTTGATTGTCAATCATGTTTAGAATATATTGGTTTTTAAAAATATAAAAATCTAATATCTTTAAAGATTTTAATGAAATTTTATAGAATAGATAATTTTTATTTATATTTCCTTATTTATATTTCCTTATTTATATTTCCTTATATTTCCTTAGTCCCTTTTTATATAAATCTTTTTTCATTTATTTTAAACGTTATTAATAAATGTCAATGAAACTGCATAATTAATCATGACATAATTGAGACTGAATTAAATCTGTTTTCTTTTTCCGTGGTTGGTCTTTCACGCATGACGCATCCCATATGCCACGCGTTAAGACGAAAGCAGGAAAGCGGTCAATAGTGGCTACTGACATGTTCATGTTAAATGGTTTTGGAGTATGATGTCATATGTATGAGCAGACGGCTGTCTATACATATCGCAAACCGCAGGCGTGGAATAATGTTCTCAAGGCGACTGCAAACATTAATTTGCATCGCGCATTGCGCGACATTAATCTTTATCGTGAACAATAACAGTATAAACAGACGTATAAATACACACTTAGGAACAGCTGTCGGTTGATAAATCGTAATAACTTGCATACTCGCAATTAATATTAGCTTAAATTTATTATTTTCGAAAATAATAAATTTAGTTTCGATTGAAAAAAGCAGAAATCGTGGGGACTTTACTAAATCGTTTTTAATTCCTTCTGTTTTATGCATTTGTATGTATATTTTTTAGTATACTTAATTTCTGTCTATTAACAATTCATCGTTTTATGTTATATTTTCGGTTAGAATCTTTTGAAAGTTTGTATGGGATTTCCTGGCTTTGAGGATCTCTCTGCTTCACGCCAGCTGGCAGATGTAACTCACTGCACGGCAGTGTGGGCGATATCCCGTGAATGATACCCCTCTAACATAAGATTACCGATTGGAAGGCATGAATGAAAGGCTTCGGTCAATTCGATGAATGATGGTTCAATTAATTATACGTGTTATGATTTGCAGCGCGCTGTTTTGCAGCTGCAGTGCCGACAGCCTCTGCGAATCCCGTCTCCAGTTTCATCACGTCAGCTTAAATTCTAGCACTTGATTTATTTATCGTTCGTCCGAATAAATCCTAATTATGTATGACGTAACGATCAATTAATTCGTTACAATCGCCCGTAAAGGAAAAGACGCATGATCGTCTGAGACGCGCACGTATAATTTTTTGCAAAATTTTATTTTATTTTTTTTGCCATCGCATAATAAAGAATTTATGTAATTTTAATTCGCGCGTAATCTCGGATTCCTATAGTTGATGCGTTTGTCGTTAAACGTGCGTTAACTCTCTCTCGCTGATATGTACTTTCGCTGGCCGCAAACATTTGCTCCGCCGCGAATGAACGCTTCATTGCGAGCGATAAACGCGCGATAATGTAATTCCTCGAAGCTCATTTTCAGGCGGATGCTGCGCGGAGCGAGAGTTCCCCTCAATCGGCTCGGAACTAGTGATCTCTCGTTCTCTCCTAAATCGCGGAATTATTATATTACTATCAATCGGCCGTCGATCTTGCTCTTGTCTTCTGTGAAATGAGGCCTCGGCGCTATCATGCCGAATGTTATCCAGGGGCACCGTGTAATTCAATCACGAACACGACCTTAGCTTACACGAGTGACCGCGTTATGAAAAATGATATGCTTGATTCGATAATCGCCGATTAATTTCTCATCATTGTCGTATCAGAACTCGTCTCATTAATTCGAAAGAAAATATGTAGCAAAAGTAAAAAACAATCCTGTTTCTTAAAATAATTTTTATAATTAATATTTAATTAATTTTAATATTTAAATAATTTTTATATTCAATATTTAATTATAATTTTGCAATTATAATTTTATCATTTCATATGCATTTTATTTTCTACCACAAGATAAATATATTATATTATCGTGTCGATGTAGCATAAATCTATAAGAAATTTTATAGGGTAACCCTGCCAACAGCTGGCAACGATAAAATCCGCGCGCACTCGGACTTCATTAAATTCGTGGGTCTCTGAATCAATTTTTTTTCCTTCCTTTTCCCCTCCCCTTTTTCTTTCATGCACACATATACCGAGAATTCGTGGCAGGGCGTGGGAGCCGAGAGGAGAAGAGCGGGCACGTGCGATTGGAATATATAACGGGTTATCGCGCAACAACCATAAACGGCCTATCCTCCTTCACCCTCGAGCTCCCGTCTCTTATCAGCGATTGTCATGCTGAACTGCTTCATTCACGTCTGTAATAAATAATTTTGGAGCGTGATGTCACTCGATAATTGCTGTACATATTCGGCAAGATCGTATTAATATGAATTATAGTGGATACAAAGTTTTTTATTAATCTTTATTTATATACCAGATGATGTAATAAGTAAATACAAGACAAGAATATGATATCGCTCAATATATTGTAAAAATATAATATGCAAATATTAATTTATTTTTAAGCTGATTAATGAAGTCTCGATTATAACGTTCGATTATAATGTCAGCGTGATGGTTTTATTAATAATGACAGAATGATTCGACATTATAAGCATTTGACTTTTTATCTTCATTTTCGGCTTTAGATTTTGCATTTTATACGATAAATGATTAAGAAATTTAAATGAGGAATAATCTTATGAGTGAGAATTGGGGTGATCGTTCCCTAAAATTCGATCGGATATATCTTATCTGTCACTTATTCAATCTATGTGGGACACTCAGGGGTGGACGCAATATCTCTTGCGAAACGAGTAACCTCGATACAGCTATCGGCGAATAAGCTGCGGGAGTTCAAGGGGTTAGGCACGATGCGTAACACTTTTCCTTTGAATCGGGTGCGTAAAACCCGAAGAATCCGATTCGTGGCTTCTCTCTATATGTCATACGTTCTTCTACTTCTCGGAAGAGAAATGGTTTCCCTCGGGAGTAATCGGTTTATACGCCGGGAATCTATTTTTGTATAGGAATCATGCGCGCTGCCCGGGGAAAGCTTTAACACTTTCGTGGGTAGGTGACCTGGAACATTTTAAAATAGTATCGTTCATGTCTGGAAAGTCGATAGCTTTCAAATAGAGACTGTATATCTCAGAATTTCCGATCTTAATTTCAATAGCCGATTGTCCAGGGGATTTCAAGTAGATTATATCTTAAAAAGAACATCGAGATACTTGTGCATTATATAATCATATTATATAACGGATTATGTCTAGATAATAAATTATTTCCGTAAAAGAAGATTAAAATAATACTTTAATAATAATAATAATAATAATTTAATACTAAATAATTTAATAATAATAATAATTTTTTGCTAATAATAATTTACTCAGAGACCTGTAATCATACAATTTTTATAAGAATAGTTTAATCTTATATTGATTTTAAATTCTCATACATTTTAGATTAATTAAAAAAATATTTTCTACCATATGAGTTAATAACTCAATTCAATGAAAATGAAAAATACCTTGTATTTCATGCTCACATCAATGAAATTTCTCCAGCTCATGTCAAATTATCTCTCACGTTGTATCTCTGGCTGTTCAACAAATCGCTTCGCGCCTACCAATCTCGAAAACAACATCGCTCATCTTTACGATGGTCGTTCTATAGGAGAGAGAAAAACGAGTTGTGTCACGTTTTTCGGGCTTTTGTTTTTTGAGTGCGATTAACTTCTCAACGGGAACCGATTCGAGAATTCCTCTCGCGGCCCCGGTGAACGCACCCCCGGATATCGATTACGTGCCCCAAAAATAGGGCGGCTGCATATCCGTTTCTATTTCCGCGGCAGTCGATATATATCCATCGCGTAGCGTACTATGCGAGATATTTTTCTCTCTCACGTGTCGCCGATAAATTAAGCCGGGAAAGTAGATCGGCCAGTGGCGATGCTACATTCCCTGCATCCAAAAAGAAACGAGATCAAGTTTTAAGAAAGAACGCGAGAAGAAATACAGATCGTAACTCTTATAATTTAATAACACGTATAAGAAAAGTGCTATCTTACTATCTTTAGCAAAACGCGAACAGTTTGGGAAGCACCTTAAAAATTGTTATTTAATATTAATTAAAATTATAATTGTAATAGAGGTGAAAATTTTTATTAACTTTACCTGTATTGTAAAAATATTCAATATTATGTTTAAACATTTATTTCAATGCATTTAAACTTTAATTTAATTTCTCAATGTTTGTCGAGAGTTAGAATAAAAATTAAATTAAATTATAAAGCAAATTTTTAATTCAATTTAATTAAAATTCAAGAATTTCTGACGTCAATGAAACTTCTATTTTTTCTGTAATTGATCAATATTTCAATTAATAATATTCTTGGCGACAATCCTAACTAAATAATAATAATAATAATATATACATATATACAATTATATTTTTAGATGTTAATCGAATGAATAATGTAAAAAATGGACATGGACTTGCTGACGCGGCTAATAATCCAACGTCCCTGAATCGGATCATAGTCTCGATAAATTATTGCACTTTCGAAATCACGCTGGGGTCAGCGACGAAGGAGCTGATGATCGCCCGCGTCGATTAATTAAAGGCGGGAGTTGGGCGAGTACGCTAAAATCTGGCATTTGACCTGCGATGAAAACGCGTGCGATCGATTAAAATTGAACGAAACGCTAAGTGGTAAGCTGCGTCGCTGCGTGCAGTCCATTTACGCAACGTGTAATGCGCGAAACCTTGCTCTTCACCCGTGGATCTGCGATGTTTTTCTTTATGACTCGATGTTATCTATGATCTATTTTAGCATCTGATGTCACAAATGGTGGGAAATAAACCGAGCGCAATTCTCTTCGAACATTATCATGATTTATAACGCTCAATGTTGACATATTATTCTCAATTCTCATTAATCTACTAATCCTGATAGTTTCAATCATGTTTCTTCGAACATGTATACGCATATTTAATTATCTCAAATTATTTTATAGACATCTTGTATATAATTGTGACTTTTAATTACATTCGAAACTTTATAATCTATAATGTGATATTATTTTTATTATTACATTTCTTTATATGAAATTTAAAACGGCACTAAAGTAATAATTTTCAAGAATTTCAATATTTATTTTTTTTTATTATCTATCTTTTTATCTTTTTATTTCTTTTAATTTCAATATAGTGCTGATATAATCCATACTTTATTAAACTTGGTATAATAAAAATTAATATTAATAATCAGATTTTAAACTTCGACCCCTATATTCATTTTTTATTAAAGTAACGTTTTAGATTAAATTTAGATTTAAATTTTAAACTGCATGAAACGTTTATAGAGTTATAAAGATAAACAATAATCTATTTTTTTCACTACGAAAAGAGGGAATATTTTCCAATATTTTTTTTCAAATAAGATTTTTTAGTCACAAATAATGCAATTAAATATATTTACAATATTCTGTCGCGGAGCTAAATTACGAGCTTTCATGCCGTATCAATACTTTACGGCAGAGAAGAGTCACAAAAAATTTCATGCCAGGATGCATGCATCGCAGTGTTCGTTAACTCCGGAGATCATAAATCATTGACAGCGACCCATCTCTCGCTTGTGCCACAAACTCATCCCACACATTCTCGATTATACAATTTTTTTGCCGTTATTTTCAATATCAGGGTCATTTATTATACTTTGATATAAAGAAAAACAAAATCTATGCAAAATATCTTATAATAGAAAAAATAATTAAATGTTTTTCTTATTTGTGAAAAGTTTGATTTTTCAAAATTCTCACACACACACACATGGTAATTTGAATATATCTATAAATTTAATCTTTTACAAATGCTATAAATTTACTGCGTAAAATAAGAATAATTTTATTAATCACCATTAATTTACTAATTAATCATACGAGTAATGTAAAAAAGATTTTACACTACTTCATATATTCATGTATGATGTCTCACGTTGAGCAACATCATTGGGTCATTTATGAAAAAATATCCCGTAATTCACAATTATGCAACGTTTATTGCACAACATAATTAAAAACGCGACATAATTTCTCAAGGTATTAAAAAAATACGCTCAAAATATAAATTAAATCGAACGATGTTGCCCATCTTTCAGCGAATTCCTCTTAGGTCGAACGAAAATCGATATTATTTTGATGAGTTTAGATATTGCAAATACATATGATCTTCATTTATGTGAATAATAAATTTATTTCTTTAAATTATATTTACAAAATTATATAACATAATATATTGTCTATGTATTGCAAAATAATTCTTGAACTACATGATGTTCATAAAAAGTGCTTATTTTAATTGCTTCCCAGATTATAAGATACAGAGGTATTTAAAGAATTTTAAAATTTAATAGTAGAAAATTTATTTAACAACGTAAACAAAAATTTGTTATTTTTATGAGAATTACACTCTATAAAGTATATATAAATAGAGATTACAGCAAAATTATTCAATCTTGTTCGCAATGAAGTTTCTCGCACGCGTTCAAAATATATATATTCCGAATATTCTTGCAGTTTTCAAGCAGGATCGCGCGAGATAATACTGTTTGCGCGATATCGATAGCGAGATCAGCGCTCGCGGCTCCAACCATGAATTCTCGATACTCCTCGAGATCCTCGATCGATCCTTCAAGGATGCTGCGGAGTATCTCCGGTTCATCTCGTTTAACCGCAAAGGGGTCGACACGTGGAAAAGGAAATCTTCGCAGATACTTTTCTCTTCGCGATGACGCTGCAAATATTATCACTGAAATGTATGCCAAGAGAAATTAAAAAGTGAGAAAGCAATCTTCAATTATATTGTTATATAATAGTAATGTGATTTTGAATATTTTTATTCTTATTAATAGAGACAATATATTTTTTATTCTTTTATATACAGTCTCTATTGTACTCAACATAATTCATTTTGTTTGCCGAAAAGTTTCCTTACTCTTGCATTTTAGTAGAGAAATTTGTGATTAATTTTGATCGACAATTTTAAATGTCATAATTTTAATCACAAGATTTTTTTTAAGTAAATAAATTTAGTAAAGCAGCGGTTCAATTATTTGCATTTATAATAATTTTTATGATGTCACGCTTTCTCTTAAATATCATCGATATAAAAACTGCGCTTGTGCAAGGGTGACTTTTTAATTTTATTTTACTTTCGTCGGTGTATTTCACTGACATCACAGCGCTGCAATTCTCGCGATCGTTTAACAGACGTCCCGATTAAGCCCCTTATTGCGGGCGCCCATGCACTCACACAAGCTGACACGTGGGTCCTTTATGGGGGTCAACACTTGCGCCAGCCACACTGGCACTTCGGCGAACGAGATGCATGATTACGGTCATAAGCTGACCTAAGTCCGTAGGTACGTCTCGACGATCCTCCTGGAAGGCCTGATGGTAAAGCGAGGAAATCTAATACGCGAGGAAATAATCGCGCGCAAAATGATATATCCCGCCGCGATATTCAACTCTCGTCCCTGCCGTATTAAACTCGATGTCGAACAGCAACCATTTCATTAAATAAATAAGAATCACACACATTCTTCGTTTAATTAAATGAATAAGAATCACACACATTCTTCGTTTAATTAAATAAATAGGAATCACATACATTCTTCATTTAATTAAATAAATAAAAATTCCTGAAAGATTCTACGATATTAATTTTTTCAATATATCATTCGATTGTAAAAAATTATGAAAAACGAGCTAATTGATTTCTTTGAGGAGATTTATCACGTAATTACATTTGTAGTTTTCATCATTTATTTCTTTCTTTTTACCGTCATCTCTTTTGACGCTAATTTCTCTTCAAATACGGAAAAACTAAAAGAGATTTAATAACTTTCTGGTCGGTGAATTGATTTTCGAGCGGCGTCGTCTTAAGACTTTAAATATTTCTGCGCGCGACAGTCTCCTGAAGCAACGGACGATCCGAGACGCGTCGAGAGAAAGGGAGGTAGACCGAAGTTAAAAAGGCGGTAGAGATCGATGCGAGGAGAAAAAATGCGTCGGAGAGGATACGAACGAGGGAGAAAGACGAGGAATAAAAAGAGAGAGAGACGAAAAAAAACAAGGCAGACGAAGGAACGGTGAGAAAGACGACGCGATGCGCGTATCTTCCTGCGGACAACGATGTCATCCGGCCAAGTCCGGGGACGCTTAATATTACTGCATGTTATGCAGATTCCGTGGAGTCCATTTCCCCTCGCACAAGATCCCTCGCCGATTCTTACGTCGCTATCGCATAAACTGTTCTCGAGCCCGAATGAAACAATCATCTCACCTTCTCGTTTGATACGAAATCTGACATTTACTAGTTAGAAGACGAATAAAATCGTTCGATTCGCGACACAAGAGATTATTTGCAAGGGTATTTTAAATTTATAATATTAATTCAATTGTTATCTCTTCAAGAAATGATGATAAAGAGAAAAATTAAACCTTTTCTTTTAATAAAAAATCTCCAAATAATTTTTATTATTCCAATTTAAATTTTTCGAAATTTTTTGTTTTATTATATACTATAAATTTTAATTTAAAATATTAAAAAACAGGATTTATATAATTTGTCAATAAATGGATATAATATTTGCATTTTCTCCGCGTAGGCTTGGAAAGGCAATTTCTCCTAGCGTGGGCGTGCTTTCTTTCTTCTCTCGCACCGATTCAGCTGTAAATCCTAACATATCTCACGCGGATCTAGATGGTAGATCGAAATGAATTCAATTGAAAATTTGCGAGAGGGCATATTGAATGTTCTCGCATACGATTAATGGGGCTCGGCGAGAAAGTTCGGTGTCGCCGATACCATGAAGATATCGCGAAATGAACCGGTCGAACATGAGAGGCCCCGAGGACGGGTTGCGCCGAAAAGCGACCAGGTGAGATGGCTGTACTGATTCGTTCCGCCGAAGTATTACGCGATTAAATGCGACCGTAATTTAATGTCGGAGAGTCCACGTTACGCCACGATCCCGTCTTACATTTCGTTTTAATTATATCGATCTTCGTACTTAATCTCACGCCGAGAGAGAGACTTTCCGTGCGCGACAGTTTGACTCGCGCAATAAATCAGCAAGGTATGCTCGGTGATAAAAATAAAGCGCGCAAAAGAAAATTTATTTTAATCCTCGCGTCTGCGAATTTTTCAGTCATTAACTTGCGTAACCTGTCAAATCGCACATTTTTTTTTTTTTATTCAGATAGTATCTTTGGTGTACAATAGAAGATATCGAGAGATATGAAACTGATGAGTCAGATTTTTACTTTCAATTTTGTCCTCATTTTTTTTTATCACAAATAAAAAGAAATTGATAAAAAATATATCATGAGTCGCTATAAAAATAAAGCGCGCAAAAGAAAATTTATTTTAATCCTCGCGTCTCCGAATTTTTCAGTCATTAACTTGCGTAATTTATCAAATCGCACAATATTTTTTTTGATTCAGATAATATCCTTAATGTACAATAGAAGATATCGAGAGACATGAAACTGACTCTGGATCCAGATTTTCATTATCAATCTTGTTCTCATTTCTTATCACAAATAAAAGGAAATCGATAAAAAGTATATCATAAATCGCTATTTGAAGGAACTTTCGCAGAAGTGGTATTAAAAATGCGTATCTTCTAATACCGTTTATTCGTCCTGTTCGAATATACACCTGTTGATTCTGGTGAATTGAGGCGAGTCGTTTAGCGAGCCAAGCCATTTCGCGGCGAAGCAAAGGTTCAAAGTGTGTGCATTATCGTTATCGTGGCGCTACGTACAATTGCAAGGGCGTCGCTTTGGCGAGCCCCAACTAATCGAGAATGGCATCGAGACGCACGTACTGGATAATCCTGAATAAACGGCTTTACCTACTTCCTGGTCACGGTAAACCGTAAGAATTTACCTATCGTCATCAGAGTTCACTCTTGATGCTTTGAAAAATGCACTAAATAATAATACTAAATAATACAGTATTAATATAAATGACATCACTTGAAATATCTGTAAAGGAAATCATTAAGCCTCGAAAAGAGACCACTTAATTCTTCAGCTCTAAAATGATTAAAGCAGAATTGATTGCTGAACGACGCACGAATGCGGGATTAAACCTCGTAATAGGAGACTGTGTATCGTAATGGTGTAAATTTGGAATCGGGGTTCACGAACCTCCACAGGCAGGCGAAGCCTAAATATTTGGAACGGCAGCTCGCGTAAACGTCCGCTATTCGTCGAAAACGGTTGGGCTATGCAAGGCTGTACTTAGCTCTTTTCCCTCGAGCATGTGTACATCGCGAGAGGAGAGAGCGAGAGAAGGCTCTGTGTACTTATACAATACTTGGTGTACTTAAACCAGTCGCATCGGTCTTTAGTGTGATGAGTACGCAGTTGGTTTTCGCAAACAGAGCCATATGTTTCATAATCCTTTACGGGCCGCGTGTTAGGTTTATTTGGCGAATAATTTTAAACAGATCCGCGAAAGAGCCTCGGACTTTTATCCCAATTTCTTGATAATGAACCAATGGCAAAGTAACAGAGCAGTCCATAAATGGTGCAGCATAAGTTTCAGAGGCATATTTTTAGCGGACACAGATAACTTTTTTTTATCAAAAAAACTTCGATACAAAAGTTCTTCTTTTCTGATAATAAAGAAGGATATATCAGAGGGTAAACCTTGACCGTTCTGACCTAATCTACGACTTGACGCTAATCTGACCTAAACATTACTCCGCAATCTTTTCTTAAGAAGAGTTTATATACAGATATCAAAGTTGAATTATTTCTCGGTTTCTCAAATTTATTAAAAAAAATTCCTTTAACAAACAAGAGGAATTATAGATAATTTAATTCTTGCATATGAATCCAGTCCAAACTACAAAAAAAAAACGCATATCTTAAATCGTTCATAACTGAAGACATCTCTTTAGATTATTTTTACATAAATAAATTTATAACAAAGACCGACGAATGTGAAAGTAAAAGCGATTGTACAGCTGTATGAGATATTTGGAATGAGATGCAAATTATTCCGCGAAATCGGGGCATATCTTGGTGAGACGTCTGTCTTCTCGGCGACTCACAAACGAGGCATAATTCCCGGCAGATCGCCCTCTCGCACGCGTAATCGCAGAATTATGTCACGACGTAGCTGCGCGAGGATTCCTTCTCGGCGAGGCTGACGCTGGGTTACGTCATGTATGTCGATGCGTGGAAACAGGGAGAACCTGTCGCCTGCGTTACACATATTTGGTAGGATATCGTTATGCGACGAGATCTCACGATCGAATGCACAGAACGCGTCTCGCGAGATACCAGATACCAGCTATAAATAATTTAAGAAAGTATTGACAGAATAAAAAAAATTATCTTTATTATAATAATCATTTTCAGACATTTAACAATAAATTTAATTGTTGGAGAAGGAAAGATTTTGTCAAACTGTTCTTGTATATTTTTTATTTTTATACATTGCGTACGCGTTCTGGTGTAAGAAATGTGATTCTTCTCTGACGTAAGAAAGAGGAAAAATAAAGCCGCGCGATGAGAAAACCGAGAGGACCAGAAGACGGGGAATCAACTTGCACGCTCGCATTTGCTGAGATTGCCAGGAGAAGACGTGTTAAGCGATCCCACGCACTTAAGTTAATTGCATGAGTTACGCTGACGACGCGATATTGATATTACGGGATAATGTGCGCACGTAAATTACTACTTGGCTAAGTAGTAGCGACACCGCAAATTTAGATAGTTTGATAGTGTTTTGCCCCATTCATTAGGGATAATCGCAGTCTGTCTTTTAAGATTTGCAAAAATTGGATTATTAATAAAATATATATTAACAAATATTAAAATTCGTAATTTAAATTTATTTTATAATTAAAAGCACGTAAAATTCAGTAGTTTCATAAATAAAGAAGTCTTTAATGTGAATAATTGAGAGAATAAATTTCATATTTTTATTTTTCTCTTATTTTATTTATTATTAATAATAGAATAAGTTTCACGCATATTATATGTATGTATTTCTTTTATTAGAAACGAGGAAAATTACTTTGGTCATTCTTATATTCCGTCGCAATCTGGAGCCGCATATTTTCAAATCTTCTCTGTCGCGATATTTAACTAGAACGACATCGCGCTTCACAGTAACATAATGACGACATTGAGATTATGCAGCAGCGGTTATATCATTGCATAAGTAAAGATAGCCTTGAGACACCACCGAGCTTTTAGAGCTTAAAAAGTCCCTCGGATCACGTTTATCACACCGTACGAATTCTTGCAGTCACATTTGAACGAATTTTGAATGAAACAATTAGTACCATAGGTAAATAGCGTTCTAAAAAATCACATATAATTCGAATACGTAATCAAAAAATTCTCGTACATTATTTTGCAGCCAAATTTATTTTCCAAATATAATTCTTTAGTTGTATTATTTAGTTCTCTCTCACTCGTCAGGTACGATCTGTGAATTCTTGAGTCTTAAGAAAAAAAGCATCGTATTGCGAGACAAACGATAAGGTGTCGTATGTAAGCTGCTAAGAACAGGAAAGAGGCACGTGCAGGGAAATCACGAATAAGCGAGGAGAGGAACGGGAAACGATGCCCGGGACGATGTTACGAAGGTTCCCTGAAAGCCTGGTCGGTCCTAGAGTGCGTCGTTGACACAAGCGCGGAACTTTCATCTACAAGGCAAATGTGTGGAAGCACGATTCCGTTTTCGTCCTCTTCCACGTTATTCAAATAGAGCGCGGCCTTCGTAACTCACTGGCGTAGTAGCGGGATTATCGCGATATTAAATCTCCGCTATCGAAAAATCTGTGATGAGATGTCTGATGAAAATTTAAACAAGAAACGCCATCTCTGCGCGCGAACAGATTTGCTCGTACGAGAAGTAAATAATTTAAATTTTAAAAGTGACAAATATCGATCGTCAATTACACATCCATATTTTTAAAATTTGTAATTATTAAAGAGAATAAGAATATATTTATTAGGCACTAAGGTATTATAAACTTTATAATATTTAAAATTTAGAAAAGATCCACGAATTCCAAAATATAGAATCTTAATTATAATATTTAAATTATAATTAAGATTAAATTATAATTAAAATAAAATATATAATTATTAAAGAGAATAAGAATATATTTATTAGGCACTCAGGTATTATAAACTTTATAATATTTAAGATTTAGAAAAGCTCCACGAATTCCAAAATATAGAATCTTAATTATAATATTTAAATTATACTTAAGATTAAATTATAATATTTATTTTCATATCACGGGGAACAAAAGAAATATATGAAAAACATAGTGCTTGTTTATAAGCAGCCTCTTTCATCGTTGCTTTTAATTTCAATCGACAGGCTCTGCGCCGTTGGTCGCAATCAGTGTGCTCTTCCTCTTCAGCAGTCCCTGTCCTCGATTCCGATTTTTTTTAACGATATAACAAAGCCGTTTTTAATCAATTTTTATCGCGACCCTCGCAACAAGATCCGTTGCAGATATTTTATTTCCACCCTAGATAAATGCAATTTATCAAGTTGCGTAATATACGTTTTCTGTTAGTGCGCAGCATGTATTTTTCAATTATCGTTGCGAGGAGTTACTACGACATCCATCGTTAATGAAGTAGCATTTGCGAGCATGAAATTAGAAATATTAAACTTGACGAAGCTCTTTCAAAAGCTTTTATTTTTCACGACTTTACACACGTTCGCAGAACAAATAAAATTTCATAAATCTCGATTCGATCGAGATTTACGTGCTAAACCGTCTCTGATGAAATCCGTATTTAAATCGATTTAAGATTTTGTCGGAATTATTGATAGAATTTCATATATCGAGTTCTTTAAGGAAATTTTAATAACGACTATCCTTACAATATATATGTTTCAGATATGCAAAGATTCGTACAAATGCAATTGTACCGGAGTAAAAGGGCTGAGAGGGATTCCTGGATTACCTGGGCCTCAAGGAACAGAAGGGCTCCCGGGTGACATCGGACCTGATGGACCCATCGGACCCAAAGGCGAGAAAGGAGCAGGAGGAGAACCTGGAGCAACCGGCGAGAAAGGGCATCGAGTGAGTAAATTAATTTTTAATCGTGATATAATTTTAGAATATGAGTCTCTTAGTTTTGCAGTAATATAAGTTCATCGTTGATAATATAAAATAGGTAGAGCTTCAGAGATATAAAATATGCGATTTAAAATTAGTTTGAATTTTTTTTAACTGTCATATTATTTGCCAGAAATATTCACATAAAACGTGTCCCATTTCATAGTTTTATGTTAAAAAATTTAAGTAAATTTAAGTATGCAAAATCTTTTTTAAAAAAACCGTAACAATCGATTTGATAGTTTTTTTATTGTTACAAATTTATAATGTATATTATAATTTTGAGTTATTAAAATAACTCACGGAGAAAGATTTATCACAAATATTAATTTTTTTAACCTCTTATGCAAATATATAAAATGTTCATAGAGTATTCGAATATGCAAATTAATTTTTTTTATCATGTATGTGTGCTTCTAATACAATAATTTGTTTGTATATTTTGAACATACATGTATGCGAATGATGACTAAACCAATTACAACGGTAATTAGAATCCTTACAAGCGACGGTTTCACATTTTAATTAAAGTTCGCGACACGATACGGGAATTTGTTGGTCATGATAACTGTTTTAATAAAGTAATATAATTAATTTCATGGATATATTATATATTAATGTGAATATCTACAAAAAGAATCTCATTTTAACAATTTATATTATTTATATAGATAGCACAACGCGATAAGAAATATATGTGTTGAAAAGTTTAACTTTAGAAACTCTAAATTTTATTTTATCATTAAATTTTTAATTAAAATTAATTATGAACAAAATGAACATTTTATAACGTAATCCTCTTTTTTGCGGTGTTCAAAACGCTACAAGTATTGCTCACGCGATTTTAAAAGATTATCACTATTACGTTAATCTTATTATTAAAAAACATAACAAGTTATTATTATTATTATAAAAGCCGAAACCATTGTTGTAGTATTGCTCACGCGATTTTAAAAGATTATCACTATTACGTTAATCTTATTATTAAAAAACATAACAAGTTATTATAAAGTTACAAGTTATTATTATAAAAGTCGAAACCATTGTTGTATTATTTTATAATCTTGGCTGCCGTTATTAATTGCCAATAAGCTTCTCTCTCTCTTTTTCTCTCTTTCCTTTTCGTAATTAAAATTATCAAACGATTTTTCGCAATCGTAATTCACACAAACCATATTAACTTTTTCGTTGATTAAGTTTTTATTTATTAAAAAGCTTTGAATTTTTTATAAAAGAGGTAAAATAGCAATATGAATTCTCATAGAAGTTTGACATATGTCAAATTTTGTGTATAATTATTTTGTTGAAATGATAGAAATGTGTAGATTTCTCTTTTTCAAAATTTCTAGATACTAATTAGATCTAGATTTAGCATTTTCATAAATTTTAGTTAATTTTACTTTAAAGTTTGTCAAACAATATGTATTCTCTATTATATTTTGCCCAACAATGGATTTGCTACTTCATTCGAAAACCGCATATGTTAAACGACTTAAATAACTCACAAACCAGAATTCATTTCTAAAATTATACGCGCGATTATTAAAGATGAGAAAAAAGAGTATCTCTTTAATTGGATCGTCGAGAACGAAAGGATTGAAAAACGCTGATGAGAATGGCAGACGTTATTCGTTATTCGCATTCTCGATCCCCTATTCGAATGAATTCGATTGTTCGCCGCAACATATGTTCGAATGAGACGAAAAAAAATAGATGAAAACGATGAAAAAGAAACGTGGCGTCACCGGCCAGAAACAGAACGCTTCCAAATGCGGAGGAAGAGGGAAGATCGTGAACACGGGCCAAGGAATTACGGACGGACGGACACCCACGATGACCGCCCGCACTACCGAGAATTGTTACTCGCTGCGTGTCTGTCTGCGTTTCGCAATTTGTCGGCCGGCATCGATGTGCGACACCGTCCGATATGATATGAAGCGGAGATAACCGGTAGAAATCGCTCCAATTAAAAATGTTATACAGCTAACATGCGACAGTCCCCCAATTATCCTAATTAAGTAAATGAAAATACGCAGTATGTTCCTCTAAATTCCTCGAATAAATTTTGCAGGCATAATCTTTGCGTGCTTGATTAAGCATCTTTAATCGTAATTTATTATAAAGTATCAAAAAATGCAAAATAAATGAGTACGTATTTAGTCGATGATGTAATTTTATAGCAGAATTAAATTAAATCTGGATTTATAGAAATAAATTTAATTCAATACATTTTATTTAGGCGCTTTCAATTAATGTATGATTATAATTTATGCAGAAAATCCCACTGTCTGCCCCAAAAGTTGATTGCGAATTTAAAAATAAAATCTGACACGATTTTAAATTAATATACCATCTTTTTATTAGAAGCTAAATTGCACGCTTCAATTATGTATAATTTTTTTGTAATTTTAAATATACTCTAAAAAGTATAAATTAATATATAATAAATAAAAAATATAACAAAAAATATAAATCAATATAAAATAAATTAGTTATTATAATAAATATGAATTACGTTATATTATACTCGATAAATTAATATATATGTAATATATTCAATTTTTATTTGAACCATCTTTCACGTGTTCTATTTTCGAAATTTTTATTTTTTTATTCGCCCTCGATCAACTATTTCTAAGCTGTCAATACGAAATTCATCATTCAAAAAAAAAATTTACCGCGCGATCGACAATCAAGCAGCATTTAAAATTCGTACGAAAAATAAAAATTTGATAGAACAATAGAAATGTCTTTTTTTTTACAGTTGCATTTTTATCTTACATATTGTAACTTTTATATATAAAATAAAAATTGCAAAAACGGATAAAACTGACTTGATGAAAATTATTATTTTGCAAAGATTTGAATACACATTAAACTAACAAAATTAAGTCGCGGTAGAAATGTATTATATACATACGCGTTATCGTGTAGAATAATTTAGCGTCGCAATTGTCGAAATGTCACGAATAAATAAAACGTTACAACCACGTGTGGTATGACAAGAGCGTGGTGTGACAAGAGTGTTGGTACTTGTAGTGACACGGCCGCACCGACACATCTCGCGTTTATTAATCGCGCGAGGGCGCAAATTATTCATTCGCGTGTGGACTGCGAAATAGATGTCAATCTTTGTAACTGAAATTTCGAGTTAAATCCCCTACATAACGATTAAAATTGCATGACTTACTCTTTATTATTATTTATTATTCACTTATCTTCATCTATTGATTGCAATAAGTGTGTTATACAATATTCCAAGAAATAAATTAGAGAACGAGAACAGAATTTTTTAATTAAAAAAAGAATTAAATTCTTATTTTATTTCTTTGATTGAAGAAAGAATTAAATTCTTAGCTATTTTCTATTCTAAGAATTTAAGCGACTGAAACTAAAAATACGTCAATTGTCTCTCAGAGATATGCAGATAAAATCTTATTCTTTATTTAATCTCAAACATGAAGAGAATTTGACTTTTAATTCGAAAAATTAAGAAAGATTGGTAGATGTTTTTAATTTTAATGGCACATAATAATAAATATAATAATAAATTGGAAATGATATAAATTGCGATGCAGATGCCTTTTATTTTTCAAATAATATTGCAATGTTTTATCATTGTATTTATCTTTTCAAAATTTAATCGAGAAAGATTATTTTTGTCACAAAAGACGTTATAAGCCTTAATTTATTTGGTATTTGCTGGTTCAATAAACGTTAATCAAAGAAGAAATTTGAAGAAAAACTGGAAATAGAAGACGCTTGTCGCATCAAACAATCTTCTTTTCACTCGTTCAGGAAACTTTCAATCGTGACAAACAGGAAGAAGCCGCCATTGTCATAAATTCATTACGCAAGAATGAAAATTCTGGTTATTACTACGGACCATCGTGTTGCCGCATGTGCCACAATTTGCCAATTACACGCAGCGCGTCGCACGTTCTCATTTGCGGCGTGCATCGCTTGCTAATTATGTTATCGATCGTTCGACCGTGGTGCCGTTAACTTGCATCTTCGATCAACGAAATATAATTGGACTCTCCGTATAATAGGATCTGAAGATAGTTTTAATTACCTCCAAAAATTCAAAATGGAATTTCAAAAATATAAAACGATACAATAATAATAATAATAAAGTGAAAGATGCGCGAGGAGTCTCTTATTTCTCTTTAATGGAAAATCGAAGAGAGAAAAACGTAAAAATATGAAAAACAGTAACACGTAGAATCCACGCCGTGAAAATAAAAATGATGCGTCCATGATTTGCTAAGATCTGTCGTAGATATGACTTGGATCTTACAAATTACAGACCTATCTTATTTTTCCGCCAAGAAGTTTTAATTCAGCAGGTAAATAAAAATCGATAGCCTACATAGAAGCAGAAAATATCAAGGCTGAGAAAGAAGAAAAGACTTATCCTCGAGAAAAAAAGAGAGCGACCTTATCCTGGCGAGGCAACTGGCCATTTAAGAGGTGCGAGGCATGACGAATTATGCATTCATTACCGTAATGAACGACGCTTCGATTCGCGTTTATCCTTTCTTCTTCTTCTTCTCTTTCTTCTTCTTCTTCTTCTTCTACAACGAGTCTTCTGCGGCTTCCTCGTTTCTCTTTTTTTTTACCTTGATATGAACGTACGCCCGGATTACATCAGGCGCGCCTCTTTTCCCTGGAAGGGAAGATGACGTCACAACCCTTTCAGACCGGCCAAAGAGAAGAGAAGTGTACCGTACGATCTCTTGTATTGCAGCTGCGACTCGCCACTGTCGACTTGATTTACGGGGTCTTTACAGATTTTTGTTTAAAAAAAAATTCGTCCCCTTTTTCTCTCTTCTCCGCATCTTGGAATTTATCGGACCCCCCGAGATTTTTAATGCCGTCGCTTGTACCGCTCCTCGTCTTAAGCCACTTTGTCGCGGAACGAGGACATTGATGGACTCTGGGATTAGAGGGAATCCCCTGTAGGTTTAAGGAGATTGCACTTCGAGATCGTACGTGCGATCGGAGAGATTCGGGAGAGAGAGTTTCTCCAGGACGAGGTCGAGTGGCGATTGTATCTTAACCCTAAACTTCTCGCGAATGCTGGAAGTTAAAATTGTATCGTAGTGAGAAGAACAATTGTGCAGGATCTAAAAGAAAAAAAAGTCATTTTATAAATTTTGTTTACGAATTTTTTGTAAATTTTAAAGTCGGTCTTTTTTGTATTTCGTAAAAATTTTATTAGAATTCTTCTCTTCATTTATATCAAATATTATTTGTCTTTAAATCAGATTTAAAATAAAATATATTTGCTAAAATATAAAACTGATTTGAAATTAAAAAAAAGATTGTGATTTTGTCGCAGCAAATAATTTATTATTAATGTATTAATAATAACATAATTTTTGTTACAAATATTTTTCTAAAAAAGGACTACTTTTTCTTAAATACTTATAAAAATATGATAATTTGAAATAAAGATTCATCAATCTTTGTCGTATACTTTAGAAATTAATGGAGCATAATTGACGATATTTTTTTTCACAAATTAAAATGTTCCGTCGTTCTCTTATTGACGTTATATAACTGGACGAGGCAGTCTGAAATATTCGTCAAACGCGTTTGTAAGTTTACTCAATTCACGAGGAAACGACTAATTTTACGAGTATAACGTATTTTCTCATTGGTCAGTTTACACTATATGAGCCTGAAACGAACAGACGTGAATTGACGTCATGACCCTTTTCAATCCAGTAGAAACAAATAATTCAAAAAATATCGGACGAAATTTTTCTTATAAATTCAGCTCTGCTCTCCGTTATTTCCATTATTCTCTGTTGTATTTTTAAAAAATTACGTTAAAAAAGTACGTTAATTTCTATGAATTTCTAGGAATTCAAACATCTCCTTCAGTATTTTTTCCCGCAAGTATTCCTTGCAATTTCGACAAAATATCACGAAATTAAATATAATAATCCATACATCTGGAGCAAAGGTCTTGAATTCCAAATTCGTGACACACATCTTTCATCATGATAGAATTTTAAGCTTGCTTAGCTTCAGTTTTCTTTACTTTCGAGCCAATCGCCACGAACATGTCGAAGGAGTATTCATCATTTAGTCATCGTCGTGCACATTTAATACTGGCTCTGGCGGCTTATACGGTGTCACTCGTAAAACGGCGGGCCGTACTGACGTCATGGTCCTTTCTGGGCACAGCCAAGGGAGAAGATGTTTCGACGTTTCAGCGGTGAGCACCGCTCGCAGACCTCGCTCTGAAATTGCCGTACGAGCCGCATAGTGGGAATGGCACAATTCCGTTCTTCGGGTTAACGATTCGGCCCGGCTTCCCCGACGTGGGCGTCAATGATAAATTACCGCTGGCATCTCGCTGCTTTGGCATTGATCTCTATCTACGTAACGATTACCCAGATATTACGTGCATACCCACGTGCGAGCGGCCGATCGAGCCGTCTCCGTCATCGTCTCGTTGTCTAGGATTGACACAAATTGACACTAAAACCCTGGCTTCCACTGCCGAGAACAGAACCAGACTAAGTCGACGTGGATTTAACTAATCCTTCATCGATGGATAAGGACTTTTCCTTTCGAAAGGAAGTTTAGGGAGGTACTTGATGGATTGAAACTGTGTCGGAGAACGTGTTATCTCTCCCCTGACACCCTTTCTTTGACTACAGATAATATGAAAATTATTAGACTGAAGGTGAAACTTCTTGTTTTCCTTTCTATTGTCGATAGAATCGATAAATAATAAAATATCGTAATTTTCCTTAATCTATAATTTTTCTTTACAGAAGCAAAAGAATGCATTTGACCTAATTTTTATATTTTTTATATCATTTTTAATTTTTATATCATTTTTAATTAATTTTTATATTTTTTATAACATTTTTAATTATCTTTATTATTAGGAAAATTATTATAGAAAAATTAAAATAAAATAATTACTTTATTAGCAATATTTTTCAAGATGTGTCTTTCATTTTACTGTCAAAATTTTTTAAAAAAAGCGTTCGCGTTTTGGACCCATACAGTCTGCCCCGTAAAATCGAAGGCAATTGAGAAACGTGTGTAAATTCCATTTTCTAGAAAGTCGCTTTTCTCTCGCTCGCGCGTTTGAGAAAATTAAAGGGGACGTTGATCCGACATCGCGGGAGGTTGAATAGACGGATTGTTAAAAGCGCAATGATCGCGTGACCGGGCTCCATCAAACGCACGCGAGCTTTTAGAGCGTCGCGGCAATTTTAGAGCGCTCGCTATACACACTTTCATTTTCACATTCTCTCCGGTATCTAAAACCGTCCACCCCGAGAATTTCACCGCCCCCGAAAGAGTCCGTTAAAACAAGCGATGCGGCACCGTTCTAATTAAAACGAGCGACAGGACGGAGAAGAGACGAGGGGAGACGCCGAGGACAGATGAAAGAGCGAAGACAATTTTTAGCGGGGGAGGGAAGGGAGGATATCAGGCCCGCCTACACGATGAAAGAGAAGACGTGAATCGGCGATGCTGCGCGTGCAACTCCCCGGTTTGTTTTGCCACGTTCGGGAAAGTAGGGTATCTAAGCCCTGATAAAGAAATCAACCGCCTCGACGCCGCGCGGTGGATTGTACTCTTCTTCTCAATATCATAGCTACGTGCTAAATTGACATCTCGTCCCTCGAGAGCTGGAGCTAGACTGGAAACTCGATTCTACACCTAGGAAAATGTAGGACATCTTGGATTTATCCGGAAATATTTTATTTAGTCATTTAGGTGTTTCTGAAAAATAAATTTAATTGATATTTTAAAAAATGGAATAGAGAAAGAGAGAGGAAGAACGAGAGGAAAAGAGAGACAGCTTACATTTTTATACACATTACAATTTTATTTTAGAAAGTTCCTAATGAAAAGTTTCCCTACAGTTGACGATATCTTAAATGAAAGATTTTTCGTAAACTATCATAAAATAACTTGAAACTCTACGTAGTATAAAGTTTTCAAGACATTTAAACATTAAGCTTTTATAATCTCTTTACGTAACGTTCATTAATGTAATCAATGTTCACCTAAATGAAGTGCTTCTTATATAAACTTTATATACTAAAATATTATTTAATTATAATATCCTTTACACTTTGAAACTTTAAAAAAGTTAATTACGAAAGAATGAGTACGTGTTTCAGATCTTATTTGGTTCTTTAAAATTGCAAAATTTTCTTGTTTCACGGAAAAATTTTATAAAATATCGAGGATTTTTATTTTATTTTCAACAATTAAGACTTTTCTCAATGGACGCAATAGAAGCTTATATTTAGAATCTAAAAACGTTAACATCTTCGATTGAAGGAGCAGCATTATTACAAAGTATTTAATTATAATATCCTTTATATATATATATATATATATATATATATATATATATATATATATATATATATATATATACTTTTAAACTTTAAAAAAGTTAATTACGAAAAAATGAGTACGTTTCAGATCTTATTTGGTTCTTTAAAATTGCAAAATTTTCTTGTTTCATGGAAAAATTTTATAAAATATGTACCGAGGATTTTTGTTTTATTTTCAACAATTAGAATTTTTCTCAATAGACGCAATAGAAGCTTATATTTAGAATCTAAAAACGCTAACATCGAGCGAAGGATCAACATTCGCGAAGATGATGTATCGACAACCAGCATCTGCTTTTCGATTCATTGTAGATTCGTCGCCGCATTTCACGCACTGATAAGGGAGGCCGCGCACCGATAACGGCCACAAAACGGATACACGCGTTGCAGTCCTACGCGTTCCTTGCCATTCCTTGATATCGCAAAATGCGGGGGTGAAACGCGTTTCCGGTCTGTCATCGAGCGTGGAGTTTGGACAGAACTGCCATCTTACACTTGGCAAAATGATTTCCGTGCAAAATTCTGTCGTCGCAAAATTATTGACGAACAGGCCGATTTTAATTTTATGTGGAAATGTTATATTTGTAAAATAATTTTTTATGTGCTTTTTAAAGCTCTTCTCTCAAAATTAGAACAGTGATTATAAATAATTGCTTTAATTATTTCTTTTCACGTGAAATATTTTAGCTTATTGTCTAAATAAATGGCTGTAATTAATAATTACGAAATCGATTCCAATTAAAATGAAAATCGTATATTTCACTAGGTATATTTTTGATATATAAAATCATAATATATATTTATATATTTATTTTCTTTTATTTCTATCGTAAAATTATTAAATGAAGAGCTCTTAATTTTTCTAGTGGAACATTTTATTTATAAAATAACTTTTTATATTTTTTTTAAATTCTCTAAAAATATTATCTAGAACAGTTCATATAGCAACAAAATTCCTATAATTATCTCTTTTCGCTTGAAACACCTTAACTTATTGTGTGAATAAATTGCTGCACTAATCAATAATTCTATAAAATCGACTCCAATTAAAATCGGTATATTTTTGATAAATAAAATTATATGTGTGTGTGACACATTTATATTATTTATATCTCTCTTGTTCTCTTTGGAACAGACTTTAAGTTAATCATCGCGACCTACTTTCCGGGACTTTCACGTTCGTTAAAAAATCAGGTCGTCCCGACGAAACCGTCGGAGATCAAGCGGGACAAAAGCTGGAAGTTGAGAACTGGAAAAGGGAGGATGAGGCACTACGCGCGCGCGCGCGCGCGCCCTGATAACGCACTTCCCATTGACAAGTCGCTTTGTGAACTCGTCTCACTCTCGAAACCGGATGTCCATGTGATCTCATATTCAGATATCCGCTCTGTCTATCCTTCCTCCTCGAAATTTCTGCGGTATATTCTAGCACGTGCAACGTCTCTCTTGACAGTATCTCCTTTTCCTCTTGCTTTTCTTTCTCGCTATCTCTCTTTCGTACACATCCAACTTTATCCTGCTCAGCGGCTTTAAAATCCAAAATAATCAAAATAATATCCGCGTTAATTTAATTTAATATCCTTTAATCCATCTATAAATAATATAAATAATATAAATAATAAAATATAAATAATAAAATAATAAAAAAATATAAATATAAATAATATAAATAATATAAATAATATAATAAAATATAAATAATATAAATAATAAAATATAAATAATAAAAAATATAAATAATATAAATAATAAAAAGAAAACATAAAAACAGGATATATATCTTATATAAAAGTTAAAAGAATATTTTTTATACTCTTTCGAGTTGCGCCTCTGGAATTTTGATTATTACGTTAGCGGCTCGTGTCAATTTTACAAAAGCATGATGGCTTTCTTCTGAAAAAGAAGACATCGACATCTCGCACATTCGTTGCATCCCACTTATGAATACAATGTTCGACTTGAGCGTGTTCATAACGGAGTTCGTCCTTCGTTCACACGTCATATGCATAAATACATACACACTATCCAATCAATACCGGGCCTTTAAAAGGCATCTCGAGTCGATTTTATATCGGGTCTGCCCATAAATGGAAGACAACAGCATCTCCTGTCCATCGCCATAAAAATGCTTGTTTCAAACACAATCATATTTTGACTTATGAATATATTATACCGAAAAATATATATTTTACCAAGTTTTCACGAGATTTTAATTAACGTATCTTCCAATTATTTATTCGAATTAAATATTACATAATCTATTATTCTCTCTTTCATCTATTTTTATAGAAATGTCTTTTCATGATTAAATATATGTTATGATATCATATATATTATATTATTTTTCACGATGCACAACAAGTATCGTTTTTATAACGTGGCTTTTGACATCACATAAAAGAAAACTGTGTAATTGCCAATTCTTATTCTCGGCTGTTATAGCGTTTATGATCGGACACGTTTCTTACATCTTACGCAAGAGGTTAACCGATAAGGACGCTCGTTTTGAACGCAAGTTACGCGTGTATATTACGCATTTATGCGTAGACGTATGCGTGATCAGCATTGGCGTCTGATCGGATTAAAAGGTTTCATATATTGCGTTCCAACATAATATAATCTCGCTATATTTCAGTCAATCAAAAACTATTTGATAGATATAACAAATCTTGAGGTTCCCGATTAAATGTAAAAATATCTTACGCAAGTCATTTATTTATTTTTAATTATTATAGTAATAATAAGCATTTTAATCCAATATATATTATTCAATATATTTCTGAAATTCAATATGTTAAGGTCTTTTAGTAATGATTCCATATCATTAAATTTCGATATCAAATGATAATAATTATTTTACTTGTCATCTTTGTTAAAAATATGTCAATCAAAGACAATCGATATATTTACAATTAAATATTATTATAAATTTATTCTACTACAAATGTAATGGAGATTTATATTTTCTTTCTCTTATATATTACTTTTTTTTAGTATTTACTAGTTTTTAGTTTATAATTAATTTAATGAAACAGAATAATATTGTTTGTTATTGTGTAATTATAATGAACATCCCATCTTGCTGGCGCTTGAATAACTGATACGAGGATATTATACATGCTTAATAGCGATAAGCAAAGTCGTCCGACGATAAGCTTGTAAAGAGCAAAAATAGAAAAAATTGTCGATGCCGGCAAAGTTTGAAAAAAAATATCAAGAAAATTCGTATCATTAAAACATGATGCAAAATATATTACAACATGATTTACACATTTTTGCAAATGTATAAACAATATTTATAAAGTACTATATTTATATTATATAACGTATATATGTGATAGCTTATAAATATGATAGCTTATAATATTATCGTATAAGCTACTTAAGAGCCATTATATGTGTTATATAACAACCCAAAATAATGTGTTTATCGTTTGTTTAAAATTTATTTATCAATAACCGTTGCTTTTACATGATTAAAAGCAATGACATCTTTTAGAATAAAATCAATTATTTTATAAAAGAGACTTTTATAATTAAATAAAGATAAAAAATTTTTTATAATAATAAAATAATTTAACAAAAACAACTGGCATGTGTTAAAATTTAATTTTTATTACTTTACACAGCATAAAATTTTTCCAATTGCATTTTGTTTGATAAACTTTCTCTGTTGGTCGAGAGTATTTGTGACGAAATCTTTGCAATGAAATTTTTGTTAAGAGATTCAGGTAAAATCTTGAACTCTCGACGACTGCTTAAAACTCAAAGAGAACAAGTAATGTTGTAATACACGAAACAATCGCGAATATCCAGCGCAAATATATGCATAAAATAACGACTCAAAAAAATTGGCGAGGAGATGTAAAATTTGTCTGTTTAACATCGGTTACAAATGTATTTCCTGAGAAGATTAATATAAGTGTCGTAAGAATCTTTTTATGGATACAAGTTTCGCTTTCTTAGTCGATTTTTTCGCTGTCCAGGGTTTTATGCGAATTGAAATATAACATTTATTTATTTATGTATTCATTTATTTATTTTTTATACAGATATTATGTACGTATTTTTCTATCTCTCTTCCTTGATTATTCTTTCAGAATAATTTATATTTTTCAATATCTTTAATTATTATAATATATCGCCATACGTTTTTTCTATCTCTCTTCCTTGATTATTCTTTCAGAATAATTTATATTTTTCAATATATCTTTAATTATTATAATATATCGCCATACGTTTAATTAATTTTATCTGTATCGAAAAATATAAATCGCATATAAATCGCATATAAATTTTCGTCAAACGTCAAAAGTTGACAAGCAATTCTTCGTTGAAGACAGTTTTACATCCAGAGAATTTCCGTTACGAGATAATTCTCGGTTTACGTTACGCGATGAGAGATATGCAAACAACCGGAGGAGAAAATGCCTCGACGCATCATTAATTAGGCAGAGAACGTGTCGATGTAATTGCGTCGCCGCCCTTTAACCAACACGAATTGAGCATGATGAACGTTCGCGGAGCGCGATGCGCTTATGTGTGTTTTATGCGCGTCTCTTCTCCACACACACACACATGCATCTGATGTTCACACGCATTTCGCACTTTTACGATCTTGACACTTGCGAGTGCGAATGCAGTCACGCTCCTCGAATTGCAACAGCGGTGTCGCGCGACTCGGACAACCTTCTTTCGAATCAAGAATATACGATGCAATCGTCACCGCAATTGCAATAATGCACTCGTCGTGAGATGTACTTGAACGCGGCGGCGACGGCTTTAATTGTAATTAATCGTGTGGGTAATAGGGATCGATTTCACAGAAGAAACTTGACAGGAAGAGGAACTATTAAGCTTTACAGAAGCGCTTAAAATCTATATATAAATATTAAATTGATTAAGGAAATCGTATTATGCTGTAAAATAAATTATAATGAAACTTTTTCACAGTTTAATCGGCTTTTTTATATTAAATATTTAAATAAATAAAAATACAAGATATGATTAATCGCATTATTTGTAATAGATGATTGAAATGATTCTTAACTTTATATTTTAACATGATAAACAATTTTCATTAATAATATATGTTAGCAATATATATTGGAATCCTGCTGAAAGCTTTATAAAAAATTATGCATTTAATTTCTATTTCTTTTGTTTAGGGTGACGAGGGTATACGAGGATTTGTGGGAGTCCCTGGACTTTCCGTACGTATATAAATTGTTTTACCACCTTTCGAAACTAGATTAAAGTCCGCAAAAGAAATAGGAAGAGAGAATTCCATTCTCTTTTTGTTAATAATTGAGTACTACTCAATTTCACACTCTACTCCAGTTCTATATTGTATATTTATATTATATTACTAGTGAGCACATTGGGCAACATAAAACCAGAAATTTTTCAATCGTGTTTTTAAAAATAATTATAGTAAATATATATTGCTCATAAAAAAGCACGAACCATTTTTCCTGCTATTCAATAATTAAATTAATCGATTTTCGATTAATTTAATTATTGAATAGCAGGAAAAATGGCAAAAATTCTCTATATTTTTCGATTTCTTTCTGTATCATCAAAGTTTTCTTTTTGTATAAATAAAGAATAGAATCGTAAAATTTCTCTTATGCACATTTCCGAAAGAAAAAATTATTCAGAGGTATCACAGTAAACGTACTTCAGGGTAATCCTGGTATATCCGGTGTGGTGGGTCCGGACGGACTGGACGGATGCAACGGGACGGATGGTCGAGCCGGCGCACCTGGTATGCCAGGAGTTTTCGGACCGCGCGGTGCGATAGGACCTACGGGAGATTATGGTCCTTCGGGAGAGCCTGGTGACGGAGGTATCAATTCAGTCGGTGCCAAGGGTATTCGCGGGAATCCCGGTATCAACGGACTGGAGGTAAGAGCCCGCTTAACGTCGTTATCAATTAATAATCGATTAATAAAATTGTACTCCGACAATATTACATCATCCAAAAAATAAGTAAATAATACGATGACACATTTATTTTCATCCTTTGACATCAATTTAGCTCGCTCGCTTGCATTATTAAACTAAAATAAATTAAAAATTGAAATATCGATTTAGTAATATTGTGTATTACATGTAATTGCGTAATCGTGCAACGATCATTGATGCAATTATCCTTGGTTACTCGCTATTAAAGTTCGAATCATTTATTAGCATGCGCCAATTCGAATTAAATTAAACGAGAGGGTCTCTCCAAATACATACACTTAATTTTCGGAGTTAAACTACATGATTTACATTAAAAATATCATCTGTAACAAATCGAACTTTTTTAATTGAAGTAATTTATTTTTCAATTTAATTTATTGTTTTTCAATTTAATTTATTTATTGTTACATGAAAATGTTATTATATCAAAGCAATATATATATTACTTTTCCAAAAATCATTCCAGATATAAACTGGTATGATTCTAACATGTGATCACGTTTCCAGGGTTATCGAGGACAACAGGGTTTCACCGGTGAAATGGGCTATCCAGGAGACACGGGCGACTTCGTAAGTAATAACAGGATCACGCTATATATCCTGTCGGTTGTTTAAGGTACCGTAATACACCGGTCGATCGGTGCCGACTCGAGGGAGCCCGGTGAACTTTGCGCGAACGTTTAGGTAGGTTCTCGAAGTGCGCGGAGGAGAGAGGTTGAGAAGAACCCGCTCGGGACGTTTCTCGTTCCTCTTTTTGCGAGACGCCACCTGCTCGCATGAAATATCGTCCAACCAAAGTATTCCCCGGCAATATTTAACTGCTATTGGGTAAAGAGACACGGAAAGAATCTCAAGCGCCGCGATATCAAGTGATAAGTGCTCCGAGGAATCCTCTTACACACGCTGCGAGTTAAAAGCTTGTCTTTGAAGTCGCAAATGCATATAAGCTTTACATGAAAAAACGACACCGATCGAAGCGGATCTTCACGTTACTAATAACATTTGTATTCCAAAGATAGGTAATTTTTTTTAAGTGTCAGATGAGGAAGGAAACAATACAAGACGCTTCCATAGGCTACTTTTATAATCGAATAGAAGATATAGATAATTTATTTAAAGAGAATATATATGTATAAGTTAACAATTTAAAAGAAATAAATCATTATGAAAGTAATATGATAATATACGATATATTTCGAGTTGTAACGAAAGTAGAAACTTTACGAGATACTTAAAGCACATAACATGGGCATGATGACCTCTCGAAAGTCATCTGCACCACTTGTGTCCACAATATTCCAGCTTCGGGTCCGTAAAGTTGAATTTACACGTTCGATGTTGCATTTCACGTCGTATTCCTTTGGCGAGGAAGGTTTAACGTCCCTAGAGCGTTTACGTGGATACTTATACGATACTATTCGCTACTTATCAGCTACTTTCGGTGCGCACGTAGGAAGCGAAGATTTGTAATTTGCTTGACATAACTTATTAGCGAAGCGAATGACGACTCTTCTCGCGATTGCAAGATTCGCAGCTTTCCTGTATGAATAGAGAATATATTTTTAATGACAATTCACGTACTAAATAATTCTACCTATTATGCATTCGCAATTTTGATTATCATTCATTGGTTGATACGTGTTAATTAGTTCGTTCAAGGAAAATTATTTAGCTATCAATCTTTTTATATGTATACAAAAAATTTTTCAGAATTTTATTTCTCTTAAATTCTCTTCCATTATAATTAATAATCGATACTAGAAATGGCAAACAGATGTGTCTTTTTCATCACATTTTTGTAGCGCGAAAGTAACTTTGATTGTAGCAGCTTTCGAGAGCAATACTAAAAATGGAAGACTAAAAGGAATAAAAGAAGGAAAGTATGTTAAAATATGCGAGGGCTTCGCATTTTAATCGTTAAATACGAAACGATCCGTTGAAATCCGAAACGTCGCGCCCGGCTGTTATCTGCTGACACGACTGTCGCTGATAGCGCGAGAGCTGTCTCTTCACATGCGAGATGACGAAGAGGAGATTCTATCCGGCTTCCGAGAAATCTGACGAATCTCTGGTTCTCCTTCTTGTTGACCCCCGGCAAAAATCGGCAAGAGCTCGCGCCGCTAAAGAAGACAATCGATTACCGAAAACCGGTTCTCTCATTAACGTTAATCGCGCCGCCATCGCATAAGTAATTTTTTAATGGCGATGGCACGAACTTTTCGAGTCGGCACCTTTCTCTCGAATAAACGAAGCAAATTCGGCAAATTACGTTGACGAATCTATCGTTTTCTTTCGTGACGAAAGAAAGAATGAATCATTTAGCATTTCATTTTTTAAATGTCTGTTTGACTTGTTATTTTTTTTATTCAATAAAGATTCGCATAATAGCAAATTTTCAAACGATTTATAACATTTTGGATTATTATAATTATGCACATTATAATTATGAAAGATGACCAAAGAAAGAAAAAATGTTCCAATCATAAGATGTCATTCAATAATTTTTTTGATATTAATATTACCATGTGACATGAAATATTTTAATCTCTATTATAATAATCTTTATTATAATAATTGTAATGATAAGAATTGGAAAAAATAATTCCAAGTTTCCAAATGTATATATTTGTATATTAATGAGAGCGAGATGTATCAAATGCTTCTTATCGATCAAAATAATTTCGCAAGTACATGTGTGATAGTACACACATTACGCGCTAGGATTAAAAATAAACAGGGATGGACCAGGACGTGCATTTAAATTAGCATTATAATGGATTCATAATACATGCACTTACGCTCTGCTACGCTAGATATAACTTCAATGTAATGCGTATACGACATATAGATAGACCTATATCAAAGTATAGCGGGTGTCTCGAAAGCATCATTCGACTGTAGATTTCTCGATGAATTTAGGCTTGATTAAATAATCTGAAATGATTAAATAATTTGATAGCAAAGATGGAAAATATTAACTTTAAAATATTTTGACATATAGATACTAATTTTTAAGGAAGACGATACTTGACATATTCAAAAATATATTTTGACATTATACTATTTTATATTAAATAATAGTAATTAAAATGCAATTCTCTTAAAATAATGATAATAAAATATTTTTATTAATGTAACTCTTTTCATTTTCATAAAATAAACGAATTATATTAACAAGACAAATATCTATGTTTCCTTTTTAGGGTTTCTCAGGTCCTCCTGGATTGCCAGGTATGCAAGGTGATCGCGGTGACACTGTTTACGGTTTGAAGGGGCCACTTGGTGAACAAGGAGACAGGGGAGAACCTGGTTCACCGGGTAAGGATGAATACAAGAAGAAAGAGAAATCGACGCCCGTGAAAGGTCCACCAGGACCGAAGGGCATGAAGGGTGACTATGGTGAACGAAATCGTAAAGGAGAGATGGGTGCCAAAGGTCCACAGGTGATTGTCATATTCGATATAAAGTCGATGTATTTGGTGTAGCATCTAAAAATTGTGTTTTCAATTAAAAAAATGATTAAAAAGATATATTTATGAAATAAATGAAAAATTTTATTGATAAAATATACGTGTTTTAAAAGAAATATTTTAAATATACATTGACATTTATATAAAATGAAATTTTCTGACATAGGGTCGACCAGGTTTTTTGGGCATCAAAGGTGTAAAAGGCGAGCAGGGTGACGATGGGCCAAGAGGTAAACAGGGTGTCGAGGGCCCACCAGGACCGGCTGGTGAGAAAGGAGAGAAAGGAGCTCCAGGTTTCGCTGGATTGCCTGGTGCGGATGGATTCGATGTAAGTGCATTACATACTATATGTAAATGTATAACAAAAAGGTAATGTTGATATATTTGTAGCTAGTACGAAGACTTACTAATCAAAATCAAATTAGTCAATGAATATTTAAATAGAATTTGTATAATATTAAACGCAGCGTTTATACAGATTATTTAATATACATTAGCACGGCATTATTATTATTATACTGCTTTATTATTGTAAAGGGTGAACCAGGAGAAGAAGGTAATCGCGGTCCACCTGGCAAACAAGGAGCTGAAGGAGAACTTGGACAGTATATTCCGGAACTTGATGAAATAATCGCCGGAAATATCGGAATTCAAGGAGATCTTGGTTAGTACATAGTACAGACATGATATTTTTTCTGTCACAAAAATATTTCAGAATATATATTATTATCATTTATATTAGTATAAATTTTAGTAATTAATTATTAGTATATTTTAAAAACTTATTATTATTAAAAAATTAATATTTTTTAAAATAATATTTCCTAAAAAGAATAGAAGCCTATTCTTAGTTAAAAATAACCTTTGAAATTTGTTTTTTTACAGGTCCTCCTGGTGAACCAGGTGAATCAGGAACACCAGGTTTTCCAGGAAAGGTCGGTTTCATAGGACCACCAGGACCACCAGGACCGTCTGGTATTCCCGGTTTATCGGGAGCGAAGGGCTCGTCCATAAAAGGAGAACAAGGAGATGATGGTAAATGATTATGGCATCTCTGTCGATATAATGAACTGTTTTAAAATATTATGAAGAATAATTGATGACTTATGAATTATTCTAGGCTTATCGGGACCTATGGGACCTCAGGGATCTCCCGGACTACCCGGTTTATCCGGAATTGTAGGAGCCAAGGGATTTCCAGGCGTAACGATAATTGGACCGTCGGGACCAGACGGCAATCCGGGTCTCCCAGGATTGTCAGGTCCGCCTGGCGATCGCGGTGATCCTGGTCCTCCAGGTAAACTTGTTATATATTTATTATTAGAACTATTATTAAAATCACGTATCAAAATCTCATAGAAGTAATTATAAAATTTTAGATATTAAATTCATATATATTCAAAACTCTATTAACATCCAAAATTTAAAAAGAAGAATTTATTATTTAACGAATAGGTTCATGAAAGTTTATCTCCATCATCAAGTCTATTAATATTGTTATATATATACTTTTCGTATATAAGTCATTTTCATTTACTATAATTGTATTGTAATTTGCTGAACAGGAGAGAAAGGTTTCCCTGGGAAAGGTATAAGAATTCGTGGACCGCCTGGAGAACGAGGTTTGCCCGGAACACCGGGTATTCCTGGTCCCGATGGCTGGCCTGGCTTATTTGGAACTAAAGGTGGAAAGGGTATTCGAGGAGATGATTGTGGCGTATGTGCACCAGGTAAGAAATAATTTATATCAGTAAAGAATTGCTCTTTTGCACGAAGAAAAATATTTCAATTGATATAAATTAGGACATCTTTAAGAAAATTTTTTTCTGTTAATTGCATAGGTCTACCCGGGGAGAAAGGAGAACGCGGTGAATCTGGCTTAGACGGATATCCTGGAGCTTCGGGATTTCCCGGATTACCAGGTCCTCGAGGATTCAAGGGAATACAAGGGAAGCGAGGTTCACCAGGACCGGCGGGACTTGAAGGTGACAGTGGAAGATCTGGTATTGCAGGAATACAAGGACCTAAAGGAGAACCGGGAAAGATATTCTTCCCGAGAGATGAGCAGATTGTGAGTCCGCCGGGTGATGTTGGTGAAAAAGGTTTGCCCGGCCCCGAAGGACTCAGAGGTCTACGAGGACAACCGGGACCTGGTGGTGACACAGGTGCACCAGGACCAAAAGGAGAAAAGGTTTATTTTTAAGTATAGCTATTTAAAAACAATAGGATTTATATTTTAGAATAATTTAAAAGTTTTTCATTGTTAGTTATTGATTAATTTTCTCATATTTGCTTCAATTCAATGATATTATATAATCTATAGGGTGAACATGGCTCACCTGGATCACCAGGAAGGGATGGCACGTCGGGATGGGACGGCATACCTGGCGAAAAAGGTGAGGATGCTTCGATACCAATCGAGTTTTTGCGCGGAGATCCGGGCTATCCGGGAGGGCCCGGAATAAAAGGAATACAAGGAGATACCGGTAACAAGGGAGAACCTGGCGAAGCTTCAGAATACGTCGCAGACAGTAAAGGTGACAAGGGCTACAAAGGTGCTATAGGAGCTCCTGGTACGTTAAAATATACTATTAATATAAATAAGATAATAATATTATATTTTATGACTGATATCAATTGTTTTAAAATTTTCTTCGGAAATTGTATGATTAAATATATAAATATAATTTCTACAAATAAATATAAAGTTAATACAATTAATGGAATAAAGTTAAAATTAAAAAAATTCGCGATATTCCCGTAGGAGAATCTGGTTTCAAAGGCTTCCAAGGACATGTCGGTGATGAAGGTCTACCGGGATTACCTGGTGAACCGGGTTCCCCAGGTATTTCACGGCAAGGTCCTAGTGGTTTGAAAGGATATCCCGGAATGCCGGGAGAGCAAGGACTTCGTGGAACACCAGGTTCGCCTGGATCGCAAGGACCAATTGGTTTTCCAGTAAATATAAATTGAAGACACCTTAATATCTGCTTTGACAAAAGTTTCCAAAGTTATAAATCTATTTATATAAATAATATTAATAATTTTAATTTAGTTATTAAAATAACCTTATTACGTTAAAGAAACAAAAATTCACATAAGCAAAATGATGCATGTATCTATTTATTACAGGGTCGCGTTGGTAACAAAGGTGAACGAGGAGATCCAGGCACAAATCTAACTTATGGCGAAATTGGAGAACGCGGCTGGTATGGTCCAAAAGGTGATTTTGGTGATCCTGGTCCTGCAGGGTTACCTGGCCGACCAGGAGAGGATGGTCCAAAGGGTGTCAGAGGCGCTAAAGGAGCTCCTGGTTATGAAGGACTGCCTGGACTTGAAGTAAGTACACATTCTTCTTTTTAGATTCTTATTAAAATTTACTTCAAATTAATATTTATCAAAATAGTAATTTGCTAAATATCTACGGACGAATCATATTAAAATTATTTGATGGATATTCTAGGGAGCTAAAGGTCAACGTGGAGATAGTATACAAGGTGATCGAGGTTTCCCGGGTATACTTGGCCTGCCTGGAATGCCCGGAAGAATTGGAGACGTCGGTGTTCGTGGTATGTCTCGAAAATAAATGCTCATATAATCTAAAGTCATTTTGTACGGATATAATTTAGATGAAATAACATTATATAATCAATCAGAAATGAAATTTCAGCTTTCAATCTGATTCATTGAATACCATTTTTCATTATATGTTTATAATTTACTTTCAATAATCACGTTCAATACTTTAAAGATTAATATATGCATATCCATCTTTAGGTCCCGATGGTCCTTCTGGTTTTGACGGAATGAAGGGTTTAAAGGGAGAAGTTGGTTTTATTGGACGACGTGGTGACGATGGAGACACGGGGCCTCAGGGATATCAAGGAATGTACGGAAGACAGGGTTTATCAGGCGCTCCAGGAGAAAAAGGAGAAATCGGCGAGATTGGCGAGCCAGGCCCACTCGGCTGGCCTGGTTTCGATGGTATAGATGGAGCACCTGGTGCTAAAGGAGAATCAGGAGACATCGGAATTCCTGGAACACCAGGACTGAGAGGGCCACCTGGATTCAAGGGTATTATTGGCGACACCGGTTTCGAAGGACTCTGGGGTCCTCCTGGCGAAAATTCCTTTAGTGGCCCTCAAGGTGATATTGGTGAACCTGGTTTTATGGGAGAAATTGGACCACCTGGTTTAGCTGGATTCGATGGACGACCAGGATTGCCGGGAGAACCAGGAGTAGCAACTGATGGTTTCAATGGTTTGCTAGGACAGAAAGGTGAATCTGGATTCGATGGATACGACGGTAGCGTAGGACCAAAAGTAAGTGCATTTTATCGAAAAGCATTTATAAATACGTATTTTTTTTAATTGTAATAATTATATAATATTTATGTATATCTTATATTTTTAAATATATATTAATATTTAAATACATCGTAAAAGCTTATTTTTACAAATTATTTTTAAGGATTAAATATTTAAAATTAATATACATGTTCTCACAAACAGTAAATAAATTAATATTTATTACTTTTTTATATTTATGCAAATATTTATATTGCTAACTGCTTAAAATATGTAACCATTTTGTTGTTGCTTAAAATTTGTAATGAAAAACTTGAGAATAATTTTTATTCTGATAAAAGCTACAAAGACAAAGATTCATTATTATGAAAATTTATATTTTAACATTTATAACTTTACAGGGAGAAATTGGTGACATGGGTCCTGATGGATTCAAAGGTGAACAAGGCGCTCAGGGTTTCCCAGGAAGGCCAGGCTTGCCTGGAATACTTGGTAAATATGGCGTGAAGGGTGAAAGAGGTCCGGCTGGACCTCTTGGATTCGATGGATTGAAGGGAAAACGCGGTCTCGATGGTGATCCCGGTATAATGGGTAGACCAGGTAAATCAGTTTTGATGTGTCTTTTTAATTAAGTTAATTATATATTTTAATATATCTTTATATATTTTATAATTTCTCTTTTTCTCAAAACTCATACACAACGTTTAATTATTTTTTCCATTGATATATTTTTCAACAAATATTTTAATATTGAGTATTATATTCTTTACCTTTGCATGCATAATAAAATGATATATCAGTATATTTTTGATATCACACATATTACGATAGAAAATATATTTCATAAAAATATACAAGAATTAAGTATTTAACTTAAGTATTTTGTATCAGGAATGCCGGGTGAACCGGGTGTAAGAGGTGCCCCAGGTATCTTGGGTGCTCCTGGACCGAAAGGTTACGTGGGCGAACCTGGCTTACCATCTTATGCATTCGCGGAAAAGGGTGATTACGGTAATCGAGGTCACGATGGTTTCATTGGTATGAAAGGAGAACAAGGTGAACCAGGATACATCGGACTGCCCGGTCGTAAAGTGAGTAAACGATTTTATAATTGAATCAGATTACAAGTTTTAAAAGAAATTACTTATTCATCTGTGTATATAGGGTCAAGTTGGAGATCGAGGATATCCGGGTCCCGTTGGTTTCCCAGGATTATCTGGCTTCCCTGGTCTACCAGGTGATCAAGGACCTCGTGGAGCTCCAGGTATAGAAAAATTTGTATTTAATTAATCATATTAAATATTGCAAACTCGTATAATCTAAATTTATTCACATTACTATTACATAGTTTATTTATTGTCTTTTAATGCTTAGACTCTCCAATTCTTTACACTCTCATTCTGTTTTAATTTCATTCTGTTAGAAAGAAAAAATGGTCATGTTCTATTGTCTTTTAATTATAAAAATTAAAACAATATAAAAGTATTATCCGCAATTTAATAATTGAAAATTTAAAATCAACATTTCAAAATTTCTTTCTCAATTTGAAAATTTAAAAAATGTTTTATTATTCAATTTTATAAAAACATCTTCTTGTTCCTTATTTTAATATATGTCGCGTTAGTGATATTCTATTTCAGTTAATATTATTTGTTTAATTTTGTCCCATAGGCTTGCCTGGTGAATTCCCCGAACCCGGTGAAATTGGTCGCGCTGGTCTAGATGGTATGCCTGGTATCTCAGGTCGTCCCGGACAAAAAGGAGCACCTGGTGAATATGGTCCGAATGGACCTAAAGGAATTTCTGGTGACATAGGCTATAGCTTTCATGGTCCTAAAGGAATTACGGGAGACTCAGGTATCATGGATATACTTTTTTTTTCCTTAACATAGTTAATTCGATAACAAAAAATAAAAATTGATATTTTTGAACGCGATTAACATTTCTCAACATTAAGGATTTGTAATACTATAAACTCTTTTAATTCAGTTATCTTTTGTACTGATTCTTTCTTTTGTAAAAAAATATTTAATCTTTCTCTGAAAGAAATATTTAAACCTTTATAATTTATTATTCTATATTCTGAATAGGTCCTAGAGGATTCGTCGGCATACCAGGCATACCAGGTTTGGAAGGATTACAAGGATTCCCCGGAGCACCAGGTCCGAAAGGTTTCCGTGGAGAGCCGGGAATATCTGCGAGTAGCGCGAAAGGACAACCCGGTGAACCTGGATGGCCTGGACTAGATGGTCGACCAGGACCAAAGGGAATGAAAGGTGATTCCGGTCTATCTGGCTTTGACGGACAGCCAGGACCAAAAGGAGAAAGAGGAGAAACTGGTGAACCTGGTCTACCTGGATTGCCTGGTCCTGACGGTCCACAGGTAAGCTTTGCAAATTATAATATCGCAATTACATATATGTATATATTTTTTTTTCATGCAATTTAAGAAAATATAACAGGAATCTTCTAATAGATTTTCTTTACATTTTTATTATTCTATTTATGATTAATATTAAGTAATCATACAAAATATAACAGAATACATACACAGAAATCAAACAATAAGCATAAAGCAAATGTAAATTATTAGCTTAGTTTATATCGTACATCTTTTTAATATGTGCGAATCAAAATAATGTGCATCAATTTAGCTTATTTCAGCTGCGTATATATCTTTATGATGCATATCGTACCCCAATCTAGTATGGTGTTATAATGTTGCATCATCAAATTAAGCCAATTTGATACAAAAATATAATACTTATTGTTAGTATTAAAAATCGATATAAATTAAACTATTATAAATTATAAATATTAAATGCTTGTGCTTTTCTGATAGGGACCGAAAGGAGAACCTGGCTTAAATCCTTTCCCGCCTTTCCCGAGACAAGGACCTCCTGGTGATATAGGAGTTCCCGGATTACCAGGTATTGCACCTAACATTCTCCCTAGAGTAAAATAATATATTTTAATCATTGGGAAAATACAATAAAAGAATACTATGGATATCTACAGGCTTCCCTGGACTACAGGGAATGATGGGTGAACCTGGCAAGGACGGTCTGCCTGGACGAGTAGGTGAAAGAGGCATGATCGGTATTCCTGGATCATCAGGGCCGGATGGGAAAGATGGACCTCCCGGATATCAAGGTCCACCTGGAATAACCGGACGACAAGGACAACGAGGTATATATTTAACCATTTGATATAGAATGATAGTTTTACTTTTGACTCAAAAATGTTATAAGCAACTTATGTTGATTATTTTTTGTTTATATAAAATTGGAAATCAATTTCACAGGTTTTCCTGGCGCACCTGGTGCACCTGCGCCAAACGGGATTGGTCCAAGGGACAGAGGTTTCTATTTTGCTCGTCACTCACAATCGGAAATGATACCAATATGTCCGAAAGATACCGTAAAATTATGGGAAGGATTTTCTTTATTACATACCATGGGTAATGGACGGCCATACGCTCAAGATCTCGGTAAGTAGCATAATAACATGTCTTTTTTTAATTAAATCATGTTGACATACAAAATTTAAAATATGACTAACTTATTTTTCATAGATATTTTCTAAAATTAAAACACCAAAATTTTTTATAATTGCTTTTGTAAAATATATATAAAATTTATTTTTTGAAACTTAAAAGTACTAAAACTAAATAATGAATGATATATTAAATGATAAAATTAAATAAAGAATGATATATTACAGAAATACGTATAATTTGAACAATAATCTTTTGTTATTTAGGCGCTGCTGGCAGTTGCATCAAAAAGTTCTCTACTATGCCCTTCCTATTCTGCAATTTGAACAATGTATGCGATTACGCCAATCGTAACGACTATAGCTATTGGCTTAGCACAACCGAGCCCATGCCAATGATGATGACGCCAATACCGGCACCGGAAGTTGGTAGATACATATCGAGATGCTCTGTGTGCACAGCACCGACCAGAGTAATAGCTGTCCATAGTCAATCCATGGCCATACCCCAGTGTCCGGGTGGCTGGAAGGAAATCTGGGTCGGATACAGTTTCCTCATGGTGAGAAATAAATCTCAGACTATATTTCAAGATATACTATATCCGAGTTCTTAAATTGAATCACGATTACACTAATTTTTTAATAGAATTCCTTAGCGGAAACTATGATTACATGCAATTTTTCGCTTCTCAATTACAGCATAGAGACGCAGGCGCCGATGGTGGTGGTCAATCTCTAGTCTCACCCGGATCCTGTCTGGAGGAGTTCCGCGTCAGGCCGTTCATCGAATGCCGTGGCCTCGGCACCTGTAACTTCTTCGCCACCGCGACATCATATTGGCTAGCGACCATCCGCGAGGACGAGATGTTCCGCAAACCGCTGCAACAGACGCTCAAGGCCGACCATACATCCCGAGTGAGCCGCTGCGCTGTGTGCATCCGCCAACGCGTCAGCGAGGATCCTTACAGCAGGACGGCGGTCCTGAAACCCTTCACATCAAACAACGAACGGGCTCCCAACAATATTTACTATCCACCGGCACCGCCACCCCGTTATCCGCCCGACTATCAGCCCTCGCCGTCACCGCCCAATCGCGAAAGGTATCCCAGCCACAGGCGCGTACCACCCTATCATTACCGTAGAAGAGGTCGCGTGCGCAGCAGGCACGGTGAACGACCGATAGAATCGTCCAACACTCTGTAGATTGGCAACACGAGCTGCATACACGCTCGAGAAGAAATAACATCAGTGACGTGCAAGGGCGTAGCGAGCCTATGTATATAAAGAAGCAAGAGAAACTCTCTTTTTTTAAATTAGTTAAGTTATATCCCGTGCCGGGTGCTTTAAACTCGTAAACCTTTTACATGGGATACAAAGACGCGGATAACGCATATAAATATCCAGGGACCAACAGTGAGAAGTTTGCGATAAGCCAGACGCACGAGTTTGGAAAATATAAAGAAACCTTTCTTTCAGTTTTATTTAAAGAAGAAACCGTGTCACAATATAAATGTTAGTTAGAGAACACATTGAAGTATACGATGAATTTTATAAATTTCTCAGTGTTTTATCGATGTTTCCGGAAGTTATAATTAAACGGGAAGCGTTATTTTTGAAACTCTTGTTGAACCAAGATCTGGACTGCTTATCTCAAAACATTCTTATCTTAAACTCTTCTGTTGCTCTTGGGAATTTGTCGGTGTTGCTGCTTCTTATCCTATGTACAAGGTTCATGCACCTAGTCTCTTCCTGCGTGCCCGATAAAAAGCGCCGCCGGCTGCCATGAAGCCATATAACTGCCTTTATGCCAAATAGAATAAAAAATCAGTCGCGTCCGGCCATTGTAAACTGCCAATAACATCGTGTTCGCCGACGTGATTCACGAGATTACAGAATACGATAATATATTAAATTAATGTTACCTGTATGTTGTATCGCTATTCTAACTATTATCTTATATATCTCATTGAATAAAGATCTTTTTGTATAAGCTAATCGGTCTTTCTAGAACATTTATCGCTTCTTTTATAAAATATCCATAAAAATGTCGATAAATTATAAATGTCATATATACTGTAAGAATGAATAATAAATTAATCAAACATTGATATATATTAATAATTTCTGGAATTATCAATTTGAAACAAAATTTTGTCTGACTAATGAGAAAACTGAAAAAGAAATTGAAGTTTGTTATCTTATTTCTTTTTGTCAACGAGATAAAACGATAATTATTTAAAAAATATAAAACAATGATATTCTGTAAAAAAAAAAAATAATCTAAAATAAATATAAATCTCAATTTTAATAAATTTAATTTCTGTACTTTTTGATGAATAAAAAAATAATATATATTTTGTGTTAGATTATCTGCAATTTATAAAAATATCACGTTGAATCTCTTCAGCAGATCTGAAAGCAACATAAACTGAGATAATTAAAGGAAAGGAGGGAATATCTCAAATGTTCGCAAAAAGCTATCTAAAAGAGCCAACTGAAAGAAGCAAGAGCGTTGAAATTATTTGACAGTTTAATAAAAGGCGAACGGGCCTTCCAGGACACGCGAAGTTCACATACAAGCTCATCGTACGAAATGAACGTACACGGTGAGAGATCGAGATATTATATTTATATTTATAAAATTATTCATCATTAGAAAGCACATATGATCTATCTATATGACGTAATTTGCTACGCACACCCGCGTACGAGCGTGCCTACGAACAACGCACGCATCCACACACACATACACACGCAGCATCCACATACACTACACGCGTAAATCACTACGACGTTCTATCTCGCGCACACTGGCATAAGCACGCACACGCGCGGACATACACAAACATGTACGTGCATACTATAATCTCATAATCTCTTTTTCCTTTGCCTCTCTCACGCTCTTACTCTTATTCACTCTTTCTTCTTCTCTTCTCTCTCTCTTTCATTCTCTCTCTCTCTCTCTCTTTATTCTTTCTCTCGTACGCGTAATATACGTATCCACACATTCACAGACGAGTACATGCCTATGTATGTACGTGTACATATTCAGAGTACCTCACGGATGTGTTTTTTTTACGGAGATTACAACTTTGTAACTGTTTTTTAATTGGAAGAAAAAGCAACAGGGGACGAGCAGGCCAAATATTAATGTCATCACAGTATCATCATCATCATTATCATCACCATCATCACCATATGTCGTTTCCTCGCGCCACAGACAAAACGTTGATTCATGCTACAAAGTATCATAAAAAGGCAACGAAAGCAACAACAACGCGCGCAAACAAAGACTTTTATCTTTCACTTCTCATTATGTACATTCCAAAAGTCCCGATACTAATTACGATGCTAATTATTATAAATAATCCGAAACTCTCAAACACACGAATCTCTTTTCCTTTCGAGAAAACTTTCAAAATTTAAAAAAAAACCACTAGACGGACGCCATATAAATATAAATATAAATATAATTACACGCCAAATAATGCTAATAATTGCCACAATACGCGTCCGCCGAAATCACATTTGGAAATCACGACCGAAACGAAACGGAAAAGAGAAACGTTTCCCCCATTATACTCGCGCAGCAAGCAAATTTCCATCAATGCAAAAAAAAATTAAATTAAAGTCGCCGACATATCTCGTTCTATTCGCGTTTATACCCGCGAGCCCATCGTCACATACATTCAAAAACCTCTAGTAGCGATTTCTTCCAACTTTTAATAGGTGTGGTGAAGTTCCTGGAAAAATAAGACACTTGCGTGAGATTTCTTTCATATGTATGTATACACGCGTATACGCACATACACACGCGTAGCATCGTGTGCATATACACGTGTAGGTGTCAATTAGAAGATTTCTTTTTTTTTTCTCTCTCATTTATATAACAACAGATGTGTGTGTGTCGTTTAGAAGTAATTTAGTGTGCATCTAAGACCCAAAAGAGAATTATTACCGAGCTATGCAAAATAGAAGATCGATTTCCTCTTTTCTTTCTTTCTTTCTTTCTTCCTTCGTCTCTCGCATGTATAGATATATAAATATACGTCAATTTATATATCGATTATATATAAATAATATCCGCTCCTATTATTTATATATAACACGTACATAAACCCACTATACATATATATACATATACATTTATACAATATATATTTATATTTATATTTATATATATAAAGGTACTCTTACTATTGAATAGAAATATGAATATTCCATGTGTTCAATAATATCAATATTGATATATAATAAAATAATAATATAATAATAATTATCCTTACCATTATATAATAATATAGTAATTGCAACAAGAATATTGGTAATAGTGATAATAATAATGTCGATAATAATAATAATAATAATAATATTAATAATAATAAAATAAAATAAAATAATTAATAGTTATTAATATATAATAATAGTTATAATCATATTAACACAACAACAAGTATTCTTTGTCACATTTTGGTTGCAGATTTTCTTACAATCACAAATATATTATTCATAAATGTAATAGTCGAAAGGATGTTAAATTAAGGAGAATACGTGAATAGAGTGCTCTATTTCTTTCTTTCCTCTCTGTGTAGAATAATTAAATCCTATAAATAGTATATCTCTATCTTCAACAGCCAGTGGTATAGTAAAGTATACCTTTTTTTTTGAGGTACCTATATATAGTTTCCTCTCCCCAGTTTTCCGCCCTTGTTGATATACCAAATACAATACTGACGGAGAACGTAACATGCACACACGCTCACACACACGCGCGCACAAACAAATATAACATACATACACATACACACATCTATCGACAGGTAAAATGCGGATGTGGGCTTATCGTCCTTATGCCTGCGATCGTCCTAGCGTATATCTCAGTATACAACTTATCTCCGTTCATCTTAAATCGGGATGAGAGTTCGACGAGAGAAAGATTCTTTTCAAAAAAAACAAACAAGAACAAAGAAGAAATAAACGTCGCGAATCAATTCTTTCCGTGTCGCGATATGTCGCGCGACCTCGATATTCCCTGGTGACACACGTACCGATCCAGGAAATCTTTACACAGCCAAACAAAAACGAAAACTTTTGGTCCTTCGAGTTCGAAAAGTAAAAGGAAAGGGAAAAAGTCCCGCTGTTCCCCCCCTTTTTCTCTATCTTTCTTTATATATGTATATATATATATCTATCCATTTCTATCTCTAACTCTCCTTTTTATCTCTCTCTCTCTTTCTCTCTCGCTCGCTCGTCCCTTTTCTCCTCGCTTGATCGACGGGCAACATTCTAGAGAGCACCGCGCGCTAGTTTTGCATTGTATTTGGTGATACGTATATGAATACTGACTCCGTGTATGGCGTTACATATAATACAATAGTATCCATTACGTATAAGAGTGTATATGCATCTTATAATCCTCTTTCTCTCACACATTTTTTTCTCTCTCCCTTTCTCTCTCTCGCCCTTTCTCTCGCACTCTTCCACGTTTTTACGTTCTACATCTCCGTTTCGATCTCCGCACACACTCAAACATATATTACATATAATCTTTTACTGCATGACGGGATGGTGGCCTGCAGTCACTCGGACAGTAGCTTCTGCAGCAACGACGACTTTGAATCACCTCGTGCCACCTCCTCCATAGTAGTCTGAAATCAAACGGTTTCGTGAGAACTGCGCTTTTATTTTTTTAAATTTATTTATTTATTTATTTATTATTACTTTTTTTTCGTTACATTATATGTCAATATAAATTTCAAAACCGATCGCGTAGAGAAATGTACAGAACAATGGAATGTTTGTAAAATTACTACAAGATTTCTGACACTGAGATTTGAATGGCTGATATCAAAATATTTTGAAACTACTTTAGATATACCAACAATTTATGAATTTTTAATCAAAACGATTCGCGAAACTAATAACGTGTGATATCAAAAATTTAATAAAATCAATTCGTTAAAATCAAGAATTTATAACATTGAAAATTTATAAAATCGTTTAATAAAATGGAAAATCTTACTATCAAAGATCTATAATATTGAGATATACAAATCTAAAACCTTTTACAATTAAGAATTTATAGCACAAAGAGTATTTATTAAAGCAGATATTTCTGGTGATCGGAATCTGTGAATTTAATGATATATGTCTATAAGAAAACAGATGAAAGAATTCAAAATATATTAAAGCCAAAGATCTTTTAATCCCGAAATTGATTAAAATTGTGGATTTGCAAATCTCTTGAGATACTTGTAAAAGATCTATAGATTCAAGGAGTTAATCTCTATAGCGGACAATATCTCTGACAATCGGTTTGAAATTATTCTAATAGTTAAACAATCTATTGCATTTTTTCTATCGTACATAAACATTGATATCTTCAAGTATGTAAATTTTCATATTTATCTATATTTTTATAGAACAACTATTTAGATTTTCATAAAATTACACAATGCATCTGAATGCCCATATTTTTAGTATTCAGATGCATGGATTCTTTCAATGAGATTTAGGTATATTCAAATAATATTTCGTCCTGATATGAAAAAGAATAAAACCGTATTAAAGCAACATAGCAACTACACATTCAATATCTCAATGCATGATAATGGCTGCTATGGCAGCAAAATTTTTCGATCAAACAATGCTTCGTTAATTTTGAATATTTTCTTCACGATCATGAATATAAATAAAAAATAAATCCTTGTCTCTTTACAAAGTAAATATCCAGTAAGATTAATTACTTTATAATTATTTCATTTTTAATCAGATATAATACAAAAATTTCTTAAATTTTATATTAATAAATATTTATTATAAGTATAGTAATATTATAAGCATAGTAATATGAATTTGTATTATATTAAAATAATATTGCATTTTAATATTATATTATCAATATTTTCTAGACTTAAAGAAGTTTTTTAACTATTTGCATATAATTTACACGAAAACTCTGTCACCATAGAAGCATTTATTCTATACGAAAATTGTTAAAAAAGAGCTATGTTGAAATCTACTGACATATAATCACGCGTTCACATGTTTTCTTTTTCTGTTTTCTGTTTTCTTTTCAAATAATTGTACTATATATATTTATTTATTTAATATAAAGAATATATATATAAATATATTTAATCTAAAGAATGTATATTATGTGTGTATATATATATATATATATGCTTAAAAATTCATATAAATTTGAAATTAGATAGTTTTCCTAGATACATCTCTTTCTGTAGCACTAATCTCCTCATGCATAAAAACAATCGCTCTCGAAAAAAAATTAAGTACAACGCGCAGATATCTAATTGGCTCACTGTGAAAAAGCATTACGATACTAGACGCACGTTATACAATGCAACAAATGGTAGTACGATTACTAATTACTCTGAATGAGCTGAAGCTTACAACACCATCACCCTATAGATACGAAAGAAGACATTTTACTTGGCACCGATTATATGAATGCTTAATACGAATGAATGCATAGCGCTCTGAAATATTAAAATTAAAAATAAAGTCAAAAGATAAAAAATCCAAAGTGCTTCTAAAAAAAATATATGTATGATTCCCTTCATATATTTAACATAATTTTCATATATTTAAATTATTCTTTTATTCTTTCATACATATATATTTTAAATACGAAATAATAATATAAATGTAATATAATTATATTGGTTAAATTATATTAATTAAAAATCAATTTAAATTAATTTAATAATATTGAAATAAAAGAGAAACAATTATATATAACTTTTTATAAGTTGTACAAAAATAAAAATTTGACAACATGTTATTTTACATAATATATGATCTCTAAAACTGTATTTAATATAATAAATATTTTATTTACAAAAAATATTCATAAATTTGTCTAATTCAGAATTGAAATTTTCCAAATAAAAGTTTAACTATGGATATTATTATTTCTCTCAAATTTTAAATTTACTAAGATTAATTAGATTTTATTTAATACAATTGAATTTTAAATTAGAAATATATTAAAGAGTGATATATTCGCTTGAAATTAAAGGGAAATAAGATTATATCAATTAACTTTTAATTCAGATTCTAATATATAAAATAATAATAATAAAGATGTGTTTCTTCGATATTTATATTAACAAAAATAAATCGTAAATTTGATACGTAGTAAAAAAAATGTAAGTATTGTGTAATTTGACAACCGTATAAATTTTTTGTATATATTTTTATATTGCTGTAATTAATAGTTAAAATACTACCAATTATTTTCTATAAAAGATCATCTGATTAGCGGAATATTATACTGCTGATGCTACATCAGCCGTATGCATGAAGTACGTTTGCATGAAGAAAAACGAAAATTTAAAAAAATTATTCGCAGTTAATCTAGCGCGAGAAGTACAATTAATTTTTACGCAAAATGTAATGCACTTATGAACGCGCTACGTTATGCAAAGGCAATTAATATGTTTAGCTAATGCGCCTTAATGAAATACACCTCGAACAAAAGTTCACTTGGTGTGATAATAAAATCAGTTTACTTAATGTAGCTACGTAAAAGAAAACATAGCGTTTTTCATGGGCGCAAAACACTGAGTGTAAAACTTAAATGTCTTCAATTTACATTTGATAGATCTTTGTAAAACAAAGTGCCAGTATTTCTTAATAGAACTTAAAAAAATTTATTTGTGTAAAAAATAAATATTTTTATCTTTATCTAAAATTCTTAAAAATACTTTAGAATATTATGAAAATACTTTAGAAAGAACTTCAAAAAATTGTAAAAAAGATAACATAATATGTCAATTTATATATGAAGATAAACTTTAATAATTCTTATAAATTAATATAAAAATTTGACATATAATTTTTAGTTTTATAATTTTTAATTTTAAGAATCTATGGAATAATTAAAAGAATCAATAAAATAATTCATGTTAAATGAAAACATGAAAATTCATGTTATAAAAAATATAAATATAGATAAATTAACATAATAAATAAAAAAAATTATTTCTATGCAATTAAATATTTAATTCTTTCCAGTTCTCTTTATTTCTATATCTAAATAAAAATGTAAAGAAATAGAAATAAATTCATTAAAATATACCTTTAATATTGTATGTACAGAAATAGAAATATAAATTCATTAAAATGTACCTTTAATATTGCATGTAAACTATCTTTTTAAAATTCCACATGATTTAAAGGTATTTTTTATTAATTTTAATTTGATCAACGAGAAATAAAATAACAGAAAAGATAGAAAAAGAAAAGTAAGAATAAATTCTATAACTATGAAGCCAATCCCTAATAGAAACGAATTAGAAATTCTTAAACTTTGCCAAATAAAGTTCATAAATTCTCCCTAATTCAATTATATTTTCAGAGTAAATTTTAATTCTACAAAGTAAAAATTCTATTCTAGCATACATGAAATTCAATTTTCTACTATCGCTATTACAGAAAATCATTACTTATGAAAGAATCATTATTTATGGGAGTAACAATATACAATAATGTCGAGATATTAGCCATCAAATGATGACCTGCACATGCATGTATAAAGAGAGCGCTAAATTACAAAATTAATGAAAAAAAAAGTAAGTATAATCCCCTACACAAGTTTTACGCTCAGTGCGCATAATATAGAGAGAGATCATTAAACATGTTTCGTGCACAATCAGTTCTGAAGCCAAGCGTATAGAGGGAAGACATAGCATAACAAAATCAAAAAAATATGTAAAAGTAATTATATTGTCGGAATGTGGGGTTCTTACCCTGGAGGACGAGGGGGCACTTCCGGCGCTCCCAATGGCCCAACTCTTGGCGGGGCCATCGCTAACCACAGCCTCACCTAGTTGGGACATCGTAACAGTAGATGTTACCACAATCTTTGTAGAATAAGATATTATGCCTCTCTTTATAAGAAGCGAGAGATTACGCGTAATGAATCAGGAACGCATGTGCTGATTACACGTGTCTCAATTTATGCATTGATATGGACGTATAATTTCTCAATCGATCGAGGCCTCGCTTTTGCCTCTCGTGAAAGATCTATCGAAGCGCCAAGAGACGCAAACTTTTAGATTATCGCGTTAAGATCTTAATATTTGCTCCGATAAGGAACAATAAGTCTGCTTTCGATACAAAAACTTTCGAGAATTTCAAGATCTGCTCGATAAAATTTTTCCCCATTCGTATCATTTGCATTAAATATTTCTTTACAGCATAATCATATCTTTGCCAAAATTCGATAAGACAGAAACAGTATTTTTTAATTCACTTTTATTTCAAAGATGTAAAAAATAAAATTTTATTTAAAAGATAAGTCTTCGCATTCAAAATTATTTTAAAAAAAATTCATAAAGATTTTCATAAAAATTTTTATACATATTTGAAATTTATAATTTCTATATAAATCTCATGAAAAGAGAGAAATATGGAATCTGAGGGAGATGCGTTGTATAAGTGTAATTAGTTGTAATAACCGCGTGCGATAACAGATCTAGAAAAAATGTGCATGATCTACGAGGGGGAAAACTATACACAATTGCCTGTAATACTTTTTCACAGTATTCACTCGTGAAATTCACGTCATATGCGAGAAAATCAGGACTGTGGAATTACAATATGTATTGAAGCTGCGAGAGATTGTGGTTCGATAAAATTCGAGAAAAATAAATAAAGAGATGATGCTTCTCTGTGCACAGAAATGCACAGGAATGCAAACTTATTGAATGCATACTTATTAAATTTATCTTGCTTTATCGCGACGGTAAAGCACCTTCGAATAATCGTAATTTCTATGCTTCGTGTACGCTTAAGGTTTAAAACGTACTATGAAATCTCACATTTTGCAAATAAGTAATTATTACTTGTGTCACATTTGTAATATCTTTAAATATCGCAAAAATATAAATCGTACTATCTAAAGCATATAATAATTTGCTGTTTATAATTATTTACAAATTAAATATTTCTAATTAAATATCTCAAATTATATATTTCTATCAAAAACGCGATAATCTGGTAAAAAAACTTTGCAATTATTCCTATTCTAATTCCAAACAATGCACAACTGTCATCGCGCATCGAGAAAAAAATATTAAATATAAAATTAAATATTAATTATTAACTACATATTAATAGAAAAATTTAATTTTTTCAAAATCCTCAGCTCTTTGATGGTAATCTTTCAAACAAATTCAGCCGTATAGCTAATCATTTTTTATACGACTTGGATATAATTACGGAATGCGGACGTATATGATGCACACATACCTGCAGAAGACATCTCGAACGTCAGACCAAGTGCTTCCAGATCGTCCTGAGAAACTTGACCAGAAAGATTGTTCTGTAGGTTGTTGGGCACTCTCTGTTGCTGCTGCTGCTGTTGCGTTCGCGCACCAACAATCGCCCGCAATTCTTGCCGCACAAATTCCGAGGTGCTGGCATTACCTGAGACAATAAGAAAAATTTTTATGAGCAAGTCGTCATGGCAATTACGTATCGCGTTCCTCTCTTCGTATGTTTCGTATGTTTCGCACTTTTCAATTTCTACCTATGCTGCTGATGATCTTAAAAATATATATTGATTGGACAAGAGATTACATTATGAGTTTACGAAATTTTACTCAACTATTGTCACAATACACAAAGATTATATAGCATAAAAATTTTGTGACAATATCTCAGAATATATAAATAAAGTAAATACACTTTATATGATAAATTTAATTTTTTCGATTGAAAATAGAGATGACTTTATTTGTCGTTCAACAAGATATTAAAAAAATATCTACATCGTGTATTTTCTCTGAACAATATAGATCGATTTTTTCTTTTTGATAAAAATTTGAGTTCATGTTCATATTGACTTAATCATTTTTTAACTTAAATACAGTGTCTTCCAGTTGTGAGATCACGAGTTATATCCTTATTTTCGAGCAAGCGAACAACATTATTCGATATCGAAAAAGAAAATTTTAAAATATGATTTTTTTCTTATTTTATTTTATCTCAGAGTCCTTTATTACATGCGATGGATTATTTGTTTTGAAAACAGCGGAACCGGTTTAAGCAAACGGACTCGAAAGGAATCGACACGTGTTACTAAATAGAAACATCCTGTAGAAAAAGAAAACTGCGATATATTATAGCAAACTACATCTTTGTCTAGTGCGAACTTTGAGACAACGGCCGTTTCCTAATAACAATCGTAGAAGACAATGTATTTCGGTAAGCAAATATAAAACTAAAATTCTGTTAAAATATATAATATAAATAATATTTTATTATTTATATTATTTATATTTATATTTATTATTTATATTTAATTATTTATAACTAGAAGAATATATATAGAACTAAAAGAATATTAATGTGTCAACAATAAAAAAATAAATAACATTTAATATACAAAAATTAACAAATTTCTCTCGTGCTAATAAAAAGCCAATGCGCGGTGCTTGGGGTGTAAATTATTATATATTTCTCTTGACACACAATTACGAATATAATAATTGAAATCGAATAATAATTCAGTCCCCTCTTCGGACAGTCAGCAATAATCACAAGTCATGCGAGGATCAAATCAAGGATAAAACCAGTCAAGGGTAAAAAGGAAAAACGATACAATTTTGAATTTTAACACATATAAGAAACTGTGACGAGCTTGATGTTGAAAAAAAGTATCTCACATGCTTCCAGGATTTTGATTACCGTGCGTTGGCTTTTATTAGCTCGATTTTTCTATCTTGTATATTGTACATTACAGAGGTATTATTTTTTTCTTTGTAAATAATATTCTATTTTTTTGCCTCTGTAATTAAGAGAAAATACACGATGTACCTCGAGGCCATCCTATATACTAGATATAAAAATTGCATATGACGAAATCCTTTACAAGACAAGTGGTGCATACATTATGATAGAGATCGATGAGAAGGGGCTGATGCGCAAAATATAAAAATATTAATCACGTAAGCTCGATGCACTGTACATAAAAAGGCTTCGTCGTGTTAGTAAATGTTTCCACAGCGCGTAGAAATAAGCGGTGCTTGAATTCATTTTTTTACATTGAAATGTTATATTACACAGATGAACACAACACGTGTGACAATGAGAAAATGATGATTCAAGATGGAGTAAATTCGACATCATATTTGCCACTTTAAGCGCTTCCTGCGCCTCGCAAGAAAGATATACGAAAAATATACTGTTGCCCTTCCTTCCACATTCCTGAAAATGCTTTAATAGCGTCAATGTCATTAAAATTCTAATGCAAGCTTATGCTACGGTATTTTTAATTTATAAATACGCTTTGCACACTACGACAATATTACAGTCGGACTCTTCTAATATCGATCTTTGTTCTCAATTAAATAAAACATATAGGAAATTTTTTTTCTCGCGCTCCTTCATTACTTTATACTTGCCATTTGATCACGTGTGCATAAAATGAAAATAAAATTATGAAGGAGCATGATAGTTTGCTAGTTTCAAGAATTGAGATTAGGAGGATTGGAGTCTCTAGAAAATTTGCCTGTTCACAGTAAGAATAGACCGACCAAATCAAGAATAGTGACAAAATTCAGGTCAAAAAAAAAGAGAGAAAATAATAGATTTTTTTCTCTGCCAATGAATGCAATTCTTGCTGCCTGCATTCTATTATGTTAGAAAAAGATGAATATACTACCATTATTTTTCCTCTTTTTTTTTACGCCTTTTTCTTTTCTTTATATTTACAGATTGTGGCGCTTCTCGTCTATTCTCACCACGTTTATTTGAGTTGAGATTAGGAGAGTTCGACTATAAAAGATTTGCTCGATGCCGATGAGTCAAAGATTAAAGGACTACATATATTTCCTAACTATATATAATCACAATAAGATATAGCCGAATATAACATAACGCAATTTCGGAAACTTTGACATTGTTAAAGCAAAATTATCTGTGATTATACGATGAGATACGTGGACGATAATGGCATTTGCAATATTCGATTATCAACGTTATTATACTCACATATAATGGCATTGTTTTCAACAATTTTATTTAATCAAAGAATTAGAGAAATAATATCAATAGTAAATTTTCTCAAAATAGCAAAGTTACAATTTCGTGTATAATGATTTCGTATAATAAAAAGTTCGTATAATATAAGAGTTATACGTTTTTGTCGATTGAATTATTCGAAATTTGATCAACCTCGGTGCAACGTGATTGATATTAGGGATCTAGTAAACCTTTACATTAATTGCATTTACATCAATTTTTACCATTACATTAATTTACATTAATCTAGTGAAATCTCTCTCTTCATATTTTTGCCCCCTTAACAAATAAAAATATATGAGGAAAGAAAGTACATGTAATGTAAAAGTTTAAAGTACATTAGAGAAAGTACATTAATGCAAAGGTTTATCTATATTTCTAAAATCTATCTATGTCATTCTATACTTCTAATATTAAGGTGCACAAATATAGCGCGCTGAATCTGATCGTGTCCGTGTACATGTGTATATAAATAATTTTTTCTAAGAAATGGTATATCGAAAATATGAAATATGATGAGCAACATTATCATTATAGTTATAACATTTGATGAATAATTGAAAGCATTACATGCAACATTTAACACATAATTTTATATTTATGGAAAGCTAGATTATGTTTAAATGCATAAAAGTAACTTCTTCAAGTAACCGAGACAGTCATGATTTTCATGAATTTGTGCCTAATAAATGTGACTATTAGTATATATGTTTTATTTTTTTGTATTTTAATTTATATGTTTTCTTCTAACAAAAATATATATTTACAAATTTTTGTTATGCGCACAGCGTATTGAGATAATCAATCAGGTTCGCGAAAGAGAGCATAATTTACTTTATTAAAATGTACAACTTTATTAAAGAATACACAATGTAAATTAATAAATGATTTGAAAGGACTTTGATTTAAAACATTATTGGGCACATGGTGTTTTTAGGAAGGGATTATTTAAGCACATTAGAAGATGTAACAGATAGAAAGATGAATGAATATTCAAATATAATATTTATATCGTGGAAGTCTAAATAGATGTTGTAAAAAAAAGAAAAAAGTGAAAATGGGAAGAGAGAACATGAAAGAGAGTTGCCATGAGCCCAATTCATGCATTAGATCGTTTTTTGCGGCTGTTGCTGTTTTCGCTGTGATTGGTGACGATAGTGATATTGGTAATTGAGGTGCTGGTATGGTAATAGTGATAATTACAGTTTATTGACGAAGTAGCATGGGGTTGTGATAATGATAATGAATTGTCACATGACATTAAAAAGTCATATGACTTACCACCCATTTGGTGATTGACAGGATTACCGGGAGGCAGTGACCTGGCATCCTGCGCCTCCCCGCCAGACGGATAGAGCGGGACTGACGAGCGATCGTAACAGAACTGACTGTTCTGCATGTCTGCCGTGTTGAGAGTGTTGGCGTTGGTGTGTTGTTGGTATAGCAATGGGGTATGTTGTTGACTGGAGAAGTGTTGTGTATTGGTGTGTTGATTGTGAGTAGGTGTTGCCGGGCAAGCCGAGTGTGAATGACTAGGTGAAAGAAGCGGTTCCTTACTTATTCCGCCGTAGTGCCGAGGCGAGCCGATTCCACCTGTAACATCAATCGTGTATAGCCCGGGTTGTCCTCGGCCAGCTTTAACAAATAACGCTTCTATTTCGCTTTCATATATCATGCCAACGTTCGCTGTCAATAATCACGCACATAATATCGAGATCGAAATCTATACGTTAAATTAATTAATTAATTAAACAGCACGCACCGACTTTGAATAATGTACCTCCGGAAAGCGAATCTCGGTTCTGCCAGCTGAAAGCTACAAGCAAGTATGCTAAATAAATAAAACTTTCGAGAGTCTTTAACTTGCGTATAAATCTTTCAATTTATCTGACGATGCTATTTTTATTTCATGTTTCTTGCAAACGATTGCAAGTAAATATATAAATAGATAAAATGGCTCTTTATAATTAGACACGATTACGTCGAAAATGCCTTTGTAATAGATATTTTCCAGCATTTTATTAAAAAATCTCTGTTTTCTTTAAATAAAGTCATATATATAAAAGTCATATATATAAGAAATTGATCGAAATTAACATTACTACATGTAATGTCGTAAATCTCAATCTAAAAAGAATTATTTTGTGAATTAGTCTTATTCAATTTTTAAAATATGCTAAATTTTAAATTTCTCATGTTAATTATTATTTTAAATCTATTTTAAAAAGAGAAATTTAAATTATGCGAATGAAAAAAATAAATTTACGTAACTTTGTGTTTGCGATATATAAGACAAATAAGAAAATTAGAGATAATAAGAGAGATAACAAAGCGTCGCAATTATTTCTAGTGTAACACACCATGGGCCAATCATATTCAAAGATTATAAATCATAGATTATGCAAAAAATTTGCTACATTACTCAGAATTACGATATCCTTTCCCCTTCTATAGAGGATTCGTATGACACAATATCACACAATTCTATTTACAGAAAAACATCGAGAGATATACAGGCATAAAAAGATACTAATAAATCTATGCGCATACCCGACTAATCTACATATGGCGCTTCCACAATGTTCAATAGATTAAACAAAGTTAATCTTAATCTGTACATACTTACCCATCTCAAAGTCTTTTGTATATTTCAATCACATCTTCCATCGCGCGTAGAATATTAAACCGGTTTTGTATCGAAAATCAACTCGATCATCTTCCATAAAAACTAGTATGTACGTCCTAATCTAGGATATCTTTACTGTCCGAAACGAGGGAAATCGATCTTGACGAATTTAAACACGTTAAAAACCGCATGTTTACAACAAATTTTGCGCTTATTAATAAGTAAAAAGAAACGATAATTACGCGCCACGGCTTATATAATTATTATAATTAATATAACATTCCTATTAATTTTATGTACAAGTCGATTTACCAATGTTAAAAATTATACCTTATGCAATGGAATAAAGATGTGATAACAAGTAACTACATAGTAATTTTCTTGAAATTGCCATGCAGAGTTCTCCCTTCAAGTCATCAAATTCAATGTATTCAAATTAGTTAATAGATATAGTTAAAAATACATGTTAAACATGGTAAAACGACTTTCCGACGACGCTTATCTCTAATCTTACAACTAGATGTATAGAGTTTATCGCATTTTTTTTCGCAATGCGCGCGTACATGATGTAAAATCCCTTAGTCATTACGCTTCATTCCTACTTAACAATATGTAAAATATTCAAATATATCATTTTATATTATTTAATAATCAAATATATATATCACTTTCTATCGTTTAATAATATCATTTTCTATTATTTAATAATATCAGAATAGAAAAGATATTAAATTTTGTATATACATTTGATTATCTTGACTAATGATAATCTTATCTACCTATTATCGCACGCCTAATAACTGGATCATTTGGAATCCAACGCAGTCTATTAATGTGAGAAATCGTATGAGAATACGTACCTGGCAATTGAGTCGTAGCAGAAGGCGTGGACGTGGCTCGTTGCAGCCGATACTGAGCTGACGGGTTTGGCGCACCGGTTGTAGGACCCGGTGTAAACTGACTGGCCGTGGGGGACGTAGGTGGAGGAAACGTTTCGGTAGGAAACGGCGATTGCCGCGCAGATGCTGGCGTTCCCGGCGATGGCATCGATCGCTGCTGCTGCTGCAATTGTTGTTGCGCTGTGACCTGCTGCTGCGGCCTCACCTGATTGAATAATCTCGGTGTGTTGCCATAATTGCCCTAGCGCATATATTACGATTAAATATACTAAAAATTAAAGAGACACGCGGAAATATTGCTAGAGAAATAATGAAAATCAAAATAACGATACAAGAAACTTGAAATTATGATAGTTCTAGATAATTTTTGCACATTGTATTAATACTTATCTAATTTATATGTCTGATATTTACTTAACGTACCATTTGCATAAATATTAGTTTAGATTCTTTATCTGTTTATAATTCTATCCTTTGAATGAAACGGAAAATCAGCTAATTTTCAACTAATTCTAATTAATATTTATAAAAACCGTTGGTATACAAGTATACCTTTCTGTTCTTGTGCCGATCTGATAAAGCAATAATATGTTCGCACTCACTTGCGTCACCCGTGGCGATAGTGGTTGTGGGTGAGAGAACGGCAGTATACCGGCTGGAGAATGCGGCGAGAGTCTCGCTGGGGCGGACACTTGTTGCCCACTGTTGAAGTTGTTATTCACAATGGGACTATAAAAGAAAGAGTCCATATATACATGTACAGCGAGATATCTTTATATGTATAATTATACGTATAAATGTTATGGAATACTTACTGTTGCGGCATCGTTGACGGATGGGAATACGAGTGAGCGAGTCGATGAGTAGAAGCCATCTGGACGGATCCCCCATATCCTGGAGAGATTTGCGAATCTGGGACACTCGATCGCTGAACAAAAAAAAATATCATACATTCGCAACGATTATTTTCGCATATTTCGCGAATTTTTAACGCAAAGCGTGGCAATTGCGATATTTTTATTAGATTTACTATATTTCACGCACTTTTGTAACAAATTGCATACCTGCAACGATACATTTGGCGGTGCAACAGTATTGTTCAGAAGATTATCGATGTTATGAATACTGCTATTGATTTGATCCGTCGCGGTGGCGTTCGACGGGATAACCATTTGCTGCTGTTTTTGTTGTTGCAATAATCGTTGTTTCATCTGCTCCTGTTGATGTTGCTGCTGCTGGTGCTGCTGTAGAAGATGCTGCTTTGAACGTTGTTGTTGTTGTTGTAATTGCAATTGTTGTTGCGTAAATTGACCGGTCTGTCTAACGCCTGGCTGAGTGAACCTGATTCTGGACTGTTGGTACATTGGAGGTGGTTGATAACTGTGACTAGTTGTCACAGGCGAAGTACCCAACTAAAATAAAATTTAATAATTCGTCATTTGATGCGCATTATGCTGTAAGACAAGATAAATTGAAAAATGTAAAATTAAAGGCTTAATCAGAAAAAGGAAACTTACCGCAGTGGAATAGGCTGGGGGAGTACCAGGCATAGTTATGGTGGAAGACGTTGGATTCACGGCAGTCTCGCATAACATCAACGACTTCTGGATAGCGTTAATTGCCATTTTCTCGTTCAGAACGTTCTGGGGCGCTTCGATAAGGGGATTTAGGAGATTCGCTATCGGAGACGTATCTATTAAATAAAAAGTATAATCTTTTTATAACGATACAATTACTTTCGCTGCCACATCTCAATTGCATTATGCTCCTTGTAGAGAACTGATTATTGCAAGAGCATTCGCACAATTATTCAAATGTATTGTTGCTTACAAGTCGAATCATGTTACAAATAATAAACCTGTCGAGTTATCAAAATTATCAATAAACAAATTTAAAATTGTTTAATTTGTGTGACAGCGAAAGTTTTACATATATATTTCAGATGTCCAATTTTAAATTGCAACAAGTAGTTTGTCAAAGTTTTATGAATCATAAGCTATAAAAATTAATATACTGCTACATATATGAAAATATTTTGTACACAGTTAAAATAACAAAATATGTAATATGTTACATATTATCAATATAAAATTTAAAAAAAAAATGATTATTTAGTATTTTAATCACTATAATTACCCGCACTAGGTTCATCCGGGACAAAATCTATCACTTGATCTAAAATTTCGGAAAGATCCGGATCTGATGACTGATTATCCCAAGTAGTTGGATCGGTGCTAGTTTGACGGTACTCTCCACTACCTGCAAACTCGGACTCAGTTGGTCCCATTTGGGGCCTGCTTTGTTGCTGTAAAAAAAAAGATACATTTAAAATATAAAATATTGCTTAAAATAATATTCAGTGATTATTCGCAATATAGTACAGAATGACTCTATTGTTGTACATACATCTTTATTCACATAAACGGAGCACAGATAGAATCTAATGCATTTTTATTCTACAATTCAATATTTCATACATTAAATTAAATTTAATAATTAGAGATTTGGCTCAAGTAATCAAAAAATTAAAAAGAAAATGGCATAAGAGCCAACGCGCGGTAGTTAGAGCGCAGAGAAGCAACAACACTTCTTCCTTTTTTCAATATTAGTTTATTAAAAAACACATTATAATAACAAAAAGCGAACGTTTCGGATCATCTTTTGATCCTTCTTCAGCGCGATGTTAACAATATATATTACAGATAGTGACGCGTTACATTAAACGAATTTGTTTTCGACGCGTAGGTGACGCTAAATTGCATCCCGCGGAGGTCTAGCAAGCGCTCTGCCTCCAACAATCAATTAAATATACTATAGTTATGCTATGCGACGTCACAGCAGATCAGATTCCGCGCTTTTTACAATTCATAATATAGTATGCCGCTGTGCGGCGCCTCATGTCGATTCGAGATTCGATGACAAACTGAAGAAGGATCAAAAGATGATCCGAAACGTTTGCTTTTTGTTATTATAATGTATTTTTTAATAAACTAATATTGAAAAAAGAAAGAAGCGTTGCTTCTCTGCGCTCCAACTACCGCGCGTTAGCTCTTATGCCATTTTCTTTTTAATTTTTTATTTAAATTAAATCGCACTTACTTGACTTAGTATATGACTGAGGTAGGTATTGGCTGGTTGACGAGGTAGTTGTCTCGACTGACTTTGAAGAGGACGCGCCGACGTCGCGGTTGTCGTAATCGTGTTATTACCAACTTGCATACTGCCACCAGTCCAAGGCTGCTGTTGTTGTGGCTGTTGTTGTTGTTGTTGTTGTTGTTGTTGTTGTTGTTGCTGTTGTTGCTGCTGTTGTTGTTTTGTCAAACGAGGCAGTTTGTCCTAAAATTAATAAAATAATATTATACATACATACATACATATAAATTAGTTAATAATAAATAAAAATTTGATTGTAATTATCATTTTTAAGAGTTTTATTTAATATTTTTTGTATTGTGTATTCTTTATTTCAAGATTATTAATTAGTTACTGCATGACTAAATGTCAGAAGCGAGAAATCATTTTTTTTTTTAAATTGCATAGAAATTTGTAAGATTCTTATGAACATTTGGAGAGTTATAAGGTTCTACGAATTTTCTATATTTAATTGAATTGAAAAGAAATAAATCGATTTCAGAAATATTGCACTCTTCTCTTTCAATTTTTAACGTATCAACAGCTTAAAATACTATGGGATATATATAGTTTATATTATTATGTTTATAATTAGAACACTAAAATTTTCAATAATTGTAATTAAAATTTCTGCTACTTTTGATAAAAATAATCTCGATTAATCAATAAAAAATTTACTCTAATTTGAGAGTCTCTAAATAGGAGAATATAAGACCAATCCTTTTATATTAGTATAGATAGTTTAGCAAGCATAATGATCATTAATAATTACATAGATTACAAGAAAAGTGTGTAGAGATTAGTACATGTTTTCCTTTCGATAATGTTAGAAATTAGTCACAAATTGACCTAAAATTCTAATTGAAACTCTTATTATGAAATTCTTTATATTATGCAATCATGAGACTCTATCAGAAATATTTTATTATCAGATTTCATACCTGCGGCGTTGCTGATATCACAGATGCGGGCAGCTTCGTTGGTACGTTCGTTGTTTGCGGCGGATTTTTCGCTAACAAAGATGCCAGCATCTTGTTCTTCTCCCAAAGAAGACTCTTGCTCGTCGCGTTACTCGAGGAGCTCGTTCCTGAAGAAGATACTTGATGCGAGCCGTCCACAGGTCGTTTCACAGCCACGTTCAAATCGCCGTCCTCTCCTGGTCTCTTCTGGCCTACCTGAGTCGCGCTACTAAGAGCCACGTGATCACTCGATTGCGATGGCGACGGCGTAGTATTCCGAAATCCAAGACTCCGCAAGAGAGAATCGTCCTCCCGATTCTACAAAACAGGAGTTCATTATTATTACCACCCTCTAAAGTTTTATCCCCACCTACACCTATAGCTAAGACGTATTGAAGTCGGAGAAAAGAAAAATCAAGGCTGTATCGGATTCGAACTTAGTATTTCCCCTACTATAAGATTATCTCGTCGTATACTCCATATACAACTTTTCTACCAGTCGTTTAGTTTTGACCTTAAATCTTTAAAAAATGCGGAAAGTAGATGTTGAAAACTGTTATATATATATTTAAAAAATTACGTAAAATAGTCATTTTAATTCCCTACAAAAATAATGATATAAAAAAATTGCGGTAGCAAAGAAAATAAGTTTATATTAAATTATTTTTTTTATTCCTGACTGCTGCCAACCTCATTTATATTCAAATATTAACACTTTAATTTAAAAAATTGTACAAAATATTTGTTTTAATTTCTTATAAAAATAATAATATTCAAAATTAAAAATTTGTCCAAAAGTTAAAAATTAATATAAAAATAAAATAAGAAAATTTAATTAAAATACTTAGTGCTTCTAAAAGTGCAATAATATGCTAACTGATATTGCTAATAAAATTAACGTACCTGTTGTTCCTGTAACTTTCTTTCTTCGTCTTGGTCTTTCATCAATTGCTGCAGGAGCTCATTTCTTTTCTTCATTCCAGCACGTGTCTCCTCGTCCTCGTCATCATTTTTTTCGTTTAGTAACTTAAAATGTAAAAAAGAGAAAATGATAAAGTAATGGGAATTAAAAACGAACACATCTTGAACCTTTTAAAGTTTTTTCATAGAAAGAAATATATAATTAAAATAATAATTGCAATCAAGGAATCAAAAGTAATAAATTTTATTTATTATTTTTGATTGCTTGATTGCGCAATTATTTTAATTCCTGATTTTCTTAATGTAATCAATTGAATGTAAATGATAGCGAAAATAAGATAGTAAACGAGAGAGAAAAACGCAGTTGTCAAATCTATACTAAATTTTCTTCTACTTTGTTTGTAGCTATTAGTAGCCTTTATAATCATCAATTAGGAAATCAAGTTACCTGCAATAGCATATTGTTTCCGAGTGACGACTTGGAGTGCTCCATGCTAGGCTTTGGCATGTTGCTAGGACTCGTGCGCACTTTATGCTCCGAATGATAGTCGTCTTCGTCTGGCTGGTTCAATAAATTTTTCAATATTCTGTTATTGTTCTGATTATCCGAATCATTATTCGTATTATCCTGGCTGTCTTCGCTAGCACTCGGCCCTTTGATCAACAAGTTTCGCAGTCTACCAGATTCGGTAGATATGGTACTGTTATTTTGGGTCTCGACGGCGCCGCTAGTTCTCGCCGTCGTGTTGTCCATGGTACCGCCACTGTTGCTAGTAGGACATCCGCTCTTGCTACTTTCTTCCGTTCGCTTGATAGTCGTCGTAGCGGTGTTACTGCCGATGCCGCTGCCGCCGTTGGTGCTGATACTGCTGGCGGCATTGCTACTCAACGTGGACGTTTGCGTGGTCTCTTGAAGAGGACTGAAGGGGAACGAATTACTGAAGGCATGAACAGTACTGACCGAGGTCGGACTGAACGCTCGTAAAGGACTACAGTGAGATATCACTGCTGCCGAGTTCGTGAAGGTTCCTTGTGGACTCGGTGATGTCGGAGCCGGCTGGGAAGACGGTCGTGAGTTCGAAGGCCCACTTGCTCTCGATTCCGGTCTATCTACCCATCCAGCACTACTATCCAAGTCCCAAGCTGTGGAACTAGGGAAAAGCTCGAATTCCAAGTCCATGTTTCCCGGAAAATGATTGAACGGATTGCCGCTCGACGTGCTCAGCGACGTCAGAGGATTGCATGAATCACTGCCACCACCGCTGGCATTGCCGCCGCCGGTACCATCTCCCGTGTTAAAGGCGATTGAGTTCGACGATGTGGCGGCGTGCGAAACCGCCATACCACGAGCACTGATACCACTCACTTGACCGTTCAGATGCGCGACGGGCATCAGCGGACCACCTACGTTATTGTTATTGTTACCGTTATTATTATTACTATTATTCGCACAACGGTTACTAGGGTGTCCTGAGCACACTTTGTTGTTGGAAAGCTGACCACTCTCGATAGGCATTAAGTCATTGTCCCTATCATAAAAAATAAAATAACATATATTTGTCAATTAGATGTACACCTTCACTTTCTAAGACTAGCGTATACATCGCAATTGAAATGCTTTGCATTAACTTAATTTCTTAACACCTTTTTCGTCAATATTCAATGATAAAAAAATATCCTGTAATATTTTAAAACAGAAAATAAAAAATAATATTTAAAACAGAATTTTCTGCATGTATTACAACCAGTTCTACATAAAAGTATTATAACAAAACTGTTATATAATGGTCATAAATACGTTCTATTATTAAAATATATTTTAGACATATAATTTAATTAGTTTACTGCACAAAAATGGCAAGTTTCACAACATTCTCTAGAGAAGAAATAATTAAAGAATAATTAAGCTGCTGCTTTTTTGAAGATATCAAGATATTATTTTCATATAATATTCATATTCATATAATATTCATATTCTTTCTCGATTTTGATATACTTTTCAATGAACAATCATTTATTAAGTTATCAGAGAATATAAAATATATGAATTTGGTATATTTATGTCATTGCATTAATCATAAGTATTGGGAGCAGAGTGCAAACTTACCCGATGATGGAATTAGTAGCCATCATGAAATCGCTATCGTGCACATTCATCACACTTGCTTTGAAAAATTTTGACTTTGTTTGAATCTTAAGGAACTTATCAGGAGTAACGCGCAATCGGTATACATCGCTCGTACTTTCACCGAGTTGAAACGTATCGTTCAAATGTTTCGTGAGTGTACTGAGATCATGAGGGTGGCACAAATCCTTAATCGTTGTGCCTATCAGGTCCTGCAACAGAACATGTCTATGAATATATCTCTCAAACAATTCTGCGATGTAAGAGAGATAGAGAGATAGAAAATAATTTAAAATTTCTAAAATCAATTTTCGAACGAAAAATAACTAGAAAATATATTGTTAAATTATCATCATCATATTTAATTTACTCGATCTAGTTGAAATAAGTAATAGATGAACAAATATGATTAATTTTATACTCTAGCAAAAGAAAAATAATAAGTTTTCGCGCAAAATATAAAATATTTTTGATAATTATTAAATATATTAAATAAATTTCAAAAAGAACAAACTCTTACATATATATATTTCTTAAAAACAATTTGTACTACAAATTAGAGCAAGAAGAATTTGATCTTATATTCACAATATAATTCTTTGTAGGAAACATTTTATTTATTTTATATAATAGCGTCCAATTATTATTGAATTAGTATATTGGAATGAACGTTATAGTAATCAAGTTATATGATGTGGTTATACGCACCCTTACCTTGCTTAGGTACTTGGAGTAAGCGGGGGATAACCAACTGACGTCAATCGCAATAATCTTCCCAGTGGTATCCAATTTGACGGTGAATTGTTCAACAGGAGTACCAATGGGCTTCTCGTTTGGCGGTATTCTACGCGCTACGCACATCACGCAAGGACCAATGTCTGACGACTCGGAGGACACATCAATGGTCTCCAGACGATCGGTGTTACTGGGCAGAAGAGCAGAACAGATTTGCATAGACTCGTACTTCGATATTCGCTGTTGCTTCTCTTCCATAGTCTCGTCCTTATCATCGGGAGGCTTCACCAAGAAGCGGCAATTGAAAGTGCGGTTCCTGGTCTGAGGTTGCGGCTCGCTGGTCCAGCCTATAATATATGAATTCGAATATATCGTTTGTTTAAGGATTACGAAAGGATTACTTGTTGATTAAGTTTTCCTATGTTACCGCTAATTAGAAATCAATTTAATTTTGTTCGTTTATCGGTGAAATAGTAAAAATATTTCTACGAAAACAAATTTAAAAAACAGATTACAAAATTTTATATAATTAATCTATTTATAGTAACATTAAAAATTATAATATTTCCAAAAATTCAAATAGATCTTGCTTTTTCTCAATTAATTTCAGTTAAGTAAACTTTAAGAAAAGCTGAATTTCTTTTTAAGGAAAGAAGTGACATCAAATTTTTCAAAAATGCATATATATGTGTAATTAAAATTCAAAGCAGATATTATGAAGCATCCTGCTTCTGCATTTCATGTACATATATCTATTAGTTCAACTATTAGTATCACATTCATCTATTAGTATCACAATCTTGATCAATTAGCTTCCATTTTTTAATTCTTTTTTTCAAAATTATAAATACGATTATATACATATATAAGATTGTGATTGAATTAATATATATATACGTACATGAAATGCAGAGGCAATGGAAATCACGATTAAAAGGAACATCCCAATTCATGAGAAATATAAAAATATGTCTTTTTCCTCGACTTTATGAAAACTATCTTTAAGTACAAAAGACGAAATAAAAAAATGAGGAAATGAAAAATGAAACCCTGAGGAAGAGATCCTTTGAATTATTCATGACCTACTAATTGCGCTTATCTATAATCTACCCTATGCGAATACTACTACCCCTAAGAAAAGGAATGTATCACCGTTCGTGATACAGTTAAGAATACATACCTAACGAAGGCAACAAACTAGGCATAAAGGTGTTGTGATCTCCATGATGAATAATATTGTAAATATCCTTTCCGAGTACATCGTCCTTCGTGTAATTTATGTACTGCGTTATGTTCTCCGTAACGTACTCCACGCGGCCCTCCGTATTTACAACAAATAGAAAGCCGTCTAGCGCCTAGGAAGAAAATATCATTAAATTTGTTGACACTAGTTTTTAAAGTAATGTAGTTAATGTATTGTAAAATAATTGTTGCAAAGTAATGACGTAAAAAATAAATGATGCAAAGTAATACCGTTTATAAAATCTCTCTTTGATGTATTCTCCTTCTTCAACTCTTTAACACTGACTCTCTAGTAATATCCAACGATGATGAAACCTGAATTTAATTTTATCTAATTCCATTGATACGAACCTCGAGTAAGATAGGACCAACTTGATCGTTGGACAGTATGTTAGGATTCGACGAAGACACTTCTCCCTGTTGTACGGCATGACTATTGGAGCCTTCTTGTTGCCTAAAGTGCCGAATCTACAAGAAAAAAAATAACACAAATGATTTATGTTTTATTTTTTGCAGTCACTGTGCGTTCTATTCATCATATATTACATTGTAAATATTACAAGCTATCCTGCGCCTTCCCATAAGATTCTTTGAAAAATCTTTAAATAATTATAGTCAATTCGTAATTTCTTTTGGAACACTCTGTATATAAAATTGTGCAATGCAATAGATACATTATAAATTGAATATAAATTGATAATAATTAAAATGTATATATCAATTTTGGATTCTATAAAATTTGCAAATATTGCAAAAGTCCTATAACGATTAAGATAAATACATCGCATCGATATCTACTTAACAAAAATTTTTCACGTGCAAATTTGGGAGCAGATCGTTTATAAATAATATCCATAAAAGCTTTACTTAATGTAATTTAAATTAAAAAAAATATAATCGTACAGTACCAATTTGAACTTTCGTAATTTTGATATTAAAAAGGCTGCGAGGAAGCTTTTATCTCACACTCGATTTAGGTAATCGTCGCTCATGCGTTCGTCTCGCCTCACTAATGCCCGTACAAAAGCGTCGTGTACAAAGCAAGTCCGCGCGAGCGAAATGATGTTTAAGGTCCATTTACACTTGCTCGTTTTGTATTTCGTGTCGCATCCGATACTGCATTATACTCCATAAGAGAGACGAAATAAAATATCTTTTTTATTTTATTTTTGCAACCGTTTCATCGTTGGCGATAAAATTTTAAACGAAACGAATGGCACCCAGATAGACAAATCTACGGGCACGTTTTTAACAAATATGCGATCCTGAAATGTGGACTTGATCACGTCCGATTTTGCCGAGGATCAATAGGTGGAGTGCGAACAGAACGGACAAGTGTAAATGGACCTTTAATCTTTTCCATCTAATGGAGCGATGGTAGCATTTCCCTCGCGACGTTCGCGTTATGCGTGACGTGATAATGCGAGGAAACGACTGACTCCGCTTTTTGCGTATCCCGCACACACGCATCTCGCACACGAATGCGAGTCGCTCAAGTGATGTCACGCTGTGAGTGAAACGCTATGTCATTGCGATGCAAAATTTCATCAAAGTAAAATCCTTTGTTATTTTTTTTCCTCAAGCATCATCTCGTTTCGCGGAGGAACGTGAAAAGCGGCTTTATTTCCTTCATTTCGCGCGGTATTTTCTTTAATATATTCTTTAATATATTCTTTAATATATTTTCTTAATTATTCGAATTTACGTAGATTAAGCGTCATTTAAATTCCTCAATACGAAGAATATTGTTATATTTTTTCACTTTGGATTCATTATCCTGCAATATTATCGCAACTGCGCTGTCATGTTATCTTTATACGTGCCGTCATAAAATATACTTTGCTAAATACAACAGCTGAAAACGTCCGTGAAAAGTACGTGAAAGATGTGTGGCGTCGATTGTACTTTCAAACTGTACATAGAAACTCCACATGTCTTCGACATGTGCATCATTGTACTGCGACGACGCATTTCCCAGTCTATGCACCTTGATAATACAACGAAACTCGACAGAATATAGAAGTGTACGAAAATACATGAAAGCAAATTGTCGGCATGTGTCTTTCGTAAAATATATATAATTCCATTTTTACGGGATATCCATGAAATAAAAGATAATAGGTGCTTTCCATTTACATCAAAACTCAGATAAATCTCACTTCTGTCTTTCTTTAACATGAATGTTGAAGAAAGACAGAAGTGAGATTTATCTGAGTTTTGATGTAAATGGAAAGCACCTAATATGTATATCGCGTCAGATACGAAACAAATAATTCGATTTGAGTGGAAAATCGGATTTTATTAGACACACATAACATGTGTACCGTTATTTTTATACGTCAAAGTATAGATTTGTCAAACTGGTTATGGCACGCGAGGATATCAGCAGTCGCGATGATGATACAAAGACAGATAGATGGGAGAAAATATGCATCAATAGAGAAGATAAAAAGAGACACCGAATTACTTTAAATAGCACGAATATATTGCAGCGTTATAACGATTAATTGCTATAAATAATACGAGATACGATTATAAAGAATGTAAAAGATAACTGATAAATAAAATGCTAGCCTTTTTAAAGGATAAAAATGCCAAATGACAATTGATAAAATTTTAAATTTCTAGCTCTCAGAATAGATTGTTTCGATATTCTTGTCAGGATTCCAGATTAATTTAAATATGCATGAGAAGAATACAGAAAATTTAGGACATCCTAAATTTTAAGTGATTGGAATGTTCTAATTTATAAAAATGTTACGATTAAAAATCAGAAAGTGTATGTATAATATATGTAGTATATAAATATGTATATAATATTATTATATGTACAATATAAGTGTATATATATTAATCCTTCTTTGTTGTATTTATACTATACTTCTGGATAAAATTAACGCATAATTTTTTTTCACTTTTTCTTTAAAAGCTGATACTTAAATTTTAACGAAAAATTTTAAAGAAAAAGTGAAAAAAAATTATGCGTTAATTTTGTCCAGGAGTATATTTATTTTAACTTACTTTTTTTAAAACTTTAGAGAGAAAACTAACTTTAAAATTAAAAATTTGTGTCAACTTCAAGATTATTGTAAGGGATTATTGATTTCATAAAATTTAAAAAACAATGAATTATATAGACTTAAATGTATATAAATGTATATCGTTGGAACGCGAATAAATATCTAGAATTCAAGCCATTTTCGTTGTTGAAGAGGAGAAAGGCCGGTGCTTCTCTCGCGGGGCTGAAATTTACTTTGCTCGGCGAAGAACCAAGAGATCATACGAATCCGAGAGAACGGGGTACTGTGGTCGAAAGAGTGCGTGCATCGCTCAGTTTTTGTACTGTATACACAGTCCATTAGCCCTCGCGCGTCTGTTATCCGTCATTGCGTCAGACCGCTAACGAAACAACGACACCACTCAAGGAGGGACTTAGGTAGTTGTCCGAGCCCAAGCAAGTCGTTGCCCAAATGTATAACGCGGTGAAAGCCACGTAACTCGATAACTCTCGTTGTCGAGTTTCTTGGTAATATAAAAAAAATAAATAAATGAAAAAAATAAGGAGCACCCGGTATATTTTAACATGCGCGTTTCGCGAGGCTTTTCGTCATCCGAACCAGTATTTTGCAATATTAATGATCTAAAAAAATAAATAAACATAAATAAACGAAGATTCTTACTCGCGCAATAAATTTATAAAAAAAATTAATAATTAGAATAAAAAACATTAGAAATTGCAAATTTATTTTAGAAAGTTGCACCAAAAATTTTTAAAATATTCTCTCTTTAATGTCTCTCTGAAATTTTAAATAAAAATACTTGGAGAATCAGAAAAATTTTTTACAAGAAATTAATAATTAGAAATTTATAAAAATATAATAATAATATAATAAAAATATAATAAAAATATAATAATAATATGATTTATTTTTCCTGAAAATACTTATTTTCGTCGAGTAAGACTTGAAGGGTTAAAGTGATGTTTAATACAAATTGATTACGCAGTATCTCTCAAATTGACGTTACGATTAGTGACACAATTACGTCACGCGATACCATCGCCGTTAAAGAATCGTCGAAACACTTTCTCCTCACGGAAGATTGTTCTGTAAAAGGGAACAAGAAACGATTCAACACGCGTTTAAGATTATCTTTCCCTCGTTTCCATTATCACATATACACACACACACAATATCGCCCAGCTTCATTATCATTCTCGACGCAATTTAAAGAAACGGCGTAAAAGCGCAAGTAGAACGCATCGTATTGTATCGAATGTTTGTGCAAAAAGAATATTTCAGCAACTGATTCTTCGTACAAGAATAATATTTCTGCAACTCTGATTCACTCCAATAATTCTTCGGAGCTCAATCTTGCTTTAAAGATCATCAAGTCTTAAAATTCAACAATAATAACAATTGTGTTATTTTACATAAAACAAATAAAATTCAAAAACATGTGCACACACGCCAAATGCACACATTTAATATTATAAATATTGGATATAGAAACAAAGTTCCTTTGTTCATTAAACACAGGATCTAATCAAATCTTGTAAAAAAATTGTCTGACCCTCCAAGTATTTTTATTTAAAATTTCAGAGAGACATTAAAGAGACAATACTTTGAAGATTTTTTGCTGCAACTTTCTAAAATAAATTTGCAATTTCTAATGTTTTTCATTCATAGGAAGGAGTCTATTAAGTTTCAAAGATTTGTACTGAAAAAAATTGAACTTTTTTTTTCATAAAATAAACATTTTTCACTTGCACAATACGCATCCATTTATCACTAAAAATTGCAATAAAAAACATATATAACATATTCAATATTTCGTTAAAATTGGACATGTAAAGAAAGATAGATATATATTTACAATATCAAATATTAATAATTCGCTTGGCTTACCGATTTACTGTAACCAGCTTGCTGTTTACAATATGAAAAAAATTATCAGAATTTAAAAAAAAATTCTCCCAATAAAATTCCTTGATTTTCCAGGTGCAAGAGAAACCCAAGTTTTTCCAGGGGACACCCTGATTAAAAATTCAATTTCTAATTCATCTCGGAGGGCTCGCAATGTCGTCCATCGCTATTTCAGACGATCCAAATACGGCTCTCGAAATTCCCGCGTTACCGGCCGGAATTCACGGTCGTGCGCGCGCGAGAGCGTGCGGAAAAGACGCGTCCTTGAGCTCGTATCTCGCGGCGACGATAGATCGCGCGGTTGTAATCGACGCGGCGCAATCTGCGAGAGTGTGGCACGCACGCACGCACACACGCGCACCGCGCAATAATCGCACCAACACACAGGTACCCGGAGCGCGCGTCTGCCGTGGCCTCGAAAAGTCGGTGACTCCGGGTCGGAGCGTGCGGCGTCCGAGTCCGACAAACGGTTCACGCATACGTGTATGCGTGTGTGTGTGTGCGATGTTGCCGCTAGCCGCTCCTCCACTGGAACTGGCGAGCGCCAGGGTATGCGTGCGCGTGTATGTATGCGTGCGTGTGTACGCATTTCTCTCGTCGAATCGCGTCGCGTCACGAGTCGCCCGCGATAAATTCTTCTCCGATGCGCGAATTTCCACGAACGGGAGAAAAGGACACGAGATGCGGGACCGTAAAACTCGAGGGGTGGTCGAGATGCCCGAGAAGGGAGGGTGCGATCCGGATGACGAAAGAGATAGGGATAGATTTGACAGATAGCGGCTCGACCGGAAAGGGTGCACCACGTGTATCGAACCGTCCCTGTGCGTCCTCCGGCCACGATGACACTTCGTCGTCGCGAACGGGTGGGATCTCCGATAAGCAAAGATATCCGGGGGGGGAGAGGAGGCGCCCGCGAGATAAAGCGGATCGAAAGAAAGAGAGACGATGACACTTGTACATTTTCTGCCTAGAAAATTTCAATCCACTCTACCTCGGCCGCATCACCAGGGTCGCTGCGCATAACCATCGCGCAGATGACGTCACAAAGCCCTCTCTCTCTCTCGCATTCTCTTTCTTTCCTTTCCCCTTTCTCTCTCTTTCGCTCAGGTAGATCGAGTTGTAGCGGCGCCGTTTGGAAGGTTTCCTACTGGCCTCGGTGACATCACTCAAGGTCATGTAACAAACTCTCGCTCGGGGCAGGAGCAGCGACAATCTCGACCGTCTCTTTTGATGATCCGCAGATCCGTTTTTAGCGTTCTTCTCTCCTTTATTCCGCCGACGACGACGAGCGGTGCTTCTGTCAGCGCGCAACCTGTCAAGACGCTCGGCAACACGTGCTCCTCCGCGAACCGCACGACTAACGTGCGCGGGCGAGAGCACAGACGGGAAGTCGATCCTATCCTCCGTTCTCCCCCTCCTCCCGTCCCTTTCTACCTTTCCTGTTGCGACGACCGAGCTGTGCTGTGCGCCGGTAGCGGCGACCGGTTCGCAAACGCGTACGGATAGATGGATGAATGCTTTTCTGCAGTTTGCGACTCCGAAACGCGCACGCGCGCCAAGCAGCTGAGCGCGTCTCGAGGACCGTATTGTGCCATGCCACGAATGGAGATGAGAGAATACGTTATCGAGAATATCATTATCCCTTTGTGTGTTTTATAGCTGAACTTGTCACGATTAAATAGATATTTATATTTATTTTTGAACGAGAGAAAAAAAAAAGAGAGAGAGGAGGAGAGAGACTATGTAATATGAAAAAAATATGATTAAAGCGAACTGATCTCTTTCCTCGAATACTTTATATGCGGTTAGGTTTTACTTTAGTTTATGGGATATAAGCTAAATTCTTCGCATGAATAATGGAAGATTTTAACGACAGATTGTTGAGAATAATTTAAAATCGATTTTCTTTAATCTCTTTTTTTTTTTCTTTACAAAATTCTTTTAAATGTATATTTCTTCCATTTTAAATAAATAAAAAAATACAATCCTTTACGAGTAATAAATAATTAAAAAATTAAATTTTAAACTTGAATTTTAGAAGAATATAGATTCTTTAAATAATTTGATAGGTTTTTAGTTTGAGACTTAAGTACAAAAATAACGCTGCGTCATTTTTCTTGATAATTACGTGCTGAGGAAATATCGGATTGAGATCGGTATGAGATGACTAAATTTAAAATTAACACGTTATCGATAACTTTATAATTAAAAATGATTAGGAGATAGTATCAAGTAGCACCAATAACTAAAACACTTTTGAATGATATTAATATCTCGGTAACGAAGAATAATGACAACGTTCGAAGGCATCGATATCCAGGTAACTAGAACTGATTAGTAGAAGATAGTATCGAGTGGCATTAATAACTAGAAGACTTCTGGATTATATCGATATCTCGGTAACAAAAGATAGCAACAACATTCAAAGATATATAATATAATAGCATCGAGATTGCGGAGCAATTTCATATTCTTGTTACAATCTCCGAATAAAATATCGATATCCTATTATTACCTATAATTCGTCGAGATGATTTATACGATATTCCCCCAAAAAAGCGACTTGTATTAATCTAGACAGCTTAAAATACAGACGCTCTCTCTTTGCAACTTTTTATCATAATAATTATCAAAATCAACGCGCTGCCACTCTCGTTTCCTCTCTGCATCTTCTCGGAGAAACACACGTACCGTTCTTTTCATGAAGCTTCCGACAAGCCGATATGACTTGGGTAAACTGGACGAGAAAGCTGCTTAAAATTTCAGTCGAGCACGAGGACCTTCGCTCGCTTAGGTAGACGCAGTTACGACACATTATCGAGTCTTCGAATTTCTAGAGCCTAAAAAATCCCCGACCAAGCGGGCCCGGACCGGATCGGTTCCCGCCAATGGGAAGTGTAACCTCGGCTCGATTGCCAGTGAGTCAAGGGCTTAGCCTTAGCGGCCGTTATGCAACTGCTGCCTCGCGTTTAGCCGATGATCGCGCGAGCACGGCTCAACAAAGGGGCCCGGGACCTGTAATTATCGGCGTGTATCGTTAGCGGATTAATCGCGTATCGGTTTAAAAAAAAAGAGAGACGGAGAAAAAAATAGCCGTAACTGCGTCTTTGACCTTTCGCGAGCCGAGTAAATGATGCGATTATATTAGCGATAATAATAGGCTCTAGAAATCGAATCAAATTTCCGCCAATATAAAATAGGCCCCAAAGTGGACGGCGTTATGCAAAAGTGAATTAACTCGCCGAGCGCTTAATTCGGAATAATTTCAAATGAAAATGTTTTATGTATCGCCGACAGATCCAGAATCATGCATGTGTATACGTCAATCTTTAAAATTCTATTCATTTTAATTCGTTTAACCGACTTTTGCATAATCTCGTTTCGCGTCATTTAGTCGGGCTAATAATTGTTGAATGAAAAGAGCGTGGCACATTTTTCTGTGTTTTATTATATGCACGACTATATGTGTGGCACAGAATTATACGGACGCTGTAAAACTTGATAAAAAAATTATAACACGAGCTTCTCCTAAAATACACGCGAAATTGCACTATTTTTGCGCGAATTCGATTCCCGAGAAAATCGCGAAACGCAATCTTCTAGCCAACATTATATATGCGAGAAGCGGATACGCGAGTTTTTTCCGCATTGAACGCGAACATACATTATGCGTGAGATTTGATCTCGAGTCGGGAAACGATTGAATCGAGAGGCGAATCGGATTACATCAAAGAGAAGGCGTCGAGAAGCACACGAGCTACGCGAAATTTATGAGGTTGGCCGAATTTACCGAGTCGCACGAAATCTCTCAGGTGTTACTCACACCTCAAAAAGCTGTCTCAAGCAATTCGAATTATCTGAACGATGTCATATGATCATACGTACCGCACGTGTATGCAACTGTAATAATACAAATGAAGTGTATTAGCGAGCATTTCTCGCAAACTTCATTTGTACGCAGATTATTTGATTTAATTCCACGATTATTTTTCCTTGAAAAAGAGAAAAAGACATGGAAACACGAATAGTCCTAAATTAGAAAAATTTTATTATTTTTGTTAATTGGGTCAATAGAATTATTTATTTTTATTTCAATACTATACTATTGCGTTCTTGATTATATAAAAATGAATAGAAAAATCTCAAATTCAAGGAAATTTTATTTTCATAGAATTTCATAGAATTAATAAGTGATAATGAATGATATCAAAAATTAAAAAATTATAAAAAAGTTACTCAATTAATTTAATATCTGTACAAGCAAATGTTTCAATAATTACGTTCAATTTAACTCTGCTTATATAATATTTCTTAGATAACAAATAAGTATACATGCATGTTTAATTAACATTCTGCGAGGGGAGCTTTTATAAATGATAAATCTCATGAGCATAGCAGATATCTCGCAAAGAGCAAGACTTTATTTTTGCATTTAGTCTCGATTTCTCCTCAGGGAAAACATTATCCGAAATATTACTGAATCATATACTGTTGGAAATTAAACAATAGCGATCAGACATTCTTCCAAAGGAATAACAGAAACGAATCTTTATATTAATGAACGATATTCTCTTAAAAAATTTAATTAGTTATTTGACAACAAAATTGAGGATTTGCAGAAGATTCATTCGTTTTTTAAAATAATTTAACTGTGATTAACAATCATCGTACATTTTTTCCTAAATTTATTTCAAAATAAAAAAAAACTAATAATAATTTCAAAATTTCTTTCAATTTAAAATTTAATATAAGTCATATTTCATAAATGCTGTAATATAAACTACAATGGAATGAATATAACTAATTTTAATGATAAATTTGCCTATGTATACAAAGATTTAATGCTATAGATATTTCGCAAGGCAAAGAAAGATTGGTCGCTACCAGAGAGTGTCGAAGTAGCAGAACTCGTTAAGAACGAGTTTTTTTAATGTTACGCGAAATTCTCATTAAACTGGCGACGATGTAATATCGCTTTCGAAAATACTGTCGCTCTTTCTTTCGTTTAGATCGATAGGGGAATATATGTCATTTATAAAACAGGGCGACCTTTATGAGAGATTCGCTCGCTCTACAAATCTCTCAATAATCCTGAGTGCTTTCTCAAATATTTCATCGTCCTTGCGCGGATTCTTCTACACACGTTTCGATCCGAAAACAACTTTGTTCAATATTTGATATTTACCGATCAATTTTCCGACGAAAAATGCTGACAACAAATAACATTCTCTCCGACCGTCTTCTGTCTTTCTACCGTCATCTAATAATTATGTAAAAAATAGCTTCTCACCTTCTCATTTTAACAAATAAGAGAAATAAATAAAACACACATGTATGAGATACACAGGAGTCACAAAAAAAAAACTGAAAATAATATCGTTAATCTAAAATATTTTATTGTCTACTTCAAGTAAGAGACTTTATAAAATGTCCTTTGGCGATCGTAAAATTGTCATCTTGTCTTAATACCGAGCAGTTATCTTCAATTTTATGACCCGGGAGAACGATAAAAATTTGTATAATTTTGCAAGTGAAACGTGAGTGTTTTTAGATGGCATTTTATATTATTTCGTCAGCGATTTAATCTTAGAAATTTAAATCCCTCTTGTTACGTTATTAAGATTTAGAATTTCTATCGTTTTTATTGAAAATTTTAAATTTTTACTTTTACAATCGCTGTGAAAAAGTATATGTTAATTTCCATTTCAAAATTGTCTAAAAATAATTAAATATATAGATTATTAATTTTCCATGAAATAATAATTATTTATATCTATTTGTACATATTTCGTAGTTTAACATACAATCAGTCATGAAAATTACATAGTGTATTTTCTAGAGAGGATTTTATAATGTTTATCCAATTTTGAATTTACCTAGATGTTTAATAAATATAATAACGAATGCGATTAGTATTTCCTGACTGATTATAATATCTCTATAATCTTGTCAATCAAACCGACGTTTTATTACTAAGGATGGAAAAATAATACTAAATATCGACGGCATGTTCCTATGATGTCTGTTATCAGTCATCGATTCTCAAGAGAAGAGAGAGAAATCAATCTTCTTACCTGATCGACGGTTCTCTGAAGGATCTGACATTTGTCAGTCTTGCCAGAGCTCATGTCCGTGGCGGAAATCAGCTCGGCAAGCTCATCGATATATAAGTTCTCTTGGGTCCGTCGTCTTTTTTCGTTAAGGCACTTGTTACTGAAACAATCGAAATGCAAAATTAATACACTGGCGATCTTCATAAATTAATAAATTTAATAATTAGAGATTTGGCTCAAGTAATCAAAAAATTAAAAAGAAAATGGCATAAGAGCCAACGCGCGGTAGTTGGAGCGCAGAGAAGCAACAACACTTCTTTCTTTTTTCAATATTAGTTTATTAAAAAACACATTATAATAACAAAAAGCGAACGTTTCGGATCATCTTTTGATCCTTCTTCAGCGCGATGTTAACAATATATATTACAGATAGACTATCTGTAATATATATTGTTAACATCGCGCTGAAGAAGGATCAAAAGATGATCCGAAACGTTCGCTTTTTGTTATTATAATGTGTTTTTTAATAAACTAATATTGAAAAAAGAAAGAAGTGTTGTTGCTTCTCTGCGCTCCAACTACCGCGCGTTGGCTCTTATGCCATAAATTAATAATTTACTCCATGCTTTAAATGCAGTCATAAAATACTGACACTAGCAAATTTCGTAATATTTTTAATGCGAAATGGCATATTTTTATGTATCAAAATTATGTCATAGGTAATAAATTTGACAATCATAAAAACATTTAAGTGAAATAAAAGAGAATTTTAAATTTAAAGGAGAATAAAAGAGAATGAAATTTAAAAGAGAGAATTAAACTGAAAGAGAAGCTTTTGTGAAAAATATTTTATTATTATAGATTATTATAAAACATTAAAATATCTATTTTTTTAAAAGATGTGTAGTCGATATATGAGATGTTAAAAGATTAAATATATATGATCTAATTTATAAAATAGCGTGATAAAGTTACGTTTTTATAAGAATGTATAAATATCAAAAAAATTATTTAATTTAAAACATTTATATATGCTCTAAAAAATATATGTAAACTTTTAAAGTATTCTAATCACATGTTAATCTCTTATTATTTTTTCATAATGTTATTCCGTTATTAATACAATTTGCTAAGTTAAAATAAAAATTAATGGAGAAATACATTTAACTAGTTTTATAATTTTCTTTTGTTTTATCTAACAGTATTCCCTCGCACACATATTTATGGTAAAAAAAATTGTTCAATCCTTCTAAAAAAAAATGTAACCGACTTATAAATTTGTCACGACACAGTTCGCATCATGCATTTGTGTTTGATATAAATTTTAATAACAGATTTCTCTTGATTGAGAGATTTTGAGTTGATTTTTCATTGAAAACTTCAAAAATAGCCATTATCTGTTACAAGCTTTTAATACTGAACATACCTGAGTGTTATTTAAATTAGTATTAAAATTTAATAAGAGTAAAGGTAAAGATGAACTTTAAATGCAAGAAAGTTTCTCAAATTAATTGTAACACTCGTTTTAATTAAAAAGTTATCGATTCCAAATTGATCAAAGAATTTGTTAAAATTATCAATGGATAGATTTTTCGCATATGCAATATAATACTGCTAAAAAATGAGCGAAAATCTCGCGAGAAGATTCGACAATTTTATAAGAAAATTATATATATATATATATATATATTAGATGTTGAATCAACTTCTTGTCCCGTTGAAACGTTCAGTTGACCTTGTGTGACGTCACGTCAGTCCAGCAGTGACTCTCACTATGTTAACGCTATACTGCTATTTTAATACCCCAATACGGCTGTCTTACTATCTTGCTACACGCTACTTACATGAGTGAATGTAACGTTAGTCACGAATTGAAAATCAGGATTAAAAAAAAAACGATAAATTCTTTCGACGAGTTAAATTTTCCATCAATATTCCACATATTTTCTTTATACTAATATAAGTATTATAATTTTATTGCTGTATATAAACCATTCCATGAAAATCATTCGCATGTACCTCTCTCTGTAATATTTTATTTCTTTTTCTTTTCCTGTGCATTAAATAATATATCTAAAAAATCCTTGCTGAGAGTTTCATTTTTAATACGTAATATTTTCAATGTCGAGTTTAAATTATTAATTATTGAATCATATTGATAAATTGAGAGATATGTTCAGTTTTTAATAAAATTTAAATATATCAAAAATATAAATGTATCAATTATAAATAATGAATCAATTGTAAATAATAAAACAATTATAACTCAAATAATAGTATTTAAAAATTAATACTTTTATATATTTGGTAATATTATTACACAAAGATAGCTTCTAAATCTTAATATTTTATAAATATTTCGCATCTGAAAATATTCCCTTTCCTCTAGTAATTATATTTGATCCATGTAAAAATATAGATATGAAAAATTACAATATCAGAGAGAAGTACATGCAAATGATTTTCATGTAACATAATTTATTTATGGCAATAAAATAATGATACTTATATTAGCATAACGGAAATATTTCTCACATTCGTAATATTCAATACTAAAATATTAAAATAAGATTATTATGTTCTACCTTCAATTGCACGTGTTTGCCAATAATAAATTATTAAACGAGATTACAAATGTTAGAGGAACGATAGTTAAATTTTCTGTATCATATGTAAACGCATACGAATAAAGATATAATTTATTCGATAATTCAATAAAATTTTATTCGTGAGCGACCAAATATTACTTTGACATTAAAGGCAGTTCAATTGATGATAAACGCTTAAAAACTCGCGCGCACGCGTTTGCCATTAATAATTCGATCGAAACGATAAGCTCTTTAGCAAATTGGATGGCAACGGATTACGGCATGTTCACCGACGTGTACAGATCGTCGAGCCTTTTAAATCACGGATTTCCAAACTTTAAAACCACACACCCCATTTAATATTTCAGACACGCATCTCCTAAATAAAAACTTGAAAAAAAATTATAATTTCTGAAGTTAAATTAAAATAATAAAAAAACTTTTATAATCAAGAAATAAATGTAAAAATATGAAGAATGAAAAACCTTGTTATGTTATTCATTTTTATTATCTTTATATAAAAATTTTGTTATAATATCGTAACATTTTTTTCGATGAATTGAATTAAATAATAATAACTCAAGACACCTTTTTTCATCGACAAACACATTTTGTGCTAAATATGCAGTGGGGAAAGCAGATACTTATCGTTTACTATAGCATCCAAATTGCAAATCTGAGCTCGTACTTCGAAGAGACATAAAAGACAGGAGATTGTGATACTCACATCTGCGACTGAGGCTTCGCATCTGATTTCTTTCTTTTCTTGGTAATGCCGCCAGTAATCGCACTCATTTTGACCCACAACGGGTCTTGCAATTCATACGGGCCAGGCCTGCAACAAAAGCGCAATCATGATTAGAGAAATACAGTGACATTTATATCCAAAAGAAAGATTAATGTCGCAAATCATAATTTTGTATTGAAAGAATCAGCTGTTTTAAACAGCTGATTTTGGGATATCGATATTGATTTGTGAAAGTAAATAAAATTTTAAGAACATTTCAATCAAAATTATGTTACAAGTGAACTTATTAGAGACAATGATTAAAAGTATAAAAAAGTAGTTTGCATTATTTTTTTAAATTTATAATTATGTATGTTTTAAATATATAATTTAAATAAAAAAATTTGCAAAAAAATATTTTTTGAAAGTAGAAAAAGAAACTTCGTCACCAAACAAAAATTTATCAAGATATATTCGATTTAATCGCCTCACATAAAGATAATGTCAAAAATTAATGAATATTAAAAATATATTCGAAAAAAGAACAAGATATAAATATTTATCGATAATATTTATCGATATAAATATTTATCGTTAAATATTGTTAAATATACTCGCATCATGTTCTTTTTCAAGGATATTTTTGGCGGAATTTCATCCCCTCCCGAAGATGACTTGTATTCGAATAATCTCCCCGTGCTCGACTAATTTGTTACACGTGGACGAAATCCGCGCGTGCGATTCCTCCTCTATTCCCCTTTCTTTTCACCTCATTCTACGTATATATACAAACATACACACACACATACAAACATATAATACATACACCGTTTCTTATACACACACATATACGCATACACTGACTTCTTCTGCTTTTCATATTCTTGTTTACCTCGAAATCGACAGAAGCTTCTTCAAGACGGGAGTACATTGTGCTCGGTGAACGCAAAGTCGATAAAAAGGACTTTGCGAAGAGCGAGCGTGCCGGCATTATTGAAAAGGAATCGACTCCGACACCTACACACTTTGCTATTGATAAGGTACAGTCGGGACAAATTGGCAGTGGTGTTAAATTGTTCGGTAATCTCGAAGACAATTTGATTCGCATGATCGAGCACTCTCTGCCTTCCCCCGAAAACTTAAGTATCTCTTAAGCCCAGAACCCTCCAAAGAATACTCTAAAAAAACGTATTTTAAATTCAACTCTCGCTGCTGCTGCTTTCATTGTTGAACACATTTTTTAGCCCACCATATCTACAGTCAACATTATATTTGATCATAATAAATGAAACATACAATAATACAAGTATAATTCAATAAATTATGGAAAAATATAAAATTTTGAGAAAGCTTTCTTTTCTAAAACAAACACGACTGACTAAGCACGAAAAGTTTACGCGAGACGATCTTCAGACATCTTTCAGGTGCTTTTTAGACACCCTCGCGTCGTTCGGGCCCTTTTTCGCACCTCTGTTAAGCCAGCAGAACCAAATCAGCAAAATCAAACCAAACCTATCAAATTATTTAGTACCTATTTTGTACTAATTTGTACCACTAATAATAATTTTGTACCTTGTGCAATTTTGAAAAAAACTGTGACACTGCTACCTTAATATTAAGCCAGCAGGACCACAATAAAAAAAAAAGAAAAAAAGAAAATCAAGTACAGGAATATAACAGACTGAATTTGTACTAATTTGTACTACTAATAAGAATGTTATAATTTTACTGTTATAATTTTACTGAAAAGATATCTGAATTTGAAACATATATGAAATTTAAAAAATTGTATGATATGTTGTGTGTGTATTCTGCCGATAGGATAGAGTATCATATTTCTGAGACTGATGAGGGTCGGGGGTAGTTTTTGAATAATCGGCGAGGGTACAAAATTTAAAACTTTATATTTTGATAATACAAATTATGCCCCGTCGAATGTACAAGTAGCGATTGATTCTGATAATGGGAACGAGTACTTTATTCTTGAGTCTGATAGGGCTGAGTTCAATTGGGGGTTGTTTGAAACAGAAGGGATGAATATATTAGGTTCTTTTTAATGGTACAAATTAGTACAAATTTAGTCTATTGCATTTATGTACTTGATTTTCTTTTTTTTTCTTTTTTTTTATTGTGGTCCTGCTGACTTAATATTAAGGTAGCAGTGTCACGGTTTTTTTCGAAATTGTGCAGGTTATAAAATTCTTATTAGTAGTACAAATTAGTACAAATTCAATCTGTTATATTTCTGTACTTCATTTTCTTTTTTTCTTTTTTTTTTATTGTGGTCCTGCTGGCTTAATATTAAGGTGGCAGTGTCACAGTTTTTTTCAAAATTGCACAAGGTACAAAATTATTATTAGTGGTACAAATTAGTACAAAATAGGTACTAAATAATTTGATAGGTTTGGTTTGATTTTGCTGATTTGGTTCTGCTGGCTTAACAGAGGTTTCTTTTTCGCGACACATCGCGCGATGATTCTCTGTTGCTTTATCGAAATTGGATTCACCGGGGCCGCTATAAATACGTGGGGCGCGCAAGAGCGACTCAAAATAATGCCTTGGATTATTCCGGAGGTGTAATGCAGCGTGCGATTCCTTGAGATCGTCCTTTTTTTCCTCACGTTCTCTGCGGCCACGTCGGTTTATCACCGCGCGAGCAGCGGCTCCCTTCGCTCTTTGTGTATCCCTTTTCGGTTCGTTTCCCACGAACCAATAAAATTCCTTTATGACGACACACACGCGTCGGCAACGTTATAATAAGCCGGGGAATCGGCCGCTAACGAAGTGCCTAAAGATAACAGATAATCGCGCTCGCGGTAATGACTGTCAGAGCAATTACAAGCGTCCCGAAAGCCAACTTTCGTTATCCGCAGAATATTTCTGAATATGCATTCTCGCAAAATTATTCGACTCTCGATGTTGCCGTAATCTATTTTAATCTCGCCCTCTAATTTTCAAACAAGTCCTCTTCAATTTAATCACATTCATTACGTATATAATAATCGAAATAACAAATGTTACGCAATCTCAGAACACCCTGTATGCTTGGCAAACAAATCAAACGATCGTATTGTATTTCCTATCAAGGCACTTGAAGGTTCGAGATGATAGCTTACGCGGGTTTACGCATGAAATTACTTGTTTACTCACTTTACATAATCACGATGTATGGCTATAAAAATCTCTTAAATTGTAAAAGAGATTGTGATTATATAATTTTTATAAATTACAAATTACATGATATTTTAATTCGCGATTAATAAAATTATATAATTTTTGTAAATTACGAATTACCTGATTTTTTTTCGCGATTAATAAATAATAAACAGAATGCGATGCTTCTGATCGGTTGGATATTCCGATAGGATACGGTGCGTTACATCTGCGATTCTTTGCGATCGTTAATTTATCGACGTGCCGATAACGTAATTAACAAGTTGTAAAGTGCACAGGTTACTACATCGTAAATTAAACACGTTACATCACTTTTCTGACCGATACGCACACACTGCTTTTCGACCACACTCCTGCTAATTTAACAAGACCATTCTTTCTAAATGCGTTTTGTACACTTTCTTTTATCTTCACATCTTCTTTTTGCTCTCTCTATTTTTAAAGCGTGAATATATGATTATTTCATTAAACATGGTTAAGAGATATATGGATAAAGTGCTTAACATTTTTTTGCATTTTGTGAACGTTTAATATTTTTTATTAAATTGATATAAGATATATAACAAGTGAATTTAAATATAACATTTCAATATATTTTGGAAAAAATATATAATGATAAATTTCAGAGACAAAGATTTGTTTACATTAGAAAAAATAAAACTGCTGAGTTTTGTTCTTCGAATAAATCGTAGCATCTAATGTGAATATGATTTTTTAATTTAATGATACATATAATTCGATGTCATATAATAATTTAAAAAATTCGAATTTATTATATTTTAACAAACTTGAAAAGGAGAGAGAAAAATTAAGAAATATTTAAATGTTGAAAAATAATAAATAAAATAATATTTTAAAATTATATTTTTAAATTATAATAAGAAAACAAGTAAAAATATCACAAAAAATTAAACAAGGAATTTTATAGTAACATCTATTCGAAAATTGTGATCAAGAAAATTACACAATCTTTGCGCGAATCAATATATAAAAGACGCGTAACTTTAAACAGCATGCATATAAATATTGATGTTGAATTGCATTATCGGCAAGACTCACGAAAAAAAAAAAAAAAAAAAAAACATACCTTTACAGTATGTATTAAGTGAGTGTTATATCCGAAAAATTGACGATAACTTATATCAGGCGATTCTTACGTCATTTCATAATCGGTTTCGGATTTCGATATGACGCGACAAAAAAATATCGGACGGGGAACCGCGCATAAAATGTCCGCATATAAAATACTACAATATAAACCTCGATCCTTGATCGATAAGCAAGCGACCGATTCGAGAATGAGTTTGTGTGCGTTTTAAGAATACGATCGTATAGACGTGTGTTCACGGATTAAAAGTCACTTTGACGAATTTGGCATCGAGAAACACTTCTCCTTCAATTTACAGATCATCGCATTAAACGTTAATGACAAGTTCTTCGATTCATTTGTGATTGATTTCTTCCATAAAACATTCGAAAAATAACAATGCTTCATTAACGAAATATTCTTTCCAATTTATCGATTGAAGAATTCTTTATAAAATTAATATTATATCAAATTAAAATTAATACTGAATGTGATGCTTTAATAAATGAAGTAACTAGCATTATTCTTTCCATCATTAAGTCATAAGAAGAACTTTTTAAACTCAAAGAGTTTAAAAAGTTTTAAACTCTTTGAGTTTAAGAACAAGTTACCTAAACAATTTACACATTCAAATTCATAAAACATAAATTGCTTATACAATTCTTACAAGTATTATTAATTTGATAAAAATTTTCCATTATTTTAGTAGTATTAAACACAATAAAATCAAAGTATTAATAATTACTGAAAATTAAATAATGATTCGTAAATTTAATATCCTTGTTTAATTAATAAAAAAAATACTATCTACCTGTAATAATTAATGTATTATATCTTAATAATAATTTAATAACAATCGCACATAGTCTTAATAATAGCTTTAATTGTCGGCAGGTTAAAGATAAGAAAATATTTTGTTATTTCGCGCATAAATTAATGATTTGATTGGATTAAATTATGTAGCAATTAAGTTGCGTAATATGTGAGCGATATATAATGTCAAGTTATTTTAGAAAATGAGAAGCTTTAATCCATTACTGGAATATCGGCATTTTTAGTTTTAAGACGTTTAATAACGGGCTTATTGGCGGTTTTATGGCAAAGTCGCGCAATTTCGTCTATCTGTCGATTTTTATCGGCCAAAAATAAATATACTCTTTGACTGCCAAACACGCGATATCGTTTGTTCACAGTCTGCAAAATTAATTGTATATAACTGCGACTATTTCCGCGTCCACGTTGATAACCTTCTAAAAATGACATGGAAGAAGATTTTAAAAATCCAAAGAGCTTTGGCGGTAACATTAGTTATTACAACAGGGAGAATCAACATGCGAAATATTTGAGCGAGATGGAAATATCCGACTATCAATAAAGTATAGTACATTCAAAAATTTGACATCGACGGAATCATAAACAGGAAAATTCTGAAATAATTCTGAGGAGTATATTTTTTAAGCGCTCTTAAATATATCCTTATATATAATGGATTGATATGAATAATGATGTATGAAAAAATATAGTTTAATTAAGAAAATCTCAACTTTCATAATTCATCTATTTTTAATAATTATTAATAATTAGTAGAAATGTTTGTACTCGTCTATTACAAGAGCGTGTGATTCGCGATATAAATATATTTGTCGAGAGAAATCAGCCGGTCGCGCTTCGAAACATCTCGCTCGAGAGAAATAGTCACGTGTTGCATCTCGGGCTCTTAACACAATAAACGTATAATATATATAGCGCAACATTCGGGGACAAGTGGCGATTAATCGAAAGTACGACCTTGAACTGCCTCGGTGGAATAATCGGACATTTTCGTAGGAGAGCCGGGCCAGTTCTGCGTCAGTGCGTTTCGTGATGCGATGCCAAAAAAACAATGAGGAATGTCGATCGAGAAAATTGATGACTAAACCGATAATCTTTAAGCAAACGGTTATAATTAAAAACTGACGAGATGAAAAATACTGAGCAAATGGCAGTCTGTTAAAAAATCCTGTCAAAGTATTATATATTTATAATCATTGAAAATTTATTTTCAATTTTATTAGAAATACTGTGTGGCAATTTAAAAAAAATATCATCCTGTATTAATTTAATTCAGAGAAGCTTGCTCCGAATTGAATTGATAGCGATAAGAAATTATCATAAAGAAAAGGAATATTTTTTTGCAATTTGGTTTGCTTAATCATACTTATTAGTCATATTTATTAATATTTTTTCCAAGGTTTTTCACTTCTTTTATACCATACGACACTTTAAAATACACTTTATAATATATCGACAATGTGCGTTTTTATGATAAGAAAAATTACTTAAAAAATTACTTCAAGCTTACCGCGCATTCCGCTTTTGCATCATCGAAAATTTCCGTCTCTCGCTTTTATATTCTTTTACAAGCACTGACACTTTAACGTCACGCTTAAAGGAACGTTTTTTCGGAAACATAGTCCAATTTCACAGAGCATTCAATGATCCCGATGATTCTTCGCAGCAATGTTTTCGATCGAGTCGAGTTCATAGCTTCGAGGATTCGTGATTTTCTGCACGAGAATTGTAATTTGAAGCACGGAATCAAGATTCACCGACTTTCGAAGCAAAACTCAATCTTGTCAACAATCTAATCGATAAATCAAACAGCCGTGTTGATGTTTCTTGTCAAGGATTCGAAATCTATCTCGCGTCCACATCTATATCACTTGATACTTGACATTCACAAAATATTATTCCAAATAAATATATAATCCAAATATACGCTCGCCTCATTCATCGAGCACAATAATCTACCTTCGAAAAAGTCCCAAAAATTTTCAATCTTGCACATCTTCCAATTTTCCGATCCACACAAATCCTAGTATTACTCGCGAAAAAAACACCAAATTATTAAACTACTAAACAACTTTTAGTCACACTCGAAGAACCAGAGGTTGCTGAAAAATTTATGCAACACTGGAACTTTAGATAAAAGATGGTCGAGTTACTCGTGACACACTCGCACTTTCGTCGAACCCCCTTAATTTCTTCACACTTATCACTGCACGAATCCTCTATCCTCCTCATCTCCTATTTACTTTGTCTAGAGCACTGCTTCTCCATCGATGAGAGGGTAACGCCTTTCCGCGGGAGAGAAAACACGCGTTCGCGATAACACGCCAGTCGAGGAATCCTCTCTCGCGCACTTCTGCCGACGTCACCACTTATCGCGTAGGAAAGCACCTTGCATCATGAACGGCGTGTATCCACGCAGCCGTCACCTAGTTGTCGCGAGGCACCGTCTTTCCCCCTCCCACCCTCCTTCGTGCGTCTCCCTCCCGGCGCGTCTAGAGCCGCTCCCCCTCCCTCGCACGCGTCGCCTCCCTCCCTCTCTCTCTCGCTCCGCCGATAGACCGCTTCTTCTCTCCTTATCCCTTTCCTCCTCCGCGTTTACGTTGGCCGCTAAACAAGCAGCGTGCACATGTATGTGAAGGTGATGTATGACACGTCCGCGTGTGCGTCGTACACGTATGCACGCACACACGAGCGCGCTGGAACAGAGGCTCGCAATCGGTAGATGTGGCGAAATTTTTGCTCAACCTAGTTGGCGGCGATTTTTCGAGCTTATATCATTTCCTCGCCATTTTTAAATTCCCGACATTTATTTATTCTCTTCGCACTCGCATCACGCTGCATTTATTACCATCGCCTACATTTACACGCACATTATCGATATGTTTATGCGAGTGTATCTTTCACACTTCGCGAGAGAGGCGATACCTTCGTTATCTCGTGTCTTTACTGGAAGTGGGCCCTCATTTTTATTTAATTCGATTAAATTCGTTTTAATTAAACTGAAGTGTCGCACTGCACCGGAGGAATTTGCGCGGTGTTTATTACTAAGGCCGAGAAAACGCGCGGATTCTGCTCGCGCGTGCCAAAGATGCCGGATAGACGCCTCGGGGAGCTCGAGTGCGTCGCGTCGCGTTGCGTTGCATTTCGTTGCGTTACGTCGCGTCGGCGCTTTTCGCGCCGCGCGAACGTCATTCGTCTGACTCTCGATGTTCCACGACTACTGACCGTCAATGTGTACCTAATGCGAGGGAGACACCTGAATTTATAGAATCTAATTAGAAAGATTTTTTGTTTGCCAAAAATTGCTGCCTAATATTTTTGGGTCAAGGATTAAAAGGCTATTAAATTTCCTGTAAATCACTTTGGGGTCATTAGATCCGTGTATAAAAAATAAAAGGGAATAATATAAAAAAGACAAGTGTATATTTATAAAAATTAAAGGAAAAATAATATATTATTCACATACGTGTATTATTATTAAATATAAATTATATATACAATATTATAATTAAATAATTTTCTTTTCTATATATTTAATAAATTTATTCCCACAAATTTCTTTTTGCAATATTTTCGCATGAATAACGCGAGAAGGAAATAATATAAAAGACATGTGTATATTTATAGGAATTAAAGAGCACAGAAAAATAATATAATATTATATTATTCACATATTATTATTCTTTTCTATACGTTTAATAAATTTACTCCCACAAATTTTTCTTTACAATATTTTCGCATGAATATCGCGAAAAGGAAATAATATAAAAGACATGTGTTTATTTATAAGAATTAAAGAGCGCAGAAAAATAATATAATATTATATTATTCACATATTATTGTTCTTTTCGTTTAATACATTTACTCCCACAAATTTCTCTTTACAATATTTTCGCATAAATAACGCGAAAAGTCGCTTTGTCTGTATTTCTGTAGAAATGCAAAGTTATTATCTATACAATTTATATCCTTATACAAGAATATTCAATATCAATAAAAATAATATCCTCTCGAGACAATTTCTTTAATAAATTTCAAGATTGCTTTGTCTTAATCATTATTTATCGCACGCTTTTATAACTTTTGTACTGTAAATGTCTCTGTGCTACTTTTATATTTTAATATTCCATAGTTCTTTTATTTACACATACATACATAATATAAACAACTATTTAAAAAAAATATGTAAAACAATTAAGTAAAATTAATCGAAACAAAATTAACATTTCTGATATCATTTAAAATTATTATAACATCAATTGGCTTTAATAATTAATAGTTTCTTTGAAAAAAAAATGAAGAGAACACTGTTTTTATAGAGTGCCTCGCGTGATAGGAGAGGATAATCGATGTTCAATCGTATCCAGGGAAAAAGAGTATAGAATCTCGAAACGCGGCCCTTGGCTTCAGCTTCGCTCTCGACGGAAACATTATTATACTCGAGAGACGAAGCAGCCTCGCGTGTCTACGATGGTCTCGAGCTGTAGAGCTGAAATCGCGAAGGAAACGCGGACGAAACGTAGCGCGCCCGAGCTCTATTCGATATACCTTCGCTTACGATCGTCCTTGACACACTTCCGCTCACCCGTCCCGCGCTCCGAATCGATGCGATCGCGGAAGTTACGCGCGCAATATACAGCCGACAGCTCTTTATCCCTCGTACAGGGTGTTCCAAGCCCTACCCCCTTCATTCACGAGCCGCGAAATATCAATTCCACCTGCAACGGTGTCGAGATACACGAGTTGCGAGAGAAACAAAAGACGTAAACAGAGAAATTAAATTTCACGCTCGACGTAGGTTCAAGTACCGATGACGGGGGAAACAATAAATGTACATATCTCGTTTCAATCACACAACTTTCCGACAATAACGACACTGGCACTGGCAGAAATACCCGCGTTGCGCCAAATGTGTATCTATAACGCGCACGTGCGATGGATATAACTCTCGTACGTCAAACGCCTCGCATATTAACGCCCTCGAAACGGGGGGAGCGTTCCATTTGTTACTTCAGCCTCGACAATCCGCGTTTTCCTCGAACGAGAAAATATAACTTATTTTTCTAACGGTCTAAAAAAAAAAAAAAAAAAAAAAAATTAATGACCGCTTAAAAACCTCGAGCGAAAACCTCGTACTTGGCGCTCCGTGTTTCGGCGCCGCGGCACCGACGAGCGTCGTCATCCTGCGGCCGATCTTCCTCGCGGTTCGATCTCCCGCACGACGCCCACGCACGAGCCCCGAAGACGCTTGAGCCGTTGACGCACGTCGACGAGAGACGACGAGGCGAAGCAGGCACCGACGCGGCCCGCTCCGACTTGGCGCGGCCGAGTATCGCTTGTGGGTCGAGACTCGTATATGCGGGACCTGTACACCCCGCGTGTAATATAGGTCAGTGGGCCAGGGCGATCGCGGACGGCAACGCGGACGTGCGCGTTGCTGCTCGTCGCTGCGCTGCCTGTTTGCCTGGCCTGCACCTCCCCTCCCCCCCTCCTCCGCCGCCTCCCTCTCGGTGCATCGCGCGGGACTCTAATCTCCATCTCGGACTTTAAATTCCTCGCGACGAGGATTCGTCCTCCCCCGCCCTCCTTCTCCTCTCGTCTCGTCGCGAAAAACGGTATATCTGCATCTGCGACGATATTTACGAATGTTTGACCGGGTACTATTGATCAAAGGACTCGCCGACAACGGTCTCGCGACAAGCAATGCCTTGCGATAGAGATGGTAGATATGTAAATGAAATGTTGCGCGGAAAATGAGAATGATGAATGTTCGCGTGGAAGACTGGAAATGATGAATGATCGCGTCGGGGATCCCCGTCGCGTATCCCTCCCCCCCGCGTGCGAAGTGAACAGACATTTTTGAAAATAACTCGACTGCGTATCCTTTAGGTCGAAATGTTATATATAGGAAATAGTTGAATATAGATTTTATCGATAGGCAAGTTTATATATTGGATATCGAAGGCACAATGGACGCTTGTATGTCTGCAAAATATGTACCGTTAATATGTCGTCGCGATACGATCAGCTGATTTCGCGAGGAATATTTTCTATTTTACTATTTCATATGTAATATATTACTATTATTATTTAATTTATAATTTAATATATAATAAAAATATAAAATAATATAAAATAAAATTATATATTATAAGATAAAATTATATAATATAAAATAAAATTATAAAATTATATTATTATTTAATTTAATATATAATTTTATTTTTGTAGGTACAATATCATTGATATTATTTCGATGAATACCAATATCTTGCAACGATATTTTGCATTATTAATATGCAAGCTGATATCGAGGAAACGGAGACCCACAATCCCTCGTTTTTAAAACGCCTATAAAAATAAGGCTTGCATTTTCTTGAATATGCATGTATAATATTTTATGGAAATAAATGTAATAAATCAACATTAATTTGCAACCTGCAATTTTCATGATAATTGTGAAAGATTAAAAGTATGTTACAGAGGGTATAAAAATACATCGTCGTACAAGTAAAGCAAGCTTCATTGGAGTATCTGATCGATAAATTGTACTAGCATATAAAAAAGTATAGTCGAAGGTTAATTCCAGGAGGATTCTTCACACGCGATTTGCATTTTATTCTTACCTTCATCACTCTGGATATTCTAACCCCCTCCCTCCCCTCCCCTTGTTCCTCTCTATCAATATTTTATCCGTTAACCATGTACGATACATGATGAACGCATGTATAGAGAAAGTAAACGATTTATTTGCAGTAAAGGAATGTAAAAAGAAACCAAAAGTACAAGCGGCTTAACTCCGTCTGCGCGCCTCCTCCAACGTCTCTCGCGAATGCTGTTTTATTTTTAATAACGTCTTATACGCGCCGAGAAATTGCGGAAAATTTAATTTCATCGTCTCGATGGAATAAATAAAAGACATGAATAGCAAGTGGCCAGCATCCGACCGATTTAAATATTTTCCAGCAGCGTACTCCTTCGACGAAGTGCAACGACGTTGCAATCTCTGCAGAGAAAAAAAAAGAGAAAGGAAAAAAGAAGACGAGTGATGATAGACATGTAACTCTCGAACGCGAAATTAATATCGATAACCGAAATGAAGCGAGATTCGCGCTCGATATTGCTTTTTCTTATCGAATAAAAGTACTCTCGATCGAAATGAAAAAAACGCACATATAAATTTTGCGCGGTAAATTTTTTTTTTTTTTTTAATTTAGCAGCTTTAATTAATTTTGATCATCGTCATAGAACATGTTAGTTAATATTGACATGCCTTTATTATCGTTTAACACGCCTATTCGACCCTTATCTCGTGTCAAAGATCTCTTTATATTAGTCAAATAAAACCTAACCTTGACGTCAAACAATCATATTTAGAACTAATTACGACTAGGGAGGATTATGACGTATTAAAGAAATATATTCGTTGTTCTATCCTATTTATCCTAAGATTTGCAAGTTTCGTGTCGTAAAAGTTTATTCGATGCATTTATTTTTTTCGCGAATTCTCGCGGCGCATTTATTAACTCGATCGCGAATCGCGTGAATATTAAGAATAATATTCAAGCTTAATTTAACTATTACTTGCCGCATTAATTTTCGAATTGTAACTGCGCGCAACTACAGTTTATTGTACATAATTTTCTGTCGATTTTATGTGGATTTCATACATAATAACATAGTTTAGATGCTAACTAAATTATAACTATTTATTAATATTGCTATCATCATTAATATAAGTTTCTTAGAAGCCAAACTTATCAATTCCACTTTTTACAAGTTTCTTTATTTTAATACCAAAGCAATTTATTTTATTTGCGATCAATGTTAATGCAACATGACTAAAATGTCTTTAATCAGAAGTCTTAAATCATACAATAAATTAATATTTTCATTATGCGATTAAAAATTAAAACTTATTTCAAAAAATTAATAAGCTCAGATTGATAAAAATGGCGATGCTTTTAAGACGCCTTATATAAAAATCCATCGTTTGTTCATAGCGACAATCGCACTTTCATGGACGAAAACACCTGTTCTCGCGACGATCAAACACGGCGAGATATCACGTATCAATCGTAATGATACGACTCACAATATTCGTGCATTTTCACATGAGACAATCAAGAGATACGAAGGGGATTGCGTCGTTTTTATCTGTCGAGATTTATGCGCAGTAGATATAGACAGCCATTTCATGAAAAATCACTCCATTGTCCACGTCTGAGGAGATTAATATAAAATTCTACGAGATTTGTGTGGAAACAAAATGATTCCGAATATGTATATAAAATAGAGATGTGTTAATATTATACATAAATATCAAAAATATTAGAAATTTACTAAAAAAGAGCTATAAGGTTCTACATATTAAATTTATAGAGAAAAAAATATACGTGTATAAAAAAATTATTTCTATAGGTAAAAAAAAATTGGTTCCCATTAAAAAAAAATCTTTCTCATAATTTCATTCATGCAAAAAGTTTTGCAACATTTAATTTATTATAAATTTGTATATTCAAACATTTTCTTTTCCCATCTATTGCTTGATATGCTTGAAAAAGCGGTAATGCTCTTTTGATGTAACCTTACGTTCTATCACCTTGAAATACTCTTTCACTTTTACTACTATGAGAAATAGAGATCTTACGTTTAAAAAAGATACTTTAATACGATGTACGAATATATTTAGCCATAAAACACTAATCGAAAATACGATAAAATTTAAAAAAAAAAGAAGTCTTCGATTTTTAAGCGATTAAAGGGCGACTGGCTCCAGGAATGAAGTATACCGTTATTCGCGTATCCAGCCACTTTACGTAGCCGCAAAATTACATACTCGAAATCAACGCGTTTTCGGGTCGAAATGGCGCGGCCAAAGTTAGGTGTTAATCGACTTCGCGAATCGGAGTCAGTGGCGATCCGTAGAAGGTGATCGCGCATTTAAATTGGTCGAGGTCTCTCGGTTACGCTCGAGTAGTAACATACTTCCCCGGTCTGGCTATGCAGCTGTAAACTGTTCTGCAGACGCGAGCGCAGCCACGGCCATCGACCAGAGTTCCCTCCGCTCGCGTATACACGGTGTCCCGGAAAACCATCTGCTAGTTTTAAACGACTCTTCAATCGATCTTCAGCCGACTTTTGCTTTCGAGATAACGGAATGACAAGAGTATTTTTTTTTTCAATTTTTTAGATGAGAATTTTTCTTAATATTTTTAATCATTTTATTAAAAAATATTTTAACTTAAATGAATCTTTATTGCTTTACTTCTCAATTTTATTGCGAATATTTCTAAAAATATAAATTTAAGAATTTTTCGCATCACGCGGAAAGTTAAAAAAATCTTTTAAATCTTTATATCAATATTTTTCTTAATATTTTTAAATTTAAAAAATTCTTTTTATTAATATTCTAATAATTTACACCGCAATCGAATATAAAATCCTTTTTGCTGAAAAATATCTATTGTCAGTTTGGAGAGTCCGCGATTGCGGGATACCCGGTAGATTCGAGGCACTCCGTATACACCTTTCGCCAATCCAGTCTTCCTACAGAGTTCAGGTTCACACTCGCGTGCCCTCCTTTATCACTGGAACGCGAGGGAAGGGAACCCTAAAATGCCATGCATTTTTTCGGCCTTCGCGCGTCGCGTAAAGTTGATTCATCAGAGAAATAGAAAGTCCTATAATACGCGATTGTAAGCAAAGTTCGCGGAGCGACGCAAATATCAATGCTATTCTTAGCTTTATTTATTACAATTGCGTGATAGCGGTCTTGCGCAATGTTTATGTAAGGAATAAAGATAGCGCGAACGGAGAGCGACCCGCATTTTTATAAGGAATTTTAAAAGCTTTGCTCCCTCCCCTTTTTGTTTTTCATTCGTCCCGATTGCATAACGACGTGCAGCTTGCATAACACGAATTACACGAAATGCTATTTCGATTCCATTTGTGTATGCAATTTAATCTTCTATCGTCCAATACAATTTTCACGTCACGTACCGGTTTTCATTATCGTCTCGTTTCTTCTGCGTACCTTATATATTCTACCGTTATTTTTATTGCTCATATAAAATCATTAATAACCATATTGTAAACAAAAAATTTTTTAATAAATATCTAGCACTTCGAGATTAGAATTTTTCCGTTATTCGGATTTTTAGCGCTTTACCATTCCCCCTTTTTCCCGGAATAAGTTTTTTACTTTGACACACATACCTCACGATCAACGGTACCTACATCTCGATTCTCTCACCGGCATCGGTTGAGCGATGCGCTGGATCTCCCACTGATCGAGAAACGATGATAATTGTGAAAGTGAATTTAGTTACTGGGTGAAAACAGCCGATCCGTCGAGAGGCGAACATGACACGGTGACCAAATTCAGTCCTAAGCCTGAAAGCCTCGACCCTCAGAAATTTTGCACGTTTTAAAATCGCGAAAGGATGTTGTAAGATGGCTTTAATTTTTCGTAAAAACATCTTGGAGAAGTTTCAGAGAATTAAATCAACAATAAAAATAAAAAAAAATCTCCATCTAGTTTCTATTATTAATTTTTCGCTTGTGAAAAGTCACATTAATTTAAAAGAATTTTATTAAATGCATATAAAAGCTAAGATTTTATAATTTTATATTTTATCGAAAGAGTTGAATTGAAAAGTATTTTTCTTTCAATTAAAATTGAAAATATTTTATTATATTTTTCTTCAACAAGTATCAAAACAAGTATCAAAAGTATTTTTCTTTCAATTAAAATTGAAAATATTTTATTATATTTTTCTTCAACAAGTATTTTTCTTTCAATTAAAATTGAAAATATTTTATTTATCATTCGAAAAATGAAACATTTTATTGAGCAATATGAAAAATATAGATTCTTGTAGTACAGCAAGAAAAGCACTAAATGTAACAAACGCGGCCTGATCTAAGTTTTGTTTGCTTAACGCGAAGATCGCGGTCAATGTCAACGTGAGATGAGAATTGGAATAAGCACATCCAGAGCTAAGATGCATGGCGAGAACACGAGTCCAATATATCACACTACCCACTCAATATTCCAAAAAAAAGCTCCGCTATTCCAAGAATAACTGCTTGAAATTTTGGTTAAGGTTCTGACACAAAGTGCGTGTAGAAATTATTTAAAGTGAATCTCTCTAAATTATCTACAGTAAAAGTAAGCAGAATATAAAAAGTATAGAATATATCCTTTTTAAACCGAATAAAAAAATACACGCGATAATTTTAGCTCCTCTCTTTAAGTATTTCTATAAAAATACTTTATCTTCTTTTATTAAAGAGAAGAGTACGGATTGAGATATTGGTATCCCTCTTTCGCAATTTTGAAATCTGGTCAGCTTAAATAGTCCTTCACACCGTCCTTTTGTCTTCTTTGCCTTCCCTTTTATTAGGGACTCAGTTCGAATACCCTTCGCCCGGCGATAAAACTCGACTCAGCGATTACGCAACGGATTTAATCCCGGACAAAATAATTCGGGAATATCGAAACTACGCTCCAAGTGATTTTTTTTTCTTTCCGTGGCCGCATCACTTCAATTTTGCAAACGTTCATGGACTTTTATTTATACGTAAACATGTTCCTTAATTGAAAATCAATCTTAATTTAATTTAATTTAATTAATTTTATTTTAAGACCTTCAAATTTGAAGCATAAATGTGATTTATATGCTAATTATAAGCGACAAAGTTGCTGCTTCAGGTACTCGAGAGACATATTATCTGAATTTTGCTTATCTTATAAATACGAGAACTTATTATATTTAACGTCAATGTTATTTTTTTGAAGATGACAAATTAAATTTTTTAAATATTATAAGGCTAGCAATGACGTGAGATATTCTCCATCCGATACATTCATAGAGTCCAAAATTCTAATTATTTACGCTGTCGCTCAAGTGGGCAAAATTCAGTACTTAAATTGAAAATATACTCTTCAAGAATTCTAGAACTCTTTGGAATGCATAAGCTTTTCTACGAAAATGAATTTTGGTATTCAATATCTGCTCGCTTGCAGGTGGGATGACGATGATAAATCGCGTATCCGGAGCTCTTGTCGAAAGACGTGTCTCTCCGGTGAAATTGAAAGCAGAATATAGTAGAAACACGTGTTCATACGTCACAATCAATCAAGCGGGGATTTCAATGACGACGACACCGCACTTCAGTTATTTGTGTCTCATAAAATTGATTTTAAGATACACGATATATCCCCCCCTCTCCTGCAGTTTATGAAAAAATTCCAAGAGAAAAATTGGAAATATTCAATTCAACCAAACTTTAAAGGTGATAACAAATGTAGGTCTACTTTTGTCAGAGACACGATTCGTGTATCAAGTTTTTAAATATTATCGTAAAAGAAATATTTTAAATAATTTTATAATATTAAAAATCCTAATAATATTATATAATTATAACATTATAATTATAATTAGTTAATTGATTATATGAGAAAAAATATATAATACATAGATTATTTTTCCGATATGTAATAATAAATAATTTTTAACATTAATTAATTATAATATTAATTAATGTCATAATATTATATATAATATTTTATTACATTTTAAATAATATAAATTAAATAATGTAATTTACATAATGCGGCGTTAGATACACTATTTTGCATAATATAATTATTATTTAGATAATAATTATATTATGCAAAATATATATAGGGAATTTTAATTATTATCTATTAATCTATTAATTTATTTTATATAAGACACTTATTTAATTTAAATATTAAATTTTTCAAATATTTATGTGACATTCAAATTATATGCAACTCAAAATATTTATAATGTAGTTTATAAATATATTACCTTTTATTTTTTTTCATTTTATTTAAGATAGAATAAAAGATATAATAGAAAAATTCAAGACATTTTAAAAGATATTAGATTTCTGTTTAAAGCAGCATAGTTAAAATTACTGTCCTCTCCTTACCAGAAAAATAATCATGTATTATACATTTTTTCTTATGTATTATATATAATCAATTAACTAAATATATCTTATAATTGATTGAAAATTATGTAATGTGATTATAATATAAAATCATCATAATTTTTAAATCGCATCATAAACAGAAGCTGACATATTTGACATATTTACAAACTTCGTGACAAAGATAAATTCTTTAGACATATTCCACTCCCTGGGGGGGGGGGGGGAATCGTAACCGAAGACACGTTGACAAATTTAATATCGGACGCTATCAACATGGCGTCAAACTTGGCGAAAGGAGTTAAATCAACAGGTCCTCGGTGACAAATGCACCTTGAACTGCGCTTCAAGCTAGTTCTCCAACGCGCCGAAAACTTGAACGCACCGAATCAAGACAGAATTATACAGGGTGTCCCGAAACTATCGCTTGATATTTTAAAGGCAGATTCTCTGGCCAATTTAAAAACGATTTTTCCTCAGCGAAAGTCGAGGGAGATCATTATTTTTTGCATATTCCTAATTTTTGTCATCATGTATCTTTCTAACTAAGCCTTAAATTAAAATTCTATTAAAGTAAACTCTAAAATTAACTAAAGAATGTGACTTTATTAATATTTTATTCCCATAAGCCTTAGTTTGCGAAAAACCCTTTATTTTCAATCGTTTATAACTCGAAAACTATTAGTGCCGCGACATTTTCGCTGAGGAAAAATCGTTTTTAAATCGGCCAGAGAATCTGCCTTTAAAATATCAAGCGGTAGTTTCGGAACACCCTGTATAGCATAAATACCTTTCTTTTCCGGAAACGTCGTTCCCTCTGACTACGATGCCAAATTGCTTTCCTTCTTCCCCGCATCTCTCCACACTTTCCTACCGCACTTTACAACACACTTCTGTCCCATCGAACCGTAATAATTCCATCAGGACGAGTCCCGTAAATCGAAAACGAGCGAAAGCTTTACCGTTTGTTTTCCCGCTGCGGATATCACGCGACAAGATGGCCGCCACAGGTGGCATCGCAGGGCCCTTAAATTCGCCTCTTCCTCCTCTTCACAACCGACGGAAGAAAGCGCGTCGGCCGAGCACGACGAAGACGGAGCGGGAGATGGAATTCGCGAAACAATATTTAATACCCGCAGCTCGAGCATGGCTGATATAAGACGAAATATGCTAATGGTAAATACGACGCAACACACGAACATGACGCGCGCGCAGCGAAGATCGGACTGGGAAGGGAGGGAGGGGAGAGCGTGGCCGGGACGGGTTGGGCGGGGAGGGGGGAAGACGCACGCGCACGGCGTTACCATGTCAACGGGCAAGACGCGTCGCGCGCCTCGCCGCCGATGACGTAACCGCGTCTTTGCGTCACGGAACGTCAGGGGGGAGGAAGGGCGACCCCGAGCGGGGCGGGAAGGGTGAGCGGGCGAGAGATGGCCCGATACGACGGGGAAGAGAGCGCCGATGGTTTAGGCTCGCGCTTGTAGGGCACGACGACTGTACGGTTATGTAATCGACGGACGTCGGGATGCGGTGGATCGATCATTTTCACCGTCGAAAAAAGGGCCTGCGCGCCGATTGGACGGCCCCGGGCTGGGCGCGAAGGTGCCCCAAGGATCCTGTTAATGGTCGAGTTGCGCAGGGACACCTCTATTCCGAGTCCAGCCGGAACGATAGCGCTTCCGGTCCGAGCTCTTGAAATATTATTTTCAGATATACGCTACACGCGTTGATGCTCGTTTTTGTAATAATTTTACGTATTACTAGAGAGTGGATTAAAAAAAATTATCTATTTACGTGCGTCTGTTTTCATTTAATAATGCATATTAAATTTAATCTGAAATATACTAGGTTGAGATTCGAGATTTTTTATGATGAAATATGATTTGAAAAACTTGTATGCATGTTTAGAAAATAAAAGAAAATATACATGAAACAATATATAATTTGAAAATAAATGATGCTTAAAAATGCCCACAGTTAATCTTTTATTTCATGTACAAGATTTTGATTACGATCTAAAATAATTGTCGAAATTTGCTAGCTTTCCTAGTTCTATAAAATCATACTGTACAAAAAAAGCACTTGTAGCTTACCTCGAGAGCTTTTCAAAACACTATAATAAAGTATTTTTTTATCGAGTACTTTTCGAGTTATGAGACTTGAAATAATCTTTTAATTTTACATAAACCATAAAAAATATCTAGTAAAATATTCATTTTTCGATTATCTTATCTTAACTTTTATGTACAAAATAATGAGAGGAATCAATTGATGTAAAGAAAACACATAATTGTTTCGAAAAAAAATATGTAATTGTTAATTGCAACTCGATAAAAGTACTCAATGAAAAAAATACTTTATTACAGTGTTTTAAAAAGTTCTCGAGGTAAGCTACAAGAGCTTTTTTTGAGAAGAGATTGCCCTGACACCCTGATTAGATTAATATAACGTCAATATTTCCTTTCGTCCTCGGTAAAAAAAGTTTAGTTTCTCAACATTATAATAGCAGCTTTCATACGTTTAAACAGCCTTGGATAACTAATTTTGCCGTTAACTTGTTCGAATATAATTTCAGACTCCTTTACGAAATAGGCTGTCCAATTATACAAAAGTACGAAGTAGAAATTATGAGGCAAAAATTGGAAAATCAGCGAAACGTGAAAGCGTTGCGTAGGATGTCGCAATTAGGAATTCCCGGGCAATTTTTTTACGATCTCGGAGGCCTCCGGGGTTAATCGACCGACATGTCGTTCATCAAGGCAGGGTGAACGCCACCCCTGATCTATTTTTCACGAAAACTTTCCCTAATCCGGGCCGGCCACGCGACACCGAAAGGGCAACATCCGAAAATTGATTGTAGGTCTCACGTACATTATTACTCCTTAGATGTTATCGCCTTGAAGGTGACAAAATCACGCAATTTTTTTCAAAGGGCATATCCAAAAATTGACACAAGTTTCATCAACTTTATCGATTGTTATTTTGTTACAAATATCTCAAACATTTTGAAATAACGAATTATTTTCATATGGCAGATAATGTAAATTACATAGAACACGTCTTTAAACAGCAGATATCTATTACTAAAATAATGAGTCACGTGTGTATTTTATCTCAGAGTTTCAATTTTAATGTTATGTGTATCTTATGGTGAGAAGGAGTCAACGTGAGGCGCTGAAACTCGTTCCTTGTAACAATTTCAAATTTATTATTTCCACATTCCTGTTTACGTATACTGGAAATTATAGATCCGATGGGCGATGAAAAAATTCCGATCCAGTCGATACGATTGCGATACACATTCCGATCGTTCGCCTCGCTCAGAAAATCACAGAAAAGCGCGGTACGGGTTCATTTCCCATGGACTCGCGCGTGACTAGGATGATTGTCGCGGTTTGAGCGATATTTAATTACACACAAGAGAGGATGAGGTGCAAGCTACGACTGAGGCAATTATTATTTTTAATGACATGGCTGCGGGAAGAACGCAAGTCGACTGGTGCCATCGATGGAGGCATAAGCCTCCTTAAAATGAACTACGACGAGAAGAAATTATGCCGCGAAATAAAGGACACATGACTCCCGAATTTGACAAGACTAGCAATGCTGAATAAGACTAGCAATGATGTGCAAAATCATCTTATTACCTCGCGTATATCATATCCTTGCGTTTTCCAATTTATGTTGTATATATGATATAATTTAAATACATATATCTCACATATCTTGTTCGTCCTATCTTATGCAAAATTTATAATTTCGCATATTATATTATATTTAATGCCTCTCGTATATCCTATTTTAATGTCTCGTACGGACAAAATTTTCCAGTATCTTGATGTCCTATGCCTTGTATCTCTAGTATCTCGTGTCCTGCAATTTGTAATCCTCATAGAGACTACACTGCACTTCCTCTTAATTAAAGGCTTGAAACGAAAACAAGATTAGAGTGATAGCAATGATTTTGAGATAAAATATAAGCTATTTTTGCATACGATATAACTAGATTATATTTTTAGCCGCCATCTTTCTAGATTTTGCATTCTTTTGCACCTAATCGCGTTTCAAATCGTCCATTAGTATCTGCAAATAATATATTATATTCATATTTAGAAAATAACTTGTTTGCATTATATATATTTTTGTAATTATATATTTATATATTTTATATATATAAAAGATAATTATTTTGAGTTTCTCTTTAATGTTATACATTTGCGTCTTTTTGCACCTAATCGCGATTTCAAATCGTCCATTATTATCTGCAATAATATATTACATTCATATTTAGAAAATAATTTGTTTACATTTTTAATTATATATTTATATATTTTATATATATAAAAGATAATTATTTCAAGTTTCTCTTTAATGTTATACATTTTATATCTTTTATCGTAATTATACGTCTACGCAGCGCCCTACATCAGAAATATCTCATTTCCACAAGTGATTCACGAGCGCTTTTCACCGTGTCATCTTCATCCTCCTCATCGCCGCGGTATAATAATTACGGCTCTGCCTTAACGAGCCGTCTGTACGTAACATGTACGGGGCCCGCGCGGTCGTGCGTATCAATATTTACGTAGGTGGAGGCACTTACTGCCGCGGGGACGGTATTGTTCGCGTGTCGTAGAACCGGCCGTATCGTTTGTTTAACGCGGCGGAGACCCGTCAATTCTACCGACTTCGACATTGGCAGCCCCGGTAAAAGTGATTCCGGCTACGCAGCGTTATCGAATCACTTTCGCAAAGTGAGTTACTCCTCTCTCTATCTCTCTCTTTCTCGATGGACTCTTCGACGTATTTTCACCGCACATTTAGCCGCTAAATGTGCCTGTCTTAATTGAAACATCGACTGTGAAGTAACATGCTATAGCACATGAAATATCGAAGTCATTTTCGATAGAATATCGATTTTGCGATTCAGTTTATGTAGATGCGTGTATGTGTGTTCATTAAGGGGTTATACCTAGTCAGCAAGTCGAAAAAAACGTATTTTTGGGGAATTTAAAAAAAACTTGGGTATTTTTATTTCATCAATTCTTTATCATAATATATATCTATCAAAGAAGTTTTCATAATTTTTTCAATTAAAAACATCGAGAAATGTAGGCACAGTAGCTATTTTCCAGAGACATCTTTTTTCGGAGGCGCTTGGCGGTGAGCAAGATTGCTCGGAGCTGGATCATCTGAAATATAATAAAAAATTCAAAAGGATTTAGCTTTCGTATGAATTGATCTAGTCGGTGAACGAAGGGATTTTAATTTTGATGAAACCTTTTTTTTTTTATTAACAAAAGAACGAAAAGTTTTAACACGAAAAATTCGTATTTTTGCGTCAAACGTCTGTCACATTGTCAAAAATCAATTTTTTGTAAAATCCTTTGTTTACCGACTAAATCAATTCATACGAAAGCTAAATCCTTTTGAGAATTTTTTATTTTAGATGATCCAGCTCCGAGCAATCTTGCTCACCGCCAAGCGCCTTCGAAAAAAGATGTCTCTGGAAAATAGCTACTGTGCCTACATTTCTCGATATTTTTAATTGAAAAAATTATGAAAACTTCTTTGATAGATATATATTATGATAAAGAATCGATGAAGTAAAAATACCTAGTTTTTTTTTAATTCCCCAAAAATACGTTTTTTTCGACTTGCTGACTAGGTATAACCCCTTAAAGTGTTATATGCATTATTTAGTCTTTAGAAACTATTTGTTTAATAAAATATGCTGAATATGATAATCACAAGATATCAATTATAATCCAACAGAGAGAAGAGAGAACACATATTTTATAATTTGAAGTAGATAATAAAAATATGAATTAAAATCTCTCTCTTTTCTTGTGTCATTATTTAAATTAAAATAAAAATTTTTAAACTGTTCTATTTTATGCTGTATTACATAATTATTTTATTAATTGCCTATGTAAAATAATTGTAATAATTATAAATACATATATGCAGTCCAAATTAATTTATTTTCTTGTCATTTCGAATCTACCATCCTCCGTTTCCACAATTATTCCTAAATTTTTAAAAATCCGAATAATCTGTATTTGCGACAGGTACACGCATTTATTTGACGAATTTACTTGACGATAGCGCAAACGAAATGGACGGTATAAAATAAGGACGAGACGGAATCGTTACCCGTTATATTAAAATACGCATCTCCCGTTACGTTATACATTGTCGTATTGGCGAATGCGTGCGTAAGAATGTAAGAGCACTTTCTCTCATGAATCTTGCCCCGGCCGATGAATAAGCCGAAAGTCCGAGTTGCGAAACCTGCCGAATATTGCATCGAGCACGCATAACTTATCAACGGTTCAACTTACGTGTGTTGTATACGTTATTGTTTAATTATCCGATTAATCTGTCCATCGACGCGATTTTAATTTAACGTCTCTGCGAGCTCTAGAACATCATAAAATAAAATTGCAATAAAGAAGTACGATGGGAATCCATATTGGGGGTCCACTTTAGTGACTTCGCGAAACTTATGCGAGAAACTAATCCCTTTAAATGATCTTTCTGACGATCGAATTTTACAGTAACTACATAAATATTTCACGCATCACATTTTATCGGTAATGTTCGTTTATTTAAAATAAGAGATTGTCGAAAATATATCGAAATTCTTGCGAATTATAATTTTAGTAAATTTTATATCTAATTTTATACGCATAAAAGATTATATTCGTGATTTTCACGATGAAATATCCGTTAAAAATATTAGCGACAATCGAGATTCCTCGTGCGTTCCCCATGGATCGTAAAGCAATAACCATAATTCAAAACCGGTACAATTTGTGCAACATGTTAAAAGCGATTTAAAGCGACGGTCGGAAAGCTGTTAAATACCGAATGCAATTTACGTCTCTTGGCGACTGAACGGATAAGAGGCCGCTTCTCGCGGTTAATTTTCCATTTCTTAACGCGTCGCGGCGCCAATAGCCACAAGGCAAGAAACGGCCGCTTCCTCTTCCTCGGTTTCACCCGCCGTTGTTCGAAGCAGCCGTAAAGTTACAGCCGAATGAAGAAATAATTGATTCTGTCATTCGATTTGCATCATAAACCAGCCTCCGTGGTTTAACAACTCGCGAGTTCCGCAAGATGCATCCGCAAGAAATGGATCGTTTAAGTAGACTGATATTAGTGTGGTGTAGAGAGAAGGGTTGATTACGCGATGTACAAATTTATCATCGAAATCGACCTACTTATCAAACTATTCTATTAGTAATAGAAAATATCAGATCATAATAATAATAGATATTTAAGAAAAATAATAGAAAAATATATAAATTTTGTAGAATATTCAAATTAGGTCTTCTAAAGAATTAGGTCTTATATTAATAACATCGTTCGTTTAATTTAATAAGAAAGATAAAATAATAGAATATTAGATTGTAATAATAGATTTTAAAAAAAGAGCAAGAAGGGAGAGAGAGGGAGAGTATACATATAATTTATTATCTCTCTAGAATATCTAAAATAAGTTCGATATAAATTGATGATATCACTCAAATCGAAATTAAATATATTGTTTAATTAATTGATTTTTTTTTCCTAACTACTCCATCAATATTCGTTAAAATCGACTATATATTGAGCACAAATTATTAATTATCTGAATAAAAATTAATAGAGAGACTGACCCGATTTATTATCAAAACGAAATCCAAACGAACTATAAATTAAATAATATATTCTTTAAATTGCTCGATTTCTTTAAATTGTTTCATCAATATTCATTAAAATCGATTACTGAGCACGACAGAATTATATAATATATCGAAATAAAAGTTAATAGAGGGAGATTGACCCGATCTATTATCAAAATTAACAATATTCAAACGAGATTAAATATTTTTTATAATATTAAAATTGCAAAAATAGGGCATAAATTTCGTAATCACATTTCTCATTTAAATTCGTGTGTAACATTACTACTAAATTATTGTAATATTTCAATGTTCAAGGAGAAATACACAAAGATAATCTTGCGGCGATGGAATATCATTAAGATAATTAATTAACACACAATTAATATAGAGATTAAAATCCCGATTATCCGCGACCATTCGATTCGTAAAGAAAAACACTTGCAAATTTCAGCCCACTGATCCAGTGACACCCAGTATACAGGCAGGTTGATAAAACGCAGTCACGTCGAAAGTAGCAAATCTCGCGGAGAGACTTTCTCGCCACGTTCATTCATGCCGTTCTCGCGCGCGTACACACGATCATCGCATAAACGCCCACCTCTTCTACACGAGACGCATTCGCATTCTCCGCTTCCCGCATGCGGTATCCCGATGCTGAAGTAGGTAACTCGATTTTACTATCCGCTTTCGAGTTTGCGCAACACTTGTCGCGCGCACGCGAATCTGACATGTTCGCCGATAATCGTGAAATCATGGTCGATGGTGCTATTCACTAAAATGCCGTTGTGATTCGCAACGTGACGCATATATACGTGTGTATACGTAATGTATCGACAACCGGTGTCGAGCACATCCGTCACGGTGAATTTCATTTCACGTTGCTCGCGGATGCAGTCGTCAAAAAATAGGCGTTTTGTTCTATTTCGAAGCGATAAAATCCATCATTTTTCCATTTCTCGTTACGTTCACGTGCAAATATTTTTCACGCCTTTTTACATCGCGAAATGGAGGAACAAAATTAAATTAAATGTCGGTCAAATGAAATTAGATAAAATTGAATTAAACGAAATTATTATAACGATTTTTTTCCTTTAATTTTGATTTTCTATCAAATTTTACACGTGACTCAGTTAAAATATTTCTCGCAATTATCTCTTCATTAATATATGTCTCTAGTTTGATACGCAGACAAAGACATACATTGTAAAATTATTTTAGAGCGCCTAGTTCATACAAAGTACGGTATAAGATAGATGACAATGTCTTTAATCTCGACAACCGGATGACGATGGACACAAGTTTCCGTGTTCACGAGATAATTATCTCGCTGGTATGTATGATAAAAGATGGTGTACACGTCATGGCGATGTATTTGGGGCATTTAACTAACCGCAGCTCGAATATATATTATTCACTCTGCGTGTAACCACCTTCTGTTTTTCGTTTATTCAATAAACAAAGGCAAAACCTGTCGACCGGTTAACTCAATTTAACTTTCATTAATATACATATTTGATTCTAAAAAATAAAAAAAACTCTTGGAAATAATTTATCGGGATATATTAATAGTCAATTTTTGAAATAGTAATTTTTGATTGTTAAGATATTTTTTCGACAATTTTTTATCAATTCTTTGTTTGAAATCAGCTGAGTGCGATATATTTCATCGGAGGGAAAAATAGCTCCAACTCTATTAAACCTACACGTAAATAAAATTCAATGTTTGCGCATAATGGTATACTGATAATAAGGGAAACAATACTCTGCCTCTCTTTAGAATATCAAGTGTCACAATAACACACGCGCATCCGCGAAAGCAACGCTCAGTGAAATCGTACCAGTATCAATCCTCGAAAATGGTTTCGAGTTTCATATCGACGCCTCGCCGACGAGACGTCGACACTCGACAGAATATGCCAGATCATGCGAAAATTACTCTTCAGCAACAGATTACTAGGAAAAAACAAATGACAAAGTGTTTAAAGTATACGTATAAGGTACAATAACAAACTATTTAAAGTATTTATATACGATAAGATAGGGAAATATGAGAGATTCTCTGTTATTCTCACACATGTAAGATAAGAATTAAATTTAAATCTCTTTAAAAGGTTCCTATGAAGAATCCCATATGAAACATTACATGTGTGCTCTAAGAGATAATAATATATATTATATAATTAATATGACAATATATAAGTTTTCTATTTATAAAAAACTTTTTTATAGGAAAGATTCTTCCATAGCAAATAGATTTTTCTATTCTTTTCCGACATTGCATCTTTTGATAAATAAGTGTGAGACATCTATAATTCCCCGAATTTTTCGAATCTGAAAGGAAAAAAATCTAATTCTGGGATATTTCTCGCTTTAAGCTTGAGACACCTCGTATATAAAATCAATGGCGATAACGTGTACACGTTTGACGTGCCAAGACTCGGATCGATACTCGGGAGGCACTCGCGGCCTCTCTGGGAGAGAGAGAGGGCCGTCCTTCCTCTCGTTCGTTCCCACCGTAGCTAGGGAAGAGGGTTCGGAGGATCGCAGATAAGGACAGGCAATAAGAAAAGCACACTGTGGAAAAAAATTCCGCTCGAAAATTCGCTGATCAAAGAACCCTTCGAAATGGGAGAAAAAGAGATGAGATTCACAGTTATTAATATTTTAATGTAAATGTAATTTCAAAGATATTTTTGGAATTACACTTACATTAAAATATTAATAAATGTGAATCTCATCCCTTTTTTCCCAAGAATATTTATTATTGCTTTTAATAAGCTTCTAAAAATTAAATACATTCAACCGAAACATAGATTAATTGTAAGACTTTTATAGAACAATAACCTTTATTCAATTGAACGTATCATATATTTAAATTTAGAGAAATATTTAATTAAAGTATTAAAAATTTAAAATATTCAAAAATAGATATTGTCGATTAATAAAAATAACTGTTAACAATATATTCGGAGAAATTGTTTCCAGCAGAAAAAAGCAATTAAAAATATGTGTCCATAGAATTTTATTGAAAAGTTACCATCGTTTATGTTCCTTGAAGCTCTAAAATTAGAAAGAGAGAGACAATTAAAGTAACGCTAAAGTTAATTAACGTTGGATTAAATCAGGCATTAATAAGAGACTTTTTTTATCCCGGACAATTCCAATTATCTTTTTTGCAGTGCTTTCTTCGTGTTACAGTACTCGCACGGGCTTTAAAAGGCCTAGGTAAAGAAGGAGACAGGGATAAAGGGAGAACGAGAGAGAAATAAGAGCGGCGTTATAAATTACGATCGCATTTCGGATCGCCGGAGCTTTTCACCGCGCCAGATAAACGCATGTTTCATTAAACGAGACGCATTTATCGGGCAGCGTCGTGCGCATGTTCGCAATTAATATCGGCATATTGTACTCGCCGGCACGTGGATAAATTGCAACAGCCGGGATACATAATCGAAATGTACCCTCGTGGGCGATTCCCTTCGAGTCGCGATTGTTTTGGGGCCCGAAAAATCGCACCGGTCCAACCTTCGATATTAAACACATGTCCTCTGATCGGTCCGCGAATGCAAACATTTAAAATATTCATTCGTTGGATTAAAATTCTTTTATCTAATCTACCCGGTAGATCTGTTCTTCACACTCGAATAGATGATGCTATTTTCTTAAATATAATTATGTTATATAATATATAATTTAAATATATTTATAAAAAAATATATACATATATATATTTATATAATTAATAATATATATATAAAATATCTTATAAGAAAAGAATTTAATTTAGAAATTATAATTGAAATTTTAGGAGTAATTTAACAGACTCGTATTATTTGGAAAAATTCAAGCTAAAAAAGTTACTTTTTTAAAAAAAAATCATTTATAATATTATCTTATCATTCTACCGTTCGTTTACTCCTTTATCGCTCTTCACTATCTCTTTCTATTTTTCGAAAAAAAAAGAGGAAAAATATCTTTCTTTACTACTTATAGAAAGATAAGAAAACAAAAATAACAAATGTTCTCCAAAGTCCACTCTTGTTTGTCGTTCACTTGCCGTTAAAATTAAAATCCAATAGATGTGCAACAGCTGTGTGAGAGCAAGTAAAAGAAAAAGAAAGTAGAAACAAAGATGATATTTACTATTCTGAAGCCTGTCTCTCAAGAGTCACTAAATTTTCTATAGAAAGTACTTAAAAAAACAATTAAATTACAAGATCCAAATATTCCTTTTGTTCAGATGTTTTAACGAGTATAAAATAACGCAAAAAATATATGTATATAAAATATAATGAAAGCGTAAAAAGAGATGTACGATTGAGCAGAAATCAGGGCTAAAAAAAGCTTTTATTCTGAAAGATGTTGGAGTCCAAAAACTGGAGTCTGCCCCTTCCCTCCCACATTTAAAATCATTTTACGAAAAGAATTGCAATCGTGTGTTACTATAAACCTCCCCTTCCCTTCTTTCTTTCCTTGTTGGATTCAAAGGTATTTCTTCCGCCATTTCCCATAGCTACGTCCCTGAAGAAGAACCGGGGACCGGCGGACGCCTCGGAGCGTATTATTGCAGTATATATGCATCCGCAAACGTACGGAACGGCGACGGCAATGGCGCCGCCAAGGATCCCGGCGAGCTATTCCAGAAATTCCCAAGTGATGCCGCGCGCGAGCTATTACTTCCGTCGCCGGGTGCCACCCTCTCGTAAAGTGCGGGGGCAGGTAGGCTCGTCTCCGCTCCCCCCTTTCCCTCCCAACCTCTACTGATGAGGCCCCGCGCGTCTACAACAACCTCTGCCGAGCGTCTTCATCGTGGGACTCGCCTTCAATGAACAGGCAGAATGGCAGATTAAGGCCGCGGTAATTAGGTGGAATCTCCTAGACTGGCAGGATATCCCGGTGGTGGTTATTCGACGCAATATTTGTTACGTATATATATAAGATCGAACGCAAGAGAAGGCTTTGGAACTGGGTATTCTAGGTCTGGAGTCTTTCGCTTGCTCTATAAAAAATAAATATATAATTATTTAAAACAATTTATATATATTAGATATATATTATATGAAAAGAATATATCAAACACATATAACATGATTCACAATAAATTAAGATAAAATTTGAAATATAATAAAAATAGTAATTTAAAGTAATCTAACGGTTTAAATGAGATTTGCAGCAAAAGCAATTTTTATATATATTATATTTTAGATTCAAGCTCAGAATCATAATATCAAATGTGAGAAATATACGGCTCCAGTGTGAACGCGATTTTATCGCGCGCTAATGAACAAGGATGCTCGGCATACATTAACGTTGCTGTGTGAGATCTTTTCGCGGGCGATACGGTAAATTGTATCGCGATCGCACTTGCACATGTTCCTCGAATGAATATAACATATATAAATATATGGTACATTTACGAACTGTATATAACTATAGCATTTATATTTATGAATAAATTAGTATTCTTTAATTCTTTAATGTAATTTAATAAAATTAATGTAACTTTAATTATTCATTATTAATTATTAACGAACGTTAAGAGAGAGCTGGACGAGTCAGTTACGTCAAGAATTAATACATTTCTAATGCATTTCGAGATTTATGAATTTGACATTGCACATAGAGTACTTTTAGCCTTTAATATAAAATTAATAATTAATTTCTGTGAAAATAAAAAAGTTTAAATTTATCCTGTAGTATTAAAATTTTTATTTTCACGAATTTTTGTGTTTACAGTCACCATAAAATTCTCGGTGGTCAGCCACTATAAAAAAATTAAAATAAATTATATTCTACAAAGCAAATCTTTACTTTAAAAGAATTATTAATGTTTAATATAAATTATTAATTTTAAAAATGCTTCGCGTCAAATTCATGAATCTCGAAATGTATTAAATTTATTAACTTCTGACATGGCTGATCCATCCAGCCCTCGTTAATAATTATTGAAAATTTCTTGCCAGAATTTTATTATGCAGCTTAATAATATTTTGATATGTTAATGTTAATAAAAACAAAAGTATTATAAATTTCTCTATATTTCAAGTCATATATGTACAAGAACTTTAAATTCCGAAATAAGCAGACAATATTTTTCTCCTTGCGTCTTGAATTCCAAAGATTAGCGAGACTTTTCCTCCACGAACAAAAGTCATTTGAGCACTGCTCTAAGTGGCAGCTATGGTAGATTAAATTTGATAATCGTCGCGCGACAACACATTTCTCGAGCATGCAGTTTTCCCGCGTATGGTTGTCGACTAACTGAACCTCGCACTTCAAGTGCTACTTTACACTTGTTACGAGATTCCTGCTTACAATACTTGTACCGTTACGTCGCAATTCTGTACCTGAGAGGCAGAAGATTTGCTCAGAGATATCGATACTGACTTGTTTTTATAATGTTATAAAGCAAATATTGTTTAAGTTATAAAGAAAGCTCCAGTTTTTTGACAAATGCAATAATTTAAAAAAAATTTTTAAATAATATAACAATAGAATCGTATTTTTTTTAAATATAATATATATAAAAAACACTGCAATTTTATATAAATTATATATATTTATGTATATGTGTGTATAATTTTTATTAATTCCGTATTATGACTCTGTGAATTTCTGTAGATTAAATGAATATTATACCGCAGCGAAATGTGTTGTCTCTCATTTAAGTCAAATGAAAAAATAATTAAGAGAGAAGAAAACATGACAATAAAGTGATGATGCAAACGGGGACAATAATTGCGCATTTGTGATATTCTATTTGAAACGCGTTGCAAGACACGGAAAAGCGAAGATATACTGGCTCTCTTTTTACAAACGGGTAAGAATCAATGCTAAAATTAATAGCTTAACAGCTGCAACTGGGACGGATTATCAAGGATTATTGTTGCGATAACAGACATTCTAAGCCGGATGAAATTTCTTGTAAGATTTAATATTGTTCAGATTCAATAAGTCTAAAGTATCTCGGTCATACATCCTCAAATACAGATATTTATTGCTTACTTAAAAAAAATTTTGGATGATAAAGTATATCTAAAAAATAAGATCTCTTAATCTTAATATCTTAATCTTAAGAGAGTTTCTATTTTCTCGTTAAAAAATAAAATTATATGATATTTGAACAAAAAATACAATTTATTAATAACTACATAAGTTTTAAGTTAATAATTGCTTGTATTTGTATAAATTATTCTTTCAGTATTATATTTGAAAATTAATAATCAATTTATATCTTTTTCTCATTTGAAAATGTAATTATTAAACGTATTTGCCTAGTGATTGAATTAAAAATAAATAAAACAATGAATTAAAATAAATTTTCATTTTTGGTTTATTTTCTAATTTTCTTTTATTATCCGCTTCCTATGTTTCCACTGATTGTCACATTTGTTCCTTTCGACCGTTATAGAGAAAAGAATATTTTGCAATCACAGCTGTGCATGAATCTTTCTCCTATCTTCTCGCACAATCGCGTTACCAGCTCGCCGCTTTGAACAAGATACAAAGGGAAATCGATCGATCGAATGATCGCGACGCGTGATTCGATCTGATCGCAGGTGACGTACGATCGATGGCGAGGTGCCATAAATCGCGTGCGATGCGAAACGCGAGGCCGAAAAAGCGAGGTCGGCCGGGTTTTTCTCATCCGCGCGATGGGATTCCGCTCGATTCCCGTACAAATGTATAGATGGTGACCTCCACGCTCTAAGTGACACGTAATTCCTCGATATTCGCGGACGAATGCTGCGCAAAAAACGGGAATGGAAAGACACACCTGAGTAAAGTATAGCGACAATGAGTGCGCGATGCGAGATCTCGGTCTTTCGAATTCCTTGCCGTGAATCTTACACGCGCGAAAAAAATAGAAACGCAAGTGTCGAACAATAGGAAACGTCTGTGCGCATTTTGCAATTATTATATATTATATTTTAGTGAAAATATCTTTAAATATTTTTACTTGTTTTACTTTTGTACGTAATTTTACAATTTCTTATTTTCTTTTTTAATTGCATTATTTGATTTATTATTTATTTTTTGCAATAAATATAATTTAAATTATTCGAGCATTTCATTTTTAATACAAATGGAAATATAATATAATTTTAATATATAATTTTTTTTAAAACACACTCAGTGGTGTTTATAATGGAATTTGTTCACTAATCTTGTTTATTTTCAATTCTTATCTCTTTTCTTTTCTCTTCGATGGATAACAACGATTATCTATGAATAAATTATGGACAATCGAATGTCATATCATTTTGTAAAAATTCACATTTCGAAATACCAATTAAGTAAATTGATCGCAATTTTTTATCTTGACGTTTTTTATTTAAACTTTCTTGCTAAGAAGAAATAAATATCTGAGGAAACAAGAATATACGCAAATAAATATAATTCCTTTAAAAAAAATTAAATCTTTTAAAAATTGGAAATTTTATGTATAAATCTTACGATAGTATAGGCTATCTAAAGGAAATTTAATTAATCGTTATCTGTCTTCGTAATTTTCGAGCAAGTACTTCGATGACTCGAATCAAAAGCAACACTTGAATTTAAATACAAAGTAAGAACAGTTCGCTTTATTTCATTAGAACAGTTTCGAAATTCAATTCGCGACAAGTTTTCCGTTTTCAAGCATATTTGAAAGTTAAACATACCTTAATTAGTCAGGAAACTCATTACAAATTTATATATCGCGATGACATCATCTCTCAACAATGACATTAGTTAAATAAAACTATCTGACGAAATCCATTCGAATCATTTGCGATTAACAATGGTGGAAAGGAATTTTCAACAGTGGCAAATTTTCGACAATCAAAGAATCAACAGCTGTGTTTGACAGCGAGAATTCCTTAATTCAGCGCTATAATAAAGCGTTATCAATCATATAATTATTTTTCTTCGCACGTCAAAAAATTGTTTGTTATAATCTTAGATGTCGTTGTTTCTCAAACACACGAAAATGATTTTACACTCGAAATGATAAAAATGCGACTGACGTAAGATATTGTCGTTTCTACGATGTCGAAATTTGACTTATTGAACTTACATATCGAAGTTTCAAAATCTCTGTCCTCAATAGTCTATGTGAACTAGACATATATTTACGAGTTAAAAGCACCGATCTGGAGCAAATGTTGCCGTATTCAGGCAAATGTCACGTATAACATATTCCGATTGTTTATGAATTGTATCTAATACCAGAAAAAGATAACTTATCTAAAAAGACATTTTCTAAACTTCAGTATTTCTTTTCTATATCTCTTAAATATAAAAATATAATTTTTAATCACATTTTAATGTTCAAATAAAACACGTTATATAGCAAAATTTTAAGAGATTTTCAAACTTATTAACTCCTCAAACTCATATTATACGAATTGCAAGCAATAATTATTAATATAATTATTAATATAACATTTAGAAGGTAACGCCCTAGTACTTAGAAGTAAGTATATAAATCCAAAGAATTGATATATATTTGAGCGATATTAATATTTATAATAATCGATATTGGACGATTAAAAGTATTTACATTTAATCTAATTTAACATTCTTTTTGTTTGCGACGCGGATTAAAAGGTCATCTTGGAGATGGATTGCTTTCATGACTTAAGCCTACTTTGGAAACGAGATTTTCTCCCACGCTTCATATCGTGTATCCTTATAAGGGATATTCCAATTTACCAACTCGAATATTATTTTTTGATATCGCGATACCTAACGTATGCGTAATTTTAATGAGTTTTATAGTTTCAAAAAAGCAAGACATATTTATAATTCCCTAAACAGAAACATTTTTATTATTTTAGATATTTGTTGTTATTTTATATGTTGGAAATAAAATGCAGAGAACAAATTTCGAAAAAGAATTTATCAAAAACTTAATTAAAAAGATTGTAAGTTATATTCTTCGATTGTAAATTCATTCTACATGAATTCCTTAATTTAATTTGATATTTATAATGGAATAAATTAGAGAAAGATTTATCTTTAAATATCGAATAAATAAAATATTTTTCCAGAATCAAGAGGACGAATTTCCAATCTTGTTTCAATTAAAAATTTCAAGGATCAAAGTCGTCTCCACGATATTGATGTTCCCATCACATCCCCAATCGATTTAATACAATAATACAATAGATTCAGATTTCAAAAAGACTTTCTCATTCGGAAATTTCCCCCTCTTATCTCGTACCTTTGTAATTTTATAATCTTATATTGTCATTATACGTATATTTTTTCGATAAAATCATATCAGATCATATTTTATGTTTCATTGTGCCTGGAAATTCTTCGAAATTTGTTTTCGTAATTTCAAAATCCGCTCTCGTATATCTTATTATTGGACATCCTATATTCCATTACTCATCCCTTGTATCCTCTGGTTAATACTCGGCTGTGCCCTGACCCTCGTGCAGAAGGGGAACCCCAAAACGGGATGACCGTCAACGGTCGACCGCGCAAATACCGTCGATCGGCTGGCTGGCCATGCGCGAGAAAAGAGAGAGAGAGGGAAAGAGAAACAGAGAGAGGGAGAGAGAGAAAGAGAGAGATATGCTAACTTGACCTACCCCAAAATCGAGGCAAGATACGCGCGAATACAAATGGACATCGACGAGCGAGAGCCGTAGACGATGGCAGGGTCGCATCGTCGTCTCCTCTCGCCGTCACCATTAGCTCTTGATGAAATTTCACTCCATCCGGTGCGGGGCATCTTTCACAGCCGTCAGTCACAGTTATCGTCATACGATGATTTTCAAATACTTTCAAGGCCAATTCCAAATTATACGTCTTTATCTGACACACTGTTTTTTTTTCAGGGATTTTAAAAATAATATGAATTGTCCGCAAAGAATTTTATAGTAATTAATAATTATTCTAATAATTAATTAATTATTTATAATTATACCAATTCTTCTTATCTCATGCAAAATAATTTTAAATAATTCCCCAAACTTCCTCTCGCGTTCAAAAACATTTACATCATACGGTCATAAAATCTCTGATTCAATCCAGGAATTTGAGGCTACTGTCACTTTTGTAGATACACTTGGGATATACAGGATATCTCTGAGGCTCGTTTCTTTTTTTTAAATTCTCTTAACGAGATTTTTCCTTGGACGAGCGCCAACTCGGAATGTTCGATCGTTACCGTCATCGTCGTCATCCTTTTTGCACCTTTTCGCGGACACCCCGGTATACGTCGGTCGCGCGCTCGAAAGTAGGTGACTGGCTGGATGCTGCGGCTGCTGGGCGGCGCTGCCGCCATCGTCGTATCAAGCCGGATTCACGCAGATGCCGCGCGGCGAGATGACCTTCCGGCCCCCGCGTGCGCGACTTCGCGGCCCCGCAAATCACGTCGCCTCGCCGCGATGGCAACCGCGTCGTTCTCGCTTCCAACGACATCGCAAAAGCTTTGTCCTCTTCCGCGAGCGACACATTTTCCCCATTAGACGAATGCGTCTTTCATAGAAAGTAATAAAAAAATTTATATCATAATTGAGATACTTAACTGAGATATTTACATCATATACAGGGTGTCAGAGCAATCTCTTCCCAAAAAAAGCTCTTGTAGCTTATAAAAAGAATATGTAATTGTTGATTGCAAATTACATGTTTTTTCTTCCAAACAATTATGTGTTTTCTTTACACCAATTGATTCCTCTCATTATTTTGTACATAAAAGTATTAAGGTAAGATAATCGAAAAATGAATATTTGACTAGATATTTTATGGTTTATGTAAAATTGAGAGATTATTTTAAGCCTCATAACTCGAAAAGTACTCGAGGAAAAAATACTTTATTATAGTGTTTTGAAAAGTTCTCGAGGTAAGCTACAAGAGCTTTCTTTTGGGAAGAAATTGCCCTGACACCCTGTATGTGAAGATATACATTTAAATGTAATATTAAAAAATATTGTTTTTTATATCAAATAAATTAACAGAAAAATAATATATATGTAGGACAACTTTTACACTGTAACGAAAACATTTTTTAAACAAAATTTCTGAAATATATCTTGTAATTTTAAATAAAAGATAGTAATTACTTTTTAGAAAAGATTATAGTAAGCATTTTATTCCCTTCACTATTTTATCTCAAATAAATGAAATGAGTCCCCGGTTATCTCAAAATATCTAAAATGAAAAATTTAATGGAATACGATTGCATCACATCTTACTCATCTAGGGTTAATTGAGAGAAAAGACCGACGATTTGTTAACGCTCTCTAAACAGGCTTATTAAATTATTTTCATAAGCTGACGATTTAAACGTGACCTTTGATTCAAACGCGAGACCTCGGAATAATCTTCTTATTATCAGTTCAAGTTGAATCATGTCATGTACTCGATGCTTCATACGTTAGTTGAAAGATTTTTGACGAGAAATTCGAAAAATCATTTTTTTTCTCAATATTTTATTACAAAATTCAAGTTATCGTACGATCTGTTTTGTTGTCCTTAATTGTAAAAACATCAGAAGAAGCAATTTTCTTTAAACACCTACAAGATATGCAGTGAAGACAATCTTCTATAAAAGATCATTCATTTTAATAACTTGGAACTGAAACAATGGGTTATATCACCCGCACGGGCGCTAAATAAAACCACGGTGACTTTGATCATCCTAGATCAACGACTTATTTCCCAGGAGTTTAATGAACATTCGACGCGTAGAAGCAAGTTGAATGAAACAGATGATAAGTCTGTAATTATGAGAAGAGACACACATAGAGATCCTGGAAATGAGTTTCCACGCTTCCATTACAACTCCAAAGTGCGTTACAATAAAAGCGTGATTCGAAGGCTCCAGGAACGAGATCCTGGAACACATATTCGATGACCGGGTCCACGCGAGTCCGTATTTTTATCCATATCAACCACCTCGACGCCGCGCGATCAACCTTCTCTCTCTCTCTCTCTCTCTCTCCTCGTCAGCTGCGCACAACCCCCAGCTGGTTTTTCCTCCCCCTTTCCGCCCACGCCGCCATGATGGCGTTCGCCAGCACCGTGCGGCGTCACGGTCGCAGTCACGACCTTTTCGGAACTTGGTTACGAAACGTGACGGCCTCTCCATCGCCTCTCCACCGCCTGTACAAGGATCGATATACGCCAACGCTCACCAATGCGCCGGATGATCCTGCGTCCTAGTGAAACGCGACCACGACGACGATGATGACGACGACGACGACGACGACGACGACGACGAGGACGAGGACGAGGACGAGGACGACGGCGATCATCGCTGGCGCTAGCGTCGATGACGACGATGACGACGACGACGACGACGACGACGACGACGACGGCGACGGCGACGTTGGTATGCGTGGACGTATCGACCGGTCGACGGCAAAGAACGCGCGGGAGGACGAGGGTCAAGGTCGCCGCGGATATACCACGCCTCTCTCTCGCTCTGCCACCTTGGTCGGCGGCGTCGGCGTCGAAGGCGTCGCCACGTGCGACGGCATTTTTCCATGCTCCTCTCTCTCCGTCTCTCTCGGTTTTATATTCCTCCTCCCCCCATCTCTCTCTCTCTTTTCTATGCTCCTCTCTCTCCGTCTCTCTCGGTTTTATATTCTTCTTCCTTTGTCTCTCTCTCTCTTTTTCTACTGTCACCGCCGCCCGCTGATCTCGAGATCAAAACGACACCCCATGCCGTTTGTATCACTGCGAGAAACCGCGAACGATGGGACGCACACGTGCGACTAATTAGCCCTTCTCATTAGCTACCAGCTGCCTTCCGCGGAGACGTTGGTATCGATTTGATCGTTTTGCGTAAGCCGGTTTAGTTTCTATTTTTTTTACAATCGAAGATCTATTTGATAAAATATTTTTTATGTAAATAATATCATCCATCTCTTATGATTCAAAAAACCATTAAGTTCTTAACATTGAAATAATATTGAAATTATTATTCTATTTATTATTCTATTTTTCTTGAAGGAAATCTCTAAAAGAGACGTTCTATATGCAAATTTAATTTCAATGTAATTTAATTTTGTCTGTGTTATATAAAATAGAGAAGATTTTATAAAACACTTAAAGGATTTTTGCGAATAATATCTAGATAGTCGCGATGGTAAAAAGTGACGATGTACATGCGAGCAATTATGAAGAATGAAAGTCTGATTGCAAAACGATAAAAAGAAAATGCTCTTATGTGATATGTCATTTAATCGCAGCTACTTTCATACGGTTTAGGTTCTATTTTTTTTACAATCGAAGGTCTATTTGTTAAAAAGAATAATTGAATTTTGTACGAGTCGTATGCTGAGAAAAATCGTTTGATTGTATCAACAAAACGTATCTGATAGAAGGCATTTTGAAGCAGAATTTCTAGTTATCATAATAAGACTCGATTTTTTATAACTAGAACATTTAATAGACTTTACTACAAGGTTAGTATTTTCTAGTTGGATCTATAAAACTTCTTGTTATATTAATTAAACATGGACAGAGTGATGCCATTTTTTTTGTAAATTTAGTATTATTATCAAGAAAATTTGGTAAATTTAACAGGAAGAAATTAATCATTCTGATTCATCCATTTTCCAACAGACATACTAATTGAATCTACCAGATTTCTAATTAATGCAACCAGATTTTTTTCTCAGTGTAGTCTCCTTGTCCTTGTCGTTTCATAAACGTGCAAAAGAATTGTATTCTCGATGAAACTTCGTGAGATTCGATTTAGATGTTAATAAATTAAGCATGACATCAAACAATTGTTAATCGAATTCAATAGATTTTCATTATTATATATTAATAAATTTGAAGTATTAATCATTCTTAAACACGTGCACTGCAATTTTTTATAAACCAACACCGAGCTTAAAAAAAAAAAAGAAACTTAAATGTGCGAGAAATTTGATATGTCATTCATGAGTAATCTGTACGCATATCGTGCGACGCAATTTCTGAATTCATTCAAATCATCGTTTATCATCGTAACAGAAGTAAGATATGACGGGACAGGAACATTTCGCAATAATATTTAAAATCATTCAACGCCTCGTAATGCGCCTTCAAGATACATCGTTTCGTTCGCGACATTATCTGAAACCTGCTCGTAACTGATAACGTGACATCATTGGACGCGTGATATTCGTGCACCCCGTCCGACAAAGTCGTTTCTCTCGCTTCTGATATAAAAACGTGCCGACGTTTACCTCGCGTTGTTTCGTCAGCTGATAGCACAGTTGACGAATAATCGAGACACGTTTCATTCAACGTTTAGATAAGCGACATAAATAATAGAAATATCATAAAACTTCACGTTTTATTGCGATATTAATTAAGAAATTTGTGTCAATGTACGCTGTTTTGCAAAATGGAATAAAAACGTCACGTGTTGATTAATGTGATTAATATGAATGCTAAACCGAATTATTTCCCCGCGATTTTCCTCGTCGTTTTCCGTGACGGAATGAATTCGTCGGCTTCCACGACTTCAACGCTTAGCTAAGAGCAAGATGCCACTAATTAAATTCTTGGACACTGGCGCCTGGAGAAGAACGAGAACGAGCCGCGAATTATGTACGTCGCGTCATCTTTCTCTCTCGCAAAGCTCGTTAACTCCGCTGAAGTTTCATCGATACCTGGGTAAGGAAGAAGGAAATGTCTAACGACGTTATCGTGTTCTACGATTAGACTCCATGATGTACTTTTTCCACTTTCGTCGTCAAGCGAAGAAACGACGAGGAATTTTTTAACAGGATATTTTTTTTAATTGGCGAAAGGGAATATATTAGAAATGCAAATTTGATAGACGACTGTAATACGTCGCAATTCATTTTTCATAGTGATTACTCGGGTTATTAATTATGAAAATAATTAAATGTATTAAGAAAATTTTCGTCCTTCTAGATATAAGAATAAATACTCGACTTAAAATATATATGCAAAAATATACATTTATCTAATAATAATTGAAATACTATTAATAATTAATAATTAAAATTTATATAATTTTAAATGATAAATTTAGGTATTTAATAATATAAGTTTACAACAAATTTTAAAACAAGTAGTAAAAATAAATATAATAAATTTGATAACAGATATAATATAATAGATTTGTGTGTGTAACAGATTTTTTTTTAAATTTTATTATTCATATATAATGTAGAGATTTATATTTTTAAATTATGATTTATAATTAAAAAGACAAGTTAAATATCACATTTTTGCAATATTTTATTATATTTTCATTAAATTCGATATTAAAAATATTCGATTTTTTTCTTCATTTATGAAACATGCTATAAAAATACATTAATTATATTAATATCTAATATCTAATATCTAATATATCTACTACGTATATATCATATACATGTAATATATATAATTAATAGTAATGCTTTGTTTTAACAGATGCGTTATCTAATAACGGCTAATTAGATTACGACACGTTACGAATAATACGACTCTATTGAATAGAGATTAGTTAGACAATGAAACAGTGTGCGAAATTCAATCGAATAAACTGGTCATAAAATGTATTATAAAAGTAAAGTAAAATGTATTATAAATAAAATAATACATTATAAATAAAATAAAATAATATAAGTAAAATATATAAATTGTAAAAAAAACACATTAAAACATTTTTCATTTTTGTATATATCCTTATTTAGCCCTTCTCAAACTACACACAATTCCTATAAATTATATTTATAATCGCGTTTTTCAAAGAAACGTACTTCAATTTTTATTTAAAAAATAAATATTAATTTTACAAGAAATTTTGAAATTCTTTATTAAAATCTCTTCTTTCAATTTTTATATAGCTTAAATAGCTAAAATTTAATTTTCTTTTTTTTTTCTGTTTCATGGATACACTAATATAATTTGTAACACAAGATACAAGCAGAAATGCAAATTTAGAATAATCTATATTAAATATTGGATCCACCTAAAAACAACTTATCTTTAAATTAAATTTTGAATTTGCCCATAATTGTGCTTCAACAACATCGCTATCAGCTGTTTCCATGTCAATCATACAGGTTAGGCAAATAGTTCATCTAACAAATCGACACTTTTTATTATCTTTACGTGAAAATATAATAATCATATAAAATTTACGAATTAATGAGTATATTATTTTGGAAACGATAGAAAACCGACGATACATTGACTCACTCTCGTAGCATCGTTGTGGGCCCCTAATTCGACGTGTCTACGTGTCGTGATTCGGTGAGACGACTATCGCCTCGAACCTTGACCCATAATGTCGACTACGTCATAGACGCCGACAGTGCGGGAGATTCACTCTTCTCTCGTCAACGACCGAACAGAGCCCGACTGAAATATCGTATTTCCAAACCACGTTTGCCGATAAATTTTCGAATCCGAGTTTATCTTCGCGAAACTGTTCTGAATTATTTCTCAAATAAATTTGCCAATAATTTGCCTTAGTTCACAAACTTGATTTCGTATCACGTAATTACATCTCGTGCGCGCGTGACAAATATAATTATTTTAAAATTACTAGCACACAAGTGATTTTCTTGAAAAAAAAATGTTTCACACATAAAATAGAAGGATACTTTCTTATGTAATAATGCGATATTATATATAAATTATAATATTTAAAATGAAGGGAATTATAAATGTGCATTGTCTAATATTTGGTAGCAATTTTTCAACAACGTGTTTAAAATTGCTCAAACAAAAAATCTTTTTTAAAAAATATTTTTAAATACCACACTCACTTCTTGGAATTTTCAAATGACTCATCGACACTTAAAAAAATACCTATATATTTCATTAGGGTTTCTCAAGTGGAAATATATGTGAATAGAGAAATATATATGAAGAGAGATAAAGTATTATAAAAAATATCTTTCGAATATTTTTCTTCGCGTACATCTTTAATAATATGAACTCCTAAATTCCATTCTGTGAAAAATTTGCATCCTGAATTGAATTTTATTTACTTTGTTAAAAAGATTATAAAGTCCCACACATAATTGCTCCGATTACCTATCAAATGTTAATCATCGAAGTCACAATCTCTCTCGCTGAGAGATTTCTCATAAATAGCATGTGATTCTAATGTATTGATTTTTTTTTATTTTGGTAGAGTGACGAGGGAGAGAGAAAGAAAAGGAGAGTACAACATGCAAGTGCGCTTTGGACGTATGCCACGAGACTCATAAAAATATCGTCTTCACGTCACGGGCTCGCATCTCGCTAGCTTGTCCATCGAGTCGTTCTTCTCTTCGTGTCCTTTCGCAATTTCGGCCAGGAGGAAAAAAGCGACGAACGGGGAAAAAAAGAAAGCGCGAGGCTTCTACGAACCCACGCTTTTCGTGGTGAGACAGCTAGAATGAAGGGGACAAATAATTAAACCGAGGCAATCGCATCTCGCCTGCTAATGACCCTTCCCCTTATCAAGAAACATTTGTCACGTTAAAAAAAAATAATCATTCATTAATAATATATTTAAATAAAATATACAAAAAGGTGGAAATTATAAAATATAAAATATAATTAAATTAGTTTAATTATTATTTAATTAAATTAGTTTAATAATTATTTAATTATTCCATTCAAGTGCAGAGGATCTTTTTCAGACGAATTTTTCCTTCCCTCTTTCCGCAATTCTTGGTCTTTTCAAAAAAGTGCGCTTTCTTTCTCTTTCTAAAGTCTCTCGACGACACGTCGAAGCGGAAAACGCCGTAATAGCGAGGCCCATGAGCTTGTGTAACGTCGTCATTTCCATGGCCATCGTCGTCACGTAACTTTCTAAACAAAAGTTACTCTACCCGCCTATCGCGCCGGCCACCGCCGTTGCCTCTGTATACCATAGTTTCGTCCCCCCTTCCTCCCTTCACCCCCGCATCGCGATTTGGAATTTACAAATGCGCCGTTATCATACGGGACCGGTCGATATTCCCGACTATTCGAGATTCGACACCCAGAATGTCCCTCGACGCCAAAGTCACTCGTGCGACAAACCGAGTTCTCGACTTTCCCCTGTCATGTGTTACTCGTACAACTCCTTATTTTCGGCAAAATTTAATAGATATTTAAAGAATTAAAAAATAGATTTAATAGATATTTAAAAAATTAAAAAACAGATTTAATAGATATTTAACTAATTAAAAAACAGATTTAATAGACATTTAAAAAATTAAAAAATTGCACAAATTATTAAATATTATAGATATTTGAAATTAGGATTATCTCACCTACGTAAGATTTCGAAGAGAATGTGACACGATGATTAGCAATCATTATTGTTACGTCATAATCATATCCCTGAGAAAAGAAACGATCGACGAAGGGAATAACCGACTCATGAGAGGAAACGAGCAACTTTATTAAGTGTCGTAATTATTGATAACCCCGGTACGACTCGACCCGGGGGGTCGAAATTGTGACAACGTCTCGGCGGTGTGTTTGTCGGCGAAAAGAAATTTATTTTCGTCCAGACACGCACGGCTCTCTATTTGTTTCGCCTAATTTCGTCGCCTAAGTTTGTCCCGCCGACGTACGTACGTAGCCAATGTAGCCTGGCCGTTACAAAGTAATGAAGGACACCGAAAAGGGTAATGCACGATGCCCGAGGCGGACCAACGATATAAATCCGATAGCAACGGTGTCGCTGGAAACGCGCCAACGCGGACATCCAAGTCTTCCTCTCGAATTCGTGCCTGGCACGCGCGACCAATCTTCAGATAGTGTGTACGATCGGTTCGTGAATAAAAAAAATAAATAAATAAACTAATTAAACGAATCGAGATAAAATTAGAGTAATCGAAAATTAAAGATAGCTCCACAATTTACACAAGTCTGCTTTAAATGTCAGGAGTAGTATCTAAACTATAATCTTACAAATTATCTCTCGATCTGTCCTGTTCATTGAAATCAAATATATTTATCATTTATTTACTGAAATAATTTATTTACTGATGTCTAATTGGATTGCCAGATAAGGTAATAATATAAAGAACAATATTTATATCAAAAGATTCGAATGAAAAAAATTCGAGATAAAGAGAGAGATGATAAAACTAATAAAATAAGATTACGTTATTAGAGATTCTTATTAGAGACTACTTATTAGAAATGATATTGCTTCGATATGCTGTACTTGATATTATAACGATGCGGTAAAATTCGCATACGTTTATTTTATAGAATATTTTACGCGATTATCGAGCAAAATACCAACCACTTCTGCGACAGAATTTCGCCCGGAGATCGCGTGCGCATCGAACGAGGGTAGCCATTCCCTAAATAAAGCAGACGATGCCTCCCCCGCGGTCGATCCAAGACAGTGTCTCGGTTCTTTCATTCGCGATAAGCGCGTCGCGTTTACTCGATAAATGAGAATACGCGATGCCAAACGCGCGACCCACTTTAATCGGCCACCTGGGGGAGGGATCAGGATTGATCTCATTAAGATTAGGCGCGCGCTTTTCGGATTGCTTCTGTCCAACGCGAGACTATTTTAAGGTGGCCTACTCTATTCAACTGGAACAATGTGAACGACTTGCACGTGATGGAATATTAATGGCGATGTATTAAAGCGCTCGAGAACTGATAACGAGAAAAAAAAAATATTTTTGACGATACGACGGTGACGTCTCTCATCGTTCGATTACGTGTCGCGAGTCGAAAGTTGCCAATATACTTGATAAGAGCCATAGTTATCTCTCGTCAGAACGTGCAAACTTCTCGTTCCATGGCCTTCCCCAAAAATACTTCGTTTTACACTTAATATCGTTAAAAGTCCGATTAATATTTCTCAATAATTTCTATGTCAATTTTATGTTTTATGGCGTGGTTTTTTAAATCAAACTATTACAAGATTGCGCATAATATCGTTAACAGTTCGACTAATATTTTCCAATATTTTCCATGTCAATTTTATGGCGTGGTTTTTTTAGACCGAACAAATGCAAGATCGCGCGATTTATTAATGAAGAAAAAAAGGGGAGACGGAGAAATCTGTTACAAGCGCCGATGTGTGAAGAGCCCATCTTGCGCTCGCAATAATAACTTTACAACTCTCGCTTCTCTTTTTTTCTCTCCGCACGTGCAGCTGCAAAGCGTAAGAAATGCGGTGTAAAGAATTTTTTCCTGAATTTTTTCAATCAATCTCCCTCGACGGCGAGCCGGAAAACCCGCTCAAATCGGGACAAGACTCAAAGAATGACTTGTTCCCCTCGCAAAAATAGCCGGCACCATCCGAAGGTAAACAAACCGTCGCACGTAGCAATCTCGCTATAGCGCCATTTTTACGCGTTTATCTCTCATTCCAAGTCGCTACAGCTAATCCCTCAGCATTTTCTCGAAATAAATGCGAGTCTTTATGTATCAATTTAAATATAAAGCAATGCGGTGGATAAAATACTTTTTTTTATAAAAAAAGAAAGATACTAATTGTAAGTAAAAATTATTCCATCACTCGCAGAATATTTTTCCATATAATTTTTTTAATGTATCTCTCGTTTACTGTCATAATCGAGGTTTTTATAAATAATATATTCTCCACAAAGTATAGATCAATATAATATTTATAAAAATTCCGTCATATGTATCTTTAATATTCTTTAAAGCGAAAAAAACATGAGATACATTCTTCTCATATACATGTATACGTCGATAAAAACCTACTCATCGAATCGTCTCCCTTTATTCCGACGATTTAAGAGGAAAGATCGCGTGGCCGATCCACGTTCCGTTCCGACTGGTTCCGTGAGAAGTTCCTACTCTCCGTCATCCACCTTTCTCTTCGCAGCTCGATCCCCGTCCCCCCGCCCCCCTCCTCGCCCCCTGCCCTTCTCTTCCGACACGACGTGCGGTTTTATTTCCCGGCTTCGTCGAGGCGAGCGTTAAAAAGTCGATATTAAGTTAAGATCCATCCGGATAGTCCTTCCTCGACGACGACGTCGTCGTCGTCGTTGCAACGGTAGACGTTTAATGAAATGGGAACGGCGCCGCGTTTACGGTGGTTCGGCGACCTTCAACCGTGAAGCATGAATCGCCGTTCATGCGCTCTCCTCTCTCATTTGTACTCTGGCATTCTTTCTCTCTCGTTCCTTCTGTTCACCGCTGCGTGGAAGCGCGCGAATAAACACGCGGCGCACAATGGCCTCGGGACCATGGCGGTAAGACTCATGGTTTTATGTCCAACCAAGAGTCAAGTGCGGTAGCCACTGGTAGCGGAATTAATAGGTGCTGGAAGTTAACCGGAATTGATTCAAATATCGAGTAAAATATGCGAAAATGCATAAGAAAAATAATGCAGGATGTCTACTCAAATCCTGTAAAAAAATTCTGGTCTTCCAATTCTATAAAAAATATTTTTATTCGAAATTTCAGAGAGACATTAAAGAGAATATTTAAAAAATTTTTTGGTACAACCTTCAAAAATAAATTTGTTTATTGCACGCAATTTCTAATGTTTTTCATCCATAGAAAGGAGTGCTCTTAAGTTTCAAATGCTAGATTTGTAAATATTGAAAAAACTGAATGTGTTTTTCGTAAACATTTTTCATAACATTTTCATTTATCATTAAAAATTACAATAAAGAATACACATTGCATATTCGATATTTCGTTAAAATATTGAATATGTAAAGAGATGTATATTTATAATACATTTTAAACGTTAATTCACTTAGCTTACTTATCATTTGCAATATGAGAGCAAAAATTATCAGAATTTTTAGAAACAACTCTCTGACTCGCAATAAAATTAAATTCCATAAGAATTTCCATTCATATTCCAGGTAGAAAAAATCCCTGAGAAAACCAGGTTTTCCATGTTTTCCCAGGGAGTAGACACCCTGTAATCTCTACAAACCATTAAGGAGATAATGGAAACGCAAACGATTGATCGTATCCGAGGATGATTAAATCTTCAGACATCCGGATTTGATCTCCGAGAGCAGAAATGTATATTTTTTCGTGCTTTAATGTAAAAATGTGTATGCTCACGTCATGTATTTAAATGCTAAAAATGTTTGTCTTGCTCTTATCTCTTATTGGCACTCGATGCCGCAAAGACGAAAGTCGGGATCAAGTCGGGAGAGGCGATAATTCCACCGAGGAAACTTGCGGCCAGTGTTTCCTCTATCAACAATGACGTCCTCGCTCTCATTTTCCTATCATCATCGCGAACGATGATAAAGTACTTAACGACGGCTGTTTCAAAGACACCTTCTCTACGTCTCAGGAGCGTCAAGATCTCTTAAAAGGAGATAAACGTCTCAGTCTGGCAAGGTCAAAGAAACCTCGCCTTCGTTCCAATCGTTTGATATTATAAAAATTATAAGAGGAAGACAGAGACAGAGAGAGAGAGAGAGAGATTTCTCCCTCTCTTAATTTATACAAAACAAAATTTAATCTGGTTATTTCTTATTATTAAAGCGATCAATTTCACAATGTTTGTGCGTGAATTATGATAAAATGTTACTATTACTAGGTGATATGAATTTGAACGCGAAAGATATATTTCGAATGGTTATTAAAACCGGTTTTTCTAAGCTTATCACCCTACATTCCAATTCTCCTGACGAAGCGATACTATGTATAAATACAATTATCTTATCAAAGTAATAATTAATATCGTTATAAACACACAGAGTCTTATTATTCCTTACTCTTCAATAAGATATTTTAATAAAAGCTATTATAGAATGCGTCACATGCAATTTTATCCTTTATCTACAGACAATTATTTCAATATAAAACTATTAATAACAACAAAATAACGACAAAATAATAATAATTATGATAATGATAATAATGATGATGATATTATGGAATTTGTTTTAGGATTTGAGGATTTTGCGAAAATGTTTGACATCCTGTGCAAGAAAACTGCTGCAATTAGCTGATATAAATTACACATCAATGTCAAATACATAGCAAACAGCCGCGTAGATTAAAGATATCTTCGTATTATATGTATAGTAAGAGCGTGGAGGCAACTAAAAATAACGTATTTACGACAAGCATTGATATCACCCCGCGCGCTCGGTTGGTCTCTCGCTCTCCTCGCTTTATTCCGAGTTTGTGATTCTCGATCGCGTGGAACTTTTATTAAAGCCTCCTAGATCCTATTTATTAAAAGAAAGATCTACATTTATCGCGAGTTTGTTCTGCACGGGAAAACAACATGATTTGTAATTTATCATGTTTGGGATCGGTTTAAGAGCTGAATCGTCGTTAATTATGAGTGAAATAAGCTTTTATTTATATTTATTGATTCGCGCATACATATTGAGTTGTACAGTTTTAATAAATAAATGTTTATAACGTATAATAACTATAAAGAAAGCATTAAAAATAAACAACATAACACTATTCATTATTATTATTTTAAATTTTAATTAATGTATTAATATCTATTTAATATAACATTTAAACTTTTAAATTTTAATTAATGTATTAATATCTATTTAAGATAACGTTTGAAATTTTAATATTGAGGATTTTTTGATTTGGCTTTTTTTCATGTTAAATTCCTTGAAGCCTATTTTAAAGAATAATTTAAGAAACATTTTAGGTTCGAATACAAGACAGAAAACAAAATTATCGTCAATATCGATAATAGTTTAATAATGTATCACTAGTGTATTGCTAGTGGAAAATTACTATGTAATACCTGGGTATTATACGGAATCGGTGTAGAAATTTTTGCGCCGTACTTTTTAGCCCACGATAATAAACCGTCACTTTTCTCATTCATGAGGCTCATTTGTGTTCAAATTATAATTCGATAGATAGACGGAGGCTGACGAAATAAACATTTTACCGATTTTATATTATATAATGAACTAAACTTGCGAAGTTTGTGTAATCGATCCGGAATTTCCGTTTCAAAGTATCTCTCGCAAGCGAATCTTGATAGAAATAAAATCACAATTGCAAACTCGCTATTTTTCAGTCGGTGATAAGAGTCGACAATCGATCGGTCGATCGCTTGCTTGAAAAAAAAAAAAAAAACGTCTCAGTCATTTTGATCAATTGCATAAGTCAATGTAACTTTTTTTCCTCAATCGTGATTTCTGAAAAAAAAAGAACATTCCTTATCAGATGTGACTTTGTTCCGCGACATTATTATTGAAAGAATAAAGTCTCTCCGACCGATGTATTTATCAATTTCCGAAGACTTTAGCGTACGATTAACATTCGATTATCCTTACAGTTTTCGCCAAAATGTACCTACGAAAATTGATATTTCGGGTAAACGTAACTAGAGACAAGTAAAACACGGAGGCGTGACTTTCTCTCGAAAACTTCGTTCCTCGACGCTGTTCTACTTGTATTTCGCTCAACATCTCGTTATGAAGATATATATATTAGTGGGTGTTAAGTGCTAGAAATAAACTCACCAACTATTCGGATATATCCTGTTTCGCGGGTTCACTCTGAAATTAATACACAACTAAAGTCGCGAATTATCAATTGCTCAAAAGTAAGATAATCCTCTTATGACAATTTTACAGCTCATAAATTATTTTACAGATTACATATTTTGTTAGTAACATTAATCATGAAAGCACAGGCTTTAGTATAATACAAATCTATGCAAAGATTTTTTATATAAGATCCACAATTTACTTTATAATAAGATATTTTTTATTTAATAATTAATATATCTTTTTTATTTCTACTTCAAGGGGCAAGACAAATACGTGTAATCCAGGTTTAAATCGACATGTAGGATATGGTTAAAAATTTCACGGAAATACGCACAATTCCCGCACTCGTCCAAGAATCCAATGCATCAAAATGAGAAGTGCGGTCTTATCAGAGGATGATAAATTAAAGCAGATAAGCTTGCATACTCACGCGTGAAGAGTTCTTTGCATCGTACATATATTTATTTACGATGTACACGCCAATATGTACGCGCATGCATCAAGAAAGTTGTAATATTCCGAGAGATGATCGAAGAATGGGTTACGCCAGAGAGACGCTGTAAAGCGGCGTGTCTCGGCGCAACTTGATGAAGTATAATTGGCGGCGTGATTGGTTTTCTAACCTTTCACTAATGTGAATGATTAGAGGATAGATAAGTGAAACGCGTCAAGCATTCGCAAGCGAGAGTCTTTGAGAGAGAAACGATTAAAACTTTGTTTCGCATGGCCGTACTTCGGACCAAGTTAATATGTACCGCGAGAACCGATAGATAAGGCATCAACTTTCGCTCTACTCGATGATTAAGACGAAAGACGAAAGATGAAAGACGAAGCGTAGTCGTCCGATGAAGACGTTCGGAAAATTATTAAACAATGAAATCTTTTATTAATTCTGCTTCATGTCCTAATCTTTTCTCCTTGATTGATAGAAGATGTAGCGACTAAATTAATTTATAAGAATTTTGATTGAATTTAAAAGCTGTTATTTCAATTAATTTAAGAAGCTATTAATCTTAATCTAAAATGAAAATATAATATAACTAATATTAATACTGATCTTAAAATAAAATGTTGGCTACTATGTACTTTATGCTTTATATGAAAATGTATTAAAATAAGTGACAAAGTATTATATTTAAGTTGTCTATAAAGGCAAGTGTTTGATTAAAGTGAAGAATAAATTACTTAATAATCTAATTTAGAAATATTTCAATTAAAGTAACAGATAAATTAATTTATGAGAATGGTTAGATATAAATAAGAAGGATATAAAGATATCTTATATTAGCTATCAAAACACAACAAAATAATTAATTCCCAAAGATATTTGCAAAAATATCGATCAATCTACAACGTAATATTGCACGTTAATCGCTTTATGAAGTAGATTATTAATTGAAACACAAGAGATAAAGTGTTATCTCCATAAAATAATTTATGAAAATATTAATTCTACATGCAAAATATCTAACTAGTTTCTAAGATATTATTACACAAGCTTACTCGACCTATAAAAATGTCGAATCAACAATTTTAACTAGTAAAACGCTTGGTTAGTTTATAAAAACATCAGAATGATAATGATATCGCCTCCATTTCGCAGTTGTTACCTAATTATCGAGTATAAATCCCTCTCCCCTGCCACCCACCCCTGAATTAATTCAATGCAATTATTTAAAGGCGATAAATTGAACGTATATCCGATAATAAATATGACGGAAATATCGGAAACAAGTTTTATATTGAATGTACGTAGACGTAACAGAAGAGAATTATTTTTTAAGGAAGGCGCATTCAATTTCCGACGCTTCGAAATATGCTCTAGCGAAGGCTAATTGCCTACTGAAATGCAAATTTTTGCGCGCGCTCGCGCGATGCACGTGTAACTCGTATTATATCGCGCGTTTTCCATATTCGGCACGTACGTTACGACTCGCTGAACATCTTTCGCGTATCATAATGATATCCGGCGTATAATTTGAGCTAAATCGAACACCAACGCAAGACACCTATGGTTTTCAATTTAAAATCCTGCGCGCACCGCAGCAAGAATTACGTCTGAAATTAATCAAACAGAAAATCCGATTAACCCCTGGCCGCACAATCCGACCGCGATTCGCGCTTTTAATAATAGTATGCAAGCTAAAAGCGTTATTATTTGGGCCAGGAATGCGCAGAAATTTCTGCTGAATCGGTTACCGAGTGAATATGTAATGTTATTTATACGAAAATACGGGGCCACCGATATTATTCTATTAGTCTCTCTCTTTCTTTCTCTCTGTCTTCTTCAATACACAGAAAAAAGGATATTCTTGTTTTGAAAATATATTTAGTTTTAATATGGAAATCTTGAAGTGAGATTATATTGCGTTAATTAAAGAAAAATATAATTGCTTACTTGAATGAAGCCATTTTATATAGTTTAATCAAGCAAAATATATTCTTATGATTTAAGATTTAATTTTCTTGAATGAAAAAGAAACAATGTTAGACAGAAAATAATATTTTTAAATCAAAGATTATAATTTTCTTAAAGTAGAATTAAATAATTATATATTCTTGAAGTGACAATTGCAATATTAAAATAAGACTATAATATTGTCGAAATTTAAAATTATTAAATTCTTCCAAGAAGATTATAAATTGTTGCGTATATACGAAACAATGAACGCCTTAGTTTAAGTATATAAGTTTTGATTCGACACTTATTTTTTTTCTCGTTTTAAGATACGTTCGACGCGAGATTTTTTCCTCGCGTTCGATGGAGGATGAATCTCCGCGTCGAGACGCGAGCGGTGCACGAATGTGTCGGGTTTTGCCATCGTATTTTATCTACACGCGTTATTCCACACGCGCGGTGCACTTTATCGTGGTGGTAGATCAGCGAACGAAACCAAGAACACAACCGTTCGTGCACGCGGCGTCATCCGGTGGATCGGCGAACGTGCGAAGTGCTTGAGATCTGATTTATGACACGATTCGCAATGATTCTCGCCGCGATTCTCCCCGTGTGTCACTGTGTAATTACAGCGCCGGAGATTACGATGCACTTTTAATTCCATCGACAAACTTTCATTTCGAGCACCCCGCAAAAAGTGAACGGATTAAAATCAATCGATAAAAAAAGAGCGAGAGCCACGAATCGCAAATTATATAATCGTAAAATTAAAAATTTGTTGCGGGATTTTCGCCCCTGAAATTATTCGTCAATGTAAGTTATTACGTGAAATATATATATTAAAAAAATGATAATTTTTTAAATCAAAATATATAATTGTTCTTGAAAAATTCAGTTTTTTAGTCTTGATATATTTTTGATTCGGCAAAGTTCTGGGCGAAATCCTCTCTAAATGACAGTTCAATTCTTAGCGACATGTATCATCGAAATCTGATTTGATCATCATTTTTATCGATTTTAATTCGAATTTTATTCCCGATGTAATATAAAACTAGTAAATCCGCGACATTATCATTATAATCCGCGAAATACGAGCTTCTGGATATATGCGAACCAGCCACTTCCTCCGCAAAGCTCCTTATATGAAGGATTTAGGGAAGCACGTTCTTTCGGGCGAATCCTATCCCCGGGATGCAGGCACTTATTCTGATTGGATAAAGTGAGGACGAACGACGAGGAGATTAAATACACTTCTCTTACACGTGTATGTTATATAATCTGACAGATAGTCATACTCGGTATAATAACGAAAATTTTCTGTAATAAGGTGAAATAGTGCATATGAACGATCACGTGGAAATGTGCGAGCAAATTAATTCTGGATTCGAAACATGGAGCATAACTGTTTCACGTTATAATATTAACTATTAATTTAGTACATGCGTTAAATGTTAATTTAATATCTTTTAATTAAATCAAACGTTAATGAATATACAAGTGAATTAATCATGTGTAAAATTAAATAAATCAACAAAACGGAAAAATGGAATTTTGTAATAATAAATAATATTTAGCTCGTAATTAAATAGAAAAAAATATTAAATAACATCTTTTGATCTCCATCTTTTATTTATTTTTAATTTTTAATTTTTTAATACTTTTATTCCTCCGTTAATTTTTTAATAATGTGTAAACCTATCGGCACAAGTGTGTATTTGATCGTCAACGACAGGAAAGTTCAGACACACATTATAATCTGATAATAAATGACTCAAGTGAGTAAATAACGACGACACAAAAAAGATACAAAGGGCATAGATGTACTTTGCTTCCTTTACACAATTCTTTTCTTCATTCTGTTTTCTTTTTCTTCGAATTGATAAAGAGCGCGCTGATTCATACAATATATCTCTCAATATTATCTACATTTATCGCCATTGCCATTGTCACTATTTTCTATTTATATGTATATAAGTCACTTTTACGTCATAAAAGCGTAAATCCGTGACGTCAAGAATAGTCAGTACACGATCAATTTGAAACGTCAAAGTTATGTGCTTGCTACCTGGGTATTTATTTTGTATTTCATATATTTACTTCGTCTTTTAAATAAATAGAATCAAAAAAGAAAGACTTTATTAATTAAAACATCCACAAATGCTATTTAATTTAAAAGTAATAATATTTAATAAAGTTAAAAAATTCCACGTTAATTTCGTTGATTCAGTAATGCAGCCCGATTACTATGATTATAAAAAAATATATAAATTTTGCGAGAAAAAAAAATGGAAAGAGAGTAATAGGACTAAATGAATTGCAGGATAAAATGCACTCCCTCCTCGCTCCCGGCGCTTTAACATTTGTTCGCGAAACCGGTTAACGTTCTCGCGTGCAACGGTGCCGCAGAGAGATCTCGCGCGCGCGCGTAAAGAGAACAGCATGGAATAATAATAATTTCGCATCCGCACGCGGCGCGTTATAATAATCTCTCGACGCGCCGGCGCGATTTTACGAACGAACGAGCGCGAACTTTCATTCGCGCCGCGGCGGGAACGTATCGGTCTAATATAGATGCCGGGGCGCGATAAGGTCGCCCTTTCATGCCGGCCGTCTCGATAAAGTGTATCCCTCATTTAGCCGCCAGTGGTGTCACGCACAGGTACAAATCGCATTCCACGTGCGATCGCATTCCAGGCGGCCCGAGACCCGCATCTCCCACGTGTGTTTGTACGATTTCGACATCTCCCGATATCGCGTCCCCCTCGGGACTCCTCCTTGCGACATCGCGTTCCCTTCGGGAGCCTCCCTCGTATCGCATCCGAGTTGCGTCAACGTGACGAAATATAGTCGAATGACAATCTGTGACGAAATAGGACTCACGCTAGGATTGCGTGCTCGAAAAGGCGCGTGTGAGTTGGAAACGATTTGAGAAATTCGCGTGGGCTCCCCGCGAATTAAATTGCAAGTATAAATTCTTATTCCTCGAAGCGGATTTTCCTCGACAAATTTTAATTTCAAATGAAGGAATACTGCAAAGGGATACATTTAAATATCGCGAACTGAGTAAACCTTGATGCTTCTTATAAATTTATTTTCGTTAAAAATTAATAGCATCGCTCGAAATTAAGGTCGATACATTGTTAAGTAAAATGGTTTACCGATAATACACATTTGTCTGATTCAAGCATTTAATTGAATATTCATAATGCATAATTAAAAATAAAAACGCGTAAATGTATAATGAACACTCGATTCGGTTGAAACTTGCGAATAAGTATTGCTTCGGGATTCATAATTAATTTCTTTTCTCTCTCTTCTCTATTATTGCACGTAATCCACACGAATATATGATTGTTTGAGTGCCATTTCCCGAAAAGTTTCGCAGTTTATCGAGATCAAAGCATTCATTATTTGCGCAATTTCAAAGTTGAACGATCTTTCCGAGCCTTTATGGGTCTCGATATATAATTGTATCAAGCGCTCTGCAAACATCGGATGAAATATGATGAAACTTAAGTAATGAACTGACTCGAAACTCGATCTCCAGTCGACAGTACATAAATCAAATAAGAAGCTGGCTCTCGTGTCCCGGTCGGAAAGATACATAGTAGCGGTTGCCATTACGATTTTGTGTGCTTCTTACTCTTATTCATCGTCAACAGGTCAGACTAGCTCCGAGGAAACTAACGTCGAAACGTTCCTCGGCACGAAAGTCGCGAGGAATCTCTTACACGAGAGAAGGAAAGAGAGGCTATGCATCAATGTTGCATCGAAATAAGACGGTATCGAGTGTTTCGTACAGCGAAAAGTACCTACGATATTTAAAACTTCTTGTGCAACGTAATATTAACGCTTGATCGCGCGCTTATGACAGTTACATGTAAATCGACCTGTAATCATATACCATTCATCTGTCGTTATAAGAATTATCTCGTGCACTTTGTATTTTCTTCACTCCAGGTTAGTTCTTTTCAACACGATAATTGCAAGAAAATGCTATATTGATTAATGTTTAAAATAATATAATTAATATAAAATAAAATAATATAATATAATTAATATATTTAATATAAAATAAAATAAAGTAATATAATATAATTAATATAATCATAATTAAAAAATCATCTTTGTATCTTCTAATATATTTATTTATTTCATAAAAAGCTAATATTTTATTTTATCTTTATAAATACCTCTTCGATGCAATTATTTCTTTCGAATCGAAACTTGGCAGAGTTAAAAATGTTCTTGCAACTGATTCGTTATAGAGATCTGAAGTTACAGTCGATCGATTATTTTTGATTCTGACTTTACGATGTACAGGACAATGGACGACGCGTTTGAGCTGTTTGTCATCGCGCGATAAGATGTACGTGTCTCATCGACGACCGAGTGTCGTCACGTGAAATCTATCTACGCAACAAAGTAGCGTAAGTGACGAAAGAGAGAAACTGTTAACGGGTGTATAACTACTATTTTTACGATTCACGTGCCCCAGGTCCAAAAAAAAAGCTCATACGCGTTGGTTACCTCTTACGCATTCGCAGTGATTGCATTGCTCATGCAGGTGACATATTTATAGGCGAGCGAGATCTTTTCCTTTTGTAATGCATTAGGCAAAAAGTGTAATAAATCGATCGATTAAATCGTGCGTACGATATGCTTAATTATGCTTATGATAATGGACGAAAAAATTAAGCATATTTTAATTACGTTGTTTATTAGGTATCACTTTTTTAGAAATCAGACATTTTTATAAAAGTATGTAAGATATTGTATGGTATCAAATATATTGCATCATTGACAGCTACGTTTGATGGCAAATTTTTCGTTTTAACTAAAAAATTTGACAGCTTATTGTTCGCATTAAATTGCACGATCAATCTCAGTCAACCTCTTCATTAAATTTCCTAAAAGTTAAGGCTACATTTTATTTCAATTCCATCTAAAAATCAATTATTTATTTATATCTTCAAACTGATTCGTTAAAACTCTTTAATATTTAATTTAATTGTAACTCTTTAATATTTAATTTAATTGTAGAAAATAATTATATTATTATTAATACCCAATAACTATTAAACAAGCAATCGTAACTTTTGCTTACTTTATTCCATCATACACATGTTTTAGATTAGATTTCTCTTCAGGTGTGGTATATAAGGTGTAATAAAAATTTCTGCCTTACGGAGAGAGAGACGCATTTCTAGCACGAGCGTAATAGGACTTGCGCAAGCAATTCCTTGATAGAAAATAACGAGGAAAATCGTTTGCGGCGAGTATTCCCGATTGTCGGAATGTGGCGTAATTATTTTTCAATGCCACGCGTCCTGCTATCACGGGCGGGTTACGCTTATTATATAACAATAAGAGCAACAATAAGGTTACCTACATTACGCCACTTTCTCTTAACGAGCATAATGCATGGCCGATGCGCTTCAATCCAGTCTTCGAATCACTTCTGATAGAGTTTCTCGCCGCTCGCCACGACTCGGGCAATAAAAACAATAAAAAAATTAATATACATAATGAAATTACTTGCAATTAATAAACGTTTTATCGATACGATCGTGTAATTTATTTTTTTATATATTTAATTAAAAGAAAATATTTTATCGAGAAATAAATAGCATCTAATTTATTCAATTTTTAAACGCATTCATTTTACAGAGAAAATAAATGTAATTCATTTATTTATTGCATTATATATGTAATTGACGATTAATTGTGTAATTATTAACAGTTAAATAATTTGTAACATTACAGATAATACAGGCTAATATAAAATTACTATTTTTTCCTCATAATCCGTTGGAACGGATTTTTTTTTCTTAGTCGTGTGGCTAATAAAAAAAGACTATACGACCGGTAACATCCTGAAATAGCATCTAAGAGATAGAACGATTTATAGACGTTTGCTATTTTTTATAAGAGATGTCTCATCTATTTGAAAACTATCTTATTTGATTAACTTGAAGCCAATTTTCTTTGATTAAGATGGATAATATTATGGATCATTAGTAGAGAATAAGAAATAAGAATTATTTAATATAATTTAATAATGTTAAAAAATCAATAATCAAACCAAGTCGAATTTGTCTTCAACATAAAGTCGACACGATTTAAAAAAGTACGTTTTATCATTCTTGAAATATTATTTTTGGCAGAATTTCGAGTCCTAAATATTAAATAGCTTTCCCTATATAATTTTGATCTCGAAATCAAAAATATATTTAGAAATTCAAGTTTGCGCTTTTAAATAAACATTAAGTAGTTTAATTTAGATATACGTTCAAAAATAAACGAATTAATAGATATGATTAATGAGCACGGTTCTATTCTCGATATTTTGATATTTAATCGCGTGCAAATTTATCAACACTTGGCCGTGTCTCGTGTAAACATAATAAAATTATTACTAGATGTAGACATGTTATTTCGGCAAATAATCCACTACAAAAGATTTCAATGAAACATGACCGAAAAATAAATGTTCTTTCTTGAGAAAGGATATAAACACACGCGTGAAAATTGTCAAAAACTGAGAGTACCACGATCAAGTGTGACTTGAGTCTTCGCCAAACACTTTTGCATTCTAGTGGACAGTATTGCCATCTCTTACACGTGGGATCAAGAAGTTTGACGAGTCGACAAGAAAGTATACTTAAATTAAATTAGTAAACAAAACACATAATAATATACATAACCGAAGTGATATAATAATCAAATATAATCCATGTTCAAATTATAACGTTTGAACGTTTGTCGTGACTGTTAATTCAAGAATCGCGTGTCGATATTATTCTAATTTCGATATCAGGTCAGATTCCGATGAATGAAAATAACCCCGACTATTCGCGACAATAGAAACGCTCTCTATCAAATCATAAATTTTTGATGCATTCTACGAGTTCCGATCTCCCGTCCTTTTATCGTCCCTGACAAGAGACAGAGCGGTGAGAGTTTTGCAGGCGTTGCGTTCTTTACGATCCGTTCGTGATTAAATCATAACTCATACGTCGCAGAATTCCGCAAATGCGACTGACTCACAACTCATGACGACGAGCGACCGATCCAGCGAGCGGTCGTCGGTAAAATAAACTAATTATAGGTCGCAATATGCGCGAGGCATAAGTGTATTCTCCGCTGGTTCCGTTTTAAATCCGCGGAACTCGAAAGGGATAAATTGCTCGCGCGTTTTTGTCGCCGATAAACGACTATTAATAATGTAAATGCGCCTTAATTGTGCGCATAATTTAAGAGCGGGATAACATCAAGTATATATATATATCATAATTTTAATCGTTAAATTCATCTCTACCATACATCTACGGAACATTATCTTTTTTTATTCACGAGTTCCTCAATTAATCCTGAATCTTTTTGCAATTTTAAAGTATCTTAGCGAGTGAAAATTTAAAATGAAATTTTTTAATCCTCTGAGCAATGCTTGACAAAAAACTGATCGAGTAACTTTTTTAAGTAATTACATTTTAATGCGAAAAATAAAACGACTTTTTTATTACACATTATATATCAAATGCGTGTCAAGATACAAGCTCAAGTCGCGTTAATGGCACAATATTCCGTAAAATATTTAGTAAAAAAAAACTCACGCGAGCAAATCATGTGGCTGACAGGCGATCGCGGTGGACACCCTGTATACGGGCGAAGCTGCATCCCACTTTTGCACCAAGGTATATCCCGCGCCATTCTCTCTCTTTCTCTCCGAATAAACTAACTATATAAATCCGACTGGATCGCGCCGGGACTGCACACGGCGAGATTAATGTGATTACCTGTGTTCAGGTAACAGTGACACGGTGTGAACTGCCCTTGAGTGTGCCTGCCTCCCCGAGATGCTGCGCCGGCAACGTCGCAATTCCGTGTCACACGCATATACGCACGCACGCACGCACGCATGCACGCGCTCGCGGCGCTGCCATCGGCGCGATTTGACTTTTCCGATGCGCGAAAAAGTTTTTTGCACACTTCGACCCGATAACAGCGCGACGATGACGATGACAATCGCCAGAAACCGTTTTCGTCGATATCGATTTCGAATCTCGATCGACGCACCTTATCGCGAATTATCGCAGAAAACTTGGCCAGTGTTGCCAAGAAGACGCGATTGTGTCACTTTGATACATCACAATGACACGTTATTGGCTGTAAACAATTATATGTAATGACTGTAAATGTGTGCGTAAAAAGAAGGAAAAATTGCATGTGCGTGATTGAAATTTCAATGCTACGAATAAATAAATATTTCATCTTTCTTTAGACTTTTGTAATAATATAACTATTAATTCTTATCACAATACATTTTATTGATATAAAAAAAATTATGAAAGCTATCAAAGTTTTGAAACTGCTAGAATAAGCTCATTAGAAAGTGGCATTACACTTTGTATTGTTATTACATTTTTGCCGAAGATGACGTCACGTTATAAGAATTACGTTATAAGAATACCGTAAATTTTTCTACAAGCGAGCAGCTATAAATGTCTCGTATTATTCTCAGAGATCTCCACCGATAGATTAAAACAGATTAGATAAGAAAAATATAAAGAAACAAATATTTCATATAGAATGTTGAAGCGCTCAGCTGACTGAAACGTTACGACCGTAAAGGAAATCGCGGGAGTCGGAGTGAATAATAGCCGGCGAATAATCTCGAGTCTAAAAAAAAAAAGTTAATCCGTTGCGAATTTGCTTATCTGGCTCGGAAGTCCCATCTCCGTGACGGGCATCTCCAATTGCGAGCCGCAACGCGATCTGCCAACAAAATTCTAGTTCTATAGAGGCTAGATTATGGTATCTCGACGTCTTTTTTTACGGAATAGCCACAAATATACGGTTTTCGTAATAAGTTTTTTTTTGTTCAAATCTTTTTCCTCAAAAAAAAAATTGCAGATATATTTTTTCACAATTTTTTAATACTTAATCAGTATCGATTAATCTTGAATATGAAAGATGTCTCGATGTAAAAAGAGCGATAAAATATCCATATTAATATATTGTAATGTATGAGAAAAATATTAAATCATTATTTCTGTTTCTCTTCGTCAGGTTTTTAAATATACAGATATGAAACGCGCGATTAAAAGCTAATGACAGCAGTCGTATCTTTAATTTGCTTTGATTATATCTTGACAGTGACACAGAAAATGATAATCAACGACTGATAAAATCAAAGAAAGCGATCGATGCGCAATAACGACGAGTAGCTCTTGCTTTGTAGAAAAACAACGATTCGGAAGTGTAATTTAAATTTTGTGCGTACTATAATTTGCGAAAAGTATGCTATAATAAAACAACATTAATATCACAACTACAATATTAACGTTGTTTATTTTTAAGGGACAAAGACAAAGTGTTTATAATTTGAAAAATTACATTAGAAACTACAAAGACATTTATCGCTTCAATTTAAATTATTAATCTTTTCAGAAAGCTTCACGATTTTTTTATATCAAACAAAATTAAAAATAAATTTATTTTTGATATAAAAATTATTTAGATACAAGAAATTAAATTATGTATTCTTGTTCTTAATTAAATTAAAAATCTCTGTAAAAATTGCATTGTAACGACAAAAAAAAATACATCATTCTTCCTTTGATTTTGTAAGATTAAAGAGCGCGATCAAAAAGGGAGAGGAGGAAGAATAAAGATTTGCACGCGAGCGATCGCAATCGTCGCACATTCCCCGGTTGTTATTCCTCGGCGTTTGGAAAAACCGTTTCTCTTATTGCCATTGTCGTTTCACACCATCCGACTACTTTGACCCCCGACCTTATGCTTCTGCCGAGCGAGCTTATGTGTACATAAGATACGAGCGAATCATACTCTTAGAGCCGGCTAAGACTTTACTACACTTCGTTTTATCCACTAGCGTTCGCAGGTTAATTTCTTCGCTTTCAACTTGAACTCCACCTTAATAGATTTTTAATTCGATACTCGATTACGAAGAAAGAATTAATCGAGACGTTGGATGTAATAAAAAGTGAGGGATTTTCTTGTAGAAATTTTTGCTAACAAATGATAAAAAGAATTTACATCGCGTAGAAATATTAACCGTGACACGACATCTTCGTTGAATGATTGATAACTTTCTTTGAATCCACACAGAAAAAAAGGACATTCTTGTTTTGAAAATATCTTTAGTTTTAACATGGAAATCTTGAAATGAGATTTTATTGCGTTAATTAAAGAAAAATGTAATTGCTTGAATAATTGCTTACTTGAATGAAGCCATTTTATATAGTTCAATCAGGAAAAATATATTCTTATGATTTAAGATTTAATTTTCTTGAATGGAAAAGAAACAATGTTAGACAGAAAATAACATTTTTAAATCAAAGATTATAATTTTCCTAAAGTGGAATTAAATAATTCTATATTCTTGAGGTAACAATTACAATATTAAAATAAGACTATAATATTGTTGAAAATTATTAAATTCTAAAAATTCTAATTTAAAATTATTAAATTCTTCTAAGAAGATTATAAATTGTTGCGTATGTATGAAACAATGAACGCGTTAGTTGTATATAAGTTTTGATTAGACACTTATTTTTTTTCTGTACACGTCTCTGAATCTAACATGCATAAAAATGCAAGAGACATTCTCGTATACTAAACTTTGCAAATGTTGAATAAAAATTTATGCAAATTTAACTTTTGCTATGACACTGCATCAAAACTGATAGGCAAATCTGAAAGTTGATGACAATACGTGAAAAAAATTATACGTTAAGCGGCGCCATTCGAATTGTATGTTAATTAATCGTTACAATATAATTCATTGCTCACCGAAGGTGAGAATAATAAAGAATTTTAACATGTGATTACGTGTCTCTGCATCTTTATGAAATGCAAAGTTGTCGCGAGTACAATGTGAAAATTTTCGTTTCCAAATAATTATAAAAACAAAAAATAAGACACATACGTCTTCTTATCTGCGTAAACGAGATAATTTTATTAATACTAAACAATAGCGCTTTGAAACCATCGAGGTCGCGTATCTCCGAAAGATAGGAACAAAGAAAAAATATATCGCAAAAAAATCTTTGTCCAGAAAACAAAGTAAAATTTTTGCGATAAAAAAAAATATAAGACACTTTCTCTCTCTCTCGATTCAAACAATACAACTTTCCCTTTGTTTCTTTTTCTGTTCGCGGGTAGTTTTCGAGGACGGCAGTCGAATTGAGAGAAGACAACGGGAAGAAAGAGAAATTGATCGTCAGCGGGATTAAACACAAGACGCTCCTGTCAAATTGTACCCTCTCTTTCTCTCTTTCGAGATAGTAACCGAATTGTCTTGTCCACTCGCGTCATTGGACTTGCCAAGCATCGCGATGCGATGATGATGTAACATCTCCTTCTTTGTTCTACCTCATCGTGCGTGTTCGCAGATAGTTCGGACGGCTGAGAAACTGACGGACCTCGGATCTTTCCTCGAATCGTGCGAATCGGTATCGCGATTTTTGCGGTGCACCATAATTCTATCCCTCGAGAGCGCGATAAAAAGCAAACTGTGTAGTCGAGTATAAGTACGAGCATCTCTCTGTCGAATCAACACCCTGTGGTCCAAAACTTTTTTTATATTCGGTAAACATCGCTTTCTTAAATTTTAATATGTGTACACAGAAAAAAATAAGTGTCAAATCAAAACTTATATACTTAAACTAACGCGTTCATTGTTTCGTATATACGCAACAATTTATAATCTTCTTAGAAGAATTTAATAATTTTAAATTTCAACAATTTTATAGTCTTATTTTAATATTGTAATTGTCACTTCAAGAATATATAATTATTTAATTCTACTTTAAGAAAATTATAATATTTGATTTAAAAATGTTATTTTCTATCTAACATTGTTTCTTTTCCATTCAAGAAAATTAAATCTTAAATCATAAGAATATATTTTTCTTGATCAAACTATCTAAAATGGCTTCATTCAAGTAAGCAATTATTCAAGCAATTATATTTTTCTTAAATTAACGCAATAAAATCACTTTTCAAGATTTCCATGTTAAAACTAAATATATTTTCAAAACAAGAATGTCCTTTTTTCTGTGTATAAAAAATATATAGAAAAATAAGTGTTAAAAAAATTAGAAATCTTTAAAAGATGAAAAATTAGGATTAAAATTATATAGAAAAGTAAGAGTCTTTATTTATCCTTGGAAAATAATTCGTAATAAAAAATTTTTTTCTAGGATAAATAAAGACTTATTTTTCTATATATTTTTAATCCTAATTTTTTAAAATATTAAATAATTGGTCATATTTTAATTTAGAAAATTAAGTCTTCTCGTCGTTATTCAAAGATGACGAGAAAATTTTGCTTTGAGAAAGAAGGCGGAACCGAGAAGAAACAAATCATTACGTAATCATGCGAGCTATAGTATAAGATTCGTATAAAATTTACGAAGCAATCGTCGTAGTAATATTTAATGAGCCACGACATCAAATTATCTCACAAGCTACTCGATATACTAACCGCTTCATACCGCCCCTTATCATTCGTTATCATGCGCTTGCAAACCCAAGATAGTGTCATTTAGCCAGTAGAAATAACAGATAATCGCGAAATTAAGCTTGCAGTTTATTTAGATTAAGATTTTTTTTATTAGTTTCATCAATATTGTGCGATACCTCTCTCAAAATGTATCCTGTACTTGCGTATTGTACTTTATTGCACCGTGAATTATGACATATTTGTAAAATCATTGTTTACGATAACAATATTATCATTTCAAGTACTGCAAGATAAATGAAAATTAAATAAGTGTATGTATATTATTAAATTAATACATTATTAAATATATTATTATATTATTAAATTATTATTATATTATTAAATTAATTTATAGAGAGAAATTTTATAGTATTTCTGAAAAATCGTTTTTTTTTTTTTTCAAAATTCTTTCGATCAGAGATTTTACATTTTCTAAAAAGAAGGCAAAAAGAAAAGGAATGAAATTCTCGGGACAAAAGGACGAAGAAATGCAGAAATCAGAGACATCCTAGTTACCGGAACTCGCGTTAAAGTTAACGTCGGTGGTTCGACAAGGCTATAAAATTTACAACGTTGTAAAAGCATGCACTGCCTTGGACACCGATAGCAGCGACAACAAACGCCGCGCAGATGTCTCTCCGCCGACGATGTCCTCTCATAGAGAGAGAGAGAGCACGCTTCCCGGCGTGCGCTGATATCCTAGTTTACGCCACGTCTCCTCCCGTTGTCGTCGTCGTCGTCGTCCGCGAATACGACGGTCGTGCGCATTAACGAAAATCAATAACCGATAATTATGGTCGCCGTAGCGCCTTTCCCCCCCCCCCCCCCCGTCGGTGCCGTCGTCTTTGTTCTCGTCGAAATAATCCCGACTTCCGCGACGACGAGTTTCCCGAGGGCGAGGAATTTTGCGAGGAAACGCGAAACGCGGTCAACGCGATGACGCGAGGATAGTAAGATAAGGAAAGAAAGCCAAGGCGACGTTATTTTTCCCGCACGAATGGAATGGATGGATGGACGGACAGACGGACGGATGGACGGACGGACGGACGGACGCACACAGTCGCGGCCGGCCGGCTCGACGATGATGAGGGAGGCCTGGCAACATCAGAGACCGGAGAGGGAGAGGATCTATATCCCGACTCGGCGAGACCCGGTGCGCTCGGCTAGGCTCGACAACGCTCGCCTCGTCGTCGTCGCGACCACGTGACTCGCGATACGTTCTCTACTCGCTATTCGGCAAACATCAGACCGATTTCGTCCCGCATATTCGCCTCTCCTGACATATGCGTCGAGACAACAATGAGGCGGAGAGAGAGGATCATTTCCGATACGAGCGTATTCGTTTCGTACATTTTTTACGATGGATTAGTCTACGCGAAATATTGATAACGTCGAGTTTTTTTTGACACACCCCGTATGTCTCCTCTCTCGACGGGTTATTTAGTATTCGCACAGATACTCACATTGTGTCGCCGGCGACGGGATCGGTTACGCGGCGCCTACCGCAGCTAGCCAAGTTTCTATTTTGCTACATGTGGCTCGCACGCCGCGTGCAGCGTGCGTCGACAGTGACGCATTGCGTACACGCTGTGCTACTTGCGGCCGCAGGACAGCGCCCGACAATGTGATGCTCCCCATCAATTCCCTCATCTACTAAATATCACAATTGTACTATTATTTAATTTCAATATATATTAAACGTCCCTTGTACATCATCCTCTCCTCTCAAAATACTTGGACGTGTCGCTGGAGCGAATCTTGTGGTCATTATCAGTCGATTTAAATTCCAAAAAAACAAAGGTATTCGGTTACTCGAAAAAATGCGATCTCGTAACAAGGTTGTTTATAATGTCGGGAACGTTTTTTTTTGCTGTGCGTACGAGCTTTTTCTGGCACAAAACCGGTGGCCCCGGCGCGCCTCGCAAAAGCGGCAAACCTCGCAAACACGTGCGGCTAAAACGCAAAAATGCAGCTCCCGCGCTCGGCTTGCATTCATTTGCAACGCGCGCCTCGTTCGAGCCGCTCTCTTTCTCTTTCTCGCGCCTACCTTTCCGGTGCGCGGCATGTGACTCACATCGGGTATCGCCGCATTCAAAAACTTCTCGTCGTGCGTTTTACTACGCGTTCGCGTAGTCTTTGACCGATGGCGACTCGTTTCACGCGCGATCGACCGCGGGAACGCGAGCGCGAATTCCAGTTGCAAAGAAATATTATAATTGACTATTTGAATAATGAATGTACGGTTAAGTGTCACATTAAATGCCGATATAATCTCCGATATCTCATTCGAACGATAAATGTTCGAAGTCTCTGAGAGTCTTCTGAAAGTTACTGAGACATTAAATAAACATTGAAGGAAGAAAATTATAAGTAGGAAAAATTTATTTAAAAAACAGATTCAATCTAGCAATTGCAAGTTTTTTAAATAATTGTTGCAACAAAGTATTTTTTTTTCACTTTTGAATTTTTTCTCCCTCTCTTCTTCTTTGACATACTTGTGACATTTAACAGCTGACGTATATATTCATAATTCTATAAAAATAAAATATAAATAACATTTTTCTATAAAATTATTAAATAAAATTTTAAATAAAATTTTATCTTCTATTCAATTATAATACACACACATTTCTCGCATAATTTTCCATGGTCAAAACGACATCGATCTTTGTTGGACGCAGTCGCAGATACCTGAAGCCTTACTAACGTGTTGGGACGAATTAGAATGTCATGTCATCGGCCCGAGTTAAATCTTTACGTAGACTTATTACACGCCTTTTCAAATTTGTAATCTAAACGTCATCTCTCAAGAATTATTTCTATAAAATTATAAAAAAAAATAAAAAAATTTACACAACAAATTAAAAAAAATCTTAGGACTGCACGCATGTTTTCCTTATCGAATGCAGTAAATCTAATATCTCATTGTCCGTTATACATGTTGCAGGTGCAATACATTCAAAAGAGCGCATCATCGGGCAAATTACTTATCGCGACGCGCGTTTTCCGTGAGCAACGCTTGCATTCTCTCGTCGTTACGCGATATCTTATACTCGGCACAAGAGCGCTCTATCCGCAGGAATATCTCTCGCGGCGAGAAGTTTATCGATAATTTAACACACAGCCACGGAACGGAATCTATTACGACGATGGAGTGTTAAGTAGGCGGAGAGCGTTGCGTATACTTATACTGCGACTGGTAACGAGACGCCATAAGCGCTCAAGCTATCGGCCGATGTGCTTCCATAACGCGCAAATTATTGCGAGACAGATTTTATTGGCGAAAAATGCGAATGTTAAACGCGATGTTAGATATTACCGGTAGAATTATGAAGGTTCGGGAGACTTTAACCATCTCGCGGGCATTTAATTTTCCAACTCCAAAAATAAAAAACAAATCGAGGGCACCTCGAACCAGCGCAATCTCAGCTCTGAATTTCTCACGATGACAGATACTTGCGTGTAAAATTTTTTTAAATATAATTTTTAAAAATGTAATTAATAAAATATAATTAATAAATATCATTAATAAAATATAATTGATAAATATCATTAATAAATATAATTGATAAATAAAATTAATAAATATAATTAATAGAATATAATTAATAAATATAATTAAAAAAATATAAATCTTGTCTATAAATTATTATTATAAAAATTATGTAAGCATATTAAAAAAATCGCACAAATAAAAATAGTCCAAATAAAAGCCTAAAGATAAATGGGTAACAATAAAAAGAAAATTTACGATAAATCCAATTAAGTCCCGTACGTCTCGCGCCGTATATATCTATCGTACGAGCCATAATTTCGCCGTGCGATTATTTCCTTCCCTATTATCCGCGAAAAATCCCGATCCCGGCCGTTATTAGCGATAGTCGGGACGGAGAGATGCAAAAGAATAGTTGGCGGTCGTTTGATAGCGGCGGCAACGGATACTTAAATGTCTACGAAGGAGGGGCCCCGTCATCGCACAGGATACGAGGGAGGGTATATATATATCTCCCAGGTATATAAACAGACCTGCAGAGGAATCGGGGGAGGGGGAGGATAGGGTTCGATGTGGAAACTGCGTGGAAGATGCCCGAGGAAGATGCGAGACAGGTACTCCCCGAAAAAGGAGCAAACGGCAGGAGCGGGGCCGCCTCAAAGGACCCTGCTCTCCTCCTCTCTCTCCTTAAACCTAAATATAACGGCCAGTCAAGTGCAATTCCTTTCCTCGATCACTCCACACGCCATATTGGGCGCACGCATGGAACCGCGACAAGTCGGGACACCTTGTATATCTGGATGATGTCGAAAGTGAAAGTATCGGAAGAGCAAAGTATCGATACTTTGATACTAGTGACGTTAGCTCGGTACGTACAGAGTGTCCCAAAAATCCCTCATCCTTTAAAAGAGCACGTATTCGAACAATCTTGTGATAAATTCAAAAAAAATTCGGATGTTAAAAAATAATAAAGAATTTCATTGCAATTTATTTCTATTAAAATGACCATAAGAATTATAGAAATATATCATCTACTTTTCATAGTGAATATAGAATGACATAAATTTCTTGGTATGTGAGCCGCGTTACGAAACATTTCACGAATTTTAAGTTGGAGAGCACAAAACGTGCCCTACTTTCGGTTATTCAAATGCTAACATAATTCTCTCTCCTGGTTTATTATAAATGTTACCTAATTCTCGCTTTCGCGCGAATCGACCTACGGTCAAGCTCAACGAGCGCACGCGTAATTCTGGAAATTAAGAGACGATAGCGTGTGACGTCATTGGCATCTCTGACGTAGTTCCAACATGATATTAAACCGATCGACCGGTGACCCGGTCAGGACATTACCCTAAATAACTAAAAACATCCTAATAACCTGCAAAGCATCGAACAATGAACGTATCTATAAAGGGGAATTTATAAATACCAGTCTACCCCTCCTCTTCGCGACAATTCTTCTGATCCTGATTTACCCCGTTTGACATTTCGCGGAATGATAGAAATATCGATACCCCAATTTCGATTGTATCTTAAATCGGATTCTCGAATAACGGAAACGTGTTTCGAGCAATAAACGTTTGAAGATTTCACATAAAAAACTACACAAGTGCTATATATATTTATAATATTTGTTATGAGAGGAAAATCTAAGATGTATAAGAAATACTTTGCAATAATTTAGTATACATTATGCCAAAAAAATATTTTTTATTAGAGAAGATTTTGTATATCAAGGAGAATAAATAAAGTCTGAATTTTAATAGATTATAAAAATTATTAAGTTATAAAATATAGAGATTATATAAAAATTTGTGGGATATAAAATATATCTTTTTCATGGTTTCCTCCTTAAATAAATAAAATATTAATTAAACTTTTAAATAGATAAAATATTATTTTTAAACAGCTTTTTACATCTTGAGATATTTTACTTTTGGCACTTGTAGAGTTTCAATGTCAAGTCTTCATTAATAACATGTTCGACAGAAGCTATTCGAACCATTGTGTGAACAATTAAATCCAATTAGATCCAATTTCCATCTTATATTCGATTAGAAACATATTTAGATTGTATATAAAAAGCAATATATATACGGTTTATGTAGAGCGATTGGTAGACATTTTCAATTTGAAATTTTTCAATCAACATTTCGACTTATATCTAAAATTAGGATACATATGTTCTTCATCATGAACTTATAAAAATTGAATTTAATTGCTCCTGAATTAATCAAAGTCGTAGCCGGACGCTATAATTAAATCGGGCAATTTGCAAACATTATAAATTATTTAAAATAGTTCGCGAAACAATTACAAGTCACTTTAAAAACATATACAATACATAATTGTGCCAGAGGCTTGTGTTTTTCGTTTTACAATTTAAAATGAAGAAAAATGTAAAAATATAACTTTTATATAACAATAAATTTTTTTTAAACCAACACATTTTATATCCAAAAAAAAGCAATATTTTTCTTCAATAATTGTAACTCTGCAAAATTCCAAACTTTAATATTTTGTCAAAATTTCATCGAGATATATCAGTATTTTTAAAGAAATATTGTTTATAAATATTTAAAAAAACATTGTTTTTAAACGGTTTAATATATTTAGATGCCTCTACAGGTGCTATATGAATTTATTTATCGCCTTCGGACTGAAAAGACTACATACTTTCGCAACATATTCCCGGGACATTAACTGTCTCGTTCTCCAAAAATTATTACCTCGCATTGTTCTTCAACTGTCCGATTTAATCTGGTTGGGCGCCGTGAAGGCTCGCACGACAAATGATAATTGTAACCAAGACAAATGGATCTGCGAAAGACTCACCCTGCATTTTCAGCGGCAGCAATGGACATGTGCCTCCTCTCATCAAGGGTGGGCGCGGCGTCGAATTGCCGAGGGAGATCCGTGGTAATGAATTGAGAGTCACGCGTACACGCGAGAGACTTTCTTCTCCTCTCTTTCTCGTCCTCTTCTAGTGTGGCCACTGCTCTCGCGCACCAAGAAAACTTTTCACCACCACACTGTCGATATCACCACTAAGCGAGGTTGTTAACCATCACTCGCGGCACCAGTATCACAGAAATCAACACTCTTGGTCGCGATTCAAGTAAAAAAGAAAAGGAAAAAAAGCCCAACGAGAGAGAAAAACGAGGTTCGAATTCACAGCTTGATTCGTATATCGTACAACACACACGGTGTCCCGAAAGTATCTTCAGAGATACCTCGGAAGTTGTACACGCGCGAGTGGCTATCGTTCTCGATTAATCGCCGATTAGCCGACAGAGCTCGACGGTGACATCCGGTGATGAGTTGGAAGCTGCATCATCCTTCCGCTGATGATTCCTAGTCGTCTTCCCGAGCTCGACGACATTCGATATAGCCCGTGCCACTGTCGAGCACGCCGTCTCTTTTCTCCTCTCTCTCTCCCGCCTCCTTCTTCTCTCTCTCTTCCACTCCGAAGGATACACAGACGGGCAGGTGCAGGCGAGAAACGTTGCCTTGCACGAATCGGCTCACGATCACGACAGAATTTCGAGCGGCCTCGGCTCAACCGAGGGCGATGGCGTGATCGATGATGGACGTGATCTCTCTATCGAGACGCGTACACGTCGTCAGGGTGGGTCCGTAGCACGAGCAGTGGGAGTGTCTCTTCCCCGAAGAACCGGGCCTCTCTTCGATTCTCTTCTTCCCCTCGACAGATTATTTCCGATGTTTTCGATCTCTCCTCGAGAGCTTGAGAGCGAAGTCGTTTTTTAGTTCAAACTCTTCCTGCCGCCGAAAGCTCCACAGGATCTTCCACGAGTAGGATCTTGCTTGAACCGGAGTTCCTTCCCGTCGCTAAGGATCCTGTTGATCCTCCTGCAGTTTTTTTTTTTTTCAAGTCCGTCAAGTTCAACGGTTTTTTGCGTCGGGTAGGTCGTGAGCGGGGTCGAACCTGGAAACGATAACAATAAACGCAAGTGAGTGAGAGTGATAACTGTCGAGAAAGAAAGAAAAAAAAAAGAGTATCGTGCTATAAAACATGTCCACATAACACGTTAAACAAGCGGGACGGGTAAGAAGGATTGCGTCGCGCGTTACGTCAAACGCGTTACACGTTAGGTTTGACGCATTTGCATTCGTTGACGAGATCGTAGCGCGCGCGTAGTCGTTGTGTCTCATTTGTGAGGTAATCAGCGGAATTATTAGCGAACAAATGATTATTGATACCTCTTGTCCGAGTGAGACAAGAATAACAGTTGAGATTTAAATCTGGATTTATCTCTTTCTCTTTCTCTTTCCCTCTCTTTCTCTCTCTGTGTAAATATACATCATTTTTATAAACACTATTATCATATATTGTTCTTTTTTTATCATTAATTGCTTTCATATTAGTTGCTGAATTTAGCTGTTAGTTTGCTATTATTATTATTTCAATTATTTCACTATTATTTATTATTATTTCAATTATTTCACCATCATTTATTATTATTTCAATTATATCATTATTCATTATTATTCCAATGACTTCAATCATTATTATCGTTTCAATTATTTCAATCATTATTACTTATTATTATTTCAATTATTATGTATTTATTTTGTGATGAAAATAAAATATATTTAATCAAATATTTTGTCGTTTGTTTTTCTATGATTATCGAAATAAAATAATAATATAATTGCAAAAAATTGTTATATATGGTACGATAATTATAAATAGATAGAGAGAGAGAGAGATAGTGTATATGAGAGAAATTAATTATACATCTTTTAAGATACGTCGTTATATTTTTCCACACAATAGCGTAGAAAGAAAGAAAGACAGCACGAGTGTAACCTTCATTTTACCAGAACAATGTTACCCATTGTGACACTTTACGAGATAACGTAATGTACTCGCAGGATTGCGTCTATTGTACTGGAAATAAATTTTATCACTGCACATTTTTGAAAATTATATTACTCGAACGTATACGTGCAATATAAAACAGAAAATAAATATAATATATAAGAGAGAGAAAAATGCAACTCCAATTATTACATAAAAATTAAATCTACGAGATAATAGCGATTTTCAAGATTAAAAATTCGCCTGTAAAGTCGCTAAAATAGTCACTCAACCTTGATCATTTTCGAGATGAACGTTTACGTTATTACATGTCAATCGATAATTCTTTTAATCGAGCATTATTTTCCGAAGACAGTCGCACACGACGCATTCCTGCTCTAGCGAAATCGCGCTCACCTAAAGTCGCGGGAACGCTCGCCGCGTTTTTCCCTATTTTTCGGCGAGGCGGGGCAAGCGGGAAGGTTAAACGCATCCGCAACTAATGACAGGTTTCGAAATCGCCACTCGGCAGCACACAACAACTGTCGCTGTTCCCGTCGTCGTGTAGCCCGCGATGTAACCACGCGCATCACATGGCGTCGCGTTCGACGAGGAGAGGCACTGCCATTAATACAATAGCCCCGGGTGCGTGCATGCGCGGCGCATGTCCACACGGCCCATTCTCCTGCTTCCGAAACATATGTAGACCGTGGGCGCGTTTAGGAAAACTCGGGAGATCGATATCGTCGTCGGCTGGTCGTCGTCGACGTCGACGATGCTCCGCCCGTCGCGAATTTACGACGCACCGCCGAATATTTTTCTGGCTGTCCCCGAGCTCCTACAATTAAATTTGCCGAATTAAAATTGTATCAATTAAGAAATAAGATGGAACGAATTTTCTGAGAACACGGATTCATCCGGTAATAATTTTTACGTTGTATTTCAAGGTTACTATGACTAGTGAATAAATTGACGCGAGATTTTAAAATTATATTAATAATGAAACAATTGAAAAGAAGGATTATTTTTATACAGCATTAATTCGCTTTATTTAAATCCGAACGAAATTTATTTTAATTCGTTAAAGAGTTTTCGGTTCATTAACTTGAAATAAATATTATTATAGATCATTTTTGTTTTATTAATACAAGTTTTAATTTAAAAAATCAGATTTATATTAACACAATTAATTTTAATTCTAAATAAAATCAAATCCATTTGTTATTAAATTAAGCTTTTTTCTACGTCGGCAAAATTTAGGTCAAAAGGGTTTCGAGACATCTTCAAGGATCAAACTATCCTTTTAAAGAGACATTACCCCATTTAAGTCGCGAGTGTAAATATTTTAAAAACGTCTATTATATGGCGCATAAAACATTTTTCTTGCTATATATTAAGTGAGTCATCGTTCAGCGAGCCGTTACAAGTGTGATTGCGAAAATCACGGACACACACGGTCACACAGCGTGAATTTAGAGGCCGCGGCGGAGCGATTGGCCCGTGTTTTTTCGGCTTCGCGCGTACTTGAACGCGCCTCGTCATTCGTCGAATTCACGCCTCAAATGCGCCGAATGTAATTAATTCCGACGTCGCGTTGCATTCGCGCTAAGAGGAACGCTGCGTCGTCAATCATCGTTTTCAGATCTCCTCCAAATTATATGTAACGCTCGCTTAGGATATGCTCACGTCACGCGAGAAACACGGCTTAATTGCAACCGTCATTTTTTACCCCGTATCATTTTATCCAAGCAAGACGGTTGCCATCGAAATAATAATCGCGTGAAAAATATACAGAAATGCATGTAAATATTTTGGGATTTTTAAGATGCGCATTTAAATGTTTTATTATTGAATTATTAGAAAATATTTAATAAAAATTAATTTATAATTTATTGATTTATAATTAAAAATATTAATTAATTTATAAAAATATTTTCCATCGAGATAAATATATGAGAAAAACATGAGTTAAAAATAAATGTAAAAAATTTATTTCAATATCTTTTTCCATAAAATTTCTAAAAGTGAGAAGATTATTTTGCAATGTTTACGATTATTATTTTATGACAAGTAAATTGATGCAATTTGCAGTAATAAGCAGTTGAAATCGAATTCCTTGAAAACCGTTCCAATTAAAGAAAATGCCGATTAGACTCGATACCGAGGAAGAGAGCGAGAAATGTACAGTCCAGTCCCATCGACTTGGGTCGTAATGTTTACGACATCAGCGTGTGAGGTTAGCACTTGAAGTGTGAGCCCATTTAAATAACCCTTGTTGCCCCCGTGTTACGTAATTTAAAAGACCTTGAAAAACTCTCGTAACTTTGTCGATTTATCAAGTACACACAGAGATCAAAAAGCCATGTGTGAATATAATTCTAATAATTTTTTATCGATATTATAGCCATCATTCTTCTCTCTCTCTCTCTCTCTCTCTTTATTAGATTTCTAAATTCTATTAAATATTCTATTAACAATTTTTACATTATAATTATTGCTTTTGTAAATAAAAATTACTAAAAAAAAAAACAGAATTAAACGCTACATCATATCCTTGATTAATAATTTAACACAATATAATATACATCACACGTTAAATATGTATAAAAATATCAGCATACTGGGCGTTATTAAATATAAAAGGATATATAGCACACGAAAATATCGGCTTCCTTTTAGATTCTCCCAAAATGGCCAATTCCGACACATAGTAGTTTAAAAGAAAAAAAAAGGGAGGGGGCGGGGAACAAAGATACGATGTGTTTCGCGGATCTTTTTTGTGGAGAAAAATAAAAGATTTTGCGTAACCGCCGTGTAGTTCTCAGGCACCTTGTACGAGCAGTTCTCGAAACACACGTCGGAATATCGAAAGCCTATACAATTTCGTGACGGCGCGTACACACAATGCGAGTACATTGTAACTTCCCCGAATAGGCCGGCTTAGGCGATACGATCGCGTGACATGCCCTTAGGACGACCGTGGCTCTCTGGAGCTCATTAGACCGAGAAAAAGTTTAACGCAGAAATGAGGGAATTCACGGGACCGAAATTAGACGGGCACCACATTCGTTCGTAGAATGTGCCACTGCCATTGTCCAATTTTTATCCTCCCATTATCGTGATTCGGCCCCTGGAGGCCCGAAAGGATACGAAAAAAAAAATGCTAAGAGGAAGATACATATATATACGTATGTTTATTTGCTTCGAGAAATGTATTAGTCGCGCCATAAAGTAATCAATCGTTGGCGATCGCGGCTTCCCCGAGGATAAAGAACGCGTGTAAAATGTTAGGCCGAATATAATCACCGTCCCGGAGCAAAATTGCGGAATTTGCCCTAAAAGCGGCCTTCGCGTATATATTTACATTTTTAGAGCGAAAACGCAGCGCGCGGAAACCTCGCATACCTTAGCAAGGAAATCGCAACACGTAAAGGTTTTTTCGTACACCGTTTTGATACGAAACATAATTTACGCAACGCTTGTTTTACTCGAAATTTCAAATAACGCGTCCTTTGTTGGGACTTTTTTCCTCGCTAAAAAATAAGTAAGATTGCAGAAAAATATTTACAGAATTTTCAAAGGATGACAGATGTGCGTTTATAACCGCGTAAATTCAACATTATTCAAATAGCTCCTCCTTCGATAATATCCCGCGATTCGCAAGCTCCCACGTTACTTAATACGATCGATCAAAACGGCTCCTCGGTCCAATGTCACGCGTTAACCTTCAAAACAAACAACGCTAGACGCGCTCCTCTCGGTGCCATCTTTCGCTCGTTATCGAAAAACAAGGGGGAAAAAATGCAAGTGTGCAAAAAACACTAATGGCGAGAGGAAACAGACACTCGCGATCGATCGAAAAATTCCGTATACACGTAAAGGGAGACGGAAAAGGAGCACGCACCTTTATCCGTGGTCTCTGTCGCTCCCTCGGCGCACGTCACTGGAGTGGAGACGTCAGGGGGAGCAGGTAGACGGATGGAAAGCCCACGACGCACAATCGAAAGCGCCGAGCTGACGGTGTGCGCTGCGCGCGAGAGCGCGCCAGTGCGCGGATGCGGCGCGGCGCGGCGGCGCGCACAGCGGAGCGCGACGAACTTGACTCTCAGCGGAGCAGCGGACCGTCCGACGAGCGAATAAAAACGGAACGGAGTGGAAACCCGGCCGCTGCTTTCTTGCGGCGCCGCGCGCGATCCGGCGCGCCGCTGCCGCTGTGCATTATATTCGCGCCGACGACGCCGCGAACGCGGCGAGAGCGACGATAACGCTGCGTTATTCGCCGACACTGTGTATATATATATATATATATATATATATGTACGCGGCCGACTTTGTTATTCGCGAAACGACGACGATGCCACTTCCTCCCCACCGGCGCGTCGTAGTTTGAGGTCGAGATTGTCCGTCCGTGTCTTCCCCCTCTCGTTCCTTTTTTTCCTTTCCAGAGTCTGCTCCGAAAAAACTCGACGGAAACGACGCGGGCACCGCCAGCTGCGAGAGGAATATCCGAGAAACGAGCGGCGATGTGTCCGCTCGCTCTCCTCTCTCTCCGTCTTCTCTTCCTCTTCTTCTCCTTCTCCTTCGCTCGCGATCTTTCCGCAGAAAAACACAGCGGGGCGCCACGGGATACGCGAGTGGACGCTCCGAGCTCCTTTATACTCGGGCTTCGCACGTGTGTCCAAGTACGCGCGTGTCAGCGCACCGTCGTCGTCGACGACGGCGACGACGACGAGGATGACGATGTCGCGAGGCGCGCGCGAGCCTTCCAGAAGGGTCTATCCGGTCGCGAAATAGCGCGTCGCGGCCGCCGGCCTCGCCGCTCTTCTCATCCTCTCTTCGGCTGGCGCGAACCTCCTCCTCGCGAGCGCTGCTGGACAGTACGCGCAAGCAACGTCCCGCCGCGCGCGCGCCTCGTCTCCCGCCGCCCCCTCCTCCTCCTCCTCCTCCTCGCTCCTTCCCCCGACGACTCGGCGCTCGCGGCGAGAGCGCATATATGTACGCGCGTGTTTGTGTCTTTCTCCGTTCTCGCTGTTGCTCCCTTTCTTATCTATCTCTCTCTCTCGGTCCCCCCTTCGTCCCGCTTTATCTCACCGCACGCGACAGACGCACTCTATCTCTCTCTCTCTTTCTCTCTCGTCGATAAAATACACAAATATGTTTGTATACACGGAGCGGCGAGTAACGATGATGACACGACGACGGACGGACGGAGAGCGCGCGCGCGCGCGCTGTCCGCTCAGCCTGTGTTTGAATTCGCGCGCGCGTGTGTGTACTCGATTAGCGCGACCCGACGTGCGTGACGTCACAGCGCGACGACGTTACATCGCCTCTCTCTCTCTCGCGCGCTCTCTTTCTGTCTCTACCTTCGCTTCGTCGTCGGTTCCTTCTTTCCTCCTCTCGAGCGTCGATCGGCGACGAGAAGCGGAGCTCGCGCCTCGCGACCGCGGGCCGTGAAAACCGGAGCGAAACGGGCGTGGACGACAACAGCCGCGGTGGCCGCCGCGAGACACGGGCTCGAGAGAACGGCTTGCGATCTCGTAGACGCGGTCGCGACGTGCCGATTGTCGCGCGAGCCGCCTCCGTCGCAGGAGGATCGTCGTCGGGGTCGCGAGAAACGGACGCGAAACACGACGGACGGAAGCGCGCGAGAACGTACCCGCACGCGACTCCGCACGCACAAACAAACCGCGGTTGATAACACTCGTCAAACAACTGACGACTCCGCGTCGTGCAACGACTGGCGCGGCCGCACCGCGAACGACGACGGGAGCGACTCGCGGCCGCGAGATGGCGTCGCGCTGCTCGCGGGGCTCCGGCGGCCGGAGAATATATGTCGCGCTCGCCGAGCGTCGCCGGAAACGACCGAGCCGCCGCGAGCGGGACCGATTCAATATCAAGTGCACGACCCTCCGGCTTCTCGTCTGTCGCGCGCGAACGGATGGACGGACGGATGGATGGGTGGGTGGATGGATGGATGGATGGATGGATCGACCGCGTGTAGGGCGCTTTAACGAGAATGTTTGTCGCGGCGTGCTGGAAATAGAGGCGATAAATTTTTCACAGATTACATTTTTAATTTGGAAACTTATTCCTCGTTGGAGAAATTGAGTTTCGATGAATCCAATTTTATAATTGTGATACTAGCGTCGCTATTGAAAAGTATATAAACATTGTTTTCCTTCCTTTGAACGTATCGATGCTTTATTAATTCTTGTTATTGTCTTTGTTATAAAATTTTAAATGCTCGCAGTCGCGTAGATTTTCTATCTAAAATTCTTAAATTAAATTAAACTTTTTAACGCTAATGTACTACCAATTTGAAATGAAATAATTGTACATTTATTCATGTACAAGTGTCAAAAGAGAGAGATTGCACTTTACAAAAATATCGATATATCGATATGAATATGCATACAAGTCTCTATTATTTATTATTACTATACTAGGAAAATGAAAATTATACTAACATAATATATATATACAAATGTGTATTCTATATAAATAATTCTAAATAAAATTCTATATAAATAATAACAATAAAAAATAATATATTTTTTAATTTTGTTAATTTCTAATTTTACTTTCCTTATTTTCTTAATTCTTCCATTCTTTTATACTTTTCATCTTTCCTTGATTGATCATATATCGTCAGGCAATTCCCACATTGTCGCCGGTTTCTTTTGCCCGCAACTTAGGCAATATCTTTCCAATGCCTCTTGTAAAAATGAGTCTTTCATTAATTCTGCATCTTCCGGTCCCAATTCGTCTAATGTCTTCTTATATGTTTCCAAGATAAATTTTTTCAGAGTTTGTCCGGTATTATCCTTAATGTTAAGATTGGTACGTTGTAGCAGTAACTTGCAAGTTTTCAACAACGACGTATCCTGAAGAGTTTCTTTGGAGCTGGCGTACTTTGTGATCGCTCGGTGTAGAGCCGTCTTGCCATCCGCGTCCATGAGATTGGCGTTCGCACGGTAGTTCAGCAACGTTTCGACGGTTTCGAAATGACCCTTTAAAGCCGCACGGTGCAGAGGCGTCGCATTAAGAGATCGGGTCCTAGCGTCCGGGTTCGCGCCGTTTGACAATAGCATACCGCACACGTCGGAATGCCCGTTTCGCGCAGCATAATGCAACGGGGTGTAACCGGCAGAGTCCACCTCCCTGGGGTCGTATTGTCTCTCCAGCAGAGACTGCACGCGATTGAAGTCGCCATCCATCGCTGAAAAAAAAAAACATTTGTCAGTCTATATAATTTGACAATCACTGGACATTTTTCTAGAGTCTCGGAGAATCGACGAAAAATAAAAGACAACGCTTTTTATTAAAGTTAAAATTTAGATAGATATTTTTTTTATAATTTTCAATATTATAGGTAGCTTACTACAACTCAATCTCGATTTCTATTAATTATTCTAATCTGAAATATATGTATAGAAATAATATAAAATCTTTTAAATAATATATAATCTTTTTTTCTCATTATATGTTTTCACTTGATACATGAATATTGCACGATAAATCTTTACAACTATCTTTCAATAATCGCGAGCACATGTTTATATAAATTATCAATTATTTGTGTTCAAAAATAAAATCTCTTACTCGCACTCGCGAGTTCTTTTATACAGATTATATATGAAAATAGAATCTTGTTAAATTTTCTATTGATATAAATCCGATATTGGAACCTATAATAAACGCACAGTCAAATTTGAACATATGTTAGCCATTCATTTGCAATCTATTTTCTAATACTTCATTACGTATTTACCATCTTTCATTATTTTGAGTAAATATCTACATCGCGAATAGAAGCATCACTTTCACGTTCATTCATTACCTGCCTTCCAAAGTCCACGTGCGAATTTCATCTCATCTAAAGTTTCATAGACATCGTAATTATTGCTTTGGCAACACGTATCACCATCATTGTGAGAATGCGCCATTATTTTATTACATCTGCAAATAGTCATTCTATATTATATCAGTTTGACACAAGTCTCTTAATTATTATATTTGTATGAAAAAAGGATTATTTTTATATTCTCAGGAAACAAAGATTTTCATCGCATAATAAAATATATAATACATAAATTTATCAATATTTCTTGTATATTGTAAATAATCGTGTACACTGTTCAATTACAAGCTGCGCCTATGCCCCATTGCATCGTACAAAACAGTTTAAAGCTCTATTCATGCGTGACATTTTATATAAATATAAAATTCATCATATCCGCGAATTTTAATTCTATAAATTTGATTCAAATGTCAAAAATTGTAACTAAATATTTCTTCGTTAACGTCATTGGATGTATTTTTTTTTCTTACATATAAATTAATATATATAATTGTTATACACTACTATATAAAATAATGATTATTTTATATAATTTCGATTTGGTTTAATGTAAAAATGAGAAACTATCAATCGCAATAATACCTTAGATTTACACATACCATTTGCAGTAAGATTGACAACATATTAATATACAAGTAAGAGTAATCATCGCCATAACACCACTACATCAAATGACAATTTTACGTTTAAACTCTCTGGACAAAGATTCGGACGATATCGTACGTAATAATTATACGATAAACTACCAAAAGTACAATACACATGGTAGGAAAAAGTATTATATTGATGCTACAATAATATATATGTGTGTGTGTGTATGTGTGTGTTATTATTATATATAAAGATATTATATAAATTCTTATTTGTACGTATATAATAAAATTTTATTCCTCGCAAAAAGGTAAACATTTAAAGACAATGTTCACCAGTTTTGGAGCAATCTATATTGCGCCACTTTGGATCAGCCTAGATTATATGAAACTCTTGTTCCCTAACTTTCTATAAAGCGTAAAAAAACCCATTTTCCACGCAACGAGGTAAAAATATCACAAAATACAATACTTCGATATATATATAATGTGTGTACCAAGGCGCATTATTTTGCTCTGATGAATTTTCCGTATTTGCTGATAAATTATTATCTGTAATATAAGTCAGTGCAGATAATAATTTATCAACAAATGTGGTACAGGAGTGCATAAAGTTTAAGGTGGCTCAATCTTCAAAATTACCTCTCTCTCACAGACAGTCTTATCATAATCACGCAATTTTATCGTGCCATTTTCGAAACCGTTATTAACCGTTACAAAGAAACTCGCGATATTGCTGAAATATGCATATAAAATGTCACATTCGATAACATACAAAAAACATTCGTTATTAATGTTATCGTTTACAACAATGACTAACATGTTGTACGTGTCCATTTTCAAGTCAGTAAAATATTGTACATGTTCTATTTTAATGACGAGCATTTTATATGTATCCAAGCGAGATCGCCTGATGTATCCTTTGCGAGATACATATAAAACCATACAATCAAATATCTTAAAAAAATATTTGATAAGATAAAGCCTTTCAGATGGTCCACACAATATTATATGCTTGTAACAACTATTGTAAAATATCGCCAAAACGCGCTTAGATGTAGACGAACACCAGAATTACAAGATGTATAAAAGAAAAATGCAGAAAAGGAGGATAATTTTACAAATCTCATTCACTTGGTAAAAATTCGATTCATAAAAACACAGATATATATATAAAATTGCAAGTAAATGTGTTTAGGTATATAATAGAATATATACGGTATTGTATATATACGGTAAGACCCAATTTTTTTATATCATTAACATTCCCGCTGCAATGTCCAAAGTACTTCGGTATCTCCAGAACTACAAATAACTCGATAACCGAGTTCAGCTAGAGCATTTATGACCGAGAACGGTGTTCCTGAAATCAATTTGGCAACGTAAATTCCTAAAAGATATATCACAAGAAAATTAATATTAATATTTAAAAATTTATAATTAATACTTATATATTTAGAAATTTAAATAACAATAATAATACTAATTTTGTGTTCAAAACTTTTCTTTGAATTATTGTATTAATATAATGAAATCTAATTTCCATTAAATTAAGTAAAACTCTTCATAATTATTAAATATCGCAATCTTAAATCAAATAAATTACCATAATATTATTAGTAATTGTATTTATCTTATATATAGAGTATTTTATGGATAAAATCTAATTTCTCTGATAGATTTGACCTAAACTAGACTCTTTAAAAAATTTTTTTCTCTATACTTATTATTCGTTTCTACTAAAAATCTATTTCTACTTGTTAGCTCGCGATTAATTGATATTTTCATAAAACACTAGTGCATTTTATAGAGTTTACAGTTGGAAGAATCTGCTTTGGGACTCTGAGCAGCGACCCGTGCAACATCTGTTAGCATTGAAAATTTCTTGAGAGTGAAGGTCATATTAACCTTTGAGCATAATTCCATTCACGATATTCGTATTAGTGGGGGACAGCGGGAAGCGGCTACGTAGGGCCGATGTCTCTTTCGAAGGCAGACCAAACACAGCGCAATCGGCCGCGAACGGGGACGCCCTTACACCGACGTAATAGAAAGTGTCGTCGTCCTCGTCGGCGACGTCCTTTTTGACGTTGGACGTGGTTGCCATCGCCGCGCTAAAAGTATCGTTATACCTCGTTGTGCTTTACTTCTAGAAGAAAAGCAAACGTGACGCACGTGAGTGACGATTAGAGCCGTTTATCACGAAAGTGGTACAAAAAATCATTCTTTACGAAGCAAATTCCTCGACGAATTTCCCGATTCGAAAGTTCAAAAAGCTGCGTTTATGCGATGCTTTTATTTACTTTATCAAATTTTTCGCTCGTGATACTTCTTCGTTCAAATGATTCCAGCAACAAGAGAACTTTCCTCTATTCCTCAACCCTTGAGTTCTCGTTACAATTGATATAAAGACACGAGTAGCTTTCCAGTTTTATTTTGAAGATATATGCAGCTTCAAAATTTCTATTTTTCAATAAGCAAATATTCACATAAATTTTATGTATGTAAAATAAAATTTTTTGAAATACTGTATCTTAGATAATAAAGAATTCACACACACACACACACATAGAACCTTTGTTTGTTTTTTTTTCAATATAAAGCACATTTATTTTATGCAAATTCAATAATTATTATATAAAATATTGTTCGAGCAGATTTTAAAACAATTTGACTAAAGCCACTTTCAAGATAAATGGCGCATTCCTGGTCAAATGAAATGAATGAAATGTTGAAGCTGACACGTATGTTGATGCAATGTATCATATCTCCAATAGAAAATAGATTATTTAAAGATAGTAACTTTTTTATTACATTTTTTTTTATAACTGATATTACTTTTTTCAAAGTACTATATAAATAACTTTAAAATATTATAAAGTACTATATAAATAATTTTTATCGATAAGATCAAAAACCTTTATAAATAAATAGATTTTTTTCCATTGGAAATGCGATTAATGTATGTGTAAGCACATATAATGTATATGTAAGTGATAGCACTGAAGTTTTATAAACTTTCAATGATGAAACTTATGCATTTTCTGGAGCGTATCGATAGACAAATGATTTTTCACAGAAGCATTAGAATACAATTGTGCATAATGTTGCAACTATACTATGATATGTGCTCTTGAATTGCTCTTAAAACTGCTATACTAATTTCGAACCATACCAGCTGTTACAACAGGTTCAGGTTGAGGTTCAGGTTCTGGAAATTCTTTTCTCATAGTCCACATATATTCATTATAATCCTGCTTAATGCTAGTACTGGAAGATGCGACGACTTTGTAACCAAGTACTTCTAAAGCAGTCAATATTATGCAAGGATGTTGCAAATATACTATCGTTGAGTCGTCGCAATAACCTATATTTGTAAAGCGACCCAATTGCTCTATGTCAGCCGCTATAACATAATTGAATATTATTTGTACCTCTAAACTCGATTCTTTATCATACCTACTTGCAAGATTCTTAATTACAAAAGATATTATCTATAATTTTCAATATATCAATCTAATTTCTAAATGTATGTTAAATATTTGCTAGCTTTTGATGATTATTTTTTATTATTATTAACATATAATATGAAAATTTTAGAGAAAAGTGATATAGAGAATTTTCAATTATGATAAGTTGCTGAACATATTGTTTAATTGTGGCAAAATTTAACAAGAGGGAAGAGTAATATGTACATTTGTACAAGAGCGGAATATGCAGGAATTCGTACCTTTAAGCCCTGACACAAGAACCCTCCAGGGATATTTATGACTGTATGATGCTAGGTTACCACGTACTAAAATGTATGGCATAGTCAGCTAAAACAATCTGTAATATACCACAACCTATGGATACATATGTAACATGTTCACATAAACATGTTAGACTTCTTTATAAAAATGTTATGATGCTTCATGTCAATAATGGGTATTATCTCATTAAAATTATCAAAATTAAATGTCAAACATTTTATAAGGTCCAGAGAGTTTAAAGAGATTATCACATTCACAAACATTTTTCAGTATTTATTGATAAACCAACAAGATGATTACATTATCATATTACACGAGTAGAAAAGGAAAGTAAAATATACAAACTATAACGATACTAGAGCCAAATGGAGGATATAAAGGCGTGTGAGTATATATTAATTCAAACATTTTTATCTCTCCCAAGACGAGAATCAAAATGTCTGGTTTAATGTTAAACTTTTCTCAATTTGCATAAGAATTTTTGTATTAATACTTACTCGTCCCTTTACATCCATTGTTTGGATCTGGGATCGGCCATTGTTATAGCTCACGTTTCAATTTATATCTGAACCTCTGCGAATTTTATTTTAAAATAAAATATAATTAAATAAATTAAAAGTCAGTACCAAACAAAAATACTGGAAGTAATTCAAGAATGCATATTGTGATATATATCTCTCTTATATTATATATTATACTAACAATTAACTCATTTAAATCAACCTTTAGTTTTAATTTTGATTTTGTAATCATCGAGTTTATCTCTTTTAATCTCAAAAATGATTGTTGAACATGACAAGGTAAACATATATCAAAACATATAAAAATATATTCGTGTAAAATTTTACATACGATATATAAATAAATATATATCCATGTAATCTTGTACACAATACATGTGTTAAAAATACAAATGTCCGCAACTAATTGTGGCTAAAAAAAAATTAAAACCTACCTATGTATTTTGTAATAATCAAAACGAAACGAAACAAAGTAAAACAAATCGTTCGGATGTATGCACGATATTATATGAAAACTAGACAAAAAACAAGACGATGCAAAACTTGAAGATACAAACATTCTTGTCTTATCTCGATGACTACGTCATGCGGGATTTTCGTAACGTTATTAAGGTAAAGTCTCTTACCTAAGGGAAAAGAGTTCCAAAAAGACAATTAATGTCTCAGCGATACGATTTAGAAACAGCCACACGTATATGTAATATCAAGACAATATGCCACGCCCCACAAGTCCTTCGTATTTGAATCTTCTACCCGATTAATGTACTTTCTCAGCTTATAACTTCTACTCTCGATAAAAAACGTACTTTAATTTACGACAACACGAATCGACCAAAGTACGCAGTATTCGATGTTGGACTCATCGTCCACAGACTCAAGAATCACAATTGATGTGCGATTCGTCGGATAAATCGACGGCGAGCGCGATTGGCTACGCCATTTTGATTCCTCGTCCAATAAGAACCGTCACACGCGGAACGCCAATCGATTTACAGCTTGTCTATAAGAGCGAGATGTTGATTGGCTGGCGCGTCTCGCGTGCAAAGGCTACGTGCTCGCATGAGATACGCCTTGAGACAATTATTTCCTCGAATAATGACCAACAGTCATGAATGCAAAGATATCTAGATACGACGCGCGTTTCGCGAAATTTTCCGTCGAGGCATTCGTGACGTCGGAGACACCAAGAGAAACGTAGCCGTCGCGCTCCCGATAGATCCTCTTCCACGTCCTCGTGTTCGCGCGACAAGTCCCATCTGTCATCCGCAACGTCGAGAAGTTGGCCGCTTAGCGAGCGAAGGTAGCGCAGCCGGGCGGACCAGGAGTTAATGCGAGTGACAGGTGGTTTGACGTTTGCTCGTCGCCATCGTCGTCAGCGACAGCGCGGCCTGCCATATTGCGCGTGATATCGGGGGGCGAGACGTAGTTGGCGCGTACGAGCTACCCGATGACAGAGTGAATCACGTCCGGAGGAGCTGCGTTCGGGTTCACCAAGTGTTTACACAACGCCGTGCTCTCTCTCTGCAGAGAGTCTCTCCCCCAGCCCCGCAGCTGTCAGTAAGCAACCATCTACGCGGCGCCAATATAGAACGTGTGAGTAAGGTAACACCTCCTGGACGCATTGTTGACATCGCGGAGGATCCCGTATCGCATCCCGCGTTATCGTCCATCTCCGATAACGATCACGTCCCTCTCCCTCGCCTCGTGTTTCCCTCCCTTCGATTCCCTCGTTACGCCTCGTTGATCGTGAAAACTGCGCTAATTAGACGTAACGTAATTATGGGAGTGGGCAGTGCGAGTTATTGTTGACGTTGACTTGGGAGGCTCGCTTCTCGCGAACCCCGAGGAAAACTGACACGCATGTTTCTTGAGTCTGATCGATCGTCGTATCAATCCGATCCCATGTCTAATTTCGATGAAAATCGAGATTCTGTTACCACGCTCAGCTTTACAATGAAAAAAATTCTCATCAGGATAATCATGAATTATTCATAGATGCGTGTGTAATTTGTTTTCACGACACAAAACCCACGAAGCTAATAAATCATTCATTTCTTTCTCTAAACTGTTATCGTGTATAAATATAATTATATATATAATATGTATTAATATAAAGTTTTCATAAAATATAAAAGTCATTATGCTTGTTTTCTACAATCAATTATCAAAACTATATAATTATATAATATTTATCTTTAAAAAGACAAAATATATGTATTTCTTTATCAAGCAAGATAATCTTACGGATAATCATATGTAACTTTTTAATTACTTTTATATAATTGGCAATAATAGTTACATGTGGTCATTGACATTGCTTTACAAGATTCTCACCTGTCTAGAGTACACTTATGATTCATCTGTTATCTCATATTGAATGAAACAGAATGGACTACTCTGAAATATAATCTCATTTTAATGAATATACAAATAGATAAAGATAATCTCAAATACCTCAAATATCTCATGATAATAAACATGAAAGAAATTTCTTCACAACACACACACAAGCATAAGTTATACAATATCGTCTAAAAGAGCTTCCAATAAACTTCACTAAGCCATAAACTTAATTTTTATTGCTTATATCAGATAATTAAGAGATAAGGATACATATAAATACAACTTCATTTTTCCATAATGTTTTAATTGCAGGTGCAAGATGTCGACCGGCCCATATAACTATTCCTACATCTTTAAATATATCATTATAGGGGATATGGGAGTAGGCAAATCGTGCCTGCTTCATCAGTTTACAGAAAAAAAATGTAAGTAATAAAATAAATGTATGCATTATACAAATATAATGTATTATACACTCTTGTATAAATTCATATAAATAAGAATCATACTAAATTATAAAATTTTATGTTTTATAATTCTTTTTTTTCCTCATGACTCATTTCTATGGAAAATGCTGGAGTCATGTATACAATTATGTGACTATACTATAGCATATTGTGCATATATATTATGCGTAGCATGGATAATACTTATAACAGTGTGCTAATTTCTACCTTAACATACCTGTTCACAAAAGCTCTTTATTGTAAATAAATTGTAGAGAGAGAAATAGAAAATTATTATCTTTTCGCGAAATTGTTATAGATAAAATTTTCTATATCTTTTTTAGTATTTATAAGTCTCTTTAAATGTTGGAGAGCGATATAAGCAATATAAATTATTCTTGATTATATTTTGTATTTACAAAGAAAAAAAAATTAAAAAATAAATGATTACATGTAAATGTTTGTATAAATTTAGTTATGGCAGATTGTCCACATACTATCGGTGTCGAATTTGGAACTAGGATTATTGAAGTAGCAGGACAGAAGATAAAACTGCAGATATGGGACACTGCAGGGCAAGAACGATTCAGGGCAGTTACTAGGTAATAATTGTGCAACATTTGGGATAACAAAGAATATTCGCCAAGTACTAAAAATAAGATTATAGTGCACACAAAGAAATATTTCTTCTTAGATCGTATTATCGGGGTGCGGCTGGAGCTTTAATGGTGTACGATATTACACGTCGTTCAACTTACAATCATCTCAGTAGCTGGCTGACAGATACAAGAAATTTGACAAATCCAAGCACTGTACGCATATTGCTAATATTACATGCCATAACAGTTATAAGAATTCCTTATTTAATTGGCTTGTAATTTTACATCTGCGTAATGCACAGAAGAGAATATTACGTTTATAAACAACCAAGTAACATAAAAATAAATTAATTCCTGTTATAGGTTATATTCTTAATTGGTAACAAGAGTGACCTTGAAGGACAACGTGATGTTACTTATGAAGAAGCAAAACAGTTTGCCGATGAACATGGTTTGATGTTTGTCGAAGCTAGCGCAAAGACGTAAGTTCTTTTAATATTTAAACAAAATATAAATTCTTAAAACGATTGTGCAAATTAAAAATTGTGTTTTAATTTTTTAAACAGAGGGCATAATGTGGAGGAAGCTTTCTTGGAAACTGCAAAGAAAATATTCCAAAGTATACAAGACGGACGGTGAGTTATATATAAACAAAATAATATAATAATAATATAAAAATAATAATATAAAATAAAAAAATTACAGTATAATTGTTATAATTAATTTATAATTATTAAGTTATAAATTAATTGACTTTAACATGAGTTATAATGCATCTCTATTTTTTTTTATAGATTGGACCTAAATGCAGCAGAGTCTGGTGTACAACATAATCCCAGTCAACCGGGTCGCACCAGTCTTCAAGGAGTATCTAATGAACAGCAGGGTGGAAAGGACTCTTGCTCCTGTTAGGTCTTATTATTTGTTTGTATATAGATATATTAATTGATCGGTACTATTAATGCATATATGATTTGTACTAAGTGTAGCTGATCAGATTATCTCGTAGCCTGTATCCTCCCTTTGATAAGCAAAGTCTACTTAAAAGAAAAATGAAATGAAAAACGAATCATATTTAATTTTTTTTTTTTTTTGCGTCGATTTACAGTGATAAATATCGACATAATATAGACATAAGTCATAAAAGTGATTCCAATAATACTACTAGTTTTTGACGCAGCAAAAGTTAGTGATCTCTCGGTGATACAACTTTTGTATGATTATTGCAACTTCTATACTATTTCCATATATAGATATTTTGTATATTTCATGCATTTTGTTGCAAAGCTGTCAAGAGAAAAAATAATTCGTTTCGAGTATATATGCATAGAAGCCGATCAATGTATTTCTCATATGTTTGACTGAAAATTTCTGCTAAACAATACGGTGGACGAGTGATGAAATTTACATTTATATCTGCATGGGAGGATTACATATTTATTGTAACATACAAATTTTTGCTTTAAGAAATTTAATCAATGAAAATTAACAAATTATAAGTCATATATTTCAATCACTTTTTAAACCTTCTTTATTTGACAAGATATGCACATTTATGTATGTGGGCTTTATGATTTCAGTTACCTATAAAACTTAATATAGATAAAGAGAAAAACTAGAGGGATCAAAAAAATTATTTTTTTTTTTGTTAACATAGATAAAAGATCTATATCTAATGATCTATTCTTAATGAAATATAAACATATATATAAATTTAACATTGTGCTTTAATGACAAGTTAAGATGGAAATATACTTTTACTATTTCTCTTTTTTAATATTTATCATTGTTTAAAAATCATTTTTTATTTATAAAAAAGTATAAATAACATAGCAAATTATCATCAACACAGTTAAATGAATATTACGTGAATGCAGCTTTGAATATATATATATATATATATATATATATATATATATATATATGTATGTATATATAACTTGCGTGTTTTAGCATTTTCTTTTTCTTTTTTTTTTTTTTTTTTAAGCAAAAATCTACAAATTAACATGTAATGCTTTTATGCTTTTGAATCAGAGAGCAAATTCTTTTCAAGTGCTGTCTATTGTATAGAAGTCTCACATTGAAATTTAAACCAAAATTAATATTAATTGATGCACTCTTCCACACACAAGTTATGTAAGTTCTATCTTGTTATGGTTCGATGATACAAAGGTAATATTGATATGGCTAAAAGAGGCGAAAAAGAGAAGAGAAATTAAGTAGAAAAAATTTGCAATGAACATAAAATGATTTATATTCTTTTCAATGTTGTGTGACCTGTAAACGATTTGTATTGATAACGCAAGAAAATGCGCGAAGAATCGTCTCAAATAAATTTGATCAAAGTTTTATCGATCTATTCAAATAACAAATGCGATTATTTTATTATACCCTTTAAAAATGATATTTAAAATATTTCAAGAGGCAATGTATAAACCAAATTTGGAATTAATATACTCCTTTCTTTCAATCATATATTCAATAGCAATAATTTAAAAAATTTATTTGCTGCAATAGAAAAATTCATCTATTCATAAATCTTTGTCTTTATGTCTAGTTTATAAAATATGAATATGAGAAGATGCCAAGGAATACTTCTACATGATGCTTTAACAAAAAAGATGCAATTTTCTTTTTGTTAAAGAATACTTTCTTTGCCAAGACATATATAATTAATTCATTGAAATAAATATATAAGGATCTTTCTCTCTCTTCACCTATAGTATTATTTTATAAAAATCTTTGTATCTGTTTTTATCATGGAATTTGTTCCACTATATAGTTATAAAATTAAGTGTTAATACCGAAGATTTTTTTCAATATTTAATCAACAAAAAAAATAAAACTCATTTTATGTAAAAAATTTTTGGTTTTGTATTTTTATATCGCAAAATATTTTTCATATTTTACTTTTCTGTTTTCTACATATAATCATTTTTTCCACGACAAAAATGTTTTTATTGTCTTATAGCTTTCTTATTTCATGGAGTAATGCAAATTTTTAAAGCTCTATAAAAATAAATATAGAATATATAAAATTTTAAAAAACTATAAGATTTGTGGGTATGGAATTAATTACATCGTTACTTATATTCAATAACTTGTGCAGCACAATTTAGTTGTATACTATAGATATAATGAATAAAACTTATATAATAAAAGATTCAATTATTTGCGAATTTATGTATATCTATCAAATAACGCTATTTAAAAGCCTTTATATGATTGACAATATTTTTTTGTAATACAAATAACAAAGATGTGTTGCATATAAATATTATAACTGTATTTTATTTATAAAAATTATTAATGTATTAACATTTTTTTCGAATTTTTAAAGTAATAAATTTAAAAAAAAATGAAATATAACCTCAAAAAAGAGATTACATAAATAAGATAAATTTTGTTGTGAAAAAGTTACATACAAATTATTATTGTTAAAAATTGTTTTCGCGTTTTTTATATCATTAAATAACGCTTTGATATTAAATAACACGTGCTCGTAAATGTCATAGATATTCAAATTCCGAACTGTGAGTAACACAATTGCACGTCCATATCAGCTGTCAGCTGTCAGCATTTTACCATTGAAGAATAATTAAATATGACTCATCTTGATAAATATGTCATTATCCTTTGAGAAAATAATATCCTGAAACGCACATGAATTTACAAAGTATCGTCGTTTTCATCGCGACGTGTGCATTGTGTGACTTTGCAACAGGGTAAAATATCATCATTGCACAAAAATTATATATACACACTTTGGATTTAAGATTTTGATAAGTTTTTCTACAATTAAAAAATTAAATATAAAAATATTATAAATGATTGCAAGTAAATAGGTTCTCCGGGTTTTCATTTATTTATACTTTTATTCAGCATAAGCAAAAATAAATTTCAACAATTCTAATAATTAAATTGTGCATTCAAGTAACGAAATAAATAGGTTAAATTTCATAATAATTATACACCTTTTTGTTTAATTATTTGAATGCTTTTCACAGATTCAACGAAATATCTTAATTGCATAAAATTATCTATAATGATTATGAATGGAATTTCAATTATATTTAGTTAGAATAAATTTATATGTTTTTTATGTTTCTATATATTTATATGTTTTATATGTCTTTATATATCATGTGAATTTAACTAGGAATAAAATGATGCTGTTTGATTTCACAAATGTGCAAAGCTTGGATGATTGGCGAGAAGTTTCTGACACTGTGAGAACTGTGGGAAAATCAAAAGCTGTATTAACATTGCAAACAAGTCAGCTCTTTCAGAGAGCAGTTTTCTTCACATTGCTAAATCCGCAACCAAATGGTGCTGGTTTTGCTGGCATTAGAAAGTCAGTAAATTTTAATCTGTCAAGATTTAAGAATATTGAAATTTTATGTCGAGGACAGGGGCAAAATAATCATTACAAGATTAATCTCAAACACCGAGGACAGAATTCCAATGAGGATCTCAGCTATGAACAATTCTTTACAGTAAAGTTTTCATTAAGTCTTATAACAGTTTTATTTATCTTCTTTGCTATTATATTATATATTTATTTTCTACTAGCATTTTTTGGACATTTCTAAACTTCAGAATTTTTGTTAAAATAAAATGTCATGTTAAAAGGCTCCTTTTAATATAAGCATTTTTCGAAATTTTTCCCTTTAGGTGCCAATATCAGACAACGAATTTTTTACGATAACATTACCTCTGAAAGATTTCAAGTCTTATTATCGTGGACGCGAAATTCCGGATGGTGAGCCTCTGGATACAGCAAATATTACTACATTTGAATTTCAAATTTATGGTGGCGTCTATTCGCCAATCAAACAACATGGCGTATCAGCGTTAGAAATAGAAACTGTATCAGTTTCTTCCTAATCATATTAGAAAATACAAAGCGCACTTTATATACACATATATAAAGAATCTTTATTTTTGATGAAAACATTGCTATATGATATAAATATATCTAGTCTCTCTCTACATTAAATCTTTTTGATATATCTTTGACACTAATAATTGTTATTACATCTTCTTTTCGTTATATATTAGAAATACAAAAGTCTGTTTCAAGTCTGTTTTTATAAATGCTTGGTGTTACTTGTACCAAAAAATGAATAAAAGGAAATGTTATTACAACACGTAACAATCAGCATTTTTAATATTATGTATTGTGAGATTTTTGCATGTATTTTTCTAAATTCTTCCAAAACTTATCAAATTCAATTTGATAACGTTTGTGAAAAAGAATGTAAAGTATGAATTATATTTTTAATTAATTAAGCATATAAAATATGCTTTTCAAGATTTGAATTAATGGATAAATCTCCTTTCACCACTCACTTAAATATGTTTCTTCAAGGCAATTGTACAGTTTAAGATTTTGACTCATTCTGTAAAAAAATTATATAAATATTATATACATATACATAATATATATATAAATAAAAGAAGAAAAGGACAAAATAATCATTTGCTTACTCTTTAAAGGCCTCGCCTATTTCCGCGACTTTCGAGGGATGACATACTATGGTAGTTTTACATTTTTTCGGATCAAACAATGGCTTGAGATACAAAGCCGCCACACGAGTCACATCATCCATAGTAACGGCGGCAATACGTCGCACCATTTGATGATTATAATCATGTGGCACGTTTCTAAAATAGGACAATAACGATTGAGTTACAATATCACCTATAGTTTTTTCTTGTTCAATAATCTCGAAAATCAAAGACGATTTCGCCGATTCGTAAAGGAGCTTCTCCCATTTATCGCCAGCAAGATGCGCTTCCTGCAATAGAAAACATTTATAATTTTATAACTATTATTTTAAAAATTAGATATGCATATCAATTACGTATAGTTATTATTTATTTAAACAGCAATTTTCTCGCTGTTATCACGACATTCATTATAAATTTTTTAAATTTTATATCTGATATCGATCTATTTTTTATAGTTTGTTCATTTTATATTCTTAATAAAATTATTATTATTATATATACCACTATCGATTTCGTCTCCTTGTATGCAGCTACCGCATTTGTAGCTTTAAAAAGAGTCAGATACAATAGTCCTTCATTTGGTTTAGGATAAATACTGTATCCGTATGAAAGTCCCTGTCCTCGGATTAACCTCCACATGGGTCCCTGAAATTATATATTTTCGAAATAACTGCGATTTGATCGAATTTTCAATCGGTAATTATCATAAGCTTACCTCCGTTTGTGTCAAATACTGCAAACAGACGGCCAAAGCTGGCAGATCAGGACTCTGATAATCGCTTATGCCTGGACAAGTCTGACAAAAGAATGAAGATTCTATACATCCCAATCCCGTGACACAGCCATTGAGAGTAATATCCTCTGCAGGATTCATCAATAACCAGTCAGCAGTAACATTAAGCCTAAAATTCATTTATTTATTAATCTCTTATTGCTAAAACTTATTATTTAAATATTAATATATTATATATCTTTATATTGTAATCTTCTTAATTAACTCAAACTAGGGCAATTATAAGGAATCAAAATGCCCTAGTCTGAGTTAAGAAGAAATTTAGAGTTGTTTAAGTTCAATAAGCCATTTTTATATTGGGCTATCTTAAAAACAAATGTTTTAACTTTACTATTTGATAAAGAAAGGAAAGATTTTAATTACAACTCAAGACTGTAACAGATTCTAAAAATTGATTAAAAATCTATTTGGCCTTTTTCTAAATTATTTGTCTTGCTTGTAATATAATAAAAAAAAATTAAATTAATTAAAAATAGCCAAAAATCCAAACATTGCAGCATTTAAATGATTTACAAAAACTATATTTACTTTGCCTTCTCTGATGTTGCCACATCAGAAAAAAATTTATTCCATGGGGCATAGACGTCTGGAACTTGCACCGTTAATTTATCGACATTAACAGCGATATATAAAACCATATTTTTCAATGATGTCACAGTTTTTCTGACCGATTCGATTTCTGCTATAACTTCCTTTTGGCCTACACTGTCATTCAAACGTTCTACCATATCAGTAAGAAATTTTTGTTGCCGTAACATACTGGATGTAAAAGGATTGCTATCTAGAAATAAAAAAAAAAATACATATAAAAATATCAATCTTTTACACTTTGTCATATTTACACTATATTGTATTTTCAAGTATACAATTATTGATTTAAAAAATGAAAGTTTACCTTTATTGTATATTATTCCTTTCATTAAATCGCCCACTACTTTATGTCCCCTTCTCTTTAATTGGGCCACATCATTTACCATTTTTGCTGCTATTACTTTTAATCTATCAACTGTTAATTCAGTATCATACAAAAGCTCTTTAATCCACTGTACACCTTTCTCATACTTTTCTAATTCAAGCTATGCAAAAGGATATGTGAAAATTATAATCTTTTTTTAAATAATCATAACCACTCTTTCATGAAAGAAAATATTAAAAGCAATTTATATATTACTTGAAGCATTAAGTAAATACTATGACTGTAGGATCCACATGAGAATCTTGTGGAATTATTAAAACCAATTTGTGTAGCAGTTCCTATAGTATCAGCTTCCAATATGGCTACTACTTCTTCATAAGGAATCAGTTGGCCATCTCTTCTCACTGGAGATTCCATAATAACTTCCAACAATAATGGAATATATCTTCTATATTCTCTATTAATAGAGGCAGTGTCCATGACGACAAATAGCTGAATTTAGAAATAAAGACAATTAATTAATATATATCATATTCAGTAATCAATGCAATAACTATTAAATATAATATTATAATGTTTTTGCAAAGTGAAAGATTTCTTTTACATATTTCTGAAAATTATATATTTTAATTAATAAAAATATTAAATAAAAACAATACTCACATAAACAAAGTTTGTGTTAACATGATCTAAATAGGTAAAAAATGGCAGTTTAGTGACATCTAATCTAGAATGCTGTTCGGACGTTTCAGTCGTGTAACTTTTAATATGATGAAAATTAATGGACTCTGTGCTAGGTATAGGCACATTTGCTAATACTTCATCGGGTACAGGTTTCTTAAAAATAGCAATAATAAGGTTAAAAGTCATTAAATATAAAATATTATACAAATATTGTCGTTATTTATATAGCAGCATATTTAGACATATACTTCGTTTTCCTTAATGGCTTGCTGAAGTTCTATCTCTTTTTGCTCTAAACCATCAGTTCCCAATTTTTCTATCTGTTTAGCTATTCGTTTCTCCTCTTCTTGAGTTAACGTGCGTTGCTTTTCTATACTAGGTATGCCTTTCACAACAATCATTGGTGCAAGAATAAAATATTTTTTAAGAAGATTTACCCAATATGATTCAGGCTCATTTTTTAATTTCTTTAGATCATGTATACTGTTTAATCTCTGATCAAGCTGTTAAAGAGAATAAAGTCAAATATAATCTCGATATATTAAATAACATGTAACTTGTGAATAAGTGTAATAACATAACACGTACATCTTCATCTGTATTTCCATACAATATATGTCCAAAGAGCATAGCTGCAATTGTATCATGCGGATCGTTTTCCAAGGCACTAAGAGTTTCAAGAATATTTCTATGGATTACAGCCTTCATTCTTCTCATGTTTATGTTACCAACACAACAGATATCATTCAATACTTTCAGCAAAGAATCCTTGAGCAGAGGAATTTTACTTTTCGGCACATTTTCAAACATAAAGCTCAAGGCTGAAGTCGAAAATTCATATGGTTCATAATCCACATTGCTGGCATAAGGGTCATCTCTCTCGACAAATTCCTTTTGCAACGGACTGACAGATGTATCAGTAAGATATTTCAAAAGCAAACAACAACCAAGATAATCATACACTTCATAAACGGTAGAAGGTCCTCGCCAAGCAACATAGACCATTCCATTGTCTTCATCATCACATGGATAATAGACATCTAGATCCACACTTTTTGAAAGTGGTTCAACTACAGTCTGCCAAGGCCTTTTAAATGAACCCCTTTTTCCCTTCAATTTAAATAATTTTAAAGTTAAAAAAAATATATAAATATAAGAAAATATAAATTAAATATTAAGATTATGGCAAATTTAAAATTATTAAAATAATGTCAAGATTATATATATCTCCAAAACATACTTGTATTAAATAACTTTCTATTTATAAAAATAATTTTTAATAATATTTTTAATAACCTTTAATAATAATTTGTAATAGTCTGCCTTTATTCTACACTATCTTTATGTTATTAACTTATAAAATTAACAATTTGAAATTGAATTAATAATATTAAAATTAAAATCAAGTTTAGCATACCTTCAATATTATTTTTTGTTCTAAGGGCATTAATGCTTGGAAAACATCAGCATGTTTCACTTGACCTGCTATAAATACAGTCAAATTTTCTGGTCTATAAAAATCCTTATGATACTGTTTAACTTTCTCATTATTAGTACTTTCTCGCAAGTTTTTCAACGCGCCTATGTAAAGATAAATAATATTCAAAATACAATGTTTGCGATTCAATTATGTATACATTTTCATACATACCTCCAGTATTAGATTTATATCCACATTTCCCAGGATACATCGCTTTTGATAACTCTGTAAGTGTTATACATTCTCCTGTATTTTCTTTACCTTGCATTTCACAGTAAACTACACCAGCATCTTTTCCTTCACCAGTAATATGATGTACTTCTGTAAGAAACGCTGCATCCTATCAAAATATACAGAAGCGTTAAACATCTCATAATTTATATAAAAAAATTGCTACTCATATAATAAAAATTATTAAAATCTTACCGGAAGAGTAGGATAAAGAATATGTTCAAGATATATTGGCATTAAGGAGAGAAACCCTTCGCTACCAGCTGTTGTCATAGTATAATAAGTATGATCCGAACATGTATGAGCATTAGTACCAGATGCAAGGCACCTATTAGCCCAGAGATCCAACAGGCCCTTGTAAGGATACTCCTCGCTCCCCAAAAAGATAAGATGCTCCAATGTATGAGGAAGACCATCATCATCAAATGCTTCGGTGACTGATTACAGAATTGATGGAAATAAAAACAGATAAACAATCTTTTCATTGTCGAAAGAGTTGACATCAACAAGCATTTACAAAATTATTTCTAATCTAAATATGCGTATGTCAATTACCCAGATTAAAATAGCCGCTGACAACTGGTCCCTCTACCTCTGCGATACAAATTGTAATGCCGGTATTCGTGGATCTGTACATATGGAACGGAATCGTATCGTTGACTTTTAGCGAACATATTTGCTGAAATCCGCCCATGTTTCCTCTCGGAGAGCTATCGACAGGCGGCATATCGGACAGATTTAGACGCGTAAATCCCGTCAAGTATAATCGCTCTTAACACCAACCCCAACTTCAGCTGTGCGACGAACGATCGTGAAGACTGTCAGATACTGCGTTACATTTGAAGATTCTATTCGTGTAGAGTGATATTTAAGTGACCAATCAGGACAAAGAAATTTGTACTCCTTTTATCCTGATTGGTCAATTGAGCGTTACTGTACCCTACGGATATGATTTTCGATCGTACCTTGACAATTTTCGACTTTGCTCAGAGACTTTTAGATCATTCCTGAAAGCGATACGCCCTCTGTGAACGATAAAAACGTGAACTACGAAGCCACGAATGTTCTCAGAGGGTAACATATAACGTGCACAATTTCTGGTTTTGTTCCGTGCTATGTGTACGAAATGCCGGTAGCACCAGTGCTATATAGCAAGACGCTTATGTGTATAAATATAAATAAATTCTTAATTTTAATTTTTTAAATAAAATTTTGTGGTTGTCTCTTTCTTTCTCTCTCTACACACACACACACACACACACACACACACACACACACACACACACACACACACATGACAACGAGACCGTAATATGTAAACAATAACGCGCTACTGTTCCGAAATATTCTATGCATTATATAATTTACAAGCGGAATATTAAATTATAGAAAAATTTTAATATATTTATAGATTCATCTTTAATTGATTATTTATAAAACAATTAAAACAATTAATTCATTTGTTTTGAAAGTAATATATAAATATAATAAATAATAAAAATAATTTTTATAAATTATTTACCTATATGTATGTGTATGCCATTGTAAATATAAGAATAGTCTATATTCTATATGAATATCGGCGTATGTTACCGCCGACATAGCTCTTAGGTTCATTAGAGTACTCAAACCTCCTCACCTGGCAAATGCCTTTGTTAAGGTAGAGATATATCGAGGAGGAAAAATTTTTTTTATTTTTTATTTTTTTCAATACATAGGGTTTAATAAAACAGTTTATGTAAAATATAATTTAATACAAAATAATTTATTACATGGAATAATTTATTACACGAAAATGTCCAAATATACGTAAAATATAAAATTTACTAAAAATTTTTACATAGTCCAGACGAGAATGATTAGCGATGATTAATTACGCAACATTTATTATTAATAATAGATATGCAATAATAGAATTTAATGTAACGTAATTATATGTAACGTAAATAATCGTGATCAAAAGAGTCATTAATAAAATCATTTCTACGATTGTAGAAGAAAGTATTTGCATTACTGGCGCATTTTGCGCGGATTTATTAAAGACAATATTCAAAGACATGGTAAAAGAGAAAAAGCTTCGATGTATAAGTCAACGATTAAATTATAAGATAACGTTAAATTATAAGATAAATCGCGATTTAAAATTCCCGAGAAAACGCGACGATTAAATAAATCGATAATATTCGGAATATCCGATTGCGATATGTATAATTTTTATAATATAATAATCGAAGCTTCAATAGACATTATAATCGCGCGCGATATAATTATTATCACATAAATGTAAAGATATTTCGACAGACAATTTGATGTCTGTAATATTTACGAATATAGAACTCACTGTCATTTACGAATCTTTACAAGATAAATCGCGATTCGAATTCACGAGAAAATGCGACGAATAAATAAATCGATAATATGCGGAATATTTGATCGCGATACGTATAATTTTTATGGTATAATAATCGAAGCTCTCAATAGACACGAGCGTGATATAATTATTGTCACGTAAATATAGAAAATCGAAGATATTTCGATAAACATTTGAGGTCTGTAATGTTTGCAAATATACAATTCACCGACCGACATATTTGCGAATTTTTATAAGATAAATCGCGATTTAAAATACGCGATAAAACACGACAAATAAATAAATCGATAATATTCAAAATATTCAAATGCAGATACGCGAGTGACATACCGATAATATCCGATAAAAAGAGGAGCGATCTTAAAAATGGAGAACGATTAACATCTTGTTTCTACATCAGATTTCGCAAGATCAATCTGCGAAGAAAAGTTAAGTGATCCATTGAACGTCGGGAACTTCACTGTAGGAGGGAACAAATTCCGGATCTTCCGGACTATTCCCAATAGCAATGATTTCAGTAATAAATCAACGACAATTATCCCTCGTCATTATCTTCAATTCACGAAATTGATATTCACGTCAGAAAACATGTTCTTACATTATTAAGAAATATATATCTTTATTGAAAAATAAATGGATATAACGATTTTTTTTATACAAATGTGATTACGAACGATTATATTTATAAATAATAAAATACATGCATCATTGGAGTTTGTGTTAAATGTGCGAACACGTAATTTGGGGTACCGTTCGCGCGCGCGAGACGAATCGAAACCGATAACAGCAAGATTTAAAAAATTTCAATTCGAATAGTATGCAAAATAAAATAAATGAAATAATTTTAAATATATAATTAAAATATATAATTAATTCTAGATTAATTCTCTAGATTCTTATTCTTATTACGTTTAAATTAATAATTTTTTTCTTTTAATCAATATCTTACTGATATAGGGGTACCCATTCGATTCGTCTCTAAATTTTTAAGTATTCGCACATTTTATGTAACATTCATGTATAATTTCGCGTATATATAATATATAATATTAATAAAAATTTTAAAAATATTTTGGATACGTTAATTTGTGCATGTATTTTATTATACATATATATAAAATGATATATATCTAAAAACTAATATCCTAAAATGGCGATGGATGTCCAATACCTGCAAATAGTTTCTTAAAAGAAACTAAAAACTAATATTAATATCCTCAGTACCTAGAAATAATTAATAATTAATAATAAAATATATTCGTTCGTAATCATTTTTATCAAACAGTTAATAAAAACTATTACAATATGAAATTACTTGAAAAATAAAAATTTATACACAACGCTATATCCATATTTAATCTACTATTCAATATTTCTGGCATTAGGCAATAATAATACCAATCCTAATAATGACAGAACATTTTTAACGAAGAAAGGAATAGATGCATTTCTCTCACATCTAAATATATATTATTTAAATTAATTCGACTTTAAAGAAACGTATGGCGTTCGTCGTTGAATGACTACCGAAATCATTGCTGTCGGAAATTGCCAGGAAAACCTGAGATTAGTACCATTCCTACAATAAAAATCCCCAATTTTCAACAGGGCACCGAACTAGACGTCGCGAATGGATCTCACAAGAACCGGTGAGAAATAATTCTCCAAGATGAAAATCACTTCGACTCCTCGGCGGTACGAGCCACGCAACTTTCATTAACGTTTATTTAACGGAAGGAACAACGATAATTCTTTTATTAAAACGACAATCTCGTCTAAGTACGCGAAAAAGAACGCGAGAAAAATACGATGTTTTCGCAACGGTAATTTATTAATTTATTTATGAATATTTTCCGATACGAAAAAAAAAAATTCGTAAATACAAATATAACTGAAAAAACAAATTATTAAATTCATAATAATTAACTCGCGGTTCTATAATATCGAAGGTGATCGTTAAATTTTGTGAAGCTAATATTTAATCGTTGACTTATCACATCGAATCTTCACTCTCTTATTCAACATTTCTTTATATTTAATTAGCAATATTTAGGAATATTATCTGACGAGAGGGACAGCGATAAAATTCTTTTGTTAAAATGGTAATCTTGTACAAGAACGCAAAAAGAACGCGGAAAAAGCACGGTATTTTCGCAATCATACTTTAATAATTTATTTTAAGAATATTCAGTTCCGCGCGATATGGAATTCACAAATAAATAAAGCTAACGGAAAACATATCATTAAATTTATAATAATTGACTCGCGATTCTGTAACGAAGGTGTCCGTCAAATTTTATAATGCTTATATTTAATCATTAATTTAGCATCGAATTTTTACATTCTATATAAAAATTTTCCGAATTTATTAATGACTCTCTAACGTGAAAATACAAACAGTTATTCTTTTATGAATATTTCAAAAATATATACTACAGAAACAAATATTTTAATTTAATGAATTACTATTATGTTAATTACTATTATGTAATCATTATACGTATACTTTCGATAATTTTTCGTGTAATTTACATAAAAATTTACAATCGTAAATACAATTTCATATAATATAATTATAGTCATAATTGTATTGTATTTTACAATTAAAATATCAATGTTAGATTATAATTAAAATACAATTATAACTATTTATAATTTACAATTTACAATTTACAAATTTATGATGCTATCAATATCAAATAATAATATTCGATTTATTCAAATATTCAATAACATCGATATAATAATTTGATATTGATAGCATTAACATTTGGATTAAATATTATATTTGATTTAATACACACATATTTTTAAATTTTAAAATAAAATATAATATGTTAAGATTTCTTAAACGTTAATAATTATGCAATTTCTTTAATATTTCTGAAGATAATTTTGATAAATTAAATTTCACTTTTAAAACATTTTTATTTTTAAAACATGTTATGTTTATTTTCACAACGTTTTTAAAAATAAATTCAACTTAATTAAAATAATTTTAATTTACCTCTAGGATTATTGGAATATTAAAAGAAAGAATGAATCTTTCTTACAGCCCTAACAACCCTACTATTAAAGGATTCTAATAATTTTAATAGCTCTAACAATCCTACTATTACAGAATTCTAATGATCTTAAGAGCCCTAACAACCCTAATATTAATAGAAGAATTCTAATGATTTTACTTAATAGTCTTAACAACCCTACTTCCTGATTAACTAAAATTATTCGAGATTTGAGGAACCTATCTCTAATCATCACCTCACCTAATCATGTATATATTTTAGTCACGTGCCCTAACCGCGTGCCCTAACCGCGTGCCCTAACCGCGTACCCTAACCGTACTCTTCAGGCCAGTTGAACCTACCTTTCGTTGATCCTGGCCACTTTCATTCTCGATCTCTAATCAGAGATCGAAGAAGGAGATAATTACTCCTTCTTTTGCCAGATAATTACTGGCAAAAGAGCGTGAAATATTTACGCTCATTTAGTAACGATCGTTCGATTTCACGATCGTTCGTTAAATATTAAATATAACTTTATTTTAATTGAAATAAAGCCAAATTACAACAAATTTCTATAAATTATATTTTATAATAAAATATAAAATTAATATGTGTATTTATCATATTACAAATTATTTAATTAATTAATCATTTGGCTTTATATTAAGTTAAAGTAAAGTTTAAAAACAATATCTACAAACAAATTCTATGATGGATAAGCTATGAGCAATTAGAAGATAAGTGCGTATTATAAGAATAAATTAGCATCAAAAATTGGTAAAATTGATAATTGTTAATGCGTGTCCTTTATTTAATAAGTTAGACAAAATCTTTACAACAAAATCTTTTCTTGATCTCTTCTTTTTTTAATTAATATTTCAATATATTTTCGCAGTAGATGCAAAGCATAAGTTCGAAAGAACTTGTTAAATTATTTAATTTAATTTAATTAATATGATTTAATTATTTAATTTAATTTATTTAATTTAATTATTTAATTTAATTTATTTAATTTAATCCATCCTAGCTCATCCATTTTAAGGCAACGGATTTATCTACAATCTACAATCTACATCTACAATTTCTACGAATCCGTTACCTTAAAGTTAAATAAAAGTTTTTTTCACTCACCGGCACTGATGCGCAACAGCGGAGTTGTTGTTATCGAAGCTAGTTGTCTGTAACATACAAAAATAAAATTCATTTATAATAATGCTCACAAAATGCAATTAATATTTAAAAAAATTTTTATCGCGCGGAATTTTATATCCGATGTGTAAAATAATAAGCAGATAAACACGTATGGAAAAATTTTATAAATTTTTGAAACTGTTTTTTAAATAGAAAATTTTATCACTTTTATAAAAATCTTTCTCTTTAATTCATTTAAATAATAAGATCGAATTATTATTCGTTTATAACAAGTTAACGATTTATAACAATTAATATATAAATAATAATATTCACCATCAGGTTGTTCCGCCGGTGCAGGATGCCTCTCCTAGGCCTGCTCCTCCTCTCAGATCATCAGGGTTGTTGCATCGATCTATAACATACAAAAGAAGATTCTAATGTAGCAGCGTTCAAAATAATTAATATTTCAAAAATTATTGTATACATTAAATTTTATATTCGATGCATATAATAATAGCAGATTAATAAAATAATTCTATAAATTTTAAAAAACTACTAATAATTCTCTTATAACTTTATAAAAGCTTACACCTTTACAAGATTATAGCTTTAATTTAAAAATCTTTTTCTTTAATTCTCTCTTATTTAAATATAAATGAAAAAATATAAATAAAAACATCAAATTAATTGTTGCGATTAATTGTTTAATTTAAATTATAATAAATATATTTAATATTTAATATATAATTACAAATACAATTACAAATTACAAATAAATAAATTGCTTACCAGAAGGTTGCTCTGCCGAAGCCTGATGCCTCTCCTAGGCCTCCTCCTCCTCTCAGTTAGACGCGCGATACTTAATGGCACTCCCGCACTCACGAGCGATATTTTTATATCGCTATTTTCGCACTTTTACGCGCTATACTAGACGGTTTCCGCACTATTTCGATACGATAAAAAATTTTCTATTTGGTCGCGCGATGTATATACTTAATATGTATATACTTTGAACGGCACTCCCGGTTTCGGTACGAGCGAAAATCCCATTTCACTTATAAGAATCAGCTTCGAGCCAACAGGTCAGGAATGCAACGATACAACGAGCAAGGACTAAGCCCAAACCGGAAAGAAGACGAAACGATTGACGGAAATAGAGGAAAATGAAGTTCACGAACTCTTTTTCGCGCATAATTATCCTATCTCGTACCGAACCTGGACCCGCTAAGCACGATTTCAGGTGCTTCGCCCGGAACACGAAGTTTCCCGCAATGCAGGATATGGCTACACCAGGCTGGTAGACGGCAAAAGAAGAGGATACCCACATTTTTTAAATGCTAACATTCAGCAATTTAGAAAATGGGGAGGCAACCCCTTTTACCGAGCGAAAATCGTGCCTAGGGGAATCCACTCGACTCCTCGACAGGGTTAACACACGCAGTGCGTGTGGCTGTAGACGAGCAAAGAGAAGGGACCCATTGACGACCATTCCGAGCAATCGATCGAGTTCTAACTAATTCGGGCCGAATCACTTGACGAAGCACGAAGCACGAGTGTACGTTGCATAGCAACGTGTGCAAACTCGAAATCCTAGTTAGTTGGCATCGGAAGTAGAGACTCGTGACAATAAATGAAATTGGGATTTTATATGAAAAAGTCCAAAAGTTCCGCGAAAACGCGACGACGCGAGAATACTACAACGCGAAAACGCGGTAACGAAGCGCTTGCCGTCCGCGGCACGTTGACGACACCGACGACGCGAAAGGGTACTTAGCTTCCCATTCAGGCACCTTAAGATTTATCATAAATAGAAAAATTTAAGATAAACCTCAAGGCACCATTCAAGTACTAAGCCCTCCCACCGCGACAAGGTGTACCCTATGGGAGGGTTATATTATATATAATATTTTATATATAATATAATATATAATATATTTTGTAATATACTATATATAAATTTTAATTCGCAAATAAACGATAAATAAAAATATAAAAGAAAAGAGAAAATTTATTATATAAAGCAATGTTCAAAATAATTGATTTTAAAACTAATTATTGCGCGGAATTAATTTTTACATTTTTACTTTTAAATAGATATATTTTAATGTTATAAATTGCATAATTACAAAATAATTTATATTTCTTAGATATAAACTTTTAAAAATATGATAAATAAAAAAATTTCTATTTTTTTATATATGAAATATTTAAGTAAATATATTAATATGAAATATTTTGTAAAATATAAGAAGCATCTGAAAATATTAATTAATAAAAAATTTTATAAATGTTTTAATTATTTTAAAATAAAATGGAATATTTTTTATAAGCATATGTATTATACATGTTACAATTTAAAATCACTATTGAATCACTATCAAAGAAATAAAACGAAACGTGAAATATGTATATTTTGAATATATACTAATGATAAATAATTTATATATTGTTACGTCCGCGGAACGATATATATCGAACGCGCGCGACATTCGACATACGCTGACGCTCGTGCACTCGTAAATAATAACGCGATTTATACACAAGAATTTTAATAAATCGCGAGTAACATACAAGAATTCAGAATAATCGTAAAACGGATCACAAATAGACGCGCGTCCGCACCACTTGACAGCTAGGCTTAGACTCTCTGACAGTCGTTGTTTATAACAATATCTTGACAACGCGCGCGAAAACGATCTTCTACGAAAGAATTCAACGGGTGACGAATACATTCAGCGGGACGGGACGCGGGGACGCAACAATATAATAAATAATGAATGTAATAAATAATTTATATTAATGACTTACATCATATCTCTTATTGATCCTTCCATTTCTAAAACCTCCTTTTTCTTTTGCTTTCTTCTCTCTTTTCTCGTGGCACTTTAATCCTCGTTGCACTTACACTTATTCACGAAAAGTTCCTCGTTGCACTTGCAATTGTGTTTAGAGAAAGAATTTGGTAATATATGAAACGTCTCACATCACTACTTCACTGCTCAAGAGCCACTGAGCGAATGATCGTAAGTCAAGAATATTACCGCGGTACTGTTTATATCGCCAGGGTCGACTATGTAAAGGAAGAATTTGATAATATATGAAACGTCACTACTTTATTGCTCAAAGTTACTGTGCGAATGACCGTAAGTCAGAAACATTACCGCGGTACTGTTTATATCGCCAAGGTTGACTATGTAAAGAAAGAATTTGATAATATATGAAACGTCACTACTTTATTGCTCAAGGTTACTGTGCGAATGATCGTAAGTCAAAAACATTAATAAAGCCGTGTAACATATTAACAATAGCGCGATACTGTTTATCAAGGTCGAACACGGTGTTATTGATAATTCTCTCGTTGCCGAAATATTTTCTGTAATATAAAATATTCGTGCGCGGAATATTAAATTATAGAAGTATTTTTATTTATTGATTAAGATTAATTGATTATTTATTAAACCATTCAGTAACGTATAGGGCACTACTGTTTATATTTTATATTGCCAAAGTCGAATGCCGTGTTATCGATAATTCGTTGCTGAAATATTTTATATATTATAAAATATACATTAACGCAGAATATTAAATTAATGATGTATTCTAATTTATTCATTAAAATTGATTATTTATTAAACAATTTATCACGGAGCCTTTCGTTATGCTAATTATTTGCATCTATAATTCGATTGTTTTACTTCGTGTTCTTTCACAATTCAAATTATATTTAGATTATCAAGTAGAACGATAACGTAACTCGGATGAAATATATTTGTGACTCTAAATATTAAAATAATAATTATTGTCCGTAAAAATCGCAACGATCGAAGTGATTATTTAATATTTTAGATTCCTATAATTTAATCGGTTCTCGATTAAATTGTGTGTTTAATTAACAAGGATTGAGAAAATTTAAAACATTTGTCGAAATATATTTAATTCTAATATTGTTAAAGAAATATTATAATAAGCAGCAATGATCGAAAGATCATAGCATAATTAATTCTCATGTACTCTTTTATGTATTCCCTGTATCAATTTTTAATCGCGGTAATGAATGATTGCGATTCGATAAAGATTTATCGTTACGATACAGTTTCATGTCGTTAATTAATTTTTAATTTATTAATTTTTATTAATATTTATAGCAAATTATGTTTCGATACTAATCGTAATCGTATTTAGTAAAAAAATTAGAATATACGAAGCGTTTCTTACCACTACTTTATTACTCGAGAGTCACCGTGCGAATGATGACAAAGGGATAACGTATAGGACGCTACTGTTTATATTTTATATTGCCAAAGTCGAACGCCGTGTTATCGATAATTTGTTGCTGAAATATTTTATATATTATAAAATATACATTAACGCAGAATATAAAATTAATGACGTATTCTAATTTATTCATTAAAATTGATTATTTATTAAACAATTTATCACGGAGCCTTTCGTTATGCTAATTATTTGCATCTATAATTCGATTGTTTTACTTTGTGTTTTCTCGCAATCCAAATTATATTTAGATTATTAAGAACGATAAAGTAATACGGATGAAATATATTTGTGATTCTAAATATTAAAATAATAATTATTGTCCGTAAAAATCGCAATGGTCGAAGTGATTATTTAATATTTTGGATTATTTGGATTATTTAATATTTTAATATTCTTATAATTTAATCGGTTCTCGATTAAATTGTGTGTTTAATTAACAAGGATTGAGAAAATTTAAAACATTGATCGAAATATATTTAATTCTAATATTGTTAAAGAATATTATAATAAGCAGCAATGATCGAAAGATCATAGCATAATTAATTCTCATATACTCTTTTATGTATTCCCTGTATCAATTTTTAATCGCGGTAATGAATGATTGCGATTCGATAAAGATTTATCGTTACGATACAGTTTCATGTCGTTAATTAATTTTTAATTAATTAATTTTTATTAATAATTATAGCAAATTATGTTTACGATACTAATCGTAATCGTGTTTAGTAAAAAAATTACAATATACGAAGCGTTTCTCACCACTACTTTATTACTCGAGAGTCATCCTGCGAATGATAACAAAGCGGTAACGTATAGCGCGCTACTGTTTATATTTTATATTGCCAAAGTCGAACACTATGTTATTGATAATTTGTTGCCGAAATATTTTATATATTATAAAATATACACTATTGCGTAATATTAAATAAATTATAGAAGTATTTTAATTTATTAATTAAAATTGATTATTTATTAAACAATGTGCCCCAACTTACCACTCCTTCCCCACTCTCCGCCGCGCGCCTAGTATAAGGTTATAATCGGACGACTCTCATTGCCTCACCCAAATTGGCTGATTTTCTTTAATTAATTTTTCGTTAATTATTACTAATATTGCAAAACAGAACACCTTCCTTCTTAATTTGAGCCAATCTACCTTCACACTTCGGGACTACAAAAAGTTATCAGATATCCTGTATACATATCTTATAGTACGTAAAATACATATTTCGGCAATGAATTTTCAGTAACATATAGATAGTGATACGAATAAAATTACTATATGTTTTATACGAATAAAATTACTTCTTTAATAATACATATAGTTAAATATATTTCGTGATAAAGTATAATTTATTATTTTAGATTCGTTGAAGCCGTTCAAAACGTAACGATATATCCATTAGGTAATCATAATTTTACTAATCAGGTAATAATAATTTTAATAATATTTTACGATAGTAATTTTTTTAATTAAAAAATAATATAAATGATATAAAAAATTTATAAATCATTTACCACGCAATTTCATTACTCCGTATGTTGCCTGACCTATATGCCTTTCCCAATATCCTTTTCCTCCCTTGTTCGTCCTTTGTTATTTTTTCGTGGCACTCACTCTCGAAAATACGACTAATTATAATTATAAAACGATTGCGAGATACCTTGCACGGCATGCCTCATCGCGGAATAATTATACAAGAAATATACTTTATTATATTGTAAGAGATAGAGAACACACGAGGGACGTATTCGCTCGACATTTATATTGGGCCAAATTCAATACTACTTGTTAAATGCTATTTTCATTGTTGATATATGTATAATATATGTATATTAACACGAATTATAAGATCGAAAGATTAATGTAATTGAAGTCATGATATGTAATAATCATTTAATTATTAATTCGATAATATACAAAGTATTTTGTATCACTATCTTTGCTCGAGTGTCACTGTGCGAATAATACCAAAGTCGTGGCATATAGATATTAGCGCGCTGTTGTTTACGCCACCAAGGCCAAGATGTTATTGTCCGTTCATCATCGAAATATTTTACATTCTTTAATAAATATATGCGCGGAATATTAAAGTATAGAGAAATATTTTAGATTATATAGATTAATTACATAATTATTTATTAAAAGATTAATGTATCTTTTATGGAGTTTTTCGTTATATGTTAATTATTTAGACGATTCTACCATTCGACGTTTTAAAGTGCGCGTTTTTAATCCGAATTATGTTTAAATGATTGAAAAATAGATGAAACGTCGGAAACGAATTATATTTGACTCTATATAAATATCAAAAAATAATTTTCCCTCATAAAAATTTATTTCATATTAATTAAATCAAAATTGCACATAAATGCCACAGCGCGGTAGTTGGAGCGCAGGAAAGAAACAACATTTCCTTCTTATTAATTGTTGTTTATTTCGAACTAAAAAACTACAAAAATAACGAATATTTCGGATCGTCTTTGGCCCTTCCTTAGCACGATTAACAATATACAATTATATATATATATATATATATATATATATATATATATATAATATTATAATATTATAATCACATAATATTTTATTATAATCTTCATTGCTGCAATATTTTTTATATTTAAAATGCTCTATATTATATAATACAATGTACTTAATAATAAAGTATAACATAATTACAAAATATATTATTATTATATTATTAGTAAATTTTATTACTCTTTGCAAGCTGTCTTTTTATATGTCTAATCATTATGCGTCTCTGTCCAATGCATCTTTTTCTTAGAATCTTCGGATTGTTATGAACTGTCGCACTGCCTCGTCCTAAAAATTATAGAAACGCTTCTTCTTCTTGTGATGTCCATCGGAATACTTTCTGTGGCCATTTGTTGTCTTCAGGCATTTTTAACAAATATTCAAATTGCTGAAGTCTATTTTTCTTTATTCTTTCGATTATTGTCTCTTTTGCTTAATTTTACTCAAAAATATTAATAATTCATTTTATTCAAAAATATCAATATAATAATATAATAAATAATATTATATATTAATTAATATGTATTAATTAATATATTAATATAATAAATAATTAATATATATTAATATATAAATAATATTGGTATCTCTCTTAGTCTGACTCTTCCCCTTCGACCTGTCCGGCATGAGTGTCCCTGCCGGTAACGACGGCCAATATTCATAATTCACTCTTATATTTAAGATCGTCTTAAGATTCATAATTCACTCTTATATTTAAGTAAGTTGGAAAATGTTATATAACTATTTATTATATAACTTATTATATAACTTATTATATAACTTATTTTACTAACTAAACGGAACCTTAAGAAGCAATCTAAGATACTTAAGATTATTTTAAACATAAGAATAGAATTCTATATGAATATCGGCGTGTGTTATCGCCGGCATAGCTCTTAGGTTCATTAGAGTACTCAAACCTCCTCACCTGGCAAATGCCTTCGTTAAGGTAGAGATATATCGAGGAGGAAAAATTTTTTTTATTCTTTATTTTTTTTCAATACATAGGGTTTAATAAAAAAGTTTATGTAAAATATAATTTAATACAAAATAATTTATTACATGGAATAATTTATTACACGAAAATGTCCAAAATATACGTATAATATAAAATTTACTAAAAATTTTTACGTAGTTTAGACGAGAATAATTAATTACACGATATTTATTATTAATAATAGATATGCAATAATAGAATTTAATGTAACGTAATTATATGTAACGTAAATAATCGTGATCAAAAGAGTCATTAATAAAATCATTTCTACGATTGTAGAAGAAAGTATTTGCATTACTGGCGCATTTTGTGCGGACTCATTAAAGACAATATTCAAAGACATGGTAAAAGAGAAAAAGCTTCGATGTACAAGTCAACGATTAAATTATAAGATAACGTTAAATTATAAGATAAATCGCGATTTAAAATTTCCGAGAAAACGCGACGATTAAATAAATCGATAATATTCGGAATATCCGATTGCGATATGTATAATTTTTATAATATAATAATCGAAGCTTCAATAGACATTATAATCGCGCGCGATATAATTATTATCACATAAATGTAAAGATATTTCGACAGACAATTTGATGTCTGTAATATTTACGAATATAGAACTCACTGTCATTTACGAATCTTTACAAGATAAATCGCGATTCGAATTCACGAGAAAACGCGACGAATAAATAAATCGATAATATGCGGAATATTTGATCGCGATACGTATAATTTTTATGGTATAATAATCGAAGCTCTCAATAGACACGAGCGTGATATAATTATTGTCACGTAAATATAGAAAATCGAAGATATTTCGATAAACATTTGAGGTCTGTAATGTTTGCGAATATACAATTCACCGACCGATATATTTGCGAATTTTTATAAGAAAAATCGCGATTTAAAATTCGCGATAAAACGCGACAAATAAATAAATCGATAATATTCAAAATATTCAAATGCAGATACGCGAGTGACATACCGATAATATCCGATAAAAAGAGGAGCGATCTTAAAAATGGAGAACGATTAACATCTTGTTTCTACATCAGATTTCGCAAGATCAATCTGCGAAGAAAAGTTAAGTGATCCATTGAACGTCGGGAACTTCACTGTAGGAGAGACCAAATTCCGGATCTTCCGGACTATTCCCAATAGCAATGATTTCAGTAATAAATCAACGACAATTATCCGTCGCCATTATCTTCAATTCACGAAATTGATATTCACGTCAGAAAACATGTTCTTACATTATTAAGAAATATATTTCTTTATTGAAAATTAAATGGATATAGCAATTTTTATAGAAATGTGATTACGAACGATTATATTAATAAATAATAAAATCCATGCATCATTGAAGTTTGTAGTGAATGTGGGAATACAAATAGTTTTGGGGTACCGTTTGCGCGCGCGAGACGAATCGAACCCGATAACAGCAAGATTTAAAAAATTTCAATTCGAATAGTGTGCAAAATAAAATAAATAAAATAATTTTAAATATATAATTAATTCTAGATTAATTCTCTAGATTCTTATTCTTATAATGTTTAAATTAATAATTTCTTTTCTTTTAATCAATATCTTGCTGATATAGGGGTACCCATTCGATTCGTCTCTAAATTTTTAAGTATTCGCACATTTTATGTAACATTCATGTATAATTTCGCGTATATATAATATATAATATTAATAAAAATTTTAAAAATATTTTGGATACGTTAATTTGTGCATGTATTTTATTATACATATATATAAAATGATATATATCTAAAAACTAATATCCTAAAATGGCGATGGATGTCCAATACCTGCAAATAGTTTCTTAAAAGAAACTAAAAACTAATATTAATATCCTCAGTACCTAGAAATAATTAATAATTAATAATAAAATATATTCGTTCGTAATCATTTTTATCAAACAGTTAATAAAAACTATTACAATATGAAATTACTTGAAAAATAAAAATTTATACACAACGCTATATCCATATTTAATCTACTATTCAATATTTCTGGCATTAGGCAATAATAATACCAATCCTAATAATGACAGAACATTTTTAACGAAGAAAAGAATAGATGCATTTTCTCTTACATCTAAATATATATTATTTAAATTAATTCGACTTTAAAGAAGCGTATGACGTTCGTCGTTGAATGACTACCGAAATCATTGCTGTCGGAAATTGCCAGGAAAACCTAGGATTAGTTCCATTCCTACAATAAAAATCCCTAATTTTCAACAGGGCACCGAACTAGACGTCGCGAATGGATCTTACAAGAACCGATGAGAAATAATTCTCCATAATGAAAATCGTTTCGACTCCTCGGCGGTACGAGTCACGCAACTTTCATTAACGTTTATCTAACGAAAGGAACAACGATAATTCTTTTATTAATCTCGTATAAGAACACGAAAAGAACGTGGGAAAAACACGGTGTTTTCGCAACCGTAATTTATTAATTTATTTATGAATATTTTCCGATACGAAATTCGTAAATACACAAATATAACCGAAGAAACAAATTATTAAATTGATAATAATTAACTCGAGATTCTATAATATCGAAGGTGATCGTTTAATTTTATAAAGCTAATATTTAATCGTTGACTTAACACATCGAATCTTCACACTCTTATTCCATATTTCTTTATATTTAATTAGCGCAATATTCAGGAATATTATTTCACGAGAGGGACAGCGGTGAGATCCTTTATTAAAATGGCAATTTCGTCTAAGAATGGGGAAAGAATGCGGAAATAAATATGATATGTTTCCGTAGTTTATTAATTTTACGAATATTTATTTCGGATACGAAATTCGTAAATACATAAATTGAATTGAAAGTAAATCATTAAATCCGTATAATAATTGACTCGCAACTTCATAACATCGAAGGCGATCGTTAAATTTTGTGAAGCTAATACTTAATCGCTAACTTAACATCGACTTTTTATACTCTTATTCGATATTTTTTTACTTTTAATTAGCAATATTTGAGAATATTATTTGAGAGGGACGGCAATAAGATCCTTTATTAAAATGGCATTCCCGTCTAAAAACGCGAAAAGAACGCGGAAAAAGCACAGTATTTTCGTAATCATAATTTATTTCATGAATATTCAGTTCCGCGTGATATGGAATTTATAAATAGATTTCGAATTTATTAATGACTCTTTGATATGAAAATACAAACAGTTACTCTTTTATGAATATTTCAAAAATATATATTATAGAATCAAATATGTTAATTTAATGAATTACTATTATATAATCATTATACGTATACTTTGGGTAATTTTTCGTGTAATTTGCATAAGAATTTATTCATGATATTTCTTAAACACTAATAATTATATATGTACAATTTTCTTAATATTCCTGAAAAAAATAATTTTAATAATTTAGATTTTATTTTTAAAGCATTTTTAAAAATAAATTCAATTTCATTTTTTAAACTGAAATAAAGCCAAATTACAAATTTCTATATATTGTATTAGAGTGCTAACACAGCCATATTTCATATGGTAAAATATAAAACAAGAGCAACCGTTTATAATTGGGCAGAATTTATGCCGGGTATCACAGAATTTAACATAACACTGTCACTCTCGAAAGATTAATTGTAATTTATATAATTATTGCTTGTATATTTATTTTAATACTATATTTTAATATTTTATAACTGCTTATATTTATTTTTATCTCGTTGCAGTTTATATTTATTTTAATAAATGCCGGCAAAATGAAATGACACAATATGTATATATTAATCTAATCTGTATATGTATCCTGCCCAATTGTAAATGGTTATCCTGACTTTAGTTGTTAGCAGCCTAGTATAATATATAAAATTTTTATAATATAAAAATTTTTTGTGCAGATTATCAATAAAGATTGATGGATATTATAATAATGTATATAATTAATAAATTTTTATAGTAATGCATAATTTATAATAAAATATAAAATTAATATGTGTATAACACTTATCATATTACAAGTTATTTCATTAATTAATCATTTGGCTTTACATTAAGTTTAAAAACAATCTACAACAAATTCTATAATGGATGAACTATAAGAAATTAGAATAAGATAAGTGAATAAGATAAATGAGCGTTATAAGAATAAATTAGCATCAGATGTAATTGATAAAATTTTTAATGTTCTTTTCAATAAATTAGATAAAATTTATACAAAAATGATCTTTTCTCGATTTTCTTTCTTTAATTAAAATACTGCAATATATTTTCGCGATGGATGCAATACATTTCGAACGAATTTATTAAAAGTTATTTAATCTATCCTAGTTCATCCATTTTAAGGCAACGGATTTATCTACAATCTCTACCGTTACCTTAAAATTAAATAAAAGTTTTTGTCACTCACCGTGGCATTGATGTGCAGCAGCGGAGATGTTGTTATCGAAACTACGTTGTCGTTAAAACTACGTCTGTAACATACAAATATAAAATTCATTTATAACAAAGCTCAAAATACAATCAATATTTCAAAAAATTATTATTGTGCGGAATTTCATATCCGTTGTGTAAAATAATAAGCAGATATAAACACGTATGGAAAGATTTTATAAATTTTGAAATTATTTTTTAAATAGAAATTTTTATATTTATAAAAATCTTTCTCTCTAATTTTCTCTTTAATTCCTTTAAATTATAAGAACGAATTATTATGCGTACGATTTATAACAATTGATATACAAATAATAAATATTCACCATCAG